>NC_079293.1:4949375-6207500 GCF_023638135.1 Falco biarmicus | reverse complement strand
TTACAATTTGTTACCCAGAGCTAAAATAACAATATAAAGCTAATTATTTTTTTAAATAATCAGACAGCATAGTATTGTGGGTTCTAGAGTTACGCATTTCCTCTTTAACTTGGCTCTCAAACCCAGGACTGCATGTATCAGTTTAGAAGTCTTCCACTCAAAGCTGTAAATAGGCTTCAACCTTTGCAAGCTGTTTCAAATTAATGAAGTGACGGAACTGTCCTCTTAAAAGTACACGTTTTGCAATATGGGAATAATTCTGAAGTCAGCACACATGCAAACATTACTAAAGGTAAAGATCAATGTGTTTTTATTCCTTTATTTTACTTGTAATGAATGTAACTTTCATTTTTAAACCAGAAGCCAAAAATCAGAATTTAGGTCTTATTCTGACCACAAAACACTCCACAACAAACCACCAAACCACCAACAAAAAACCCAACATACAATTCCTATGGGTCACAATTGCTGAAAGTTAAATTCAAGCAGGGTAATTCTAAAGATTCTAGCACTTTTAAAGGCTTGACATAGCTAAGCCTTGATGGGATACATATCCTATGAAAAGACTCTTTCCATCATCTTCCTAAGGATCTGCTTTAAGGCATCTGGATAAGCAAGAACAAGTGAATCCCCTTGTATCCTACCATCCTCCCACAGAACACAAAAAAAAATAAAAAAATACATACACTATAGGCAGGAGAGGAATTACACTTTCCCTTCCTAATGGCAGATGACAGGAGAAAAAACACCAAGACCAAGCTAGCAAAATCCAGGAATGACAATTACTCAATTGTCCAGTACCTTTTTAAAAAAGAGAAAGGTGCTCATTCCACACCATAAAAAAGAAGTCATTCTGTTCCCAGAAAATAAAAAAAATACCTAAGTTTTTATCACCTGCCCTAGAGAAACTGCTTTAGATTCTACCAATAATTTGGTGAGAACAGTCATTCAACTCTGGCACTTCAGTTTCAAATGATAACATATACAGTTTCCTTCGATACGCATCAGCAGAATTAGTTAGGATAGGTGCATCTAAGATCCACTTTTCAAGCTAGCAACTGCATCTTTCCAGGAGACACCCAGAGAGGACAGTTATCAGTGACAATGTGTTACTGTTTCTCCAGACAGAGCTTCTTCTCAAGTTAAAAGTACACAGCTTCTAAACATCACATTTAGTTATTATGTACACACAGTTAGTCTTCACTTACCTTTACAGCACCATCCCGTTCATCAAAATGAATGAAAGCATAGTCTTTTAGCTTCTTCACTCGCTCTAGCTTTCCAAATTGACTGAAGGCCTTTTCTAGTATCTCCTCTGTCACAGTATTGGCAAGATTGCGTACAAACAAAACTTTAACCTTTAAAAAAAAAAAAAAAAGAAGACTTAGAAGTATGATCTAATTCCAAAACACAGGATGAAGTTTGCAAGTCACTGCTATTGGCAGTCCTGAAAATATCATTGCATTTTATATACATATACATGAATATGTAGATTTATATACTCATACAGCATGTTAGCTCCAAAATTCCCTAACCGATAGAAATATTAGATCTGTTTTCAAACATGACTACCTGAGTATTAGTACCCTGAAAGTCAACACAATTTGTTTAATGTTTAATTTAATGCTTAAAAGAATCCTAGCAGCAGTAATTTTCAACTCAGAACAGTTTCAAACTTGAAACAAGGCAGCTAGAACTGGTTACACACAAAATAACTGATCAAAACATTTCACTGTTTAGACAGGTTTTTGCACAGGTATCTGCAGAACAGTCATCATTATAATATCTAGGTCAGAGGTGACAAGCCTGCAGCTTTCAAGCTGCTTAACTTGTGGCTCCCACACTATAGCTACAACAAATACCTAGCATCAGGACTGTGCTTGCCTGAGGAACACTCAGTGACCTGAAGCCACAGCTAGAAGAGAGAACACAGACCAAATGGAATACACAATGGCTGACACTGCCAAGTAACCCACGAACTTTCTCACAAGTCAAACTGTGTCCTTCCTTTGAGGAACAGCCACCCCCAATAATTCTGAAAAGTCTACTCCCTCCCCTGGCTCTCTAAAGCACGCGATACGGCTCCTAAGTTACACAAAGGCTGCTATGCAACTTACATTGTCAGAGAGGTTGGTTATCTTTCAACTATTGATATATGCCCTGTTAACTGCCTGACAGTGACTAAATCAATATAAAGTTTCATCAACCACCAACGGCTTACGATACAGAGCAGTGTGACAGAAGCTTAAACTAGACTCTTAATGTAGCAGACAACATAAACTGGACACCAGAAATCACATGTATTAGTGACCCATTAGTATTCAAAGACTCATCCTTGCATCCACACTGAGCCTGCACTAAATGACCGTACGTTAGCATGCTTACATGACGTCATCCGTGAGTTCTCACAATTTACAAGCCTCCTTCACTTGTTGGGGGGAGTCCCTTCCACACACTGCCACCATGCTCTGACAGTCTAGTCACATCCCACTGCCAAATATGCTCACAGCCTTACTTTCCTACAATGCAGTTGCACATCAGCTGCAAAGGCCTACAACCTCTGCTCACATGCCCTCCGCTACTGGCTTCAAATTAGCTTATGACAAAAAGCAAGCAAACGTCGCACATGGCAGTGCTGACTTCCTGCTCCTAACCCTGATGGTCAACACAAATAACACGGTGGTGAAGCGACCAAAGAAAGCATGCTTCCATTTCTTAAGCAGAGCTATACTCTCTACTCCCACCACATACTGGAACTCAATAAATCCAGACACCCTTTTTATTACTATGTCATTAAGTTAAAATAAACAGGATAGATTTAACTTGATCTTCATCTCACTCACTAGAAGAGCTAGGATGGGGTGCCAAGTTTGGAAGAAGGGGTATTACAGATTTTAAGCCTGACACAGAGTATCAACTCTAGTCTTTGGCAATAGTTATTCTTGCCGATTCTCAGATGACAGAAGTCATAGCCATCTCCATGAGGAAAGCTGCTTCCTCGGGTGTTAAGTCTCTCCTACATGCCTCAATGGCAAAAGCAACCTTTCATTCTTGTAACCCCTATGTAATAACCATTTTTAGTGAACTGTCCTAATTGCTACCATAACCTTATTTCATAAAAATGAATTACAGTAAGTTTGTGATGTAAGCGATGATTTTAAAAAGCAGTAACTTTCAAACAAATATTCCCTATGCTTGTACTTTAGAAAAGAATGGAAACTACAATCTCATGAGGAAGCCCAAGAAGCCTTCACTAATAAACCCACAATAACTGACATGGTGTCAAACATGATTAAAAACCTCCAACATTATCACTTTGTTACAATATGCACTAACACAACATTTTTTAAAAAATTAAAAAGCAACTAACTTGATCTCTAACAGCTGAAATTTTTTAATACCTTTGGTCATGTTACATGTTAAAAGAGTAGCTGAACCAAAGATGATGTCAAAGTTAGGAAGCAGGTTAAAGCATAGGTTGAAAGAAGATGAACTCATTTCAATTTCATTTGAGCTATCTAAAGAGAACAAAGAAAAAAGAAAAAAAGGAAGTCCTCTTCATTAAGACTCATAGATTGTAACACCAAGGACCCAGAGATTATAACACCAAGGAACCACAGATACACACCTAACAAGTGACATACCCAAGCAGCAGCACTTTGTCACAAAGGCAGAACTCACTTTTTAAACTGCTGAAGACTGGAGTAGCCCCACACCTTTCTGGGATCTGCTCCTTTTTCCTCCTCTTACCCACAGCACAAACACTTCAGACTCCACTACCACATTCTCCAAGGGTTACTAACCCCATCTCCTGTCCTGCAATCTACCAGGCAGCCACAAGCATAAGACTTTATTTAGCTGCTTAACCTGCCACTCCAGAATGTCCTTGTAGCCTCAGCCATGCTACAGAATTCAAGTAAAACATTAAGGAATCCACCTATGCTACAACTATAAGAGGCATCAAAATAACACTTAGGAGAAATTAAGCTATCAACACAGCTACTGAAAGTTGGGAAAAAGTCCACTTTGGACCACAGATCAATTACTTAACCAATTATACTCTGACCTGCCAGTACAAGCACTAATCTACTGCAGAACATTATGTCTAGCTTCAGAATCTAGCTTTCTACCTCATCGCACTCAAGGTACTTCCTATTTGAGGTAACAGCCCATTTAAATTTTAAGTATGCATTCATACAGTACTCTCCACAGCATTTAAGCACAAGTCTAAAGGAAAAAAGAGGCTTAAGTAAACATTTCAGAAATCTATTAAGTGTCCATGTATTGATGAAATTATATGCTGCTTCTGCAAGACATTTAGATCAACACTGTCCACATTCTGGCTACAAAGGTGAATGTCTTCCTCATCATGGACCTGCTTTTCTAGCAGTCTTGACAAGAAACCTGCCAATCAGATGATTATTCTGATAAAAGCAACCTCCTACTCCTACTCACAATGTTTCCTCCAGAGCCTTCTACCACAGGAATGTGTAAGACTACAAGGGTCAATAGTTCTCCCTTTGCTCCTGATTAACAGTACTCGAAGCACTGACAGCCAAACTGCAGCTCTCATCTGGGAGATTACTGACTGCAGCAGCAGCTCAGCTGCTCTTTTCTCTTAGGAGAAAGACAGCGATAAACAGAAAGTAAGCCTAACACTTTCAGCAGTGCCAGATGGGTCAGACCTTCTCCAAATGTACAGTTGAATGGGCAAGAAAGACTAGAGTAGAGACCTTCCCTGTTGCAAGAATAAGCGACGCAGCCAGCAAGAAAGGTCAGACACAACACTGCTTGTTTCAACTTCTGCTTCAGAGACACACTACGTGCTCTCTACTTCTTCAGCGTTCTCATTCAGTTAGTCTCTCTTCCATACGCCTTTAACCCAAGCTCCATGCCCTGTCTTTGGCATATGGCGCTAGAAGTATGCAAGCTGGTTTTCTGCACATTTTCCATATTTATGTTTCCTCCCTTTTCACGTCCCATTTCAAATAGAAAACAATACAAGGCATTAACACATACAAAAAAAACAACCATTAAATGGGGCAAACCACTATCAAGCATCAATTTCTTTAGCTTTTCACTCCCCACATCTGTAAACTTACTTAGGAAAGACAGCCAAGTATGTTGTCTACCACCTCCTGCTCATCTATTCAGTCATGTCAGCAGAAGTTCCTGCTCATTTATTTTAATAGTTTGCTGGATTAGGTCTCTTCTCTTTTGAGCCAAGAAACCAAACCGATAGATAGGCTGCCATATTTAGGAAGTGCCACCTTTGGCTTTTATTTTACCTGCAGGCCTCTTCCTCGCTGCTGATAAGTCTATGAAGCCAGGCAAGAAAATTAGAAGTCTGCAGACAGGGTAGTCCAAAAGCTTCTGTAATACCTGTATTACAGAAGCAGCTTTTTCCCTAAAATGAGCCCCCACCCCAACCCTTTTCCCTTATGGCTCACCAAAGAGGAGATCCCAGCCAAGCTATCTTACTAGGTCCATCAAAGTAGGACTCCAGCAAGTGACGTGTCTCAGATGAGAGTAAAAGCACAGACGAAAAGCAAGCAAAGAGAAAGAGATAAGGATATGGGCTAGCTAGGAGTTTCCATTAAACAACTCAGCTACACAACATAACTGAAAAAGACAGGGTCGAGCATTATCTGACGGGAAAAGAAAAAATCAGGTAATTCATTTCTGGCAAAATATCACACACGCACACACACACATAAAACAACTGCTACAACATACTTCAAAATGTTAACAGTCCAGACTCCCGTTTCATTGAAATAATCAAAATCCAAAAATATTACTAGTCTTGGTATTTTAAGGAATTAACTGCCCCAAATTAAAAAATAAAGATACAGAGTTCCAACTATGATGCAATTACCTAACTTCTCAGAAGTTACTACTAAAGGCAACTTTGAAAATACATTTGTGCATCTAACTGACACATTCCAATTCTGAAGTGATAAACAAAGTTCTGGGTTTAAAAAGAATTAAGGCTTGTTCCATCATTCCATTTAGATTTCTGTCCCTTCAAGTATTAAGCTACAAAACCATTTTAACTTTGGGAGTCTCCACCACCACTTCCAGATGAGAAATTAAGTACATCACCCTACGTGTCATTTTGGCAAGAATTACATTCAACATCCGGCCTTCGGAGCACAAAATAACATCAGTCAATAGAGTTTTTCAATTCACAACAATTATTCTAGAATGCATTCATATTTTTATCATCTCACCTGCCATCTCACCTCTGTCAAGAAGGCTGAAAGATGCTATTTAAACATAAGCTAATGTCAGAAAGTACTTACTTTGGAACAAGGCACTTTACATGTATTATGGTTCCCTTATAGCTTTATTACCTTTGCCATGACTTCAGGATCTGGGTCTTCTATAGGGTCAGCCCATTCCACTGTAACAACATTTCCCCAGACTTTCACTTTGCCGCTCATTAACCTACGTCTGGCCTGAGCAGCAGTTTTGTGATCTTCATATTCAAGGAAACAGAAACCCCGGTTCTTTTTCTTGTCATCAGGCTGATGATACAATATGACATCTGTAAGACCCTCTGAAATTAAGCAAAATATTTATTTGTTATGGTTTCAATCCATGAATTTGTATTATAAAGTGGGGATTATCTTTCTGGTAAATACACATCTGAGAAGTTGTTCTAAAAAAGAAGGAACACACTAGACTTTTGAGACCGAGTACATAATACTTTCACTACCTTCAAGACCAACATTTTAAGAGAGACACATTAGACTGTCCCAACTCAGGATCTGTTTTTATAAATGAAGAAAGCTTAGTAGCTATGGAAAAGTACCTTTCCTCTAACTGAATGAAGAAGAGATAAGGGCAGCCAAGAGTTGTGCTTTGTCAGTTCTCCTCTCAAACCTCTAAGACACACCACTTATCAGCATGTGTTTTTTCCATGGATGTCTAAACTACAAGAGATCAAACCTGCACAATTTTTAGACATCTAAGAAGTTTCAGTGTTGCTCCAAGGAACCTGAAAGTAGATTGTTCAGTAACAGAGAAAGCCATCAAATGTTACCTTTGCCAGTTTATATGCTGTTATCAAAAAGAGATCCTTATCAAATCACTAAGAATTCTAAAGCACAGAACTAGTCACATTATCCAACCCGCTTCATTTTTACCTTACGGTTTTAAAACATCCATTAGTATTGAAATAATTAAACCATCTATTTCTTTGAATGTTTTTTTTTAACGTTACACAATTATTATCTAGGTAAAACCTGGAACCACACATCGAGTCTCATCACAAGTATTTCAGCCCTCAGCATAACAACAGTTGAAAAAACCCCAAAACCACCTAGAAGTCAGGATAAATGCTGAGTGGTCTTTGTTTGGATTCATCATCATTCAACCATAAACCAAAAGATGGTGAAGAGAGTTCATCACTGACCATGTTTGACATCTTTCTAGCTCTACAAAACACAGTTCTTGACTTACCTGTTACTTTGCTAAATTCTTCAACAATTTGCTCCTTGGTTTTACTCTTAGGAATAGAACCGACGAAAAGCCTATTATTGGCAACAGAGATGCATACACCAATGTGTTTTCCAGAACGAATTTCATGGTTGTTGTACTGAAAGAAAAATAATTGGACATCCATCAGTTACAGGTAATTTTCACTCCCCTCAAGAGCAGCATACCAAATATTTTACTATTGCAAACACAGCATTGAGTAATATACTAAATTCTTTGGAGCTTAACACATTCTTACAATGCATATTCAACTGTTCTGAAGCATAGCCATGGTCTCTAAGATAGCTCCACAATTTCAGTCAACAATTATTCTTCCCTCCTTGTTCAAGCCTCTTTCTTATTACTATGGAAAAGGTAAGTCTTATGTCCAAGTCATCAAGGTCAAGGCTTCTCCCTTCACAACAGTGCAGGAAAAAAAAAGCAAGTTCCTCTATAGACTGTACTTATGAATTCTTGATTTGTGTATAAGACAAGAGTTATAATTAAAGCGAGATTCCCTTCTAAAGTTCCATAGTTAATGAAAGAGAGCCGTGATCACGTCTTCACAAAACATGCAAGAGCAATTGGCAAATACTTTCCAAAGCACATAGATTACACATGTAAAGATAGTAAACAGCAAGAACAACCTTCTACTGACTTGAAATCCTAAGACTTCTGTTCAAACACTTCTCCCATAACAGATTGTTTAGAAGACACCCTGAACAAGTCAGCAGTTTAAGGGGAAAAAAAAAAGGTATTACTGTAGACATCTGTTGACAAAAAATGCCTTTCATTGAGATGCAGACACAGACATGCATCATCCAAATAAGCAGCAGGGAGGTCAACTGGTGGTACATCAACCCCTTTCCAACTGGAAGCCCTGCAACAGACAGTTCTTTAGCTAGGAAAATGTATTTTGTGGTCAACATTTTATTGACAAGTAGCAGCACAGCTTTTTAAGATTTAATCTAGCTATTTATTGTATGAGTTATTTTCTGTTTGGTGGTAAACCTGTACAAGCAAGTAATCTCACACCCCTTCTTGCTCTGTACACTAAAATCAGGGTGAAGATTATTTATTTATTTACATTTACCTTGTGCAAACAAAAACTACATCACTGAAAATTTTCAAAGTTAGATAATATCTGCATCAGAAGTGAGCTAAAAGGAGTACTGTACATGTGAAAAGGATCTGGAGTGGCCCCTTCCCAACTAATTATGTCTGAAAACACAGTAGGATACAGTAAAAGACTTCTGTACCTCTGTATCTGTCACCCACATGGCACAGGAATAGTTGACTTTAAAGTAGGAAACAGCTGAATAAAAGACTGTATGTGTATTATTCCGATTACTAAAAAACAGACTTATATACATTACTGAAGAGACGTATTACAGTAGTCCAAACAAAAAAAAAAATCCTTTAAAGAAAAACCTTTAAAGAAGCTGACAGTTTATTCGTCTGGAAATAGGACACAAACTGATTATTCATTAACTGAAGTGTAAATTAGGAAACACTTCTTTACATTATGAAGCATCTTTTAACTGAAAGGGTAGTGAAACACTGGAACAGGCTTCCTAGACAGGTAGGTGGTCGATGACCCCCAAGCCTGTCAGTGTTTAAGAAGAGGCATTTGGACAATGCCCTTAAATACTTTTTGCATTTTCAGCCAGCCCTGAATTGGTCAGTCAGTCCCTTCCAACTGGAATATTCTATTGTATATGAATAATAGAAGGTATTACCCGGCTCTTCCTGTTAAAAGTTGTAAGACCAAAATTTACTCCACATTTAATTCAAAGAAAGCCTCTCATACACCAATGGCAACACAGTAGTATTTCATAACTAAGAAAAAAAAAATCTACCGCATTGCAATTCCACACTGACAGCAGTTGCTAGTAGTTTTTTTCCACAAAACATTAACTACTACTTTTCATTGTATGTTTCTCTTAACACAGAGTCTTGAACTAGGTGCTTTTATATATAAAGTTGGTGGGTTTAGGTAAATAGTTTGCATGCCATCTGTAAACTTAGATTAGACATAAACTGGCCCAAATCATGATCCGGGTAAAGTGCCAGAACAATCAAGCTACCAAATCAGCTATGTCAGCATACTGCTTCCCCTCCTGTCACCACTGAATCAATGCCCAAAGTTAGTAACAGAGATATTATTACCTTCTACACACTATAATTTTTTATTATTTTTTTTTTACTAAGTTCTCTAAGAACCTTGTTACAAACAGGTCAAAGTATGCATAAGGTCTGTCTTGTCATTTTATCCACCTAAAACTTTCACCAGTAATTTTAGCTTATTTCCAGCAGCAAATGGCAAGTTCTACTGCTACGCATAGCTGGCAAACTGCTTTAAGGGGCATATTTGCATAAGTCACCTGTACCTACACTTTGATCAAGCTTACACTTGCTCTAATCAAAAATACACTGTATGCTACTATAGTTTTCAGTATGTTTTCCTACAAGCTTCACATCATAAGTATTCATCCTGCACATGTCTACAGTAACTTTAACCACTCAGAAATCTTTTGAAAAAACTGAAATCTAACAGCTTCATAGGAAATAGGAGGGAGAATTGGACACGTGTGCAAAAACACAACTGGAGTCGCAATTCTTAACTCTATATAAAAGAGAAGGTAAACACAATCATGTTAAAAAGAGAAAAAATGCCTGGGGTCAAAAAAAAATTAAATCAGACTTCTGATCATCAGTGCTTGTATGAACATTTGAGACACCATTTCTACTTAACCAGCGAGGGTTATCCACACCAGATTAAGTACTGAACATAAACTTAACTGCTGTTCATATTTGTAAGTCTTCTCAGTATCAGGCCATAGCATCACTCCATTTTTGTCTCAAGCACAGCCCCAGAAGCATTTCAAATGCAATTTAGGCAATTCTCCACTTTAAGTGGCTTGAAAATGCATATACATGAACAAAATCAAGGCTCCCACCTTTTAAATTGCAGGATTTCTTCTGGTTAATGAATAGAGAAGCCAAGACTAAGTTTACCCAAAAACTTCAGTTCAGTTTATATTAAGTAGTTACAAAGACTGTGGATGATACAACAGCCATGCAAATATGAACTGTATACAAAATACATTACAACAACTGCAAGACAGGTCAGTTTATTCTCTGCTGCAGTTTGGGCATTGACAAAACCTCATAAGCTCCCTCTTATTACTCAGAAGGCTACAGGCAGCGCAGAGATTTTTGTTCTCATTTTTGCTACATTTCACAGAGTCCTGAATGGGGCAGGGGGGGAGAAGCCTCCGGGAAGGAGATGGGAAGTAACAGAAGAACCCCTATGCCAGTCCAGAAAGCTGGAAAGTAAGCTGTATACACATCAGAAGATTACTGCTAGTATCAAAAAGAACACCACCGGTTAAAATACTAGGTTATTACAATGGCTAGGACCAAGGGCTCAGTGCTTCTAAGACATCTTTCAGTAGCCTCTCCCACGCACGCGTAACTAATACAAGTGACAGACCTACGATTTTCAACTGAGCTCTCCAGTCATATATTGCTAGTACCCCTGCAAATCACTCCCAGACAACTTTGGAAACTTATAATACACCAAACTAGCCAGCCAACTACAACTAGAACCATTCAGAATCTGGCAAATGCCATAGGATCCAATTTAAATCTAACCTTGCCCTCCAAGAGGTTAGCATGAAGGCTGAAAAACTGTCCCATCAATCGCAACACTTTTCAACTATTACACTCAGCAGCTATTTAACTGAAAAAACGGAACAATACTTTTTTTTTTTCCCACTGATCAAAGATCACATAAAAAGGGACAAGCACATACCTCCCTTGTAACATTTAGTGGAAGACTGAGGCTAGGATCTGATGTTAGTTTTATGGAAACACAACCTGAATGACTATTCAGAACACTGGCTTTAAGCAAAATCCCACTAAGTGAAGAAAAATTCCTTTTTGTTAGTTTACTAAGCACCTCTGACAATGTATGTTATTTGATTCACTTTTTTGCTACGTCATGTACATAACTTCGTTCACACACAATGTAGATAGCTATGCTGACAACGGAAGTATGAAGAGGTATATGCAGTTATCTTCAGTATGTCTGGATTGCGCACAGGAACACTAACTGTTCTTAAAAAGCTAAACAGCATACACCAAATATTTTTGTATTTCCACACTTTTGTAGACATTTCTACACTTCAACACATTCCGATCTTCAGTTTGATTTTTCTCCACTAAATGACTTACATTATTAGTGTCAATACAGTACCTTAATCGTTTAAGACGTACCTTACTACAAAACAAAACACTTTTACCCTACTATATTAATACAGTATCAGTACACCTCAGAGCGAGTATGGTTAGCAGTCTTGAGGGGCATAATGCACACTGATCTTGGCTGTATCAACGTAGCCGTAACTAGCTCAACAAAATTCAAACTCAACTAGGAAAACAAAGAAGCAGTGCGAGGATCAGGGCGGTGTTTCTTTCCCCCCTCTTTTTTAGTAATGGATTCTTCATGCACAAAACCTATAAAGCTTACAAAGAATAGCCTATTTCTTATATCGAACTATTTCATGCCTCTGTGCAAACCAAAGAAAATGTTCTTTTAACCTGGAAGGATTTATGACTTTTTCCAGTCAGTTGCAGCAAACAGAACAGACCGTAACACTCAAGAGAGATTATTTCCCATCTGAAGTATCTTATGAAATTCTGGGACTTCAGAGCCTTTCCCCAGGCGGGGCCCCCTGCCGGCGGCCAGCACAGCAGCGATCCCAGCCCACCCCACCACGCTCCCTGTGTGCGCCACACCGGCCCCAGCACAGCTGCTCGGAAGTCACTATTGCTACTGCAACTTTTTGTTAGTAATAAAGGCTCACCTAGCTGGTCCAAACAGCAGTCCATCGGCTGTTTGTTTTTTTTTAATGTGTCCCTAATACAGCCAGTAGAAATGTATATGCAATGCAGAAGTATTTAAAAACACCTACTGGACATTTATGAAGTGATCTAACAACTACAGTTCCATCCCAAGCATTAGAATCAGGACAACTGCTTACAAACCAGAGAGCATTCTTCCAAAAAAAAAAAAAATATCCAAGTAAGAAAACTTACCAGTTTAACAGCTTCCTGAGCTGCCTCTTTAGTACAAAAAGTGACAAAAGCATATCCTCTATTTAGACCAGTTAGTGGATCCATCATTAAGCGGAGATCCCATATAGGGCCAGCTTTTTCAAATAACGGAACAAGTTCATCTTCAAACAAGTCTCTTGGAATCTTGCCCACAAAAATCTACAAGACAAGACACATACAGAGTGTTTTTTATAAAAAAAAATAAAATACTTCCAATGAATAAGAATACCTCTACATAAGTATCTGCTTCTTACCTCTGTACCAACAGAAGGTTGTTGTCCTGAATATACAGACTCGGGAGGAGGCCCACCATACTTTCTCTGTCCAGTAGTCACATCAAGAGTGTAGCCGGTTCTCTCCAAGAGTGCCTTCAAGTAAAAAACTTAGAACTTTAAAATCACATACACATTCAGCTAGTTTAGATGCATTTCATTCACAGACATGCTTATAATCCCTCTTAAACTGTACTGCTTTTGAAACTCCCACAGGCAAACAAGCCTACTGCCAGTACTTCAACAAGAAAATTGCAAAACAACCAGCAGAAGGATCAGGTAAAGAAATACTGCTACAAAACCAGACATTGAGTTTTCCCAATTCCTTCATTTTCATACAAAAAAAAAAAAAAAGCAAAATAACAGAATAGTGACATTCCCTTTAATTAGAAAGATATTAGTCTGAGCCACTTCTTGTTTTGGCATGTCCAATCTTGCAAACATTTATGCACAGGAGTTCCCTTCACTTAATGGGATTACTCATAAGTGTGAAGTTAAAAAACACATGTTTAAGTGCTTACACCCCTGGAACACCAGACTGCTTCAGGTATCCAAACACTGAAGTGGTAGTACTACTTACTTCCTCCTGTCACCCCACTCCCCACCCCCCCATACCCCCCAAATTCCTTGTGGGCACATACACCATCCCAGCACAACTGATCCTCACTAGAATCACTGCATACAGTTACAGGTATACTACCAATTTAAAATGTTACATGAAATTCAGTATGCAAATACATAATGAGAAACTCCTCTGAAATTAGAATTCTTAATAATTTTCTACAAAGACCAATCAACTCTTAACACAAAGAAACAGCATACTAAACAAGCCTAATTATAATCAAGAGTTAGTGATTTCACAACTGGAAAATTATAAGTTATTTAAAATATTATAGCCATCAGCAGTAAAACCTATGCTTTTAGTTAGTTAACAAAGTCCTCATACTGTTGTTTAATGTAGTAGTAACAAAATCTCTACCAGTTTTTTTGAATTTACAATTAGTGGCATCCCAGCCTCAAAGTCAGGAGAAAAAATATTTTCTAGTTTCACAAGCTACACAGTTATTTGTAACACATTAATTTTGCACATCACACACGGGAAGTTAAAAG
This sequence comes from Falco biarmicus, assembly GCF_023638135.1. NCBI lineage: Eukaryota > Metazoa > Chordata > Aves > Falconiformes > Falconidae > Falco > Falco biarmicus. The sequence goes on along the minus strand of NC_079293.1, from coordinate 6,193,518 downwards.
ATGAAACATTCTCTTGCTTTACAAGACATCAACTAAGCATGCTTAGGGGGGGTTGGCCTTTCCTTAAGCTTTGATAAAGTTGCTAATCACAATATACCTAACTCTTGAGACAGGAGTCTCTTGCTAGCAGAAGACTCAGTCCAAGAAATAGCATGTCCATTACTAAGACACTTTGGGGTACAGTTTATGAGAACAGTGATTGTATCATAAGAAGTGAGCTAAATCCTAAACCAATTACAAACTAGGTTTTTTCAGACACATGTGGTACCTCCTCCCCATTGTGGAGTTGCTTTAAACCTGAGCTGAAGGGGATGGGGGAAACAGAACAGAAAAGAACCAAAAAAACAACCACCGATAGCTCAAGTTAGGCATTCTCAAGTTAAAGATCTATGCTGACAAGTTTCCAAAAACTTTTAAATGTGAAATAGTGTAAGTGTCTCAACTGGATGTAAAGCAAACTGTCAAATCTTTTTCACTTTTATATACATTCGGTTCTACTAATGAAGAGTATATTAACTTTCCTCTTGAAAAGGAAGAGGTGTAAGATAAAAAAGCAAGTGACAGCTTTCAATAATGAGAAATTATCCAACACACCTTTTTTAAGAAAAGCACAGTTCCAAGATAATCAAGATACCTCTCACAACAGGTTTGAAAAACCACATATAGACCACAAAAAATTTATTGTTTAGGCACATACCTTAATTTTTGCCTCATCTGGTCCTTTGCTAGAATCTGCCACCTTGGTCCCCTGTTTTTCCCTCTGCCTGTATGTCTTCATGACTCCACATAAAAAGGCACTTTTGTTCTGCAAAAGATGTATTAATCTTCAGTTCTGAAAACACGACAAGCCAGAATCTAACTTTACCTTGAACTAATACAGTGCTCATATTACCTATCACATATAGATCACTAAAGAAACTTAAGCAAACCTCTTGCCAGCCAACTAGCAGTTTATCCCTCAACAATTATATCCTAAATTGCTTAACATTACCTGAACATGTGAGAGATCACTGTCTTTAAACTGCTGAAGAACTGCCAATGCACCTTCTTCATTAAATTCCTTTAAAGCTTCAATAGCTCTTTCATCTAGATCACTATGTGCAACTAACCCTAGAGAAAAGAAAAAAAATTACTAATTATATTTGGGCAGGAATCTTTGTTTAACCACATTTAACACATCTAACACATTTCAGTGACCCCTAAATCAACCAGTGATTAACTTAAGTTACTATACCTAAGAAATCACTTAGTCCTCTTAAAGATAAATATTTAAGTGCATTTAACCTTTTTTAATCAAAAAGTGTAAAAAAAAAAAAAAGTTAAAATCCAGAGTAACTGTTACTGCATTTATGTATTTATTTGACTTCTGTGAATCCCAGATGTTACAAGTGCCAAGTTTATTTTCAATATCCTGACACTTAATTTGGAAGGATCTACCAAAACCTGACTTAGCTTGCCTAGCAATGGTACCTTGGTACATTTTCAGAAGACTGTAAAGACAAACTGCAGCACTAAAAGTGACCACCACAATCCAAAAATCAAGTTTAAAAAATGCTAGCTATTACCACGTCTGAAAAAACCACTACACTAACCTTTGCATCCATGAGCCCAAATACTATGTCATGAAGTATCATTTATATGAGAAGATTACTATCAAGGCTTCCGTTACTTACAGTTCCTACAACTACATTAAAAAATGCACAAAGACCACATCATCTCCTACTCCTAAAAATGATCTGTTGCTATGGTCAGCTGCATACTTCTCCTTCCCCCCTCAGACCAAGTGGCCCGGCCCAAGACTCTTCTCTGAAGAATACAACAAATTAACGCACTGAATGGAAAACATCCACAGATTTTGGCAAGTCTGCAGTTCCCATACTTTTGGAAACCACAAAAAGTTGCTATTTTAGCCCAAAGACAGCAGAATCCAATAAAATATCGTAAGTGCGGTTTTGCAAGTTTTACATCTTACCTGCAACGTAAATTTCATCTAGTTTTTCAGCAACTTTCTGTGGTAAACCAGCATCAAGCAATGTCTGGAAATGCTCAGAATGGGTAACTGCAGCAGAAGTATCCATGGGCTCTTCAGTACCATTCCCATTAACATGTTCAGTAGCCATGTTTCCAGATATCTGTGCAAATGCAATAAGCGTCATAATTAAGCTAGAAATATCTTCAAGCAGAACAATTCAAGTGACAATACATGCAACAAGACTGCCCTATTCTTACAAAAAACAAATTCCAAAACCAAAAAAAACCCCCACCACGTAGACCACTTCCCTGCTACTTTTAGCTTTGGAAGACGAGCAAAATTCCTCAAAAGAAGCACTAAAACAAAGGAAAGCCCTAACGCCACTGCCTAGCGGGGGTGGGGTAGCTTTCACTGCAGGTTTTACACAACCCAGCCAGACACTGACTCACCTCCCTCTCTCTGTCTCTCTAACGCACTCCCTAAGAGACTCTGAACAAGTTAGAAATGGAGCAAGAAGCCAATGGCGGGGGTGGGAGGAAAAGCAAACCTGCCACATGCCGCCGCCGCTACCGCGATACCGTCACTGACACCCGCTGCTGCCTCCACCTCCCGTTGCAAACTCGCTGCCCCCCGGAGCGAGCCGCCTCTCCGCGCCCCAGCCGCGGCCGGGCTCCCCTTCCGCCTCCGCTCCGGTGCCGGCCGGGCAAGCGAGAGGAACAAAGCGCTCTTCCCAGTCCGCACCCACCCACGGCGGCGGCGGCGGCAGCGGCGGCCGCCATGAGCCCGATGGAAACACGTGCTCTGCGCGTTCAGATGTCCTACAACTTCCTCCAGTGACCGACTTCCCCCCCCTCCCCGCCACACTCCCGCAGGAGGAGCGGCTCCCCCCCACCCCAAGCCCCAGCCGTTCCCTACCTCTCACCCTATTCCCCCCAGAGAGCGGTTGCAACACCCCGGGCCCGATTTCACCACTCGGCCGGGAGCTGGCGGCGCCTCCCGGCCCCGCCGCCACCCCCAGCCACACTTCTCCCCGAAACAATGCAGGGGCCCGCCGCCCGGCCGTGGAGCGCCGCTGCCCGCCGCCCACCGCCTCACGACGTGACCGGGGCCACGCGAGAGCCCAGCGGCCCCCCTGCCCACGCACACGCCGGGCACGGAGGTCGCGGCTCGCCCCGCTGCGGCGCGGCTCCCCCCGGCCCGGCCCAGCCCAGCCCCTCACGGGCAATGAATGGAGCGGCGGAGCCGGCAGGACAATGAGGCGAGAGCCACGCGCCCCGCGCGGGGACCGCCCGGGTCCCCCCAGCCGCCGCTGCCGCCCCAGCGCCGGCCAGCTGCCGGGCCTAGTGCGCGGGCACCGGCCCAGCCCGGCCGCCCCCCGCCCGACAGCAGCGGCCACGAAGGCAGCCAGCTCCTCCACCCATCGCGCAGCGCCTGGCAGCCGGGCCGCGGCCCGCCAGCGCTGCAGGGCCCCGGCGTGCGCCGCCCGCCCCGCCCGCCGGCTCCCCTCAGCCGCCTCAACCCCCTCCACGGCCCGGCCCGGCCCGGCCCGGCCCTGCCCCGGCCCGCTCCCACCCCGCTCCACGGGCGGCTGCCACCGCTCCGAGCCACGGCGAGCCCAAGCCCGCCGGCCCGCCCGCCGGCGCCCGGCGCCTGACCTGTCGCTGCGGGGGTGAAACGCCGTGCGAAGGGGCTCGGGGCGCGGCTAGCGGCTCGGCGTGCTGAGGAGCTGCCCCCCTTCTCCGCTCCCTCGGTGTGTCCGGACAGTGTGCTGGAGCTGGCGTAAAATGGCGGCCGCTCGAGCGCTCACGCCGCTGCTGGCACCAACCCCAGCCCCTTCCACTCGGCTCGGGGGGGGGCGGGAGGGGAGAGGAGGAGGCGCCGCGCGCGCTGGCGCAGCCCCAAACCCGGGGTCTCCCAGGCAGCTCCGCAAGGGTTATCGCCTCGCCCCGCCCGCCGGGCTGCCCGCGCGCGCGCCCGCCCGCCCCTCCCCGCCCTCGCGCGCGCCCTCGCCCGCCCTCCCCTCCGTCCCCCACGCGCTCGGCGTTCCGTGCGGAGCGGCGCGCGCCGCCCTCTTCCTACGGGCCGGGCGGCGCGTCAGCCGGCGGGGGCGCGCGGGGCTCGCACGGCCCGCGCGCTGCCGGGGGGGGGGGGGGGCGGCGGGACAGGCCCCGCGGGGGGACGGCGCGTTGCGGGGGCGGCCGCGCGCCTCCCCTGCACCTGTGCGGGCGCCGCGCGAGGAGCGGCGCTGGCGGAGCGGCCGGCCGGGCCGCGCGGGGATTGGGCGAGCGGCCGTTCCCACGGCGCGCAGGTGGCACAAAGCGAACGGCGGCGGCCGGAGGCGGGGAGTCCGGCGCGCGGCGGGGACACGGCGGAGACAAAGCCACGCAGACAAAGGGAGGGGAGAGCGGCGCTTTGTGCGGCTGCCGGCCGGCCCAGAGCCCGGCGGCGCCCCCCCCCCCCCCCCCCCCCCCCGCGGAGCCGGGAGGCGCCTCCCCGCCCTCCCTGAGGTGCGCGCCGGACCCCGCAGCGGCCCCCCCCGGCCCGCCCCTGCGGAGGGCGCGGGTTCCCTCAGCCGCGGCGCGGTCACTCCGCCGGGGCGGCGGGCGGCGGCAGGGGCTGGGCTGTCACGCAGGTCAACCGAAATGCCGCAGCACGCCCGGAGGAGCGAGGCCTTTGCCCCACAGCCACCCTCCGGGCCCTGCTCCTCCACGGTTTAACTTCGTGGCGCCGGCCCAGCAGAAGGTGGGTGTCACCGCACAGCGTTGTCAGACGCAGGGCCCGCGCTGGGGACCCTCGCCGCACGCTTCCGAGTTCCTAACCGGCCTCACTCGCGCAGCTTAACACGAGAAAACTCAGAAACCAAGCTACTGATCCGTGCCAGACCTGTAACTCGAGGTAAAGACAGCGAAATGAAGGCAGGAGGGCACACAGAACGGTACTCGCTTCTTAAAGGGGGCTCGGCAACCAGCTGCCCCGCTACTGCTGCCCCTTAGCCCAGTGTGTCTCCAGTGTTCTAAAAATCCTTCCACCTGCACAGCAGGGCAAGCACAGACAGTTACAGGGGTAGATCACTGTAATACCCACATGCTGGTGTCTTAAGTACCTGAAACATACAAGAAAAATCTCTTCAAGTACTTGATGCAGTAAGACTTCATTACAAACTGAATCACTCCGCAGGTTAGCCTGAAATCACAACAAATACAAGGCAGCTGTACATTATCAAATATTCCAGCTAATTCATAATTTGAAAGTGTCATGTAAAAATTTTTACTCAAACTGTTCCCCTATATTTAAAAAAAGAACAAGACTTCATGAAGAAAATAATTTTAGTAAAACAAAAGCTATTAGTGCAAACTTGTCTGCTATTTTTAATCACATTCTTTATCAAAATGTTAATATTTTGCTCCCTTCAAAAATTAATAACTCAAATTAATAGCTCAAAAATAGCTGTCAGCTGGACAATGAGAGTAACACCCTCAAAAACAAATTTGGAGAGCATTTTCTGGTGAAAATACTGCACCAAAACATACTATTCTCAGACATTTACAGAAGGTGTTTCAGTGGGGTGTTTACAGATGTGAGCCGAGTTAATATCTAATTTCATAAATTAATTTCTCTGGAACTAATGAAAACAGTGGAAAATGTTTCATTAATATTCCTAGTCAGTGGATCTGACTAACTACAGGTGGTAAACTCCTGAGAAAGTAATTCCCACTTTCAGGCCCATTTTTAGAGGGAAGTCTTTTTACACACTTCCCTTTTCCTCCATAAAATGGAAGTAAAAACAATAAAAAGACTAGGATAAATGCAGTGAACAGATTTGCACCCTTATTTAAAACCACAGCTGACCCAGAGTCAGTTGCAGGCATTTGATCCTTTGAAATTTTATGTAGAAAGGAGGAAGAAAGGAGTCTGACATGCAGTTCCTCTAAATATAGCTCAGTTATTAGCCGTAATATCAGTAGGACAAAGACAAGAGTGGTACGCCCAGGAAAAGATCCATGAAATCATGATGTGAGGGTTTGGGGGGTGGGGGTGGTGTTTTTTTAAATCATGTAGAACATCCATTGAAAAAATACCCAGCCAAGAACATTTGCAGGCACTTACCAAGTGACTTGGATTTACCCGAGGAGTTTTGCTGCATGTGCCTGAAAGTTTCACAACTTCTCACCATAAATAAAATTGTGTTAATTCCTAAATTCTCCAGGAATATGAAACCCCTGCCTGCTTCTAGTCCAACTGCAACTACTGCAGAACCCCACTGAAGCCAGAGCTGGATCTCTGAGCCTCCCTAGCACATCCATGGTAAAACCAGTGTTTACAAGACCAACTACGGAGTTGCATGGATGAAGCAGAGAAAAATAAATTTAATTTGACTGTAAGATTAAAAGTCTAATTTTTGGTTTTGAACTACTTATGTACAGTTGAAGAACTAGAAACTAAACAAAGAAACAAAATCTAGAATACTCAACCGGAATCTTACCTTCCATTTCTATGATGCCTTTTGCAAGTGCGCATGCATTGGAAATGTAGGCTCGGTTATAGAACTGCCTATACTTGAGCTATGAAATGCTGCAGCACTAGAGGGGTGGAACACTCTGGTCATACACCAAATGTCACTGCTTGTAATAACAAACCAAGTCCCCTGTGCTATGTTTGCCACAGCACTACTCTGAAATGATTTGGCCACTCTTGGGGCTTCTCAACAACACGTTTTCCACCCCATTCCTAGCCCTTAGCCTCCTTGGTAAGGCTGCCAAGTTATTAGATCTGTGTATTATGAAGATATCTAACATCAGCGGACTACAGTCTGCAGTTTGTTCCATGTAGTGCACAACTGGCCATTGGCCTATTTTCCCTGTGAGATCCTTGGAAAAAAAAAAGACTATGTGGGGAAATACCTTTTTAATTAAAATTCTGTTTAATTTGTTCATTCAATCAGTCAGAGGCTCTATGTTTTAAAAGATGGGCTCAGTTACAAAATACAAGGCCTCTGCCTATTAGGAGAAAAATGCAAGTTGGAAATTAACCAAAAGGAGATGAGTAGATATGAAATGTTCTTACACTGTAACATAGATTTAAAAGTTCTTCCATTTTAAGAAGTAACTTACAATCTAAAATTGTCACAATTTCAGCAAAGGCAGACTGAACTTAAGTAATGGTAATATTTTCTTTTAACATTCTTTCCATCTTTTCACTTTTCCAAAACTAGGCAGGAGTAACACTAATTCAAACAAAATCAACGTTATTCCCCTGTTTATTTAAACTGTTTCTAAGTCTCTAACTTTGACCTTGCTAACTCTTCAAACACTTCACTTCTTCCAACTAAGTCAGAAAAACAAAAGCAGCAAACAAAAGTGCTTGCAAATCCAGTTCTGTTCACAGATTGGGAGACAATAGGTGCAAACTGAAACATGAGAGGTTCCCTCTGAACATCAGGAAGCACTCTTCCACTGTGAGGTTAACCAAGCACGGGCACAGGTTGCCCCGGGAGATTGTGGAGTTTCCATCCCTGCAGATACTGAAAAGCTGTCTGGGCATGGTCCTGGGCAAGCATGTCTAGATGGCTGTATTTGAGCAGATGGATGGATTCTGTGATATGGTTAATTATCCTGATCTTTAAAAGTACAACTATCCACTCACTAAATGATGTTTCTTTCTTGATAGTTGGGAAGACTCCACCACCCCCACCCCCCAAACCAATAAACAAAGTAATTTTGCACTGATTTTTAATTCTTCTAGTTCTACAAGATGGATGATGAGTCTATTACAGACTTTACATCATACATTTCAGGGCTTTTGAGGTTGAAATCGCCTGCATTCTACTAAATATTTGCCCAAATGGTCATAGGCAGAGAGCAAGCCTGGTAATGAGGAGGAATGGGGCTCTTCCAGAAATTTTATATATAGACTGAAGGTCTTGAAACAGCTTATTTCTGAATGGCTTCTCCTTTTGCTTTACGTTTGTGCTATAGCAACAGTGCCAGTGAAAGAAAGGGTATTGGACTACTTATTTCTGCAAAGTATCTATGTTTTAAGTTCTTCTTTACCATACCAATCACTGCTTTTTCCTCTTTCCAGTCAACATCACCCCCTCCTCCACACACAGGTACACCACCACCCACCACTCCCTCCAAATCAAACACTCCAGAGCCGACATTCTAAGAGAAAGGCACAACAGAAGCCGCAGAAGGTAGTTTAGTTCACATTCCATTAATACCTTTTGCTTTTTTCTAATTTAAGTTGGAGGATTTTCACACAGTTGTTTATCAGCCATAGGTTCAGAACAACCATTGTAGAATTCAATGTATTTTGCAGTACACCATAGGTTAATGTCTAAGTATTGAAAGAGTGGAGGAGGAGAGCATTCTATTTTTGCGTGCATACAAAACAGTGAAGTCACTTCCATGTGTATGTGGAAATGCCAACTCAAAGCCATCCCAAACTGACTATTATCACTCAGAAACCAGATGCCCAGCGTTGTCACAAAGAACTATAAATGCCTTACGCTTACTGGCAAAAAAGCAGTGTTAAGAATTATTCAGAACCTATACCTTCAACACAGACAAGAAACAAATGAGGGAACATAATACTGGCCTACAAAGTCAGAAGTGGCATGGAGAAAACTAGAGTAGTTCTTCCTCTACTCTTCCATTCTTTCTTCCAACAGAAGGATGAGGAGGCACCAAATCAAACTGGCAGATAGCAAAGCAAAAAGGAGCTACTTTTATGCATATGCAACTAAGCTGGGCAATTCATTGTCACATGAAGCTGTAGGTATTTCCATAAACCCTCAAAATAACTAGCCTAATTAATGGAAGAAATTCGCATCTAAAATTATTAAACACAGAGATAACACCCTATTTAAAGTCTGTAGTAAAAATCGGCGGAGGCTGAAGGAGCATACAAAAAAGCACTGTTGTATCTATGCTTGCCCTATCTTTGCATTTTTCCATTAGCTAATACCCACTGCAGGAGGCTGAATGTTGTTCTTGACTCTTCAGTCCGATGCTGCAAATACCCTGTCATTGCAGCAAGCAGAATGTGCAGTCACTAATCTGTTCCTTTCATCCCAGACCCTTTCCACTTCCTGCAGAAGTATACGTGCAAGTGTTCCTCTTCCTCCAAATTCCCTCTAATCACATAATCCTCATCCCACTATAGACCTATAAACCACAGGCTTCCTATACAAATAGCTCAGAAGCTTACCTAAGGGTGAGGGAACTATGGGAAGAGACTTCCCAGTGTGAAGGAAAAAAAAAAAATACTGCTTTACTGTTCCTGTGGGTACAAAAGCAAGATAACACTGCTACTGCTTTTTCCATCCTGTTCCCCATAGCATCTGATGCTTTAAAGCTCTTACGTAGAGGAGTGTTACCATTAGGCCAGTGCCTGGCAAAGCTCTGTGGAAAGAGGAGACAAGATATTCAAAGTGACAAGAGAGTTGTTACCCTACCACCCCCTGGCAAGTTTACATCAAATTAGCATGGAAAGGCTGGAGAAGACATTCTTTAACATCCTGGTACATTCTGCCTTATGAGGACTCACACAAGAGAACTGCAGAGTACAATCCTCATCGGTATCCATCTTCAAAATATCTGTGTCATCTCAGGACAGTAGCACTATCCTGTTCACCTGAGCAGCGTGAGGTAGCCAAGTGCTGAAGCTGCAACTCACTGCATAGAGCCACAAATGAAAGTGTTGATCAATAGAGAACTTACTGCTCTATTTAGATCCTGCTCCACCGCAGACACCTATCCAGCCCTGCCCTTACATCCCGTACTAACTAGCAGCCATCAGGATTCTAGTAGCTGGCACACATACAAAAGCCAGCTGAAGGGTGGGACACAAGGAGAGGGACTCTCGGGATCTATTTAACCCCATGTGAATTACTTTGTGCATTAAGCCCATCTGCAAAAGCAGACGGCATGTCACTAGGTCACAGAACTTTCTCACTGAGGTCTGGGCACCCTCCCCAGGAGAGCAGGGCACACCACAGACAGTGGCTACAGCTATACAGTAGGTGGGACAGGTCACGGGCTGTTAACCAGCACAGCTTCCATTCCCACAGCTAAGCTCTCATCCACCTTAACCCCTAAACCGTGCCCAACTATTTATTACATGTGAGAGTGTGCTAGCTGGCCCAGGCTGCAGCTGCCAGACTGTACTAACCATTAACAGCATGGATGCCCAGTGGCCACTGATGGGGCTCATGTCCCCAGCCTATTTAGTCAACCAGTAATGACATTGCTGATGACTCGGGAAGGGAAGTGCCCTGTGCAGCAGGTCCAATACACAGCTTTCAGGAAAAGTGTGCCAGGCTACTTAACATGTAACCAAACAACCTAAAAATCCTTTCAAGCATGCATGAGCCCAAATAACCTCTGTCTCCAAGGTCCTTGTAAGACTAGAACAATCTTCCCTTCCCACCCCCACTTTTAAATCCTTGCCAGGTACAAGGCAGAAGCAACTACGTAAATCATTGTATCATTTAAGTTGGAAAAGACCTTTAAGATCAAGTCCAATGCAGCACTTCTGCAGATCCCAAGAGCAGACAATATAACTTTTGTATACAACTGCTTTTTTTATTTTCTTCCTCTTAAAGGCACCTGGAGTATGCTGCACTGAGGGAGTTCTCATTTACAGCACAAACTTCAGACTAGAGCACAAGGACGAGGAACTATTACTACTTTACTATTAGTACCTCAGGCTCTGCTTGCTGCTTTTCAATGATCCTCTTTTGGAAAAACCTACTCTACTTTTATATGGGCCTTGAGAGACACTGGAATTAGCTCAAGATCTAACACAGAGCTTCAGCATACGTGTGTAAGTTTACCCTTTCCAGCTTGTGTAGCCATAATCGGGTATCTCTTCATTGTTTTGCACAGGACACTGGGGGCAACATAACCTGTTCTCAAACCTGAACAAATTTGTAATTTAATACAGTATGACTAATACAGCTGCGTTATGCTGCTAGAAACAACTTAGTTCTTCAGGGATGCAAAGTTTTAATTTTACCTAGCAACTGGACACTAGAAAATACGAATTGCTATTCTGCGATCTGCAGGGGACATATGAAGAACGTTATGCTTACAATATGCCTTCAGAGAATAATTTAGAACTCTCACTTTGGTCCTGTAAAAACATACAGGGTTAGTTTTTAAAGTTTAGATCTTAAAAGTAGCAGCAAGTAAGAACAATTACAGGGAAGTTTCACTGTAAAAACTTAAATCTATCAGGGCCAATTTTTAAAATATCTTTTATCAGTTGATGACTAGTTAAATACATGGCTGATAAATCTATGAACTTGTTCATTGATACCACATTCAAATTAACCAAGACACTTCTAGTAGCTCTTGTGTTCTCATTCTGCAGTTATGGTACCAATGGGTAGCAGTGTTTGGAGGTGCATATAGAGCAGTAAGAGGTCAATGCAACTGTGTGAGAATATACATTTTTTACTGCCACTACATCAATTCTTAGTTACAACAGGATCAATATCTGGCATGTCCATAAAAAAAAGTTAAAATCGCTGATGACAGTTAACTGCAGGAGTTTCTGAATTCTTTCATACCCTTCCAGTTCGGATGCTTTTAGATTTTACTGCCACATCCACAGCAATAGCTTAGGTCTCTCTGATGAAAAATACAAAGAAATTCTTACTCAATAGATCTTCTCACGTATACTAAAATATGAATGTAATTTAGTGACAACATTTTTAACCCCTTTAAACTTCTATCAAAAGATCAGTTCTCATTTGTAAATTTGATACACAAAAACTATTAACCAATTTCAGATCAACAGTATTGATACAGATCTGCTGCCACCAAAAGAAGGCTGTAAGAAACATTGCAGAAGAATCTTCTGGTCTGAAAACATTACGGACTCCTCCAGGCTAAACATAGAAAAAAATTAGAACCAGAAATGAGAAAGGAGGGTAGAAACTTTTGCAAGCTATGCACACTTGATGCAAATACCTTTCTAAAACAAACATAAGACAACCCCAGCTTAGCAGTTCACCTGCTTCCTATAGCTCAGCCTAGGTAACAAAGACAGATTCTTCCACCCTCAGGCTGATGGCAATAGTGCCGATTAACACATTAGCATTTCCTCACAGGCTCTTTATGACTTCCCAGCTGGCTAGTCAGATTTCTTAGCAAGCAATCTGTCTATGCTCCCCAGCGAAGACTACTAAATTTGTATTAAGGTTAGATCCCAGTAAAAGGGAAGACGTTTCATCCAACCACAGAAAGCAAATATCTCATGTATAACTTTCTGTAGCTTGGCCCAAGACAGAGCATGTTCTATATTATTTAGCTTAATCACCAAATTTGAGAGGTAGGATTAAACTATATATGAAATAAAGAGGCCAAGAAATTTTTCAGAACCACTTCATTTTTCTATTGGAAGCTCTAGCAGTAGCTCATAATACTTGCTTCCAGGGCCAGATGCCAATTCTGTTGGTTTTTTTTTTTCTCTGCAGTTATAAAAAAGGCTATCATTTTCACAGAAGTTCACTTCTGCGTTTTCGATGAATTTGAGGTGCCCATTTCATAGCCAGCATTCAAACTAGTCAAGAAGAACAAGTTCAATAAAGGCTATTTCGGCAGAATTTTGAGATCTTTCTGAACAAGAAAAATGGTTATGGTTCTTCTGAGTATAATGTATGAAGTACAGTTGATTTTTAGCCCTGTTACAGTAATCGCGAGTAGGAGAGATCTTAAAATACTACTCACCTTCCACCTTTTTCTAACTCCTACTTTATTGCTGGAACTTTCTAGCATGGAGAGCCCAGTACCAACACAGAAGTGGGGAAAGCAGTATTTTCCTTTCTTCTTGGTAGAGAATTTTCTTCTTTTATAGGTAGGTGAGGATACAACAGTGTCATTATAGGCAACTATCCTGGTCACTGTCAAGTTTCTTCAACCCAAAGCAGAAGCTAAGTGGATCTTTCCTTTGAAAGTTAGTGCAGTCAGGCAATAGCCAGCAGGAAGACGGTGGTCCTTACACCACAGCTCACCAACGACATCTTGCTTACAAGACTCTGCATAACCATGGCAGAGGAACTTCAAAAGGGCCAAAGTATGACATCACCCACAGTATGTCACAGCCTCAGAACTGCTGTCCTGAAGCCAGAGGCTGGGAACACTATGAGGCATTTTGTTTTGAGGGTAGGAAGTTAGAATGGTGTCACTGCCCAAGACATAGCAGCATGAAATTTGAGGACAAAAATCTTTATTCTCAATAACTTCTACTTTTACATCTCTTCGGTGGAAGAGCTTTCCTTTAGTAGTTGCTTTTTACTCCTCCAATATTTTAGGACTATTTGCACTTAAAAAGTCTAATATCCATATAGTTTTGTACACAGAGAATGCCCTTTCCTTACAGGACTATTTCCTCTCCCTATGGTACATGATAGGCACCACAGGCTCCCACATTCAAACATCCCCATGAAGTTAAAGTGTTCCTTTAAGAAGCATACCCTCAGATATAGGGAGACAACATTTTATGCTATTTTTGTCCTCCTACCGTTTATCAGGCGGTAGCACTGGTGGTCTTTGGTTCTTGGTAATTTCATCCTCTCAAGAGGAAGCAAAGCCTCTCCAAATCTCCGGAGCTCCTGGAAAGCCGTCTTTCTTCCTATTTGTAAGCTAGAAGCTTTGGACTTTCCCATATCCAGCACAACTCATAATGGGGCTGCACTTTTATAGAATGTATATTTAGGAGTTGTTACAATTGTTCAGTCTTACTTTTCTAATTATAAAATTACAAACTACAGCAAAATCTTCAGAGAAAGTATTCATACTATCTCCAGTCTTCTTGTCATAGCAGGTGGGGGGGGGAAGGCAAAGCCACAGAAGGAACACCTTGCAGTCAACCCTGATGAAGGGTCATGATATAAACACCCCTCTTTACATGGGGGGGGGGGGAAGGTTTTCAGCAAGCTTACAGCCTGTATGTCAAATTAGCAGAAACTATGCTGAATGACTTTTCACTAGCAACAGAACTGGTTAGGATCAAGTACACATAAATGAAGACAAACCAATCGTGGCCATCTCCAAGAGCACTTCAAAAACATGTTTTCAAAAACCCAGACACTGTTCCCCCCAGAAATTTCATGAGGGGGAACATTCTCAGCAGTGTGATACTGTTTATTACAAAATGTTATTTTGAAGTGTTCTGAAAGGTTAACTCCTGTTCCTTCCATTAAACTTACATTATGTGGTTTATAATCTGCAGAACAGGAAGAGGGGGGGAGCATTAATTCCCACACACCAAGCCTTTTTTTGTTTGCAGTATCAAATAGGCAGCTTAAAATCTTCAGAATCAAACTACATAATCCAACCATTTCCAGAAAACATTTATTCTAAGATACACTGGGGAAAGAATAATCACACTCTGAACCGGTCAGCTTAAGTCTAAATGACATTAGGAACTGCCACTCACTGTTTCAATATTGCACTTTTCTGATGGAGTAAAACTAAGACACTGAAGCAATTTATTTTGCGCTGCAGAAAACTACCTAACTAGCAGACAGAGCCAATGCACTTACAAGAATTTAAGTCTCAAATGTTTCTTCCAGGGCTCAGTATCTGCAACATCCTTCATTCTGCCTAAAAAATTCAAACCACTAAGGCTAGGCAAATTATTTCCTATTTTGTCGAGTTAAAGTGCACCAATCTAATGGTAGCTGTATATTCTTCCTCTTTAACGATCTTAAGATGATTTAAAAATACAACCTTTACTTTTCAATCAACTTGGCAATTTCAAAATAAGGTCTAAGCATTTATTTTTCAGTCCATCTTTCTAGCTTCTGTCCATACAGAATTATGACTGAACTTTATTTTAGGACAGATTTTAATCATTCTTCACCTGCAACCATAAAACTAGTACCATCATTGGCAGGACAGTGTTCCTTCAGCTACTGAGAACTCCAAGAAGTTAAAAAAAATTAGTTATTGGTGTGGTGAGAAGCCTGAAGTATGAAGTGCATTTCAGGGGTACTGAGGGCAAGAGCACACACCACCAATTAAAATTTTCACCTCCAACATAGCTCAATTGAACAGTAAAGCTGGCATAGCACTGGGGCCTTAACTGGACTCCACTTACCACTGTTTCCATTAATGTGAGAGTTGAAAGTGACATCTGCTTCGAAGAGGGAAATTAAAAAAAAATCTTTTACTTCAGCCCCCTCCCAATCCCACCCTCCCTGCAGTTACTAACATACACACTACTACATATATTTTAGAGCCCCCGTAAACACTCCTATTTCACATCTTTTTAAATTGAGATGGGTTGTAATTGCCAAGGGGTATTCAAATACAAATTAAAATCTCCTCAGGAAATTCCCAAGCAAGCTGCTGGAAAGGCTCTCTATACTTCTCCTGTTCCTTATACTGGTCATCCTCAAACAGAATACTGAGCGAGGCAGACTTTGTCCCACTCAATACAGCCATTCTTCCGAGCATCAAACGCCACTCTGTCCTCCGGAGTCTGCAGGAAGTTTGAGACAATGGCAGAGAAGCACTGTCTTCATAGCTCTGATAGCTCAACTGGACTATCCACTAAAAAGCCACATGATGTTTGAAAAATTGCATTCAGTTTTAATTAATTTACTTCTCCAGTTCCTACGCTCTAAGGAAACAGACAGGGGCAGACAAGCAAAAATGCTTGCAATACCAAATCTAACAAGTAGTACTGAGAACGTCAATCATTAGACACATATTTACATAGCATATGAAGGCCTCCATCTGTACCCTCACCTGAAATTACCATTTTCTGTTAAATTCATTCATACTTCAGATTATAACTTTGTCCTCTGAAGTATGGTAGGCAGCATGCAGAAAAACTGACCCAAAGGCAGGGTTTATACTCTATTGGAGAGAATACCTTTCCTTGGGCAAGGCAGCACTTTGCTTACTCTGCTGTATCCGTGTCTGACTGTCTTAAGGAGTCCCTTCCTCTACCAACATTATTTAATTTCAGTTCAGTGCCAGTTTTTAAATCGGCAAAACTCATACCCAAGCTTTATACAGCAGGTTTATACAATCAAGAGCTTGACTGCACCAGAAGGCAGCACCCCCAAAGCTGGCACACAATATAGCCGCAGCCAAGGTGGCACACTCCTCTCTGCAGCACGGGAGCCTGACAATACAGCTTACATTGAGTTTTTCACCAGGCTCTCTCTAATTTCAAGCAGGCTTCACACCAGCAAATGCACTGACACAGCAAGGCTGCTGTGGTGCAATAACCGCTGCCAGCTTAGTTTCGCTCGCCTCCACTGGCAAGACAAGTTCTTCAGCAACAAAAACCTCTCACCTTAGCAGGACGTCATTACTTTAAATTATAGTAAAGCATTTATGCAGATAAAGAGCTACTCTAGCTTTACTGTGGTTGCAAGGTACTCCTCTTGCTTGTAAGCCTGCCACTCGCTTAACTTAAAAATAGGCTCTGCTTTTTTTGCCCAGTTACTAAGATTGATACCTGGCAATCTTCCAGAATAGTGTGCCTAACCATTGATTTCTTGGACCACAGTCCAACAGCCATGTGACATTTTTAAGTTCAATGCTAATGATGGTCCAGACTACAGTGCAAAAAAGCTAAGGAACTTTCATTCTGTTTACTGCACAATCTCAAGCTAAATGAAGTACTTTTGCAGAGAGAAGTCTCATGCCATGTGTTCAAAATGTGTCACACTAACTCTTGACAACTACAACTATGTCATCCAATCTCAATCACTTGTATAAATCATCTTCTCGGACTCAAAAAACATACCAGAACTAAATCCACAAGTTGCAAATACATTATCCCCCTCCCATAAAGCAAAAGCTATTACAAAGTATTGTTCTTTCCATCTTAACATTAGTTAGAAAAATGATCTTCCTATATAATTTCCACTGATCCCATATTCCAAAACTTGTCATGGTTAAAACATTTGTTCATTTTTGTAAATGGCAGACTTTTTTATACCTCTAATATAGGTTTTTCACTGGTTACCCATCTTCTGCAGCCCTATAGCACTGTCGCATTCATATTAGAAAGGTTTGCAGCTGAATAGCCAGTATGCATTATCACTAGCTACACCTAGCTTTTTCTATGTCAAGTGAGAGGTACATTTTTTCATGATTAAACACCACTCCTGCAGACAGGCCTCCACGACCAGACAAGCCTAACAACACCATTCTCTGACAGCCTCTATCCCATACCATCAACCCCAGATCAGCGGCCATCCCCAAGGAATATTTTAGAACACACAGAGCAAGACTGACATGACATTTTGGGTGCCTGAAGTGCTACCCAGAATCCTGTAACTTTACCTCTTATTTCATCTCAGTAATCACAAGATAAATTAATTCTCACCAATTTTACTGGATATACATAGAGCAGTAACTCCTTGAAGGCTTCCGTATTTCATATTGGCATGTCCTGATTTTGGCTAGGATAATTAATTATCAGCCAAGAGTATAAACAGATAGTATGTCTAACTCTAAAAATGCACGCCACAAACATTCTTCTGACCCTATAATGCAAGTCATATACAGATCGTTTTGAGTACTTAAGTACTTACCGAATATTGCTGCTGCATTACCCATTTCTCTGGTCTTTGACATCTCTTTTTCCTCCAAAAGAGACTGACCTCGCTAGAACCAGCAAATTTTTGACTTACCATCCAAGTAGCCTCACTAGATGTAATTAGCAGCACCCAGACTTCTCACAGAACTGCAGTGGGCAGAAGACAGAGACTGGTCCTCTACTTCTGAGGTGCCTGATCACTAATAGTTTGTTGTCCTTGAGTGACTCCTGGACAATGTATCATGTATCCAGTACGTGCTGTACCAGCTAGTGCAACACGGCCACGCTGCCTTTGTAGCCCTTGCAAAGCACAAGCTGTCAAGGAACATCACTGTGTGACTACAGACCTGATGTGCAACAGCTAGGTTTTCCACATACTCATCTTTATTCAAGAAAGAGCACATACAAAAAAACATGGCACATGAAAATACCTACCGTTTTCAGCAATATTTGTTAACATAATAAATCCTGTTGAAGCAAAGGAAAAGCTGTTCTGTAGTAAATTCCTGCAGATTCTGATACATTCAATAGGCCGATTTACACACTTGCTGAAAAGGAGCAGCCTTCAGCCAAGGCGCAGGAGATGTTCACTGAGCCAATGCACTCAGGGTTCAGTCAGATCCTGAAGTGTACATTTTTGTAGTCAGATGATACTTATTTTTGAGACTCCCAATGCTTTAAGGTGCTGCTACTGGCAGTGTTCTGCACTTCACAATACTGCTTAGACAGAAAATGGGGCTTTTCATTGAATCCGTCATTTAGAAACAGGCACATCCCATTAGCTACAGGAATTCCTCCAGCTCTCTAAAGAGGAGCTGCTGGCATCCAATGCTGTCATTTTTGGCTGTAGACTGTAGGGTAATTTTTCTGTATTTTGGTGCATTTTGAAGTAACTCAGTTAACTCTAGCTCCATCAATTTTTAGGTATCACGCCATTCTCATATTTCTTCCTTTAAAAATCATTCCTCACAATTAGTTTTGAGAGTCATGCTTTAAGGCAGATTGCATCTTTACGTACATAGTAATCCGTCTTTAAAACTCAGTTTTACTTGCTGACCAATTTATGATCCCCTCATTCCTTTGTGGAAGACTGCCAGTTTGCCGAATATAGCAAATAGGCTGTTACTGTGATATAGGACCATTAGTTTTCAAGTGACTCCTCAAAGTACAAGTTCCAATTTGTATGTACTCCCTTCTCCCACTACTGAGCAATTTCCCCCACAGCAAGCAGGTACCATTGCCACTGTATTCCTCAATGGGCAGTTGCGCTGTTGTGCTACTGGCCTTTTCAGGCTAAAGTGGCAGTCCATAAAGCCCCAATTCCCCTCTCCCTCACTTGATGCAGATGGCAATGCAAGCTTTAGACCTTGCCTTTTCTGTTAATGCTTCTGTACCACCATCACCTCACTTACTGCCTCCTATCTCCTGGATTATACCACCCTCAAAAAGCAGACTCATTGGTTTGAGTGGGTACCCATTTTGCTTTCTCCCATTCTTTACTGGGCCTCTCTGTGAGTTCCACTGTTTTATTAAAGATCTTCAATTCTCAGCAAGTCTGTATACCCTAATATTTCAGAAGGGCCAATACTCTCAGGGGGTCTTCCATGTATCAAAGCTCAACACTCATTTCCCCAATATCACTGCTATCCTTCCTGCAGAGGGCAGGTCACCGTTTTGGGAAAAAACACTCTTAAATATGCAGAAACAATGATTTTCGTTCACATACAGTTTCTGAGAACACTATCCACTAAACAAAATCATAGCAGCTGTTTCAGCAGGCTTTTGAAAGCATGGCATCCCACTCCAAGCCACAGTAACACTTCAGGTGTTATGCTTCCTTCCAGTTACAGATCATCCACATTTGTCAGGAAGCACTGACAAAGTGTTCCAACTTATCACTGGAAAAAAAAAAAGAGAACAAGGTCTAAGTAAAATGGTTCATTCCAGGGAGAAATTTCTATTTGTGAGGAAGCACACAACACTTGGTTTACAATAAGGTGTTACCATTTCTCTAAGAAACCTAATACCCCACAGACATCATTATTTAAACTTTCTGAAAAGTATTAATAAAGTCTTTTGATCTCATCTCAGATTCCGGATCCGTATCAGGTTTTTCAGCAAGGAATTCAGGTTCGGGATATGATCATCACAGATGAGACAAAAGCACTACAGAAAACAATTTTAATAGCAAGTGCACTGTTTTTCTACAGTTTGATTTCTATACAAAAATTAAACATTCTCTAGTCCTTTCACATATTTCAGTAATAAAGTATACTTGTTTTTGCATGTAGGTTTGAAAGCTAACCAAGGTTAGGCACAGCTATCAGCACACATTGTACCTTAGGAACAAGTGTTCTTAAATTCCAGCTATGTACAGAATTAACTATACCAACTTACCATACCATATGAATCTGTGAAGTCTATCAACCACTGTCATAATACAAAAAATTGCCTAAACTGTAAGCACAAATTTAATTTAAGACTTAAAATGAGAAAAATGTTTAGAAGCTTTTCAATTACATACCTGAATAAGTTAAAAGCATTTGTTCCTGCACTTTTGACCATTTTCCTATTCAAAGAGAGATGTTTATTAGTTCAGAAAAATTTTATTCCATTACTCAAAAGACAACTTGCCATTTGTTTACTCTCATACAGACCAAACTGAAATATTAAACGTGTTGAATTAGTTATCACTACCCAACAAGTTCTGTGAAACTCAGGAGGTGTAGTCATGCCACAGTAAGATTTATTTTGCCTCTTTTACCCACCTATTGCTCAACTTTGCTATCAACTATGACAGGCAACTAACCAGTCACATATAATTCCCCCTCTCATATCAGAATCAAAGAGTTCAATTTCTGAAAACTAATACCTGGTTCTCAGCTTCTATCAAAATTTTAGAAACTCCAGAAGCTGAAATCCACCAACAAGCAAGTATTAAATAAAAAAAGTGTATCCAGACCACATTCTTCTATGTACAACTCTCCTGCAAGCAACAGGAAACTTTAAGCTACCTCTGAACTAGAACAGAAAGTTCCAAAAAAGGCCAAGATGGATCATTAAATGTTTCACCTTGTTTTCCATAATGCGGATATACACAAATCCCACTCCACTTCAAGTATGCAATCTGTAATACAACAGTTTACATGTCACCTCCTGCTTATAAGTGGGGTGGACAATAATGCATTTTCCTAAGCAGTCATTTAAAAATTACCACTAGTTATTCAAACCAGTTTTGCTGAGTTTAAAGGTATGCACAGACTATGAAGCCTATCAGACACTTCACTTGGTCTGGTGTTGAGTAGTATAACCTTAGAAATCAAATCTATCCATCAGGTTTGGGATAGGTTCTTCACTGTTCAGACATAACAATGGTTTTAAGCATTACTCCCACATCAAGCTTTTAAATCAACCATAACATTTATTGGAATTCATACCTTCAACTGAGCAGCAGCATTCAAGCATCTCTGCAAAGACATAAAATATACTGGTTAGTTACACTAACAAGGTTTGCTACTTTCAACTTTTCCCTAGATCAGCCATGTAAATCATACCACTTCCTACTTGTAATATTGCCCGTCTGAACAATACAGCATTGTATAGGTAGCATTGCTACACAGCATTTTCACTTACTTACTAGGGCACTTTTAATACCTGGCTAACATTTGTTATTTCCCCACTGTAAGGCAGGATGCCTCAAATTATAGGGCTTTAACACTTCCTTCTCTGCTCTGTAAAGATGCCAGCTTTTGCAACAGCATGTATCCATGTCAACATGGACCTGATGTGAGTTTGAATAATGCACCAACATCCTTATTCACAAGCTGGAGCCTGCTGGCATCCTAGCTTGTACACGGCGACAGCAAAGTTAACATCAACTGGAATAATGACCGAAAAGTTAAGTGACTATTGAAAGAATTATTTAAGTGGTTTCATCTCAGTAGCCAGATCCGTATGAAGTTTCTCATCAACATATCAGGTTTGGCAGTTTCATCATGATTCACCACTTAAATATCAGTGACTGGGAACTGTAACACAATTCATACGTTCATGTATGCTACTAAACAAACTTTATGTATTTCACATGCAGATGCCCTGAAAAGGGAATACATTACAATTAATTTCAGCTGCTTAATAAGTTATTACCTGTATCTGTTGTACTACAGTTGCCAGGAAATCTTTCATCAGGAAGCCTGACATTAGAAATTGTTCATGCCATTCTAGAAATTTGAGTAAAAGAATCAGTTACAACACGTTCATGCATGACATAGGACAAACTATTAGGTATAACCAAGTTTTACTCTTGTGAATCCCCCTTCCTCCCAACCACTGGCTGTAAGCATTTAAGTCACATTAAATTGAATACAGATCCTGAAGTTATTTCTTAGCATTGCCAAAAGGTAAGAATATCAAGTATACCCTTTAAAAAATAAATACGCATTTTAAGTAAAGAATTGGAACTACATCTGACTGTTTATGTTAACAAGTCTCTAGACGACTCCTTTGGTTTCTTCACCCGAATGCTTTCTTACACTAAGCTCCCAATAAAGTGCAAAACCATAATTAAAAGCCATCTTGAGGTAATCATTGCCAGACTACATGCCTGAAACACCATGACACCTCAGTTTTAAAGCTGACAGATCTACTAGTTTGATCACACGCGTATTTTGCTAATCCATTTATCATTAAATTATCACTACTGATTATTCAAAACATACATAGCTTTCAGGAAAATCCAACTGTGTGTACTAAGCATTCTTCTACTTCTGACGGTGCTTCCATGAAGGGCTAAAATTGAAATTAAATAAAAATTATCTTTAAAGCAGAAAATGTCTCTAGCTGTGGTATAGCATCATCTCTCATGTCACTATTGTCAGAAACATAATCACCAAGTACTAAACATTCACTTTTTCATACATTAATTCAATAGTGGTCTAGAACAGTCTCCAGCACCTGACAAGTTGAAGTATTGTATGCACTAGAAAAAAGTATTTATCCTAAATTGGTTTTGGACCCTTTTGCAACTGTTGTGGTGCCTGAAGACAGACATTCAAGCTCGTATTTCAAAAATACTTATATGAGTAGCCATGCATCTATTCACAATGCCTGCCTGTCCATAGTTTTCTGGATCATTAATAATTACATTCAATATGGGTGGTCATGTATGTAAAGTCACATTAACTCCAATTCACACCCAAGGACAGACAGCTGATAAAACCCTGAGTTTTCTGAGTCCCCTTGCCTTCCAGCACTCCTTGCTGAGGCAGGAGGCTAGGTGCGGCTGCGCCAGGATTCAGAGATAAAACTCTGTAATGACAGAGCCATTATTAAGCAGGTGTTCTTTATTTGTGGTGCCAGGTGCATAGGGGATCGCTCCTCCTAGTGTGCACACCACAGCTCCAGTTCTCACTGGTTTTATGCTACAATCCAATACATATACATAGCATTTCCTGGAAAACCAAGACATACTCAAACTATTTCCCCCCCAAATGTTTTACGTATTTTTCTGCCTCCTTGTGCACATGAGCTGCCACCTGGAGGGTCTTCAGATGAAGGCTCAGAGTCTTCGTCAGCATTAACTTTCAACACAGGGTCTCCTGCACATGCAGTTCATTTCTGCTGACTTAAGAACTTCTTATCCTACTGTTCTGAAACACACCATCCTGTTCTCTAAAGAAAACTTGTATCTTCCTTTGCAGTGCTTGTTTATTGTTGTCCAAGGTTATTTATGACATACCTTGACGGTTCTACATCCCCTTAGCTAAACCCCCAGACCACAAATAGGTAGCAACTAAGAATTTCCCTACGTTCTACAGATGTTAGCACATCATACAAAGGCTAGTGAACCCCTGCCAACTCACCAAAGTCCACCAATCTCTTGATCTTTTAGCCCTTACATATCAATTCCCTCTTTTCTAAATACTAAGAGTTCTTTCATTTATACCAATTCATCATTTTATGTTAGTAACCCTCTTCTGATTTAATACAACAGGCTATTATTTATACAGCTGCTTAATACACATATTATACAGTCATTAAAGGAGTCTGATAACTAAGTAATTGCTTGAGCCATTTTAAATTTTGCAACCAGAATATAAGCTTTTCCCAAACTTCCTGGAACCCAAAAGAGGTGTCATTAAGGAAACTGTGTAATAATCATTTCTTCCAAATTACTTCCAAATCAGTCTCAACTTCTGCATCTCTATTTACATATGCACAGCAGCTAGTGTGAATTACTGTACAAACTCCACCATCCTTCGCTAATAGTGTGTCAAGAGCCATGTCAATTCTGTAATACTGCTTGATTAGATAGAAGAATACTTCTATCTGCAGGTTGCGTATTGCATCTACTGTTGGACTGTTTATTTGCTCTAGGGTAGCAGAGATGTTTACTACTGCTCTTTCAGAGTTCACAGACTCCCAGCGTGGGCATGAGCCAACACATGAAGCGATGGAGGCCCAACCCCCTTTCCACTAAAGGGTTGACAGATCTCTTTTAAGTTCTTTTCAATGGAGTGCACTATATCCCTTGAGGAGCATGACAGCAGTTATAAACGGTAGTTTGGGGCATTAAATACCCTACAGTGCATGTTCCCTTCCATCCTGAGGGTTAATTGTTTACATGCAAATCCATCCCCACATAACCACCAGTATCTGTGGGGTAACTTACATGGGCCATCAGTGGCAGTGAGGTTGGCTCCCAGAAAAGAAACCTATGCGTTTCCACCCATAGATCCTATTGTTCCTTTTACCATCATAGCCCACAGGTAAGTATGTTTCTAACTGTGTTCTACTACAAAAATTTGTAAGTTACATTCTCCCCAGTTAAATTCCACGATCCTACACCTACACTTTGTTTATCCAATAATCATTCCACCCATCATGGCAAGAGCAATTCCCACAGTTCCGGCAAACTGACAGCCTACATTGACAGTTGTTAGAACTGGATTTCCATGCACACTCATTATCACCTGGGTATTATTCAACAATTGCAAATCAAATCTGGGGCCTACTGGATAACTTGTTATCATATTCTTAATAGCCCCCACCAGGCCTTTTCCAAAACTCTCGCCAAGTTTCATTATCAATGTTCCAGTGAGTTGCTGCAACACCAAAGAAAGAAGTCCTCATAGTACCCCTGGAAAGAGCTGGACATACTCAACAGTCTCTTAGATTAGTGCCATTAACCACTGTTCGAGTCTCTTTATAATACAGATTTTCTTGTATTATAAATATATACCATGCTCCAATGAACACTGGTAAACTCAATGCTGCAATCGTAACCACAAGTTTCTGACAGTCTCAATATCCATTTCTGCTCAGGGGCCCTCTTCACTCAAAAGTAGTGGATCCACAAGCAAAATCTGGAATGGTCCTTTCCACTCTTCTTCCAGTGGATCTCCTGCAAAGTTCTTAACATAAATCCAATTTCCAAGTTAAACAAATGAATAGGCCAATCAAGCTCCCTACCCTGAGCCACTTGCCAGTTTTATTTATATTCTGCAACTATTTTCCCAAGGCCTGGACATACTGGCCTACAATGCCATCTCCACTGTTTTAAATCTCCCAGAATTAAAAACTGGTAAGGTCTTCTGTGGGTAACTGGCTAGCTGAAAAGGGTCACATAGACATAGTCCAGCTGGCTGGACAAAAATGCACATTGCTCTCAGCTTATCTGAAGTAAAGCAAAAATACACTATCCTTGGCTGTTCTTGTTACACAATAACAGGAAGATCGCGGTGGGAAAAGAATGTTACAGGTGGGAACAGATAACTACAGAAGAGAAACTAGGGGCGGGCTTGGTATTTAGGCAACTAACCAATAATGAGCTTAACTTTTGTAATTGTATGAGCTAATTATAACAAGGCATAAAAGGTGACTGTAAGGCACAATAAATGAAGTCTGCTGATCACTCATATTGAGTTACTGTGTCTTCCCTCCGTCGCGACAGTCTTCCATACAAAATTTCAAAAGGGCTCAACACTTCTTTCACCCAAGGCTTAGTTCAAACCCTGAGCACAGCAGTTGGGAGGGCCTGATACCAATAGAGGTTTGCTTCTTGACAAATTTTTGCTAGCTGTTGCTTAACTGAACAATTCATTTTTTCTACCTTACCTATGGTTGATAGGGAGTATGTAACTGCCAATCTATGCCTAAGGCCTTGCTCACCTGCTGCACTACTGTGGCACAGAAGTGGAGTCCTCTATCTGATGAGATTACATCTGGGACCCCAAATCACAGGATTATCTCATTCAGTAGCTTCTTTGTAAATTCTCAAGCCTGGTTTAGTTCTACATGGGAAGGCCTCAGGCCATTCAGAAACAGTGCCTGTGAGTACCAATCAGTAACAATAACCCCCTTTTCCCTGGGAATTCTGAAAAGTCCATCTGCCAGTGCTGACCTGGCAAATTTCCCTTTACTGTATTTCCCAGCCAGACCTTTACAGCAGTGTTCGGATTATTCTTTAAACGTTAAGTCACATCATTTGGTGATGTGGCTTACTTCGATGTACAAATTTCAGCACACCAGCTTTTCAGTCAAATATTTATAGATATTTTAAATCTGGGTAACCACATGTTAAACACAAAGTAATCACAACTCCCCAGTGGGTTGACTTTGTGCTCTTTCTTAATAATTATCCAAGCTGACCGCTTGGGGATTATAACTTTCCCATCAGGAGTGCAGAATCACCCCTCCTTCCTACTCCCATCTAAGTCTTGTATCACTTTGTGATTTTCCTTAGAGTAGTCTGGTGTTATTTCACGCACAAGTTTTTTTATCTTACCTTCATGGATCATTGGCATTTGTTACCACCTGTTCTGCTGCCCATTTCGCCATTTGGTCCACAAAGTTGTCTCCCCATTTCCTGAACAGTGCTGCCCTTTTGATGGCTCCTACAGTGGATGATAGCCACCTCCTCTGGTCCATTCACTCTTCCAGTAACTTTAGCAGTATATTTTATTCTTTTCCTTTGGACCAATAAGAGCCCTTGTTCCTTCCAGATAGCTCCATGAGCATGCACTATTCTGAAGACATACTTCAAGTCTGTCCATACGTTAATCCTTTTACCCTTGGTCAGTGTTAAGGCCCTTATTAATGCTATCAGTTCTGCCTTCTGGGCTGATGTTCCAGCAGGTAATGGGCAAGCTTCAATTACCTTCTGGTAGGTAGTTAGTGCGTATCTGGCTTTTTGTTGTCCCTGCTGCATATAACTGCTTCCATCAGTCCTCAGCATCCTTGATACGTTGATCCTTTAGATCCGGGCCACTGGAATATACCTCATCTATTGTCTGTAGACAGTCATGCTCTACGGGGTCCAGCCACATCGCCAGTGAGGAAAGAAGCTGAATTGACAAGGTTAGTGGTTATTATGGTGACATCATCAAGCTCTACCAGAATGGCTCAGTATTTCAAAAAAATAGCCAATGGTTACCCTTTTGTTTTAAAACAGCTGTTACTGCATGGGACACGAATACAGTCATTCTTTGCCCCGATGTAAACTTTTGGGCTTCCTGTACGTTGAGGATTACCACTGCTACTGCCCTCAGGCAGCCCGGCCATCCTTTAACTACTTCATCCAACTGTTTGGAGAAGTATGCAACTGCCCATTTGTATGGTCCCATCCCCTGGGTCAGAACTCCCAGAGTTACTCCTTGCTTTTCATAGAACAAAAGAAACAGCTTGTTTACATCTGGGAGGCCCAACACAAAGGCCCTCTAACTCCTGCCCCAATTGCTGAAAAGGTTTTCTGGATTCTTTAGTTCATTCTACCCGTTGTGTTTCCTTTTAATATCTGATATAATGGCTTAACCAACAGTCCATAATTACATATTCACAAAGGGCACCACCCAGGCATATCCAAAAACGTTTGTAGCTGCTTTACTGTGGTGGGCTTGTTTGACAAATAGCTTCTTTCTGTTCTGTTCCCAATTGTCATTGTCCTTCAGATACCTCATATCCCAGATAAGTGAGGCAAGTCTGCATTATTTGGGCCTTTTGCTGGGATACTCTGTATCTGCTTAATCCCAGGAAATTAAGTAGGCTTACTGTCCATTGGCAACAATCTTCTTTAGTAGGGGTATCAATTAAGATATGATCCACATATTGTAATAAAGTTCTGTTTTCAGAGGGAGGACTCCATTCTTCTAATTCTTTGGCTAATTGATTTCCAGAAATAGTTATTTTTAAAGCCTTGGGGTAACACTGTCCAGGTTAACTGGGTCTTTCTTCCCAAACTCAGGTTTTCCTATTTGAAAGCAAACAGCTTTTGACTGCTCTCGGCTGACAGGAGGCAGAAGGAGGCATCTTTGAGATCAAACACCGAAATCATTTTTACCATTGTCAATAGAGTATTTGCCACCACTGGGTGTCAAACTTCCTCAATTTGATTTATTGTTCTCCAATCCTGCACCAGTCTATACTCTTTCCCATTGGGTTTCTTGATGGGCAGGACTGGTACATACCAATTAAGATTTCTCTTACTCCTCATCTATCTTCCAATTTCAAGGGGTATTTTTTTTTTTTTTTTACACACACTGCAGTTGCACCAGGTTTAAACCTCACCTCAATGGGTTTTGCTTGTTTGGACCTTCCTGGTACCCCAAAGGCTCAACTCCTAGAAATACATGATCCATCATTTGAGTGTGGACTTCTATTTGTTTTACATTAGTTATTAACACTCAGCTCATGATTTTGGACAATCTTTCTTCTTTTACTTTAAATATTATTTGCCCATTATGAAAACTTCATTTCAGCATCTAACTGCCCCAACAAATGTCAGCCCAATACTGATTTTTGGGAGTTAGGCAAATACAATTCATGTACTCCCACTTGCTTTCCAAATTTATATTGTAATGGTTTTAGAAAATGAGCCTTTTCAACCTGACCAGTTGCTCCCACAATGTTGACAGCATTATTTCCCTCGGGTTCTAACATTTGATTCAACACAGAATATGAAGCACTAGCATGAGCTAAAAACTCCACTTCCTTGTTCTATGCCCCAGCTTTATTTTAACCAGTGGATCCACTAGGGTAGATTCCTCAGGTTCCCATTATCCAGTACCAACTTCAGCTATGAGCCTTAAATTCCCTACTTACCCAATTTCAGACAGTCTCTTTTCCAATGGCCCAGTTCCTTACAGTAGGCACATTGTTCCTAAGCGCATCTCTGGACAAATTTTGCTGATTGTTTCTTTTCACAGGTGGGTTGTTCCCTTGCTGCATTACTGCAGCTATAGTAGCCCCTGTCTTTTTATGTTCTACCTCATCCCAGTTCCAAAATACCCTCCAGGCTCCCTCAAGCAATCTAAATTCCTGACATCTGGTTCTTTCATTTTCTGAAGTTTCTTTCAGGTATCAGGGGTAGGCTGTCCCAAAAATAGTGACACTAACTGCCATTTCCCCTCATCAGATGAAGGATCCATAGTGGCATATTTTCTCATTGCTGTCCTAAGTCAGTTCAAGACTTCACTGGGTGTTTCTTTCAGCTTTTGTTTTACCTCATAGAGGGGTACATAATTTACTGATTTAGGAACCACATTATCCAATCCATATCATACCAATCCCTGGTATCTCTTCAGTAGCTTATACTCTGCACTGAGGTTGGGTCCCAATTTGGCCTGACCAAGGGAAAAATGCACATCCACCCCACCTTTCAGGGTGTCCGCATTGACAAGGGACTGCACCTGGGCCTGTGCTACCTGGATGGCCAATTGTCTGCGTTTCTGTCAGCACACTTAACATTACATCCAAGTCCCCCCAGTCTGGGTCTAACTTTCTGATTATCAAATCGTATTTTTTAACTACAGCCTGTGGGTCATCCCAGTTATCCTTTTACTACCTCTTCCCGTGAATCTAGCTAAGAGGTAGTAAATGGGACTTTGATCAGGGCAGTTCCCATGGGACCCATAGCCTCACAAAGAGGAGCCTGAAGAGTTGGTCTGCTTTACTACAGATACGGCTTGTGATTGGGGAAGAATTGTCACCTCTTCCTTGAATATCCCTAGATCCCCCATCACTCTCCTCATCTGAATCTTCATGCTCGTCTTCTGAAAAGGAGACTACAAGGTCCTCAAGCCTCCCTTCATCCTCCTCTCTACATTCCTAATAGACCTTTGTCCAATGCTGCAAGCTGAGCAACACCAAGTCGTTTAATTTCTTTAATTTCCTTTGCCTTCTGTTTTTCCAAAGCTGAAATCAGGGGGTCCTGTGGGGCTAGATTAAATCTGCAATTTCTCTGCCATTCTGGGTGGTTTCATAAGGTAAAGAACATGTTAGCATACATTACTTCATCCCATTTGCCTTCTCTTCTTAAAAAGAACATTAATTGTAACAAAGTATTATATTCTACAGCTCCATTAAGTGGCCTCTTCTCTCAGCCATCGAGTTTATACAGTGGCTACCATTACAGTACTTAAGATCTGCTTTTCAGGTGGTACCCATCTATTCCCTTCCAATGCCTCAAGATACACCCAAGGGGGCTTAAGGATGCCACCACAGGGTTGATTCCCCATTGTTCAAATAGTTCCTATACAGATGACCACAATGATTTCCAGTTCCCATCTACCTATTTGTCCTTAGTTCCCCAAGCTTACACCAACTAGTTCTTTTCCACGATTTATCCCAATGCCAGGTATGAGCACACTCACACTGCAACACCCCTGTCTTGCAGAATCATGAAAAATTATTCCTGTTCAATCCCAGTCCACTGGCCACCTTCTGTGAATCACCCACGTTCCCGACAGAAAACGTTGAGTACATGCTACAATTAATACAGGCTTACAGTGACCACAATCTGGACAGAGACACTTGCTGTTCCTTCCAATAAGCATATTCTCAACAGTTTGCCTAAACCAGGCATTCATCTGTTCTTCACAATTTTCTGAAATTACTTCATTTGCCTCCACCACGATAGGCAACAGCAGGACGACAGAACTGTGGATCAGAACTCCACACTCGCTTTGCAGTTTCACCACATCTCGCTCCATCCTTACATTCCAGAGCTAGCTCAATTCAAATACAACACGAGCCCCTTATTTAAACAACCAACATCACAACAGCGATTATTCCACAAGGTATCACCACACGCTTCTATTCTCATTTGTTCCCAGTGCAGTCTCTCCTGTAGTAAAGACAGACTAATCCCACTGTTAATAAAAAACAGACATGCAATTAGGGCTAGTACCCATACAAAATCATAAACACAGAATAATTACACTGGTATAAAAATAGTTTAAGAATTGCCTTAAGGAGATCTACCACACACCAAAAATTTCTGAGAACCAATTATCAAACAGCATGGACATCCCCAACACTTCAGAACCAAATTGGGAGTCCCACACAAATATACAAATTCCTAACACCAGTACAAAGAATACCTTCCACCAAACGGTCCGTCATTCACTCCTGCAGTGATCCAGTTGAGGTGGGGAGTCACACCAGGAAATCGTGGGGGTACCCAGGGCATCCCATTCTCAATGGGTCCCACAGCCAAGCACAGAGTATCCCATCTGGGGTGCCAAACTGATACAAAAAGCCCTGAGTTTTCCGAGTCCCCTTGCCTTCCAGCACTCCTTGCTGAGGCAGGAGGCTAGGTGCGGCTGCGCCAGGATTCAGAGATAAAACTCTGTAATGACAGAGCCATTATTAAGCAGGTGTTCTTTATTTGTGGTGCCAGGTGCATAGGGGATCGCTCCTCCTAGTGTGCACACCACAGCTCCAGTTCTCACTGGTTTTATGCTACAATCCAATACATATACATAGCATTTCCTGGAAAACCAAGACATACTCAAACTATTTCCCCCCCAAATGTTTTACATATTTTTCTGCCTCCTTGTGCACATGAGCTGCCACCTGGAGGGTCTTCTCTGAGGGTCTTCAGATGACGGCTCAGAGCCTTCGTCAGCTCTTTTCAACACCCTTTCAACACAGGGTCTCCTGCACATGCAGTTCATTTCTGCTGACTTAAGAACTTCTTATCCCATTGTTCTGAAACACACCATCCTGTTCTCTAAAGAAAACTTGTATCTTCCTTTGCAGTGCTTGTTTACTGTTGTCCAAGGTTATTTATGACATACCTTGACGGTTCTACATTCCCTTAGCTAAACCCCCAGACCACAAATAGGTAGCAACTAAGTATTTCCCTGCGTTCTACAGATGTTAGCACATCATACAAAGGCTAGTGAACCCCTGCCAACTCACCAAAGTCCACCAATCTCTTGTTCTTTTAGCCCTTACATATCACAACTAACTCACACCATCTCCAAAGTCAGTATAATTTAAGCACAAGTTAACCAAGCGATTCATTATGTGGGTCTTCATGCTTATTCAAATGTCATAGCAAAAGAAATGAAAGTAAGAACAACTGACCTAAGGGCTGACCTTAACTCGGTGAAGAGCACAAAAAAAATAATCATCAAGTAATTACTCATAAGTTTGATGGAGACTATGAAAATGCAACATACTGTAACCGTTCCTCCTTTTTGTCCTACTTAGCAGCTGTACAAAGATAACCCTCTGGCACTTAACTCATCCCACACTTCTGACAAAAATACGGAAATCAAGTAAGAAATTAAACATTTATGATCTTTACCAACAGTAGAAAGGTGGTATTACTTCTAGAGCAACAAAATTAAAACTTCCAGAGCCATTACCTTAATGCTTCTGTACAATGTATTGGACACCACTGAAAACTTTCTCTCCTTCATACCTAAAAAAAAGTAAACAACCTTAACTCTTGAACCAGCAGATTCTTATGAGCAGGCCACTAAGTCACACACATGACAACAATCATGAACAATGTCTCAAGTCTCAGAAGCAGTAGTGTGTTAAATGCACGTCTTAAGTTTGCAGGAGGCCTGCAGCAAAAAATGCAGCCAGTTTTAACAATGTAGTTGTGAGTTATATCCACTTGAAATCCCGTGTTGAAAGCACTGCAGAAATAACTGCATGTACCCACTATTAAACTTCAGTCCAAACCATTTTTAATGAAAATTCATCATCCCAAGGTTTCAGTCCTTTAATTATGAGCACTAGTTTCAACTGGTTTAGAGGATTCAGTTTTAATCACACAGCATTTAAATCTACCAACTCAACCAGCCAAAGAAACATAAAAATTTGTTTTGTCATATATAATACTTCAAATACACAAGTTCCAATAATGTTCCCCACGTTGCACTATGCAGATCAAATAAATGTAGCAATCTATTAAAGGTAATTACATTTTGCTTCAGATCACAAAAACAATTCAAGCTATGGAAAAATCTCGAGTTAAGCTTGCTTATTACATCCAGTAACCACGGGTTACTAATGGCTTGTGAAAATTCAATAATTTTATTTTTCTGTAATCTAACATGTGACTGAGGCTATCATTAGACAAGCTAACACAACACGGAATGAATGCACCTGGCAGCTTCCTACACGAATGCGATCATTTCTTAATCTTTGGTTGCAGATAAGGGCCCAGGCTCCTAGCTATATTTTTTTACTGTATGGCCCATTCTTCCGAAAGTAGCTCAATGACAGCAGTGTCGCAAAGGGGGAAAAAGGCATCTTAAGGCCACAACAAGTTTGGGGGAGATGCGTTCACTTTTTTAAAATTAAACCTCCCTTTATTCTGTTTCATTGCCTAGTAAAAAAATACATAAAAAAGGAAGAACAGTAATTAAAGCGCTAAAGTAATCTCATGATTCACATTAAAAAAGCATGCAATGATTGTGTTTTTTTCTTGGCACGATATGTGGATTTTACACAGCGACTATGATCTTTGAAGTCGCCTGCCGTAGGCCACCTCCGCGATGCCGACGGCCGAGCGCTCCGAAAGGCGGGCTGCGGGCGCCCGTCCGTTTCCCGCCTGAGCATTACCCACCTTTGTAGGTACCGATTCAAGCGACAGCTAAGCGAAGCGAAAGGCCGCACAGCCCCGGCCGGGGGCCGCCCCAGCCCCGCTGCCGGCCGACAGCACTCCCCCGCCAGCCCCGACACGGACCCGCCGGCGAGCAAAATGGCGCAGGCCGCACAGCGGCCCGCCGGGCGCCGCCCGCTGCGGGACAACACGGTACCCGCCGCCCGCCCACGCCCAGCCCCACGGGACACCGCCTCCGGCAGCGACCCGCCGCGCTCCCGCCTCCCTCCCCGCGGGCGTGCGGGGACACGCAGCTCGACCCTCCGCACCGCCGCGGGGCACCGTGCGCCCGGCCGCGCCCGCCAGCTCCAGCCTCAAGCGCCGCACGCAGCAGCGCGGCGCCCGAGCCTCCCAGCGCAGAGCAGAAGCCCGGGCGCCCCCCCTTCCCGCCCGGGAGGCCGCGCACGCCCCAGCCACCCGCAGCTCACCCTCCGCCGCCGTCGCTCCGCAGCGAAAAGGCAGGTTAGGTGGCGCTCGCCAGCTTTATATGCGCGGCGCGGGGTGGGAACGAGGCTGGCCGCGCCCCTCTCCCCGTGAGCCGAGGGGCGGGGACCCCAAGGACACCACGCGGGGCGGTGCCTACCTCTTCCGGCGCGCGCGGGGACGCGCCGAGGGGCGGGCGGGCGCGCGGCCGGCGGGGCGGTTGGCGGGGTGCGCGCAGGGCCCGGCCGCGGCCCGCTGGAGGGGGGGGGGGGGGGGCGGGCGGGCGGGGGGGAAGGGGGGCTGGGCACCGGGAGCGTCCCCTTTCCCCCCCCCCCCCGCCCCCCCCCCGCTCCCCCTCCGCTCCCAGGCGGGCAGGGCCCGGGCCCCGGCCCCGCGGTGGCGGCAGCTGCCCTGGGGGGCAGTCGGCAGCCGCTGCCAGCTTGCCCCGGGCTTCTCACGCCTGGGCCTGCGGGCCTTCCCCACCCAGGGGGGCTGAGCGGGGGAGGCTGCTGCGGGCTCAGCTGCCCGCCCCCCAGGCCGGCCAGAGCACGGGGGAACCAACGGGAGGGGGCTACCCTCTCTGGCTGGGGCTGGTGTGCCCTGAGGGGGAGGAAAGAATGAGCACTGCAGTCTGGCTGCTGAGCCTGTTTATACGGTTTGGATCACGGGGCTTTTGCACAAAACGTAGAGCCAGCAAGTGAAGGCAGGAACCCGATACAGCTCTGCCTCCCGGACTTACAACAAAAACATGTTTTCCGTTGAGTACTGGTTTCTTGTATCTGTCTTCTGCTACTGTTCCCAAGGGCTCCAGCAGGTTAACCTTCTATAGCTATGCCTGAACGTTTCAGCTTTCCTTCGTCTCTAATTAGATGTTTCTGAAACTTTAACCACATGCACGCCCTTTCCCTTTTTGGGTGTAGCACGCAATGCTGTATCCCCGTCCAGCGTTCAGAGTCATCAGGGCTGAAAAATCTCCTGTTACCCCCAACACACAAAGAAATGAAAGCTTTCTGCAGCTTTGCACTCTAAAAAGTCTAAGGATGTTGTTCCACAGCGAACCTGAGTGGACTTCCCAATCCCAGCACAGCTTTAGCCACGCAAAGTCATAGGGTGGCACCTCAGTGAGAAGGTGGCTGGACCGGCCTCCTGTGCTGCTGGGGAAGAAGTAGGGGCAGGTACCTGGGCTACGGCGGGGATGGCAGGAGCACTACAGCCTAGATGAGGTTTAAACTGATAAAAAACCACATCCTAAATTCTCAGAATGTTCGTGGACGTTCTCACTAATTGTTTATAAATAGTCTTAACTTTTTTTTTTTTGTCTGCCTGTTTATTGGGAGGTTTAATAATCAACTTAGTTGAGGAAATCAGGAAAAAACCAAGGAAGGCTGAAGAAAAGCTCAAAAAATTGTTCGGTGTTTTGACAAGTTGTTAAGAATACTACAAAAAACGATGGTCCACAAGATGGGCTGTCGGTGGAAGGGTCTAACTGTTGTGAGCAGATAAGGGAAGTCTAGAAAAGTGAGTTGTGAAGTGCTAAAATACCTGGCACTTTCATTCCTAAAATTATTGAGATTAATACCACCAGGAAAACTAAATAGTAGAAAAGTTTTAAACATGTTTTCTTCCGCAGCCCATGGCAGGAGATGGTGCTCATTTTCTCTCTGCTTTTTTTCTTCCACAACCCACTTTACTTGCCTGAAGTCTTCCTCCTGCCTGCAAGCAGGGTGGCCCAAATGGCAGACTGCAAGCTGCAGCTGGCCCACCCACCACCTTTTCTACTGTAGAGGCATGAGGAAAAATGTCTACATGCTGCCTTTTCCTCTGAGTGCCTCCCATCTACACTTGTTTGAGCTGCTGTTCCCATAGGAGAGCGGGTGCAAAACTATAACCGTCAGGGAACAGTTGCTAGTGCTTTAGGCAGGCTCAGCAGTTGAACTTGGGCACGGGCAAGCAGTTTACACCATTGTTATCTACCCATGTGACCTATTCAAAAGGTCTCCAAACTGATGGTTGCCACATGGCACTGTAAGTGTTAACCCACTCTTCCATAGTGACATCAGGGTTAAAGCTAAGGGAAGTAATCACAGCCATTAATCACAACTCGATTGGCCCTAAAGAAGGAAGGCAGCTCCTTACCATTCCTTTCTTAAGTGCTAAATAACTGCATCTTTTCTGCAACACCTGTGGAGGGTTTTTACTTGTTCTCTCGAAGAATGGAATTTCTTTCAGTGAGGGAAAAAAAAAGAGAGTCTTAATTTAAGCCCAAAGTACATTACCTAAAGCATGAATGAGTACTATTTTAGTTTTCAATTGATAATAAGAAGGCTATAAATAACGAGATGACTAAGGGCCTGTGCAGGGCTGTGGTGTACTGCTCTGCATTGTGAGCTCTGCAGGAGAAACACGGGTGCGCCTTACCTCAGGGAGCCTTGTGCCTTGCAACATTACCACACACTAGCTTTAGTAATTTGGGAGAAGAAAACATTCATCCCTCTGTCAGATTGTAGGGTACAGGTTTACTAGCAGCGCTTGAATGCACATTGTATGCAAACTTTCTATCCCTAAAGAAACGTGCCTCATCTTTCTCAGCATCATCTAAGTCTGCTAGCACTGGCCAAGCTTGTGGGTCAAGTGAAGTACCTCTTAATTGCAGGTAGGCAACAATTACAATTACAAGGCTGAAAAATGTGAACCGAAACAAAATAAAATGATACATCACAATTACAGATTATATTTAAAGCTAGGTGCCACCTTAGCTGCCTGCCTTTCACTCCTTCAGGGTTCCGCATGTTTAACCTATATCCCAGGTGTCTGGATGAGGGTGCAAGCTGTAGAGCAACACCTGATCCTCAAACCCTGTTACTCCCCAGGGAAAGCATAAAGCTGATCTGAAACGTAAACCTGGCTGCTGTAAAGTGTTGCTTTATAGATGAATCGCTTCTGAATTTAGCTCACCACACAGCCGCATGCTCATCCACAGAGCAAGCACTGGTGGGAGTGCTGGGTATGAGGTGATGGGGGTGTACTGGATTGCCTCTTTTGAGGCCCACGCAAACGTACAACAGCCTGAAAGGCTGGTGGTGTGGCTACCTCCAGGGCTTTTCAGCTCCAGGCCACTCTCTCCAAGTTCTCTTTTCTTGTTTTAAATGATTTCTTTCTCTTTATTTCTGTCTCCCCCTGCTTCCCTTCTGTTCCTATTTTAAGTCTGGCTTCCTGGATTTTCTCCAACAGCTTTGCAGCTTTGATGACTCACGTGTCTTGGTTTGGGGCTGTTACCAGTGCATCCTTTGGGAAGCTGAGTTTCCCTCCCCTCTCACCTTCCCGGCA
Source organism: Falco biarmicus (assembly GCF_023638135.1). Lineage (NCBI taxonomy): Eukaryota > Metazoa > Chordata > Aves > Falconiformes > Falconidae > Falco > Falco biarmicus. The sequence continues at coordinate 6,156,322 of NC_079293.1, read as the reverse complement.
GGAAGTCTATTGTATGCAGCTTTAATGTCTTCCTTCTCAGAACAGATAGTACTCGTTGTAAAATCCTGAGCTGACTTTGCCATTATTTTACATTGTGCATCATAAAATGCATGAGTTGGGAAACAATTTCATTTAGCTTATGATTTTGGCCCTGGTTTTAATGTTTTCCAGAGACCAGAATTCTTTATTTAAACTTATTCTTAACTCTGTCTCTTTGAAATTTTAGTTACTTTAGTGTAACAGAAAGACAAGTGCTTTTTTTAAAATGATAAATGAGATTATAAACCCATTAGAACAGCTCTACAGGGTCAGACCAGAGTCCATCCCCCCCAGTATCCTGCCTCCAACTGTAGCCAGAAGTAAACACCTAGGGAGGGGAGTAGGGACAGAACAAGCACGCAGGGATCCTTTCCTGAGTATTTGCCCAGCCTCTGGGAATATAAAACTTGGAGACCTCCTAGAGGGTTGGTGGAGGTGTAGTGCGTGTGTGAATGTAACAATCCTCCATTAATTTGCTACCCATAAATTTGCCCAGTCTTCCTCAGAGCCGTTATAAAATTGTAGCATCTTCAGTAACAATGGCAATGAGTACCACAGCTTAATTAGCATTACAGGAAAATGCACCTCCTTTAGTTTGCTTTGTATCTGCTGTCTGTTCGCTCATTGCACAGCTTTAGAAGCAGCGGTGGGCAATCTGTCCCTCTGTAGTCATCCGCTCATTAAGCCCCCTGCAATCTCTTCTTCAGGATGAAGAAACCTCATTTATTTAATCATTTCTCATATGGGAATCAGTTCCTACCTTTGACCTGATTCTCATTGCTCTTCTCCAAACTTCATGGTTTTTTTTGAGATGGGAGTCCCAGAGTATGCATTGTATTCAAGAAGCAGGTACAGGTATGATGATATTCTCCTTTTACTTGTTTGTTCCCTAGCACTTCCTGAACTTTGGTTTCCTTTTTTGACTATTGCTGTGCATGGAGCTGACGTTTCCACAGAAGTGTCTGTCATAGCTGCAGGATCTCATGTCTCCGCAGTGAATGAAGGTCAGAGCCCATAATTTTACATTTGTGTTGTGTTTGCTTTTCTCAGTGAGCAGTGCTTTATATTGATCTATGTGGAATTTCATGTGTTGCTGTTATAGGCACTCAGGTTTTTAAGCTCCTGCAGCTATTTATGCATCAACAATGAATAATTACTACTTTTTTTTTGCCCCTCTGCATACCACCTTTTTCAGATCAATTCAGTAAGTTCACCAGTACAGGTCATGCAGATTTCAGTGGTAGTTTTCTTCCACTGTGAAAATGAACCATTTACTTCTACCCTCTATTTACTGTCTTTTACCTGTTATCCCATGTCTGCTTAGTTTGCCTAAAATCATTTGCTAAGAGGCTTAAGTGCGCTAGATTGTGTTATCAAATGCTTGCTGATGAGAAGCATGATATGAATTTACCAAGTGTTCTGACTGTCACCCTACAGATCGTATTTATCTAGATGCGCACTAATTCTGCTTTTTATATTATTTTTACTTATTTGCCTGGTACAGATGTCAGGCTTAGTGGCTGTAGTTTTCTGGATTTCCCTAGAACCTTTTCAAAACATTATAATCCTGTTGGCTACTTACACTTCTTTAGCACCAGAGCAATTCCAGGTGAGAGCTCACACACCACAGTTAGCAGTTTCGCCCGTTTCCTGTAAGGCATCATGTGATACTGTCAAAACTTAACTGCAGCATCTTCAAGAACTTTGAAGCAACTTCTCTGATGAATGCCTCAAAAGTGGTGTAGTGTGGTGTGATGTGAGGAATTTCCCCAGATCTTTAACACTGAACACAGGAGCAAAAAATTAAATACAATTGCAGGGCCTAATTTCCTCCGAGCAGACTTACTGTGCCTCATGAGTTTGGAAAGGCATATGTTATTAGTTTTGATAGACCAAACACTTATACTGGCATGCATTGTTGTGGGCTTCCTTTTGCCCTTTTCCAAGTTTTTCTTGAATGGTGATTTTGTGCCTTTAAGGTAGTATTCTCAGTTTGTCTTCACGCCACTTGAAAGGATTTATAGCTGCCTACGTATTTGTTGCTGTCGGGGGACATCACCCTACTCAACTCTTCCCCAGCCCAGGGTGTAAGCTCCCACCACTTCCCTTCTGTTAAATCTAGTGGGTAGGTGGTCACAGTGTGAGTCAGCTCAGGTGGCTGCTTCACTAGAAAACTAATGCATAGATGTTCCTTTAAGTTTTGTTTTTAACGAGCATCTCCATTTTTATGTATCTCCCTGTTCTGAAGTTGAGTACAGCTGTGATGGATATTTGGGTTTTCTGCTGCAAAGACAGAGTAACTAAAAGTACAACTGGTGCTTATATAAACACACTTGGTTTACTGTCAGAATCTAATTTGTTTATATATGGCTAAAATTAATAGTGAAGCATAACTACGTTTTATCTAAGAAAAAATCCCAGACCCTCTGCACTTAGTTACTTAAAAGAAGCAATAAAGTTGGTGTATTAAGACAGCCAAACTAATTAATAGTAATAATTTTAAGTTAAATTAGTTATTTTTTTCCTCTGTTTACCCAGGTAAGTCTGTGTGCTGACTCTGGGAATACATAATTGTAACTATTTTATTGTTTAATGTAAGCATTCATTATCTTGAACTACAGCAGCACTTCAGTATGCCCAAAAATACTTGTGGGAAATTTCAGTCTTTGTTAGTGTTTAGAAACGTCATCTTTCTCTTAGTGTTTAAATCCCTTGTATGTTATTCTGCGTAAGCAGCATATTATTGAAAGATAATACGCTTCATTTAATTGCTGTAGAGTTGCTGCTTATCATACTGGCTTTTGCTCACCCTTTGTTCAGTGGAAGCCCTGTAGAAAGATGTGAAAAGAGCAACCTGCTATTTAATATTCTTCTCATAGTTGTAGGACCCAACTGTCAATTAATATCACTTGCAGTCACTTAAATCATTAACAAAGCATAAGAAAAAAAAAGGCTTTTCTGTCATATTTATACAGCTGTGACAAATTGAGTGTCAAACTCACTTTTAAATAGGAAATATATCCTCATGTGCCTTAACAAGAGGCTACCTCTGATTCTTAGAGAAGACAAGACTGCTGAGCTATCTGGTTTTTGTAACCAAAATTGTTTTTAATATTGCCGTCTTCCACAGGCTTGCTTACAATTGAAATATCCTATGATCGCACTCCATACAGAATCAGGAAAAACAATACATACTCAATTTGCTCTTTCTAAAACCAAGTATCATGTGAACTATTACAACAAAATAGAAGTTGTAAAACTGCTTTCCAGTATATGGAATTGAATATGGATATGGTAAGTACAGATCTCTGTGTAAGAAAAACAGTACTCCCTTGGAAGCAGAGATTTATTGGAAACTTCTTTAACTGCTTAGAGTGTTTAATAAAGTAAGAACATAAAATATGAATACATATCATTATACTCATCCTATGTGTATTAAAACACATAAAAATGTTTTTTACAAAATAGTAAAGATGTAGATTTAATTTTCCATCAAGTCTTCACTTTGAATGGACTGTAAGTCTTTCCTTCTATGAAGCTTGCATAGACACAGGTATTTCTCAAATCTTTTATTATAGAAATTTGGTTTTGTGTTGTCTTGTTCTTAAAAATAGCACAATTTCCAGGACAGGGTAGTGTGTTAGCAGGTTTTGTGAGTGTGTCTTGCTTTTAGCAGCTCAATTCTCATACAAGGAGAGATCAAACAACACTTTCTATAGATGTGCTTTAACTTTACAGTTAAGTAGAGCTTACGAGCTGCTGCTGAAAGGGATGACTTTGTTCTTCACTTCTCCCCTGTCACCACTACAAGTAATCATCATGCTGCTACAAGGAACTACCTGGTGCAACAGAAAACAATTCCCGTCCCTCCTCCCCCAGCTTTAGTTTTCTAGTGAAGCAGCCACCTGAGCTGACTCACACTGTGACCACCTACCTGCTAGATTTAACAGAAGGGAAGTGGTGGGAGCTTACACCCTGGGCTGGGGAAGAGTTGAGTAGGGTGATGTCCCCCGATAGCAACAAATACATAGGCAGCTATAAATATGAGGTAAAACCCATATGGAAAATCCTTCCAAAACGGGTGTAGCACCTATCTAATTATGTCTGAATGCAAGAATTCTACCATTAAAATAAACCAGTTTTAAGATTTAAGAAGTCTGTTCTACTGTTTGTTGTTTACTCTTGTGGTGTAAGGAAGAGATATCTAAATAAAATTAAGTTGTATGAACAGTTGATGCTCAGAGCTGTGTACTATGGTTGGCCCTACTAAAGAGCAAGACAATTGTGATGCTCTGCCCTAGGATATGTAAGATAAGTCTGCCTAGTTTTTGAAGGTGGGCGCTGTATTTGTCAAGAACAGAAAGAGAAGCATAGTTAATCCTATAACTGTGATAATATCCATAAAAACCACAAACCAGCCATTTCAGTTGTGTAACTAAAACTTGTAAACTTGAAGAGAAGGTAAACTAATGTATTTCTGACTTTCTAGGAGGGAACTCACAGCATTACAAAATCTTACTAGGTATACAAGCACGTGTTCCTTGCCCTGATATTCCTGACTGAAGCTGGTAGCTGAGCTCCTGATGCTGGTGGGGCTGCATCCTTCTGTTAATGATCAAAGTTCTTAGACAAGCTACCTCCTGCTGAAAGCCCTCCTACACTCTAACCTGCTTTGCCTGGTTGTGCTCTCTTGGATATTCCCCCAAAACTCAAAGAAGCTCACCCAGGCTCTCCAGGCAACAGGGGGAAAGACCTGGGCATTTCAGAAATTGCATGTTCTCTCTGCCTGGTCAACAGTGAACAGAAGAATAAGACAAGGCCATCCTGTTTCCTGGTCCTCAGCTTCATGTATGCTGTGTACGGAAAGTATGGGACAAGGCTGCCACTCCTTGTCAGCACCGGGAACATGATCTGCTTGGCTACAGAATATGCAGCTAACAGGCAGATCCTGACATGGCCTCTTCTAGCTGTGACCACCCCACTCAGCCCATCTGAAAATTCCTAACGTTACATCCTTGTAGGAGAGTCCACCAACAGCTTTTTATTGACATACTGGCTACAGAGCCAGGTGATACAAATGCCAGTGATCCATGGACTCAGCGTGATGCAGCCTTTCTGCTGAATTCAATAGGAGCTGTGGAGCAATTCCCTACTCCTCTAAAACAATGGAAAAGCAAAGAAGACTTCAGAGGCTATCACAGTGCACTGTAAGTTGTGTCACCTGAACTGAAAAAATTCTTTGATGATGATGCTTTGTTTTATAAGAACAAAAAAGAAACTTCCTAAAGCACTATTGAAGAAGAAAGCTCATCAGTGCTGCTTTATGCTCTCTTAAATGTCAGATAGTCTACTTGAAATTATGCTAGTTCATTGGGCCAACACAGCATTTAAACAACCATTTTATCACATTTCTTTAATTTTTCTTTCTTTTTCTTTCTCTCCTTGGGCTTCTCAAGCATGCACTTAGTCTTCTGTAAGTGGATATGGAGAGAGGAGTGGATCTTACTTCAGGAAATGTTAATTGATATGTTTCATTTCTCTTGAAGATCTTGCAGTTTATTGGCACGCTTAGAGTAGTTTCCATGGTCTGCCGTGGGAGTTTGTGACAGCTTGATTGTTGGGTTTGTCTTTTACGTGCAAGTAAAGGATAAAACAAGATAGCTCTAGCATAGTGAATACATATTATACCAGGAATGTCCAAGCATTTGAAAACCTTATCCAGCCCGGCAGACTGGTTGTAGGCAGAAGCAGACTAAGAAATTACATGTGTCCTCTCCTTCTGGGAGTTCTGTGGGTCCAGCTCAATACGTCCCTCTCCTCCTACCTCCCCAGTTGGAGTTACCACAGACCACACTAGGATTTGCAGTAACTTGCTTTTACTTTATACCCATATTTCTACAACCGAGGCAAGACTCACCTTGCAGGCACCGGGAGGGAAAAGCATGCAGAGAGGCAGCCTGTGGCTCTTGCCTGTGTTCCTCCACACCCTGTGTAGGACGCGGCCGTGGGCCTGTGCACGGTGAGAAATTTCTGAAGGTTGCAGCAGAAGAGCTGGTGAAGCAGAAATGTGCTGTATGACGCTGCATGACAAGACAAGAAGCTGAAACCTTGTTCGAACTTGTAAGCAACCTGTTTTGCAGTGCTGATCGTCTAAGTCTTGTCTAAATCTTGCCTAAGTACACCTGACCCGCAGCCAGTCTGGGAGAGAGATGCTTGATATAGGAGTGGATAAATTTCCCCCGTTTTTGATTTTGTATGGGATGACCACTAAGATCATTCTTCTGTAAACACAAGAGGGCACTCCCACCTCACTGCTAAATGGCTTACGGCACTTGCAAAAGGAAGTTCTTAACGGAACAATACAGAATCTCAGCTACCTCTTTGTACATGCTTTGATAATAATAACTATGCATTTATAAGCCACACATTTATAGGCCATATTTAAGAAATATGGTCTTGGTTTGATGCTTTCTCCAAAATAGTATGTATGAAGAAAAATTTCAATTTAATCCTTGATCTCAATGAAGTAAAACCAAAGCTCATGTGTCCTTATAACCAGAATTACATTGAAACTGGGCGATTACAGACTATTTTGGGGGATTTCAGGTACATTGTCTCATGGAAACAGAGACTACTTTTGTCTACAATAGCAAATTCCCTAGGAGGAACTACAGAAAAGGGGAATGAGATTTAAAGTTGTTATGCTTGCCAACACTTGCATGTTTTGAAGTAGAATGTTGATGCTCCATTCACACAAGTTTCCCTTACCCACTTGCTCTTGTCTGCCTGGTGTGCTTTGCACACTCTAGTCACACAAGAATAAATGTATTTTAAACTTACCCAAGGGCCTCTCAGCTGTTGGGATCAAAGTCTCACTTGATCACTCAGAAAGGTTTTAACAGCTCTTTATAGTGTCCAGCACAGCAAATGAAAATCTAGACTTGTAAAACAGAATTTTCTGTACATTTTAAAATACAAATAAAACCAAGAAGTAATTACTCTTTAAAGGGAAATATAATCATACAAACCCCAAAGTCCACTGTGCTAATTATCTCAGTTTAAAGGCTTACATTTCCTTCAGTCAGAGATAATTATTTGGTATGGTCTAAAGCTTTTCCACGGGGCAACAAATTTTAATGCCACTTTTAGCCTTTTCACATTCTTTCTGCAAGGTATTTTTCCATCCCATTTTCACATAACTGGGATGTACTTTTTATTTTCACTTAGCAGTCCCCTCTCGGTGAAGGCTGTTGTAGTCTCTGTTCCCTGTAGGAGACAGAAAGTGTGGGGCAGTGGAATAAGGAGTGGAGTGGGAGGAGGGAGGCCTGGCAGTCTCCAAGGGGAGATGGCAGAGTTGCATATGTGAGTCTTGTCCAGATGTGCTTGGTGATCTTCCTCTGTGCTTCTTATCCCTTCTTCTTACCCCCACACTTCTTTTGATCATTATGAGCTTCACCACCAATTTCTTAAACAACTCTCCCTTTGGCCAAGAGGTGTGATGTCTCTCTTCCACAGCATTTTTCACTTGGGATGCTGAAAGCAAGGAACAGAAGAAGGATCTGCACCGTCTAGTATAGCAGATTAATTGACAGCACTCTGGGGGAAAATTTGTGGGAGCAGAAGTGTAAAGTACTAAAATGAGAAGTATGGAAAGGAGTATGTGCTGTGGACTCCTCCACTGCATTTTATCTTCGTGACACCACTTTCTATTTTATGGCCCAGCAAATCCATAACCTCATACCTGACTACTTCATAAAACACACAGTTAAGTACGGTTTGAAAATATTAAAAGCAGGTAAAGTGTTTGTGAAGTAACTTCTTAGAAAAACACTGGGTCTAACAGAGTTTTCTGTTATTAGCTGCCTCTCCAAAGAAATCTGGTTTAAAAATGCACGTTCTGCCTGAAACAAATGGAGTAGTGGCAGATTCTTTTGGGTCAAGGTGCTCATTTAATTTCCAACCATGATCTTCTCCTCAGAAATACCCAATGATTTATAAATACGGATATTTCTGAAATGGTGATCGTAAAAGCTGACTTTTAGTTCTGTTAATGATCTGTATTGAGGAGGCTGGCTGCTCTGTAGAAGGCCACCTCTACCAGCACCAGGAGGTTATTCCCCCAGTAAGGATCAATAGTGATTATTAAAACACAAAAAATCAATTTGAAATGCTAGTGAACCTCCCATAGGACTTCCCCCACCCCCCACCCCCCACCAAATGCTCATTCTTATGTTTGACAGAGTTTAGGCAGGAGGAGGAACTCATGGCAAGTAGTATAATTTCAAAATATAGTGTGCGCTCGTTATGAATCTGGCTGTATACAAGAAATTCTTGTAATTAATTCAATTGTTTATTATATCTTTATTTCTATTTATATTTATTTATTACTGCACTATAAGGCCCATACAACCTCTCCTCCATGGCAAAAAACTCCATTTCCCAGTCATTTCTGCTGTCTGTCTGAAAGAGGTGTGAGGTGCTCTGGCAGACTTGGAGGCACGTTGGTGCAGAGTGACCAACTGATAGCTGCACTGCGGGTTGGAAGGCTGACTAGGGCTTGCATTTTCTTCACGGAAGGATGGCTGCAGTCTCTTTCCTTTGACTGGAAAGTCCACAAAAACTTGCAAGAACTTAATAGGTGCTCATAAGCCTCTGTCAGGTTTGGTCAAAGCTGGTCAATGAGTTAACAAATACCTAGGAAGGTTCAGTCATCCAGAACAATCACTTAAGCCCCGTTATTTTTGGAAAGCAAATAGATTTTTGCTGGGTTTTCTTCATTTTGCTTCCATGGAATCAGGAAAACTAAGGAAGAATTTCAGTAACTTTCAATCTGTGTTTTTCATAGTAGAGTGTTTATCTTCTGTTACTCTAAGGGTCTCGGATGGAAATAAAATGCATTTCACATTCTCTCTGCAACTCTGAAACAGCGGTTACAGTCATCCTGAAACTGCTGTGTCAGCTCCGTTGTGCGGATTAGTGCAGCCAGCAGATCTATGCAGTGACTAGATAAAATACGCAACCACTGTGGATGCCACCATTTTCACATCAGCTTCTGCTTCGTGACACCTTTAAGGTGTAACAAGAATAAAATAGCTTTGCAACCACAAATGCTGTGTGGAAGCTTTTTTACTCTCTCTTTGGGCTGTGTGTGGAAAATTTTGCATTTTGTGCAGGCAGCTCCTGATGCACAGGGCATGCTGCAGCGCAGAGGGAGAATCCTGCAGCACTGGAGGCAGTGTTGGGGTGCGCTGAGGCCGATGCTGTTTGGGGATAGCCAGTCTTGACAACTTGGACTCAGGAACTTCCATTTGTTAACTGAACTGTAGCAATAAACAGTTCAACTGCTCTCTACACTTAGGCTTTGGTTTCGGATGTGTTTAAACAGTACAGGAAGCAACCACCAATGAGAAAACCTGTGAAATGCTGAACAGCAAAAATGTTTCTTTAAATCATATTTGGAAGTAAAACAACAAAAATTTTTTCTTATAGCATTGGTGGATGGTAGCTTAAAAAGGTACTGAAGCTAGATCAAGTCAGTAAGTCCTGAATCTCATCCATGCTCAAAAACATGAGTCAAATTTAATTCCAGACTCTTGCATGGCTGCCTGCCCAGAGAAACCTACTACGGTTAGTGACAGAGCAGTTTCCCTCAAATAGTGTGGAAACCGTCCAGCGGGCAAAGACGACTGAGGGTGGATTGTTTTGAAACAATATACAGATAATGCAGAGCATTAGCGTACGTGACTGTCTGTACAGAAATTCAAGAAGCTATTCAAGGAGTGAAATCAGCAAGAATAATAAAATGGAAGATCGTGAAGCAATGGCTGTAGACAAAACCTGCAATAATAATTGTCACTAATTGGTTGAAAACTTGATCCATGTTATTTCTGTACTATGAGAATGGGAAAGAAAGAACAGACTTAAAAGTGTTCCAGTTTACAAATATATTAACTCCAGCATCTACTGACATCAGAAGTCCTTCAATTGACTTTACTAGACCTTTAATCAAAACTTAAGTCACTGGGAAATACCCGAATGGAGTCAAGAGAATAATTTGGGTGAGCATACATTGTCTGAAAAGTAAGAGGCAGTGCTCTAACCGTCTGCTGCAGATGATCGTCAGCAAAGGAAAAGTGTCTGAAAAACTCCTGAAGATCCAAATGAAGCATCCCCAGAATGCTGCTGAGCAGAAATTTCTCTTGAAAAGCAGGACTATGCAATAGGATGGTCTTTAAGCTCCTTGGCTGGTTATTCTGTCCAGATCTTTTACCCTTTAAGTATTTCAGTGCTTTTAAGATGTCTTCAACAAGAAAACTAATAGATTTGCATATAAAAGGATTAAAAAAAGGACTTTAAAATGTAGCTGTTAGTTAAACATTTGTAAATGTAAATATTTTTTAACTGGTGATGTAGTTGTGCAGCATTCATGTGTATCTGGCTTGATAAGAATAGGAATAATATTGCCATTCAAATAAAAACCAATACCAATCAAAGTTTTGATTTTCATAGGAGAAAAGCACCTACAGGAGTCAGTGGAACTTTCTGGCAGAACAGATACTGGTCAACTTAAAAAAAATATTAATTCAAGCATGCAGTCCTGTGCTGAGTAATATGCAGTCTTGATTTCTCATGAACAGACCCCATGCTGGATGGCCGGTCAGGATGTGCATGCAAAGCCTCCAGGTTAGCTGACGGAGCCAACACAGGAGGTGCGGCTCTTGGTTTTATGATGTGCTCAGTGCATTTCCACGGGACCCTGCAGAGGTAATGCCTTGATAAAGAACATCGCTTTAGGGATAAAAGCAAGTCTGAAAAACAAATTTAATAATTGGTAGAAAAAGAGAGTGACATTGGTTTGAGGTCATTGTACAATAAAGGTTTGTAAATGTTTGTATCTTACTTAACATTCTTGGTCTCGCCCAAGAAAAGGGGTTCAATGGATATCTAGTGATGGAGTGTTGTAGGCGAAGAAACCTGGAACATTTTTATACCGAGGTCAGGGTTCAGAGCTTTCATTACAGTGATTAGCATAATACAGCATACACTTTATGCTGTATATATGTAATGTATTTATATACTGCCAAATGTATAGCTTTCTATATATACATATATAGAGATATACATGTGTATGTATATCTAAATCTATATACATATGCACTATGTACATATGCTGTGTAGGTTTGTGCCATATATTCAGCTCATTTTAGGTTACTGCTTCACAAAGACTTTCTGTTGGTTACTGGTGTTTGCTGTGAACTGGCAGCTCCTCCCTGCCTCTCCTCCCTGCCCCACTCTGTGCCAGGGCTATGGGGAAGGCAGTACAGGGTGAAACTGTCACCCGAGATCTCCCGGTGGACAACGTTGGGATCTGTTGATGGAGATTATTATAGACAATTTCAGCTCCCCAAGCACCCAGACCAGTATAAAGAATATGGCCATTTAGCCATTCAGAAGATAAGGGGCAGGTGATTGATTAAGCAAGATTCTGCTGTCAGTCTGAGGTTATTCAGAGAAACTTCAAGTTGTAGCAGTTACTCCGAATAAGCAATATAGAGGAGTCCTGGCTCACTATGCCTTTTTTGTTTTATTTCATCGTTAAAATATTTTGTTGCTCTTAATGGGGCATTCAGCATTCAAAGTGCATGTAACAGGCTTTCTGTCATCCTCTGTTACCATCAGAAATAGCAAAGATTAGAACTTTGGATGTAAATAATTACAGCTACAATCTTTACGCAGTCGTTACTCAGCCAAAACTCCTATTAACTTCAGTAGTTCCATAACATGATAATATAATTTTTAATGCCAGAGGGATTTTAGTACATTGTGTTTGTCCCCTCATGTTTCAAATGCCAGGCATTTTAACTGCAATACTGATCAAGCTTACCAAACAATTAACATACATCAAAATGCATTACAGTTTATAACATTTTTTATCGATATCATTATTGCAATCTTAAAATATACTTGGAAAGGTTAGGCATTTCTTCCTGACAGGAAAAAACCACCACATTTGCAAAAAAATATTCTCCTATCTACTCAATTAATTCAGTTGTTTTTAACCTGGCCTGCAAGTTTCCCGTGGCAGGGCTCTTAATCTGTCTTTACTGACTTATCTGCAGGAAGTCCTTTCTCAGGCCAAAGTTACCACATAGCTGGCAGGACCTGCCAGGTCTTTTCCAGCAGCCAGCGGTCTGCTACACAGGCAGAGAAATCAGCCAGTCCCCAGCACGTGCCTTGAGGTCTCAGATGGCAGAACAGGTGACATCTTTGTGGGCAAGAGGATGCACTGGTTAAGGCAGCCAAACATCAGGGCATGTTCACGCAACGTAGTCTTCCCTAACTGGTCATTAGCTGTATATATATCAGTGTAATTCCTGAGTTGACATTAATATGAAGTGAAAATTGTGGATGGGGAGGGGAGGTAAGCCTTACTCCTTTAAGCCTTATTATCTTCCTGTGGGACTCATTCAGTACTATTATTATGCAGTCTTCTATGTCCTTGTCCCAATCCAAGGAGTTTTCTACTTCAAAAAGCCTCTAGTCCAAGCCTTTTCTGTGTGATCTGAAAAGAGGGCAAGGACATTTATTGCTCGTCTTCTGCAGAAGTCATACCACAGAAAACAATTTAGATTCCACTGCCCAGAGAAAGATACCGTTTTCCAGACTACCTCCCTAATAGCTGTGTGCAGAGGTAAACTCAGTCCGGTTGCCCAGTCCTCAGTGACCCCAAAATACCAATGTCAGCCCTGGCTGCCAAAGCAGCCGCACTTCAGAAATAAAAATATGCAAGCACTTGCATTGCTAAGTCAGATACTGCTGCATTGACTATAAAACCATGCCTTGTCCCATAGTCTCTCTGTGAATACGTAGCATAAGAGCGAGGCTACAGCCCAGAATAATTTGATCTTGACATTAAGGACGTACAATTTTGAGGCCACTATGCCATTATTCTGCAGGGAGATCAGGTTGCTTAATGGGATATTTAAGTGTCTATATTGACTTCTAATATGAATGAGCATGATCTGTGTACCTCCAGCATCCTCATGCAGTGCTTTGGAGGTAAGCAAACTGAGAAACCCAACAGATAGTCACTGCAGTTTGGGCTATTATGTTAGGCTATTGAGCCAGTAATAGCAGCTCAGAGTTATTAATTAGCATGCCTAGACATGACACAGTTATTAAAGTGAGTGGATAATTTCTTCTTTGGCAAAACGATGGTAACCAGGGCACTATGGAAAAGAAAGAGGTGAGTCATCTGAGGGCAGAAGCAGTCACAAGTTTGCATTCATTCTGCCATTTTAGCTGAACATTTTTAATGACTTTTCGTATACCTGAGTCAAAACAGAAAACCTGCGGTTTCAAATCCCAAATGTCAAAGAACTAAGTTGTGGAGTGTTGTTCAAAAACCCCCTCCCACCTCCTCCTTTGCTTCCTTAGATGTGTGAGGCACTGAGGATTCCCATAAGGAGTCCAAGAGCTCAGAGATGTGTTGGCACTCAGCGGGTGTGTAGGCAACGAGGATGAACACAATCTGCAGTTCTGAAGCAACTGGTTCCCTTCCTGGGCACTGACAGAAAACTGCCCCTCATATCTGGTCGTAAATTCAAACATGATTCAAAGAATTTAAATAGTGATTTTTTTAAAAAGTAGATTTGCAAGTAAGAATTCCTGCTGTACATGAAGAAAATTATTTTTAACAATTTCTCACATCTGTCATAAGTTCAGTCGTCATCAGTATCAGTGAAGCTGTACTGACTGACATTGAATGAGAATCTGATCCTCTCATTCTGCCTCTCAGGAGCAGAGTCCATGTGGAGGCACACTGGCTTGTGTGGCTACAGGTGGGTGGTGATCCCATCGTGATCATTCTCTAAATGGTGGGACTAGCTGCATAAGGTATCAGCAGGCATGGGGCGTGAGTTAGTCCCAGAAAAGAAATTAAATGCCGGTGGCTTGGTCTGACCACTAGAGAAGGAAGATTTTTATTTTCGGAGGAAAGGGGCAAAACCAGGATTGGGGATGTACGGATCTAGGAACAAGAGCCTTGTCCTTGCAGCACAGGATTGCTGTTCTCAGGGAGCAGACCATAAGCTTTGTACTGAATCTGCAAGGCAGCAGGGCTGCAGTTTGTCAGGCTTCCTCTGTCTGGGCTTTTCTTGACATGCCTGTAGCTTTGTTTTACTTGGTCTAGCTGTGACAGCAATTTCTCAAGTTGGCCGGGTGTCTGTGGTTAATTTATCTTGCCTTTGTTTATCTTTGTGTGGTACAACCATAGTTCTGTATAGATATTGTAACAGGCAGTTATTCTGTATGTAGAATGAGATATTTAGGACTTTAACACAGTGATGCAGCGTAGAGAAATACAGCCCTGGTATGATAGCATGAGCCTTGAGAAGTCAAAAACCAGGATGCAGCCCAGAGGAATGCAGGCGTGGGATGATAAGAGATAAGGCACTGACCTGGCACCCGAGACCCCACGGCTGTAAACATTCTCTGATGGTCAGATAAAGAAACACAGACCTGGACAAAACTAGTTGCAGGGGTAACAAAGGAAATAAATAAATAAATAGAATATTCTTGCGGTGAAGGGGAGGTGCTGGAGCGTGTCCAGAGCAGGGCAGCGGAGCTGGGGAAGGGTCGGGAGCACAAGTCTGATGAGCAGCAGCTGAGGGAACTGGGGCTGTTTAGCCTGGAGGGAAGGAGGCTGAGGGGAGACCTTACCGCTCTCTACAGCTGCCTGAAAGGAGGCTGTAGGCAGGTGGGGTCGGTCTCTTCTCCCAGATAACGAGTGAAAGGACAAGAGGAAATGGCCTCAAGTTGCACCAGGGGAGGTTTAGATTGAATAATATGAAAAATTTCTTCACTGAAAAGGTTATCAAGCGTTGGAACTGGCTGCCCAGGGAGGTGGTGGAATCACCATCCCTGGAGATATTTAAAAACCGTGTAGTTGTGGTGCTTAGGGACATGGTTTAGTGGTGGACTTAGCAGTCCTGGGTTAACAGTTGGAGTTGGTGATCTTAAAGGTCTTTTCCAACCTAAATGATTCTGTGATTCTACGCCTGAGGTCCAGGGAGCCTTTTACAGTACTCTGTGCATCATCAATGCAGAGCTGCTGTAGAGAACACCTGCACAGCCCACCTCCATGGACCTCCAGTTAGCTGGACATGGGGAGTAGACTTCTGTAAGGGGGCAACCCAGTTTTACCTGGGACTGACAGGTGGTACAGACCTAGGTCAAAATTCTCAACACCTCAAGATCATTTCACACTTTACTGAGATGATATGCAAAGATAAGGACATAGTAGCAGCAGCAGCAGCATGGCACAGTGTAGCATAGTATTTACTTTCCTGCCAGCAGGAGAAGGCAGCTGAGAAGAGTGCATTTAGTAATTCACAATTATTCTGTGTAAGCTAAGTGTGTGCATAGGTTTACAAGCTGTGATGTGCTATTTTCTTATGCAATTCTATAGATTGTTCACAAAAAGCTCTTCAAACATCAGCCCTCCCAGATCTGTTTCAGAGACATTTCTGTAAATGAATATTTCCTGTTATTGCTTTCTGATTTCCCTCAGTGAAGGCGAAAGTTGATGAAATGTGTTTTATCTCTGACATCAGAAGAGATTTACTCTGCCAATCCAGAAATGCCCAGTGCCCATGAGCTACTGCTGCTGCCTGGTTTGTCAGTCTGCATGATTTACAGCAGACCCGCTGTACTGTGGTAACAAATGTGTGTTGTTCCTTTCAAGACACATTCTGTCGTGTTGTTGATGAACAGTCTGTGCTGATTCCTTCCTGGATCCGACCATCATCCAAAAAAAGGAATGATAGGCTCAACAGATCTCAGATCTTGATTTCTCGTGTGCTTGCATTTCATGTTGCTCTAAGGGTGTCCCCTCGCTGTAGTAGTATTATCCTTAAATGGATGTCAGGAAAAAGCTGGCTTGTAGTTAGTTTGGGTAGATTGTTTCTTTTCACAGGTGTGTTGTTGTCATGCCTGGCTATTGCAGTGATCTGTATTTGTTTCAAGCAGCCAGTCAAACTTCACTCTGGCGCTTGGCTCAGAGCAAGACGGGACCTACGGTATTGCAATTCAGAAGTTCCTCCTTGCAGGGGGATCTGGAGGATGAGAAGCAACTGTGGATGGGAGACTCCATGCCTCAGGAATGGAAATCCCTACCCATAGTCCTTGAACAAGAGCAAGGCAGCTCTTCAGGGCTCAGAGCTGTTGTTCTTCTCTGTGCACAGTAGTCTGCAGTTTCACGATGGACTAAAGGCAGTCTGATCGCAGGATGTTATTCTCCCAGCTGTCTCAGTGTGTGTTCCCATCACCTCTCTTGTGTCAGCTCTAGCACTAGTTCAGGCATGCCTCAACTACGTCTTCTCTTCAGAGAGTTTCTAGTCAGATTAGCAAGCAGATCTAGCTCCCTCTGCAAGGTGGTGATTGCTAAACCTGCTGTGGTAGAAGTGAATGGGTGGCACAGGTGCACCCATTCAGTGGCACTGCATTCTTTGACCACCTTGCCATGGTCATGGGCCTACACCAACGACAGATGTGCCTCTTATATCTGTATTTTCAAGTTGACAGGAAATGATAGGAGCTAGAAACACAGGATGAGCTTCTTTATCACAGTCAGTGAAATGACTGAAGCCTAATTTTCTGCAAATTTCTACCTCACAAAGCCTGTTCCTCATTACAATGACTCCAGATTCCCCATGTTCCATTCCACAATTTGACTTGCTTTCTCACTTTGTGAGGGTAATGGTGCTCTTTTGGTTATTTAGCTGAGAGAATTTAAAGAATGCCAAATATTGGTACATTACATGATCTCTGAAAACCTGACGAGAGCATGGAGGATGGCACTGAGTTGCACTGCTACAACTGCTGCCACTCTAGCACATCAAAAAACCCAGCAGCATTTCACACAGTATTTTGTGAAAGATTTTGAAGGGTGCTCATGTTGTAGAATGGTAGGCACCAACAAATGTGTTCCTAAAAGGAAAAGGCTGGATAAAATATCTCAAAAAAACCTCAATTCCATTTCTGCAATATGATGTTCTTACTCAAATTAGCCTATGTGGAAACCTGAGATAACCTTACAGTAAAGTCATGGGTAAGCCTAAACCGATCACATTCTTACTATACATTTTCTACAGTACCTCACATTGATTTTATATTATGTTTCTATATTAATGCTTTGTAAAATGTATGCCTTAACTCGTTTTTCCCATCCCTGTAAGAAAACAGTGTCCCTATCTGTAATGTGTAGGAGAAGCAGAGAGATACTATATACAATTCTAGAAACGCACCCATCAAATTATTATGCAGTTCTCATGCATCATAAAAATTATGATAATGTGTCTTTCTGTACCAGATTTATGTGATTATATTCTTTACTGTATTTCTCTTTCAGTATTGTTCCTTTTCTCTCAAGCATTTATAAATACTTGGGTATAGTTATGAAGGACATCAGCTGCCCTTTCTTACTGTGGATCTCAGGACCACAGTAATTACAAAAATAAGTTTATTTCCAAATACATTGTGGGCTCTAGAGTTATATTTAGAATTACTGTTTTAAGCTTCAAGCTTATATATGCCTCTCCTCACACAGAGACGGTGTGGGGGGTGGGGTTGCAGAGTTTAGAACAGGTATTTATTCCCAAATAAAGGGACAGTATAACTTAGCTGCAAGTGATGTCAGGCTGCAGAGATCAGGGGGAAAGTCTGGAGCAAGGATGTCTTATCCTTGGCGGAAGATGATCAGAATGGAAAATACTTAGGCAAACTGGACATTCATGGGCCCTGATGGGGTGCACTCTTGAATACTGATGGAGCTGGCTAATATGTGTAGACAGAAATAATTACTGTAATTAACTTTGTAATTTCCATTTTTAACAGTCAACACAGAAGATAGTAATAAAATTTAAATCAGTGTAATTCCAGCTGATTTTCCTTGCCTGTACAAAGGACATCCAATCCATTCATTATGTTTTTCCTAGAACACCGTGGCTTATGTTAAGGTACATTAAAAGAGGAATCACCTTACTTGAATATGGTAATATACAGCAATCTGGGAACTAATTAATAGTGCATCAGGTTTCCCTGCTTTGGGGACAGCACCATCCGTCAGAGGGGCAAGGCAGGTGCCTGGGGAAGGTTTCAAGGTTAGCCAGCTCTTCTCAAATGTTGCTATATCATATCAGAGACCTTACGTTCCCCAGCTTCTTGTTTTTCAGTCTGGTCATTTGCAATCTGTAGTAATGTTGCTGCTGTTGTTTTGGTAAAACAGCCATGGGTGGCACATCTTGACAGCCAGAGTGACTGGAATAGTTTGTTTTGTTTTTTTTTTTTTCTTTTCAGATTACTATGTTAAAGAATTAACAGGTTTCCTAACCTTATGTAAGGAATATATGACTAATGCATTGCTTTAGTTTATGTGACAGTATAATTCTTTGTGGTTTCCCAAAAAAGGAGCCAAATTCCTCTCTGACATATATTCATAGCAATAAGCTTTTAGTAGGGATAAATTTCCCCCCAGATGCCTGCTCATTTAAATCCTTTTCTTTATTTCTTCTACCTCTATTCACACAAGTTTTTGCTCTTAGGTGTTGCATTTTCACTCAATTCGTATTACAGGAGGCTAAAATGCTTTGATCCACTATTTATCTTTTAAAATGAAAGCAGATGGCCCTTATCACAACAGATAACACACATTTTGCCCCTAGGATATGTAATGTTATTTGTTTCTTTTTGACATGCGTAGGAAGGCTCGGTAAGGGTGAAAAGGTCTAGTTAGGGGTACAGCCATTATTTCAAATGTAAAGACAACTTTTCATAACATGGAAAATCTAAAGAAATATGATCAAATTCCTTTTGCAAGAGCGAAGAGTTGCAACAGCTAACGAGGTTTTTCTTCTAAGGCATTCTTTTTGCAAAAGCTACCTATCAATTAAGCATGGGAAGAGGATATTTAAAACTTTAAAGTGCCATCTCCAAACTGAATGGATGTGAAACAACAGAATGAGCTGACCCTGATCTGTAGCCATCCATTTCTAATCAAAAACTCATCCTGCTCTCCTTAAAGCTAATTACAAGTGAAGAGCGCAGCTCTGTCTGGAAAACAGAACTCTGCCTTTGATCAGGGGAGATTTGCTGCCTCATCTTGAAACAGCATCATTTTATTTCATAATACGTGTTTTACACCCTTGAAATAAAATGGGTCAAAGGGTTTCGACAATGAGATTTCCTTCCTGATGTATTGAAAGAACAGCGTGGCACTACTGTAGTATTATTGCTGCTTTGAAAAAAAATTGTCAAAGCTGGCTTCCACCTCTTCAGTCTGTTGCGTCTGGTTTGACTCCTCTAGGGGGCAATTTAACACAAGCTATACACTTCGGAGAAGTTTAGGCTAGTAAGTGCTCTACCGTTGATAACAGAGATAATTTATTTCCATTTAGAAGGCCTGAACAAGCTAAAATTGGTTTGTGTGGCTACGTGTCTGTAAATGTTTTGTAAGGGGCTGCTTAGGCTGTTAAAGTGCAGAAGATCTCTGTGCTCCCAGGGTCACATCAGCCTTTTCCAGTTCTGCAGGAGGTCAAGCGGAGCTTTCTGAGTTTCCTTGCGTGCCAGAAGAGAGTCCTTCAGCACAGGCTTGGGGACATCATCTGGCTTTTTTTCTGTATTGCTTTTGTCCCCCTTCTACCTTAAAGATAAAAAAAATGCATTACCATTTGATACTAGGAAGGAATTCTTCACTACGAGGGTGCTGAGGCACTGGGACGGGCTGCCCAGAGAAGCTGTGGGTGCCCCATCCCTGGGAGTGCTCAGGGCCAGGCTGGACGGGGCTTGGAGCAACCTGGTCTCGTGGAAGGTGTCCCTGCCCATGGCAGGGGGGTTGGAACTGGGTGATCTTTAAGGTCCCTTCCAACCCAAACCACTCTATGATGACATGAACAAATCAGTGACGTTTGCAGTACTGCTGCTTGACTACCTGCATGAGAGTCTTACAGGCAAGCCTGAACTCATGGCTAGGCACTGGGAGGGCACTCGGGATACTCGGAGACATTTCTCCTTGCCTAAGCTGCCGCCTGCCTGCCCTTGCGAAGTTGTGTCATCTCTGTGCCTCAGTTTCCATGAGCAAAAAGAGGACAACAAACAGCTGCATCTGATTAAAACTATGTTTCATAGTGCCTCACCAGGCTATTTGAAAGAGGAATTCTGTAAAGACCATTGTCATGGCCCCTACAACAGCAGGAGGTGCCAGTCCTTTTAATGGAAGAAAATCCATAAATATCAGAGTTAATGACCCTGCTCTCAGAAACAATTTCTAGATGAAGCATTAATAACCTTGTAGTGTCACTGTGTTAACTGGGTTCAGCTCTGTTAATATTTCTTTCCTCATCTTTTTAACCAGAAGCGTTTTGTATTTCCATACTTCTTTAACCTTAAGTGCCTTGTATGTTTGAAAGTTTAATATATTTTTCTTATCAGATAAAAGATGGAAAAATAATGTAGATAAATAAACTCATAATGATATACTTAACCAGAGCTCAGATTCTGCAGAACTGAGGAACTTTGCTCAGTCTGTTTTTAAAAGGAAAAGAATAACATTCACTAGAGGATACTCTGAACAGTGGTGCAATTAGTATTTTGGAAACTTAGGCACACGTGCTTGAGAAGGCAGCTGAATGCACCATCCTTCCCTGTGAAATCCCACATAGGAGTGTTCAAAGTTCACATTAAGTGCTCGTCTGTTCTGCAACTCCAATCACGAAGCAATGTGGGAAAACCAAAGTGGGAGACTCCCTGTGCTCTCAGCAGTGAGAGTCAGAAAGATTCGTGAAAGTAATTGGTAGCCAGCAAGTAAAGACTGAAGTAGTCTGAAGTGCATTTTGACTCAAGTAGTAAAAGCCGCAGAAATGTGCAGCCCCTAATATTGACAAACAGGTTTGCCAGCGTGGGAAATATCTTGAAACAAACTGATTCTTGTTATTAAACAGTGTACAAGATTATCTAGAGCATTTAAATCTTTGGATCATGCACTTGAACCTCATCTTTCATTTTTATTTTCTATTTATTAAAATAATTAATGCATCATTTACATTAATGAAAGAAAGGGAGTAGGGGTATTATCTGCAAAGCAAAACTTCTCTGAGCTAAAGCAGCTTAAGAACAGTTAACACAGGTTATTTGGGTGCTCTTTTTCAAAAGAGGACCAGCACAGAAAACTAAAGGCTGCATCCTAATTTATAATAGTACATATTCATTTTCTTCGGGCTACTAAAGTCTTTGCTCCTCTTCATAGGTCAGGCCAACCTGAATGTTTGATGGGGAACCAGCCTCCCCTGTGCATTAGCACTTGCACCACCATCAAGGCAATGGAAAGCAGTGTCTCATCCTGCAGGGATGAACTCTTATGAGGATGATCCTTACCCAATGCCTAAAGCAGATGGAGCACCAGACTCAAAAGCATTGCTTAGCAAGCCCTTCCTTGGAGCCTTTCACATCAGAAGAGGAGGAATTGCTGCTGGTGTATCCTTTGAGACATTCAAAAGCTGTCTGGACATGGTCCTGGGCAACTGGCTCTGGGTGGCTCTGTTTGAGCAGGGGGTTGGACAAGATGACCTCCAGAGGTCCCTTCCAACCCCAACAACTCTGTGATTCTGTGATTCTGCCACCAAGGTTTTTCTGGGATGACACAGCTGTAAGGCAGAGCTTGTTGCTTGATCCTGTGCCTGTCACCAAGGAACTGGTAAACTGGGTGCATCCATGGGGAGCAGAGCATCATGGTGTAATTAATATTTCCTTCTTGTTGACTGTGCCACCAGCATGTGTATCCTACCACACCTGGTTCCATTTGTGAGAAACAGAGCTACTAGCTGCCCTTTCTCCTTACATTCCTTACTTTCCTTACTTATTCCACCTTACTTTCTCCTTGCAGTGTGAACGTCATGAGTCTGAAAGAAGTTAGGATAGCAGCTTGAACTCTTCCATTAGTTTCCTGGAGGCCGGTAGTACTGCTATCCCAGCAGCAGTGTGTGGAATAGAGATGTGCTTCAAGGTGAAATAGATCTCTGGAACAGAAATTTCCAACAGAAAGAAAGGAATTGAGGCCACATCACAAGGCTTTGAGTAGTAACTCCCTGACATTTTAAAAAGGTGTGCTAAAAGAGGTGAGCGCTCAGGGGAAAGTGGGCAGTCTGAACTCTCTTGGCATGTGGAAGCAAGGCAGAAGAATGCCCAAACTGCAGATTATATGGCTGAAGGGGATGGATACTCAATCAAAGAGAGGATTTTAATTAATCTAGGAACACCATAAATTATATAAATCACACTTTTATTCCAAATGTTACTCGTTAATTGACATGAATGCCTTTACCTTGTGATATTTCGAGGTAGAGCTAACTTTCCCAGGAGTGAAGGCTACACTGAACTTTGCTGCCCCAACAGACAGGGAGGAACTGCCCCCGCCCCAAATGAGAAGAGGCTGGGAACATGGCGGGGGGGGGCACCTGAAAAGCTGGGCTTGGTAAACCTGATTGACCAGCAACAATGGGAGAGCGATCAGTGCCTTCAGGGGAGGTCTTCCCTCTACATGCCTAGAGTTACCACCACCATACACACTCCCAAGCCTGGCAGCTACTGCACAACCAAGCAGCACAACGCTTAAAATGGGCAAAAAGGGGAAGGGGACCCACTTTTTCCATTGTCTGAGCAGCAACTGCGATAGACTTCTACCTATGTCGCTTGTGCCTAGAATAAATCCCATTAATAGCAATGCTAATTAATTTTGTGAGTATCTGGAGATCAATAATTAGTCAAGAAGCTTATTATTGGTAACAGCTGTAAAATGCAGATGGGGAAAATGAGAGGAAAGGCAAAGTGCATTGCTCAAACCAGAGAAACAGTGTCAAAGTGTAAGGGGTTTGTGGTGTTAGTATGTTAAGCGTGGTTCACTGGAAGGTGGTTGTTCAGCATGACAGCTGCGTTGGCAACATGGGCCTGCACAGCATAAACACACATCCGATATGTGATAATTAAATGCTAGACTCAAACTGAAACTTTTATTTAGATATTAGGTCAAGAATTAGCTTTTCACATGCTAATTCTGTTTACTTTAACAGTTTCCTTTGAAGCCATTATGTAGTCTACAAGGAAAATAATCTTTCAGAAAGGCTTCGACGTTGGTACGTATTGGAGAGTGATGCCTTTCAGGGATTTACTGGATTACTATTGCAGGTCATAAGGGATCTTTAAACTCAGGACTGTCAGGACATGAATCTGTCTGTCACTACAGCATGGTTTTCTGTGAGGTGGCTCCAGGAAGAGCAGACAGGAGCTCATCAAGCAGAGGATACTGTGGACATGAAGAAACAACGTAATGTCTTGCGCTAATCTTTAACTTTTGCGCTGTGTTAGAGGTCTCCAATGCAATTTAGATAAAGGGATTTGTTTAATTTACAATGACTACCCTAACCAGCAGAGATCTGTCCTCTCCTGGGCTGTTAGGGCTCCTTATAGTCGCTCTGGTTCTTCTAGCTGCTATACGGGTGATCGAGTCAAGATCTCTTTAATGTGAGGGACCTCCATGTACTGGACAGTTCACATACAGGCAGGCTTATTGGGGCTTTTTTATGTTTTTCAAACTCTACTTTTAGAATATGTTGTAATAATACAAGGGTGATGTTTAAAAGCCTTGGACCCTTATAGCCCCCACTGATTGCGTAGCCAGTAGTTGTCGGAGGCGAAGGAAAGTTTTACATCCCTGAAATAGGAACCGACCAAACTGACTGTGAAACTGGCACTTTGGAGCAATGCCGGCTTCAAAAGCCCAGGCACAGTGGCATGAATTATGGAGATAGTTTATGACTTCAAGCTCTTGGGCTTTTAATTAAATGCCTCAAAGCAGCGATAACCAGTTTACAGGAACTGTCATATTAAAATCAAACTATCAACCTCTGCAATTTGCTATATTAGATTGGATGGCTGATCTGGCTTTGACATAGGTGAATACTGGGTGCTGCAGAAGGAGACAGGCCTGCTGTAATGCCGGTTGGATATAGTTCTTTATTTTGGAAATCATAATTTTTTTTCCCTGGTCTTCACAACCAACTGGCTTATGGCCTTGAAAGAGGAAGCTAGATCTTCTCCTTGTATTTGAATTCCTGCCACGTTACCCAACACCTCTCAAGGACAGTAGGAATCTGTCTGTTAATGTCAAGAGGTTACTCAATCAGTTCATAACTGAAACCATTAGTACTTTCCATACAGAGCTCAGAGTTGGCAATGCTCATGTGCATCATTACCTTTCTCCATGAACAGTGCTATATGTAAGTATTTGGAAGCTCCTAAGTACTGTAATTCCTTAAAAATCCAGCCAGGATGAATTCCTGAAGAAATGGATGGTGTAATAAGCTGCTCTGCACATCTTCAAAGGATCCAGCTGAATCCAATCTCTACAGTTTCATGGAGAGCCATACCAGGTAAATTCAACTCAATAACAGAAGTAAGCATGGCACTGTACTGGGTTTGATTTGAAATTGAATCCATTAATGACTGTTTAATAACATAGTAGATGACATACCAAATGCAATGCAACCCTTGGGAGGTATCAAACAAGTGTGGGAAAGCAGCAACACAGGCAAGGTAGTAAACAGCCTCCTGACATTATGTTATGCTCTGAAGAATCCATGCTTTGGGATAAAAAGGCTGAGTTATATGTTTTTTTGGCTTTTATATGGGAAGAGATGCCACCAACTTCCAGAGTTAAGGAAGTCATCCAGATGCAGAATTTCACATATGAGTGCGTTGAAATTTTTACTTGGGTTTGTGAAAGCACAAACTTAGTATTTTTATTTATAAACCAAGTTAATTCCAAAGCTGAGTCCCTCACTATATTTGTCACAAATTGTAGTGTTGTTCAGAACTATGATTGCAAGTACTAAACCAAACTTCCCTGCCTATCAGATAGTCTCAGTACTAAGCGAGAACTGGGATATCGAACATTTGAAAGTTAATGTGATCCTCTCACTGTCAGATTTCAACTTACTGTCTGGGAGAGAAATCACGGAGAGAGAGTAAGGAAAAAGGCTCAGTGCTCTGCATAGTGCTGGACCTCTGTAGAGCTGCGACCGTAATTCTTGTACGTTAAATCTTCAATCAGTTTTGTTCATACTCAGAATGCTTATGAACACACTAATTGAAGGCAAAGTATTGCTGACATTGATTAATCTTCTCTATTTATGTTGTTGTTTGGTTGTTTATTTTAAAGTCGATACATTTATCAATAACTAGATGATAAGGTCTTAAACTTCCTCGAGGAAATTCCCTCTTCAGTTCAGTAGTTTTTCACACAGTGTCAGTGATACATAGATACAAAGAATGTGGAATAAACAGTCATCCGGAGACGCAGGGATATTGTGACTTTTTCTTACTGCTATTTGTAGTAGCTCACAGAGACTGCAATTGCATAAAACCACTTCTGTTTACAGGCACTGCTCACATCTCTATTTTCCCAAGATGAAACAAAGCCTCCACTTCACCAAGCTAATAAGTAGAACAGACAAGAGGAAAGAAAAAGGAGTGCTGGAGAGATGGCACAGACGTTTTGGCTAGGCTAGTAGGCTCAGGAATGCTTCCAAGGTGGTCACATCATCCATCTTACCATCTCCAGCTTTGACAGGTAATGTAAATCACAGGGCATCTGCAATAATCTGCTTCTTCCCACCCCCACCAAATATCGTGGTGGGTACGCGAGCAAGTCATCTACCCAGTGAGAGTACCAGGCATGCAGTGGATGCTCCGCTTTAGCACAGCTTTTTGCAAAAGTTGCCTCTGGTAGTGTTTGCAATCAGACCTCCTCACCCTGTTCCTTGTACAAGACGCACCGTGGCTGGAGGGGCAGGTGGGCAAGCTGCTGCGCCCCTGCTGCAAGGGAAGCAGCTCCATCAATGCAGCCAGCTTTATGAAATGCATGAAGAGTTGCGCTTGGTGTGGGGGAAGAGGGGCACCGTGGGGTAGTGGGTGAGTGAGAGGGGTGTGCTGGGCCGTGCTGGCCTAGGGGGATACATTTGGCAGTCTGGGGCACTGGAGGATGCTGAAAGACTTGTGTGTTTTGAGATTTCTAAGCAGGTTGGCTTTGGTAAGGTTCCTGAACATGTTGAAGTCCAAGGCTGTGCAGATTTTTAAGGTGTTTGGCGTTGAGTTTGCTATAATAAACTTATGCTATGCCTGTACTGATAAGCTGAAATGCTAACATCTGTTAGCCACAAGGACATTGCACATCTTTGTTGTGCCCTAATCACACAAAGGAAAAAAATGCAAATATATAACTAAAAGCCTGGCAGATGCTCTGGTCCTGAAACTTCTCCTTTGTACTCACATGCGTCTTGGTGGGAGTTGCTTGGCACATTGGTTTTCCCATCTATGTGATTTTTTGCATATAATGTTCTTTTTTTTCCACATCGATTTGCCATGTACTATGAAGCTGCCTCTTCTTTCAAAGTGCTGTAGAGGTGCACCATAGACTTGAGTTCAATGTCAAGCTTGTAGCAAAATATGCGGCTAGCCAAAGCCTTGCCTGTCTGAATGCAAATGTTGCATGAGCTTAATAGTATGAATTCACTTTTGAATATCAGCCTATATGGAAGGCTCTGTGAGTTTCACAATGTGTCAGTTTGCAAAGGTTGCTATGCTAAGTGAAACTAGTGCCTTTTTTTTGGTAGAAAATAGCAAGAACTAAGAGCTAATTTTCTCTAGCAGTAGACTTGTACTCCTAGAAATAAAGCTGGGTTAATTTTAAGCCTTACTCAATAGAAGTGTCCAGACTTCTCCATAGCAGACAATCTGAGCAATATCATTGCAACCTTTTTATTTTGGTATGTTTGCAGTTTTCAGCAGAATCCTACTAGGTTTATGACACAGCCCTCTTTTGTATTAGCTACTGCCTGGCATGTGCCTGGCTTCAATACACTACGCTATTGCTCCACAGGCAGGGAAGCATAATACCTGCGATCAGAGTAGACCCTGCGGCTCACCTAGGGGTCATTGCTTGAGGTGCCTGGATTGCAGATACTTTGAAATTATTTTTGCAATGCGTGGGAAAAAAACCCATCATTGTATTGATGTCCTTGAAGAGAGACTACTGACATATTTTTATGTCAGCCACTCTGGCACTTGCGTGAAGCAACACAATTCCACTGAATTTAAATGAGTTTAATTAATAGCAATTTAATGGTCAGGATTTTAACAGTGATATACTCCATAAATGGTTTATGTTTTATTTAACTCCTTTCTTAATTTGTAAAATACCAGAATTCTAGGACTTGGAGTTAAAAATTGTCAGCTCAATGTATGTATGCACTACTGTATGTATGACATCCATGATTTACCCAAGATAATACAGTACTACATTTACATGCACACATGGCCTATCATTCCTATAATTGCTTTATCACTTAATTAAATAATGGGAGCTTTTCCCAGACCTCTAATAAATTGGCACATCCTTTCTGAAGTACCCTGACTGTTGTCTATATCCAGCACTATTTGCTTATTTAAGAGCAAAATATTTCTAAGTCCAACATGACTAATAAGACAATTTATCATGTTATCTGAGTATTTCTTGATTTTTCTGCTACAAAGCCAGGAATTGAATCTGAAGGTGTCAATTTAATAATTTATTCCTATTCACTGAAGCACTTTGGTCTGTCCTTTGCTTAAAGCAGGGCTAATTTGGAGGCAGAATAACCTGAAGCTGGATCCACCCATAAACTGAGCAACAATATTAGCTGGAATTTTATACATTCATATTCCAGTATATTTTTCCGTACAAAATTATCTTTGGCTTCAAATCAAATAGATTAGCAAATATTTAAGTGCTCTGCTGAATTAGTGCCTAAAAAGCACAGCTGCTGTTAACATAACACCATTGACTTCAGTGGGACTACAGCATTATATCGGTCCAAATGAGCCAAACTGTATGGGCTGCTTTGGGTACTCCTTGTGAATGTACTGGGGAAACACGCCAGTTTTCAATATTCTGTCAAATGTCTGTCACTTTCAAATATTCTGTCATTGCCTGATATAAATAGCACCTGCAGTTTGGTACCTCTGAAACATGAATGCGGAACCTGCATATTGATGAAAGAGCCTAACTTTGTGAAAAGATGACATGTTTAAAGAAAGCGGGGGTGTGAGAACAAATATCCCCAAAGCAATGCCTGGTGGATTATATAGCTTTTCATCTTCCTTGAATGAATGCCTAGCACCTGAAAGGATGGATGTGCCTTTCATTTTTTGGGTTCTCCAAATAAACAGCTGGTTTAAAAACTTTAGAACCTGACTGCTGTTGAAGGTGTTTCGCGCCAGCAGGAAAATGCCATTGTGCAGAGCAATCTCTTCCCACATTGCCAGGAGCAGCTTCAAGGGGACAGACCACGGGTTTGTGTCTTGGTTAGCAGCAATGCAGCCTCTTGAATAGCACAAAGTATTGAGACAAGCAACGTGGTGCTGCATAAATAGGGATTACTGCAAGTTTAGTCAGAGCTGGAACATAAGGTGCTGAATGTCATTGTAGCTAACAGCTTGCACTATTAGATGAAGTGACTGGAATCACCATCAGTTAGCCAAGCTGCCCAAGACCTTGGATTTCACCACTGTACAGTGCCACCTGGAGCTGAGTGCTTCTGGACAGTTTAAGTCAACATGCCTCTGACAACAACACTGGGCGAAAAAAAAAAGATTTTGTACAAACAACAGTAGATTACTTTTCTTTGAAAAGCTCTGGTGCCTTTGTACTCTGAGGCAAAGCCATCACATCTGCTACAGGGTACCCTTTATGCCAGGTGTGAACTTTGCATTTTCCCACTAATATGTGTTCAAATTTGATGAAGTTTTCACCATTTGCTCACGCTCATTAAATATTAATCACAGTTCAGATGTCCATAAATCTCTGCAGTTTCCATGTACACTAAGCAGCACAACTGCCTTGCCTCTTTCTCTCCTAGTGCCCCAGACAGTGATGGGAAATGGGGGGTGGGGGGTGGGGGCTGCCTTTCCTGTATCCTTACAGATCCCCAGGTGCTTTTTTTCTGTGATGTGCATGGAGAAGCTACCTTATTTGAATGCAGAGGGGACAGAAGCTGGCTTGGCTTTGGGAAAAGGGAGACAAACAGGTTATCAAGACTGATTCCAGAGACAGAAGGAGAAAATCTCTGGGATTTGAAGAAGAGAGGAGAGAGAGGAACTAGGGGCAAATAATGTAAAACAGTGAGTGGAGACGAAGCAGAAGAAGGAGATCAATCTGATGAGGAACTGCAGTGTGGAGAGGAGGACTTAATGCTGGATGGGAACAGCAGATTCTGAGAGTATTGAAACCTGGGGCAAGAATCACTGTGAAATAATGATACCTAATTTAGTCATCTACATGTAGGTGTTTACACAGGTAACAGATTTTTTAGCCCTCCTTGTAGCCTACAGCACCTAGAGAACAGCACAGCTCACCTAAAGCAGATGCATAGGACTCAATTTAATTGCCAGAAATTATCTACAGCTATTTGAGATGCTGTAGGCTATCTCACCTAGACAAGAATTCACTGTGAATCCCATGAATACATATCTGATGTTGTATGGCACCTTTAAAAGTGCTGGACACCCTGGTTTGAATCCTAGTGATGGTCAGCTGAATCATGCTGTAGCTTTGAGTGTCTACAGCTCCATTAACTCTAGATGGGAGCTTATGGGGGTCTTTTGGAGCCTCTGAAGGCTGGCACCCATGTTCCAGTGCACAACACAGTTGCTTAAGCATAGGTATCAGATCCCAGCGAAGATGCTCTAGACTATCAGGGATATCCTCATGGACCTGGCAGATCTGTGCCCTTCCGTCACAGCAGCTGAGACCATACACTAGGCACTCGTAGCTCTCAATGCCTGTGAGAGGAGCAAATGAACTGACCCCTGATTATGTCAGTCTTGTGTCAGCTCGCTAAATTCCTCTAAAGAATTATATGATGTAGCCACCTCTAGCAGCAGAAACTGACCCTGGAAGTCCTTTCCAGCCCAGCATTCCCGAATTCTTAAGCCAAAGTGTTAAAGCAATCCCTTCTGTGTGGATAAGTTTTCATTACCTTTATACAATTGCTTATAGTAAATGTATTTGACCTTTGTCTTGATCAGTACATTTGTCTTTACATCTGATCTATAGTGCTCCAATATAGTTTTGTGGTACAAACAAAAAGATGGGATAGGTGTTTGTGGTGTGTGACTTTCATAATGGTATCAGGACAGGAAGAACAGTACTCGTTTTCAGATTCCTGTTGCATGGATAGTCAATGAAAAATTTTGGCCAGCGAGTACGAAACTGTAAGTAGATTATTTAATAACAGCAACTAGCAGTTTAGGGGACAGCATGTACTGAGTTTATGTAAGCATATATATTCTCCAGACATTTTAAAGAATATCTAATTTCCTTAATGATTCCTCTAGGTTAGCATGTACAAACCTCTGGCTATCAATGAAATCAAGTGTGATCCAACTATTGTGGTTTTTGGATACCAACTTGTACCTAAACTGAAATTAATTTTTCTTCATTATTTTATCACAGTTTTTTGGGTTAGTTGTTTGTTTGTTTTTTTTTTTAATAAGAAAAAAGCAGATACTGATCTAATGCGCACCTCCATATAGACTGTAGTTTAAAGGTTGTCAGAGCTGTACCTAGGCCACCAAAATAATTTGGAGCCAGTGAGCTGGGTGTCTTGGTGTTTGCTGATTGAAGGAGTAACTCTGAATTTCACATCTCTCTGACACAAGGAATTTATTTGAGTTGCCCACTCTGAACCCAAGCGCTAAGCCCTCAGAAGGAATCATTGTCTGAATTCCCTGAGTTTTCTAGTGCGTACTGTCGCAATGGAAACACTGGATAATTTCATTCCCCAAGCTGTGAGGTGGATGTGTTTGGGATGAAACCCTACAACAGCATTTGGGACACTCTAGGAAATGAGAAATTCCTAACAATTTTCTGGGGGGGGGAAAAAAGGGGTTAAATAACTTCTCTGGATATCAATATTCAGTTACTACCTGTGTTCATTATGAGAGAGGAAATGACGAGGGGGTGTTGGAACATGAGAAGTATTTTAGTGCCTGCTTTGACATAAGGGGTTTTATTGGTCCCTTTGGGATTGCCTTGATCATTTCTTTCTATGCATGCAGGTCACTTAGCTTTCAAGTCCAAATCTTGAGAACTGGTTAGTGCAATGGAAGGAGTGGATACCGTCTGCACCAGGAGGCTGGGCTTGTCGTTGGTATGTATTAGAATATTTTTCTCCTTTCCTATGCTGGCTATGCCAGCTGGAGTCCCCAGGGCATACGTAAGGGATTCTTGGCCGAGGCACTGAGATGAGAGGTAGGAGCAACAGAGAGACCCTGTGTGGAATAAGCCTGGAAATAATCCAGGAGCTGCCAGGGAGTTGCCACAGCTTGGCCTCGGCACAAAGCTCTCCTTGCTGAATTCATCCCAAGCCTTTCAGCTCTTCAGTTGGGAATACAGCCATGTCCTCCCTGCCACTTGAGATCATAAAGACACCTGTCATACCCTCTTCAGTCATCTCTTCTCCAAGCAGAAGGATCTGCATATATTCAACAGTTTCTTATACAGAAGCACAGTCATCCCTTGATCATCTGTGTTGTTATTCTCTGCATCTTTCCCTGTTTGTGTGTTCAGCTGGGTTGAGCAACGCAAAATACAACAATGAAGACATGGATGCATAAAGACTTTCACAGTGGCTTTGTTTTGTTCTCTGTTGCTTTGCTAAAAGTCATTGACACCCTATTTATACCAAGACTGTGTGTGGAAACAATGTTTTAGGAATATGCACTGTAACTGTGAGATCTTCCCAAGAGATAATACTCAGGTCAGAGCCCATTACTTTTCATGTAAAGCTGGGTTTGTTTAAAATCTTTTGAATCCCTTTACAGGTACCTTTACTGAATTTTACCTGCCCATTTTTATTGTCCATTCTATAAGGTCCTCCTGCAGTTTTTCACAACTTTCATCTTAACTGACCTGAAAGGTTACCACCAGCAAATGCTTTCACTTTCCTATTCATTCTCTTCTCAAGATCATTTAAGAAGATGTTGAACAACACAGACCGCAGCAGAGATCCCTGTGAGGCTTCATTAAGCATCACCCCCACTATGAAAATTGACTGCTCATTTCAACTACATTCTCTCTCTTTTAACGAGTTCTTCATCAATGTGGTGTCATTTCTTCTTATCCACCAGCAACTTCTTTTACTTGGGAGTTACTGGGGAGAAACTTGTCTGATTATTAAATAATTTTCCATGCATCTTTCCAAATGTAGCCAACATTCTTCATTTTCAGAAGCATTCATCTGTCTCTCACTGCTTTGATGGTGTTTATTCCAGTTCTCACTTTCAAATGCCTTATATTCATAAGACTTACAATGATCCTCATAAATCTTTGGAGTTATTTGGATCCAGAAGGATTTCTGTTTTCATCAAGCTATTA
The DNA here is from genome assembly GCF_023638135.1 of Falco biarmicus. Lineage (NCBI taxonomy): Eukaryota > Metazoa > Chordata > Aves > Falconiformes > Falconidae > Falco > Falco biarmicus. Next base: position 6,123,762 of record NC_079293.1, on the reverse strand, counting down.
ACAGCAGTGAATGCTGTTAAGGACACACACTGCCCATCTTGCAGATATTTATGCCTATTAACTGCTAGATATGTTTACATTGGTGTTCTCATCAGTATGTAAATGTCACTGGATTTCCTTTCATTGATCTGAAGTCTCAGGACTGCTGTTGGTGTTTCAGGACTGCTGTTGGTTTCTCAGTATCAAATTCGCTACCACTTTTACAATATTGGATGCAGATCGTTTCCATTTGACATATTCCAAGGATTAATATCCAATGATATTATCACTGAGACGGACCCATTTTCTGTAACCACATTCAGGAGTAAGGAACCGTGAGTGCATACCTCTAGTTTAATTTAACTACACTTGGATTTCATCCACCACCACCCCACCACCCCCATTTTCATATCAACTTTTTAAAACCTCAGTTGCGTATTTAAAATACCCTAACTGCTTTATGGCGATTTCAAATACGTCTAAGACAGGGCAGCTGGATCTGGGGTGAGGGGGATGAGGAGGTGGTTGCTCCTTCCCTGGGGAGCAGTGGGACATGCTCAAGGAAAGAAGGACCCAAGAAAAGGGTCCTTACAAGAGAAGGGAAAGGACATGCAGGGGCTGAGGCCGAGAGGGGCATGGCGGATCCATGGGACCAAAGAACCAAGGGACTGTTCCTGATTAGGCAATTTGGATATGGATACCCTACTTGGAGAGAGAGTGGAAGAGCGTTTTGCCCTGTGGACGTGATCTGTGTTGTACCAATTGGCTTTGGGAGCAGAGAGGTCCATGCCTGCCCTATCTACTACTTCACCTATTGCCTGTCTCGGTGACAGAAAATGCCTCAGTTTGGGAAGTTTGCTGCAACCCAGAAAATCCCTGAACTGACTTAAAAAAAAACCAAACTGGAAACAGGGTCTTGGCCTGAAAAGACGTAGTGGATGGGGAAAGAGCCTTTTATAAGCTTTTTTTACTTCTATTCAGCCTGACTTAGGACTAGGAGTTTTCTTGGCAGAAGCTGAGAATTTAAGTTTAAGGTCTAATGAAACCTGACTCTTACAAGTTTTAAATCTTTGTACTGTCAGTTGGAGAATGTATTTTGGGAAGATATGCTCCAAAGCTCTGGCTAACTTGCCTTCTTGTTGCAACAAGTTATGCATCCATTTTTACATCTGAGTTTTTCCCCCTACAGTATTGCTCTCTGTGAAGTCAGTCTGCATTTGCAACCTCTTTTTCAATAAAAGCATTTAAAACTCGTTTTCTTAGTGTGGATTTTAATTATTTGAGCTCTAAGTATTTCTTACACCAATATGGGATATGCAGTTTTTCACTACTTATGCAAATATCCACTGTTCTGCACCATGCTTGTCTTGATATGAATATGAACTACACAGGAGTTGACCTTGGTCTTTACTTAGTCTGTCTATCAACTGTGCAGACTGCTAGGACTGTTTTGCCCTCTGCATGAATAGCGAGTCACCTCACTTCTTATCTGGCTCTTTGTACAAAAACACGCTTTCCCAAGGGATCCATTTGCATTGATTCCAATAGTCATGATACTTTTCACTTTTCTGTGCTGCTTACACACCCTTTGCACTGTGTAGACTGTACAGTCATCTCCAGTGCCTTCCAGCCTGCTCCCTGCATGTTATCTGAGTGCCTTCTGCTTTCTGTGCCGTGCCACTGCGTGAAGATTTGGCGGCTCTGAAACCTTTTCTGTGTAACTCTCCCCTCCCAGAGCTGCTGATTCAGCAGGTTTCACTTGTTGCATTGCTCAAAAGCTGTGGGGATGGATTCAGAGGTGTGTGACTTAGAAACACGGCATTAGACTGAAAGGAGAGGGCTGCGGGACCTAGGCTGGCCTTAGGCATCATCTGTCCCCTCCTGAAATTCAGCTGCTCTTGCAGCCCAGCAGTGGCTGAGAATGACAGCCTTTGCAAAGCACTCTTGTGCTGCTCCAGCAACTGCCTATGCTTCACCTACGATGCGCGTGCAGTACAGCCCCCGGCAGCGCTGGATATACCACTGGGAGGCCAATGTGGGCAGAATGGCACCTCACCACTGCACGGTACTGGTGGAGGGAGCCAGTGGCTGTCGTCAACCTGACAGCAAAAGTTGAGTGGCCACAAGTACCTTTGCGGTGTAGTGTGACACTCCTCAAACCACCAACACTAGTCACAAAAGGAGACACGGAGGCAACTACCAGCTATAACGGGAAACAGAGGAGCAATCCACAGCATCCCAGCTGGAGCTGAGCACGTGCCCGCTCCCCTGCTGGCTCGGAGCCGCCTGGCTGGCTGTGCCGCTGTCTTGTAGGTGCCAGGTTATTTACTGCTGTTCCTTTGCCAAGCTCAAGTCCCAAACAGACGGGTGCTTATGACCCAGACCACATTATTGCAGCAAAGCTGGTCACTTGAAAGGCTGTGTCATGACACCGACAAGTGCAGTGAGCCGAAGGGAGCAGCAGCTGAAGGGACACCATAGCCAAACCAACTGAAGCTGTAGCCCCAGTTATTCCATCTTCCCCTCCCTGGTTTGCAAGGCCTGCTTTCTGTGATAGGGGCTGATAAGTTCCTCAGCTTCACCGCAACATAAATCCCTTCTGAGCTGAGTTTTGACAAATTTGTGATCAGAGCTAAGATTAACTCGCTGTAACCGTGTATATCTGTTGTGGTTGTTTTGCTTTGCTTTGGATGGAGTTGTGTGACCCCGAAGCAAAATGCTGCAGATGAATCCCATGCTCTGCTGAAACCTTGTAGATTCATGTTTATTCATTTAAAATTTGTCTTCTCAAAAGTAATTTTCTTCTAAAATTGTTAATGTATTCTGATAGCTGTTGGGAATTTAATACTGTCATTTTCCTTGGCTTGCTAGGAGGGTTATGTGTCACTTATAATTTACACAATATGGTATTTTAAAGGTGTAAGTGCTGCTTCATTATTACAGTGAGCTTGGAGAAACAACACGGCTGAGAAAATTAGCTGTAGATAGCCTCTAGAGATTTATGCAGCTCAAGGATTTTGTGATCTCCATTTGATGAGATTCATTAGTAGTGTTGCATGCTTAGTTACACCTCCATCTCTGCCCGCTGATCCTGAACTGTGGTACTGGAGAAAGGCCGCAGTGCTCAGAGCCTGGTGTTGCTGGAAAAGTCAATGAGTCCGACCCTGCATGGACCAAGCTTGCTCAAAGAGTCTGCTGTTGTTGCAGGTTTGCTGGTATAATGCATGAAGGAAAGTGCTCGCAGTGACTGTAGGTCAAAGATACTCCGGTGCTGTTTAGTTTATTCCAGGCACTGCTTTTTCCAAAGAGGGCAGTACTGTTCCATTACAACCACATCTGTACCAGCAGCTGCACCTGGAGAGACTTTTGTGCTCGCTCTCTAGGAAGATGGTATGATGTGAGTTTATAACTCGTACCAGTAAAGCATGCAATAAATGCAGCCAGTATTTTTGCCTGCAAACATACCACTTAAAAGTGCAGAAGATCTCTTTAGAAAAATAAGGAAACACGGATCACTTAGTGAATAGCAAAAAGAAAAGACAAATCCAAGCAGAATTCATGGAAAATCAAACGAAAATAAGGGAGGAGGTGAAAATGTATTTTTAAACAGTATGGTGACATAATGAACAGGCAAAAAAAAACATTTCCCTTGATATCTGTCCAGTTTAATTGTTTCCTAGCCCGTTACTTCCCAGCTACTTCCAAGAAAACTGGGATCTGCTGTTGTTGCTTTGAGCTATCGGGTATCTCAGAGGGACTATGCCACTTTTCTGGAGAGGATGTTCATTAGGTGACTCATATAACTTGTTCTGAATTCAGAGCCTTTTTTTTTTCTTAGTGTCTGCATGCTTTCATTTTCTGAAGAACGAGTATGTGACTGCATTTTTTGGGAATAAGTATTAGAGACTGAGTCCTTCCATAGTTATGTTATATAACTATGCTATATAGTTACGTTGCATGGAGACTGTTCGGGTAATAGTACACACATCTTAGGGACGTCTGCAGGGCTCACTTTGAATTCCCCAGTCTCCTTCCACTACTTGATTAAAATACTGTTTGCAGAAATAACATTCAAAGCCTTTAATAATATTATCGAACAATATGAACTTTCTGTTTGAACATCCATCCAAATTTCTAGCAAACAGCGCTTCTGAGAGCAGTGTGTTTGCATTAGCTCATAAGACAGGTAAAATGTTCAGAAGTTTGAAGGAAATTCAAACAATTAAAATTGGAAAACAATAAAACTATTCTAGCAGTACATCATTTCATAGGTAAAAGCCCATGATGAACCTATTGCTATAACATTACTTCAACCAGACACGCTACAGGAAAAGGTCATTTAGCCCTGGAGTCAGCGATGATACACCGTTAGTGTTTTCAGCTTAAGGCAAATAGGAGAACTGAGATGAAAGCCTTGGTATTCAGAGTAGTCTTGTCGGGAGAACAAGAAGAAGCATGTTAGTAGGACACGCTGAGGGCCATGCCAAGGCTTGGGACACTCCGTTGTGCAACACACATGGGCAGCTTCTGTAATCTTGTAGTTATATTGCAATAGACAATACAAAGGTGCTAAACTGAGTCATGTAACCTGGGTGAAAGTTAGAAGAAAGCTGCGTTCCAGCCACAGGGTCAGTTTTCAGTGCTGTGACTGGTAACCATTACTCAGCCACTGGTGAGGCCATACCTGGAGTGCTGTGACCAGTTCTGGGCTCCCCAGTATAAAACAGACATGGGCATACTGGAGAGAGTCCAGTGAAGGGCCATGGAGATGATGAAGGGATTGGAGCATCTCTCCTGTGAGGAAAGGCTGAGAGAGCTGGGACTGTTCAGCCTGGCAAGGAGAAGGTGCAGGGGGATCTCAATGTATATAAATGCAGGCCCGTGGCCACGCTGCTCCTTGATGCCAACCTCTACCCACAGACCGATTTCCTGGCTTGACCTTGACCCTGCCTCATCACTATAGCCCTGCCTGGTGATCGCTGGTCCTGATCCTAACACTGACCTGTGGACTGACTTCCCAGTTTGATCTCGGAACTGCCTCATCACCACCATATTGCTTTATGGTCAGCACTGCTGGTTGGACCGGCCACCATCTCAGGGTCTGTCCTGCTCACCTCCTTCAGGTACTGTGGGATGGGTCTCAGCTGGTGGGGGCTCTGCCCTACCCACCCTCGGGTCCCCCATGGCTCCCAGCCCCAGGGGAGCAGCCCTGCTCCTGCTGCTCCCTGATGTGCATTCAGCTTCTTGTGGTACCTTCTGCTGGGTACCCTGGGAGCCTGCACTGTGCAGAGAAGACAAGCTGCCTGCATATCTTCTGTTCTTCAGTTTCCCCACAGGCAGAAGTTATCGCATCTGCCCGGTTAAACATGCTCTTAGCAGAGGGAAGAACATGCATATGTAGCACATGAGTGTGCCAGTTGCAGCCTGAGTGTTCATTTCTTAGGGAAGTGTGCAGGAAGAGGCAGAAAGGCCTTTTAATATTCAAAGCACGAATCAAATCACCCTCACGGGCTGGAGTCTGCAAGAGGCATCAGGGACTGTGCAAATTTGGAAGGGTACACACATACATGCGCACACACACAGTTTTAACCTGACTTCTCAGCACAGAAGTCTGAGGAAGGCTGGGAAGACTGGGAAAAGCTGGGAAGACTGCGGTATTAGGAAGCTCAGCATTCCTCCACAATGACTCTGCAGGGTGAAGGTGGCCATCATGACAAGGACCTCTAACCGCAGAGCACACGGGGGGTCTATACACTGAGCTGCTGCAGGATCCCTACTGTTTCAAGTCCCTTATGAAGGATTGTATCTGGAAGATCTCTGTGTTAATCTATTTTTTTACCCTTGAGTTATTAGACATTCTCCACTCTGCTCTTTCTGAAGAAAGGAATTGTGGAAGGTTATGGTGCTGTGCTTGGAGCACCAGCAAAAGCATTATCCAGATCCATATAACCTAGATAAAGGGATGAGACATCCTGTAGTGATGCTTCATATGCGTGGTGTACCCAAAGCCTCGTGAGCTTCTAGGTGTGCAAGTGATGCAAAACCACATTTATTGTGTTAGAAACTCCAACTATAGCATCAGAAGTCTCGACACTTTCTCTACAGCTTCCAGCTGCTGCTGGCCATTTGGCTATGTCAGGGTACTAAGCGGTGTGTTGGAGGGCACAGACAAGGGGTTGTGCGATAAACCCCAATTTCTGAGCAGTGGCAAGGAAATCGGCTGTGGCTAGTTGGTGTGCAGAAAGGACTGAAGAGAGGGAGGAAGAACTGGGGCACTGGCTTCTGTTCCTATCCTGCAAAAAGCAGCAAAACAACTAAAATACAAAATAGCCAGGCTAGGAACTAATTTGTTTGAATGCCTGGAAGATGAGCAGAATTCATGGCTGCATGATGTATTCAGGTATAAGCCCAAGGATTTACAATGTGCATAATTAAGTGGTGCAGCAGAGATGAGTCTGACATAACTTCTCACTACTAGTAAAACATACTGGAAAATATAGATGAATTTTCCTAGATCGGGCTAGTACATTATTTGATCATCTTCCTTCTGAACTTTATGTTTTTATACCAAGGACCTGATCCAAGCCTGCTGCATTTGATGGAAAGACTCATACTGACTTCAGTGGGCTTTGGATCAGGTTTCTTACAAATATCACATTAGTTTTTTAATGTCCTGGAAGGTTTTAAAACATATAAACTTTGGATTTTTTTCCAGTTAAGTAATTATCTGCTTTAGTTTTTCAAAATTCATGCAAGTCAACAATAAAGCTTTGGAGTGATTTATAAAAAGCACATGAAAAGATCTACTTGTGTCAGTCTAAAATAATTAGTAGGGCTTGGAGTACAAAATCAATTAGTTTTCTTTATCCCTTGCCAACAAATAGATAGTGCTTGCACAGAGGTTTTCTTTCTTCTGCATTAATAACCAGAGAACTTTACCAGTTTGTTCGTAGTCAAAAACATCTGAACTCTGTTGTGCCCTGCAGTGAAATGAAATAACATGTCTAGAGTTTCAAATTGCCAGCTGATGTGAAGCTGCGATTGGAACATAAAGCAATTCTGTGATTAGAAAACATCCCTCTCTCTCTCTCTCTCTCTGTCCTTTTTTTTTTTAATATAAAGAAATCACATCAGTCAGGAGGAATATAAAGTTCTTTCAATGGGCTTTTTGTCATCTGATAGTAAATTACCATAACAGCTGCTTTGCAGGATGCCATTTATGGAGCACTGCTTTGAACTGATATGCCACTCACAATTGCTGCTGTCCTATACTCGTGCTTCATAAACCCAAGTAATCTGGTAGTGCAAAACATTCAAATCTTGGATTGTGATTAAAATTACACCTGGAATACATCTGGCTCTTGCGTTTAAAGTTTTTGAGTTGTCATGGGCATATTTCCCGATAAAGAGAAGCATCACTGCCATATCAGAAGAAATTTGTTTCAAGAAGGGCAACATTTCACAGCTGAAAATTATACAGGCCAAAAGATGTCTCCTCACATATAGCAGATCTTCTCTGTAATTTATTGCCAAGGGTCCCAGACAGGGCGGTTTTGCCCTACTTGGAATGCAGTCTTTTTAGCTGAGCAGAATACAGATCACCTCTTTGTTCATTGCATTATTTTCCACGTATTTACAATGTTTCCTGCAGTCAGCTGAATAACTGTAAAATCCCCCAGAATCTTTACATATATCCAAGAATTTGTGCTATAAACTTAACCACAAACTTCTGTAACATAATGCTCCCATGAAAAGCCAAGGAAGTTCATTTAATGGGAGAGAAATGACTCTGTTCTGCTCCCTTTGAGCTGCTCGGATCACCTAAATCTTTTCCAAAGATTTAATTCTAGCTCAGGAGGAAGGGGATTCTGTTTTAAGAGCATAAGGCTCCAAATATCCCTGTGCACTGGACTGCTGTGAAGCTATCCCAGTATTTGCTCTCCAGCACTCATTGAGATTACTTGGACCTAACAGAGGTCCCTCACTGGACTCCTTCACTGTCCGTGCTCCAGCCGGTCCACAGCAAACCCTTCCTTGCACACCATAAGCCTCTGTGCAAGGTTAAAACTTCTCCTGCTCAGCTTCAGAAAGGCTTATTTAAAATACTATTCTCAAATAGTAAGCAAATAAGGTTCTTTTAGTAAGCAAATAAAAATGATTGTGGTGGCAGGTATTTCATGTTAGAAAGATCTGTAAAAAGAATTTGGGAAAATATGTTGGAACTACTGAAGAATTATTACCCTGCATCTCCCTAAGCACAGAAAATCTACTGTAGATTGTTCAAGACAGTTTTTGGTATGGAATTGTACTTCAAAGCAAGAACAACAAAGAGGGAGAGAAAGCGTGTGACTGGCTCATGATTTCAGATGGCTCTGTATGATCCATGTTTGTTGCATGCATATACCTGCACTTTGCCATACTTTGCAGCATCTGGGAATGTGCATTTCATATGAAATACTGAGGGTGGAAAGGTGATCACACTGCCAAATGCAAGGTATTATTATATTGCCGGTATTTTGGTAGGGGGATTTGTCAGAAGACCACAAGGCATATAGCCTATGGGAACATTGTGCTTTGCTCTTTATAAAACATATTACCGTATATAACAAGGCAGGTACTTCCCACAGCGATGAGGAATCTACAGAAATGTTGTGGTAATGGTGGTTGAGAAAGGGCATCACTTTATCACTTTGCCCACTTTTTCATCCTTTATACACCTTAGGATTTTTACCTCCTTATATAACTGTCCCTTTATCCTTATCTGCTAGAAAGGCCTGCCAAAGCCTAGGGCAGTGAAATAAAATTTGGAGTTCTTTTGGGACCATTTTACTTGCTATTACCCATTACCTATGTCTGAACTTAGGAAGGGCTGTCCCTATGATGGACCTTCTGAGTGTGCTGTGACAGAACACATAATACCAATCTACAAAAGCTTTTCATTATAATGTATACTTGAGAGTACAGAGATCTAAGAATGAGATGTTGAGAAATCAGTGCTTTGAAAATGCATACCTCATGTTTTTTCTCGGTTGTAAATATTATTTCAGGTTTTGGCTGTGATCACTGCTCTTTTCAAAGGCAGGTTATTTCCTTAATGCTTGAAGAGAACTGTGTCTGCATGTATCTGGGAACTCTTGAAGATGCTTAAGGATGTGACAACTCTTTCTGTTTCACCCAGGAGATACAGATCAATCACAAAAGTGAGTCAGCTCACGCTTGTAGTGTCTGGTGATGTAAACAACAGTATCCATCAGCACGGAAAAGGAGTGCTGCTTGGGTGGAAACGACAAGAGAGATATACAATTCTGAAGGATTCCTGTATCAAAACTTCCCACTGAAGCACAAAGATTTTGGGCTGCAATATGATTAGAGGTCATTCAGCTCAGTCTGGATTGGCAGCTTGAAGAAGGCAAAATTATTTCCTTTCCACAACAGCCATGACCATGTGAATGTTGGGATGGCCTTGACTGCAGTGACCATGAGATGGTGGAATTTAGGATCCTGAGAGGAAGGAGCAAAGCAATGAGGAACATCACAGCCCTGGATGTCAGAGAACAGTCTATGGCCTATTCATGCGTCTGCTTGGAGAAATCCTATGGGATGCAGTGCTGGAGAGAAGAGAGGTTCATGAAAGCTGGATGCTTTTCAAGGATCCCCTCCTTTAATCTCGAGAATGGTCTATCCCAGAGTGCAGGAAACCAGGCCAAAAAACCAGGAGGTCAGGTCTGCATGGATGAACAAGGAGCTCCTGGCAAAATAAAAAGGAAGCATACAAGAGATGGAACCAAGGGCAGGGGAGCCAGGAGGAACGTGTCATGAAGGGTTGGGCTTACAAAAAACAAAGTCCAACTGGAGTTGAATCTGGTGAGGGATGTAAAGGGCATCAAGAAAGGCTTCTACAGGTACACCAGCAGCAAAAGGAAGACTAGGGAAAATGAGGGACAGCTGCTGAACAGGGCAGGGAACCTGGTGACAGAGGGCGTGGAAAAGGCAAAAGTACCAAATGCTTCTTCACTAGGTCTTTACTGATAAAACTGACCTTCAGGCATTCCAAGTCCCTGAGACCTGGGAGAAAGTCTGGAGCAAAACCTGTCCTTGGTGGAGGAAGGTGAAGTTAGGCAACATTTAGACAAACTGGACGGATGTAACTCCATGTGGCTTGATGGGATACATCCATAGGTACAGAGGAGCTGACTGATGTCATTGCAAGGCCACTCTCAATTATGTTTGAAAGATGATGGTGATCTTGGGAGGTTCCAGAGGTCTGGTCTGGAAGAAACAAGTATCTTTAATGAGGGCAGGAAGGAGAACCCAGGGGAACTATAGGCTGGTCACCCTCACCTTGACCTTTGGGAAGGTAATGGAGCAACTAATTTCTGGAAACTGTTTCCAAACATATTGGGGACAAGAAGGTGACTGGAAGAAGTCAGCTTGGATTTATGAAGGGGAAATCATGCTTGGCCGACTTGCTAGTCCTTACTAGGGTCCAAAATTACTAATTTTGTAATAATACTGATTCTTATTTACATACTAAAAATTAGTATTGAAAAATACTAATCCTTTGCAATTTGACTCGTGTGTTTGTTGTTTACTGACCTGAAACAAGGGGCCTTGGTTCTCTCAGTTTTGGAGTTCACAAGTTTCAGTGCAGTCTGAAAGCCACAAAAATAATACATAGTGTTACGATTCAGTTCGCTCTAATTAATGTCATACTGTATCTAATTCTCCACCTACACCACATGTGGTTGGTTCAGATCGTAAACTCTTCAAGGCAGGGAGCATGTTCGTTAATTTGGCTGCAAAAAGACATTACATATTTTATATGAAATAGTGACTCTGTAAGGTATTCTTAGAGTGACAGTTGCATTAAATGGCTTTGCACTTTGCAGAAGTATACTCTGTATGAATATCCCTGTCTGCTGTTTTTTTTTTTTTTTCTTCTTCTTTTTTTTTTCCTGGTTCATCTGTGCATGTGCAGATAGCTAAGCTGCAAATTTCCAGCAGAGTGCTGAGGACAGGCTTGGTTACCGTGTTCAGTAATCCACAAACACCGTGCCATGCAGTTCAGCCTGCTCCGCTGGCTCCTTTGGGCTCCAGGAAATCTGACAGCTGACAGGGCGTCCCCAGGGAGGAAGGTGTGTGAGTCAGGATCTTTCTCACTACCTCCAAGGAGAGCAATTAAAAATAAGTACTTTTTTTCCCCCCATGGCTAAGTGAATAATTCAGGTTGTTTTTTCCACCTTTTGCTGGAACATTGTTTCACATGTGCGCACCTGTATGTGTCTAATTAAGTAGGAACCATAGTGAAATGAAATTGCCAAGGAGTAATCTTTCAATTCTAGGAAACAATAAAACCTCCAAGGCAAAAAGCACTTGGTGATTAAGAACCAAACTTTAACGTTTGAAGGTTATGTTGACCCAGGAGTGAGAGAGGAGTGCCGAGAAGTTGTTTCCCTCCCCCCCATGGCTACCAGCTGCCTTTGAAGCCTTTTGTTTCACAAGCCTCTTATTCTGCAATTTTGTTTTCATCTGTCCTCCGTTTTCTCCCCCCCCCCTTTTTTTTTTTTTTGCACTTGTTCACTTTTTTTGGAAAAAACTCTCTCCTTTCTGTCTGTTTCTGGCACTTTTCCTGTGTGCTCTCACCTCCCTCCTCCCCCTTGTCCTTCTGTTCCTCCTGTTTTCTCCTTCCACCAGCGCTGGTTTTCTCCTCAGGATCTCATCCTTCTCCCCTTTTGTTGGGTCCCTGGGATAGGATCGCTGTTCAGGACTGGAGCTTTCTTTTGACAGAAACCTGTTCATCCCGGGAACATAACTGACGGTTTAGGAAGACCAAGAAGTGGCCCAGAAGACCCGAGTTCAGTTCTCAGCCCCAGTGTTGTCTTGCACCAAGGAGATACCTACGTGAAACAGCATGATGTTTTACGGTTTTGTTGCCAAGTTTGCTGCCAAGCAGTTTCATCACAGGTTCCTTGATTTTGGAGCAAGAGCAAGGGGAATAAAAGTAATTGCTGAAAGGCTAACTGCAGGAGGAGGAAGCTTTCAGTCCAACAGAATCAGCCTTACAAAGAACCAGGGGACAAAACCAGTATTTGGTTTTGTTTGGACACACTAGCCTAAACATAATATAATTTGTACAGCTTTATGAAGAATGGCATCTTTTTGAAATATTTTTAAGGGAAGGGCTCCCTGGCATGTAAATATTGCTATATGAATAATTCTAAGCTCTGCCTATATGAGTGGCAAAAAAAATATTGATTTCAACAAAGTAGGAAAAACCAGGCTGGAAGGCATCAAGAAAGGAAAGGAGAAAGTTCTTTCTCTGGGTAAATTACCATACTGCAAGGAGGTGAAATTGTGACATTAACTCCAGAAGTCTTGTTTTCAGAGCACTGTGGGGTTTAGAGATCACTGCTGCTGCTGGAAAATGGAATGAAAAAATCAATATTTCACCAAGGGAAGCCCTTGGCAAAGTTCAACGTAGCTGTAGATACATATTTGTCAAAGGTGGGAACGCATTTGAAGTCTATTTTTTGCTTCAAGGGCTGGGCTTAATCCAGAACAATGCTGTCTCTTACTGGTGAGGTAGCAATGGTGTGACTCAGAGCAGAAGCTGGCCCCAAGTGCTTTTACATTTTTTGTTGCCCGTGTTCATTACTGAGTGAATTTTATGTAGGTCTTTCATATCTAAGAAGTCAAATTGGAAATCAGTCATTGCATAGGGCTATTGTAAGGCGACTAATAATTCAAAAGTAGTAGTTGTAAACTGCTTATATTGCACAAGCAGTGTTTTTTGTAGATGTTAAACTACTCCAAATGTTCAGGTATTTTTCTGGAGGAATGAGTATCTTGGAAGCAGAAATTACATCCCAAAGTCGTTTCACTTTTGCAAGTGAGTGTCAGTTAAAACATATTTATCATAATTGCATTTTCTCTCTCTGGCTGTGAAAGATGAAAAGCATTTGCTACTCCTGCCTTTCCTCTCTCCCATTGTACTCAAGCATTATCTCTTCAGCAGCTGAGCAGGATTGTCCATCAGTAGCTAAGAAGCTACAAGCTTCAATTCAATGCTGTGCTTAACCTATCCTTACTTCAGCGTAGGAGTCCTGTATGCCGCTGGCCTGGGGAATCCAGCTGTGCTGTGGGTGGCTGCATCTGGCCAGAAAATGTTGCTCCTGAGGAGCTGCTACTATTTTCAGGGGGAGAAAGGGGATGGGCTGGAGGCAAGTCATCAGTGTCCTCTGTGACTGGGTTTATGGGCTGCTGCTGCTGCTTTCATGTTACTTGTGAAGATCAGTCTAGAAACTGCTCTCTGGTTTCCACCAGTAAAATATTGGACCACCACATTGACGAAGAGATGCATTAGTAGAAGACATCAGTGGATATCAAACACAGAGACCGTATGCAACAGGAAAAGGGCTGCTTTTTGAAAGAATACTCTGTGCATGTAGATAATTTGTAGTACTTATCGAGACTGACCCATGAGCCAGCAGTGAGCTGGGAATAGCAATCGGGAATCTTTCTGTTCTTGGGGTGATCATATCCTCCAGATTATTGAAAAGACTAATAAATCCTTGTCGTGACACCTCTTCCCCCCCCTCAAGTCTGAGGCTTGTCCCAGCAAGACTATCTTAAATTTTACACTAAGCTCAGTATGCTCGATCTCTGGGGGTTCTCACCAGGGACAGGGAATTTAGTGAACCGTGTGTGCCTGTTCTGCAGGACAGGTACTGCCATCCATCCCGATGTGACGTCTCCTCTTCTGTGTCAGGCAAAGTGTAGGTGCGTATATCTGGGCATGTAAAGCAAGATATGGTGAGTTTCTTACCTTCTGAGCTCATACTTTCAGGGTCCTATCTCTCTTTCTTATGCTACATTAACCCAATTAAAAACTCAGTGCTTGGCTTTTAAAAAAGTCACACCATGTTTCTGTAGATACAGAACGGCTGTAGTTTCTGGGTGCAATTTTTGGAGCAGCCATCTATTCTTGAGCAGATATTACTACAATGTCAGTGCCAGTGATCTGTGATGAACCACCATGGGTTCAAAAATGAGAAGATTAATTGATGTGGCTGTGCATGCAAAGCTTGACGGTGGCGATATACTTGTAATGCAATCAGTAATAAAGCATTTATGTCGTGATGTTTATTAAAACACTTAGCTTATTTGCATAGAAATAGCTAAACAAACAATTAAGCATTTCTTGGAAGCAGAGTGGATAAAAATACACTTTTCTCATTGTTTTAGAAACAGACGTGCGAACGTGTTTTTAGCTGCAATGAAAGTTAGTGCAATTTAATGACCTACCAGTCTGTTCCAGGATAAGCACAGCTGATAAATGTTCCACTTCATGTTAGTGGTCTGAGCCTCTGACTTATTCCAGAGGAGTATTACTTCTTCAAATACCATTTCTTCCTATCCAGTAGTTCTTATCTCACAAATTTTCTTTTCAGCTGTTAAGATGCTGACTTTTTGGCAAGGTAACTTTACTTCCAGTTGAATTATTTCTGAGAATTCCATCATACTAAGCAAAAAGGTATTATCTCCAGATAAATAATGGATATTGAGACTGTGCCAAGCAATCCGTCGTGATCAGGAGGTTTGTGGCCTGACAACGGAGCTCAGTGGTGAGTGTTATTAATTTTTCTGAGCTGTTAAATTGCTTATTGATGTTGTCCAAATTGAAGAACTCAGGGTTTTAAATAGTTATAATAAATAAGAAAATTGTACATAATTTAAAAATGCAAGTTATATCAAAATAGATTTAGTGTTGATGAAGTGTTAGAAATATCAGGTCAAAGGAGCTGCTAGCAAGAATTGGCAGAGTCTCACTGACTTCCACAGTGTTACTCCAGCAGACAATTTGCACAATGATTAATCTCTAAGAGATGACTGAAGCACAAAACACAAACTGTTGTTCCTTGCATTGACACGGCTGTAGCCTAAACAGCAATATGAACAATCTAGGGATCATAATGCAGAAAATCCTTTTAGGAAGAAAAGGAATAAAGTAGGCTGGAGAATTGATGGCAGAGGAAATAGTGGAATAAGAGCTGGCAGAAAAAAACATTTCTCTAAACTAATTTTTGCTGTCTCCTGCAATAGTTTCAAATTAAGTCTAGGAACATTGGAAAAGAACTGGAAACCTTAGTAAATGACTGCACAGAGGCAGAGTAAGATGCAGCTAAGAAAGGGGTCTACTGGCAGAGGAAAAAAAGGTTTCTTGTGGATTTATGGTGAATTTAAATGTTTGCTGAAGAATGATGTGCAGGGAGCTGAAGCGCAAAGATAAAGGACAAACCTTGCCTCCCCAAGGTGATAAAGAAATCAGCTGGTAGTAACGCATAAAGGCAAGGCCGTTGCTTGAACTAAATCCTGATGCATAAAGAACATTTCACACGCTCCTGTGCTTTGACTTGGCTCCTGAGGCTTTGCATCAGTAAGTGTGGTGATTTCCGCAAAAGAAACAAATTCTCACAAAGGGGAGACTGTGGTCCTTACAGCCATGAGGTGCCACGTCAAGCTAGGATTTTTTGTGAAGAGCACAGAGACATTAATTGGATGATGTTACTGTAATTAAGAACGTGGCCTATGGCATGAAGAATTGAAGATGGATTTTGTGTTCATCTATCCTCTGGGAAAATGTAAAAAAAAAATCTAGGTGCTTGTATAAGCCAGGCACTTCTAGGAATTGACCGCATATATCTGTTTGTAGGTAATGCCACTCATGTATGTGTACTTTAGTTGGTTTTCTGGTTTTTTGCCTTTTTTTTTAATGTTAGGTCTTTCCATTGTTCTCATGGCTTTGCTCCTCATGCCCTATGGACTGGAACAGAACTACTGCCCATTTTCAAAACGATGATCTGTGTGTGAGTGACGAAGGAGCCTGGCAACAGATTCCACCATTGCAGCTATTGTCATCTCTCACGTTGCTCTTCCTGGAGTGGCACCAGGAAGGGACGGAGGTGTTTTGTTCACAAGCAGCTCAAGTCCAGCATCGCAGCAGATGTGTAGGTACCATGTACTAGAGGTGCAATTAGAAGTTCAAAGTGTACCTCAACCGGCATACTTGAAATAGATAAAAGAGGAGATTATTTCTTTAGCTTGTGATACTGAAGCATTGTAAAACAATCCCTTTAAGTTCTCACCTGTATCACTGAGCTGAAACCTTTCCATCCAGCTACAGTTTGCAAACTTCACCCCCAGCAGACTATGCCTGGGAGAAGGATGTCCTCTTGAGCAGTGGGGAGGGATGCAGCCGGCCCCAGCTATGCTGCCTCTGGGAAGGGAGGGAGGGATGGAGGGATGGTGCGGAGCTGTGCCTGCAGGATGCTGTGCTCAGACCCTCTCTGCTCCTGCCCAACCCCAGCTGCTCTCCCAGCGTGGCCTGGCAGAGGCACACAGCCAACCCTCCTCACATCCACGTAAGCTCAAACCTTCCTGCCTCGCGCACAGCAAGCGGCCCTGTGCCCTCGTGCTGCTGAA
Source organism: Falco biarmicus (assembly GCF_023638135.1). NCBI lineage: Eukaryota > Metazoa > Chordata > Aves > Falconiformes > Falconidae > Falco > Falco biarmicus. The sequence continues at coordinate 6,107,301 of NC_079293.1, read as the reverse complement.
GTCCGGTCCTGGTGCTGCCTGCCAAGTGGGGCAGGCGGGACGTGCTCTGGCTTAAAGCGGGGTGACTGGGCTGGCTGTAGTGGGTTAATTTACCTTGGTGAAATTCAGCACCTATGGGGAGTAGCCTCCTGCGTCTGTTTTCATTTCATCACGTAGTGTTTGAAAGCTCAGTAAAGGAGTCTTATTTTCCCCTCTTGGGAAATAGTTTGTTCACCAAACCGTGGTTAAGGATGTCTCAATATTTGGCTGGAATATAATGTGTGCTGTGAGTTTTGTTTTTGATGCTAGATCCAGGACTTCACTCAAGCTTGTAGTTATTACTGAATTCCCGGAGGACGCTGGAGGTGGGGGTTCTTTCCTTTCTTTTATTCATGGGAGTTTAATGCAGAGCAAGGGCTTGCCACTGTGCAGGTACGGGCTCAGTCTGTCCAACCAGGACTGTCCTGATTCTTGCAAAATAGCTGAGCAGGAGCTGAATCAAAGAGAAAGTGTGAGGCAACGAAAGACAAGCACTTATAGTACTTAGACTGAGGATGTGGAGTCCTGAGGGCATCGCTGCAATCACCTTCCAACAGGGGATCTGCGTGGCAGGAGCAGGGAGCTGAGCCAGGCTCCTCTGAGTGCTGGCCAGGCCCATTAACCATAAAGCTATCACACAAAAAAGCGCATGGACTACTGTCCTGGTTTTGTGAAGCATGTCTGGCTTTTGCTTCACTTTCCACTATTTTGTCTTTTGAAAACTGGAAACATGCTTTGCTCCCAGATTTGTTTTGTTTTGTTTTTTTTTTTTTTGGTGAAAAAAGAAATCAAAGAACTCTGGGTTAAATGGTAAGGTGTATTCTGGGGCTGACTTAAAACTCGCTGTTTCCACAGCTCTGACTGTGGGCAGCTCTACTCTCTGGCTGGCTTCTCCTGAAGTCAACAGCTCTAACTGAAACTTGGATTTATGTAATGAGATAAAACAATTAAAAAAGCAAGCCAGTTTTAAGAAAAATCCATTTAAAATAATGTTAGTTACAGATCAGACATTAGACCTTAACTTGAATGTGATGAAACTTTGCATAGGGACATTCCCATATTATTTTGAAATAAACAAATACTTATAACTAGTTCAATAATTAGTCATTACAATAATTTCCTTCCAAGTTTTACACCAATTTAATTAAACCAGTTTGTAGGTAGGCACACTTGCATGTTTGGAAAGTGTTAAATTAGGCAGTTTTGTCTGGCGTGTAATGGGACACAGTGTCCTTTTGATCCTGATCTCCTTGGTGTGTTGGGGACACAGCCTTGCACTTCAGGTGTCCCGTGTTGTCTCTTGCCCCTTGCCCCTTCTCCACCAGTGCTCCCTTTCCTGCTATGCTCTTAAGGCTTCTGCATTGTGCTTTTCTTACCACACCAACCACCCCTCTTTGCCCTTATCTAGGAGCTGGAATCCTTCCAGGGCTTCTTTTATCTTACCCATTCACTACCATTTTTTTTTTTTTTTCTGTAAATGAGCACTTTCAGTTACAGGTTTCCCTGTTCCACCGTTGCCTCTTGTGACTTCAGGTATGTGTCCCAGTCTGCTCCAAGCTGTCCTCTCTCTGTCCTACCCTGCTGCTGCACCTTCCTCTACTCATCTTGGCTGGAAGTGTTAGTTCAAATCAAATTCTATCTGAGTTTAAGAGGCATATATCATTCCTCAAATATAAGATATACCTCAAATGTGCATTCAGAGTCAATGAGCTAAATTTCTGCAGTATGGATAAGGCATTCAAGTGTCTTGAACTTTCAAGATGTCTTAAGCTACTGCAGAGTGGTAAGAAATACATAAATGGATGTTGATTTTTCAAGCAGCAGTTTAATTCTGGCTAAATTTGGGTTATGCCAGCTAGGAAAGTGGTGGTATGGATTCAGGATGGCCCAGCTCTTGCCATTAAAAACAAGTCTCATGGTAAGGGACCATCTCTATAAACTAACTGTGCAGTCCCGCTTCTTTATACGGTTGTTCTGAGGCCAGCAGTGTCCTCTTGCTGGCATGGTGGAAGGGAGCAGTCCCCACTGGGGCAGCAGGAGGGAAGAGGGGCAGATTTAACTGCTCACAGCTAGAAGCTGGCAACGTTGGTCTGACTTGTTTTATGCTTTTATAAAAAAACTTGTGAAAAGCTTTGGAGGTGGAAGAACACATCCATATTATTTAAAAAAAGTAATCCTGAAAGATCTTTTATGACAGAGGCAAAGAGTTTGTCTTCAGGAATTTACAAGGACTAGGACTATTCTTTCCCAAATAACAGCATTAAGACTTGGAAGGAGAGATAATACCTTTTCTCAGACCATTTGATCTACCTGGGAATTTAGGAACAGTTGTGCTAGGCGCCTATCTTCACAAGGCACTGGCTGTTTGGGCAAAGGCATCTTGAGGATTGCCTGGTCTTCTCCATATTGCCACCTGACTACTACTTCTTCCCTCTATGCTATATTTCACTTCTCCTCTCCTGTTTGGAGCTGTTTATTGAACCACACTGTAAACCAAAACACTGAATTAATCAAGATTTACAAAATCTCCCTCCTCCTGAGTCAAAGAGGCTTTATACAAACCAAGGGCTCATGTAAAATGCAGTAAGCAAAAATGAAATGTCAATATACTTCAGGAGCCTGAGCCTGTGCTATCCACAGTGAGTGGATGGCACCGGTGTGCCATGTCATATGTCCCAGTAAAGCTCCACTGGGGAGTCTTCCAGGACCTCAGGGTTTTGGACTGAAGATGTCTATTACCTGCATGGCTGGCAAGCCAGACATTAATAATCCCCAGGGTTTGCTTAGAAATTGTTGTTAGGATTGTCGTTAGATTGTTATTTTGTCCCAAGGACAAAAGAAATAAAGGAAAACTGAAAAATAAAATGCAGAAGGAAAAAACTAGACAGTCTCATTAAAGGTACAAAGATGAAATCAGGACTTCAGGCTCTGCACCCACACTTTGCAACTGAGCTGAAATAATACCTTTGTTTGAGAACAAAAACAGGTGATAAAATGTGACAGCTGGGGCTTGTTCAATGTGTGAACTTCTGTCAGGGCTATAAAATTAATCTGGTTCCTTAGAACAACAAGAGTCACCCTGGTTCTCCTGAATCACCTTTGATTGCCTGCCTAGATATGAGCACTGAGCACCTCTTTGCTGGGAAGCAGGTTTCGAGGGCAGACAGCACAAGGGTACCTGCTGCAGCCTGGTAGGCAATGCTGGCCGTGGCCAGCTATTACTGTGAGCTGCTCAGACAGCATGGCAATGACGGCCGTGCAACACACCTGCCTAAGGATCCATTTTCAAAACAAACCAGATGGTGCCAAGCCACTGAACACTCAACAGCCGCCTTTCCCAGCCTGGCCAGAGCACTCCTGCTTCCACTGGAGGCTTAGCTACCTCCTGCAGTGCCCCTCATAGCCCTTTGAGTAGTCCACCACTTGGGTTTCCTTTCTTCTCACTCATAAATACCTGCCTTTTCCGCTTTCTCTGGCTTTACAATATACTCTTCATCTTCTCTACAAGCTTTAGCCAAGGAACACAACCAATGTGACCAGGCTAAGCATCTGAGAAGTCAAGTGCTTTGGATAACTCTGGTGGGAATAGAAAAGCTCTGCATGTTCTTACTGATGTTCTCATAAACAAGAGCAACCATGTAAGATGGTAAATATTCTCTACTAATGGGTGAGTTGAAAAGCTTGAGCAGGGAATTTGTAGATTTTTCTGGTCAAAGGATGCTCATTCTGCAATGTTAAAGGACTCTTTGTTTCAAAGATATCAATTCTTTGAAAGAGAAGCTTCTGGAGAGAAATCTAGGCCCTGCTGAAAATGTTGAAGGGGTCTTTTGTGATCAGAGCCAGAATTTCCTCAGAGAAGTTGCAGTGAATATAAAGAAACAGACTTTACTGTCACAGCTGAGAGCAATTTGTGCACATTTCCATTACATCTAAGAAAACAGAGAAAGAAATTGCATTGAATCTGCACTTGAATGTGCTCTGCGTTCAGCCAAGAGCCTTTCCTTCTAATCCTGCTTAAGCTGTTGTTATTCATAACTCTTTGAATTAGGAGTTTGCTTTTGACATCAGTGGGAAAAGTTACTTTATGATGATAACCTCTAACTTGATTAGCAATCCCCTGTAGATAATTAATTTCTAACGAAAAATACCATTGCTATGTTCTCACTTTGTTCCCTGCACACTTTATGATCTGTTGAACAAATGTTTTTTCAAAAGGTTTTGCGATAATTACAGCTATGTAAGTAGTTTTGATTGTGATTGGGTTTTATGATCTGTGTCACTAAGCCTGGGATTCACCAAGCAGAGGCATCTAAAAATTAAATACCTGAGTCCGAGCTGGTTGCCCTGGTGCACATACAGCAGTATTTAGGGTCACCTGGCAGTGCGGCTCTAAAGTACGGCAAATCTCATCCTTGTGTCTGCTTATGGCTCGATTCTTGGAGCAGCTGGTCACATAAGCTGAATCCCTGTTGGAGGAAACCTAACCAAAAGCTCTGTTCCAGGTGTGCCCCAAATGTTCTCTATGTCTAGAAAGACATTAATGATCTGAATGAATCCTTTGGGCAACTTTGAAAGGTGCGTGTGGTGGAATAGCTGTTCTAGGCGCGATAGCTGGTCCTGGGGAGCCAGACTAGCTCTAGCCCAAAGCAGACCCCCAGACTGCATATAGAGTGGATGCTGGGACATCAGCACCAGCTGCTTTGCTCTTCTGCTGTGCCAAAGTACATGCCCAGGTAAAAATAGCTTTAGTGTCCCACCATACTCAACAGAGGGAAACATGCAGAGGCCAAGCAACATGCTCTGAATGGGTCTATCTTAGGCATTTGGTTTAGAGTATCAGAGCTACCTGTTTCTCTCCGTTATGAAGGGGGCATACAGTGGCTGACCTGGGCTCAGATATAAATCTTTTTAACATCTAAGTTAAGGCAGGTGGATCCTGTTACCTTGATTTCTTATTTATGGCTTTGTACTGAGGCATCCTCAGACGGTTCCTTCTCCCAGCTAGATAGGATGGCTGCATACGGAGATAGCGAATTTTGCATGCTGTATTTTTAAATGCCCATCTTTTCTTTGTTCCCTTCTTCCTCTGTGCTTCCTGCTCAAATGCAGGTCTGGAAGGGAATGCAGGGACTGATCTGAATTTAACCCTGCTGGAATCAACAGCAGAATTGCCCTTGGTTTGCCTGGTGCAATTCTGCATGATTTAGCTTGTCTTCCGAAGTGCTTGGTACTTCTGTAAATCAGACCCCAGGCACCATGAGGAGCACTCAGCTGGCGGCAGCTGCTGAGAACTGAGGTTGTATACCTCACCTGGCACTCCCGGGGAACATCAGGAGGGGCAAGATAAGGGCACGTCTTTGGTCAGTATCCATCATGCTCTGACCATGGTGGTGTTCTTCATCCTGCTCCTGCAGCAGAGCAAGCAAAGTGTCAATGGGCAACACTGCCTGTGTCTGTGTGGCCCCAGTTCAGCCCTAAAATGGTCTGTCTGATAAGGGTCCTATGGGAAACTGGTGTATGAACGCATCATGAAGGATAAGACATACTACAAATAGGAAAAATTCCGGTGACCTTAATCTTGCCAGTTCCTAAATTCTCTTTGCTTTGCTTCCCGACCTTAACAGCGCTCTTTAACTTAGTTCTGTTATCTTGAGCTTCTAGGCTCATAAACCCCCACACATATTCACAGAAATCAGTCGTGTGGCATAGTACTGATATATCAGCTGGCCTTACAGCCCTGTCAGCCCACCTTGAACCTAATTCATAGACTCAATTGTCCACCAGCTCCCTCAATCCATCCTGTCTCTCAGTTTTGTATTATACAACCTATCCAGTCCTGTACTACTCTGTAGGCCTTTCTTATCCCTGTACTATGTACAAAAAATACGCCTTTGTTTGATTTTATATGCAAATTAGCAGTTGATTTCCGAGAAGCATTATTATGCATGCTTTATATTTTGGTTTAATAAATCTGTGCAAGTGAAATATCTGGGAGGGAGAGACAAATGCATCATTGCACAGGTGCTTTCAGTTGTTTTGCTGGCAATTTATTAGATTAATTGAGCATCACTGGCACAGCGATTATCCAAAATTAGAAGCATTGTTTTATTTATTTATAATTTGCAAATATTAAGAGTGACAATACTTGTGCTGCTAGCTGCTATTACTTTTTATTCCCATTTTGATATTTTCAGTTTCATTACTCTTTATGGTACCACAATGATCTGCTTGCAAAGTACTTCAGCTTTCTGTTGAAACTGTCATCGAAGTTTCCCACCAGTGCCATTTCCAACAAGCATCAAAAGATTTCCAGCATCTTTTAACACCCATCCTTGTCCACAGAGCAAATGAGCAACTTACCCATGTATAAGAAATTGTCCTGATCATCTCAGGGTTCGTGCTGTAACTCTAGGAAAAGTTGAACAAATTGAGCAGGGACTTCCAGAAAATCTTTACACCACAGGGCTGCCTGATTCTCGATGGTTTGTTTGCAGGCAGTGGTGGGAATGGCCTGCCTACAAGATGAAGCTGCTCTCTATGCCGTCTGGTTTGCAGCCTGTCAGTAGTTGGTGGCGAATGGGTGTGTGGGGCTGGGAAGAGTAATGTCAAGACCTCTGGTTTTGTTGAGTGTGCACTGCTAAACTATGGTGAGGCACAATCAATGCTTGCATGCTTATTAGCAACTTTGAGATCACAAAAATGCACAGACACCCCTTCTTTTTCCTTAACAAAGCATGACCCTCTTCCTATCACCCAGTCTTTTGTTCACAGACAGCAGGCACAACACAAAACACGTTAGCGTCAGCGCACACACTGACTCCAGGTGGCAAAGCGATGGCATCTGATTTTCCACCTGCACCGAGTGCTTTCACACTGCTCTCTGCCTCAGCCCAGCTCCCAGCGCTCCCTCTCCAGGTGCTGAGCTGGCTCGGGGGCACCACCCTGGCCAGGTCTCAGCCCCAGCAGAGCCTGCAGGTCTTGGCTGGGGCTTACCTTCCTCGCTGGGCTAAGTGTCCTAAGCATCTACAGCGGGCAATGACCATGCAGAAGTTCTCTCTGCCAGATAGGCATGCCCAGCCTAGCCTAAGGAAGCTGCCATTTTCTTTTAAGTGAATGCTTTGTTTCTCAAAGGAAAACTGTATTTTTTTTTAATGCAGTCATCTGTTTGTCAGTCTTCATCCCAAACTTGTGATTATGTCAGATAGCTTCAACCAAATTTAAAGAGGATTTTTATTTTTTCTGAATCTGTTATTTACCAATTGCTTTTTTCATCTGCTGCCACCTGATTCTTGTATATTAGAAGAGACAGCAAACTGTCATTGCCTGTGCACCTTTTGTCTGTACCTTTTCCCCCTCAGAACATCGGTGTACAAACTGCAGTCAGCAGAGAAACCAGAATGCCAAAGAATTGTCAAAACGAAGCGAGACTCTTGATCTCCCATGTTGTAAAGTTTGGCAGAGATTTCTTTGGTTTAAACATGTCTTGGACCGAGTGCCTGATAAGTGTTTTAAGCAGCCACTGCATGACATTGCTGTGAACTCAGGGGGCTGCCGTTCATGAGCAATTCATGTCTGGCAAGGCGACACGAAATTACAGCTCTGCCAGTCTAATTCTTACAACCCACTGTTAACGTGAACAGCATAAAAATAGTATGCACCTGAATACAAAGGAGGCAAACTTTGTTCTGTTCAAAAACCAGAATGAGATTATTGTATTTAAAAAATATTTATTCAAATGAGCCATTGAGAGAGGAGAGACACAATGGGGAAAAGCACAGTTTGGCCAGTGCTGGGGAATGAAGCAGGGGTCCCTGCAACTGAAAACCGTGAGCCCCTGCAGGCTGAATTGCACGGGGATGAGTCTGTTCTTAGGGAATACAAAGAGGCATCTGAACCATTTACACCAAAAGATGGTCACATCCTTAATTAATTTTGAAATAGATACCAGAAATTTATGTTGGAAGAAATGGGACACCAAACACTTTAATGGCATGTTAGCTGAGGTTAGGACAATAAATTGACCTGCAATACAAATGTGCCATCCATTCTTTTATCCGTGACTTTGCAGTGAGCTGTTGCACACTGACATGGAATGGGTTTGAGCCTGAGCTGGAACAGGAGACTTTGAGCAACTGATTTGCAGAGCAGCAACAAAACTGTATTTGGGCTCAGCCAAGGTGACTTTTATTAATACAAGTAAGGAAAGTTTAAAATAAATGCCTTTCACAAAACTAAAATCAACAGCTATCACTAGCTATTTCTGTATAAATATATGTATCATTAAAGCTTGCTCTGAATATAAGAGTAGCTCTTGTCGCCATAAAAGACAATGCTCAGTGATACAGTATACTCTGGTGTGGTTTTTACCCCTTCTGTCTCCCATTGATAAATCAATCAATCAAAATAAATCAATCAAAATGAATTTAAGGAAGGAAAATCATGAGAAATACATTTGCCAGTCATCCTTGCAGTGCTGCTGATTTAGATTTGTAACCTAAACTGGTAGCATTAGTACATAATTAGATCTGAAAGGTTTAAAAGTGAAAGATTGAATTAGGAACGCTGAAGGGATCAGGAACAAAATGTCTGTTCTGGAGATGGGGTCTGGACTGTTTCCTTTACCAAGCACACCTTTGGTTTTGTATCAATTCCAAACCATAATAAAGTGCCTGAAATACAGATAAAAGGCCATCTCTGATGTTAAACAAGACATCCTTTATCTCATAAGCCCCAGTCTAACCATGTGATACAAATGATTAGATGACACAAATCACCCTCAAAAGGAAGCTGTCCGTAATGAGCCTGGGTGAATGGCAACAGGTATCACCTCATTAACATTCTGTATTTAACAACGGAAAGTGGATTTGAACTAATTTGAAAAAATCTATTTTTATGGGATCTGGTTTTCCCTAGTGTTCCCCATACCTCCACCATAATGATCTCAGGACCATGCTGTTGTCTCCTCCTTCTCCCAGTGCTGTCTGCATGGTGGGATCCTGGCCCCCCAGCCCTGGACAAGCCTTCCCACAGCCCGCAGCACCTCTGCTGCCCTTCTCTTGTAGATCTGCCACAAGATTTTCAGCTTCATCCCAGCTTCTGCTTTCACCGCAATACAAAGTTTTTCCTTACCCCCTACTTCTTACCCATCTCTTCTGACCTGAAAACCAAGGAGCAGGCAGCACATACTGTAAATGACATGGAGTGATGTGGATGGTGATTTCCTGACCTATGCTTCTGCTTGTGGGTCAGACAGCTGCTGCCAGGCAGAAGAGGGGGTCTGAAGTCAACTTGCCTCTGTGAAAGAGCTATCTGATACTCGCAAAACTTAGAGAAACTTAATTCCTTTGAGACCTGTAACAGGATGGACCAAGGATTCAAAAATTGCTAAAGGCCACTGGCAGGGACTGGCTGACAGGGAGGATAGCAGCAAGAGCCTCATCTCTTTGTGAAATGTTTCCACTCTTTCTTCTTTATCCCCATCCCTGCTACAGTCCAGAAGCTCCTTAGATGTCCCTGGTGGCTGTACAGCATGAGTTTTCCTTTCAAGGGATTAGTGATGCTGTCCTTACAGAAGCTGGCTGTGTCCTTGACAGAGGACATCTTTTCAAGCCTCTGAGTGTCTTTCATAGGATGAAGAGCCCTCTGTGGAAGCCAGAAAAGGTGTCATGATAATTTACATACTGATGAGCCAGCACGTGAACTGAGACCACCCCAGACCCATCACCAGATAACAAGAACCTTCACTCACTGCTGCTCCAGGCTGAGCCCAAGTGAATGCACAACTGAAACTGAATTGCAGTTGAAGGCAAAGATCATCTTTTTGGTCTGTGTTCACACAAAACCTGTCAGAGGGCCCTGGTTCATCTTTGGGCTTCCTGTGAACTACAGTCACATATAAATAATAATAAGCTGACTTGATTCTGCCTTCCAGTCTGCCCTGTACAACAGTGAAGTAATGCGAGCAATGTAATAATTGGTCCTCTGATTCCTGTAGCAATATAAAAGCCATTGTGTGAAATCAGCTATTTTACACAAAATTGTCTAGAAGAGTGATTGGAGATGAACAAACAATAGCAATGGCACGTTGTCTGCTGTATCAATGCTACCCATCTTTCCAGCATGATGCTTATCCTTTCGCTGTCAGTACCTGTGCTGATGAATCTGTGAGGCACAGGAACAGGTAAAGGTGGGTAGGCGAGGGAGCCTCCTCCTTCCCCAAACTGCTGTTGGTGCCTCTGTTTAGCAGTCTTCGGATTTAGACACAGGTTTTTTAAAGCAATCCTGTGAATAACGGTATGCACACTCTCATAAACCAAATGGGATAGATGGATGGCCAGCCCACTTGCACAGTGGAGTGTCCTTATTTAATTATACTACTGTTTCCCTATTGGAATTCAGGTATTTATAAAATGCCTCTCTGCATGTTGCAACGTTTTAGCTGTGCTGTGGGAATTATGGGTTGTGGGCTCATTTGCATCTTTACAAGAGAAAGAAATGCTAAAATAAGGCTAAAGCTCATCCTATGCTCAAAATAACTTGTGTTTAAAATTCCATGTCTTGTCCACGCATCCACATCTTTTGCCTGAGTTGGCAAACCTTTCCCACCGTATGATGCTGTTTGTTTCAGATATATTCTTTTTTTTAAGAGAGATTTGGTTTCAGCTTATGTAGGAAGCTTTTATAGGCATCTGCCTGGGTTAGCTGCTATGTGGACCACCAGCTCCTCAGCATACACTGGCCTCGTGGTCAGGATCACTACATGCTGCCCCTTTCCAAGTATGTAATTCAAATATGTTACTTGAAAATAGTTGTAAAGAATAAGAGCAGTTATCCAAAAGTGTAAGCAGTTTCAAACTCCATTGAAATCCCAGTGCAAATAATGGTAGTAAAGGGAGCAACCTCTCCCCAGCCCACCTCCAGAAGTTGCCAAGCACATAATGAAAATGGAATCCAACTGCAGCCCATTTCCCTCAAAACTAGTAAACCTTGTCACACTCTCCCTTCACCCCAGATATGGGGAAAAGGAAGAGCTGGTGTCATTGCAGCTAGCAGATGTGCCTGGGTCAGGGCAGGGGATGAATTCCCAGGGCAAATCTTCAGGCCGCCCAGCGGTGTCTTCCTACCAGTTCCCCATCAGATTCTGCCCTCGGATTATCTGCCTCCAGCTCCCACCAGAAAATGACAGAAAGATTTACGGGCAGGTAGCCAAGGGCAGAATTTGGCTGTGATAATGAAAAAGCTCCCAATTAGTGTCAGATAAAGATGACAGGCTCAATTTGTCTTTGAGAAAGCTGAAGCCTTTCATGTGCCATGCTGTTTTCATGTTGCGCTCTCAGGTCCCTTACACTTGCCTTCACTCACATCAGCTATGATAAAATGAAATTGCTGACAAAAGTAATTACACTGAAAAGTGCTTGTTCTGGCTGGGCCCTCTCCTGTTATATTAGTGAGGGCTGGACCTTCTCCTGACATAGACGAATGTGGTCTGTCTGTATCTCCCCTTCCCAGGAAATAAAAGTGAAATATGGAACATACTCAAAGAAATAAGACCACAAAGCTTGCCGTGTCTGCTTTTCTACCTGTGAAACCTAGGAAATGTACAATTTTTATGACCCGGTTGGCTTTCACAGCTCTTTCAGTTCTGTTTATGGTCAGGCCTCTGTCATACCCATGGGAAATGCCATGTTCTCCAGAAGGAGTATGGGGGAAGATGGTATGGAGCTCCTCTTTGGTGTTACCTCAGAGCCACCAGAACACTGAGGGGAGTGATCATGCCTCTACTCAGCACTGGTGAGGCCACACTGGAGTACTGTGTCCACTTTTGGGCTCCCCAATATGAGAGACATGGACATGGACAAGGAAGCTGTATGGCCTTAGGAGCCTTTCCCACAAGTCCCACCCATCAGCGTCTTCCTTTATGTCTCACCTCTTCTGTTGTCCTGTTATATTCACCCACTGGCCCCACAAGACCTCTTCCTCACTTTGCTGCTCTGCCTTTTTCCTCAAATATCCTTGTACTACCCTGCTCGCTGATGGTTAAAATCCCAGCCCAGAAGCATTAAGTACCTTCTTCTCATAAGCCATGAGTGATCCTACCAAAGCCAGCAGCAGTTTTCCTGCTGGTTGTGTGGAGGTTTGGGTTTGGTCCAAATTATTTCCCTGTGACCACGGTTTTCCACATCAGTTTGCGGAGTTACTTTGTGTGCTTTTCGGTACCTTCGATCCTCTTTCAGGAGCTTTGATCTGAAGGCCTCCCCTGTGAGGACCTGCAATGGGGCAGAACAGCCACCTAAACAAGGGGACAGATTTCCTCTGACTGCGCTTGGCCTTGACCCCAAGCACTACAAACCAAACCTCTCTATCCCTGAGGTAGGATTTCCCCGCTCTCCATTCCCAGGCCCCTGCTGTGTTTTACAGCTGTATTTGTCAGATAAATCTACATTGTAACATTCACCTGTTCTTTGTTTAAACGAAACGCAGCATGGTCTGACAGTAGTTGTTCACTTATTTCAATCTATTCCAATACTTAATCACTTAATCCACATTTCCATCAGTCTATAAGGCTTGTCACCAGCCCCCCCCCCCCCCCCCCCCCCCCCCCCGCGTTGTCATAGAATGTTTTTCTCCATTGAATTATTTAATTTCATGAGATTTTCTAAGTGACTCGGCATAGACACTTTGTAAATCTCTTGGGATAAAAGTGTCTGCATCACATTTATTCTGTCTGTTCTTTGTTCTCATTATGTGCAGGCTATCAGGCACAGACACTGCAAGCATCACATTCCCTCAGCCTCTCTTGAAATTTCATCACATTTCTTTAAAGCAGCATTAAAGTTCTTATGTGAGAAAAAAATTGTTTTAGTGCTGAAGTCTACAGACACAATTTATGTTTTAGGTCCGTGATTTCTGGATTTTGCTCCATGTGGCCCTGAAAAGTTGAGCGGTTTGTTGGTAGCAGGGGCCATGCCAGGCCGTCGGTCCTATGGATCAGTTATTTCTTTAAACCGCAGTCTTTATTTGTAAAAAGTGTCCACAAAGTCTTTTTTATTCCCTTTTGGCCATCTCCCTCTGATATTTTCTGCCTCTGGCATGCACAAACCCCTTTGTTTATGTATTTGCTGGTGCTCCCCTAAATTCACTCTTCTGCTGGAACGGGGGGTGACCACCCCGCCCCTCCTTGTGCTCCTGTCAGGTTTGGTTCCTCATCTGGGAAAGTTCTTTTTTAACATCGGTCACTCTGGTCTGTGAGTATGGATCTTCGGGTGGCTGCAGCATGGAGGAGGCAAGTGTCAGCTGCCGTCCCTGCCTGTCCCTTCCAGCTTCTGCTGGTGGCCAAAGCATGTGCCCTGCTGGATTGAGGGGTCTTAAATCTGTCTCAGGCAAGTGCCCTAGTGATGTGGAAATCCTCAAATTGCTTCATTCATGGAATTTCTGTTAAACAAAGTAGAACAAAAAAAAAGTGTAATCACTCTTGATACATTTAAATTCTTGTTAAAATAGGCTCCAAATCCTCTATATTCATGTCAAAATATGTTCTTGTTACTGACTTACATGAGCATGAGACACAGCTGAAGGGAAAAAACATAACACAGCACAACAAACCTCCCCAGGGGGAAAGCCAAGCATGTCAGAAATCTGCGGGCATGGGGGTATTACCCGTCCGGGAATCTCTACTGCTTCCCCAGACTTGCACTGCACTGCCAGGTGAGGGGAGCGTGGTCCCACCAGTGGCTGGAAATGGGGTGGTGGAACGGTGTGACACCCCTTTCTGTCCCCCCAGAGCTGCCTGTGCCCTGACGTGGTGCCTTGCTGGGCTGACCTGACCACAGGGTGCTCGGCCACTCCCCAGTCCTTGGTCCCCATCTGGGCATCCCAACCCTTTCCCGCTATCCCTGCTGGCACAGGTACTGAGTGTGCCATACTCCCCCGAGATCCTTCTCTCTATCTATTTTTTTTTTCTTTAATGGCAACTGTCTGAACTTAATTGGTTCATCTTCTGCCCATCACAGCTCATTCTTTGATGATACTTACCAAGTGTGGGAGGATTCATTCTGGCTGTCAGCAATACCTTGATACAAGTTCATTCGGCAGGAGGAGATGTTGTATCATCTGATTTTGGTTTTGTAGGGAATAGATCAGAGGCCATCTTACTGGTAGGATGTGCCCTGATATCAGTGAGACAACAGAATGATGTAATCACAGACTCATAGCTAGAGGCTTCCATTCAGTATTGCCAGGACTCTAAATGACGAGGATTTGCCTGTAACAGGGAATGTGCTAATAGGATTTCCAGTTAGCAGCAGGGATTGTGTTTTCCAGTTGACTTTGTATACAAGTTTTGTTTGGTTGTTTGTTTGTTTTTTGGTTTTTTTTTTTTTCACATGAACTGAAGTACAGACATACAGGCAGCAAATTAATAAAATCCTATAGAAACTGATTAGGGTTATATTTAATGTGAAAAACAGCACTTTTGTTGTATCATATGTATCCTGTGCCAGAGAAATCTGGTGCTCTGAACTGCCAGTGACTCCTGATTCCTTAACCTGATAGGGATAATCTGCTCACAGGTAATACACCAATTTAAAAAAATCCTAATTGGATAAAGCAGGACAAATCTACTTCACTACAATAAAGTTGGTCTGATTTGCAGCTTCTCCTGCAAATTAAGAAAATATAACCCAGGATAAACCCAGCTTAAAAGCACCCACAGGCAAGATCTATCTCAGCATTTCAAGCAGCTAAAATAACAGTTTCCACTCAAGAGCGCCAAACTGAGATTGTAGCTAGTTTGAGTGTGTAACAAACGCAATGAAGCAGTCCTGCTAATGGAGAAGGAGTGGAGGGGGTGGCTGAGACACATAAAAAGCAGTCTCACAGCTGCTTTTAGCAGTGTGGGCTACCACCTGCTGAAGGTGGGCAACCCCTTGCCTTAGTAGCCCCAGAGGTGAGAAGGGTGTCCCCAAGGGTGAGGTCCAAGGTTGCGGACACCCCTTAGGAGAAGGGGTCACCTCCCCACCTCTGGGGGAAGACCTCAGTGATGAGGTCAGGTATGGTCCTTGGTGCTGCCTTTCAATTTACGAATGTGTGCCTTGCTGAACGCAGTCGCTATGAATGCCGGGAGGCCATTCATCTCCCTCGTCCATTTTTCAAACCTCTGTTTCCAGCCAACACTGTGCCTCCACCACACAGCCTTTCTTTCAGCTTTTTCTGACAGTTCACTTTTCTCGGCTTGACCTTGCATCTTTTTCCTGCCTTTCCTGCCTACTTCTAAACTCTGTTTAGCTGCAATAGCTCACACACATGCACACGCATGCTCAAAGCCCTTCAACCAGCACAGCCCCTTTTGCACACACATCGAGTCCTCAACAAAATGTTCTCTAACGTGCTTTCAGGGCAGCTCCCCCCTGCACTCACGGGGTCTTCCCACACCAGCTCCCTTGCTCAGAAAAAGAGCAGAATTGCTTCATTTGCCAATTCTGGATGAAGAGCAGCTGCCAAAATCACCAGTTCACTCCAAAATAATTTCCTAAATGCAAAAGAAAAAAACCCCACAGGAACAGAAAGTGCACTATTTTGTGACGAAGTTTTGAGTGAGAGGGGGGAAAAGACCCCCAGAAAACAACATTCTGCCCAGTTTCTCCAACTTGGGAAAGTATCAGCAGGACACTTTGACAAGAAGGATTTTCGCCGCTTGTGTCTGGAGTTGTCTTCTCTTCGTGGTTCTGGTGGTAACGACGGACTGAGAAGCAGGGGCTGGAGGTATTGCAGAGTGCCTGGTATCACAGCCCACTGCCCTCCAGGTGCTTGGGCAGGGTTTGGACTCTGCCATTGTCTCTGGGATGCAAAGTGCAATGTTGTGACCTGACAGGTTAGGCACTGCCTTTGCTTGTTTTCAGCATGATGGAAATAGCATCATGAGTTATGCAGATAATTGCCCAAAACTACACAAACATGCCCAAATAGATGTGAAATGTCTCCGCACTCTAACAAGGAAACAGCCTCTTAAATTATCTCGAAATAAGGGACATAATATACGTGAAAAATCACCACTGCCCCAATAAATCTGGACGGCAATGCCTCTTAAGGTTAGGAGAATATGAACAAATTAATATTCTGAGCTACAGTGTATTGCTCTTCTCTGCCAGCAAAGAGTGCTGGTGCCTTCAGAGAGGGACAGGTGCTGCTGCCCGTGCCTGCTCTGCCCCCACCGCAGCAGTGGGGTTTGCTCAGCCCACGTCCCTACTTAAGCCCAGTCGTTTGGGTTCCAATGGGACTTTCCTCATGGTCTCAATGAAACGAGGCCTTCCCAAATCAGGATGTACACCTTTAAAAACGATTATAAAAAACACTAAGCACCCGGCTTGTATGCTGCCCTCAGGGAGGCAACAAGTGCAGTATTTCTTATCAATTAAAATATGGTTTTGACACAATGCATACAATTCTCTTGAGAGGTCTGCTGCTGGAGCTGTGATGTTGCTCATGCATTTACAGCTCTGCACTACCTCACACACTAATTATCTTTGCCGAGAACATTGCTTCCCATAAAACACACCTATAGCGCTGGGAAGGTCAGACATGCCTGTTAACTTATACAAGGAGGGAAGAGGCACTAGATTGTGAATGAAAACTGTGAGAATTGAAGCTCACGTAATGTCCAGCCCTCGTGCTAGGCAGTGGGAAATGGCTTCCATCCACAAACGCTAATTTAACAATATTAAACAGGCTCTTGGAATGCACTGGCAGCCAGGCAAGCAGGCAGCCCTGCCAGATTTCTGCACACCTGGTTCCCTCCATGCTGTCCACATCCCCCAGATCCCACCTCAAAGGTGTGATCAGTCACAGCTGAATGCGCATAGTTAGCTGCTGCTAATGACAGTTGATTCCATTAATAATAACAGCTTAATTAGTAAAATTTGTTCTAACAAATACTAGATGTGATCTGTTTCTTTTCCAACTCTCTTTTTGATCAGAAAAAAGGGGATTTTCACCATATTTTTATTGCTGCATATTCCCTTCCAGCTGATTTATGCGGCAAGCAAGACAAGGCCTTTAAAAGTGCAAAAATCTAAATGAGTATGAAAATGTACGTTAATTTTAATTATTGCCAAAGGATTAAGAAAAGCCATTTTGCCTTTCCCCAGCAGCATTTAAGCAATAAAGATAAATACTGTAATAATTATTTTCCTTGTACAATTGTGAAAGATTATAATTAAGATGGTTTAAACATCGTTGGAGACACTATGGGAAATCAGCTGGGAGAGGGAAAGTACAGCTGTCCGGGCAACACCTTCTTTGGCAGGGAAAGAAGGGAATTCAGTACAAGTCTCTCAAAGACCATCATGTTGTTTAAATTAGTTGAATGAATTTTAATAAACAGTAGCTTATTTAAGGTGGCCACAAATGGATTTGGTAGCTGTTGCTTGTCGGGTCTTGCTATGGTGAAGGAGATTTTGGCTGCTTGAAGAGTAGACAGAGCAGCCAGGAAGAGAAGGCTTTGCTGATCAAATTTTGAGGCATAAGGAGATTTAGCATCATGATTATTAAACCTGCTTATATCTATGCCAATTAACAGGAGGGTAATTACAGCCCTGCTTCAGGATCAGCACAGCTCCCTTCAAAGACCAGGACACCCGTCATCTGGGGGATGCTTTTTTCTGTCATTGGGGATGTGCCCTGATTTTTGCTTGGCTTTTTCCTGCAGCATCAGACCTGGGAGGCTGGAGGCTGTGGTTAAGCCCCTGTTCGTGCTTTGGGGAAGGCTCAGGTAAACTCCAGCCTCAGCTGCTGGCTGGTGCTGTGGCCTGGGTCAAAAAAAGCAATGGCCAGGATTCAGATTAGAAATGCAAAAGCCTAAAACAGATGGTTTTTTCTCATTTTAAAGAGGATGAGGTGGCTAATTTTCAGAGATGTTCTGTCCTCCAAAGGGGCAGAAAGGTGCTTGGTAGCATTTTTAAGACACCCAAGGGCTTCTGCTCTGTTTGAGATCACCAGCAACTTTGTAAATAATTTTGATCAAGTTGCAGAAGAACAAAATCACTTACAAAATTGCATACTCCAAACCTGTAGGTTTAATAAAAATAAGAAGACATGCATATATTCTGGGAAATGTGAAATAAAGCAGAGGGAAGACAATAAATTAACACAGTGGAGTTTGCCTTGCTGTAGCACTGTGCAGTTCTAAAAAATTGCCATATAAACATCCAGATGCATCTTGCGTAACTGTATGCAAGTAAGACGTGAAATGGATCTGGTATTTTACTGCTGTAACCAGCTTTCATTTTTTTATGGCAACTATTAGAGTCACTCTTGGCTTTAGGAGGTATTGAAGACGGGGAAGTATAGGCACTGAGCTGAATCTGTAAAACAAGGAGCCTGTTCTGGCACCTTTTCAACAAAAAGAGAGCATCTATTGCATTGTTGAGATTTTATTGGGGTATTAAATGAAATGGAGTGATTCTCAACACATTGAAAGGAGCCCAATTAAAAATGTTTTTCACGGTCTACGTATAAATTTACACACTAGTGGAGAGCTGATGACTCAGTACTTAACGTATTGTCATCTTGTGAAAGGTGCCAAGTTTCTTCTTAAAATGATACTGTAAACGTCCAAGGGTAATGCCTTCTCTGGACACTAGCATGTGCAGAGCGATATGCTAAAAGATGCCTGCACTGATCAACTGATTTTTCTGCATGAGAGAGCTTTGTGCTCAGAATTGGGGTCTCTGAGGTCTCCTGGAGGCTGCTGGTGAGTGGGATGAGAAACGCTGACCCCTTCAGGGTGTGTGGTAGCAAAAGACCCAAACGAAGGGACAGCCAGGGTGATTTTGCATGTCCTGCATGTTGCAGTACTTCCCTCACTGCCATATCTGTAGCTGGACATACCAAAAGAGGTGGGTCAGTGTATAAAACTGAGCAACTGGAGAGTGCCAGCAGTGCCCCCACCTCTCTGACAGCTCTGTGCGTGGCTGGACCCCAGCTCTGGGCTAAGGCAAGAGCCTCAGGGACCACCACTCTACACCTTCATTTGAAAGGAGGCCAAGGGCAACTAAGTTACAAGATGCCCTGATGAAGGCAGAATTCCCTCTTAGGAAAATTTACTGTGCTTGGTGAAAGCACATGGGATGTGCCTTAAGGGGTCCCAGGAAGCTCCAGTTCAAGCTTCCAGCCAGCCTGGGAAGCAGCTGCTGAGCTTGTGCTTCCTGCTGCACCAGCTCCTGAGCAAGAGCCTCCCAAGCCATGACCAAGCCTGTGGCAGAGGAATGCAGTTCAGGTAAAATTTTAAAACCACATTGGCATGACATCCCTCAGCCTGAATGTCAATGTGCCAGCTTCCTCCTAAATCCTGCCCAATGACGTGTAACAAGGGCGTCTTTTTCTGCCCTATACACACTTCTTGTTGACTCAATCAATCATTGGGTCAAAAGGAATAGAATTACTATAGCATCAGGAGCTAATTGCCTTTAAGGTTTTAGCAAATACTGTGACCTAGATGTTTATAAAATGTCCTGTTACAAAACTAGATATTACCTTGTTATTCTGTCAGTGTTAAACTTATGCCTTGCCTGTTGAGAAGTTTTGTTTTTTTCAGGGGGTCTGGGGTTCTTCTTTGTAGTGGGGTAGGATTTTTACAAACCTGAGGGCTTATAGCAGAGGCCCAGTGCAGGCAGTATGAAAGAGCTTATTGCTGAGAAGATAACAGACATGACTGAAGGAGATAACAGCACGCTGGACCTAACAGAAGAGTGCCTTGATAAGGGTCATTGCAAGGCTCAGTGGGAGAGCCAAAAAAAAGGATCCAGACCTTCAGGGCCCCATATAAATTAGAGCTGCATATAAGTTAACCTTGCCTAGTAGTAACTGAAGCGACTCCCTGCCTTTCCTCCACCATTGTGTGAATGAAGGGAAACGTAGAAATGTAGCCTGAACATATGGTTAAGGATGTACATATCCAGTTGGTGGAAATGCATGAGTGTATCAGACGGTGGGACTGAGTGAATCTCTGCTTTCAGGTTCAAACAAGTAGCTAGAGCCCTCCAGCTTTGTTTCTGAATCCTGCTCCTGTCTTTACATACATGTCCAGGGTATCATTTGCAAACAATTCGAGATTAACTGGAGAAACAGCCAAAGACAGTTCCTTAATTTTCAAACTGCAGCGAGGAAAGTCCTTTGTGCTGTGACACTGCAAAAAGCAGGTGTCACTCTTGGTGTATGTCATGGCCAGAAAAATAACATATCCTCCCTCACACGGTCGTGATGCAGCCTGTAGTCCCATAAAAAAAGAGCTGGCATTAAATGTAGAGAGGAAATGAGCTCGTCATGGCCAGTCAGTGGTATAGGCAGGCGCTGGCAAGGGGGAGTGGCTGGGGGTCTGCAGTGCTCTCGGTAGTGGGCTTGTGGTAGTATGGTAGTACTGTGAGCTGGGTGAGTTCAGAGACAGAACAAAATATAAGCTTCACGCAGGTGTGAACCAACACTTCGTCTAACAAGTGTTTGCAATGTATGTGTTCATCAGCAGGTGTCACTACGCCATCGGCTGCAAAAGTGTCACACCCTCGCTGTGAAATCACTTCATTTCCAGCCTATACCTGAGGCTGTTTTGCTGTGTGCTCCAGAGGTGTTTATTGAACAGGGAACACTCCTGGATGGATCTTCCTTTCTTTTTCTTTTAACTAACTTACCAAAGAAGTTACCTTTCTACTTGCTGCTGAGATACCGCCCTTGAAATGTCTCCTTGGGATTTAATGATATGTCTGAGTCCGCTTGCAAGGGTTTGGTTGTTCCAGATAAAAAACCGTGGGTAGATAGTACATGATTCAAAGCCCCAAAGCCTGTGATAATTAATCCTCCTAGTTGTCTTATGCTGCCTCGCTGTGTACCAGCTATTACAATACTAACAGTGTGAGCGCAGTGGAAAGCAAGGCAGGGACTGAAAAGATGCATCTGATGTCTCACTGTGAGCTCTGTATTAACAGAGAGCTCCAAAACATTCCCTCTTGTTACAGCTGAAGTGTTAGGGAGGAGAATGAGTTACAGACGGTCATGTAAAATGTTGTCCAAAAGACACTTTGAAGACCGATTGCTACTGTGGCATTAAATGACCCTGGAGGATAATGTGTGGATTAACACTGAGTTACCTCTTCCAGCTGAAGAAGCGGTGCTTGTGGGTAGTAGATATATTTAAATTTTCTGAATAGCCAAGCCAAATCACAGATGGAGCATTAGCATAAAGTACTTTCTCTGCTAGGCTATGCTTAGTTTTGGAAAAAGGACTGTAAAGGCCAGTGAGTCAAAGACCTCAATGGGACAAACTGCCCAAGTGACCAGGTGGGGAGCTGGAAGCGAAGGGATGGAGATCAAAGTTAAGACCAAAGGGAGCAACTTATGACTAACTGGGCTTTCTTGTCTGGGTATCTCATTTGGTAGATTGAAAGAAAAATTGCCTTATATATGGTTTTGACTATTTCTATTCAACTTCGTATTCAGTAAATACAGAAATCACACTAGAAAATAACCCAGCATCATTAGCACAGGTTTTATTTCTGATGAAAAAAAAGAAAGGTACATTTCCCATACCTGCTGCTTTCTGGAAAGAGGCAACATCTTTTTTTAATCACCTATATTTCAGCTGAATAAAGCACAACTTGCAAATTGCCATCTGTTGTCATTAACATTATTTAGCAGTTCTTCTTCCCATTCATTCAAATTCCACTGTTAGGGACTAGCACTTCCAAAACTTCTTTCCATCCTGCTTCTTTGCCAATACTGACTCCTTTGGACCCACACTGCTTATGACACTGGGTTTTTTTGTTTTTTTTTTTGTGAGTGATGAGTCTTGACACAAAGGTCCCAATAAGTTTGTGGATTCTGACTTTCTTGTGCACACCTTGTACCGGTGCAGACAGCCACTGACAATAAGTAGTTTTAAAAATAATAATAGCAACAACAAAAGGAACAACAATAATGACATTTAATCATACTGCAGTAACATGTAGGAGTCTTATATGAGCCTCCTTGAAGCAGGTTATATGTATTCAGGGAAACATTCCTTAAAACACTGTATAGAAGTATCTTTAAAAGCTTGCACCAAGCATTTCATTATATGCTAGCATCTTTCTGTGCCACTATCAGTACCATGCATATAGGTTTGTAAGATTTTAATTTAACACTGGGGGAAATTTACTTTCATCTTATATCATTAAATTTAGAATCTTAATACAGGATAGCACAAGCCTTTTATTTGTAGGTGTTTCCTGTAAAAGCAGGATCCTTCTCGAGATTTAAGGACAGTTCCCAACAATTTGTTTTAAAAAATAGGAATTCTGAGACATTTTAATAAAGAATTCAGTCCTGAATTATTTTCTTTTATACTTTATTTCCTAGAAGCTGACTATTTTCACTTACAAAACCAAACCGGAATGCTGTGGAATGCTGTGGAAAGTGAATGCCTGTCAACAGAAGAGTGGGAAACCATTGACCAGTTTATCCCTTCCCTTCTGATGTGACTTGTAGCTTTGTTTTGCACTGACCACTGCAGAAGGAATTTTAGCTCTCTGCTCTCTTATTGGCCCTGGTCTCTTTACTCAGAGAGCAAATTTAGTTATGCTCATTTTAAGTGATGGAGCTAGGCTAAGACTTTTAAATGCTGGATGTTAAAAAGGGCCCAGCTGGGAATGCTTCAACTCTTAAAATAATAAAGGATGAAATGCCAATACCTTTCTTACCAGTTCTCAAAACATCCCTGTCTTTACAACTTGCTCCTGTTCTGTTTCTGAACGTTGCTCATAGGGAGTTCAGTGCTTTTTCAAACTTTCCTTTGCATCTTTTCAGTAAAAGGTGCTCTTTTGGTTAACTTTTGAACACAGAATTTTTTCTACCTTTCCTTATTTATCTTTGTTCCACTTTTATGATACATTTTGCATTTACATTACCTGCAGCACTTTAGTAACACTGCACTAAACCCATTTGCTTCAGGAAGAACAAAGCTCTTAAAAGATGCAACGGTGCAGATTGTAATTGCTGGAAGAGTTTTCCAATTCTTAAAAATCACATGATATTTGCAGTGTTTCATTCTTGTAGGTTTTGTAAAGAGCTAACTGTCTGGTTGCCTGATTTACTTTCAAGGATCCACATTTCCATGCTAGCACTTTCATGGCCAAATCTCTTCGGGAAAACCAGATGCTGAAGTACTGGAAATTTCAAGAACATCAAAAGCTCACCTGCTGCTTCTCAAATGCATTGGTTTCTACTGCTGAGAGCAAAAATCCCAAATAAGCATGCTTTCTCCAATTTTATGTAGCCTCCTTCTCGAGATCAAGAGTCTGCAAGCAATTCTGGAGTTTGATTTTAATGCAGAGTGTGTATTTAATTTAGCTCCAAGATTTCAACACAGTCATATCTGCTTGGTTTTCTTTGTGTGTGTGTTGTTGGGCTTTTTTGTTTGTTTGTTTAAACCTCATCAACAGTAGCCTTTTTCTGAATTTCAAGCCTATTGTATCATGCCCACTGTGGCTCATGAGCTGAAATGGTCACCTCGCTCCTCTTGGGGTGGGATTTATATAGGAAGACTCTCCCAAAGCTCCAGACGTTCCTGCCTCTGAAGGAACAAAATTCAGTCGTATCTCAGGGGGACCATGAGCTGCACAGGCTGGCTGTGATACAGATTTTTCCATTTGGACCCACACAAGCATGAGGATACTTTCATATGGGGATGTCTGGAGGAGTAGGACCTTTATAGTAAACTTGTTAAATTTTTATTTTCATGTGCATATAAAAGCATATCTGTGTGTGTAACTGTCCATACAGCGATATATACAACAGATACAAATATGTATGAAATCACAGACACCACACTGGAGTTGCTCTTGCTTGGCTGTTTGCAGCTGGAACCAAGAAATCTCAGGAATGAGAGTTGAAGGGGGGCAGGGGAAAATTTTATGCAGCTCCTTTTGCAAAGTTTGAAGTATTTCTGGAGGCAATGGAAAATACAGGCCATCAGGCTTGCATCATCCTTCATTGGGTAGCCCAGGGGCCTCAGAAGGTTGCTTGCAGGAATAGGTAAGCCTTAAAGCGGAGGGTGTTAATGTCGTAGAGCTGTGGGAGAGAAGGATTCCTGGATGCAGTGAAAATGATACAAGCAAATACGGGTGATGATCTTGGCAGGTGTGTGTGGTATGGGTTGAAGGAGAGTTTAAATGCCCGAGGTATTTATACAGCTGTTTAGCACCTCTGTCATGTTATTTATTCACAAATGTGTTGCCATTGACAGCTGGAGTTCATCTCATCTAATACTGTACTTAAATGCAGGCTTCTGGCCTCAACTTGTCTTTAAGCCTCTTTCTGCAATCAATGGATGAGAAAGCACTTTCAGAGGGTAATTCACGTAACCTCCCTTGACCCACAGTTTTCAGGTGGGTTGCATGCATGTTTACTGGTATCTGTTCATCCCCGTTAGATATTGAAGGAGCTATTGAAGTCACTGAGTGACCTGAGACAGCTGGAGTTAGGTGGACTCAACCCCATCCTTAGAACCTAAGGAGAAATGCAGGCTGATCCGTGGGGACTTGCAGTTTTGGCTACATTAACTAGGATATTAAACTATGGATATGAAACTACACTTCATCAGCTGTTAGTTCTAGTCTGGCACCTATTCTTCTCCTTCATATTTTAATTTCCAGGAAGTGCCATGGAGCATGAATCAATTCAAAGCACATGAAGAGTGAAGGAAAAGTGGAAAAAATATCTAGAATAATTCCTCCTGCATAAAGTAGTTCAGTGGATGGAGGAAGGACAAATAGTTTCTGTAAAAAGGGCAAGAAAGCTTTTGGAATATTATAGCAGTATTAGATTAAGTCACATGCTTAGAAAGTATATGACTTCTATTTTCATATGATTAATTACTTACCCTGTTTTTAAAGTGTCCTGGATGCCCCAAAACCAGGCAATGTGGAAGCCTCTGCCAGTTTTCTGCTATGAACACCTGAAGGTGGCAATGGTGGGTTCATTCACTTTGTGCTTTGAGCTCTTTCAGAAAAAGGCCTTCAACTATTCACCAAAACTCTCAAAGCCATCTTTGGGCAGTGATTCTGATTCCTCCAAATCCACTATAAAAGCAGATTATTTCCTTTTAAATCAATGGAGTGTGACCAGGACAGAGAATTGTTGGTGGTTTTGAGTGTATGCTGTGTGATTTGTGTCTGATGCTTTGGTATCTTGGGGGCTTTCAAAGCTGACAATGAAAGTTGACAGTATGCTGCTGTTTTGGAATGTGGTCAAACAAATAAAGAAACCTTGGTCTACTCCCATAGTCTAAACCAGTAAAGTTTTCTCTATATACCTCCATCTTTTCACATAATACCTCACTATTTTATTCCTTTTCCTATCTCATCTCTTCTCAAGGTATCCTAGAGCTTATGCATTTAAGTTGTTTCTTCCAAGGCATTTTAAATGCCTCCCAAACCATTAATTGCAGTGATCTGAGCCTGTCAGAATCAATTCAGACCAAGAAACTCTCCTAAATCCTTCATCTCAGAGAATAGGAGTGCCACTTCAGTGGAGAGAAAGTGAAGTTTCTAGGTGGTGCCAGTGGGAAGTTATTATCAAAAAGCATCCTAATCCATTATTTTCCTGATGGAAATATTACCCACCTGCCTTGTTCGGGCTGGTCAGTCTCACTTTATCACTTGTAAACCAAATGGTGTTTCATTCAGATGGCAAATCACTGCTGACACCAAACACTGTGTTAGAATTTAAGATCTAGATCCAGAGCTTTGTACTTCATCTGTAAATCCTGTGGTTTATGCTGAAGGTTAGGTTCTTACGCGACATGGGTTGTTGAGGATTTTGTATCACCTGTTAACACCAAAAGCATCATCTCAGCCTTGTGCTGTTATACATCAGACATTTTAGCACCTGTTGAAAATTCTGGCAGTCTGGGACCCAGTGGAACTGGGTACATCTGATAAAAATACTCCCAGAATTTCTTCGGTGATGGATTTTTCATCACTACTCCAGTAAGGTAAGCTTTGAGGGTACTTTTCTATTCTCTTGGGGTGCTCCTTTCCCAAACCTGTTGACTTTCCCAGAATTAGCTTCATGTTTGTGAATGTCTTCCCGAGCAGATGTCAGGCTGGCTGAGCACAGACTGCCGTGCAGTGTCCACTGCAGGTCAAAGGCACTCCTGTAGCAGGTGACATCCTGTGCTTGAAGCTGCCCGAAGACCGCTGGCTCTTCCAGACTCCCTCAGGGGAGATTTTAAGATTTTAAGCAGCTTCAGGCTGCCTGGACTTGGCAGACCTTCAGGTTCACGGTTAATATTGGACTCAGACTTCACCTTCATTGTTTCTTTTCACAGCCGTTATCTCTGTAACCTGCAATGAGTTATTATCTCCTCTCATATTGGGTACATTTGAAGGAAACCGTCTTTTACCGTATTTTTATATTTGCATGTGTGCAGTTACATGGCGTACATTTATGGTGCCAAAGATATTGAGTAGATGTCATGTTTCATAACACACCGTTAGTCCATCATAATACTTTTCTCTCAGAAATTAATTGGGAATGAGACAAATACTATTCTTACACTCTCTTCTAAAAAATAGATGCAGTGTAATTCAATACATTTTGTGTAATGCATCAGCAGGTCGGAAAGCACAAAGTCCTTTCGGTTGTACTCTGTTATTACAGCATTGGGCAAAATGGAGAAATGTGCAAATGAAATTATCTGGCTCCTTCATGCTTTCTTGTTTGTAATAGACAAGGTTATTGCCTCACAGATTTCTGCTGACTAAAATGCCAAAGCTGTCATGGTATTTCCAGGGAAATTGTTATGTAAAGATTAAAAGACCCATAAGGAAAAAGTACAGAGGGAAAAGCAGTAAAAGCTGAAAGGGGAAAAAGCAGAAGGAAATGGAGGACAGAAATAAAGGAGGAGCAAGGAAATACCTATGGAGTTTCATCTTGGTCAAAACATAAACATCAAAAGGCTCCCACATTGCCCACAGGGATTTCACAGCCTCCAGCACATCCGAGGAGGAGCTGCTGCCATCTGGAGCAGAACAGGGGATGCCCCTGGGCCCCAGCTGGGAGAGGCAAAGAGCAAGAGGAGCTGTTCCTCCTGCTGAGCAAAGGCTGGTGCTGGACTCTGCCTACAAGCCTCCTTGGCATAAGTGGTTAAATTGTGGCCTTGTGAGTTAAGAACTGGACAAGCTGACAGTTCAATAACAGATTCTCTTTGCGTGTTCATCTTGCTTATCAATGCGACATTTGATCTAAGTAGAAAGCAGCACTACCTGCAGTTTCTCGTCATGGTAACTTGACTATGAAATTTTCATTTAAAAGAATAGTCTGTCTTGTTTTAATTTACGTTTGCAGAATGCTGCTAGATGAATTAGTAACAAAAAGACAATATAATTATTAGCAAATGCAGACAAATCCCTCTCTAAATCAGTCCACATTTAATTGCAGCAAAAAGTAAGGACTACTTGGTGAAAGTTAATGTCAAGGTACCTCTGCAGAAGGGGTCTGCAACTTTAATGATCAGTGTCAATTCGTGTGGATTTTAATGGACCTTAAATAGGCATTTCTGAAAATCTACACCGCAGGCCCTCACCTGAAGCAGGCGATTGTATAAAAGAGCAAATAAATGTCTGCAGCTCTTGAGTTTCAGCAGTCCAACTTCTCCCTCAAACCATTTTAATTCTGGCTGACTGTACTGAGCTAGTCCAGGAAAACTCCACTTGAAACAGAGTCCCTAACCACTAGTGAGACACCATTACAGATCTTCTTGTCATTTCCCTACGTGGTCTTGCACAGAAAGGTGCAAAACGTAGCCTTTCTGGTAGCCTTAGGAAGGTTTGAGCAGCCATCTACTGTTGTATTACTATTATATCAGCAAGAAGACAGCAGAGCCACTTAAGAGCAGCTCTATTCATCCTGGCTACAGTTAATAAATAGTATTTCCATGTTGCTGGTAATAGCATTGCTTGTCAAGCAACGTTATCCTGTAATTTCTCTTGTTATTTTCCTTCCAAAGTCAGTGATTAGAAAACAAAATAACTTAATAAATGTTCCCTGATCTTTTTCCTTTTGGGTGTTTCTGATTTTTGGCATGCGCAGATGGTGATCAAAATGCATCCTGAATCAGGGTCTTTTACTATCCAGAACCTGTCATAGAAAAACCAGCCAGTCTTTTTCTTAGAAAAATATCCCCTACGGCATCAGTGAGGCGTATCGATGTTTCGATGTTTATCAAAAGCAAGCATCTGAACTTGCCCCACATCAGAGGCCAGTTTGAAAACTTCTGTTTTAAGTCTTGGTACACAATCCATTTTGATGCAAAAATGAGCCATCTTAGAGAGAGTGCTGTTATGGCCATGCCTGCATCTGACGGGAATTCACAGGGGCACATCAGCATAACTGTCGAAGCAGCAGCTTCCTTTTCCCACGTTGCTCACAACATTACACTTCATTGACAATCATTCTTATCTGTCCTCTTGGTAGAGGGTGGGAGGTAGAGCAGTGAAAACATATATCCACAGGGAAATAAAAGAAAACATAATTTCTCTAAAGATTTCTCAGCAAGTCCCAATCCAATTTAGCTTGCTGGGCTACAGATAGGGTATGTGATTTGCAAATCTCTCAAGCAGAAGCCTATTTATTTCTCTATCTGACTATTCTACCTGCAATTGCATTCCCAAACTTGGCTGCACCCTGTAAATGGGGTCTATTTCTCAACTCAGCCACTTAGCTGACTTGAGGTGTATTTATTCTGGTGCTTTGGTGCACCTTTATTACTTGCTTTGTACTGCTCTCTGGAGCCTTGCCTGCAGTGCCATCGTATACACGCCTTCCTCACTTGGAGCTGAATGTGAGATGCTCCACTGCATCTGAGAGCAAGTATCACCTGCAAGACCTTACATGCTTTCCAGTTTCTCTAAATTGCCCTGTGATTTGATTTGGTAAATTCACTGCAAATATGAGATGCAGCTTTAGGGCTCAGCAGGGAGTTCTTTGCCTGCTGTGTTTTTCTGCTTAGCTGTGATCTGACAGCAAATGCAATGCTTTTGGTTTTTAAGGACTTTTACACTAATATTTCAAAACATCATGAGACACAGAAATGATCTGGTCCCTCAAAGAGCGCAGAGGGCTTTCAGAAATCCCCTTTTAGCCTTTCATATCTCTGTAGATGTAGGCAGCGATAAGGCGCAGAGCACTGCTCTGTGTCCACCTGTACTGATGATACTGAGGGAGTACCAGGAGGTGACCTGGTTCTCCACAACAGACTGTGACATTTCAGCATTTCTAGGTACTGGTGCTGATTAAAGGTAGGGTCAGGGCTCCCTGTAAAAAGCCTGAGGAGGGTGGGTTTATTTGGCTGGTGGGAATACCTCCTCCAGGGGTGCTATAAAAATTCCCCAACAAGCAGGGATGGAAGAAAGACGAGCTGGTGTTGCTGAAGGTAGTTCTCCACAGAGATGCTCCCAGCAGAGGTGGCAGACCCTGGCACAGCCACAGAGGGTAACTCTTGTGTGAAAGCTGGAACAGATATCCCTAGAGGTGGCTCTGCTCTGTGCGTGTCCATGGGACAGCTGGCTTGCAGGGGTCGGTGCTTGGCATGGTTCATAGGCTAGAGGCTGGTGACATTTTGCAGGGGCAAGCTGAATCCATTTGTTAAAGGCATTTTGAAACTCAGCTTATGATGAAATAAGGGTTGATGTTTATGGACGGTTGAAAAAGTTTCCAGACATGGTCCTTCGTAATACAAAAATCGCTCTATACTTCTTAAAGAAATTGCTGACACTCTTGCCTGCTGTGGGCATGCAGAGCTATTCCTGCCCAAACGCTCTGCTGCCCAGAGATAGCACAGCAGTGTTGCCAACTCTCCTTATGTTATCACGAAGCTTGAATGGCATGCAGCGTTTCTCCTGAAGTCCCAGTTCCCCAGACTTATGATTATACAGTCAAATTGTGGTCACACAATTAACTCCCACACCCCCAGGATGTGACTGTGAGGGGAGTTACATGACATGCAGTGGAACTGCAGAGAACTACTTAGTAATGTGTGCTGTGAAGGCATAGAAAAGAGAGGAAAAGAATCAAACACTATTTACTTGGAAAAATTCTTAAGGATTGCCTCCTGATTTTGGGGGTTTGCATCATGACTTGCAGCTGGCAACCTCCTCAGGAGTTCTTGGTGGGTTTTTCTACTCAGTCACTGTTTGCTCTCATGCTGAGTTCAAGAAATGACCTGCTTGGAGCATACAGGGAAGCAGGTGAGCTGCAAAGCTAAAAAGCAATCCTTTGGGCCATTTATTTATTCCAAGGACACTGACATATTTTTCCTTGACTTCCTGATGTTCACATAATGCTTCTCTAAAATTTCATGCAAATATATAAAAGATCTGATTGCTCTTTGAAGATCATGAGGAACCAAGATGGGAGGGTAAAGGCCCAAAGCTGGGGGTTCAAGCAGGGAAGGATGCCTTAGCACCACATACCAGGGTCTGCAGATGTTGCTGAACCTTCTGGCACTGGGTTCACTTGCTCTGTTTTCTTCCCACCTAGATGTGCCACTTCCCCACATAAAGTATTGCACTCCCACAGCTGGTATGCTGGCATCTGCTACCTCATCTGTTATGGGAAACATTTTTCTTGTCTTTTACCATGGTGTCTTGATGCTCAGAGCTTTTACTTTGATATTAGCAGAAGGATTTTATTGACAGTTTTACCATAGCACCATTTGCATTCAGTATTCCCATGAATCCTGGCTTGTCATATGAAGGTGCTTCACTAATACTGGATAATTTTCCCTTGACGAAGCACAGCTAATCCTTAAGCAGCCAAATATTAACTAGATGAGAGGAGCCCTGAGCTATACCTGCATTACACCCCACTGCTCCCTCTACACAGTGGATTAAAAGCAGGGCCCCATGATGTCCTGCCAGTGGCGGTGGTATTCTTCCTGCACACCCAGACAGCAAAGAAAAAATGGAATTACCCCCTTTGAAACAATTGTCCAGTGAGAGGTTTCCTTATCACTATCTGACATGATGATTATTTAGATTAGGATTAAGATCAAGGATTGAACAGGGCCTTGAATGTATGAGTTCTACCAGCATTAGTACAGCAGAGAGATATTTTCATCAATATACCTGGCATTGCACCACAGCTCTAAGGTACAGAGCAGTGTAAAAACCTTCTCTTCTGCAGGGAAAGCTGAAGGTTAAAATAACCTTGCTCTTCTGCTGGAAAGATACTTCTTTGGTGTTATTAAAATTGGTAAATCAGTAGTACATTTTCTGGCAGACCATCAGTCACTGTTAGGAAATTCCTGTTCAGGGAAACTGAAACACTGTAGGAAGACATCTCTATTAGCAGAAAAGGAGGGAAAGTAATGAGCATAAGATTTTTGTTAGGGTCCCACTGCTCAAGAATACTCAACTTCAGCTGAATATTTTTCAGGACACTTGCTGTTCCCCTTTTTTCTTTTAGATGTCAGATTTACCCACCACATCAAAATTCTGAATTTTGAACAACTAAAAGAATTATAACTGGATGTTCTGCAGAAAAGCAATTGTGGCTTTCAGCTGAAATGTGAGTTTTCCACTCTTTTCATCTTTGTCTGTGTTCAAAAAGAGAATGGTCAGCTTTAACACTTTTCAGGTTTCACCGAAATAGAATACGTATTTCTCAAGAATGCTTATTCTGCTATCCTCCCACGCTATGCATGGGGTGATCACTATAAGCTTATCCTGTGTTTGCTTTATCCTGCATGGAGGTGTGAGCTGAGTGGGGTTTTATCCCTTTGAACTAGCAGTGCCGTGGGCAGGTGTGGGCAGGATGAGGAGGAGCGAGCTCAAGGAGCAAGGCCATGTACAGAGCGGGTGCTACAGTCACGGGCACAACTTGACAAGAGACAGCATTTGTATCAACCCAGATATCTTTTTGAAGTGATCATAGATCTCAGTCTGAAGAAAGAGCTGAGTAATAACTGGAACCAAGCCTTACTTAAATAGTAGCCTACTACATGTTTAATTTTGCATCTGGGGTTTTCATATGTCTTATGTAGGCTACAACCAAATGAAAAGAAAGTTTGCACTTCACTTTCTGTTGTTTGGCTGGACATGAGTGATGAAATTGCTAAATCAGGGTTTGGCCTGACAGGAGAGATTTTCTGTTTTCTTAATGAGCTAATTATATTTTTTCTTCCCATCCATTTGCATTATTACATGATTAGAGGATCAGCTCTCTGTAACACATGGCTGGCACTGCACTGTGAGCTGGGAAAATGGCCATATTCCTATTGCCCATTTTAATTTGAGAAGCAGACAAATTACAGTTTGACAAGCTAAAGTTATATGCAAATGGTAATAAGCACCTCTGCACACAATGAAGATAATCAGAAGCCAGAAAACATCTTGTGGGTGCCCACCGTTTGTTTCAGAGCAGCTTTTATTCTGAAAGACTTGTCCAGGCTGGCCATTCATGTTAACAATAGCCAGTATTTACGTCATTTCTGCGGAAGGTTTTTGGTAGTATGGGCTGCCTTCAGGAGACACACTCCAGAAGAGGTTTGGTACATGCACTGTGGAGGATGCGAAGCAGGACTGGTTCCCTGCGGGCACCCTGGATGAGGCCACCTTGATTCAGGGAAGCAAAGAAGAGACTCTGCACTGATGGGTATGAAGTGTGAAGTGTCATTTGCCTTTTGGGGCATTTGACCCTGACCTGTATTGCTTTGAAGTAAAGATATAGCCTTGCTGCCCTCAAATCCAGGGGATCTGCCGCAGAAAATGCTGCTCAAATCTTCTCTAATGGACAGGCTCTGAATGACAGCATCTTCTGAGAAGAGCATGGGCTCATGGTTGTAGATTTTCTTCCGTTAACCTGATCAATGTTAACGTGCCCTTTGCTGGGCTAGTCAGCCCTTGTGAGTCAGTCTGGGATACCCTCAGGAGATGACCAGGACCCTTCAATGCAGGTGTCATTAAATGTACTCCAGGCTCAGCCCTCAGCGGGTCTGGTCTCCACTGAACTGGGGTAAATTAGGACCAACCAAACCCACTGAAGTTAACAGTGCTACAGCACAGGACAAAAGGACAAAATGATGCCAGAAAAGGCTCTCCTTAGCCTTTTCATGGGAAAGAGAAAAAAAAAAAAAAGCCCTTTCTCTTTGTTTTTAAAAAAGAACAAAGTATATACATACTCAACTGAGGAGAGGGTTAGGTAATTTTAAAGCATATTCTCCCATTAAATGGACAGATGGTCCTTCTATTGCACCAATAATTTTAATAGGATGAACACATACAAATTCTGCTTTTGCTTGTTGCCTATGTAATTTCTGAGATCACTGTGAGTTGCTGTTCAAGGTTGTAGTGAGTGGGTAGTGGGAAGCCTTTCAGACACTGCAATAAATTGCCAGGGAGCCTGCAAATTTCTCCTGGCAGAGCAGTTTCAATTATTAGAGGATTCGGCAACAGAAAACATCAGGGAATGGCAGGCTTTATTTTTTCACAGAGAGTATTTGTACTTTTTATAGTAGCTAATCCATCAGATTCATTTCATTGTTCAGGCGCGAAAGCAGGCAGCAGATTATTTTATGAGGGCAAGTGGCAATCCCTTAGAACAGGATCTTGTAAACCCAGTTTTTGCAGATAAGCTTTTAATTGTCTCCACATTCTTGCTGGATGTGTGCAAACCCCTTTAGCCTG
This sequence comes from Falco biarmicus, assembly GCF_023638135.1. Lineage (NCBI taxonomy): Eukaryota > Metazoa > Chordata > Aves > Falconiformes > Falconidae > Falco > Falco biarmicus. The sequence continues at coordinate 6,073,576 of NC_079293.1, read as the reverse complement.
TCATGCAGCTGACCCAAATCCACTGAAACAAAAAGAAATGTTCCCCTTGATTTCAGTGAGCTTCGGGTCAGACTTTATGAGTCACTGTTCATTCATAAAAATGACCTGTTTCTGAAATGAATGCCGGTCAGGTGAATGGCTGCATGCTGTATTGAACAGCTCCATTTCTCCGAAATACTGCTGCAACTGTTTTAAACTGTAATGTATGTCTCTTTTTCACTCAGCGTTGCTAGAAGGAAGGTCCAGGCTGAAGAGGGACACATACCAGAGCTACATACACAGCGCTGAGGACATGGCCATTTTTCTTGCATAACCAGGGCTAAGAAAACCATCCTGCCATCCTCTGTCCCTAATACCAAGTCAGGATGAAAATGCCTATTGACCCTGTTCCTCCCACATCCATTTTTAAAAAAATTTCTTTAATCCAGGAGATTCAATAACATTTATGCTTAAAGCAGCAGTATATCATATATGGTGGGAAACAGGATTTTGTCTCTAGCATTGATAATCAAAATGTCAGTCTCTGCCTAACTCCACAGGGTGTTGTTTTATTCCTCACTGCTGCCTGTACTGGACTGTTCCCCTCTTGGCCCTTTGCTGTTGCATTATTTGGTCTCACAAGTTGAGAACTAGAAAGCGAGTAACTCTTAACAAAAAGTAGCAGTTTCTAAAGAGAACAAACTTTTAGAGCATCTTTATTTGTATGAGCTTCTTGACCTACTTAAATTTAATTCTGATAATATATTACAGGAAGTACAATACCGTTAGTAATCTTTATGCACAGATGAATGGAATTTTTGGCGTAATTTTTTGGCTACCAGAAGCACAATGAGCAGGAACAGATTGTGAGTACTTATTGTCCTTGCAGTAAAAAAAAAAAAAAAAAATGAAAAAAAAAAAGAAAAAGAAGAAAAAGAAAAGAAAATTCAATAGAGTGTCTTGGAAGGAAACATTCCAGGCAGATGAACACTTTCCTAAAATCCAAAGGCAGTCCAACGATTTACCACCCATCCTGAATACTGTACTTTTCACCCTTGACCCCTCCTATGCCACCAACAACTGTAAATTAGCACTTGAGCATTTAATTAAGCATTAAAAGTAGATGCATTTTTAATTAGCATGGACTATCTGGTGCTCCTGATCTGACCAAGACCTCATCATCAGGGGTTACAGATTGATGTAGTGCAGAGGTGGACACAGGTAGGATGGCTGTGGCAATGCTGGCTGACGTCTCATTGGAAGTTTAAGTGGAGTGCAGCACCTCTCACACCACTGCCGTGGTGGTGACTGTCCCTTTGTTGCTCTCATTTGCCCCCAGTCCCTGTAAAGGCAGTACAATATTCCCTTGGGCTTTTTTGCTCACTTTTCCAGGTATATTTCTGGACATTTATAAGATTATTACTTGTTTTCCAGGAGTTGGTATTTTATTCTCTGTCTGAAATGTTTTGAGAGTCTTTCTACGCTTACTACTGAAGACCTGGGAAGATTGTGAAGCAAATCCTCCTGAAAGTAATTTCTGAACATGTGAAGGGCTAGGTGTCTGGGAAAATCATGCATGACCAAGCTTGACTGGTTTCTATGATGAGATGACCATCTTGGTGGAGAAGGGGATGCCGTTTACCTTGACTTTAGTAACTCTTCACCATAGTATCCATGCAGCAAAACTGGTGAGCTATGAACTAGATCAGTGGATGGGGAGTGGGAAACTGGCTGGACATGAAGGCTCAAAGGACATGACCGGTGGTGCACAGTCCAACTACCAGCAACCCTCAGGGACCATCACTGGGGCCAAGACTAGCGTCTTTGCTAGTTTTGTGGATGATTTGACAGAGTGCACTCTCAGCAGTTTTGGGAACTACATCAAACTGAGAGAAGTGGTCAGTTTGCTGGAGGGCAGGCTGTTGTGCTGGGGGATCTGGACAGGCTGGAGAAATGGGCAGACAGGAATCCCATGGAGCTCAGCACTGGGAGATTTAAAGTCCTGCACCTGGGGAAGAACAACCCCACACACCAGTGCAGGCTGGGGGCTGACTGGTGGGCTGGTTCTGCAAAAAATGATCTGGGGGTCCTGATGGATGAGTGGGATGTGAGGCAGCAGTGCTCTGGGCTGTATCAGCAACTGTTGCCAGCAGGTCAATGGAAATGTGTCTTCCCCTCCGCTCAGCACTGGGGAGTCACATCCAGAGTAGTGGGTTCAGTTTCAGGCTTCCCAGTACAGGGAAGACATAGACACGCTGAGGTGAGCCCAGCAAAGGGCCATCAGATGGGACAGTATAGAGGAGATGGTGCCAAACTCTGCTTAGCAGCGCAGTGGACAGGGCTACAACAAGGTGCGGTGGACACAAGCTGGAGCCAGAGGCATTACCATCAGATGTAAGGAAAAGAATTTTCATTGTGAGAGTGGTCAAACACCGGAGCAGACTGTCGTAGCCCAGAGAGGTTGTTGAATCTTCATCCTCAGAGATTTTGAAGCTCGGCTGAGCAACCTGCCCTCAGTGGCCCAGCTCTGGGCAGGGCTTGTGGCGGGTGGCCTCTGCAGGCCCCTTCCAGCCTCTGTGGGTCTGTGATTCTGCAATAACGAACTGCTAAATAAATCTTGTTCAACATTGTTGCCAGTTTCCTCGTCTTCACATCTTGAAAAGCTTTGGCAGCGGAAAAGGCCAAGGCAGCTGTCATCAGGAGAAGGAACAGCTCCCTCCAAGGGCCAGGCCTGCCAAGCGACACTGGCACAAACTTCTGACAGTGGCTGAGGAAGAACTGGGGAGTTAGTAGACTAGAAAAATCAGTTCGGGCTCAGAATTCATTGTAATGGAAACAGATACAGAAGCCTCGAACTTTTTCCGAGGAGTCTTCCATTTTTTTCTAAGTAGCTCCTAAGGTTCAGGCAAATCCACCTTTTGCATTCTGTCTTCACATGCTGCCATGAGGAAAGAGCGGCAGCGAGCACATCACCCCTGCTCCGTGTGCCTGTGCCACTTACAGGAGCTGAGCTGTGGGCAAAGCAATCTGCAGGTGTGGAAGCATTTCTGCTTGTATTTACAGCTCTGCTATAACACAGATTCTCAAACATCTCCTCCTTGGCTAAAGGTGTTTCTGTCTTTATGACCAAAAGGAAACAGTTTGCATCTTTTACTGACTTTCCAAGGCACGGCTGTAAGATATCATTGGCTTGTCCTTGGGGTGCAAAGAAGTCCTGGCACTGCCCTGGCATCCTTGCTTCCTTCCCTTTGTCTGCCCTGCTCTGCTCTGAGTCAACATCACAGTGATAAGGAAAATCACCTGACCAGCAACAGTCTTAAAAAGGAAAAGCATTTGAAAAATAACTTTCCAAGCAGAGTTTCTTTTAAACTGGTTGGAAATGAAGCGCAGCGGGATGAACTGGAGACAAAAGGATGAAATCAGCCCAGGGAAGAGAAGATGCTCTGCCTCAGTAAAAGTGCCTGACTTTGTTTTTTACAAAATACATCAGCACTGACTGTAAAAGCATCTGAGGAGTGACATGGAGCATTGCAAAGGGACATATGGGAGGCAGGAATTGAAATCATATACATGTGTAGAAAGCTGGGTGAGACAGCACATCATATTTCTCTCTGTGCCCTGGAAGGGCATATAGTTCTTTCACCTCTAATTATGCAGCATGTTTTTGGGTGAGATCTCTCCTTCCTTCAGCCGCACTTGTTAAAAGCATTTAAGCACATGCTAAACTCTCAGTCTGTGAATAATGTGGTGTTCACTTAGCAAAGGCCCTAATGACTTAATCTCCTTAACACTCCTATTAATTCTTAGGGCGTTTATTTCCCGCTGTGGCAAGTGCCATGACAAGGGAGATTACAACACAGTGGACAAAACTCCCTGGCACAAAGTACAGGAGAAGGAAAGACTCCTAAAGAAAGCCTCTGTCATGCTGTATTAATTATCTCAGCCTGCAATATTCAGGCTTAGCTATACTTTCACGTCATCACCACACAAGCTTATAGGTAGGTGCCCATATACAAAAGATGTGACAATAAAGGTCGTTGCAGGAAACCCCTTGCTGAATTCTTTCATCTAATTGGAAACATGAAAGTAAAATGACAGGAGCATCAGTTCAGCCAAAAAGTAGTTTGGCACAGAAACATGCTCAGAAGGTTTGTCTTGATCGTGGGGTTGAAAAGAAGCTGTCAGGCTCCTGAAATGCCTGGTGCTTCTCTCTGTTCAAAATAAACTGCTGACTCTAATGACTGCCCTTTCAGAGATGGTCTATTTTAAGACAATGGAGCTACGCCAGAAGGAGCAATCACAGGAATGACAGCATGCAATAAAGCAAAGCAAGCCAGGCTGGATTTTTTTATCTTCTGCAAAGGGATTCCTTTCATGCTTATGCTTTAGCACTGGACATTACATGAAATCTTGTGAACCCCAGGGATGGAGAAGAAAGAGCTGGCAGCTGGTGGCACAGCTGTTGTATTTGTGCTGCTGAGAGGGGAATGCCTCGTGTCATGGGCTGGAGCAGATTTAGCCTTGCTGTGCAGCAACGTGTGCTTGATCTGTCTGTTTACTATTGAGTATACGAATAAGTGCTTTACTGAACTGGATTCTTAAATGCAAAGCAATATCCCGCCTCTGGGGAGCCCATAGTGAAATGCTGGGTGTTTCAGTGATGGAGGAATTGTACCCTGTTATCTATTGTTCATTAGTGAACCGTCTCTGACCCACTGCAAGACCCTGCAAATCATTTTAAGTTTGTCCCAGTCTAAGTCCAAAGTGCTTGTGTGGCTTGTCTGGAGCATAAAGGAGCCCTGAAATTCCCTCCTTTAGTGCATTTCTAGTGGAGGTGATTTCTTCCACACCCTCATGGAGCATTTCTGGGTCAGTTAGTAAGTACTTGCCAGTTTTCCCTCAGTCATTCTTCATTGCTTGGAACATGTCTCACACATCAGTACAACTGCTTTCTGTCATTGTAGTCATTGTAAATTCATTAGGATTTATTTTTATTCCTGTGTGCATTGGCACAGCTCTTGATAAAATGGAGTGAGTAATCTATACACCTAAACAATAATAAATGTGATCTATCTCTTGACACGTACAACGATGTAACTAGAACAGCAGTATTTCTTTGTGCATAGGAATTGCTTTTTCAAAGCGAATTTGACCAAGTTAAAAAGACAAACGATAGACCTGTGTAACATCATAGTAATCAGCAGAGAGAGTTGCTGTGGGTCTTGCTTTACTGCCTTTATTATGGTCCATTCCCAAATTACATCTTCTTCCTACAACACTGGGACTCCAGTGTTAGCTCATTTCTGAAATGTGTGAAGGAGTGAGGACTGCAGATTTGTTGGCGCTCTATATATCACACTTTGTGGTGATACATAATGCATAATAAATACAAATATATAAAATCTGGACTTTGAGAAGAGGTACTGCCTTTGCGGTGCTCCCATAACCACTAAAGTTCCTCAAGGTTCCTTCAATCAGTCAAACCTCCATCAGGTCGTAAAAGCCATGATTACAAGTGGGCTTATCCCACCTTTGCAGCGTCCTTCCCCTTGCTGAACACTCACCCTACACAATTATATCAAGCTGTTAAGACAATAGCCCCCAGGGCTGAAGTTAAGGTACAATGCCAATGTGTTCTAGGGAAATAATAAATATGTTATTTTTAGTATAGTATTTATAGTATACATAATATTACATGCTGCAGTATATATTTATCCTGTTTAAACAAACAATAACTGCAATTATAACCTGCCTTAGTAAGTAGAAAGTAAACGTATGAAGCATTTGCATAAAAAGGAGAATGAACTGTAGAAAATACCTAAAACCTCTTATCTCTCTTTCAAGAAAGTTGCAATGGAAAAAAGCAACAGATTTCAAAGGAGAGACTAAGAACATGGAAGTTTTCCCTTGATGTCTGAACAGACATATTTCCTTTTTGTATCAATGCTTAAGTTTTTAGGCTTTGCCTGGTCTTTTCTAACAAAATGGTGTAAAGCCTAACACTTCCTCTCTAAAAGACGAGGAGAAAACTAGGATCTCAGCTTTAAAAATGCTGCTATATGAACATCAGCATGCAGGATTTAAAAATAAATGGGCAAGCCCCCAGCTTGGCCTGAGTGGAGCCATGGCAGTTCCCACCCATTGAGGGCCTTGGACCCTTCAGGCTTATGGCGCGGTGCCTTCTGGAAATCATGCTTGTGGCCTCAGCTGATTGCCACCTTGATTGCCCCCTTTTCTATTCTGGACATTTTGCTTGCTGATATACTCTGTAGCTTTCTTGCTCTTTTCCTGTTTTTGAAGTTGTCCTTTTACCTTGATTATTCTTCCCAAGCAACATTCCTGGTTTTTGGTCTTCCGTTGGTAAGACCATCATTTTTGAGAGAGGTGCAAGTAGCTGCCATACCTGGCTGACAGGCGGATCCTGCTTGAGGCTGCTGCCCTGCACACCAGCTGCCCCTCGCTGCTCAGGAATGCAGAAAGCCACAGACAGCCAAGGCAGCGGGAGCCTCTGCCCCAAACACGGGTCGCTTGGAAAACCGAAGGAGGGTGTGCGGATCTGTTTCAGAACTAGATGTGGCAGCAGCATGAAGGGAGGAATGCACAGGCCCTGTCATGCACCAAGACAGCACGGGGCTACCCTGGGGAAGGGTCAGTGCTGCCTTTGCCTTCTCTTTCCCCTCTTCAGTAACCCACACATGCAACCCAGCAGCTCTCTTCACAGAATCATAGAATCATTTATGTTGGAGAAGACCTTTAAGATTATCAGTTCCAACCTTTAACCCAGGACTGCCAAGTCCACCACTAAACCATGTCCGTAAGCACCACATTTATGTGTTTTTTAAACACTCTTGGTACATCTAATAAAAAAGCAGGTCATCAGATCTGTTAGATAAGCAGGAATGTGGGGCTTCTGTGTCTATTCTTCATAATTAGGCAGCACTGTAGCCAATAAATGCCTCCTCAGGTCCTCCTTCCCAAGGAGACACCCCCAGAGTCCAAAAGGCTGACTGACTCCTCAGACTGACTTGGAGAATCATCTGGTTATGAGGGATGATTACAAAGGTGACATCTCTCTTTATCTCATATGTACACACAGATCTGTTTTTACCCTATGTGTTTATATTGGTTTTTCTCTGCTTAGTCTGGATTTACAGTCCCTTCTAAAATGTCATTTTACTTGAAGAAACTTATAAAGAAAGTCTGTGTAATCAGTTCAGTAACATTCTTCAGAGGGCTTCAATGCAGCATGATATTTTTCGTTAAACAATAGACTTAGCCAACAGCTGTGTTTCATTTACATACAAAGCCTGAATTTCATAGTGACCTTTATGTGGAGAAACCTTTTTTTGGGTATTTGTTTTCAGCAGTTCTAGTATCTGCAGTTGCTATTTGTGTCTCAGTTGGCTTTCCAGAAAGGTTTCCATGTGGAAGCATTGTCTGGATGAAAGGAGGACCAGACCAGTTTTCTGAGCCATTGTCCTTGCTACTGATGTGCTGGCACGTCTAGAAACCTCGTGGTCCTGGGCCAAATCACTGCTGCCTGTGGACAGATGCTGGAGGAGATGGGTGCACTTGACACATGCAGTCCAGAGTCAGTAGATCCACAACCTGCATATTTTGGATTCACCGTAAGTGACCTTTAGAGAGCATGGCCTTGTATTTCCATTTGGGATTTCTCAATAATTCTTCTTAGCTGTCACATTTGGGAACAAAATTCTGAATGAGAGTCGGAATGACACCATTACTGGAAAAATTGGCTTAAGCTGGTAGGCAGGCGATTCCACCAGCCTTGACTTTTTCTAAAATACATGGCAAAACTTTCATTCCATTTCCATTTCACCATCCCTTCCTGGCTGTTTTTGTTTGCTTGCTTTTGTGGATTGGGAACTATCTGCGGCAACGTGTGCACTGTATTTGCTCCCTGCTTGTCAAGACACGAATCATTGTGAGTCCAGCATTTTGGTGTCTTCATTTGTCTTCACGCTCTGCTGTGAGTCTCAGCAGCTTTGCCATTGTACTCTAGAGACTACAGATCTATGTGAATGGTTGAATATCTCATAAGCATGTGACTTTTGTCCAGTAATAGGTGCCTTGGGGACCCAAGGTTAAAGAAGAGATGAAAGACTCTAGTAGTATATACACGGTGCCACTGACCCAGGCTGACACTGAATGTTAGGCACCTAAAGCCCTCCGTGGCTTTGGACCTATGTGACCTGTACCCCCTTCCTCAAGGCAGATTGGACCCTGTGTCAGTGCTCTTAGGGGAAGTTAACGTCAAGTACAATTTTCTAAAGTGCTCAATCAAACCACACAGATGAGTCCCACAGAGTTAGAATAAAACTGTGGACAGTAATGCAGGGACTTTCATAAAGAAAAAGCCTGAAAATGTGAAACTCAATAGGAACTACTCCAGAAAGATGGACTGCTGTAGCTGCTCATGGAGGGGGTGGGCTATACATTGCAGCAACTAACACATCTCCTGTTCTACTTGCTGCCTTCTGCACTTGACAGACAGGCAGCTGGGGAAAATAACTCATCCAAGCACAGGGTCATCTCTCCGGATCTGTGAGACCCAAATTCCTTAGACTCAAGCCTCTCTGCTGTAGATGAGAGGGAGCCCAGGTTACAGTGGCAGTTCAAGCGAGGAATATCTCACATACCATATGGGGAAACACAAATAGCTTTCTGTGCTGTGGTGAGCCTCTGTGCCTGGTAATTCTTTAGCTCAGTTCTACCTCTGAATTTGCTTCCTTGCTTTTTTGATAAAATGTGGATTATTTCAGGCCCCTCTGATCTTGCCTCAAGTCATGCCCATCCATGCTGTGTAAATTCAGAAAGCTTGCCTATTCTTTCCCTGGTTTTCACAGCTGGTTTAGTAAAGATACTGTATCTCCCTAGAAACTCTGTTTTTCTTACATATCAGTATTTAGGCCTTTTCCTTACCAGTTTTATCTTTTCCTTTCAAATCTTATTTTACTGCAGGCTGAGGTGCTTTAGATCATACAGTTCTACACTGACCACTCTGGAAGAGGTGCAACAGAACTGGAGCAGCAAGCAGAAATGCAGGGTGCCTGGAGCCAGCTGCTCTTTGGCAGCCCCCACTGAACTGACGCAGGGGACAGACCCTTCCAGCACTGCAGGCCCCACGCAGTGCATGAAGGAGTCCCCACTGGCAAACAGTGAGTGCAGAGTAAAGCATGGAGGATAATTTCAACACATTTCTCCTTGTCTTTGTTTATGTGCACCTGCCTGGTGTAAGCACCCTGGAGTGAAATCCCACAGCATCGTTTCTGCATATTACTGGTGCCATTAGAGTAGCCACATGCTCGGCCAGTTCCTCTCCATCTTCACCGGCAAGCGGGGTGTGTGGAGGAAGGGAGTTAACCCTGGACATGGTTGTCCCAGCGTCAGGGTGCTGTGTTTCCAGCCCCCTGAGGGCCTGAATATTTGGGAGAGAGGGACGTGGCTGCCTTTCATCCCAGCCATTTGCAGTTGGTGAATCAGTCGCTGAAGGGGCAGAACTTGGAGCAATGCTCATTCAGTTGTGCTGTGATGGAGAGTGGGTGATAAAGAGAGGAAAAATAGTGCCCAAACCAGTCTTGAAAGATGGCCTCAGCTGTGATCAAGCAGTCGCAGAAGCTAGCCAGGTGGGAGACACTCACCAGTACAGGGAGCTGCCCATGCCCAGTGGTGTGATGAGGTGCCACAGGGGCTGCAGGAATGGGCAGTTTTCCACCCTGGTGGGAAGAACATCCCTCTGTGTTGAACATGGGACGGTACTAATAGCTGGACCACAGATGGAGATGCTATGGAGATAACAGTATGAATTAATTAAAACATTGATTGAGAATAAGTAATACAAGTTCATAACCAATGGGAAAGTGGATGTTATGTATTACTGTGCACATGTGAAGGAAGCTGAGCCTTACAGTCATTGGGCTCAAGCTTTAACAAACCTTGGCCCTTCTGTCTCAGTAATGCCTCGGCACCTGCCACACAGATGAATGGAAGCTGCTCCTGGCATCTTTCACTAGTGCGTGCTTGGTCTGATACCCTGACTTCATCTTCCAGAGTGCAGTCAGCTTCAGCTAGCTGAGAGTCGTGTTTTAGTATTAGGGTAGCTGAATCCACAAGTAACTCTCTTGTCTTTGATGGGACTTGAGGCAATGTAGGATGCTTCACACAAGCTCCCTGGGTATCTGTAGGAAAATCTCTGTGATCCCTTATGGATAATCTCTCTCCCACAGTGTGTGCCTCACCCTGACCAGGGCACCCTGAAGCTGATGGGGAGAAAAGCTGCCCATGAGCTGCCTTTCTGGAGTGGGCGAGTAAGGACTGATCACCCTTCAGCAAGGAGGTAGAAGGGAGCGCTGCAAGATACACAGAGCAAATGGATGAATTTTATTGCTCCCAACACAAACATTCCCTTGAAAGTGCTCCTGCACGTTCACAGCATGGTGAAACTGCAGGTGAAATGGGTGCTAAACAAAATTCATTACTTTTCTCACATGGCCATGAGAAAAGGCATGGTTATACTGAAAAAAGCAACACCATCAGCCACTGCAGAGGTGAAGGGCTGATTTACACTCTCTCTCATGCTTGCCCTCAGCCACAGCACTAGAACCGCATAAGTAGTGCTTGGCCACCCTCCGGTAGTTTTATCAGTTGTGGACATTATTAGTTATAATTCTTTGACAGTTTATCAAGAGAATAATGCTAACAAGGGCATGAACAGGAGTCAAGAGTGTATTTAAAAGGAAAAGGTTGTGTTTCTGTAACAACAGGTTAGTAGAAAAATTGCCTCTGTCTATGGAGACTTTGCGTTTACCAGATGTTCTATATTTGAGACTCCTGCAGTTAGCTTCTGAAGAGGTAAATTAGACAAGATAAGTTTCAGAGTTAATCATTACTGTTACATATTTGAAACACCACCTGGTATTTGCAGTATAATTCATGATGTTATGACTCTTGCACAGCGGTTTTAAATAGTCTTCAGCAATGTCTATCACTTGAATTGGTTAGGAAAGATAATCTTATCTGCCCCATAAAACAAAACACTTTGGCTATGTTTTTTATCATCCAGTCATAAACTCTCTATGTTTTAGAATACTTTTTCAACAAATCTGCTAGGGTGAGGCTGAAAAAATGCTTCAAGAAATGGGAGTTTGAAACTTTTCAATAGATCTAAGATGAACTCATTTTACTGCCCATTGCAGGCAAACAAACCTATCTGTATCTCTTACCCTGAGTGTGTAATTCACAGTAATGTAACTCATGTTGTGTCCAACAGCAACTCAATATTGCCACGAGGCTGCTCTATTCATAATAAATAGGTAACTATGCAAATTGATGAACACTTATCTGTAATCAAGAAAGAACAGAATTGGGGAAATCAAAATTTTCTCATTTGCATGTTTAAGATATGCTTATATGTGGTGATTTTTAACACCTGCCTGCATCAACTTAAACAGGCAGCCAAGCCAGGTCTAAAATCTTCTGCAAATCCCACCTCAGGGAATTTTCAGGAAAAGAAATTAAAGTTGCCATAATGCTAAAAGCTCTGCTAAGCTGATCCAGAGAGAGACCTTAGAAGGAAGAAACCTTTCTTGAATGCATTTCTATATCATGCGCCTTATTCTCCAGTATATATTGGAAGGGAAAATTACGTGGCTCGTGAGCTAAATATCTGCTGCAGCACTGCTGAGCAAAATGCAGAGGCTGAGAAGACCAGTGCGTGAGGGCAGCTTTCGTCACGTGCTTCTGCTGGGCCTCTTAGCTCAGGGTCCTGACTGGGGGGGTGGGGGGGCAGGTCATAATTGAGTATATTTACTTTTGTATTCATGAGTTGTTTCACATTCAACAGGAGCTCTGAACGTGTGCTGTATCCATACAGTCCCACTGATGTCCATGGGGTAAGCCTACAGAAACCAGTTGCTCTGCCATAATCCCTGTTATACTCCTGTCATTAGTTGAGAATAAAAGCTTGGGTAGACAGGCCCTAAGCTGTCAAGTATTACTGCAGCTAAAACCGAAACAAGTAAATTTTGCAGCATCCAAAAAGTCACCTGCTGAGCAACATGGAAGTGCAGGGTCGCAGCAGTCGCCTCTTGGCTGCTCTGGGCGGTGTGCACGGTGGGTAGGTGCGGCACGCTCACCCCATGGGTTTGTGCTGGTGGGTGCTCAAGCCCCATGTCCCTGTACTTCTGGGGATAAATAACTAGCCATGCTTAGCCATGGGAATAAACTTGAAAGAGAGTCAAGGGGAGCAGAGCTTACTGATAATCCTGAGAGAAGGCTAAGGTCTAGTGGTGGGATCCTACAAGCCAGAAGGATGCACAGATATGCCTCATCTTCTACCTGGAGCTGATTATATAACCTTTTCCTTAAGATTTAACCCCTGTACATTCAGGTGTGTGGATAACTGGCTAGCTGAAAAGGGTCACATAGACATAGTCCAGCTGGCTGGACAAAAATGCACATCGCTCTCAGCTTATCTGAAGTAAAGCAAAATACACTGTCTTTGGCTGTCCTTGTTACACAGTAACAGGAAGATTTTGGTGGGAAAAGAATGTTGCAGGTGGGAACAGAAAACTACAGAAGAGAAACTAGGGGTGGGCTTGGTATTTAGGCAACTAACCAATAATGAGCTTAACTTTTGTAATATGTATGAGCTAATTATAAGAAGGCATAAAAGGTGACTGTAAGAGACAATAAACGAAGTCTGCTGATCACTCATATTGAGCGACTGTGTCTTCCCTCCGTCGCAACACAGGTGAACAAAAATACGAAGACAGAGTGTGACAGCAAGCCTGGGATGGGCCACCTCACTCCAGCTAGGGGTTTTCCCTATAGAAATTGTGCCTCTGGAGCTCTGTGTCTTATCTGACATCTCAGTGAGCTCCACATTTGCAGCAGCTCAGTGAAAGCAGAGCTCTCATAGATGTTGTCATAGATGTTGCATTAGAAATTACTCACCCTGTTCACACTCAAGGGAACTTACAAGGTTTTTTGGAAGCTTTCCACTCCAGACATGCAAGGCTGAGCTAGTTTTCTAGACTCTGCAGCTGATGGGGAGAAACTGGCACACATAGGGGTGACTCATTGCTCTGCTGGGAGTATTGGCCTGTCACTGCAGCCATTTGAGTCAGCCAATGCAAAAACATCAGTTGCCGGGATGCATGCTTGGTCAGATGATCCCCAGCTTTTGGACCTGTTTAGGTCTCTTTCCTAAGGCTATGTTAACCTGCCTGCAGTCTCAGGCTATTTACACAGTAGAAGAAAATCAGAAAGTAAGTCAGAGGGTAAATTCTTTAGTTTTCTACCCAAATTTCTCCTCATTATCAGGATCTGTTCCTTGGCCAGAAAAATTGTTCACCAAGTCCTTTCCACTTGCAAAATTCAGTGCATGCTCTCACTCCAGAGTTTTTGCAGCAGGTCCTCTTCATTAATAAAATATTTACAGCCTCAGCATCTCTAAGAGTGGCATCTAGCTAGAGGTCATCCCAAACACTTACTTTCATCAAACAGCTATCCTTAATGGAAGCTCATTCTGCCTATCTGTGTACCTCTGGTATGAATTTTTTAATGGCTTCACATACTCTTTCATTAAATAATGCAGGCCACAATTAGTCTTGAGCCCTAGCTTCCATAATTTCTTGTATATGTATTTCAATAGATGTGTTACTTATATATACACGCTTATACTATATATACACGCTATATATACACACTCTTTCTCTCTATATATACACTACAATTTCAGCATGTGTGTGTATAAATATAAGGGACCAGCTGTATCAGCTGAATGCTCACAAATCTATGGAGCCTGATGGCTCCAGACTTCTTCCCAGACTTTCATCCCAGAATACTGAAGGAGCTAGTGGATGTTATGGCAGGACTACTCCTGATCATTTACCAAAGGTCTTGCGAGTCTGAGAAGGTCACCACTGACTGGAAGCTAGCTAGTGGCATTCCAGTTTACAAGAAGGGTGTGAGGGAAGACCCAGGAAACTACAAACCTGTTAGCCTAACCTCAGTTCCTGGAAAAATTATAAAGAAGATCATACTGGGTGCTATTGAAAGGCATTTAAAGGACAATCCAGTCATCAGGCACAGTCAACACAGGTTCACAAGGGGAAAGTCCTGCTTAACCAATTTGATGTCCTTCTATGACAAGGTCACCTGCCTAGTGGATGAAGGGAAAGAGGTGGATGTAGTTTTTCTGGAATTTAGTAAAGCTTTTAATACTGTCCCTCACAGCATCCTTCTGGACAAGTTGTCCAGCTGTGAGATGAGCAGGTACAAAATGCACTGGATGAAGAACCGGCTGAATGGCAGAGCTCAAATTGTTGTAGTGAACGGGGCTACATCTGGCTGGTGACCAGTGACCAGCGGTGTTCCTCAGGGCTCAGTTTTAGGGCCAGTTCTGTTCCATATTTTTATCAATGATCTGGATGCAGGAGTTGAATGCACCATTAGCATGTTTGCTGACACCAAACTAGGGAGTGCTGTTGACTCTCTTAAGGGACAAAAGATGGCTCAAAGCTTCATCAGCTTCAAAGCTTCAAAACTTGAAGCTTCAAAGCTTCAAGCCCAACCTTGACATTATGAAACATTTTTTTTACTGAGAGGATGGTCAAACACTGGAATGGGCTTCCTAGAGAGGTGGTCAATGCCCCCTGCTTGTCAGTGTTTAAGAGGCATTTGCTTAATGCCCTTAATAATGTTTTAACTTTTGATCATCCCTGACGTGGCCAGGCAGTGTAGATCCCTTCCACTGAACTATTCTATTCTATTCTATTCTATTCTGTTCTGTTCTGTTCTATTCTATTCTATTCTATTCTGTTCTATTCTATTCTTATTCTATTCTATTCTTATTCTATTCTATTCTATGCTATTCTATTCTATTCTTATTCTATTCTATTCTATTCTATTCTGTTCTATTCTATTCTATTCTGTTCTGTTCTGTTCTATTCTATTATATTCTATTCTTATTCTATTCTATTCTATTCTGTTCTATTCTGTTCTGTTCTGTTCTGTTCCCTTCCATTCCTTTCCATTACATTCTATTAATTTGCAATGTTTTGGAGGGGTTATAACATTTGGAAAAGCTCTGCTCTACAGAGCACGACCTTGGAACACACACAAATTTGGCAAGAGGCCTGACTATGCTTTGTTTCATTTACCTGCTCTCACAGACAGCCAAATTTTCAGGAACAGAGTGTTTAGCCGTACAGCTGCTTTCCTGCTGTAAGAGGAAGTGAGAAAGAATGACTGTGCTTCTTCTGTAGGAACCTCTGCTGAGCAGCTGTTCTCATGTTTTCATTACTCCTTTCAGATTTGTATTTTTGAGGAGCTTATTCCTTATTTTTATAAATTAGTGGTGTGATTCTCTGCTCTCAAATTTGGGCTCTCAACACAAGCCCAGTGAAATACCATCAAACCCATCACCACTTGCAGTGATGAGGCCATTTGCTTGTGAAGGGTTTGAAGGACACCCTGGTTCTGTACTTCCCTGGCAGCCACCCCTGTGACACTGGGGGCGGGGGGTGTGTGTGGGTCCTGGGGTGCTGGAGGCAGCTCATGTCGTCTCTCTTTCTATAGGGAATATACCTTACAGATCTGAAGGGAGGCCTTAAGCCTTAAGGACTGCTAACTTCTTCACACTCTCCAGCTTCCCACCCTCTCACATGCATGCACATGCCAGCCTTTATATCCAGTCCTACTAGTTACCTGAGGATGCAGTTATGCCTGTTCTGTCCATCTTTACTTAATTGCTGTAGGGAAGAGGTGAAGATGTGAATAAGAACAGAAAATTCCCCCAAAATCTTACCAGGCTGTCCAAAACAGCAAAGAGGCAAAAGAAACTCAGTTTTAGATGGATTTCTATAAACCCTGGCCCCCAAGACAAGGACAGTTCAAGCTAAGCTTCCAGAAAACTAGTTTGATGCACTGTCCTAAATGGGAAACAATTTAGGACAGTGCATCAAATAAAATGCATCAATAAAAGAGTAAACCAAATGGGGTGCAGCTGAAATAATTTAATTTTGTGGCTGTGCCCTCATCGGACTTCTTCCAGTGGGTGGATTACTTTCATGTTATAACTGTAACCCACATGCTATGTCTACCTGTGAGTCTCCCTTTCTTATTTCTTACCGTAATTTGCGTTTCTCCTGTCCCCACGCTTGGTTCCAGACTGGCATCGGATTGATGTTTACATGGGATGCAGCACAGCATTCTTCCTTTCCTCTTGTACATTTTGCATATTTTACTTTGACCACTTGCCACTTAATTTTTCTGTTCCCAACCAACAAGTTGGAACAACTTCTCTCACCCTTATACACATTTTCTCCTCACAAATGCTTAAATCAGGTATAAGCCCATGGGATTTCTTGGTATTGCTGTTGTGTAAGTCTGTTGTAGATGGGAAAAAGGTAAATGCTATGAACTAGTCTTGTGTATTCTTTGAGAAACATAAAAACATTTACAAGTTCATATCCTAACAGGAAACATATTCTTCTGGTTTTGTTCTAGTGTTTCACCCTAGATTCCTAAGTTAATACAACATACGCAAAAATCTATCCAGACTGCAAGAGGTGCTGGAAAAGGAGGGAAAAGTTACTACGACAAATCATTTTTACAGGCAGGCTGTTATGGGGCGGCATTTCACATTTGTCTCCTGTCAGCAGTTAAAAAAACCCACGGAAAATCTGTAGTATACATAGGTGTTGCTCTGCAGTGAAAACTGCTGCTCCTTTGCTTAGAGGAATTGAAGGCAGATATTTGAACTGATGCTTCTCTGATCTGGAGACACCAACATGCCACTTAACCCCTCCTGCGCTTATCCCCTGTGCACCCCTCGCAGCCAAGCTTGCCCCGGCCACAGGGGCCACGTCCTTGGCAGAGGGGCTGGTGCAGGCAGCCAGGCGAGGGCAAGTGGAGGAAGAGGAGGCATTAAGGGTGCACAGCAAAGCATGTAGGAGTGTATTGATGGCAAGGCAAAAAGTAAAGGCAGACAGTAAACCAAAACACAATAATGGATGGGGAAGTCCAGTGGAGCTCTGTCATCCTTCGCTTGCCAAGAGTTACAAGCTTAAGTGTTGGCTGTCATAAAACGCAACGTAAAACTGAGCCTCTCGGTTTGCTCCTATAGACTATTGCTGAAAAGGCAAAACAACCATTTAAATATGGATTTGATGCACGTGCTCAAGCAGTGACAAATCAGATCTACAATTCTATGAGCTGTGATGTGAAATGTAGGGGGTGTCAGTCTGCAGGCTTGGGGGCACAAACAGTCTAACAGCTGCGTGGGGAAGTAGCTTTGTGCTCACCCCTCCGTGATGCTATTGTGCTGCTGCATAATTATGGCCACCAGCTACTGCCCCATCTGGGCCGCCCATGTTAGAAGCTGCCCAAACACCTGGTCCCTCATGGCTCACACCTCCTGGAGGGGAGGACACATGATGCTGAGCACGGGAGGGGAGGAAACGGGCAAGTAAAGGCCAAGGACAGCTTTTACAACGACAGGGTATCACACAGCCACTTCCCCTGCCATGACCTGACTCTTTGGGACATTTGCAAAACGTCTGCACATCCCTGGCTGGTCTGCCAAGGAGCACAGGGAACATGGGGATAGACGGCTGCTAGGAGCCCTGTGGCTGCTGCAGCAGCCTGTGCCCCTCCTGGGTAAGCAACTGGCACTCCTTTGGCAGCACTGCTGGGGCAGGCACAGCGAGTGGGCACAGCTCTGAAAGGTTGAAGGTTGCCCTTGCAGAGCTCTGGAGCTTTGATCTGAGCAAAAAGATGCTCCCGGAGCTGCTGTGACTTGAATTATGTGGAAAAAGGAAATTTCACTGGGACTTTGTAAGGATGCAGTTGGCAAACGCTACATGAAAGGGCATCTGTGCAGCTTGGCCAAATAGCCTGTCACCATTAGCAAGTGCAAGAGCAGCTGAGGCGAGGCAGTGGAGGTGAAGTGCAATATTTCACTTCAGCACGGCATCAAGTAGCACTCCTGTGCACAGGCTTGGGGCTACCCAGTGCTGTGTTAAGGTAAAAGCTGCTCCAAAGGTGCTGGGGAGGAGAGGAGCTCTCAGGGAGCCGTTCACTCTGCACCGGCTCTCACAGACTAGTCTGGGTAATGAACACCCTCTGCTCTCTGCCCCTGCTGAGCCCTCATTTGCCAAATACACCCTTTGCCTTTAGCTGTTGCCAGAAGAGACCTTTAGCCTGATGTCGAAATTCAAGCGGCAAATGCTCTTTGGCACAGTTAGTGCTGATGAGGGAGTTATTTTCCCAGCGGACTTTATAGTGGTTAGAGGAACAACACAAGCTCTCTTGTGTAAGCAAACTGCCCCACAGGTGATCCCCGTGTCTCTCCAAGGCCATCTCCTGGCATGGCTCTGCCAGCTGAACGTGCAATTTCTTTAACCCTCAGGCTGACATAATTCTGTGGGCAAAACTTCTTAAACATGAACTAAGGCAGCGTGTATTTGAGGTGTCCCTGTGCCACTCCTTCAGCCGGTGTCTGCCACAAACTCTTACCAAGTGTTAATCGTTTGGCAAAATGAGTTGGAAAAGCCAAACCTGTGCAGGAAATAACTGCAAATGAAGCCTGAGCAGGAGCTGATAGAGAAAAGGAAATTTCATTGGGACTTGTAAGGATGCAGTAAGGAAATAATTTGGTGGCTGCTAAACAGTACAGATCAGAGGAGGCAGAAATGCAACCCCAGCAGCCAGGGGAACAACACAAAAGGTGTCTGGGCATCTGTGCTTGTTTAAGATTTGACCATGGATTATGGGGGTTTCTGTCTAAACCCAGCCAGGATCAACTGGCTCACCACAGAGCAAAGATCTGACAAGTGTAGGAAATTCAGGGGTTTAAAATAGGGCATAACTGGGTTTGCAAATATGGTAAGTCTTGTAACATATCAGAGTAAGTTTTAACTCCCTGCACTCATACTGCTAATTCAGAGAACACCCTATCTTTATCTACACCAAGGGCTTTCATGGGATAAATTATTTTCACAAGTCTGTTAAATGTCCTGTGCACACAAGGGCATTTCGACATTTGTTCCCTCTTCTAGCCACTGACCTCTAAGTATGACACCCAAATTTCTGATCTTCATGTATCCCCACAATTTTGTCTGTTCTGAATTTCATCTCCTTCACAACAGTGCGAAACTGTTCCACAGAGATCCACAATTCAGTTATATATTGCATAAAAAGCACTTTAATTTGTTTGCTTAAAACCTACTGTCCGGTAATCTTATTAGATGTCCAAAGTCCTTGTATTTTGAGAAAAGTAAATTGTTTTTCCCTATTAATTTTCACTTGAGCACCAATTCTTGTGTATGCTTCCAGCAGAGTCCCATGTCTAATTTTTTTTTCCATGCTGAAGCATCTAACACTACATTTTTTCGATTCTCAAAAGAAGCTATTCCATGCCTCTTATCTCTGTAGTTTTCAAATAAATTCTATTTTTAAGCTGGGATGATGGCCACTGCAAGCAATATTGAAGATGCATTTACATGCTTTTATATGGCAACATAATGGTGTTTCTTATTTTGGTCTCTCTTCCTGAGATGCAGAAAAGAGTTTGCATGCCCGAACACTTGTCTACTCTTTCTAGCTGCACTACCTAAAATAAGGTATAAATTCCAAATGCACAAACATTTTGTACTCCACTGCAGCAGTCATACTACTGACCACATGCCTAATCACCTACTTGCCCTTCTGAGCATCTCCAGCACCGAGTGATATTTTCAGGCAACTAGTCATATTGACATTGAGAGCTCTCGGCTGGCTCGTAAGAGATAAATCAGAGGCTGCAGATGGGTATAATTTTCTCCTTGTGCTTGACTATGCTTTTTTTTGCACTCAATTTCACCTGCAAGCTTATTGCCCACTTATTTAATGTTCTGGTGACAATTTTTGCAGTCAGCTTTAGATTTGACTATCATGATTTATTTTGTATTATCTTCAGACTGTGTAGCACACACACATTGCTACTTGCCTCATTTTCATCAGTACCTTGAAGTGAATGTGTCACACTCATACAAAATGGCCTATGTATGTACATACATATAGGATGCATTGAATGATCCTGGTACAGAACCTCATGCAACCTGCCAGCAACCTGGTCTTTAATGCCTAATATTTGGCTTCTTGCTATTAACCATTTATTAGTCTGAGAAAGAACTTCCTTTCTATGCCTGGCAACCCACTTTCTTTAAGAGCTGTTGGTGGGAACTTTTGTGCTAACTATCAACTGGATCGCCTTTTCACAATGTACGTGACTCCTGCAAAGTGCTCTAATAACAGCTTGAGAGACCAGTGTTGAAGTGGGTGGTATGAGAGAGGCAAAAGAAGGATGTATGCTCAATGTGACAGCTAGCAAAACTGGCAAATGGTAGTTCATAAAATGGCAAAAATTACGAGAAATACTCTAAGCAGACAAGACCCCTGAAATAACGCAAGAATATATTAAATATATTTTATTAGAGAAAACACTCAGATTGTCATCCTCAGCTTGTGCAAATTCTATGTTTCATGGGCAGGAGAACTGACAAGAGAAGAAATGAAAAGGATTAGCAAGAAAACAGAGAGTTCTAAAGAATTAGCGAGAAAACATAGAGTTCTAAAGAATTAACAAGAAAACTAAGATGGATGAAGGATGCATAAATATTTGGAGACCAGTATCTGAGGGCCAAGTTCTGCTTTTCTCATAGGGACTCATGCAAAGTAACTTTCACTCACCATGCAGCCCGGCTGGACAACTCGGATAACTTGAATGTGGGACTGAGATGAGCTGATGAGCTGCAAACCCCATGGCTGTGTAAGGGTATATTCCTGCACTGGTGGGTGCCCACAAAGGATTCAATCCTTCCAGCAACTGTGGAACGTCTGCAGGTGAAAATTGTGTGTACACACAAACGTGTCGCTGGTACTTACACATTTGAAATCTGAGCTCTGAAAACACCTCCTATAATCTCCTCCTGTGAAACAGAAGGGTTGAATGGGAGCAGCTGACTTTCACAGCCAGAGGAGCAGTTACCTCCTCCATACAGGATCCGGGAAATGAGGCAGTGTCATGGTTTAACCCCAGCTGGCAACTAAGTACCACACAGCTGCTTGCTCCCTTCTCCTGTCCCCCACGGCGTGGGGAAGAGAATTGGGGAAAAGGTAAAATTTGTGGGTTGAGATAAGAACAAAATAATAATTGAAATAAAATAACAGTAATAACAACAAAACCACGATCAACAATTTTAATGAAAAGGAGAGAAAGGGAGAGAAGACTAAAATCCAAAAGAAATAAAAACCAAGTGATGCACAATACAGTTGCTCACCACCAGCTGACTGATGCCTGGCCAGTCCCTGAGGTGGACTGGTGGTCCTTGGCCAGCTCCACCCAGTTTATATGCTGAGCATGATGGTCTATGGTATGGAATATCCCTTTGTCTGTCCTGGCTCTGCTCCCTCCCGGCTTCTTGTGCACCTGCTTGCTCACAGAGCATGGGAAACTTGGAAAGTCCTTGATTTAGAGTAGCCCTGGTTAGCAACAACTAAAACATCAGTGTGTTATCAACATAATTCTCATCCTAAATCCAAAACATAGCACTGTACCAGCTACTAAGAATAAAATTAAGTCTATTCCAGCTGAAACCAGGACAGGCAGGTTTATGCAGCTGCCACCACATCAGAGCCTGATATATTGCTGGTTGCAAGGCATTTACTTGGTGGGCAATGACAGGTTGGCTAAAGTGATGGAAAGCTTCCACATAGCCAGACTAATGGTATGTAGTAAAAATTCAGACAGCTGAAGACAATTACTGAATTTTAGATAGGGTTTGAGAAATTAAATGAGTTCAATGGCTGCTCTACCATTTGGAAAGCCATAACACATTACTGGATGCACTGGAAGTAACATTTCAGAGTCTAAAAATAGGCTGCATATACTACTCCTTCTGCTTCCCCTGGAGAGCTGAGAACATTCAGTACTTATTAAAGAAGGCATTAAAAATAAGTTGGGGTTTGCATATTCCTTTCTGTGACTTCCCTTTTGAAAAATACCAGAATAACCAGTTTATAGCTGTTCTTCTCGTGAGGAGTCAGACAACAGCAGAAAATGAAAAGGAGGGGCTATACCCATTGCTCGGCCACAAGACTTACTGCTGCAGTGGGATCTGGAAGTTCCTTCTCTGCACCTGGCCATGAAACCTCGTTCTCAGCCTGACCCTTTTCAAGCAGCTTTCCTCCTACAAACCTGGGAACTGGCAAGCCCTTGAGGCCATGTTTTGGGGAAGAGAAACAGGAGAAAATCCATGTTCCTGACAAAAAACCAAAAAGGACAATTACTGGGTGGTATTTCTACAAGTCACAAGAAAGTGAGTCCCAAGGACTCTCTTCTGGATTGGGCTACAGAGGTTCTGAGTCGTGCCTGCAGCAGCCACCCCAGAGGTATCGGTCATCACAGCAAACTATTACAATTAGTGTGTGTCAAAACATCCTTGGGGGCATTTGGCCCCCGTAAGTATCCAGGGAATACACCTGCAAAATGTGATTCACAAAACCACATGACGAATGTCAATGCATCTGCATGTTATCTAAAGCCTTGTGGCTTACGTTTGCCTGTGTGTTCCTGCATCCAGCTGGTGTCATACAGAGAAGACCTGAGGACACGCACAAGAATCCCCACAAAGAATTTAACACAGATAAGAAAGGCAGGTCTTCCATGAATTTGTACTTTCGAGTCCTGGAAAACCTCTTTGCATTTTACAGCAACAGCTTGCAATCTCTGTTTCAGTGGATTTAGATTTGTGGAGGTGAGTGCCATTATTTTTTGCTCTGCAAATATTTTGTTGGCATGCAAAGGCTCCTATCGGAGTTTCTCCATCAGACCTGAGGCTGGACAAGGGCTGAACAGAGCAGCTTTCACTTCATGCAGGCTGCTTGTTCCATGGCCTCTAAGAAGCATTTTGAGTTTCAAGGGATGCAACCATGTCTTATCAAAGCGCTGATGCTGGGGTTGTTAATGGAGCTGGCCTGGCTGCATTGTGTGGGATACAGGTGAAGCAACAATAGAAAGTGAAAGGAGCAGAGATTTTAACGAGGGAACTGTTGCTGATTCCTTCTCACTTGATGGGCCTTTTATTGAATCAAAAATGAACTTCCCACGCAACATACCATGTACCCACAAACACTGGGGTATTTTCACAGGCTCCTCCTGCCTGCGTTTCTTTAGATACGAACCCACTGCTCTATTTTAAAGTGTGCCACTGGATATAAAGGAAATGAAATTCACAAACCAGGAGAAAGACCAGTGAAAAATAAATTACCAACAAGTTGTATTTAGTTTTGGGTGCACCCAACTGTGGAGTTTTGTATCCTGGAATATTTCTATTTCTATACTCAAGGACAGGATAAAATCAAGTTGATGAAGAGCCCTGGGCTCCCCACCAAGTGTCCTTGTCTATGTGGTCACAACTCCCAAAGCCCTTGCCCAGCAGAGCCTAGGCACACCCAGCCTCTCGTGTTCAGTGCATTTTCTTGGTAGGTAGAAATGGGTGTTTGAACACCCTCTGCCTAAAAAGCCAATCTCACTTCCTAGGTAAGGGTGCCAGGATGTTACAGTTATCCTCCTTTAACTGTCTTTCATGAGAAGACTGGGCAGCCTTGCACTTAACCTGAACCAGAGAGCCAAGGCACCAGACAGAGGGATTTTAGCCTCCTCTGTGAACCGGGCAATGAAAGTTGAGGCTGTACCTCTGAAGTTCTTCACCAGAGCTAGATATTAGTAGCTAATTATTTTAAAAGGAAAATGCTTTCAAATCTCCTATAGCCTTTGCTTTCACAGCTTTTTAAAAATCAAATCAACTAAACCAAAACAGAAGCCTGCATTTAGTAAACCTGCCATTTTTAAGTAAATCAGCAGCATTTACTTAAATGTAAATAATTTTAAAGTAAATTTCCCTGCAGAGCCTCTTTTTGCTTTATGCTATATAAAAATCTGAACAACATAAAAATTCCCCTGGTATTATGAAGTCTTTCAACATTAGCAGAGGGTTTTCAGGCAAGCTGTTAAACAATGATATTTTCCTTTGTAATTGGTCCTAAATTTCCCCCCCCCCCCCCCCCCCCCCCCCCCCCGTTTATGTATCAAAGGTAGATAAAAGAGAAAACTTCTAGATCCAAAATTACAGGGAGCCTGGCAGTATGGATTGAAACCTCAGTGCTGAACATAACAGTGTCACATTTGGGAATGATGGTAGGACTTCACTAAAACCTCTTTCCAAAGCGAGTGAATTTTCAGAGTATAAGGGAAAGGGATTACTAAAATTGGAGTAAAACTTTCCATTCCTCCCTGACGTGCACTTCTATACTCTATATAATAGCTACGCTGGTGCTCTTTTAGCATCTACTAGTAAATATCATAGGTAAAAATCAATGTATGTGTGATATGAGGAATGTATACTTACTTAGACTTCCCATTTTTGGCATAAAAAACTTTGCTTACTGTGTCAAAAGTTGCTTGATGTTTGAGTGATGACTCCCTTAAGGGCTATTACCTTATACAAGACATATGTATCTTGTATAACCCATATACATGCAATTCATGGAAAGATTTGTAAGGTGCGTCCATAAAAGAAAATATTGTTTATTTTCTGAAAGGTTTCAAGGCTGCAGAAAAACACTATCTATGCCACAAATTACATCAGTGTTTTTAAACTAGTTGTGCCCGTGGACCACTGCCAGCCCATAATCTCTCTCCCAGGTGACCACACATGGTCCTCACCACACTGTAATGCAAAACACCACTGATGTGGTTTCCATCTCTCTCTGTGGGCTACTTACTACACCTTGGAGGGTCACTGCCAAAACACACTGCCATAACACCAGTGGGTATTGAGCTGTTTTGAAATCTTGAAAATCACAGTCCCTGTTCTTTGTTTGGCTCCCAGTCTCATAAGGGCCCCCACTGGAAGCAAACCCTGTAGTAAGGATGCTTACAGCACAGAAAGCCAAGAACATGCCATTGCAGTTTGTTAGAGTACGAGCATCAGAAATCTTTTTTCCTTTCTGAGCAGGAGAAATACAAAGCAGACTCTGGATTATGTGTGCCTACAGTAATACCTGCAGAGAATTAAATCACAGGCCCAGTGCAAGCACTCCACCTGAATTAATTTTTAAATTCAGAGTTTTTTCCCACTTTCTGTTTGGTTGACTGTGGTCTTAAAATTGGGCCAAGCACATGAAACAGTGAAAATAATTTTACTCGCATGCTAGAGACATAATGCCATGCTATTACCTTAAAATCCTGCCTACACAGAAATAGCTGAACACCTTCTCCTCAGCAGTTCAGAATTCTCGGGTTACTTCAGCTGTCAGAAACCCCAACAGCAAACATGCAGAAACAGCCACTGTTGCAAAAGTGCAGGAGACGATGCTGCAGGAGACATCAGCTGCAGGGTGTAAGGGCTGCAGGGTGACCCTTCCCTCTCCTCTCCACATGTCCAGCCAGCCTGACACTTTTGCTTTAATCTAACGGCACTGCTTTGAGCACACATCACGCCTTGGGATGAGCTGTGTGTTAGGTCAAAACCTGAGCAGAAGTGCAGCAGATGTTAATTCATGGCATGGCCCTGCCAAAGCACTGCCCCTCCCCCTGCCTGCATCCATCCACCATCCCAGCTATGGTTTCTGTAGGATGCTGCAGCCCCAGGGTGAGGTCAGGCTCGACGGCATCAGCAGCTGCTGAGCGTGCCCATGGCACAACATCTTTGCATGGTGGATGTGTCCTCATGGAGACAAACAACATTTCCTTCAAATTTGGGGTCTTCCTCAGTGCTGAGACCATCGTCCCCATCCCTCCTATGGGACATGGTGCTCTTGTCTCACAGCAGCTTTGGTGCCACCATCATTATTGGCATCTGGTCCCATACTGTGGTGGCCGCAGAGACCTTGCTGGTTGTAGCTGTACCCCGTACCTCCCCACCGCCATGGGGAGGAGGCTGGAGAGGCCATCACCCCCACACCAGTGCTGCCAGCCTCGAGGGGAACACCTGGAGTGGGGACGGGGATGCGTAAAGCACAGGGGCTGAGAGCATCACCTTGCAAACACTGGGAAAAGACCAGTGTGGGCTCCCTCTGACATCTGGGTCTTTGCTTTCTGCATGTGATTCCCATTACTGCTGAGTTCAGGGGACTTGCTGCAGCAGTGTTGTGCAAATGTTAATTAAACTGATACCAGCTTTTATGTGTCTAGCTGATAAGGTGGGCTGGTGGTGCTCTAAATTTAGACTGGTCAGGAGCTGTTTGAGAGGATAAACACAGACGGTGCTGTACTGATGGATCTTGCGACTTCACCTGCACTCTCAAAATGGTGTCACTCCCTGGTTAATGGGCTGAATAAATAATGCTGGGCAGCCCTGCTAACGGCAGTGGTGCTGTTGTATGTCAACAGTATCAACTGGTCAAGCCCTGAGCCCATAATGTTCCTGTTGCTGGCACTTGGACTGTGGTCAGAAAAGGGAGTTGCAGGAGACAGCACTGCTTTAACAAGGTAAAAAATATAAAGGCAGAACCCTCACCCTAAACAAAAACCAAACAAAACCCCCACATCAGTTGAAAATCTCAACTTTTGACCGAGATTGACTTTTGGACTGTGTTTTTGACTGAGGTTGACCAATTTTGACTTTTTTTCCTGGGCAGTTGTGTCATTACTTTAAAATAGGACACAGGGGTTTTTTATGTCTTGGGTTTTTTTTCCAGAAGGAGTTGCTGATGTTGTGTCCCCACCTTTGTGCTTGCATCAATTTTGTGGAGCACCTGAGACTGGGTGCCTTGTGTGGCTTCTGCAGAATGTGTCCCACACCGTACCCTGGCCAGAGCACCCAGTCTGTTCACGCTCCTCAGAGAGGCTGTCTGTAGAAAGGGATGTGGAAATACAGGTGAATGAAACAAAGAAAGAGCAGTAGGAAGGCAGAGAAACATGGAGGTTGTGCTAGGATTTTCAGTCTGCAGAGGGCTCGTCTATAGTCCTTGGTATTGGAAAGCTGAGTAGCTTGGACTTTGCAGAGAGAGTCGGCAGGTAAGGCTGATAAATGTAGTCGATTGCCCTCCTGGGCTTTGGTCCTCAGTGATATGAGTTTCGGTAGGATTTGGGTGTCCAGCCCCTTCTGGTTCCCCTTTCTCTTTGTTCTCAGAAGCATGGTATTTGTACCTATGGACTTGTACCAGTACTTCTTTAAGACAGTACCAAAATCCTGACCTTTCACGTTACCTACACTTTCTCTTTGGTTTGAGAACAAACCTATTGTTTGGTTATTTTTTAACCTGATCTCATCTGTAACACTGTGCTGATCTGTTACAAACTGAGTTTTTCATCTATTTTCACATTTTAGAATTTCTACTAAAGCCTGTAATTATTACAGCTCTAATTGTTCTGTCATTTAAACACTTCTATTTTCATTTCAGCATAATTGGCTACTTGATCGTAAAATAGTTTCTTTATGACAGTGTTTTTCCTCAACAGGGTCCTCTGACCCTCTACTAAGAAAAAGATGTTTTCCCCTTCCTCATTACTGCAATTACATCAGGAAACTATAGCTCGCTCAATGATATAAATGTCAGTGAATATTGTTCTCTTGAAAAACTATTTGTCCCTTTTCCATCCACAGGCAAAAGTTAGTAGTTTGCTCGAAGGGATTTTGATTTCACTTCAGTGAAAAAGCTCATCATATGCCAAATTATTCTGATGTGCAGGACTTGCTAACCTGTTCTCGCTGGAGGACCGAACTGTTGTCAGGTTACGATCTGTGTAGGTCACGACATGGAGACATCCATGCAGATCACGACACAGGGGTACCCATGCAGATCATGAAATAAGGACATCTGTGCCGCCAAGCCCATTTACAGCAGCTGAGGATCTGACCCGCACTCAAGTGCATCAGTCGTGATGGGTCAACAGAGAACCTGGGCTTTGTGAACTGTGTATTTACTGACTGGAAAGCCATTTACCTCCTCATGCAATTATTCTTCTGTTTGTTTTAAAACAGCCTGTGGGAAATAGTAAAGGTTTGAAGTATAGGACAATGGGTTGGTAAACAGCCTGTGCAGCTGACACCTTTGCCTGCACAAGACCTGCAGTGTTTCTCACCCTCCTGTTCTTCGTTGGAAAGGATCAAATACTGACCCGCTGGTTCTAGGATATTTCCCTGAAGTTTGTGAGGAAGGTGAGGGCAGTGAGCAATTCAGGCCCCAAAAAAACGGTCTGGAAAAGCAATGTAAGCCCTTTCCTCAGATCCTTCTCTCACCGTGGCTGACAGAAGCACATCTTCAGAGAGCGCAGGCAGGATTCATTGGACCATCTGATTGTAAGGTAAACAATATATTGACCATAGAAATTGCACCCTGAGATTGCCTGTTTCTTTTCAGTGGTTATAAAAGGCAGTGTACAGTTTCTAACATTATCTCAGACACCTTCACCATAGACAACTCGCGTTAGATGGTGAGAATCCCCCCTTGCTATGGACACATTGCCCTGTGGTGGGCATCTAAGTGAGGATGTCACTATGTTTTTCCCCTTCTCCCAAGGGTCCCAGTATCTTCAGGTCACCTGGATCAGATTATGATATAGCACTGCTGGCATATACATTATTCATGGGAGCAGTAACATACAGTGCATGATTTAAAGGTGGTAATTGCTCATCTGTACATTATAGGGAATCACCCTGTTATTAAAAATACTCTGAAGTTCCCAAGCAAAATCTGTTTTTTCTCTCAACTGGAAAGAGATTTGGCTGATAAATGTAAAATTGCTGTAATATGCCGAAAGATGCTTTAGCTGACAGGAATATTGTGATAGCGGAGACAGAAGTTCAATGCTACATCTTAAATATAAGGCACAAATTCCCATCAAATTTGAGGACCAGATATAAAAAGGATAAGATTTGATATAGCTCATATTTTTGCTCATATGAAGTTGAATCACAGAATCGTAGAGTAGCTTGGGATGGAAGGGGCCTTTAAAGGGCACCTAGTCCAATCCCTCTGCAATGAGCATTAGGTTGTTCAGAGCCACCAGCTTGCGTTCCTCATAGTACTGGAGATGTTAAAAGCAATGTTACCGCCCACCCGAGTAAAGCCCGCAGGGTTTTATGGCGCCCACCGAGCTCTGAGAAATTTTGGTTGTGATGAGATTTCAGTCTTTCAAGTGGAAGTGCTGGTCATTTCTGGCAGAGGCAGAACTGTTGGAGACTATGATCTGAGACATGTTGTAGCCTTTGGAAGAAACCTGCTCCCATACGTGTGGAAGCAAGGACAGGCTGCCAGCAACAGTATTTCCTTGTGCCGTGCTGGCTGTGGGTTGTGTCACCTGTGCTAACCAGCCTGTCCAGTGAGGTGCATGGGGACATTTGACCTCCTGTGGCATGACAGAGCTACCCTTTAGGCCAACCACAGCACAAAGCATGTTCTTGCAGACACTTCAGAGGGGGAAAAAAGTGAATACACATGAGCATACACAAATTTCATTTGTTTGAAACAGGAGGCAGCACTGTTTGCGTGATCCTGCTACACTAAAACTGGTCCCAAGTTGCAAAACCTTGTTTTGTCTCCACTCCCTCACATGGGAGGCCCCAGGGCAGCAGCCTCCAGATGGAGAAACAAGCACAAGAGCGGGATGCTTTGCTCATCACCAGGCAGGAAGGGATGAGGCCAGCCAGGGCAGTCAATGCTACAAAATGAGCAGTAACTGAACCCAAACTGAGAAAGGATATTGGTTCTTTGGACTGAAAAAAAAAAATATGACAGAACAAAACCTGTCAATATGAAAAGTATTTTGGCTAAGCAATTGTTGGCTAAAATGTAGTGGAAAATTACCTAAATTATGAAGCGAGTGACCCTGCAGTCAGCTGATAAATTATAATCCTCTGGTGTCTGTCCTGAAATAACCTGATTTCCATTCTTGTAGGAGCTGGAGACAGCCGTATGTATAACAGAAATATATATCTATTAGCAGCCACAGAGGAAGCTGTGTATCTATCGGCAGAACTGTCCACACGCTGCCTGAAGCGCCACTAGCTGTCCGAGCAGAACAGCACGGATGGGACCCACTGGGTGCACCTGGGCCAGAGATCTCCACCTCCGGGTGCAGCCGTGCCACCACAGCAGAGGTGCTGGTGTCTTCCTGATGCAAAACGCTCAAAGGCAGCACTAAGATGCCCTGGCAGGTCTGTGTGGCAGGGATTTCTGCACCTCGGCTGCAGGGGATAAAAACCCCTGAGAGCTGCCTGTGGTTGCACATAGGGGCTGCAATAGTGCTGTTTGCCTCCTGCTGGGAAAAAGTTGTGCTCTAGGTCGGCCGCAGGGCTCTTCTGTGAGGGAACTGAAACCAGGTCCTGGAGGACGATGCAGAACTGGGGACTCTCTTTCTGAGGACAGGGGTTTCAAGACGTCTAAAGTTCACTTGCCTGTGGCAAAACCAGGGAGGGATTTGGAAAGGGAGATGTTAGAAACTACCAGGACATCCCAGCAATTATCAGGTCCTTCTTTATTCTATTGCTGGGGCATGAAGTACATTGCTGGTGTGCAGGGAGTGCGTTCAGTGCTGCTGCTGCTACAAACCCCAAACTCCCTGATAAAAGAAAGACCTGGGCTGTGTGTAATTAAACCTTGGCTAGGGAGTGCCAGCAGGCACTGCCAGAAATACGTCATAAATGCTGGTTGTATGGATTTTTGTTGACTGCCATGTACCCAGCGTTGCTGAAATTTTCTGTGCACTTATCAGTTTTCTCAGAAATCTATTTTCTTTCCCACAGCAGCTAGTGAGGAATTCGTGGGAGGGTGTGCCTGTAGTTACAGGCTGTGATTCAGGATTCTGCATTTATTTCCCAGCTCTGCCGCCGACTCTCCCTCCAGGCCCTAACTCAGGGACTCAGAGCCTTGCTATGAAATAGGAATAATAAGACTATCCTCTCTCCATCACTGCTTTAAGTCATGCTCATTTATACAGCAAGATTTGTGTCAGGCCAGGCAGCTCATTGCGGGGAAGAGGAGGATAGCAGGGAACCCACTGGTGCAGCACCACCCGATGCAACACTTTTGCATGACTCAGAGAGAAACTGGACAGCTGCATGACAGCCTGTTGACGCTGCAACACATCTACCCAGGGCAGGGACTCACTTTTCCAAAATCCTTGTGGAGCGCACAGCTTTGGGTGAAGGTTTTGGCACACGGTAAGGTGTGAGAGCAGTCCCCAATGGGCAGAGCTGGCCAAGCCATGCTTGCTCACAGGCTGCAGCTTGCGCCCGAGCTGCCCCGTGGATGTGGCATGCCAAAAGGTGCCAATCCCAGGCTTCGGTCCATACAGGCAGAAGTAGTCTCCCTCCCTCATCCGATTTCAGGAAAACACACAGGGACTCAGCATCTTGGAAATTAAAACTGTTAAATCTCCTTAAAACAGATCAGTGGTCCATACTGAGGATGGGGCAGGCAGACAGGCAAGTAGAGTTTCCTCTCCTTAGGAAAGCAGGCTAAAAATGATAAATTCTGGTGTTGTTGCTGCTTCTGATATTTAGATGATGCTTTCAATCTTTGACCCCAATTCCAGCTGCAGCACTGAATAGTGAGATACTTCCACTGGTTTTATTGGAGCAAGTCCAGATTTTTACATCAGTAACCAAGATCATGAGCTTTTCCTTTATATTTACTGACAAGTATTTTCTCTATTTTACTGTGGCCTTAAAACAAAATAAAAATTTTAAGATGGTTTGAATTACAGTTTTACTGATGCTAAAGTATAATTATGATGGCATTTTTGCTGCTTTCATCCTGCAGACTTGATTAGAGGGAGCTGTTTCAGTTGCAGGGAAGTCTTTTACATTGGATGTTACCTTTGGGGTCAAGAGGGCATCCATGGGCATTTGCAATACAGCCAACAAGCAATGTGACTTTTATGATAATGTAATTACATTTGTCTTTGGGCACGAAAATAGCAATCTCCTCTTTGCTGGGATCAAACAGCAGATCTCAGGAGGGGTATTTTTCAGACACCAAGTTTGGCAGTAGTTACTTAAAACCAAGTGATCGCTATAGACATCAAGATTCCTTTTATGAAAAACAC
The DNA here is from genome assembly GCF_023638135.1 of Falco biarmicus. NCBI lineage: Eukaryota > Metazoa > Chordata > Aves > Falconiformes > Falconidae > Falco > Falco biarmicus. The sequence continues at coordinate 6,041,475 of NC_079293.1, read as the reverse complement.
TGTATTCTTGAAAAGGTGGTACTTGACTGAATACCACCACTTTTTAAAGATTCCGGATAATACTTTTACTAGAGAAACAAAAGGACTCTGTAATGACAGTGTTACAGATTCTTTAGCAATCTAAAGTGTTTAAGTCTCTGAAATCATCATCACATCTTTTTGCCATGGAATTTTCATGAAAATAAACTATTTTAGCTAAATGTATTCATCTCTTAATGGTTTAAAAATAGACTTTGTACTAAAATTTCACATTTTACTTCATTTTAACATGGACTGGTAAATATACATGAAAAGGATAATACAGACTACTGAAAACTAGCTCTAACCTTTAATAATTGGCCAAGATATCTGAAAGCATACTGAAGATTTTTGCAATATTGAAAGCTGAAGCATTAAAAATTACTGATGGGTTTTGAACATTTTCCTCCCTACGTTCAAGGCCTTTCTTGTGATTAAGCACAGTAGGTCAAAGTACACTGCGTCTAAACTGAAGAGCTGCTAATCACTAGGTACATCAAAGAGAAACTTTGAGATTTTTCAGACAAACCAAAAAAACATTGTGAACTCAGTGAGCAAAATTTTTCATAGATGAGCCATGCACTGCTTCAGTAGTTCTGGCCCCTGAGTTAAGGGGCAGGGGTTGTGTCTGTATTAGGTGACAGATACATGTCCCTGGCCTCTGAGAAATCAGGATAACTTCTTGTTTATAATCCTTTAAAGATTTAAAGATAATATTCACCATCTCAGTCTTGCTGCTTCTCAGGACCTCATTGAAACAGTAAATCTTTAAAATCAGTGGAAAAAAAAAAGGCACCATCTTAAGTCCAGTTCTGAGAGCTGTGCCTGGTGGGGACCTGAAGGGACTGATAGGATATTGCAGCGAGCTCACATACAGCCAGGGACATGTATGTAGTCTACTCCCGACAGCCCTCCCTGGAATCTCCAGAGGTGGTTCTACCACTTGTCTGCCAGACCTCAGAAAACTGATGGACACGTGGCTGCTAGCAAGCATGTGGTATTCACAGAGTCACGAGTGCCTAGATTGCAAGTCTTCATTACCGAGAAACCTCCAGGGGCTGCGCCTACATCAGCAAACAGCTCAGCACAGCATGAGCGAGCCGGGGGAATGAAGCAGCTGGTGGCGAGTCCTTATATCTACACCACTGCTGGTTCTGGGTTTTCCCTTTGGACTGGAATTCACCCAGTCCCTTGGAGGAAGAGTCGCCCCCTTGCATGTGGCTTGGGGTCATCTGTGGTGCTGGTCACTGCCTGGGGCCCCTGTGTCAGCCCACAGGTGGGGACTGCTGCTGGCACCCCCTGAACAGAGCTTCCAGGCTGCTGTCTCTGGAAGGAGTCTGCCGTGATTGCACCAAAGTTGCACCAGAGTGCAGGGAGGTAGAGAACTGGGGGAATCCCTTCAAAAAAGCACTACAGCTGTAAGCAAAATCCTCAGTGCAAATGCAAGCACAGATGACCTCAAAAACATTTATCATAGTCTCAGCACTATCAAAACTAGGCAGCTGCAACAAGGCAAAACCATCACACACCAGGTTAACTTCAATAAGGAGTTCCCACACCTTGCCCCAGCACAGCCACCAATCCCCCACAAGGTTTCAAAGGTTCATCTACTACCCATACTGTTTCTTCATCCTCTTCAGGCCAGTCCACCCTCCTTGCTTCTGCTACATCCAGATTCTTCTTTCTTCAGGCTCCTCTTCCAGCCAGCCTCTCCTCATCCAGACCCTCTTCTTCTCCTAGGACCTCTCCTTGCCCCTCCTACATCCAGGGTGCTCTCTTTGCATCTTCCAGGTCTCTCTTCATCCAATGCTTCTCTTCATCCAGTGCTCCTCTTCCATGCCCCTTAGAGCTATTTAACCACTATAGCAGGAACCAGCCACAGCTGCACGTTATCCACATCAGCCAGCCCACCGCCCCTGAAGCCAGCCCACAGCTGTATGTTATCAGTGTTAATTAACCCAGCTTCATTCCTCTACAATTCCTCTACAATTTATGTCACCTAGAAAATATTTATTGGTATGCTCTTCAGGGGTTCTAACTATCTGAAGAGCAAGATTTCATCAGAGGCCTAGTTTATCTTTCTGTGTATCCTCCTAGTAACAAACAGGTTTATTTTTAACATCTTTTTGACCCTCTGTAACTAGTTTATGTAATGGCTATGTATGGCATAGTTATCAAAACTATACGACAGTAGAAATTACTTGTGTTTGGTCTTCATAAGGTTTTTAGTCTAAGATAGTAAACTTCAGTTAGAGATATCACTAGGAAAAAAAACCATTTTTTTTTTATATTGAAAGTATGCACTGTATATTTTGCAGTGCTTTAATGCAGGGTATCAACCAACAAAACCAACTACTTGTACAGGTTTCATTTTACCTCCTTAATGAATCAGTAACTCAGACTGTTTATTGGGAAAAAAAGTCAAGTTCCCTTCCTGGGCTAGTGGCAAAAATTCTGACTCAGCAATATAAACTGGATTGCATGCAGCTATTTCCATTGATTTAACTCAATCTAGCCTAATTTTCTTGGGTATTTCTTAGCTGAGCTAAAGCATTTCCATGAGGTATAAATTGGGCTGATGCAAAACAAACAGACATTAGTGAAGTTTACTGGTCAGTCTGTCACAGTTAAACAGGTGCGAATTTCTTCAGTATAGCTCAGGATAGAAAGCTGTTGAACAGGAGTAATAAGAGAACTTATAATTAAAAAGAGAAAAAAAAATAAAGAAAAAGGAAAATGGCTGATCCTTATGTTGATTGTTGTTTCTAAGAACTTGAGCAAGGGAGGCTAACCTAAACCCATGACAGATGAAGGGTTTGCATGTTCTCATTAGATAACACAAAAACTGACGAACTCAAATTTACTTAACTCATTCAGTAGTATTTTATGTGCAACAAAGTGGCATTCAGTTAAACCCAACATGTTGTTGATTAACATGTTTTTAATCATCTGCTGGAAAATTGGTTCTAAGTGTATTTCTGAGGTTTGGTACCACAACACTTGTCCTACTTTCCGGATTATACATGCTTCCAAAATTAATAATGCTACTGCTACTTTTTTTTTTTTTAAACTCGGACACAGTCCTGGAAAGCTAAACAGGACAGCACAGCAAAGAATTACAAGCACTCTGAAATAGTTTTTGTAAAAAGCTAAAAATAGATAGTCTACATCTGCCAACATCTAAATAAATCATCCTAAAGGTGACCGATGAAATACTTCTAGATATTTGGGACTGTTTTCCTGTTATCCATTTACACAAATTGTTGGTGTATTTAAATTTCAGCTTCCTTTTGATGTGTAGAGCTTGATATCTGTGGGGTCTGATAACCAAGGAGGGATGTCCTGATGCTTGCTTCAGAGGCACTGCAGAGTGCTCAGCCTTGGAGATGTTCCAAACCTGACTGGACACAGTCCTGGACAACCTATGATGGCTGACCGTGCTTGAGTAGGAGGATTGGACTAAAGAATCTCCAGAGGTCCCTTCCAAACTTTTTTTTTTTCCTTTTTGATTCTCTGAGTCTGTTTATCAGTTCTTACATATCTATCCAAAGTTTGAGGCTGCTGATCTCTAACTCATAGCCAGACTCATAGTCATTAATTTCATTTACAGAAACTCTTATTAAAAAAATTCACCACGTTATTCAGTCCATCTTTTTTTTTTTTCTCTTTTTTCTCTCTTCTGATGCTGCTAATCAGCAGCTTTAAGGGGGAGAATGTTTTCAAAACAGATTTGATTTGGGATATTTCCTTCAGGCAGAGTCATCTCAGAAGGAGAGATAGTTCTGCTAGGGTTAGGTTTCTTGTGCTGATATCTAGTAAAAGCAGATGTGGAGAGTGTGGTAGAAAATACAAGTAAAGAAGGGAGTACTGTGGAAACCAGAGACCTGTTTTTTGTAAGAGTTGAAATTTATAATTTGATTTTTGTTTTCATGCTGGTTTGGATTGCAACTTCAAATTTCAGAACTCGGAAGAATATGGAAGAGGAATTTTTTTCAGGTCAATTGAAACATTTCATTTCAGTTTTGTTCTTTTAATTATAACAGTATATGTAGCATGTACTTAACCATACTTCAAAATAAAATAAAAGAGAAAATCAAAACAAAAGAAAGGAAAACTCAAAATTCTGCAAATATTGGAATGTCTTGATTCAATATTGCTGAACATTTTCCCTTTTTCTCCCTTCCGATTAAACTTTTTTAAGAATTTTTAATGATGTTATGAAACATTTTCAAGTGAACTAGGTTTTTGTTTTGCAATAAATGTGTCTTCTGACCATATCTAAGATCCGGTGTAGATAGACAACTTGGGAGACATGGACTTCAGGAATAGCTTGGCTGTGATTTCACCGTTGACTCGGTAAATTGCTTCACCCCTCGTATCTGCTTCTTTATTCATAAAATATGGATGACAGCAACTGCCTCTGTGAAGACTGCTCTTGTGCCCTGTGATGGAAACCACCATATGTAACAGGTGGGTAGTATTCTTCCACCATCCAGTCAACCTTTGCTTTATATCAGAAATTCTTTGGAAGCAAATGTTTTCTTCTTAACAAGAACTCCACCTCCAAGAGCTGATAAGAGAGCAGCCAGTGCTTTCAAAAGGAGAAACCTGAAGTTACATGGTTAAATATCTTTTGAATGTGTAGACTGCTTCCAGAAGAGGTTTTCCCATTGACATCAGTGAGTGAAGCTGAAAATGAAACTATTTATGAAGAGAGCTATAACCAGATGGATGGAATCAGTTCATTACAGTAACACTTAGAAACAGTCCGGTAGTTAATAGTATGTCAACATTTCATAGCAGAGGTTTGGTTTTTCATCTTCTAATTTCATCAAGAAAACCAGCTTTGAACCAAGTTTCATAAAAAGTGTGAATATTTTTGCCTTTATAATTAAAGATGAATTTTTTGTGTAAATCATACAGACTAAAGGAGCAAATCACTGACTCATCCCAAATACAGCTGCATATCTAAAAGACTTCAGACTTGAAAAAAGAGAGACTGCAGGTAATCAAGTCCAGCATTCTAAAGAAAGCCTTGCTGATGTGGAGTCCCACTTTGATGTGATACAAAAACCCACCAGATTTTTAACTGGGGTTTAAAGCTAGGTAACAACTCAATCCTGCATCATGGGCAGGCTGCTGCTTGCTTTCTTCTGAGGCAGGAGCTCATCACATCTGTTCAAATGAGAGACCCCTTCGTCTGGAATATTTGGGGCACGTGAGGCAGAAGGTAACGCTTCTGACCTATCAGGCTGCCTTCATGCAGCATAAGGACTTTTAAACTTCTCCTTTGGCTATGAACAGGTCAAAGAGTGTCTGAGAGTGACTTGGCATGGGTTACGCCAGGGGCCTGGGATCAGAGCTGGCAGCTGTGCCTCTCTGGTTGCCATTTACGTTATGCCATAAGCCCCAACCGACCTAACTGCAGTTATGGTGGCTTCTTGGACTAGTTCCTGCCATTGCAAGGAGAAGAGGCGTCTTCTCGGGGTGAAGATCCCCATGATCTCTTTGCAGGTCTAAAATAATCTAAATGTGGGATCTTTGTGGCCCTAGCTGTAAGACATGAGGTGAGTTTGCTGCGTGAGAGTAAGGTTCAGAGGTGCCTCATGGAGCAAAATGCAGTAGAAAAGGTCACAGTGCTTGCACATCAAGTGCTGTCCTATTTCCAGTATCACTGGAAGGTACTTGGAAGGTACTGGAGAAGATCGGACAGACTGCCTTTTGCTTATAAACTGATGTGCTTATTCCCCAATGCCCAGCTGCAAGAACCCAAACTAAGTAATTAGGTTCACCCCAACGTTAAATATTTTGGTCTGTTGGCTTTGGTTTTTGTTTTCTTTTCTTTAATTTTTATCCTTTCCCCCTCTCATTTCAGTCCCAGCTCAAAACATAGTTATTCTCAAGTGTAAAATTCAGGATTTCTCTAGAAGACTTTAGCTTATGTATTTACAGTAACACCCAACCAGTTCACTTCACCCCTCCTGCAATTCTATAAATGTAAAAGTGTGATTGTCTCACTGGGCACTAATGGACAAATCTCGCTGACGTTATATTGAGTCTAAAGAATGTGCATTCAAACCCACGTGAAGAGTTAGCTATACTTTGATTTACCAGGTACTATTGATAACAGAACTGGGCAGGATTTGATTTTAATGATACATGAAATCACTGCCCCTCTCAAGTCAAACATAACTTCTGTCTGTCTTCTAAGGGTAATTATTTGCGATGACAGTGTGACTGGACTTCTACACAGCTGAACTTCTGTACAGCTGGAGTCCCATGCTGGCCTGTCACAGCTGACGATACCTACTGTGGGGTCCACCTTACTTACCTAGAGGTGAGATATCTAGTCCAGTCTAGTATCTAGATACCCACTATAGTCAAAGCTGAGAGAGCAAGAGAGAGAGATTATTCTGGTGGCAAGAATCTGTCCATTTGTCTTAGACACCAGTTTTCAATGGGGATAAACTCTGGGTGGGAACTGGGGACTGATGCAAACATTATGCCTCACATTTAGAGGCAGAAGTTAGAAGATACAACTCTGACCTGGTATTTAATAACCTGCTACAGGCCATTGACATTATGTCCAAGTATTCATACATAGCGATATATAGGTTGGAGTCTGTGGTATTACCACCTTCCCTTCTTTGCCGAAAGGAGTCGGAACAGGGACTTGGAATGAACGGAATCTACTTGTTTCAATCATATAAGGGAGACACCTCCTTCTTCTGAGATTTAAGGTGTAACCCCACTTTCCATAGTACTCTAGATAAGAGAAAACATGAACAAACCCACTCTGTGTGTTTTAAGAAATGATGTTAGGATAGAAAATGTATCATAAGCTAAGGAAAAGATGGAAGAAACACATTTCAACTTGACATTGTTGCCTAATGAGGTTACAAAAGGAAAAAAACCCTGATTTATAGGGACTGGATTAATCTTACATGTCTTTGGGGGTTGAATGAAATTCAAGGTGCAGACACTGAATTTTAACCTCCTCCACACAGGTGTCAAGAGGCTTGCTGGTAGTTAAGCTCCTGCTGCAGTCAGCAGCTCAGCTGGGACCTCTTAAATGAATGGAAGTGAAAGACTGCCATATATACCTGCTAAAAATAAACATTTATAGGCAAAGTGTTTGGAGCCTGTGACTTTCTTTTTTTATTTATACCACTGTTGTTGGTATTTCTTTCAAATGTATTTGCAGTTAAAGAGGGAAGTTTAGGTATTATTTGATGTTATGTGGCAAAGAAAATTAGATTAAGGGCTCTGTATCTTAGATTTTAAAGACCTTGGTGGTAGGTCCATGGGTGATCTGTGATTCTATGCTACTACAACAGAAACAACATAAAGTGTGAAAAGAGGAGAAGTCAGCAGAAAAAAGGAAACAATTTTCTGAATCAGTCTATTTTAACTGCACTAATTCAGTGCCTGTGATTTCTCTTTTCCTATGACAATAAAGACATAAAAATCTATCCAAAATGCATTGAATTTTGTTGTAGCTATGGAGAATAAAGATTCCTTCCTGGGAGCCGAGTGCTTTTGTTAGCAAAAACATGAAGCAGTTCCTCAGCAGGAAGGCACAGGTGAGGCACGAGACCTATGCTACAGCATTTGCAAGACAAACATCCCTGTTTACATTTTTACTATTATAACCCAACCATTGCTGTGGTCATGCATACAGGTTTAATAAAAATTAGCAATAACTTTTGTAACCTGAGGCCTGAAATGACAGTCTGTAAAGAGATACCATTATTTGTTTTCCATGAGTTGTAACATTTATGTGGAGTTTAATCTGTTTTCTTTTTCAAACAGAAAAAGCTTCCAGAAAGTAATCTTTTGTTAACATAGTTTGTAAGATGAAAGAAAAGGATGCTCTGCCTGACTTACAATTTGCCTGTATCAAGAAAAATAAAAAAGTTGTTTGCATTAAGAGTGACAGCAGATGAGATTAATCATAAGATAAATCTTTTGAACTAAATACAGCTTCAAGACACTCAGTGTCGGAGGGTGTGTAACGCAGAAAACCTTAGGGAATAAATGTCACTATTCTTTAAAACAGTCACCCTTTTAGCAAGAGACCGTAGGCTCTCTGGGGATAGCACACCACATCTTTTCCTGAAAGGCTCCATTTGTTTCACCTGAAGGTCAGGTTTTAACTTCCCACGTTCTCTTGCAGCGTAAAGCAGCAGTACAAGCAGCAGTGATGCATACAGCTTGGGGGACAGCCCTGCTGAGTGTCAAATGCTAAATCCCACTGCCATCTCCTAGATGATCGTGCCAGCATGATATACTGACGTCCCAGAGGGCACGTGGCATCCAGCTCCTCCCATTAACAACAAAGAGGAGCAGGATTTTGAACAACCTTATCTAGCTCCATCATCCTCTGCTGTTATGATCACCTGCCTCAGCACTGCTGGGATCAAGATGCTGGCTGGAGTTGCTTGTGGACCGATATTCCCATCACTCCTTCTCTGCATCTTTGTATGGGACAGCAGGGGTGCCATTTGGGATATAAGACCCTTCACCATATGATGTAAAACGCACTGTGGAGAGCTTTAAGTCAGAACAAATGCTGTGGTTTGCAATTCCTTCATCAGCCTCTGGAAGACTTGCTCTGAGGCAAGTAGATCAATATGCAGAAGCGTTTTTTCATAAGGATAGTTCTCAAACTATTATTCGAGGTCTTAACTTCTCTGTCTGTGGCTATGTAGTTAGGCTTCTGATTCACCTGTCACAAGCTTTAACCCAGAGGTCCTTCAGGCTACAAGAAGGTTTTTGAGCAACTTTTTTTGACCTAGAAAAAGCAAACCCAGACTTAAAAGACTTTGACTTACCATTCAGTGAATGATTGAAGCATAACAGTTTACCTGGTCCTTGATACTGTGCCTAGCAAAATCATCAGAAAACCCCTTATTGGAGCAAAATCAGGGCATTAGCCTGGTTACTCAGAGGTGAAAAAGAAGTTGAAACACAATTATGCCAAGCAATGTAATCTAAGGGTCATGTTCACAAACATTTCTCCATTTATGTTCTACCTGAATTACAAGCGCCTGCTCCCACTGACCAAATAACTCATATTCTCTTAGTGGAAAAGTCTCTGCAATTTTAAAATCGATCTTTCAAATGAGTAAATAAATATATACTCTTAAAAGAATGTCAGATCTCTGTCTTTAAAAGGCAAGTACAGACAGAGCTAAAACTGCTTGTGAAGGATAACAAGGGGACTTGACTTCAACGAAGATGAAGCAGAACAGGCTCGGAAGCGAAGCAGATACAAGTTGGACAGTGTTGCATGACACAACCTACCTGCCGCTCCAGGCGCGCGGGCTGGCAGCCTTCCCAGCCTGGCACCACAGCAAATGCAGGAGGTGGCTGTTGGTGGCAGGTCTGTTCTCCCACGCGAAAGACACACAGACAAGTCTCTCTTTTTCCGCTTTTAGTCTAGAAAAAGTAGCTCTGCTTTGCTTACGGGATCAACCCAAGCAGCGAATTTTAGGCAGGTAGCACTGCTGTTGGAAGCTGTGAGAGCATCTGTCTCTCTGTTGGGTATCAGCAGGCCAGGGATAATAAGCCCATATGTCAGGTGACCTGTACCCTCACGGAGTAAACGGCATCCCTCACCACTCTTTACCATGCTGAAGCCCCAGGGGAAAGGTGCTGTAGCTGTAGATTGTGCTGATGTGGGGTTTGTTAATTTTAATATACAAATTGAATATACTCACAGCTGATAGAGATCTCTGTGGTCTCATACTAAACGACTCACATGGTCAGATGGGCAGCCATTTATCACTGCAGAAATACCACCGTGGGGACCACCAGCTGATATTAGACGGAAGCATTGCGCTTTCTCTGCCGAAACAGTTGCAGCCCAATTCTGTGGTAAGGTTGTGTGTACAGGCATAATGACACTTAGCATCCCTCTACTCAGATATCATTGACCCAGCCCCCACCCAGGTCTGCACAGCAGGGACTCTAAGAAAGATACATTGCATTCACAAAACAGAACATGATTTCTTCGTCATGTCTTGACTGATTTGATGACAACCCTGCTATTGCTGCCAGTGTTTTAAAAAAAAATCTGTTGTTTTTCTTTGTGCAAAAGGGAAAAAAATGGAGAAAATAGTACAGTTACTGTGAAAACCTTTCCTGACTTCTTGGACTATTTAAACAGTAAATAATGCAATTATTTCAATTGAGCCTTATAATGAAAATCAGTTTTAGTTAATTTCACATAGCCTTCTGATTACTGTTTTTCAACATAATGTCATTTGGCTAATTCTATTTCAGATGCATTTTAAATTTGCTTGTGAATAGACAAGGTAAAAAGTCTCCTGATATTGCTACAGTTAAAATCAGTCATTTTGAAAAGTGTTTTATTTACAGAAATTATTACCTTGCGACCTTTCAAGTTTAATTTTTTTCCTGTCGTTTGCTTGACTATTTTAACCAAAAAATCTAATGAAATCTTAGTATTGACCTGCATTTCCCAGAGAAAAGGTCTTTCAGTAAACAAAAGATTAAAAAAAAAAGTGTTTGCAATAAGCATTATGAATTTTAAGAGAATCTTGGGCAATGTAAAAATAAATGTTCCATTTTGAAATCCCACAAAGCGGAAACATTCAGAACGTTTCATGAAATATTTTATTTCTTAACAGTTACTTATTGAAAATATTCTTTTCTCTGGTTAAATTTTTATTAAGCACCGAGTTTTTACCAGAAATCTTTATATCTAAGTCGATCACTTACTCTTGAAAAATGAACAGGAAATTCCTTTAAAAAGGAAAATAACTCTTCCCTGCCATCTCTGATGTCCTCCCCAGGGCAACGAAGACCTATTTTATTCCCACTCCTGCCCAAAGATTTAAATCCTGAGAACATGAAACCTTTGAGACCTCTCAAAAGACATTGGATTTAAATCCACCTGGAGAAAAGGTTATAAATCGCCTTCTCTCCATTAGGCTCTTGTCTCTGGCGACTGAAAGGGAGTGTAGGAGATGCCTCTTCATGCAGAGCAGTCAGAGCCAGGAGGGGATCGTCCTCTCAGACACTGATGGTCCAGTTGTGGGCTTGTCTGGAGGAAAAGGTATTTCTTCATGTCTCCTTCTTCTGCTCCTGTCAGAGGGCTCAGTGGCCACTGTCACAAAGAGCCATCCTTTCCATTAGTTTGGGGCCTATGGAGGAGGCAGATCTCTACTTCATTCCTTATATTACCATATAACATCGTTTTTCCATTGACCTAAGATCACTCTGCCTGTGCAAAAAGCCAAAGTTATTCACTGCATGAGAAGCGTGGGCTGAAACACATGCTTTTTCCTTCCTATATTTTATCCTATATATGCTAAATACACTGAATTGGTGCTGATTTTTTATTTTTTCCAAAAGAATTGCGGATAATTTTGTTTTAAGGTCAGACAAAACTAATAAATTAAAACATATAAAAAAAGCTTCAAATCCAGCTCATCTTCATTGATAGTGTGGTCTAAACAGCTATTTTTGATGCCAGGCATTTCTAGTTTTAATACATGTGTATTTAATCCAAAGCCCAAGGATAGTTTCATCAAGTGAAAGAGGGCTACTTCTGCAGAAAGTTGAACAGGTGCCTGAATTACAGAAGAACAGGAGCAAAATCCAGTTCTTACAAGTTTTGGGGTTATGCTGTGGTTCTTCCACTAATCTTCATTGCTCATCAGCATGCAGGAATAATGCCTTTCCAGAGGTTTAGTTAAATTGGTGTTTCACCAACTTAATGCTACACGAGCTGCGTCTGTGTGCTTGCATAACAATATGCTGCACACTGGGGTTAAAGAAGGCAGGATCAGGATTCAGTACCTTCTTTGTTTGCTTTAAACTTTATTTTTAGAGTTTTAATTTAAAGTTTTGTTAAAATTTGACAAAAGGACCCCAAAGAATGCAAGCCTGAGCAGCAAGACCAGGACCAGCCCTAGTAGCTTGTACAGGTGAGAAGGAGGCAAAGATTATGCTTAAATATTGTTGCTTGAAAGTTTTCCTTGTATGGTAGAACGAGAAGAAGCAACTGAAATTGAAATGGAGGAAGGAAAACACGAGCGGAAGAGACCAAACGTGTTGGTGTAGGTGGTATGTAGGGCTGTTTAAAGTGATCGCTAGAGTAGTACACCTAAAGTCAAGTACACCTTACTTCGTTAAGTCTGTATGGTATGGCACATGGCATTTGGTCCCTCGGTGCTCAGTGGTGGGTGCCATCTGAGCATATGGCCCTTAGTCAGCAGGGGCTGAGGACCCTCTATCATGCCAATGCCCAGGCAGCTCCTATGCAAAACATGACAGCAACAGTTGAAGGGACTGGAGGGAAATAAGCAGACCTAGCTGCACAGACTTTTGGACCTCAGCCTGAAGTGCCCAAACTGGCACTAAGTGAACCTCAGGGTGGGCTTTTGCCATTGCCAGAGAAGAGTGGAGACTCACTGCAGTGCTGCAGGACTGCCTTGGTAAGCCTGCTCGTGAAGAGTGGGCCAAGGGGGTGTACCACAGGCTGGCACCCGCACTTGCCAGCACCCCATTCAGAACTTCAGTCCTGAGGGGCTCAGAGGAAACACATGTGGCTACTTGCTAGTTCTCTGTTCCCTAGCATGGCACTTACAGACAGAAGTGAAGCAAAACAGCCTCCACCACTCTTTCTCTAGCCGATCTCTGCCCAGACACCCAGCTCCACTCTGCTGTCCATGGGTTTAGCTCCACATGACTTTCTCTGCAGGATAAGTACCCACAGATTTTGGCCCCATGTCTCTGAACAAAGAGTTCATCAGCTGTCAGTTGACGCAGATTTCTTTTACCTTAGGCAATTTTCCAGCCCCCACATTCTGGAGCACAGCTTTAAGGAAGAGACTGAAGTGAACAAACAGTCTGTTCTCATGTGTTCCTTGGAAGACAAGAGTTTCTAATCTTTCAGATTTGGGCCACTCTTGTCCTGTCAGTCTGATCAGCTGTAGAGTACCAGAGCACCGCTGGGAGCACCCCAGGGCGGGGGGATGTACAAACACAGGGCAATGGACCAGCATCTGCCTTTGTGGGGTGCCTCTGGAGATACTCCAGCAAAGTCAGTAGTGTAAATGTTTGTCTTTTGCAATGAAAGAAATAACCCAACCTTGTATATTAATATCTATATCTGTATGTATATCACATACACTGAGTAAGGACACATTTCTGTCAAGGACGTTTGTCTAACTATAGCACTTGATGGGAGCTGCTGACAAAGCTGTGTGTTCCTAAAACTGTAGTTTTTGCATCATTGTCCATTGCAAGGAAGACACTGTCCATTTAGGCCAGCTGGAAGGACAGGCTGCTGGGTCAGGGTGGCTGGCTGGGGCATGTTTTTTTGTGTTAGTTCATTCCTGCACCCCTATTCTGTCTGTAATCATGGACACTGCTGTTCAGGGGGTTCACACGCTGCCTTCATACATGACCAATAACTTGTTAGGAAAAACCACAAACAGTATCACTAAAAGAAATTTAAAAGCCTGATTGTGAAACCAGATGTCCTGGTTTCAGCTGGGATTTTTTCTTCTTGGTAGCTGCTGTGGTGCTGTGTTTTGGATTTAGGATGAGAATAATGTCGATAACATACTGATGTTTTAGTTATTGCCAGGTACTGTTTATACTGAATCAAGGATGTTTCAGTTTCTCAGTCCCTGCCAGTGAGAGGGCTGGAGGGGCACTGGAAATTGGTGGGGGACACAGCCAGGACAGGTGACCCGAACTAGCCAAAGGGATATTCCATACCATGGGGCGTCATGCTCAGTATATAAAGGGGGGGGAGTTGGCTGTGCCTGGCTGATCGCTGCTCAGGGACTGGCTGGGCATCAGCCAGTGGGTTGTGAGCAATTGTATTGCGCATCACTTGTTTTTTCTCCCCTCCCTTTGGATTTTATTCCCCTTCCCTTCTTTCTCCTTTTCATGATGATGTTGATGATTGTTTTATTATTAATAATAATATTGTTATAATTATTAATAATTATGATTTTATTTCCATTATTAAATTGTTCTTATCTCAACCCAGTAGTTTTACCTTTTTCCCAATTCTTCTTCCCATCCTATTGGCAGTGCGGGGGAGCGAGCAAGTGGCTGTGTGGTACGGAATTGCCAGCTGGGGTTAAAGCACGACGCCAAATGAGGCTGAGATTTTATATCTTTTTGAGGCAATGTTTCAGTTTCTGTCATTGCTCTGCTACAGAGCTGGACAGATGTTTATGGTAGTCACAAAAAAGGAAATGGGGGCAGGCTGCACCAGAACATTTTAAAAGCCATTAATAAGATTTTATGTTGTTATTCTGAAGGGCATTTTCTGCTGCTCTCAGCACAATATTGTGACTGGCTTTCACAAGATGGAAAAAATGATGTATTCTTACTTCATCCTAAATAACAGTGCAGCCAGCGTGAGAACAAATCCCAGGGAGGACAAGGCAATTTGCAGTTTCTGTACGTGCAAGGAAACTAATGTTAGACCCACAAAAGGGCCCAAATGTCATCTAGCTTCCAAATGTCACCTGGCTTCGAAGTAGCAGCAGCTGACCCTTTTGCAGCACCCCAGAGCACAGGGGCGAGCTGACCTCGGGCTTGCTGAGCCGTGGGAGGTGGGCTCCTGCCCCAGCAGGGCTTCAAAGGTGACCGCACAGAGGGACCCTGCTCTCCGGGGCTTGGTCCCCGGCTCAAGCCAGGCAGCAGTCTCACAGCTTTCTGCACTGCCGCTGGGGTGCAACCCTTTTCGAAATGAAAAAAAATAGTTGCTGGTTAGGGGGCAGGGAGAACAACAAATGTATGTACACTTTTCCTTCTAGCAGAGAAAAAGAAGGTATTTTGTTCCTGGGGGAGTTCCTATTTTGGTGCATTTACTGTAAGCACCCACTGGGATAAAAGTACTACACGCTGACGTATTCCAGGAAAAAATCTTAACTGAAAGATGTTTTAAAGAGCCATGGTAAAACCATTTCATTTTGGACTTTTTCATTAAGATACAACATCACCACACTGAAGTGTCTGATACTGAACTGGCTGGAAACAGTGCTTTGGGTCATCCTGCAAGAGACGGTATTTCCCTGTCAAGGGTGGGTATCCCCAGGTGCGGGAACTGGTCCTCTCCAGGGCCCTGGAGCTCTGGAGGTGGCATAACCCCTTTGCAGTTCCAATGCATGTCTCCTAGGAGGTACCACACTGCTCCAGAATGGCTATATCTGTTGTGGGACTTACAGCTTTTGTAAGAAGCAGAGCCCTGAAAGTGCATCTCCTATGAGACTGTGCATCACAATGGAGAATTGTAATATATAGTGTTACGTAGCTTAAAATAAAATGCTTCCAGTCAGTCAGACAATGCAATTCAGCTCAAAGTGATTGCAAATAGAATATTTTCTTCTGGAAAGAAAAGAATCATTTGAATAAAAAAATTCTTGAACAACCCACTTTTCATATTCTCTCTACTTTCCCTGATGTGTGTGTGTGAGTCTGCATATCTGTGTGTATGTAATCAACATTACAGCAAGAATCTACTTTGTGCACATCACGGATTTCTCTTCTTAATGTAGGCAACCCTGCTAGTTCCTGAACTTCGACCATCTGCTCAAGCCTAAGGGGCAGCAATATTAAATTAACTGTAGTCTGACATTTCCTTGATAACTGACATTTGCACAAACAAGTTCTCCATGCACATGTGCATGTTAGGAAATTAAAGTGTAAAGTAAATAAGATTATCATTGTGTGTTTCTTCTCAAAAACATATTGCAAGTCATTATCTCTCCCTCTAATGACTGAAACTCTATGTGCAAAACCAAGTAATTTAATTTACATATCTCGAACGCATACCATTTTGTTGTTGTTGCAGGGTCTGTACCGAATGCCTTGTGAATTAAATCATTTCATTGTCAAAAGACGGCACAGCTGCAGGCGGATAACTCTTCTTGCCACATTGAGTGAGAGACCAGATATGCACCAGAAAGTGCTGCCTCTCCTGTCCCTCCTTACAGTTGAACTCCTGCTGATTTTGGAGGAAGCCACTGTGCAGCTCCCTGCTTCCTCCGAAGGAGAATCCTGCTCCAGATTGGGTTCAGTTATTGATCTCACTGCATTCCCACTCAAGTCAACGGGACTTCTTCTGTCTTCGGTGGTGAGAGCAATATTAGGTCCACAATAACTGGATGAAATTCGACTGCTTGGCTAGAAATTGGCAAGACGCTGAACAGTCCTTTCCCTCTGCCCATTGACAACTGGTATAAGGCTGCTGGGTTGGTAGCTACCTCAAAACCCCCTATATTCAGATAGATAAAATGAGTCGGATGAAGTAAATAAATTAGAGGCTCGGGGATAGACACTCTGCAGTTGATGTAGGTGTGGCTGGGGATATCTGTGTGGGATGCCTGACATTAATTTGTTTAAGTACCAGTATCCACACAATGTCCAGGTCTGCACTGGGAGATCAGCTAGGCACTTTTCAGTTTTCCTGGTCAGTGAGTTATCACAAAGAGTTTATTCTTTTTCTACACATAATGGTGCTGGGGCATAAAGTTATAAGTATGGGGAGCAAAAAGTATCCAGTAAGCATTTGGTACACTTTATTCTGTCATAAACTCCAGCAGTAAAGAAAGGAATAGTTTCTTTTCCCAGCTTACACAAAGAGTCTCAAGATCAGAAAAGATTGTGTCAAATGTCCATATCATTAGGCATTGCAATGGTGGGAACTGAGCACCTCAGAAACAAATTTTTCAGTCTGGGCTGACTGTCTCCAAGGAATCCCTCATTGGAGAATTTTTCTATGGTTGTTTCTTTCTGCATAGAGGAGAAAAAAAAATCTGTCTCTCTCTGCTGCAAGTTGCAATCCCTTCGCTATCAACTGATAAATGGTCTCAGATTTTATTATGTTTTCTTCTTCTTTTGTTCCTATCATCAGTGCCACCTGTGATTTCTCCACTCTACGTAGAACCTTATTTCCTCCAGATTTGATTCCAACTGAGGAAAGTATACACTTATCTTCATCATCCAAGCCCATTAATCTCTCCTGGAACAGTAGTTCTTGCCGAAAACTGATGTGGTTTGAGAGGCTCGCTAGAATTTGGCACTAGCATTCTCCCTCCCATCATCTGAGGGAGCTGCAGGTACTCACGAAGTGATTCTGGATTCATGCAGACTGCTTGTCACATATGCTAGTGTGCAGGGAAAGGGGTTTGCTTTGCCAAAGGTCCAGGGGCCATTGGGGGGGTAAGGGTGCAGAGCAGGTGCACGTGCAGGGCTGTCAGGAGACCCAGGAGATATAAGATGCAGCAGCACCCGTGACAGTCTCGAGCCCCTGTGCAAAATCAAGTGCTCATGTTTGATTATCTATGCCCTGCCTTTCAGGGTATGCCATATAGCAGAGTGTAAGACACCTCTCATTTCTTCATAAATTCCAAGGTAAGTTAATGAGACACCTTAATTGTCAGCACTTCATTACTCCTCCCACCACTGCTGCTCTGCTCCCACCAGAGATGTACTGTGGCCCAACCGGGTAGGGAAAAGCAGCATTACAAGTGGCAGAGAGTAGCTGAAATGCACCTTAATTTTAGCTTCCCTTTTTCAGGGGAACATATACCTGATCCCATCAGAAAACCGGAGAACGCCTCAGAAAGTACCTGCCATCTCTGGACCATGCAGCTTCTGAAAACTCATGTTCTTGGACCAAATAAAAATGTGTCAGAGTTTTCCAACAGTGATACTGAAGTAAAATTACATTTTTCCATTATAAAAGCTCTTAATTATTCAAATGTATAAAATAAAGTGAAAATCTGGTCATTTGAAGCCTGAGCGATTAGTAGTGCTTTTATTTCCTTTCCCTGTTCTTTGAGGTGATGCTTAATACAGAAGTTCTGAGTGTTCTGGACTGGAAAAATGACAACTTTTTTGCTACAGTAGGAGTAAAAAAAAAAAAAAAAAAAAAAAAATCATAAAAAAAGCCAAGAGCAGATTTTCTGTGTAATGGATGATGTGGTGAGTGACTGACAACTCTCTTCATGTTACGTGATCACAGCCTTTGCAAATAGGTCTTCCAAAATCAGGCTTTCAACAGCGTGTTCAGGCGTGGGATCTCCTTCATTAATGGTAGCAGAGCTGCCTTTGCTTAATGTTATGAAGAAGCAGATTCAGCTGAGACACCTTAGCATTGATATACTTTTAGATACCTTTGCAGTCATTCCTCAGCAGTATGAACACGATTAACTGCTGTGACCCTGCTCAGTGACATCAAATGCTCTGGTTTTTCTGGCATTTGGGCAGGACATGCAACTAGCTGATGATTTTACTATTCAGTGTCTGTAAAGCATTAATTATCATCAGCTTTGTGGCTGCCATGTCGTTTGGACTGACATATATTGAATGCCGTCTTAATTTTCACCATGAAATTTTAATTTTCTGTACTTACCATGTAAGTCCAGATACCCTGCTTCACACTTTTAAACAAACAAAAATAGTATAATGAAAAAGCTGTATTTTTCTCTCTATTCTTGCATTCACAACTAGTGCCTTGAAGTTGTACTCTTAGCTAAATGTGCCCTTTTTCCTTCAGGTACAAAACGTTGTGCTTCCTGGGTATACATGGTGAATAATATGTTCTTGCTTGGTAGAGAAATTTGGGCCCTCCACACCAGAAGTGAATTACTCCAAAAGCAGAGAAACTTCCAGCAGATATTGTGCTTGTTTTGAACAGAGAACAGGAAGAAACACAGCCAGATCTTATACTGATTACTTCAAGAAATGGAAACGTGGTTTCAAATTGGATCAGGAAAGGATGTTGTTGGTGACAAGTGCAGGCATCCTGGGGCATCTGGAGTTTTCATTGTGCCAGGCAAAGTGGGCACTGACATTGCAGGGTGTGATAAGCATTGCGGAGTCACGCTTTTGCTCTAGCAACCTAAGATTGCCTTTGCCTAAACCATGCTGCAAGTAGCTCTTAACTGTGGAAACTCCGACAGCTCTCCGCACTGTACAAGACATTAATTCAAAGCCAAATGCAAAACAAAAACATCTGCTTATTCATCAGCCTAGTCTTACAGAATTGATCCCAGTGTGTACCTTTGGGAAAGAATAGCCTCATTACAGAATCAAGCCGGAGAACTTCCCATAACCAGAAAGCCTTTATTCTCCCCGAGCTTTTCATTTTACCGCTTCTTCTCCTACTGTGCTCATTAAACATTAAGGAAAAAATTTTTCAAGAAACTAACAAATAGGAGCCTGTCTTTTAGGTGGCCATCTGGCTCAGGTGGATAATTACATTCTGACATCTGTTCAGTGACACGCACTGCATGGCAGTACTTGAACTGGTGATCTTAAGCCATGTTCTAGCGGACACAAATACCTGAAGTTGCAACAATGTTCTGGGGGTCTGCAGGGTCTGCTCTGGCATGTACCCATTACGTTTGAATTCTGATGTGGCTAAATGGTAAGAAACAAACAAAATCTGCTTACTGGCAGTTCAGCTTGTTGAGAGGCATGCATTCAGCACCTATAATCTTGAAAGCACACAGTGAGGATGTTAAAAGGAAAGATTTCTGCATTTATATCTCCATCCTATTTTCTGCAGCACTGTCAGTGCCCCTCCAAGGGTCTACAAGGCTTTCATTTCTTTTCCAAAGGAGGCTGACCGAAATTGTGCAAAAGTGTGTTAGCATCTGCTTGGTTTTTCCAACCTAAAGCAATCAAACACGCATTAGTTGCAAAATGGCAACAGTGACCCCCATATGATCTCCTGTTAACTCATCGGCTCCTGTCACTTCCAGGTGTTCGCTCCACTTGAAAAGGCTCTTTCTCTGTCAGGAGATTTATGATTCAATGCTCTCCGCTGGAAATGCCAGGTTATACAGAGTGAAATTGGGAACGGGGTAGGATCTTCCTTTAATAAATACAGCCATTTTAGAACATTTTGGAAGAGGAGTTTCAGCATGTTTTGCTTTAATAGTTCCTATTTTTTCTTCTAGTCCAAATCAGCTTTCAAAATGCAGGTAGTCTATATTAAAAAGGGGCAAAGATAATCAAAGGTAGAAATGACAACCTAAACTCTTTAAATGAACTGATCTGAAACTGATTTTAAATACCCATTTCATCCCATTTTACAGCAGTGCTATAAGGCAGCTACCTGGGCAACTTCTGCTAAGCACATTTGCAATGAGTTCCTGAAGTAGTGTGGCCTCTGCCTTGGTGCTGTTCCCTAGGAGGATTTCCCATAAATTGTTTTTGGGAATGTGCTCCGTGATGAGGCCAGCCTTCCCCTCCAGCCAGCCCTATCAGCACATCTGGGATCACTTTCCCTCGGAGAGCACAGAAAAATGTTGTCACCTCTTTCTTAGGCGCTTGCCCAAAACTTACTGTGAGGCCAAGAGTGACGAAGCCTTGCAGGGTATGGAGTTCTCATCCAAAAGATGGCGGCTTCACAGTCTGTCTGATCGCACTTTAATCCAGTAGAAAGAATGAAAATATAAGGGATTCGGCTGCCTACTGGGACAGCTGTTGCCCAGCTGGAGCACAGCTGCTTTTGCAGTGAACCTGTGTGGTATGAGTGAGAGAGTTTGAAGACAAAGTCTTCCAGAGGGCAAATGAATGATTGCTTTTCAGATCTAAACAGTTGTTTCTGTATAGGAGCCGAGGAGTCAATGCCGTTTCTATGTCCCAAGCTGCCCGAGCATTGCAATGGGGGGTACTGCACAGCTTCAGCAGCAATCCTCTCATGCACAACAGGTGACAGACCCCAGAATTTGTTTCTGTTGGGAGATGCAGGGAGGGGAGAGGAAGGACCAGATGTTGAAGTCCAAAGGAAGGACAGAAGACCCCAAAGCAATCTTTACTGCTAATGATGAGCGGGTGAGGAATGGGAAGCAAATAAATGCATGCCTCAAACATATCCTCCGGGAAAGGAAAGCAGGAGAAATGCCATTTTAAGTAGGAAAAGCCCTAGTCTCCTTTGCCAGACACCAGCTCTCAGAAGCTTAAAATCCCCATTCAGCCTTGAGGAAACACACTTAACAATCCATCAATCTACATCTATGCCAGGGACCAAATTCAAGGACTAAACCCTACGCTTCACGTCTCCATTAGCTTGTTCCCTTGCTTTGACTTGGACCACGCAGTGCTTTGAGTTGGACAAAGCTCAGACATGACCCTGGGAGAGCTCAGTACAGACATCAGTCTCCGAAGGCAGCATAGCACCAGGTCTGACACCCCCCTTATGCCTTCTGCAGCACTATCCCAGCAGGATTTGCCCCTTCAAGCACTCCTGCCTGAGGCATATAGTGTAGACTCTCAGCTTCATGCTTTTAAAACTCCTTTCTTTGGGGCTGCAGGGTGGCCCTTCAAATAATGCGGACACTTTAACATAAATGTCTCCCCTACTCCACATGAAAATCAATAATTGTGTCTTGGGGCTGCAGGGGCAGCACACACAGCCCAGAGGAGCTACTGGCAAATGTTTGGGATGTGGGGGCAGACTGTGTCACCCTGCGGGGGCAGACTGTGTGTGACAGTCACTGAGCCACCGAGCAGCTGAAGCTGGCAAGCATCTCTGGTCCATCCCTCTGCTCAAGCAGGGTCAGCTGGAGCTGGTTGCCAAGGATCATGCCCAGGTGGATTTTGAATGATTTGAAGAACAGAGACTGCACAACCACTCCAGACAACCTGTGCTCAGTTGCCCTGACAGTAACAACATTTTTTCATGTGTTTCAGTTTGTGCCTATTGCCTCCAGTCCTGCCACTGGGCACCACTAAGAAAAGCCTGGCTCCCTCTTCTCATTTCCTCCCATCAGATGTTTATACACATTGGTCCTCCAAGAGATGAGTGGTACTGCCAGACTTTGGCCAGTTACTGAGGAATAAGACACCCCCTCCATATGCAGCTGTTCCATTTGTACACAACACCTCCTGAGGTCATATTCATGACCTGGATTAAAAATCAGTGAGGACTTTTAATCAACCTTCTCAGATTATAATGCGTTAAGGCAACTCTGGTTCGTCATACTTAGCAAGGTCTTATGTGAATAGGAGAAGAAGGATTTGCTCCAGTGCATATAAAAACCGAGATACGTTTTGTTACCTTATTAGATACACAACCCTTTTCAATTGTTTTGAACTAAAAAAAAATAAATAAATCCATGAGTTAATGTTAGTGTCAAGAGCAGGTTGAGATTGCTAGAGGCAAAAGCTAAAAGAACTGGCTAGAAAGAATGCAGGCTATTCTTATTTTAGGTATTATGTGACTCCTTATATTCTCCTTACTTTCCCTCAGTACCCACGATCTCCTACTCTGTGTGGAATTGGTATTAAGAAAAGTTTCAGAATATATTTACTCTCTCTAACTGTTTAAGAAGAAAGAAATAGAATTTATCAAGGCACCAGTATTTCACCTCCTCATCAGTGTATTCACCTCGAGGGGGGAGGCAGCAGAAGCCAAGCAGTTTTTGAGAAGCTCTAGCTGTGTATAGCCACTAGGATCTAGGGTTCATGTAAACCAACTACAACTTGCACAACATCACAGTTAGCACTGCAAAATAGTATTTATTGAAAGAAAATTCAAGGCTTTTGCAAAAGGCTTTTGGCACAACTTCCTAGAGAAATGTGTGCAACAGCTCTGCATCCTTTCCCCCTAGTTGTATGTCCAAGAACTACCTTGACAATTTCGTAATATATATTTCATGGGCAGAAGCTCTGTTTGTCTTTAACAATCTTGAGAATTTTAAATAAAACCAGCATATCTTCTGCCTTTAAGGATTACGGAAATCCATTTTTTTTTCCCAACAGAAGAAAATTTATCATGCTAAGTCAGTGTAACTATTGACTTTGTTTACAGTGGCAGTTCGTTTGTCAGAGCATTTGTCAGAGTATTACATTTTAAGAACAGTAATCACGCTATCACAGCGTCGTTTCTGTTGACATTCTGCCCAAGGTCCATTTAAGCTTAGAGCACGACTTTGTGATCTAGCAACATAAAATGCAACAGCCAGTACAAATTACTTATCTGAAAGCAAAAAATGACATTAACACAACATGCAGGTGTCTCAATTATACTCCAGCATATGTGCTTTAACTTTTATTGCAGAGGTTTTGTAATCCAGTTACCAACGTCAATGTATTCATAACAGAATCTACAGTTAATTATTTGCTAAGGTAACTTTGGTCCATTTTTACCATGTTATCACAAGTATCTATTGTCTTTTCGAATCGAGCCCAGAAACTTAACATGTCAAATCAGGTTGTGTGCAATTAAAAAAATTGGATACTAATGTAAATGTTATTTTGTGTTATATGCAGTAAAACCACTTTTTTTTTTTTTTTTTTTTTAAATCCCAGGGCTTTTTGTACTGATTTACTTGTAGATTTAGAAGGTGTAGGTCATTTTTAAATGGCTAAACATAAACACATATATTTTCATCACAGTAATAACCTCCTGTCTGAGCCTGCTTACACAAAGCATTTGCCAATTGTGAGATGATGCTTTTCTATCTCACTTTAATTGGAGGCAACTGTTCCAGCTGGACAGGCTGTCTTATACAGAAGATGATGACGTTGTTAACAGGATACAGGTTCTTCCAACCATCTGTCTGTAATGGCAAGATGCTGGGCTATCTTCAGCATCTTCCTATTGGCTGGGTTTTTCAAAGGCGAGGAAGAGGATAAAATTTCTGTTAATGTTTTGGTGACCAAAACCACTTAGGCTTCTCTGGTAATACTTACTTTCTTGCAGTGAAGTCTAACTAATGGCCTAACTATTCACAGTCAATGAAGCCTAGTTGTATAATATTTCCACAGAGACTTGCAAAGGATATAAAAGGAAAAGCTGTGGTAGCCAATGGTGTTTTCCTGTTGCTCATAGAGCAATTGTACCTCTGAACTCAGACCATGGCTTTGGAATTCCTGCTTTCCATCTCTGATACACGTGCAGCTGTGCTTGCCTGGGACCTGGTGCAAAACTCGCAACAGCCTCAGAGCATCAGCTTCAAAAACCATAGGTCAGAAATCAAAACAATATGAGATTGACCTAAAAATAGAATTGAAAACAGTGGATGACACTGGGCAGCAATCTTCTACTTTCTTTCTTCTGCTCATTTCTGATACATTTTACAATTTGGAAAGTCCATGTGGATTGCTTGCAAAAAATTACAGCCCCAGCTTTTGTGAAGCTGCTTTGACTCCCACTGTTTATTGCCCTCTTCATACTCCTGTTCCAATGGACACCTCATGCCACCCTGACCAAGCTGCCAGCATCCCTCCAGATGTCCTCCACTCCCTTTGGCATCCTCACAATGAATTCCCTGTTCTGCTTGTGATTTCTGGAGCAGGGGTCTCCTGCCAGCCTCAGAAGGGCATTGCCTTGGGCTGCAAACGCTTCTGCCATTTGTTACACTGAGGGCTACAGCCAGGCTGCTGCCACCACGGGGACATTGGAAGTGACGGCAGTGAATGCCCTGAGGTTGATGAGGTCGATGCTTTCTCCTGAGAGAAATGTTCCTCCGACACCAGGCTACATTTTTAATAGTGCCTGAGCACTGGCAACACTTTACCAGAATTAATATGAGCTAGTTTTGATCTCCTGAAACGTTTGTTTCTTCAAGATAACAAATTCCATATCCCTAAAACACACAGAGCAATCCGCACATTTATTTAGCTGTACCAAGCAAAACAGCTCAACTTTTTTTCAAAGTGAAAACTGACCATGGTCATGGGAAGAGGAGCAGGGTCCCAATTTATTTCAGCCTATTCCACAACCACTGCAAAATGACCCTTATACAGCCAAACGGGGCTGCAAACAGGCGGTCTTATTTCATTGCTCCTGGAGAAGGCTTTCTCCATCAGACCTTCACGCTGGGAGAACCAGGAGAGCCTTGGCAAAAAGGAAGGCCTGGGAAATGGGGAGTTATGGCAAATCCCTAATTCTATAATCATGAGTCTTGAAGGAATATACTGTTTGCCAGTTTCTTTCAGAAAAAGATAGCACACCAACTGGGATTTTTATTAGCACATTTGATACATTGGCTCCTTCGCTGGAAGTAGAGCAGTGGATGCAATTATCATGTTCTTGGCTGTTGTGTGTTTCTTTCTCTTTATAGTTGTCTCCAAGAACATCGGAATTAAGAATGAGAAATCGTTAAAATGCAAAGCTCCAAAAGCTGTGTATAGCTTCAGCTCCTCCACAGACTCCAAATGAAGTCAGTAACAGTTCAAGAGGACAGCTGACACTCACTCTCAGATCCAAGATATGTTAGTACGAACTTTATGTTGCTAACGGAGTAATCCTGTGTATAGACTTACCAAGAATCTATATTCTGTCTTTTCTCCTGGAGGAAACACTTTATTGTGAAAGAGACAATAAATAAAATAAGATACAGGTGTAGCAGCCAAAGTGATAGGTCTGTAAAACACAGCTGTGCAGAAGCAGCAGTACTGGAAGGGGAGACTTGGCAGCAGGGAGTGAGAAGCGCTGGGGTGGAAAGAGATCTGTGGAGTTGTGATGGGGATGTATATCGGATAAGAGCTCAGCAGAGCAGTGGCTTTGCAAGGAAAGAGAAGGGAGTGATGGGGACACACTGAAGCCGACCAGAAGGGAGCTGGCGGACTGGCAGTTTGGGTTAGGAGATATGGGGGATGATACTGCAAGGTGGGTGACAACGGGGAGCTGACAAGGACATGGGCAGATGACACAGGGAGGCACGTGGGAGGTGCAGAGCAAGGGCAAGCAGCTTTCCGTGGGCTGGTGTCAACATCAAACCTTCTCCCTAGGATGCTGGTTATTTGAGAGTTACTGTCAGCTTTCTGGCAGGGTTAGACAAGTGCCCCTCTCCTTCCTTTATATGCTTTTTCTTCTAGTAGCTTTTAGTTTAACTCATGTTAAGATAACAAACAAAAAGGCTTGTTACAATTATTAACAACAGTGCAGACCTCTGACTTTTGGTCCCCAGAGAATATTTCATTCTTGGAAATGAAACATAATTACATTTTTAAATGAAATATTAAAAGTGGAAATATGGACAAGAGTAGGAAAAAAAGGGAACAGAGGAAGTACCATGGACAAGGACACGAAAACGTTTAGAAGACCCCAGAGATGCTGCAGGACACTCAAGAGGTTCAAGGGAAAGTGTGATCTCCCCCTGCAAGCAGGTGAGGATGCAGCAACGGAGGGGAAAAAAAAGTAAGCGTTTTTTTGAACCATTCATATTTCTGAGTGGTTCAGTGCCTGATTTGCTCAACAGCCTACACCTAAGTGGAGAAAATCACACTAGTTTTCAGAATTTGCTGCAGAAATTTGGAAAACACTGTAATCTTAGAAGGATGAGTTTCATGCTGTTAAGGTCAGCTCGAATAACATTCTGGGGAGTATAATCACCTTCCTAAAGAAATATGTTTTCCAACAAAGGCTGTTTTACAGGCAGTGGGCATTTAAAGATGCTAGTGGCTAAAAAGTATTGATCTTCAGTTCACATGCTTCTGAAACTTGGAGAACACTTTGAGAAGCCTGGGGCCAGGAACGCTGAAGGCTTAGGTCCTTGCAAGGCTGCAGAACTGTTTTCCATTGCATTTTCAGAGTTTCTGGTATCAATTCCTGCAGCTGGAGGATAATGTGAGATATCTGAGAGCTGGAAGCAGTGCATAACCAGTAGCTCAATCGTAGCCATCACAAAGACTTAGCAGAGACCATTGTGTCTCAGTAAAAGCTGAAAGCAAAAGAAGTTGGTGTGACAGCAGAAATGAATGGTGAAAGGATAAAATGCTGTACTTACCTGTAGAAGCAGTTACTAAAAAAAAAATTTTATAAATCAATGAGCTATTTTAATTCTGAACAAAAGTGAAACTTAAGGGCTTGATTATTTTTCAAAGGTAATGAAGTTGCAGGTGTTAGCACAATTTCTATCTGTGTGTGTATATATTTTTAACAAAAGCAAAATCTCACTGCTCTTGAAAGGAAATATGCTGCAATCAAACCATACAGACACTTTTAAATCCTGTTCCATCAGTTGAAATAATGAATGTGTGATTGTAAAAGTCAAGCAGTTTGTGTCACTATCCTATCTAGAACACTTTTCTGAAAGGCAAAAAATAAATATGAAGTACTTTAGAACTATATCAATTTAATATAATTTGGAAATGAGGAATAAGGGTTTGGAGCAACTTATTAATTAAAATAGTTTTGAGGTGGAAACAGATCAGTTTATATATAGCGTTCATAGAATTATAGATTGGTTTGGGTTGGAAGAGACCTTCAAGATCATCTCATTTCAAACCCCCTGCCACAGCCAGGGATGTTTTCCACTAGATCAGATTGCTCAAAGCCCCATCCAGCCTGGCCTTCCAAGTGCTGAACACTCCTTGAGTTGAAGAGTTGAACACTTCAACAAGCTTCTTTGTTGAAGGAGCTTTATGTGACCAGGAGATGTGGTGCAGAAAAGCAACCCCAATGCTTAGTGAGGAGACACTGGTCACTGCCCTGGCTGGGCAGCTCATGCTGCTGTACTGAGAGGAGGGCACCATGTGGGAAAAAGAGACTCCTTTCTACTGCAAGGTCCGCCATCGTGGCAGGTGGGCTGTCAAACTGCAGACACCAGATGAAAGGCACTGGGACACCTCCAACGCACCAAGCGTTGACTGTCACAGGACAGTTGTAGAGGAATGAAGCTGAGCTAATTATCATTGATAACATACAGCTGTGGGCTGGCTTCAGGAGGTCGGGCTGGCTGATGTAGACAAGGTGCAGCTGTGGCTGGTTCTGTGAAGTGGTTGGGCAGCCAAGGAAGAGAGAGGAGGGAGAAGCAGAGAGAAGGGTGAGTGAGGGTGTCCTGGGTGAGGAGAGACAAGGAGAAGGCAGCAGAGGGACTGGTGTGAAGTGTATGATAGTATGTGATGATAAAAGACCTTGTTGCAGCTGGTAGTTTGGAGAGTGCTGCGACAGACAGTGTCTGCTCAGAGGATTGTGAACCACCATGTTGGCCCCAAATGCACCCGAGTGGCCTTGTGCAGTGGGGTTGAAGGAATGGGGCAGGGCTTGCAACTGTTTTAATCGGTTCTCCTGAGAGATGCCCCCAAGAAAGTCCATTTCATTGACAGAATCACCCAAAGTTGCCTGGAAGCTGGGGAAGGATGGCTACAGGCTTGTTGGCCACCTCTGGGTGACAATAAATGGAGGAAGTGGGAAAAATGTCACTGTACTTATCTATCACAAAAGGTGGTGCTCATCTGAATACTTAGGCAAAAAGGGCCACAAGGCAGAGTCTGTGGAGGATCTCCATTTTTTTGGCTGGTTCAGTTGAGTTTTGAGCGGGAGGAACTGAGAACAGATGAGAATTTTTAAGTGTGGAAGATAATTTCCATGAAAGTGATTTCACATGATAAAATTCATTAGACTAAGGAATCAGCTAAGAGGAAGCAGAATAAGTTATGAACTCAAAAATGCAGGCTAAGAAACAACTAGGAAACTGGTGGGAAGAACTTCTAAAGTCAACAGCTTTAAATAAAAGAAGTGATGAAGACCAACAGCTATTAAAAGAGATGATGTAAAAACCAAAGTGGCAAGCTGTATGGTTGCAAAGGTAAAAATAGGAGAATTAGAAACAGACCAATACAGTTGTCTCAGAAGTTCTTTAAGGACTTGAAAATCAAATAAATATCCTGAAAAACAGGGAAAAAGGAGAGCAGCGGTATTGTAAAAGGTGTGAGCACAAGGTATAGAGTTGAAATCAAAGAGGATAAGGTTAAAAATGAGGTGCAGACTGCAGGGAAATAAAAGGAACCAAGAAAGAGATGTGTTAACTGGATTAAAAGGAAGTCTACGTCTACCTCCGGGGGTAAAAAAAAAGAAAAAAAGGCAAACTAATTCATGCAAAAAGGCAGAAATAATACATGCTTTCTTGGTCTCTGCTTTGTGGAAAAGAGTTAACTGCCATCATTGAATTACTAACTTTCATCTATGGCAACATAGGAACAGGAAAGAAGAGAGAGAGAACTAGTTTTGACAAGACATATATTCAAGCTGTCTGATGAAGAGGAGTGCAAAAGCGAAAGCAACAGGCTTACCTTTAGAAAGCAGAAAAAAGATGAACCCAGGAAATCACATACCCATCAGCTTAACTTCAATCCACTGAAAGAACGGATCTAGAAGGTAATAGGGAATAACAACAGCCGGTGCAGAACCTGTAAATAATGCATCCCATCAAACCAGCCTACTTCTTTTCTTTGGCAGGGTAGACAGCCTTGTGGCTGAAGGGGGTTGGTATGATTCATTTTGGTTTTAGTGAGGTTCTTGGTGTTATTTAATTTTGGGTTCTTATAATGACAGTAGACAAATATCCTGCAGATGCAATCACTAAAAGTGGGTGCATGGCTGACTGATGAAGCCCTCTTCATGAGGGTTAATTAAGGATTCACTGTCACTCTTCAAGGGCATTGAAGTGTGGTTGTACGGGGGTCAGAGTCATCAGCAGTTTCAAGATTGTGCTTAATAGCCGAGATGATGGAACAGAGCTCGTGATCATCAGATTTGAGAATGGCACCAACCTAAGGAAAGAAAAACTGCAAGGAAGGACAGGAATGTAAAGTGGTTTTCAGTGAGATGAAACTCAATAAAGTCAAGTACAAAGTGCTAAATTTAGGCAGAAGGCTTTCACGTATAATGGGACATATCTGGCTGAGTGTCAGTACTGCAGAAAGGAACCATACATAGCTATAGGATGAAGTGATGGGAAAAAATGGAAATTTTATTCAGGAATATATTAACAAAAATTTCTATTAGTAAGGTTGGATCATACTTACAGGTGTAGAATTCTAAAGTGGACGTCACTATCTTCTTGGAGTGATACATAGTGCATGACATCTGAAGGGTGTTATCTAGCAGAATGATAGGGATGTGAGAAAGCGTCCAGAAAAGGCCTCCAAGAATGTGAAGAGGTTTACTGAGGCAATTTATGCGGGAAAGAGGACAGAAATTATATAATTTTTCTGGAAAATGGAAATCTGGGCAGACAGAGGAATGACAGAACAGTGCACAACAATGTTACCTGCTGGAAAGAGAAAGGTACACCCAGGTGTTCTGCTTCACAGCGCAGCAGAAGACTGTTTACTGTTCAGAAAGAAGATTACGGATGGATATTAGGGAAAACTTTCGAGCAGGGTCGTGGGGGATCGGGCACAAGCTAGCCGGAGAAGTTACAGAAAGTCCTGCTCTGTAGGTTTGAAGAATGTGTTAGCTGAAATATGTGCTTGGGGTTAGCAAAGGTATCAATCAAGCCTCAAAGCAGACTGCAGTGGACCTAGGAGTCTTCTGCTGACTGACTTTACAACTGCTCTCTCTTTCTGGTCCTTTTGCCAGGCTCTCCCTCCACCCAAGCTATCTGTAATGTGTTTCTATCCCTGCTGTCTTTTCCAGACTTCCCAGCTTCACTGCCTCCCATTGCTCCGGAAGACCAAGAAACAAATTGGTGCCTGTAGATGAGCAAAGCTATGGGACGAGGTGCACAGTGGCATCCCAGGTCCTGGACATCTTCAGAGGTGTGCAATCCCCCCACACCACAGGCCCATAAAGGCTGCGGGATCTTCCCATGCAACAACTGAATTGATGCAAATACGTGAATATTTATGCACATTCAATATCTCTGCTCATCTTTGTTTCTTCAAGGATATTGGAAGGTACATTAATGCCACAGGTGGCAGGAGGAACTACAAACAGCAGGCGTCAATGGGGAGAGGGGGTGATGGCTTTGCCTTTTGCCAGACCTGGGGGCTGCACAAACTTGGAGCCTCTGCACCTGCAGGCAGAGTGCTCTCTGGCAGAGCAAAAAGCGCTGGAGTGAGAAACAGGGGAGAAGCCTGAAACTTGTCTGTCGGGGCTGAATTATGGCCCCAGTACAAAAGTTTCAAATACCAGTAATCTGAAGTCAGGTTTTCTGCAGTCGGTGGTTTTCTTTTTTGAATGATATAAATAACTGCAAAAAGGTACATCCCTGAATGCTCTAAGGACTTGCTGACAACACAGTTTAGTGCGTTGATTAATACAATTTCCCTGTTTCCTTCTGCTATTCATCTCATAGTAGCAAAATGTAGAGGGGAAGACACCCATAGGTATCTTTTACAATTACCCTGCTACAGTAGGATCTCAGATTTTTGCACTGGAATAGCTGTGGGAGTGCACATTCATCCCTGCAGGAAAATATTTCTCTTATGTTTAAATAAATGTTTCTAAGATATCCAACAACTAAATGCTTTAATGCAGTGACAAGGTTGTGCTGTGACAGTGTATGCCCTTTATGGTGTTTTTTTAAGAAAAACTCAAACACTTGGCATCTAAGAAATAGAAACGCAACCTTAGAGGACACACTGTTACAACCCTAACTCACCCACTGCTGTCCCAGCACACCCGTGGAAGACACATTTCTACTTTCCGTTGCACAGGGTTGAACAGGATCTACCTCTGCCTTATATTCAACCACTTACTCCTTCAAAAAAGTCTGCCTGTGCTAAACCACATGAGCCCTTGACCCCATTGATCTTGTAGGTATTACGCCAGGCCATAACTATAGTTCCCATCAGTAAACCCATAGATTGCTTTCAAATCATTCTTACTGGTTACAGCTGGCCTTAATGGGATAGGAAGGAAGCAGAGTAAAGGCAGAGTGGCTGTGCATTGCAGTGCTATATTTCTTGATTTTCCAATATTTTGAGTGTTGCTGAGCTCAGTATTCTGGAAGGACAAGACTTATCACTGGGCACTGACTAACTTAGGATTTATTGAAAAAATAAATTGCCTCAAAATGATGGAAATTAAGTAGTGTAGACCCAAAATGAATGTTCACAGGACCTGCACACTCCATGGTGCGCTACAACATTTCAGTGCTATGGCTAAGCCAGCATGCTTTATTTCTTAGCAATACTAGAGGATTGTCTCAAATTGGCTTTGTACTATTGCTATTATCTTCAGACAGGTATCTTGATGTCATCACAAGCCAAGGGTCAGTGTAACATGCTCATCACATGTATCATAAGGCTTACTATTATAAAGTCCTTATGATAATATATCAGTGATTCTCTTCAGATGTATTTCATGTCTGAATCTGCAATAACAAAAGGACTGCTACATTGGTGGCCTTGTCATGAGAGCACCCTAAGACACACACACACACCCTTAATGATATGTGTCAGAGCCAGCTCCTGGTTAATGCCTTTTTGGTCCCACTCAGCAAGTGGGTCTTGGTGTCAGTATTGAAGAAGAGGATGCTTGGAAGTTCATGTGGGAAGCAGATCTCAGAGCATCGCTATGAGTTTCTGCTGTTTGACGAAGAAACATAAAGTCCTACTTCCCGGGAGTTCAGAGGAAGGCTAGCCAAGCAACTGGTGGCACCCATAAAATTTGGGACTCAAACCCTACCTTTTGGCAGAAGTATGAAGGAGCACAGGTGTTTTCTTCAAAGGAAGAGGAGTCCTGAATGTGCTGGATTCCCTTTCTCTGAACATCTGCTTCTGGAGTGCTCTTTGTACATGGACACTTGTGCTGTCAAATTTAACTTGCTGAAACATTTGTAGAGCTAGTTTTAAGCTCAGGCACATAAGCTGTCCTGCCAGAAGTGGTGCATTTAATGTGAGATGGAACAGTATTCGACAGCAGAAGGGCTGAATTCCCCAAATCCTCAGCCAAGACTCTTGTAGAACGGCAATGAGATGAGACAAGACATGCACCTTCTGCAAGGAGGCTGTCTGCAAGCATGATTGCATTGTTTGTGTCTGCAGCTCTGACAGAAATGGAGCCGAATATCCCCAGTTTTCCTTGGTGGTAATTTTGTACAATGTAGGACAATGCTCAGCACAGTGAACAGAGTACTGCTCTTTATCAAAAGCAGGTGCTAAGAGCTCTCAGAGGGTCCCAGCAAGGGTGTTACAAGCAGCTTTAGCCGTGAGAAGTGCACATGCAAAAATTGATGTGACACTGATCTCCAAAATCTCATTTGCCTCCACTTCTATAAATGGAGCTTTATTTCCCTTGGCACAGCACCTAAAAGGAAGCATGCAATTTTTAGAAATAATACCCACAAAAGAAAAAGTTGAAGTGGTGTAGAAAACACCAAAGCGTTCAAAGCTTTAGTTGAGAGATATAAAACTACAGAGGCTGCTCAAAACCTTCCTCCTAAAAGTACCAAAGTTAGGCTTTACCCAGTCTAGCAGAAGGGAACTGCAACAAAATTTATCTTGTGAATTACAAGCAGGGGAGGCTCTTTGTATTTCAAGTACCGGAAGCCTACAGTACATGAAAAAAACAATACAAAACAAATAAACAAACAAATAAATAAACAATTAAATCCCAGAAGGGATAAGAAATGTTCTTAACTCAGCAATAAAAAAATTACACCAAATTTATTAAGCTTGCTCAGAGGGATCTATATTTTTGTCTTTTTGGGGTGGACGGTAAAAATTCACCATGCTTGATTCCGGTACTGGAAAGGAAACCAAAAAATCAGAATTAATGCTTGCTAAACTTCTGAGCTCTCATTATGTGGAAGCACTTGCTCTGCACAAATACATAGCTGATGTGGTCCTCTCCACTCCAGCCATCTTTACTCGGCCAGTGGCCACTCTGGACTTCCTCATGCCTCCTCTCCTTCTCTGCCTTCTCACTGTGGATCAGGTTTTTGGTCTCTGCATTTATCACTCCTCCTGGACATTATCTACATAAAGACCTATTTTCCTCTTCCATACTCAAATCCCACTTCTTTCCTTCTTCCCCTGCTCTCCCTCTGATAATACTCTTCTTATCCACCTAATTCCAGTCTTTTTCAACTCAATAGGTCCTCATCCAGTTTCAGCATTTCCTTTAACAAAAGGAATTCCCACAATTGCTTCCACCTCCATTTCTACGGTCTCCTCAAATTTTCCTCATTGACATCTTCTACCAGCTTCTTCAGCTCGGGAGACCCTACACTTCTTTATCCCTCCATCCATGACCATGTCTAACCCTGACCTCCTGCACTTATCTCCATTTTATTCTTTTCAAGAAGTGCTTATGGGGGTGTCTATGTCTGAACTAATAATTAACTAGAGTCTTCAGCGTAGCAATAGCTAGCCAAAGGGAAACAGAGAAAAGTGCTTTAGGAACAGAAGGGGAAATCCTGACATTTCATCACATGTTGCTCTGAGATGTGCTGGGTACACTGCAGCACACTTGAAGTTTTACAGTCATGAGCCAGGGGCTCCTCAGGTAATAAGGTGATGTAGCTGCTAATCCACTGTCCGTGACATTTGAAAAGTTATGGCAGCCAGGTGACGTCCCTGGTGATTGGAAAAAGAGAAACATTGCACCCATTTTGAAAAAGGGTAGAAAGGGACCCCTGGGAACTACTGACCCATCAGCCTCGCCTCTGTGCCTGGGAAGAGCATGGAACAGATCCTCCTAGAAGCTGTGCTAAGGCACATGGAAGACAGGGAGGTGACTCAAGGCAGCCAGCATGGCTTCACCAAGGGCAAGTCCAGCCTGACCAACCTGGTGGCCTTCTATGATGGAATGACTACATCAGTGGACAAGGGAAGAGCTATGGGTGCCATCTATCTGGGATTCTGTAAGGCCTTTGACATGGCCCCCCACAACAACCTTCTCTCTACATTGGGGAGAGATGGATTTGATGGTGGAGCATTCAGTGGATGAGGAATTGGTTGAATGGTCACACCCAGAGGGTAGTGGTCAATGGCTCAATGTCCAGATGGAGATCGGTGACAAGTGCTGTCCCTCAGGGGTCCACACGGGGACCAGTGCTGTTTAAATATTCTCATCAATGACATAGTGTCATGGTTTAACCCCAACTGGCAAGTAAGTACCACGCAGCTGCTCACTCACTCCCCCCCATACCCACCCCAAGGGATGGGGATGAGAACTGGGAAAAAGATAAAACTTGAGGCTTGAGGTAAGAACAATTTAATAACTGAAATGAAGTAAAAAAAAAAAAAAAAAACAACAACAATAACAACAGCAATTGTAATGAAAAGAAGGGAGAAGGGGAGAGGAATGAAATCCAAAAGGAAGGAGGGAACAAAGCCCAAATGATACATGATGTAATTGCTCACCACCTGCTAACCAATGCCCAGCCAGTCCCCAAGCAGCCATTGGCCGGCCCCAGCCAACTGTCCCCAGTTCACATAGTCAGCATGACATTCTGTGGCACAGAATACCCCTTTGGCTAGTTCAGGTCAGCTGTCCTGGCCGTGTCCCCAGGTGCATCACCTGCTTTTTTTTCCTTTGGGTCTTAATTCCTGTCTCTCCATCTCCTCTTCATTACTATTATTATTATTGCTGTTGTCATTGCTATTATTATTCTTAACTTTATTACAATTATTAAACTACTCTTATCTAAACCCATGGTTTTTACCTTTTCCTGATTCTCCTCCCCATCCTACTGGGGGTGGCAGGGGGGAGGGAGGGAGTGGCTGCATGCTATTTAGTCACTGGCTGGGGTTAAAACACAACACATTTTGGCATCAACCCTTCAAAACATGTAAGATGTGTTCAAAAAAATAAGGCATCCTTATACTGATTTCAGCTTTTCTTCACAAGCTCTAATTTAATCTGACTCCATTTCAAAGTGTGTTTCTTCCTTCCTAGTCTAT
Source organism: Falco biarmicus (assembly GCF_023638135.1). NCBI lineage: Eukaryota > Metazoa > Chordata > Aves > Falconiformes > Falconidae > Falco > Falco biarmicus. The sequence continues at coordinate 6,005,856 of NC_079293.1, read as the reverse complement.
CTTTCTGTTCCTTCCACAAAAAAAAAGTCAGTCAGCCTTTTCTTCTGCCCAGCCTGGACGTTAACAAGGGAGTTGCACAGAGCACAGGAGAGGAGTGTCTGCCCACCCTGGGCCAGCTGGAAACCACAGTTACCAAAGAAGCCTAATTTTCCTCTGGTACCTTTGAGTTCAGAGAAGATCACGTTCATACGATCTGTAGGAAAGGAACACGCTCACTGATGAGAACTGTAAGCCTGCTAGGAAAGGACCGAACCTTCAGACCCTGAAAATCCACTTAATTTCTTTGGAGGGCAGGTAGATTAGGATTTTATCCAAGCTTGGTCATTCCTCAGGGAAACCAAAGCCTTGGAGGCTATCCCTGCAACATTTCAATAACTCCAATCCAGCACTTTGATGAGAAGACTGTCTGCATTTTTCTTAATCTACAAGAAGGGAATGCATTTTTTCTCATCCTTACTTTTTGACTTGGCTGAACTTCCTTTGCTGACATTTCCATGTTTAAAATCTGTCAGTATTTCTAATCAAGTGCCTAAAATTTTGTGAGGAAGAAGAGATGAAGATTTTCCCTTCCCTCTAAGGAAAGAACAAATAATTTGGGAGGAGCTTTGCCCCGGAATGACATACAATATTCAGCTTCATGGCTCCATGTGTGGGGAGCAGCTTCCCAGCCAGAACTCCCTTCGGGGTATTTTGGCTTGTGCTCATCCCTCACGGAAGAGCTTGCTGGTGTTCCACCCGCTAAAGAGCAAGCTTGGAGCTGGCTTTTCAGCACTGACACACCACGGCGTGGGAGGTTTCCAGGAGTAACGTGCCATTTGCTGGGATACAAGTACACCACATGTTACAGAATACTGTTTTCCCCATTTCATTTGTCTTAATCTTCCGCTTGGTGGTTTTAAAGGCATTTAATCAAACACATTTTCTAGTATGCAAAAATATTATTAATAGATCAACTACTTGTATAATAATACCAATAATAACAGTGGTATTTGTGTAGAAATCAGCATGTTCTCATGGCTTTGAACACATCGAATAGTTGGCTCCTTACCTGCTGCTGGCCAGCTGCATGGCATCTTGAAAGGAGGAGAAAGCACATGCATTTCCTTGCTGGGATCCCTTGCTGGCCTCATCGTGCCCGGTACTGTGCATGCTGTGAGTAACAGAGAGTCCCTTGAGAGCAAACTGGCTCCAGAGAGGCCATCAGGCACAGAGAGATGGGGGGGTGATTACATTCACACAAGAAGTCCTGAATCATCCAACCATGCTATTGGAAAGTGAGGTGTTTAGACAAGGTTAATTGCCTTGACTCCTCTGGTAGTCAATAGAGAGAAAGCAATCTCCAGAAGGGGTTTTGTTTCATCCTGAGGCAGATGGGTAGGAAAAACAGGATGACTCATCTTCTGGGTTTGCCTCTCTGTCTTTATTCACTACGGAGGGAGCCTGGTGATAAGCTCACACAAGGGGCCCAACCCCGTGAATTGCATGAGACGAGTCACACTCACAGTGCCTGTGGCAAACCAGGCCATTGCTGGAGGAGCTGGGGCCCGGCAGCACTTGTTTGCAGAGAGTTTTGGCGTGCAGCACTGGGATTTCACCAGCTGCGCTCACAGGCAGAAGGTCCTGGCTCTCCCTGTGTTCAGCATCCTTGGCTGGGGTCCAAGCAGGCAGGAGCTGCTGTTGCTGGGCTCCTTCAAAAACTCATCTCCCAAACCACGTGCTTGGGTTAGTTGAGAGAAAATACTAGGCAGCCTGTAGGTAATTTAACCGTGAGACTGTTCGCTTAATGTTTGCCTTGTAAGCACGCCTGGTTAATGGCTGTTCAGCATAAAAGACAAGGTCAAGAAACAGGAAAATAAATAAATCAAACATACAGATACACAGCCCTGAAAAAGCAGATCGATGGGCTGCTTAACGAACCACTCAAGTGCGGGCTTGAAGAGGCGGAGGTTCCAATGCAACTTTGAAAAGATAAGAAGAAAAATAAGATTACCATGTGTCTTACAGGAAAGGGCAATCTTATTATGAGTTGAGGGGGACTGTGGGACTGTTTTAAACTTACTACACAGTAGTTAGGGGAAGAACCAAAGGGGAGCATCAAGGTGGGTAGGGAAGGAGCAAGTGTGGGGAAAAAAGAGTTAAGGGGGTAACCAGTGGGTAACGATGTGTTACCAGGCACTGGTCCCTGTGCTCACCTGGGGCTGCAGGATTTGTGTTTCTTTGAATGGTTCAACTTTAAATTATCATCTCCAGGTGGTACCATTTTCCCTGACAAGGCAACCAGCAACGCATGCATTCCTCACTACAGCAGCGTGTCAGTTTTCCCTTAAGTAATAGATACTCAGTCGCTAACTATTGATGGTGTGAGCTTGCCCATTCTCCTCATTCCCAGTGTTTCCAGTTTTGAGGAAAAAGACTTATTGTTCTGTGGCTGTCAGGAAGACACCGCGGTTTTGGATGATGGGATTAGATTAGATTTCAACCTTCTCCTGACCCAGAAATCCAGCTGCTTCCATCTGATCCTCTTCCTCCATTAATATTTTGAGAAAAGCAGTGCATTGATGTCACACTGGGAGAATTTCACCCGTTTCTTAAGGAATATGTTGGACACACTTCCTTGAAAACTGGGATACTTCAAGAAGAATTAGAAAGAAGGCTCCTACTGCACACAGGGCTTAAATCACTGGCAGAAAATTAATTGCCCCAGATGAGCCTTTGCTCATGTTGTTCCAGTTTGTCCATGGGGGATTCACAAGCAGTAACAACTGTTTGTATGAAAGACTCCAAGGCATGAAATTCAGGTTTTTAATTTTCATTTTAAAAATTAGGCAACACTTTCACACAAAAGGAGTTGTTTTTTTCTTTTTATTAATCAGAGCTTCAGATAAGCTGTTTTGATTTTCTCTGTAGTCAGCAGGACTCTGCTCAATCAGTACTACAAGCAACCTAATCTATGGCAATAATAAAACACCAGAAGAGATTACTATTAGTTTTGAATTATGCAAGGAACAAATAGCCGCTGCTTAATTTTCCATTTGGTTCCACAAGAGTTACCACAGACCTTAAAAGGCTGACAGAAATACTTACCAGACACAAGTGAAGTTCATGACTTTTGGGAATTTGTTGTGTTTTTCCTCTCAGTGTATTTCTCTCATTTACCAGTCTGATTCTGGACTGCAGTTAATATTGATCTCAAACTCTAATGGGTTCTGTAACTACTTTTTTCCACATTCATTTGCTCTTCAGCCATAGCAGAGGGGCTTTCAATCTCCCACCTTCTCAGAAGAAGGACTTTTTTTGTCTCTAAAAACCATTTTTTTGCTCTGACTTCGAGGTAGAGGGTGACTACCCTACAGCTGCTTTTCAAAACATTTCCCAGGTGATTTCTCAAGCTTTGGTCCATCCAGGAGCCTCTGTATAATAAAAGTCTATTTTCCATAAAATTTCAGATCCAATGCTTTGTTCTCATTCATATCTTTTATCATTATCCAACATGTTTATCTTCTAGTTTCTAGCATCTTGAAGAAAGAGGTCTTTGGGATAAAAATATCTAAGTGAGGAACAGAGTACACCACTTTCTCTTGTCACGTATTTTGTGTAAATACTAGTTCTTTACTTGATAGTCTCATTGTAATAAAAGGCAACTGAATAAAAAAACCCACTAAAGCATCATTTTAAATAACACCACGTAAATTCCAGGAGCTTGCATTTGAAAAAGGACAAAGGAAGAACGCTAAAACCTAAAACATGTATCCCAAAGAATAGAGCTGCAACTACAGCTATTATCTTTTTTTATTCCACTTGTCAATAATTTTCATATTATCAGTATCTTTCATGACTAGATTGAGAAAGGAAATAAATTATATACCTCTAATGTCTCTAGTAGATTCATTTTAAGACATTTATTGGATCGGGGTCTATAAGAAATATTTGTGTTGGAATTATACAGTAGAATGATAGAATAGTTCAGGTTGGAAGGGCTATTTGGGGATCACTTAGTCCAACTCACTGCTCAAAGCAGAGGTTGCTTCATAGTTAGATCAGACTGCTCAGCGTCTCCTCTGCCTGGGGTTTGCATTTCCCAATGATGGAGACACCACAGCCCCCTGGTGAGCCCAGACCTGCGCTACACCACCCTCACAGGGGACGTATTTCTCTCACATCTGGTTGTAATTTTCCTTGCTACAACCTGAGACCATCACCTCTTAACTTTCCGCTGTGGATCCCGAGAAAAGCCTGGCTCTGTTTTCTTTAAAACCTGTGTTGGTAGTTTACGACAGCAGCCGGCTGCCCCCTAAGCCTTCTCTTTTCAAGGCTAAACACACTCCCTTCCCTCCGCTGATGAACTCACCCAGTCTCTGTACCTCCTGGGGGTGGTGCAACGGGTTGGAGGTACAAAAGAAAAACACTTCTTCTGTAGTAGTGCTGGTTATTTTTGTAATGGTTTGCTCCCTTAGCTAGATAGCTTGCTAATGATTGCAAATAATTTCAGAAAATACTATACCAGATCACACAACGGTTTGAGAAATGAAAAGTTACTATCGTAACCAAAACAGTGCGGTCTATCTCTTTCCGTGAGTTATTCTTTTTATTTCAGTTTTCCATATTTATTTGATAATTTATGTAAATTATACCCAGGAGAATTGATGCAATTTCTGTACTGCCCCAACGGCTGTAGTTTGAGGAATTCTCCCTTTCCAGTTGAGGAACCCAGTTCCCAGCACAGCTTTTTGCAAATGTACCTCTCCTGTAATACATTTTGTTACTAATGAAGAACAGTATGTCTCATCTACTTGCCATCACATACAGACGTTAGCAGCCATACAATAACAAGAATAGGTAGGGAACAATTAAAAAGCTTTATCCCCAAATAAAAAACTGCTGGTGCAGAACTGTCATTTAATTTTGAATAGTCACTGTGCAGAGAGGAGTTAGCCCATGTTTGTGGGTAGCAGTAATACCTTTTATTAGATCATCTAGTACATTTGCAGTCTGCAACATTGTTTTTAAACCCAGTTCATGGAAGTTGGTATCTCACACAAACTGGCACATAGTGTCCAGCACGACTGTCACTTTAAACAAGAGAAATTGCTCTGCATTCAAATGAGATCCCATTATTTTCCTAAACCGACTTTATCGCATAGTAGGACAAAATGGTTCACAGAATTGTTGAGATTGGAAGGGACTTCTCTGGGTATTGTGCAGTCCAACACCGCTGTTAAGGCAGGGTCAGCTAAAGGACTGTGTCTGAATATCTCCGGGGATGGAGACTCCACAACTTTTCTGGGCAAACTGTGGCAGGGTTTGGCCACTCTCACAGTAACAAATGTTTTTCTTATTTTAGGATCAAATTTCTGGGGTTTTAATTTGTGCCCACTGTCTCTTGTCCTGTCACCAGGCACCACCAAGAAAAGCTTGGCTTCTTCTTCATTCCTTGTCTTCTCCAGGCTGAACAGTTCCAGCTCTTTAATTATGAAAGATCCTCCAGTCCCCTCATCATTTTTTTGAATTTTTGCTGGGCTCACTCTGGTGTGTTCCTGTCTCCTATGTGCTGCGGAGTCCTCACCTGGACCCAGCACATCAGATGTGTCTCACCAGGGTGAGCAGAGAGGAAGGATCACCTCCCTCCACCTGCTGGTAGTGCTCCACCTCATGCAGCCCAGGATGTTGATGACCATTTTTGCCATGAGGGTGCATTGCTGCCTCATGGTCAGCTTAGTGCCCACCAGGACCCCCAGCTCCCTTTCTGTAAACACAGACAACCCTCGGCTTGTACTGGTTCATGGGATTATTCTCCATCTGGTGCAGGACTTTGCATTTCTCTTTGTTGGTTTTTCATGAGGTTCCTGCCAGCCCATTTCTCCAGCCTGTTGAGGTCCCTCTGGATGGTGGCAGGACTGTCTGGTGTACTAGCAACTCCTGCCAGGTTTTTTTCTTTCTCTGCTCTTCCTGTATGATCTCTGGATCTCTTTACAAGCTCCTGTTCCTGACTGTTTTCAAACTTTGACAGTGACCCAGGAATTTAACTGTTCAGAGTATCATCCAAAGGGCTACAGTCTGCCCAGATATTTTTAAACAGGCTCTACTCCACCTGCCCTTGGCACCTCAGATGCTCTGCATCATCCAGTGTATTTTATAGGGGTTTACGTTTCTGATTGCACTCAGACCCATTGGAGAGAGGTTCTTTTCCCTAATTAATGAACCAGAAGAAAGCTATCAAGCACTCCCAAAACTATTCAACACTTTCAGTTTCAAGCAGGACTGCAAATTTCTGCCCTCTGAGGTATCCATAGCTACTAATTGTCAACTCTAACTAATAAAGCAATCTTGGATTTCATCAGGAGCAGGATAAGGTCACAGTGCCCATACTGTGCTTTTAAATAGTTTTAGCCAAGATTTCTTTCCCCCGTGTGTTTTTCTGAATATCAACTTGCTTTCTCTTTCTTACCTTGTAAAGTCTAGAGGAAAACATATGACAAGGTGCAAATACCTAACAGCATGAATAACTATGAAGTGGCAGCATTAAATGCTTAGTTTATAAATCATTCTCAAAACTTGTTTCTGCAAAAGCAATTTTTCTTCATTAATTGAGATAATGACATTGGATAGCCACTCATACTGTTTACTTAGTTGCTCTGGTTAGTTTTGTGGAAGGATTTACCTCTCTCTACTGACTAGATGGGAAATGTAGAATCTTAACACTTCGTAATTTGAATCATGCATTTAATCAGACACAATGGTTGCTTTGAGTGATGGCGAGAACACTTTGTGTATTCAGGCCTCCTGACTTTAATCGAAAGTGGAGATCCATGACATTCTGGCATCACTCACATTATTTTAGACATACAGAGAAAAAGTAACTGAACAAAAAATGTTAGTTACACAAAAAATCAATGGAACTCTAATTATCTGCTTAAGTACTGAATTTTACACAATTCCTGCATTATTCACCATCTGTAGAAGTAGGGCTTTTTGTTCCAATATTTAGATGGTTATGAATCTGTGTGAGAAATTTTAGTTATTGCCAGGTTACTATCACTATCTGGATGCCCGTGCATTCCTGAGATGAAGGGATGGTAATGCAGTTCTCTTTTGAGGAGGAAATAGGAAAATACATATATGAAGATGGTAATTTTTATGAAATAAAGAGCAGAATCTTAATATTTTTGAAATACAAAAGTGGAATTTAGCTATCAGATATTGCTTTCAAAATCACCAGAGACGTGTTTTTTCCTAAATGAATAGGATAATAAGGCTATAATCGTGGTCGGTGAATCTCACACACAGTCCTGTACCACATCTTTTGATATTCCCAGTTCTTCTCAATTTTTTAGCAGCTGAGCTCTCTTGAATAATTCTTCTTAGGGTTTGTCTATGTGCAAGCTAAAGACAGCATAAAGGGCTGGTACATGCATTAAATAGTAGCTCACCAGCAAATACAGTCCTATTGTCAGGACGTGTTCTTTGTCCCTTATTGTTAGATTGAATCCTATAGGTTATTTTTCTTGAAGGAAAAACTTCAAGCTCTTCAGATGCAAATTTACCTTTCTTCTGGTAATTCAAGAAAATCTCAGCTAAGGATGTTTTCTTATCTACATTTCCAGTTCTGTTTGCCAGGTAATATCATCACTGTTGTTGTTTGGTATCAGATTATGTTCCAAATTGCTCTGCATGGGAGATCACACTTTTTAGCCTCTACACTCTATGAAGTATCTTCACTCCTCTTCCCCTGGGTAATGGCAAAGGTGTGGATGGAGCTCACTCACATTTTGGGCAAAGGATGGAGGAATGAAGCTGTAAAAAATAGGTTGCCATTTTTTCTCCAGCTTCCCATTAAATGTGGGCCCACTCTGTAACATCACCTGCTGGAATTATTTTGTGTCAAGTGAATCTCTAGGGAGACTTTGTTTCTTTCTTCCTTTTTTAGAGAACAGTAATAAATAATTTTGAGAATATTGGTTCAGTCAGCTTTTGTCTTTACTTTCAGAAAACGCATTTCATTATGAGATACTAACAGATCTGGCCTTTCATATGCTGTCAAATAGGGCCTCATTCCTGCAGCTTAGCAATAACGAGGAGGAGTTGAAGTTCTGCAAGAACATTCACCTGAATTTTTGTACACAGTAATTATTTTGGTATTGTAAAGTTAAGATGGCATGTTAAAGAAGAGGCCAAAAATGGTATTAAAATTAAAACCACGAGCTAGTGAATCCGTGTGGGTTCTTCACTGTCACTTCTATGTGGTTGGGAAAGAACCACAGAGAGAACAATCATACCTTGAATTGTAGCAATGTTTTCTGTCTCAGCACCCAGAGAAAGTTGTACAAACCTTAAAGAGCAGAAATCCTCACAATGCCTGGCTTTGGGTGATCCAAAAGGATACAACTCTCCATTTTCAGAGCTAGCATTTTATTTCTGTTGATAGTACTAAAACGAGGTCGCAGAGCTCTTCTGGTTGCAAGAGCTCATAGCAATATGTCTGCAGCATGGAGCTTACCACACTGGTCATGAGCCATCCTTCTTTCCGCTAGAGCCAGGAGAAGGGCTTGAACACCCTTGGCCTTGGGGCTGCTGCTGCCTGCTCTTGTACTGGTGCTAGGAAGGGGGTAATAAAGCTATTTCAGAATGTGTGTGGCCAGTAGCAGGTAAATCAAGGGCAAATGCAAACTGACATGACATCCACCAGCTTCTTCTGGGTGGGCAAGGGGTGATCAGCCCAACAGCTCTGAAGCCATAGAGGCTGTCAGAAGCCATAGAGGCTGTCAGAGCTGACACTCCAGTGGGAACAGATACTTACATCTAGCTTGCTTACTTTCTTCAATCAAGAAGAAATCTTGATTTCTTCGCTGGGTATTTGGAACAGATCCTCCCTTCTCTTTGCTAGGGCCAGCTCATGGGATATTGTTCTCATTGGTGCCTGCCATTTCCAGCTGCTTCACATGGCTAAAACACATGTCATGGTCCCTGGAGAAACCAGCTGGAAGACTATCTGCTAGAAAGCAGGGTAAGAGAGATATTAAATAAAGTATGCAGGGCAGTTCTCAGTAGGGGAAAGACATATCCAGAATAGCAATGCCTCAGAGAGAGAGAGAGCAGGGAAGTACTGTACCCAGGGAAGAAAATGTTTATGGTTATAAATTGTTAACAAGCATGCCAATTTTCTACTTCGTAACTCTGATAAAAGTAACTCTGTAAAGCCAGCTCCCCATCTAACATGTTCTTTGCAGCAGGTAATGAAGCCAGGTTTGTCCCACTGCAGCCAAAGTACTGGAAAGTTTCTGGGGTACCCTTAGTAGTTTGTATTTTTCTCCCAAGAGAGACAAAAGACCTGGTGTTTAGAACCTGCCACTTGGTTGTTTTTACTGCCCAGCTGTCACTCCTGAAAGAACAGCAGGTTTTCCTCTCATGGGGTCTCTTGCCAGCACCCAGAACCCGGAGCCCCCCATGGCAGGGGATGAGATGGGGCATGGCGCAGGCTCAGCAGCTGCTGCAGCTCCCTCAAAACTTTAAAGGCGTCTTTTCGTCACCTGAGGGTTCCCCAAGGGTCCTTAGTTTTATGAAGCCTGGAGAAAGCCATCGCTCAGCAAGTCAGCAGCCCTCAGCACCTCTGCTCCTTGGAGAAGATACAAAGCATCAAGGATCCCCAGAGGGAACTTGCCTGACCTGGAAACTGCAAGCCCCTGTCCCAGCTCTCTCCAAGCCTCTTCTGCTGGAAGACAAATAGGTAGCAAAAACTGTGAGGAGGTGCAGCTGGAAATGCTGCCTGTGCCTTGCAAGGTGCAAGGCTGCAGCAGCTCCTCCTCTGGTCTGAACTGTACGGATTAGCTGGCAGGATCTGTCCTCTGAGCCGAAATCCTGAAGTCCTTCCGTATTCAAGCAGGATCTCAAATATTATTTTGCTTTGTGTACAGTGCAAGTGTGGGTTTCCTCTGCTAGATTCATTTTGCCACCTGAAGGTAGGTTGACAGACAGATAAATAGATACACGCAGGTCCCATGTTACACTTATGCGATGTGTAAGGAATATTAAACAGCCATTATTTATGATAAACTCCATTTCTTCTTTCCTGATTAAAGAGCACCCAGTTAATATTTCTATCTGCATAAAAAATTGCTAGATGTTCATTAAGTAATCTGTAATCTAACTTTTCCCAGAGGTTCCATACAATTTTTCTAGTCAGTTTAAGCCGGCTGCAAATCTGCTAATGCCTTCATTTTCACAGAAGTAGAAAGAGAAAAGAAGTATTTTCATTGTATATTACCCCAAACAATTGAATTTGTGAGTTTATAGGGGAAAAAAATGTTTTTCTGAAAAATAAATTTCCATCCAGATGCTTGATCTGAGTTCAAGTACATTTCAATAAACATAAGGAAGTTAATAGTGCAGGTGAAAAACACCGTTATATATATATAAAAAAAATATGTTCTAAATAAATGCATTTATAATTTTCTGAAATTTAAATAATGACTTGCAATAAAAAGACTGATGAACTCATATGACATGTTGGAGAATATACCACAGTAATAAGATGCTTGGGCCTGACCTTTCATACATAACCTGGGAGCTGCCTGTAACATTTTACGATATGATATGCTCCACCTGGTTCTTAACACACTTACTAGGGATTTGTGAGAAGATAATTAAAGCAGAAGTTTGAGACATATATTTGCAAAAGGGGGACAATACCTTCAGATTGCTTTCCTGCTTATTCCTCCAGCAAACTGGAGAAGGAGCAAGGATTGAGCACCCATTTGTTGGGTGGCATAATGCACACAAAGAGGCACAGTACCTATGCTGCTAAGGACAACCCAGTATTGAGAGCTGGGTGAATTGGGAGTAAATTAGACCTGTTTTGGATAGGGGACATAGGTCTTCAGAGCTTCTGTTTGGTCTGATTTTCTTCCCTCTTGCACCCTTTCTTTCTGGTGCTCAGATGAAACAACACTGGTCCCCTGATGTGCTTGTACCAATCACACCGGGCAACAACCTGCTGTAGGAGAGGAATAAAATCTAGATGCTATTTTTATGATCTTTCCTAGTGTAATAGGACCTAAATCCTGAAATCTGATGATAAATTTTAGCTTTCTTAAATACAGTATTTTTCCGGAACCCTATTATGACAGGAAACACTAAAAAAAAACCTCAAACCAAAAAAACCCACCCCTCTTCAAACCCACAAGAGGTTCGACAGTGCTACAGGGCTCTGAAGATAGTTGCTAAAATACCACAGGAACCAGCCTCAATTTCAATAAGCAAGATTGGGACAAACAATGACAATATGTTCTCCAGCCCCTTCTTTCCTTGAAGCCTTGCTGGAGGATCTGTCCTCCTGGGAACAGCCGGTTTGGTTCCTGGCACGATGACTCAGGAAATCCTTCTCTGAAGTCAAAGGCTTCTTGTGCTGTTTTCTGCATTGTGACTTTGTCAGCTGAATCTTTTTGTCTAGCGTGCAAAGGTGTTTAAGACAGAGTGGGGTTTCTAACAAAGCAGAGGTTGTGTCTGTGTCTTCGGCTAAGCAGCAAAACAAAGCGCATCCCTTGCTGCTGTGCGGTACGCGCTCTGCAGATCGACTGAGGGTCCCTGCCACACGAGGAGATGCGCTTCACAACCTTTGGCTGTTTACATTACACAGTATTTTGCCCAGAGGTTTAAGAAAATGCATTGCATACTCTTTTTATGAATCCCAGTCCTTATACCTAGGGCTTTCTGCACACTGATAGTGATCTCTGCTTATTACCAGGTGCAGAGAGGGAAACACATTGGGAGCCGACAATGTAAGCCTGTAAAGGAAATCTGGATCTGACTATAAACACTGTGCCTTGATTTTTCTACAAATAAAATACAGCTTTTTAGTGAGCACATTCCAGGCAATTAGAAAATGTGTGGGTTTGTTCCCTGTTGTGTAAATGAGGTGAAAAACACAACTTGCAGCTGGAACGTGGACAAAAAGTACCTTTTTCACTGTTTTGTGCTAAAAGATATTTTTTAAATGAGTCTTAAGCATGCACTTTGATTACCCTGAATTTCCTCCTTGTCCATGCATCCTCCCTCCTCTTCTCCCATACCTCCTTCCTGCAAGATCCCTCTGGCTCCAAGCTTTTGCCCTTTCAATTGCATCACCATTAGTCACACATCAAGTAACATAAGACCACCAAAACCGTAAACCCCAGTTGGTTTTGGCTGGGATAGAGTTAATTTTCTTCCTAGTAGCTGGTACAGTGCTGTGTTCTGGATTCAAGAGGAGAATGATGTTGATAACACACTGATGGTTTAGTTGGTGGTGAGCAGTGCTTACACTAAGCCAAGGACTTTTCAGGTTCTCCTACTTCCCTGCCGGTGAGGAGGCTGGGGGTGCACAAGAAGCTGGGAGGGGACAGGACAGCTGACCCCAACTGGCCAAAGGGATATTCCATACCATAGGATGGCATGCTGAACAATAAAACTGGGGGTGGGGGTGGTGGCCTGCTGAATGGGGACTGGCTGGGCAAATGTCAGCGGGTGGTGAGCAATTGCATTGTGCATCACTTGTTTTGTATATTCCTTTATCATTATTATTATTTTCCCTTCCTTTTCTGTCCTATTAAGCTGCCTTTATCTTAACCCATGAGTTTTACCTTTTTTCTGATTCTCTCCCCCATCCCGCTGCAGGGGAGTGAGCAAACAGCTGTGTGGTGTTTAGCTGCCAGCTGGGTTCAACCACAACACCCAGTTGGATGAAAGGACCAGAAGCTTATTTCAGTCTAAAATAGTAATCTAGGCCAGATGAGAGGAATTGTCATCTGGACATTTCTCCTTTGCTATATGGCAAGGATGGTCTTGGAGCACGTGTCTGCCAGCAAGTGAGGGAGGTTAGGTAAGGTAATAGCCACTGTGCTGAGATCAGCCCCCTCCTGATGTCTGTCCCTTCATGTCTCCCCTCTAGACCTCTCCATCTGGTTGTATCACTGATATCTCATCTGTTCCTTGCAGCGTGGTGTAACTGCATTTTTCTGGCATTATGCAGGGTGCAAGGGGATAGTGGCCTGGCTGGGGGCCCCTGATGCTGCTGCAGCACCAGTAACGTCAAATGAGCTTCTTTGCTCCCACGTAGATGACCAAGGAATCCAAGGAGCAGTGTAGTGAGCTGGAGGGTTATCAAGATCTTTACCAGTACAGAGGGTGGGAGGTGTTCCCCTGCATTTAAGATGCTGAATTGTGAAAACACAAACTGAGCAGAAGATGGATAGCAAAGATCTTCTAGCAGCAAGACATTGTGCCAAACTGAGAGGCAGAAGCACTTCCCAGCTTTGTCAAGAAGTTTGTGAGGCTTCTCGATGTCTCACTGGTAAATTAAGTTTGAGAAACAGCTTCTGGCTCTCCCTGTCCTTCAAAGTCACACTGACCATTAAAACCTGTAAACAGCAAATATCTGAAAATATAAATGTAGGCTCGCCAACACAGGTCACAGGCTCTTTGCTTTAAAAGAATTAATGAATGATTCATTAGCCTTTTCTTTCAGATATTTGTAGATCTTCAATAAAAGCAAGTAGATACACCATAAAATAGAGCTGCCTGTAACAACATTAATCTTTCATTAACTTGATTTCTTTCTCCACAGATATTATATCTTTGCAATACTTTACAGGGTGCCACGAGTCTTCCTTTTACTTTAGATCTTCTAGGCTTTCAGGTGCAATTCTGTACTAAGGACTTAAACAAAAATGATTATAAACTGAAAATAAATATTTGAAGTGAGTTCCCAAACCACAATGACTAGAAAAAAAGTTGTTCCCCTTTAGAGCTGCACTTGATGCTGACAGTGAGGGCTGCAGACAGGTATGCTTTGCAGAGTCCCTGAAGGGCTGATGCCAACAGGCCTTTGGAACTGCAGAGCTGAGATCCAGTTTTTTCTTTGCGATTCATCCTCACCTTGCTGCACGACATTTTGCAGAGGGAACCAAATGCCGGAGCTGCTTGGGAAGAAGGGTCCTGTTTCCCTGACGCCCTGTGCGTGGGGTTTCACGCAGAGGTGGGTCTGTGCCAGGACAGCAGTTTCCAGACTGCCTTGTACTGCTGGGTCATGGGAAGGACCATGGGTGAGGATGGGAGCTGCCCTCCCTGGATGATGGTGAGGTGTGTGACAACGCAACCAGAGTAATCTGTGATCTGTTGCTCCGTTCCTCCACCAGCACCCTTGCTGACACTTCTCCACACCTGCAGGTGAACCCACAAGCCAGGAGCAGCAACGGGGGTAGCTTCTACCCCCACCCCCACCCACATGACACTCTTACCACCAAGAAATTTTCCACAGGTGCCTTTCTAGCCACAAAACCCAGCATTAACAGGGAGAGGTGCCTCCTCAGGGGTCCCCATGCACTTCCTAAAGTTTAGGTTGATGCTGTATTTTTTGTGCAGCCCACCCTGGAAACACAACATGGTACTGCAGCCTGCACTGTCCTGTCGAGGGGTGGAGACCACCTCAACTTCAGCAAAACAAAGACGCAGCCCAGCTCTGTGTCTCCATGCAGCCCAGGGGGTCTCCATCATTCTCTTGGTGTCTGTGGAGGTCTCTGCATACTTCTGGACTGGGCAGTCTGGCCATGCCCTGCAGGTATGGAAACTACCCAGAATCTCTTTGAAACTTTAACACTATGCAAGTAGTGCTAATATGTAAGTTAACATCCATTCATGGCTGTTGTCTTTCCATTTTTATATTTATATATGGGAGAAGTAGCAGTAATATGCAATATCGAGACTGACCCCGAGAGATTTCCTCCTCTACAGTTCTGATTCAGGTGATCCAAATAGTTTGGAGCTGGATTCAAACTATCAACTACCCTCCTCTGCACTGTAAGAACTCACTTTAATTCACCTAGTTATTGAAACCCATCAAGTTCTGGGGTTTATGTTTGCAGCAAAAATATGAATTTCTATAAGAAAGATGGGAATCAGATATAGAGTTATATGTATAAATGAGAAAATGTCTGTTTTGTTGCTGCCTCCCATTTCCGCCTTTCAGAATTTGTGCTGGTGGATTACAAGCGTAAAGAAGCCTTAGTTTCCATATCATGCATTGTAAAGTACAGGATTCAAGCTTCAGCCTAGTTACTTAAACAAGTCATGATTTTAGAAGATTTAGGGCTTCTTTCAATTTTCAGCAGGGAAGCTGTGACAGTTATGATGGGGAGATGCTGTGGCATAAAGAAAAAGAACACCAGCATCATCAACTGCCTAAGGTTATGTGAGAAACACATTATTCCCAGAGGAGTTACCACATGCAGCCCCATGACTGCCATGCACAGTTCTAAAGCTGATTTGCGAATCTGCAAGAGCAAATCAGGGTAAGACACTACCACTTTCACTTTAATTAATTCACCATAGATCAAATCCAACAACAGGTCACCACATGCTCCCATGGGCTACAAGAAAATAATCTTAAAATATACTTCACCACTCTGCAAGATAATCCCTACTACTTCTAAAGTAGACCAGTAAGTTTTAGCTCAGAAAAGAGACAGGATGACCCTAGCAACAACACTCATGCCGAAACATGAAATGACTGAGAAGTCACCGTGTCGTATTAACCCATTACAATAGCAGTACTTTACATTAAGATCAGTCATGTCACTGAAACAATTGAAATAATTTTCCCCCATCTTTGGTGGATTCATCTTCAAATATGATGCATTGGCACCTTTAGGCAAGTCTGACCCCACTATTTACTGACCTCTTCATGAGCAATGTGGAGCACTCTAAATGGGTTAGCCCCTACCTTCGCTAGACAGAGGGACCGAAAACATAAACTTCCGCAAAGAGAAGTTTGGAGGACACATGCTGAACGGTCAGCTGCTGTAAGTGCAAATGGGATCTGAGAAGCCAAATCAGCTCTGGTCTGGCAGTTTGCAATACCTGAGCCAGGTTCTGTGCCTCACCTGAGGTCTCATTGCATTGGAGCACCATGGAAGAAAAACCAACCGTGAATACATCTGAACCTGAAGGTTTGGAGGCCAGAGGAAACTCTATCCAGTTTCACCCTCATGAAGAGGTAAAAATGACAGCTCCACAGTTTATACTGTATTCACAGACAGAAAAAATCAACGTGTCACCCTACACTTAATGAAACCACCTTCCTTACTCCTTTTCCAGGCAGCTTTCCTAGTTTATCTCTATAGTACAAACATAATAAATAGAAAATCTGACATTTCTGTCACTCGTGAACTGAACAATTTGCAGTATATTTACTTTCAAGTAACAAAATCACTATTAGTGCATTTATATCTCACATTAAAAAAAGATGATAACAACATAGCAGCCTTGCTTTTGTCTGCCAGTTTAAATATGAAAAAAAAAAATCCAACAAAAGCTGATAACTAACTTTTTGCTTATGGGACTGGGATGCTTAGACATAATGTGAAGAACAACTTTATGGTTTTTTCTCAGTTGATTATTCCAAAAGCTAAACTTTTATTTGATATAGAAATAGAAATAGAAATAGAAATAGAAATAGAAATAGAAATAGAAATAGAAATAGAAATAGAAATAGATATAGATATAGATATAGATATAGATATAGATATAGATATAGATATAGATATAGATATAGATATAGATATAGATATAGATATGGGTATGGGTATGGGTATGGGTATAGGTGAGTATGGGTATGGTTGTAGACATAGATATAGATTATATATATATACAGATATAGATGATACATATAGGTGTAGATATAATCATCCCTGTTAAACTCCTTTCAAATCTGAGGATAAGGTGATGCAGTAATGCTTGCTTTAGGCTTGCAGATACCCTGATACCGTGTCAATTTTGAAGCTTAATTAGAATGGAGGTACAAACATCTCTCATGATTTCCCTGAAGGCAAGAGCTCCCAGCAGGAGAGCAGGAGGTTGGGCTGCGACTTGCGCTAACACCCTCGCCACTCAGGTAGCACCCACAGTGTGACTACACATCAGCCCTGATCTTTCTTTCTATTTCATTTCTGATTAAAACCTCTTTTTCACTCAACAGATGAAGGAAGACTGTTTCTCACACTATGTCAGTGAGCCTTGACAGATAGATATGTCAGTCCTGGTTTGTAGTTCATATTTGCTTAATGTATAAAACTAACTTAGTTTTTAAAACAGTTTTAATATTTGCATAAACTTTTATCTTCCATTTTGCCTTTTTTTCCTTCTCCTAACCCCAGACATGAAAAAGCCTAAAAAGAAAAAATGTCTTCAGACTTATAATGGTAGAAGAAAGGCTTGCATTGAAAAGTGGTTTTTTTATTATTATTTTTCTGTGACTTGCTAACTGAATGTTTCAGCTGAAAGATATGGTTTTTTTTGCATTCTGTTCTTCATCCTGTTTCACAACTAACAAGAACTGCCAGCATTAAGTCAAAAACTGGAGGGGAGCTGGAATGTTTCCTTCGTGAGGAATTCACAGATTTGGGGAAAGTTATTTTGAACAATATAAAATAGAAAGATGTTCTAAATGTCTTATGACATAAAATTACCATAATAGTTCTCAAAACATAGAAAATACTCAATGGTTGTTTCATCTTTAAAACTTTTTGGCTAAGATCTTATAGCGAAGTAAAATTAATTTTGAAATCAAACTCAAAATGTTCAGATAAGGCAAAATCAACACACAACTCATTACCAAAAGCTTTGTATTTCATATGTTTCCTGAAATGTATAATAAAATTAGTTTGCTTTTGTGGACAAATGTTCATTCCAGCAAACAACTGTTTCCAACTGAAACACACCTTGTGAGAAATTTGCAACAGACTTTACAAATCGTCGCCAACCCCCAGCAGTGACTGTGAGCGATGTGTGGCATTGGAACAGCCACTGAGGCAATGCGATGAGGACACTTACTATTTGTTTAAGAAGATATCAGAAAAAGTCCGAAGCTTTTGAAAAGGAATAGGTTGTATTTTGCACACTACTCCATCAGTGTTCCCATGATGCTGAACTCCATCACACTTTAAGTAGTATACAGGGTAGGGTGGGCTGGCCCTTGGGTGTGCGGGGGTCTGCCACCTTTCCTTGATGGGCTGTCTCCCAGCCAGGCATCACCAAGGTACTGGTTAGTCATGGTCACCCTCCCTCTGGCTCTTCTGAGGTGTGTCCCTGTCCTCCAGCAGTGCATGGGAGCTGGGAGCTGGGACAGATCTGCTTTGGCCACCGTCTGCTGGGTCACATGGTTCTGACAGCAGAAGAGAGGTGGGTTTGTACAACTCACAGCTTTATGCAGGTCCCTGAGGTGCCACATGAGTGAGGACAAAGAGCCGAGGTGGGGGCTGTGGGTCTAATCTTACCTCTGTGAAATCTGTTTGACTCAGAGCTCAGTGGGGCGGTGATGGGGCCAAGAGTGAGCACTTCTGGGAACCCCTCCTTTGGGTCAGCTCTGCTCCCCTGCCCTGCTTCAGGGGCCTGAGGACACTTCTTGTCACAGAAAAAGTGTCGAACAGTGTAAGCCATTTTCCCCATGCAGAATCCTTAATTACTGCTAGTGATGCTGAGAAGCTTTTGATATCTTCTGAAGCAAAGAAGGTCACCAAAGGTTGGGCACATTCTTGGCAGAGAGCTGACTTGTTGCTTTTTCTTTCCTGACATCTGGAGCCCATCAAACACTACAAGTGTGTGAGGTTGATCGCTGTGGAGCTGAAAACGCAATGCATGGCAAAACACCACAGCTGGAGAGACAGGGGAAGAAAAACCGCTCTTCTCTCTTCACCTCTCTCTCCCCTGACTTTGGAGACCTAATCTTTAAATATAGCATACTCCTGTTAATTTTCTATGGTTATCAAGCTTGGAATTGTATTATTCAAATGCAGCAGGTGCAGAGTGTGGTTTACAAATCCAGAGAGAACAGACCTTGCACCCAAATGAGGTAACCCAATGAGACACAGTCCAAAAACTCTCCTTGCACACTGACCATGCCAGGTAAAGCCACACACTCTTTTAATAACATCTTCCTAAGATCATAAGCAACAAAAAATACTAGGCAATACGAATAGCATTAAAACCAGTGATGATCATCTGTTATGACTTAGTTCCCCCGAGGATCCCAGAGGGAGATTCTGCAGCACTGCAAACCCCAGGGAAACAGCCTCACAGGCGGCAGCAGCAGCAGCCCCAGTATTAAATTACAGCCTTAATCGAGTACTGTGTCCTACACAGCCTTGCGAGGGTGTCACGAGCAGATAGGGCCCGAGTTGCTCATGTGTAACCCTTCTGGAAAAAAGAGCGTTGCTAATTGCTCTGTGTACGCTGTCAGAGGGTGCTTGCAGAGAATCTGCAGTAATTTACCAAATGGGCTGTTGGATCCTTTTACCTCAAGCACATTAAGCAGAGGTTGGGCTGAAGCAGAATTGGAGTGCAGGGTTTATAATTAGTCCAGAGAGGGTTCTTTTGGTTCGATTGAAAAAAGAGAGAAAGGCTTCTCAGTAGGGACCACTAATGAACTCTGGAGCCTTTAACCTTCATGTCACAGACAGCAGTAAAGACAACGTGTTACCCCTCCCACATGCAGCATATGCATACATGCAATGGCATATAGGATGCTTTAGGACCAAGGTATCTAGGAGAACCTTTAGACAGTTATTTTGTTGCTGAGTTCCCAAGGAATTATTAGTGTGTCTGCACAGAGCACTGGCAAGTCTGCAGAGGAGAAACTGTGGAGGAGCTGAGCAGAAAGGTCTCCAGCTGCCCGCTCACTCCTGTGGCACCAGCACATGGAGCATAACGGCCTGATTTACAGTTGCTGTGTCCACCTGGACTATATGAAGTTCCACTGTGCGCAGCCGGCTGAGCTAGAGGTTTGAAGTTGTAATTTGAAAGAGTTTTCAATGTTTTAAAACACGGAAAAATAGTCAATACCTTGCACACAAAGACCTCATCTCCTGATCTGGGTAATTTATTGAGTACAAAACAAAACAAACAAAAAAGTATAGGCAATTGAGAAGATTATTTTTTTAATGTGGTGCGAGAGATAAAAGGTAATGTAATGATCTTCAGAGTTAGATTCTGTATTTGAACAAAAAAAAGGAGGCAACAAACTTTTCTGAAGGTGAAACTTTCATAAATTTACCAATATATGAGGAAAAATGTATTGACTCTGGAACAGAATCGCGGTAGAATACTGTCCTTAAGAAGAGAAGAGGAAAATGCTCTTTGGAAGCAGAAGCACATGAATAGTATTTGTTTTTTACAGAGAAATTATTTTGTTAGGACTAGAGGTTAGTGGAGTGAGGGCAGCCTTGCCACAAAGGCATACCCCCCTCTCTCCCCCCGCCCCCCTCTCTCTGTTGTTATTTCCACACTGGTAGCACCTACAAAACCGCTGCGTGTTCTCCCACCCAGACCACACTTGGATCCCTCCTTGAAATAGGTCCAAGGTAAAAAATTCTGGCAGGGTGTGAGATGTGAGACCAATATGGAAAAGCAAATATTAGAATTTGAACGCAGAATAGTATTATGATTTATACATTATTATTATTATGGGTTATAAGAATCCATATAGCAAAGTTAAAAGTTTATGAAAGAGGAAAATAGGAAAATACTGTATGGAAAAGACAAAAATAGCAAAGTTTTAGTTTCTACTCGGAAATGTCTTCAAGACTTACAGAAGTGGAAGTTTAGGAGGAGTAATCAAAGTGAGGGAAGAGAGACAAAGGCAAGTTCCTTGGGAGACACTTTCCAGGAGAAAATTGGAATAGGAGGTCCTCTCTAACCACTACAGAAAAGTATTTGGAAAGAGGTAGCAGGTGTGGAGTTAGAAGAGCAAAAATCCTGAAGATTTCTGAGCTGACCCAGGAGGGTATTCTGATTCACGTCTTCTGTAAGAATTAATGAGTGGAGGAAAATGGGGGCCAAAGTAGGGAATACCATTCACCTAGAATTAATGGCACTTTCAGTACTGCGAGAGACTAGGAAACCCATGAATTCTAAAGAATTTGAGACATTTATATGCTATTGCATGCCTTCACTTTCATTCTGCAGTTCCACAGAACTGAGAGAAGATATGCTGGCATAAAATTTGTATAATGAGGTGATAAATTGGGCTGTTATTTTGAAGAGGGGAAGGACTGTAAAGAAGTGACAGGCTTGATTCGTAGCCACTAGTTTATAGCCACAGGAAAATGCCAATGGATATTAAATGGCTAATTATCATATCTAGAGCTAAATTAATGCCTCAGACTCTTGCATAGATTTCCTTTGAAAAGAAAGTGAGCAGCTTAGTAAAAATATCCTGGAATTATAGCTTTGCTTCAATTCATAACCTAAATATAATAATAATTTGGTCAAATTTTGTGAACTGGAATTCAAACTGCTTTATCAAATCATCAGTAAAGGTTGCCCCTAGGCAATGATTTCCATCATTTAAACCAGTCCTTTAGAGCAATGCATTTATTTGCTCTGCAGCTGGTGGATCTGAAGAAACTTGCAGAAATGTGGGTCTCTAGAAGAAAGGTAGGGAGGTGTTACCTAGCTAAACTGTCAAAGGAGTTTTACATGGTATTGGGCTGTATTGCTTTTTCCTGAATACATAACGCTCCTCAGCTACCATGCAGCAAGAACTCCGTCATATTGCTTCACTTTCTTGTAAGTCTCGTACCATGCACCTTTTGATAATATTTTTATGGCAGGTGATTTTTGAAAGCTGAGGCTCCCTCTCCTACTTCTCTTGAACTCTGGGGCAGTAGGATAGTCTCTGATGATTAAATCCCTCCCAAACAGAGACAAAGAGTGACTTTGTGTTACACAGCTCCCAGTGCTGGCTACTGTTAATCTGCATGTATATGCCTGTTCCAGAGATATAACGTATTCTGCAGGTCGGTTTCAACATAAATCTGGTTTAATCCTGATGGATGGGAGTGAAGCACAGTTTCATGGAAGCCATTACACAGGGTATATTCTTTACAAAAGTCTTCTGGCACCTCAGGAGTTTTGAATGAGCCCAAAGGATGACAATATTCTGTTGCTTGCACTTTAAGAGTACTTTTCCCCCTGTTGACTGGGGCATATGAAGACAATAAAAAACAGACAGTATAAGAAAACTGCCTGAGACATCTGGTTTTCTCTCCCATAGCAAGTGATAGGTACTCAGTTTTGTTACTGAACTAAACTGAGGAACGACACCTCTGTGAACTACTTTAATAAAAGCAAATGCAGTGAGACAAGAAATGAAATCATCATGAAATGCAGAAGGATTAGTGGAGCTGTGCACATACTGCTCCTCACAGGAGGATATCAAAGCTCTGCAATAGATCCTAGCTACCCTTCCCTTGCTCCTGCATGCCAGCCGAACACCAAAAGACAGGATTCTGCTGTTTCTGCCTTCAGATGTCTGGCAAATCCCCCAAAATGATACTCGATCAACTTTAAGAAGACCACTCTGCATTTGCTCGCTAACAGTCAGGGTGCTCAGACATTTGATACATACCAACAGTTCAGTGGAAGTACCCTGTAACACCACAGAGAGTATCTGGACCAGTGTGGATGCATATTTCAAAGAGGTTATTAGGCCTCAAGTCTACAACATGCCTTACTTGCATGGACTTAGATGATGATAAACACAAGGTTCCAGCGTACCAGGTTGTAGCTGTTGGCATTTTGGCAGACACATAGGACACCCATTCCTCCAGCCGAGCTTGTCTGTAGTGCCCCCACCCCACCCCCAACCACCTCCCCCGTGATGTTGCCTGGACTCTTCTTGGGGTGGGGACATGGAGATCTCAGCATCCCTCCCTGCAAGCTCCTAGCAGCAGGTTAGCATTAAGTTTAGCAGTAGATTACTTGCCTCACTTCCCAGTGAAGTAATCAAAGCTGTAGAGATAGATGAACACGGCCACAAACCTCCACATCCCTTCTCTGAGTGTATCCAGGATCTCCTAGATGTGCAGCTGTGTCCTCCACATGTGGAAACACACAGAGCACAACTGAAAGCCCTATCTCCTTTCCACCACTTTTCTTTCTTTTGGAAGAGCAGAAGGTGAAGAAAATAAATATCACAAAAATATATACTACCTGTAGATAGTATGCACATATACTAAAAGACATATGTACACTGCAGAGAATGACAGGCAACAGCATCAGTTTCAGCCTCACCAGATGATGGTGGAGGCATTGTATCTCAAGCAGAAGTGAATCTGTGTTTTTTATTTCAGGAAAATGGCCACAGTCTGTCTTCTGGGAGCATTTTTGGAAGAGTTATTCAAAAGGAATACCGTCTATACACAGTACTTCATACTCCTATATAGGGCTCCCCTTATGTACACAACTAACTTCCTAGGTAGCTATTTCCATGTTTCAACAGCAGCAAGGAAGGGCAGCAAAGTAATTTGAAAAAATTTCATACATTTTTCTACTAACACAGCATCTCTCTGCTTTCTATTGCCAAACTGTTCTCATCCTAATTACAGGGCCAGAGCTTCCCATCCACATCTCCTGAGAAATCCTGGATGATCTCACCAGAAGTAAATATTCAGCATGAAACTTCATCAATTCACATCTTTGTAAAATCACATTTTGGGGAATAGTGATTAAGTGATATTCACAAATGAGAGGCAAGTGTTTGATATTGTTAACACAGACTCTGCAATCAGCTTCTTAATTTGTGGGAAGGCAGCCAAGACAGCCATCTTTCCTTTAACAGCTTTTAAGATGTAGATGCTTCAGAACAAACCAATCCACTGATGGCAAAGGCAGTTTCCTCCAGACCTGAATTTGGCCACCTGATTTTTTTGAAAAACATTTTTTTATGTAAATGCAATTTAAACTTTTCCTCTTTGTTGGAGCAAACAGAGCTTCTGCACAAACAACAGGTGGCTTTGTTCTAGGAAGCACACATCATTCAGTGGAGAGAATTATAGGGTGGTTTATCAACTACTTTGTATCGAAGAGTTTTTAGATCTATTCCTTTGTTCCCATTTACATCTCAGTTTTAATGTCTATGGATGCTAAAAAGTCTCTGTCTTAAGCACTGTCATTTAAAGTGACAAAATTACCTTTCAGACTTCTTTCCAGCTCAAAAAAATAAAGAAGCCAACTTAATGCTGGCATCTCTGTCCAACAGAGGAAATTCAGTGCATCTTTCTGGCTTCCTCCAGAGAAATTCAGTGCTTCCCTTTGGTCCTCCTCCACTCACCAGCACAGTTTTTTTTCTCTCAGACAGATGGGGAGAAACTCATAGCATCACGTTTCCTGCCTGAGGCTACTTCTGCCACAGCTCTACCACACTGTTTGCCTTCCTTAGGTGGGGCAAAAAAAGCTCGGTGCTGTCATGGACTCAACTCTGCTGACTGAACCCCATAGCATTGGTTTGCGCGCTCCATGCAGAAGTCTCCTGCTGAGGGTACTTTATTATTTCAGCCCATAAAAATAAAGGGACATAGGACTATAAAAGTCTGCTTTTGGGGATGTTTCTCCCGCTGGGAGAAGAATAGGGAAAATGAAGTTTATCTGAGATGGCATCCAATGTGTATAGCTATCCTAGACAATAATTAAAGAATGCAATTTACTCACCCTAACGTAGCTTCCAAAAATTATTTCAGTGAAAACTAGTGACCATTTTATACATAATGGGCAGCAAATGTCAACTCTATGGGGGATTTATGTAATACTAAAAACAGATCCAGGATGGCTGAGTTGCATCACCTTACCAGAGACAACTTCTCCCTCTTGACTATAAAATTAACCTAATGTGATCAGCTCCAATTTAGATGTCTAATATTAAGCGACGTTAAGTCCCACTCTCAGGATCTGTGGGACAAGAGAATCCTGCCTTATGAAATAACAGGAACAGTGTAGTAGCAGTGCTCATCATTCATGTTTCAGCTGCCCATGTCTTACCTCAGGGCCAAGTCCTATTTGCTCCAAATATAGAGGAGGACATGGTCCATCCATATTTTCTGCTCTAAAGTTGAATGCGTGCAGCTGAGTTTTTGCTTTGGGGGAAAAAACCCAAGAAGCACTTATGAAATTTCTAACATTACTTGCTAGGGTCTATGGCTGAATAAAAGACTATTTCAGGCAGTAAAATTGCTTAGATTTATCTGTGTGCTTGAAAGCAGGAATTAGAATGTTCAGGTTAAACCAAAGCCTCTCTGCATGGGTGTGCTGCTGTTACTGCTGCATCACGGCGCTGAGACAAGCTCAGCCGGTGAGACCCCAAGCAGCCTGTCATGGGCACCTTCAGACTCGGGACTCGGAGCCCTTCCTAGTCCCCTGGGCAGCCACACACCTTTGTCTCAAATGTGCTTGTGTAGGTGAGACCTAGGTGTACCGCAGCACTGACCTCCCCTCTTCCCTCTTCCACACATACATCCCCTCACACACCTCGATCCACTGACGTAGCACGTTGGATACAGGATCCAGACAGGATGGTTAGGCAGATTTTCACCCCAAAATGAACTGTGGAAAGCTGCAAGAGATCTGTCCGTATAATCAAACTGGTCCAAATTATGTGCTTAAACTTAAAAGCAGAAACTACTGGTGAAAACCTGGTAAAAAGATGAGTGACTCTGGACACAGCAAACTATTTCACCTTCATTTCACTTTTATTAGAGAGTCTGCAGAGATGAAAAGAGATTAGGAAAAACAGTCTGTCTTAACCCTTGGTCCACAAACATGGCACTGCATAAAATTTGCATTGGTTCAGGTTAGAGAGTGACCCGTAGGGCTAGGATTTATTTGCATTCATTGAGTTCCTTTTCAAAATACTTACATTCAAAAAGTCATGTGGGAAGCCAAACAAATCACATTGACCTGTCCTGGCAAAAAAAAGTAATGGGAGTATATTTGTATTATTAGGTCTGTTTGATTTTCTCTTGAGGAATCATACTTGAGGACAGAAAGAGAATGACTGTTTTTTATTTTGTCTCACGGTGCAAAAAAATCCAGTCTTTAAGAAAGAAATCACTCCTTGATTATTTTTTTAACTGTGTGTTGAATTCAGTCCAAGCATAAGGAACCATCAGAAACATACAGTATGTGTCTTGTGATTGATTCTGAAATAATTCTGTAGCTCTTATGAATTTCCATTAAGTTCTACTGAACAGGCAGACAAGATAACTCTCAGAGCAGCTTTGAAGAATTCTGTGTTCTTCTTTTACTTTACAATTAATTTATTCAAAAGCCAATATGCTTACCAAGATAGGAAATACATTTACATACATTTTTAAAGTAAATGAATCTCATAAAACATCTGCCTAGGTGACTAAATTAATCCACCGTGAAGCTTCACTGAATTCACAGAGTTCTGATGACATGACTGAATTTGGCACAGTATTTTTCTTCGGTAATAGTAGAGCACCTGTGGAATTTATCATTTAGAAACAGAAGATACTGGTGGAGTTGTGAATCCCCAGGCGATTTTAGAAAACTAGACCTGGAAATGACTGAGAGGATAAGCTGATCTAACTACTGTGAATGTTATCATCTGACCCACTTCCCCAAGGCTCCCCACAGAGTTAGTGGAGGGCAGAGACACTTCCAGAGTAGGGTTCACTTTATCATAAAGCAAGCAGCTGGGGCGCGTTAGGTGAGTTATATCCTGAACAAACCAATTCCTCTCAAGAGACTTACAGAGGGAGCCTTATGTGTCTTAATGTGAGAAGATGTTCATGCCTTGTATACTCTCTAGGTCAGGTGAGGCCAGAAGGATCTGTTGGATCATGCATTCCTGAAAGCCCCACGCCCCAGTATCTCATCCTGTTTCCCCTACATTGCGCCTGACTAATGCACACCTGACTAGAGGCATTGAAGCACCAAGATTTGAAAACCTCAACGGATGGATTTGTGCCAATGGCTAATTCCCCTCCTGAGGCTCAGACTTTTATCATATCTGATCAGCTGAAATTTTGAGCACAATATAACTGCAGTATAAGTAATTTATCAGCACATGCAGATAGAGGCTATATACAAGGAAAAAAACCCTTGCTTTAGATGTCACCCAAAACGATAAGCAAACCATTCTGAGGAACACCTAATATTTATGTTAACTTTTCTATACACATACACATGTGAATATATATAAAACATACTACCTTACTGCATCAGGCAAAAGGTCTATCTAGCCTGATACCAGGTGTCTCAGTGTGGCCACAGTGAATGCTTAGGCAAATGAATAAGACCAGGACAAGTACGTATGTTGTTTCCTCAACACACTGTCCCTGCTTCCTGCTCTTCAAGATTCAAGGACTTCCTGAGCCTATGATACGATTTCTCCAATAGTATGTCTAAATCTCAGATTCGCTTTTTCACTGAGCTCCCTTCACCTGTGGAACCTATTATCTATAACATCTTGTGCTGAGGTGCTCTGGAGCCAACCTGAATGCTAGGCAAAGTGTCAGTTGCTGCTTTGCCGGTGTTGAACCTGGCACCCACTTATTTCTTTTAATGTCTTCTCATTCTTGTGAAGAGAACTGAAAAGTGGGTCTTTATTCAGCCACCCAGTTCTGCTCATGGGTTTGAAGACCTTCATCCTGCCTTCTGCCCATCACCTACTTTTCAGATAGAAAGAGACCCTTACTCAGTAGTTCTTTGTATGAAAGTCCCTCTGCACCTCTGACCACCTTTGCTATTCCTGAATCTCTTCAAGCTTTACCCCATCAAAGCACAGTTAACAGTTCCTCTGTGCAGCCCTCTCTGCTGTGGCAATTACATTCTGCACTGAGCAGTCAATGCTGCAGACTCCTACCCTGGATGTTACCAGGAACAGGAGAGAGGGAGTGGAAGGGAGCAGACTTTCAAAGCACCCTCCAATGCACAGGTTCCAAAGACCTGCTGTGCCCTGCTTAGCCGCAGCTGCAGCACAGATCTAGTCTTGGCCAGAAAAATAGGCCATTTTTATAGGTTTCAATTTTGCTATGGAATAAACTTGCAATTGTGCTCCCCTTTTACTTCTTCAGTGTAATTAATAGTCTCCTGGCTTCCACCACTGATGCTGTACTGACATCCATATAATTTAGATGGATAGAATCACTGTTCATGTGCAACCTGTTCTGGTTCTGATGCCAGCAACTAAAATCTTCATTTCTGTTTAAACTCTGGTGAACACGCCTTTTTAATTTCTGTTTTATTGGTGCTAAGGTCTGCTCTGTCAGCCACTTGAATTTGGTCACACCACGACAGTAACCTTGACTTCGGTGTCTGGGCTGAAGGTAGCCACAAAACCTGTCCTGTAAACCTGATGAAGACTACAGACTCAAAAAGACTTGGTGACACCACCAAGGGGTTAATTCTGACATTCTAACGTGCTCTTCCTGGAGAAACTATCTCACACTGGGGCATTGGATCAATCTGCTGTCCACTGCCTTTGCAGCAGCAGCAGCTACAGGCCCAAATATTTCTTTTGCTCTTTTGACCCTGCCCAAGGAATCATTTAATGAAGCCTTCATAGACCTATTTTAAGCAACTTTTCCATGGCTGCTTATTTGATTTCCCCTGCTTCACTGTTGTTCCCATCCCTTTCTGCAAGTAGGCTAATGTATTTGATGCCTTCTGGCACGAATGCTCAGTGCAGCTGGAATTCTGGCTAAACAGGAGCCCAAAGCAAATTCTGAATCCCTAATTACTTTCATCACAAGAAAGGGGACTCCTGGAGTTTTTCATAAATAGTTTTGGTCTATGTGACCCAACGAACATCATTAAATCACGGAGGCTAGCACCTCAGTCCTGAAGAGCTAACGACCTAATCCAAGATAAGACTTGACAAGTCACTGCAGCAAACCACATGGGAGGAAGGATGCCAGGGCTGGCTGTGATAAACGCTATGTAGTTACTGGAAAAGTTTGTAAAGCCACAAACCATTCTGAGCTTTGTTTGCTTGTTTTCAGATGTAAATAAATGCAGGCATTTTCCCCTAGCTATGAGCAACTGGTACTTCTCTTGAGTAACCCAGTTGACATGGATGGTGAAACACAGGGGGTGACTTCAGAGATCAACGTGGGGACAGACTTTAATTTAAAGAAAGTAGAAACAAGTGAAGAGATTTTGCTCTGCTGGCAGAACAAACAGCAAGTTATTTGAGCACAGCCCCATGTGGGACAGGAGTAGCACAAAAAAGCAGCAAACTTTTAAATGAATGCAATAATTAAATGTCAGGAACTTCCATACGCTTTTCCTCATTCTTGGTGGGGGTCTCGTTTTTCATCACACTAGGTATGCTTTTTCCCCCCACCATTTTGTTACTGGTGTTGTTGCTGGAGTTGCTGTGAGGAGCTGTCAGCTCCCCTCCAGCTCGGTGCCAGTCACAACCTCACAGGCTGGGAACATTCGGCACCTGCAGCACTGTGGATGCCCCCATCTGAGCCAAAAGCAATTTGCCAAATAACATCTCAGTCTGAGAAAAGGTGCTGAGAAGAAAGTTCAACCCCATCTGGAACGATGGTGCTTAAACTCCCACCATGTTTGGGATTATGGTGCAGATGCAGTCAGACCTAAAAGTGGTATCTCCTGAGACATGCTCCTACCCGGGCTGATGATCTCAGGAGTTGCTTAGCACAGATCTAGATCTCTAAGTGTGCTGGTTTTGGCTGGGTTAGCGTTAATGTTCTTCACAGTAGCTAGTACGGGGCTATGTTTTGGATTCGGGGCTATGTTTTGGATTCGTGCCGGAAACAGCGCTGATAACTCCGGGATGTTTTAGCTGTGGCTGAGCGGTGCTTGCACAGAGCCGAGGCCTTTTCTGCTCCTCACTGCGCCCCAGCCGCGACCGGGCTGGGGGGGCACAAGGAGCTGGGAGGGGGCACCGCCGGGGCAGCTGACCCCAGCTGACCAAAGGGATGTCCCATACCACATGGCGCCACGCTCAGCATATAAAGCTGGGGGAGAAGGAGGAAGGGGGAACGTGCGGAGGGATGGCGTTTGTCTTCCCAAGTACCTGTCACACACGACGGAGCCCGGCTTTCCTGGGGATGGCTGAACACCTGGTGCCAGGGGAAGTGGTGAATGAATTCCTTGTTCTGCTTTGCTTGCATGCGTGGCTTCTGCTTTACCTGTTAAACTGTCTTTATCTCAACCCACGAGTTTTCTCACTTTCACTCTTCCAGTTCTCTCCCCCATCCCGCTGGGGGCAGGGAGCGAGCGGCTGCGTGGGGCTCGGTTGCCAGCTGGGGTTGAGCTATGACACTAAGACAGGACCGAGCTACACAGTTTATCCAGTCCATGGGGTTCTCATTTTCAATCTACACACTGGGGAAAAAAAATCAACCCAAGTCCAGTGTGGCTGTAGTGGATCTCACAGGTGGCTGCGTTTTCTGTGTGGTCATTGCATGGCTGACACAGCAGGACCTTGGCTTTGGCTGGGGCCTCTGAACATCATTGTAAAATCAACTTTCAGATGGTACCATTGCAAAGCTGTGAATCCTAGCAGAGAGGGACTGAGGGTTTCTGTGTTTGTTTGCAGTTACTGAGCACAGAAGGCTGTCCCTGCTCTGAGCAAGAGAAGCTCACAATGAATGTTAGTCCTTGTGCCAGGTGAGGGTGGGCTTTGCTTCAGAGAGGGTGCTGGGAGGGGGCCTGGAAATTAGCCGGAAACAGAGCTCATCATTAGCCATTTATGCATTCTTCCGCCAGGTGAAGTATTGCCTTTACATTGGTATTTATAAAGAGGCACCTATCAGAGATATCTGATAGGTGAAACATGCCAAGCAAATTGTTACATTACAAAGAGGTTACAACTCACAAGTGAAGTCTCACTTTTTTGGAAGGAAGTGTGGATTAGACAAAAACTGAATACGAAACTGACATTTTGATGACATAGCAGAACTCAGGAAAGACAATTCAGCTGAAAACCTGAGAGATGTGAGAGACCTGGTGACGCCAGAAATGTGAGAGACCTGCTGAAGCTGCCATAAGGCAAGTTTTATTGTCTGAGGGGAGTTCTCTGCTTGCTATCAATCTCTTTTCTACCAGCATCTCTGTATGTGCTGGTTTATTAGATCCCATGCTATAAAGCAGCCACTGCTGCTCTCAGGGTTTAGCAGTACGACAGCAGCTTTCACTGTGTGACCTTTTAGAGTGATAAGGAGGTTGGAAACATAACAAAGAGTTAAAAAACAAACAAACATATTTTCTTACTAAATTTATTATTTATATTTTCTCTCTCCCTACCTAAAAAATTCCAGTAGAAAGTTAAGTTATGACTAACGCTTGTGGGATTTTTCTTTTTCAAATAAATCCTTTCTTTGAGTACATCTTTAAAGGATGTGTTACTGTCAGGTCTGGTGAAACTGTAATTACAGTGAGTGCAATAAATAAAAGCATAATGGCTCCACTGCATAAATAATGTCTCATTATCCCAGTTTTATTGGTGTTTAGTTTGCTGAGCCAATAACTCCTCCTGCATACCCAAAGAAACTGTTCTGATCTGAACAATTTCTGCTAGGTTAAGTGAAAGAAACCAAGCAAGAGTTTTTGTAGGAAAGAGGACATTTGGTCACACTGGTAGCCCCTTTGCATGGGCTTTCATCACTGCTTCCCAGCTGAAAAGATGTGGCAGCATCCCTCCTTGCCATGCTTCTTACCGTGGGTGGTACCAGAACAGCAATCCGCTGCCTTGACAGGGTGCACCCAGCCTGGGTAACCCCCCAAAATTTCTGCTGGGGACAGCCTGTGGGGATAATGCTTTGGGTCTGGTCACGCTGCTTTGCGCCATGAGTATTAATGGGACAGTGGCTCCAGCTTGAGCCTCAGTTCTCTGCCACTACCGTCCCTCCACACCTTGCCCTCCCAGCCTTCCCGGGACCCCTTTCCTTTCCCTTCCAGACCTCCTGAACGCTTGTTCCTGTTTCAGTACCCTTGAGTGGGATTATTACGACATTAATGTTAGTTTGAAATCTGCCAGCCTCCTCAGGGCACCACATTTCCACTTGCCTGCTGAGGGTAGGGTGTTAGCTCCTGTCTTTGCACCATTGTACATGTTGACACACACCAAACCAGTAAGTAGCAACAAAACCCAGAAGAGCTTGAGGGTGAGGTTTTCTCTTGCCTCCTACTCACTTGCCTTGCTCTCCAGAGCAGGTATGATTCAGCCCTGTAAGGCAGGGAGGAACTGTGTTCTACATTTTTGATCCCACTGCCCTCACGGCATGGCATCAGACTCTGAAAGGGCTGGAGATCACTCTGCCTTTTGTCACTTGCATAATAACAACAAATGAAGTAGAAACTCCCAGTTCATTGGAAAGTTGCAGCATTCTAGCAAGGAAAAATTGTGAAATGTTGATCCTCAATCAGAGATGCACTTGGATGATCAGAACTGATGGTCATACAGGCTGCTTCTGACATCTGAGTTCACGCCGAGTGCTTCTTCCCCACTGCAAATACACCCACGGAAAGCCACGGGACTGCTCACACCAACAGAGGGACAAAACTGGGTTCCAGATGATTATTCATTACTCATTCAGGCAAATGCCTGCCTGACGGGGACATGTTGTTCAGCTCATCACAAATGGAAGGCACTGAGTGGTAACAGATACATCTTCAGGCTAGACATATAAGCACATTATCATGGTGTAATGAGCTATTGCATGTCACCTGAGTCCTGCTAACAGCCCATGCCTGTGCTCCTTCCCCATGGTGAACGGAGCATTTTGCATTTGCCATGAGCCAGGAGTGACCATGGACGTTTTGCCTGGCACAGCCAGGCACAGCAACCCAGCGGCTGCATTACCTCCCCCAAGGCCAAGCCACCTGCTTGCAGAAGGAGGCTTTAGCCCCACCACCAAGAGTGTTGCAGCTCCCACAGGTCAGATGCTGGCCCTCGTAATGCCAGAATCTCTTTTGGCAGCTGATGCTTTCCTAGAGCCGGTGCCTCTCCTTCTACCAACGTCTCTCCTCTCTCAGTGACCCTGGCTGACCTGGGTCTCCCCCAGGGTGCTCTGAAACCAGGACATCAACAGGACGACCCAGACTGACTCAGAAAAATGGGTGAATAATATGAAATTTTCTACCATTATTATATTCTTCTAATATTCTCTTCAGGTAATCAGTTTAAATTATATTCATTAGCGCTATAAAAATGTTGTTTAGCACAGAATCCTGCTTAAAATGCTAGGCTTTCTCTTGCATATTTACACTGTTGGATAGTCTAGTACTTTGAAACCTGAGCCCAACACAACCTGCCTTGGGCTAGATTTCCTGCTCCAGGCGTTTTCATGTGAAGTTCTTCACTGGGCTGTATGCACCATACCCCCCCCCCCCCGATTCAAATGGCTGCACGGGCATTAACAAGAGCTGAATTATCAGCACAAAGCTGCTCATCACCCCTTCTCGGGGCAGTAACCTCATCTCCAGCCATGCCACACTCCTGCCAGATATTTCTTTCTGGAGCTTGGCGGGTTGGCTCAGTTCAGCACACCTAGCAAACAGTCCTGTCCTGAGGATGGCTGTTAGCACTAGGGATCCTACTCACACAGCTGGCTCCCTGACTTCCAAGCACTGCCATGGGGGGTGGCACAAAGCCCCTTCTGGCTCCCTTTTGGGTCTTACCTGCTGGCTTGCACCTTGGAGAAGCTGCATAGGAGCCATCACACTTCAACACGCTCCCTCTTTATTTCCTGCCACAGCATCCAGTTTCTTTGATTTTCATCCTATCTGTCCAATTTTGATTTTACTTTCTGGAGCTGACTTTAGCTCAGTGGTACTTGTTTTCCTTCATGATTGATGATTTGCACTGAGGAGCTTAGTGCAAAAAAATTTGGTCTAATACTTTGCATTCATTTGTTTTCCAGTGGGTAGATCTGCCGTAATTGCTTAAATCGCCTCTGTATGACCCTCATTTGGGGCTTTAATGAAGGATTGTTGAAATGCTTTTCTGAACTCTGTGTACTTTCTTTCATGTGTGCTCTCAACAGAGTCCTTGCATAAACAATCATTATCAGTGTTTTACTGGGAAGCTGAAACATGAAATGCCCCAAACCTGTCTGTTACTTGGAACATTTAGCTTAGATTGTGATATCACATATCTTGGTGAGTTTTTCACTGAAGGCAGTGTGAATCATGGTGCAGAGAAAACCTAATCCCTGTTTTTCTATTACAGTCCATCTCAGAGCTAGAAACTCCCTTTTTAAATCTGGGCTGTGCCTGGCAAGTCATGAGCACACTGCAAATAATACATAAACAAATAATAAACATTAAGCTACAATAACAGCAAAATGGGATTGAATACAAGTCTTGGGCAATTGCTGTGTTTCACTGGAGTTTTCAGTGTTACTCATTTGCAGCATTGCTTCAAAAGGAACTGAAGGTCCTGCCTTCAACATACGTATCTGATGTATGGTTTTTCTAGATGGTGGCTTGAGTGCCAATTTCTTAAATATTTTTATTTTAATGGCAATACATGTAGGGAAAGAATGGGACTTCTGTTATCGTTAAAGATTTAAAAAATCAGTGCTTATTTAACTGCTATTATATACTTCCATTATCATTTTTTGAATAGCGCATTACCAGTAATTGGTTTAAACTTTATAGCCATATCTATATCGCATTCATTATCTAAGCAGATTTGAAGAGTGCTGGCAGTGTGCAAAGACAAACAGAGCTAATTGAACACATACAGTCTCATGAACCAGGTTTGCAAGAATTTACCTAGTGAAAAACCAGCTTTGCCTTTGTCAATTAACCTTCAGTTGAACCACCTTTCTGAGACCTACGTGCCCCCGTACAGCAGCACAAGCAGCATGCTTTATGGTAGTTTGCATGGCTGAGCACTTGCTCAAAGCTAAATAAAAAAATTAACAAGGCTTCAGGCATTCTATGTAATGAGTTAATATTTCTTACTGTAAAATGATTTAATGACTGATTGCAATTCTTCTCAAGCATATTTAACTTCAGATTGCTGTCTTATTGAAAGGAATGTGTGTGTGGCGGGGGGGGGGGGGGGGATGGGGGGGGGGAGTGGGTGTTGAGATAAGCTCAGGGTCTAGCAATCAACCCATAAAATCTAATGCAGGCTGGCAGTGACCAAGAGAGACAAACAAATCATTACTCCTAATCCTTACTCCTTTTTTCAGACACAAGCATCAGATGATACCTAGATTCCTTTATGAAGATGCCATTACATTAATATCTCTGGAGCCTTCTTGGTGCAGCACATCTAGCATCCTCGAGCTTTCTTCTCAGGATGTAACTTTAATTGCAATAGATTTTAAACTAATTTTATAAAATGAGTTTTTAAACCTTTATGGGGAATTGTTCCCCCTTTCTAAATGGGGATCCTTCAAGTGACCCCACTGCTTCCTTGACTAGTAGAACAGACACAGGACCCTGGAGCTGGAGTTTCTGCTCTGCAGCACCAGGGCTTCAACGCTCCATGGGTACAGTAATATCAACATACAGCAGATGCCAAGAGCTCTTTATGTGGATGCCATGCTTTATTCTGACCCAGTAAAAAAAAACCATTAGCACTGTCACCACTGCAAACTAGTTGAATCAGTTATTTGTAGCAGAAGTCTGTGCACACCATGAGCTTCTTCCAACACAGTTCTTGCCGTCAGGGATCACGCTTCTTTAAACGCCACACAAAGTGCCACCTTTGAGGCAGGGATGCACCAAGAAAGAGTTGGGGAACACCCATTGCTGTTTCTTTCCTCCATTGAATGTTGCAGGATTGAACCACCCCCACTGAAGTAAGAAAATAATACATTAATTGTCTGATTTCCTTAGCTCATTCAGGGTGCCAGTCATGGTATAAACTCCTAACCATTGCACAGGCATGCATTGCCCTTAACACAATTATCTAGAATCACAGAATATCCTGAGCTGGAAGGGACCTAGGAGGATCATTGAGTTCAACTCCTGACTCCACACAAGGCAACCTAAAAGTTAAAATGTATATTTAAGATCATTGTGCAAACACTTCTTGAAAACTAACAGGTTTCAGGCCATGACCTCTTCCCTGGAGACGTTGTTCCAGTCCTCGACCACCCTCTCAGTGGTCACACCCATCATGAGTTGTTATTTCTTGGTAATATTACTAGGTATTAAAAGAGACAAACACACAAAAAAAGAGAAAATTTCACCTATGAAAATCATGTAGCAGCTGAGAAAGAAGAAATAAGACTTACACAACTCCCTATCACTACCCTCCTCTGCTATTTCCACACGATACCTCCAGCCTTCTTCACCATCGTTGCACATTTGCTGCAGGATTGTTTGTTATACCAGGAGACAGCAGGGAGGTGAAGATAAGGGGCTGCTTGGAGGTAGGGCTGCCATGTCCACTGGATGCCTGGCCACCATCTCCTGGTGGAGATACGTTCGGTGATATAGGAAGGAGAAGCTACTCAGATTCAACAATGATGAGAAAATTAGACTCTATCCTTCCCAGGTCCCTCTGGGATAAACTGGCACTTCATGACATTGTTTGTAGAAAAGCAGCTTCAGGTTCTAAAAATTATGCTTTATTAAATAATGGCAGAGTCATTTTTAAAAGGGAAGAGATTTAAAAAGACATTAAGAATGCATCTTCTCCTGCTGAAGTCCCCTGAAAGTTACCCTGTTACAACTCACTACTCTAGAGTACTCTTAGCATTATAAATTTCTGCCTGAAATATGCTTCCTTTATTTTTAACTGTAATGATATGTAAAGCTAGATATTTTTAGTATAACGACTCCACACTACTTGCTAGTAGAGTCGTACTGATCTCAGAGCTTTTTTCCCTACTCATTTCTCCTTGATTCCAGGAAGACACGACCCTTCCCTGAGAACATGGTTTAATTCATCGCATTTGTTCCTTTGACTGATAAGGTTGATCGTGGGTTTTTTTATGGGTGAGGAGTGCTTACCCGAAATCAGCCTTTTGTAAAACTCCGTGTTTTACAGATACTCCTCGCCTTGGGGAAAGTTCCCGGAGGAAAGTGTCTTGGCAAACCCCTGGTGCTGGGGCGGTTTTGTCTGCAAGGCCAGCAAGCCAGCAGCCAGGGCTTTTTCTTACCCTAGCAGCAGCAGGAGGAGCACTAATTATGTATCATTTAATTGTTTGACCTGATGTTTCCTCTCCTCACGCTCTTTGCTTCAAAAAGTAGTTATGCAAGATTAGGGAATGGGAGAGGTTAGAGAGAAAATAAAAGACTAAAATCACACTTCATTTTTTCATGAAACATATATACAGCAGGCTCAGAAAGGGATCCAGCTGAGGCTGCCCATCACAACAGTGGTAAAAGAGCTGACTCAGTGCATACTGGTGCGAAAGGTAAAACTGATGTCTTGAAAACAGTATACACTTCTACTGCCTTGAAGAAAACTTCACGTAGTTCAGAGTTTTAGTAATGCTTTGCACATAATCTGAGTTGTCTAATCTTGTCAAACATTTGCCCTCTGGCAAACAGGCACTTCAAAAGAGGCCATCTGACGGTTAGCTTTGTTTTAGAAACTGGCAGCAGAGAGACCCGGTAAGAATTGCACCAGGAGCTTCCTTCCAGCAACAGCAACATTCAAGCAGTTTTTGTTCCTCAGGTAATTTTAGCTTCCAAGCATAGGGCGTTTTTTTCCCCTTCTGTTATGAAGACCACTCATTTATACCCCGTAAGTTTCATGAAGCCCAAACCATGTTCACATCCCACTGTGCAAGGCCTTTTAGAACCCCAGGAGAAAGCAGCATTCAAGCTGCTATGAACACCATGAACTTCTTTTTCCCAGGGGGGATCAGGTCTGCAGCTTCACAGTCATGGCTCATGGAATGAGTCTGGCCTTTCTGCCACTGGTAGGCTTGGGCTCTGCAGTGCGCACTTGTGACAGGTCCCACAGATATACTGAATTGTGGTTTCTCCTTTGGAGGCTGTCCTATACGCCTTCCTGCCGATGCAAGGAGGGCAGCAGTGGTGATGGCAGCTGTAACGAAAGGCACAGAGGAAGGAGCCGTCTCCTCTTTCTCTTCGGGGAGCAGAGGGCTGCATCCATATTATTCATAGGGAGAGTCAAAAAGTTCTTCACCAGCTGTAACATCTTTTAACAAGACTCACCCATATGAATAGAGCAAGGTGTTTAAGGGCTGGTAGGTAGGTAGGTAGGTAGGTAGGTAGGTAGGTAGGTAGGTAGGTAGGTAGGTAACAACGTGTCTCTGTGTTGCAGGTGGTTGAAAATTGCCCAGCTAAGCACTTTCAAAGGGGGCTACTGTGAAAACTGGGTGCCTTCAAAAATTGCCTCCAAATGCCTATATACATCTCAAGATATCAATATTCCTCAATCAGTTAGCATCCATCACCATGAGAGACATCCACTGAGGACATTTCCAGGCACATGTGATCCAGAGATACCTTTGCCAGTATAGCCTAGGTAGGATGCTGGCAGGAGAGAGGCAGTGTTTGGAAAATGGCCTGTTCCCCTCCCTTTTGTCTTTGTCTCGTATCTTCTAGTGATTTGGGTGGGTTTTTTCCTTCCCTGAATAACCAATGTGAATTTAGTTTTCCTATGAGGGATTTTCTTTGCATTTTCCAAAAATATCTCACCTTAATGAGCTGCAATCCCTGTCCCCATGGTCACAAAGATCTTCCATTTACCCTCTGGGAAATTCCCTCTGCTGAGGATTGGGAAGCTCTGCAGCAAAAATGAAAGCAACCTGAGAAGATGGAGGCATCTTCCATAGCTGGAAGTATCAGGACCAGGTATAACACACCTGGAAGCGTTACACGCTTTTTGCTAATCCCAGTGTGCGCAGCTGCTAAAGTACAGCACGGAATGTCGGAGGAAAGCAAACCCTCAGCGAGTTCAGACATTCTCTAGCATTTTCTGCTCATGGGCCACCCAGTGGCAGTGGAGGAATTCATTGCCCCAGGAGAGGACCTGGCCACAGAGGCAGTTATGTTGGGTCGGTCACCTCCTAGTAGAAAGCTCTGCAGGCCAGCAGCCACCGGTACTTTCCAGGATGGAAGCTTTTTTAAAGTCTGTGACTTCCCCCCTATTGAAATCAGTCTCGGATACCAAAGTCCACAGAAAACAGTGTACAAATGGCCTGGGGGAAAAAAAAAAGTAATTCCAAAACCTACCTTTTATTTTTCCATTTGAATGCTTTTTATGGCATTTCCCCAGTTTCCTGGTGAGACATCAATAGGTTTGGATGCTTCTCTCTGCCATAGTGTTTTGTAGATTAGGTCTAGAAGGTATCCAAAATCCCAGTTCGCTTGAACACCCCCTGAGATCAGAGGCAGCTACTGAAGAGGATGCTCC
The DNA here is from genome assembly GCF_023638135.1 of Falco biarmicus. NCBI lineage: Eukaryota > Metazoa > Chordata > Aves > Falconiformes > Falconidae > Falco > Falco biarmicus. The sequence goes on along the minus strand of NC_079293.1, from coordinate 5,966,702 downwards.
CCTGCATCTAAAGCAGCACCCCCAGTCCACCAGCCGGTTTCTGCACCCCCAGGAAGGGCTTCACCCTTTCCTGGAGGCTCCTGGACAGTGCTGTTGGTCCCTGAACAACACCGAGCCTGGCGTTTCAGTCCATTTGTCTTGCCAGACTCCACTAGAGAGGCAAAGTTGTTGGGAACGAGGAATGGTATCCCACTGGGAGCTGTGGAGACATGTCTCCTTCCTCTCACTCGAGTCTGCTGGGTTGGAAGGTGTGGAGCCATGGTCTTAGCATTTCCCTGCAGGTCTCAGTAGAGCATTAGGCTGCAGGCCACCCTGTGACTACCGCGGTGCTCCAGCGCTGCACCTTTCCACCCCTGTCTCTCCTAGTCCTGTGTGCAAGCCAGGTGAGATCTTCCTCTGAGTCACAACATACAATGAAGGACAAGCCAGATTTTGAGGGACACGTCCCTGAAACCTTTAGGAAGAAAGCTTCAAAATCCCTTCTGATGCAGAAAGCTGTAATTTCTGTTCACCAAGTTCTCTCTTGTCATAAGGAAGCTGTCCAGATACAAGTACATTTAAACACTCTTCATCTCCATCACAGACCTAAATGCAAAGCATAATGCTCAGACTCTTCAGGTTTTGAGTCTAAAAAGCAAGCAAATGTTTGCAAATTAAGAATAACTGCTTCTATTTTTTAAGAAAGATCTGTCCCAAGTGTTTAAATGAAAGGCTTAATAAATGTTTAAATTAAAATGTTACTTCTCCATTTTTAAAAAAACAAGCAGAGTCCTTTCCAACATGAAATGTCATCCTTCTGTGGTAAGCACAGTAACTAAGGATTCAGTTTTCATCCTATAAATAAAGAAGAAGTCACTGAACCATATCAGTCTGTACTGGATGGGTGTTGCTAAAAGAAGTCAGTCCTGTCTTTGAAGACAGCTGTATCCTAGAGGTCTAAGTCTATATGTTAATCTTATGGGTCAGCAGAGGTGATTCTTTACTTTTTCTGACTTTACATTTATCTCATATAACCTCAGGATATATCAGTTTTCATGCTGTGGCAAAAATACCTTCACCAAATCTATGGTAAGAGACTTCTGCCAGGGAGATGGCACACCACTTGCTGGTCCCCAGCCCAGAGCTGCAGGTTTGTCTCTGTAAACCATGGCTGTGGCGTGGAGGGCCTGGAGCGAGTGATGCAGCTGGGGGTAGAGGCTGTCAGTGCCTCAGCAGGAGGGTGGGCAGCGTGCTGCCAGCTGGGGACCTGCAACACGGCACACTGTCAGATGTGAGCCCCGCTGCTCTGTCTGGAACTGCACCAAGCAGGTACGTAGAGGTGGGGTCTGTCCACACTGCCAGAGCCGTGGGTTGTAGTAGATCACGTAGATCAGCACTCCTTGGTAGGGAATGCAGGAGCGGCCACCTAATGCAGGCCCGAAATACATTACAGACCATTGAAAACACCAGTGTCAATACAGGAAAGAAGGGAATGCAGCTCAGTCACTTCATTGCAGGTTCCTGTGTGACACTGGCCATCACATCCAGAAGCCCAGCAGCCTGTCCGGACTGACAGAGATCTGGGTGGATTTGTCCCTGCCCATGCAGCACCCAGGCTGGCAACAGCCCGAGCCAGCCAGGAGGATGAGAGATGGTGAGTGGTAGGACAGGCTGAGAGGGCTTCAAGTGTTTGGCTGTTCCAAGTGTCCTCTTGTGAAATATTGTCAGGATAACGCAGGACGGGTGCTCCTCTTCCTGACCAGCAGCAGGGCACAGGACTCCTTGTGTCCTCCCCAGGGGCATCTGTTCTCACTGACTTGGTTGGTCAACCTCATGTCTGATCTCCTCCTGCATCCTCTTGGCCTGCCTTCCCCATTCCAGCACTGCCACGAGCCTTGACTCCACATGTGCAGCTGCCAGTGCAAGGAGCTGTAAAGCTCCCTTTCCCACGGGTTCGCAGGGCTGGGGCTGCTTGCCCAGCCTGGTTTGCTGCCCAGTGTTCCCTTCCCAGAGCCCATTGCTACTCTGAAGCTGCTTGGAAACATCCAGTTGCTAATGGGCAGGCAGCGGGACCACTGGGAAAAGAGGCATCACTGACCTAGCACTTGCTGACTTGCGGCCTCAAAAGGAAAATCTGAGCCCTGCGTATTCTCTGTAACCCATAGGCACCATTTTCCATCGCTGTTGCCCTTCTTTTCCTTCCCACGCTTTCACCGTTTGCTCTGCCAGCTGCTTGCCTTGTCCCAGGGGTCCTGCGGACAATGACCATCCCTGACTTGTGGCTGGAAGATGCTCAGCTCAGCTAGCAGCCTCACCACCCCAGCCACATGCACTCGTAAGGTGGAAAGTAAATAAAACTGGTCATAACTGTCATCTTTGAATAAGATGAAAAAAAATGCCTGCGCTCGATGGCGGCAGGTTATCATTTCTTTGGCAAAGCTGAAAACATGGGACAGATAAAAGGGAGGTGCACTTATAAAAATTGGCAATGCTTTCCTTTAGATCAGCTTTGTGATTTTGTAGGCAGCTGTAAAAGAGGCATGGGGGAAAGGACAAAGCAGGGCAGGGTTGGGTGAATTGTCATTCTGGTTCCTGTCCTCCCCGTGCCTCATAAAATGAAATAATGATACAGTAAAGCACAGAGTACTTCTGAAGTTGCAGCCTCACTAGGAGATGTCATAGCTGTGATAGCCTAATGAGCTTGAAACGACTGAAGAGTGTCAATAGACAAAATCCATTGTGGGAAGATTTCTAATCCTCAGCACAGCAGGGAAACACTTTCTGAAATCCCAGCACATTCATCAGTGACAGCTCAGACTGTAAATTCACGCAGTATAAAGATATCTTCAGCACTCTAATAAAATACCTTTTTCATTTTTATCGATTCAGAATATTGACGAAATAAAAACAGTGCTAAACAAAATCTGGATGTAGAGTGTTGTGAAGTGAAATACACTTTAGAAACTTGAATTTTTGAAGGGTTTTTTTAGAATTTTTTCTATGTAACGTGGGATATTAGGGGTAACTAAGTCCTCAGAAGTACCTCAAACAGCTTCCTCTGCTTTCAAAGCAAAAGTAAAGGGACTGGCCTGGGTGCAGATGAACCAGAGTTGAGGCAAGAGAAGGGACCAAGAGGCCCTGAAGGTCCCCCCAACCTTCTCCTTCCAAGGTAGCACAAAAGTGGAGCACAACAAAAGGCAGAACATCTGCTTGTCCACACGATTGTTGGCCAAAAGTTCAGATAAAACCTGGCCAGAGCCTTCCTGTAAGCAGGCTGTCCCTGACATGTGGGACAGGGACATGAAACAACAGCACTTTCCAAAGAGCAGAGCAGAGCCGTAACTGGTTACACTGTCCATAGTCTTAATGCAGAAAAGTGTGTCTCGTCTGCCTGATGGGAGCTGATACACAGGATTTGCCACTTGGATTTATCAGATCTGAGAGCATGATGCAAGGGTACTGAGAAATTACTAAAAACCCATTTACTGCTGTGTCTGTGTAAGAGCGGAGGACAAATCACATTTTTCTGGAGTTTGAGAAGTGGGTCTTTTTAAGTATCACAAGTACACATAGTTTTCCTTCACGTTACTGCTTCACTTTCAAAGCTGCATCTGACAAAAAAGCTGCATCTGACAAAAAAAGTCTCCTTGACCACAAAATGAAGCCTTTTGCACAGAGGGATCGTGCTGTATGCCTCATCACAACTTCCAAGACACTGTCACTGGACAAAGGGTGCTTACAAAATAGGCAAAACTCCTAACTGCATCGTTCAGGGCAAAAATTTCCTTTGCAGCCTTTCATGGGCAATGATGTGGATTAGAAACCAGAGGAATGTCAGGATGGTGAGTTAAATTTCTTTTTTCATGATCAAATAAAGCACAGTGGAGCACTGATGCAGTTTTTTAAGCTAAGATCCCTACCTGCTCCTTGTTCTATTTCTAACTAGGAGTGGCAAGTCATATAAATACCTTAGAAAAGTTCTTTTATATTCATCTCATGCTAGCAATCACCTGTGTGAGACAGCATCTTATGACATTGGGAAGCTGACTCTCGGCTTTTTTCAGGCAGTTAACTCTTTTACCTGTTTTTTAGTCCGGTGTAAAGAACAAGTACAAACATTGGCAATTGGAAATTCAGAACAGTAATGACAGCTGTAATCTGAGTCCTTTCATTTCTCTCACTCAGTTTTGCTATGGGTGTATTACAATAATATTGGTATGCAACAGTGAAGTAGGATAAATTAATTAACACTTTTCTCATTTTTTGGTAAGAAAGCTCTGGAAAGGAATACTGTCATATATGAGTTTAATCACATTATTCAAATTCAATAATGTGACAGAGTACTTTTAGACTCAGAAAACTAACTAGGTATTCAACTGTTTCCATGTTTTTCAGCCTTTTCCGAAATGTCATTTTATCAGTGTAAAACAGAATAGAACGAAAAAAATCTCATATTTTGCTGGGTTTGCTCCAAGAAGAAATAAGCTTTATGAACCATAAGTAATTAGAGCTTGGTTTTAATAGCATGTTAAATTCACTACAGTCATCAGAATTTTTGCCTAATTCTGAAAACCGCATTTGTCATCAGGAGTCAAGAAGTTTTGGAGGCAAACGCTCCCGAGCAGCAGCCGTCGGGCTGGCGCGGGCAAGCAGAGCATTCGGCCCCCGCCTCTGAAGCAGAGGCACCTTTTTAGAAGGATGCAGAAGCGTTGTTCTCAATTGCTCAACCTTGTGTTGTTGCTAAAGGACTTAGGTCTTTCTTCTGTCATCTCTGCTCACTCGGGGAATGAATGGACACACAGAACAGAACATTTGTTATTAAAACAAGCGTGTCAGGATCAGGGCAACTATTTTTCTTCAGTTACTGCGTTTGTGATCTGGACATTGTTACTAAAACAGAGATTGGGTTAATAAAATAGGATAATTAGCCAATGGAATAATTTAATCTACTGGGAAATATAGGCAAATAAAGATACAAATTAAATGGTTTGTGCAGGAAACAGTATGTTGAAGAAATTCATATCTGAAGTTTGCTCAAGTTTAACAGCTGGCTTTTTTCTTCTCCCAGGCCAAGGAAGTGATGAATATGAAGAGGATAAGAAACTATTTGCGAGGTTTAACTTCAAAAGAGTTCATCTTTCATGTGAGCAGAAATGCATTCAGACCCCATCCCTCAATTTCTGCTCTGGTGAGCCTGGGACATGCTATCCTCTTGATGATAATTAGTCAAATCCAGCAGGAGTAACAATTAAGCTTTATTTAATCTCGAACCAGTCTCACAGTCAACACTGCAAAGAACCAGCACGAAGTCCCACCCAGGTTTCGGTGCCCGGCACAGAGCCTGAAGCCAGCACGAAGCCAGCACAACCCAGCCAGACAGCCAGCACGTATCCCAGGAGCTCCGTTAAACACAGACTGGCAAACCATTTCTGTGCCTCTGTTTCAGTCACTGCTGCTCACTGCCTTCCCCGCACCCAAAAGCACTGTTTATCCGGCAGATGTGCTCCCAGCTGCTTTCCTCTGCAGAGATACATGCACACATGCAGGTGTTTACAACTACCAAAGGATTCTTCCAGCAAAGAAGCACTGGCAGTGGTGCTTGAAAATTTGAAAAACCTCAGTTGCTGCAGGTAACTGTGAAGGTGCAGTTAAATGGGGTTCAGAGACAGCAGGACAAAACCTCGTGATCTGAACTAGTGGGAGAAATAGCGTGGTGCAGGGGAGACAACGAAAGACTCAAGCATATGCAGATGCAAACCCAGACAGGCAAAGTGCATCCAAAATACAGTCCTGCCCTGCCCCTCCTCTCCCCTGTGGGGACTGGTTTGTGGGTACTCCTTCCTTTGGTCTGAAAATCACAGACACAGTAAGTAGCCCAGAGCATTTCCATCCTCGCTGCACCCCACTGTTTCTGCTGTCACATTTGTTCCTCTGTCATCGCCCTGAGACTGATACCGCACAGAATTCACTGCAGCATTCACAACTGTTGTCTTACTCTGAAAGCTGCATTCATTATCAAGAGTCAAGAAGTTTCAGAGACAAATGTTCCTGTGCAGCAGCAATGAGCTTTGCAGAGGCAAATAAACCATTTGGTTTGTTTCCATGCTTTTAGATTAAAGCTCCTTTAAAGACAATGCAGAAGCATCGCTGTAATTTTCACAACATTGTTTCATTGCTAAAGGAGTTGGTCCTTTCTTCTGTCGTCTCTGCTCACTCACTTCCCAGAGGAAAGAAGATGACAAGAGTAAAGTTTCCACAAATTCCCTATGGGATGGGGACCCTCTGAATAGAGCTGGAGGGGTCGGTGGCAGTGGCTTCCAGATACTGTGGCCCACACACAGCTGCCAAGCCGGACAGTTTCCCATAGAGCTCTCTGCACTCCCGTCATCTAATCTGTAAGAGAAAAACACAGAGTCAAAATGATCCTGAGGATTATTGCCTGTCCTCACTGGTGCACCATGAACCAGAGCTTGGAAACCATCATCTAAAGGATAAACCAAAAAAAGCCTGAAGGGCTGGTGAACACGTGTCTAAGCACAGCTTCTCCATGTGTTTGACATAAGGACTTCAGCAAATAAATCAAGCCTTTTATTTTTCATTTCACAGGACTTAAGCCGACTTATACATGGGATGTCAGGCATATGGTCCAGGGTGATGAGCCAGTTAGCTGGTTAAGAATGTGGGAGGTAGAAGATGGTGGGACCGCTGGGTGCACCAGGACATGGACACACAGAGAATGAGCAACTGTCAGGAAGGTCAGGAACCGTTCACTGGCTCCTGTAGGGAAAGGATACAGGAACAGCAGTGATGATGGAGACAGCTGGATGCTTCCCTGTGTTTTTCATCTGCATATGCTGGAATCCTCCTTCTTTTCCATGGCATCATTCTGTTTCTCCCAATTGTTCGAAGTATGCATTTCTAGTCAGTATTATAATTTTCTGGCACCTTTCTCATCTGTCATTTTCTCTGTCCTACATGGTATAGCTTTCCTTTGTTTCAGTGGCTCTTCTAATTCTTTTCCCCAGTTTTGTTCCTTCTCTGTTCCTGAATTAGTTTATCCTGTTGGCTGGCCATTATGTAAAATATTGTGGGAACAGAATGTTCCTTTGATACTTAATTAACGACAGAGTGTGAACAGCTGATCTTCTGGCATTTTCACCAGGAAAAAAAGCTCTTCCATTGCATGTCTATTTTAGGTGAAAATTGCACTGGACAGAAGCCAAGTGGTGCAGTGACCCTAGGCAGCTCCTAAAACCATCATTCTTCTCAGGCTAGGATGAGGAGCATTCTCAAAATCAGCTTCACACACTGGTATTTTCACAGTTCCCTCAAAATTAAGACATGCAAAGAAGAGGGATAAGTGAGGACAGAAATCAGTCTGCTTTGGGAAAGAGACATTCAGTGTGAAAGGAAACACAGTGGTGGGTCCACTGTAGAGACCTGCTCCTTGTGGCGTTCCAGCTCCTTCTCCGACCAAATACATAGCCTGCAGGGGTACCTGTGGTGTGGAGAGGGGAAGGTGTACATGTGCAGAAAATTTCCTGTGAACAAGTCTTTAAGAAAGATATGTGGATGGTGGTGACCAACCAAGCGAACATGATCTCTCAGGACCAGGAAAAAACAAATGTGTCACCTTTGGATCTACAAATGGAAGAGAAGGATGAAAAATTGGATCAGGCCCACAATGAAGTATAAGCATTAATAGTATGGAAAACATTGAGACACTCTGGGAGTTCTCAGGTATTAAACAGAGGCTAAGCACTAACTTCATCACAAGCTTATCTTACCTACCCAGAGAAGGGACACTCAAAATAAACAGCTATCTTTAACCTAATTACAGTCAGATAGAAAACAAAGATGTACAAATTTACTACAAAGAGGAGCTAAGCACTGTAACATGGTACTAGTGGTGATGGCAGCTGCTTCAGGACCAGGATTTTTAATGAAGAGATTAAGTGCCTTTCTCAGGGCTGCCGAATACTTCAAACAATGATTCATCTAGGATTGTCCTCCAGCCTGTGCTGAGCAGTACGACAGGCAAGATGAACACAGAGATTCTTTTAGGTCTCGTACCCTACCACACACGCTTGATAAAAGTGTATTATAAGGCCGCCTGGCGTGGGGCCACGTGTGATGGGGATGCCCGTACGGAATACACAAGGGGTGTGTGCTTCTCAGTGGGTGGGGTGGGATCTGAATCAGAAACAATCTGCCTCAAACTTTGCCGGGCTGAGGAACAGTCTGAAAGCCCATGCAGGCGTGAGCATGGAAAACAGGGGAAAAGGCAGGAGGCACAAGGTCCGAAACACACCACTTGGGTGCTGCCTCCAGCGGAGCGGTGAGGGCTGCTCCGAGCACCGCGCTTGGCGCTGGAGCAGACCTGGCATCTCAGAGCCTTGCAGGCTGAAGCCACACCACAGGTCACTGCCACCGCTTTGCACAAACAACACAGGAGCAACCTGCTCAGCTGAGCGGGTGTCAAAAAGTAATCAGTAAAGGCTGAGAGGAAAATCAGGCTTTATTCTTTGTCGGCGCATTCACACACTTTGCTGTATTTCCCCTGATTACCTAAATACTGCACATACTATAAGTTAAACAGGAATATTAGGATACAGAGGTGCTTCTACCTATCTTTATAGAAAATGTACTGATTATGAGGGACACATCCAATTGTCATCATCCACTCTACTCTTGGAAGTTCACACATTGTGAAAATGTCAGAGCAGGCTAATTCTATGCTACACAATGTATTTGACCTAACCCTTTCACTCAGATGCACTTGAAACTATTCAACTGATCCTAAGTAGATCTTGCAATGAGCACTAAATGCCCCATGTTATTGATTTATGGTTTTATTGTCCTATCTATGATTATAACAGTAGAACACTGTTCAATAGGTCAAGCACTCTCTTTGCTTGATATTTGCCACAGCCAGTAACCTGAAGGCATCTTGGTGAAAAAAAACCTAGAAACATGCAGCCTGTAAGCTTCATAGTGCTAAGAAGGTATTTACACTTCCTTTACATCCTGCATTAATCTTGCATCATATCCTGAGACACATACAGTGAGCGTTTTATGTTGGGTTGGCTGGAGTAACGCACAGAATGTGAACGTTACCAAAAACGCTCTGCTTCTGTGTCCCCTACAGATAACCGGATGCTTAGTTGTAAACATGCACATTACATGGTGTCATCCCCTCAGTGCAAGCCTTCATCCTTCATCTTCGGGTAGCTCCGTTTTGCCTGCCTGTGACGCCAGTTGATCATGCCATGTCTACCCACACGCGTGCTTCCAAAACTGCAGCATGAGCCTTTAGTTTCAAGGAGAAAGAGCCAAGGAATTTTGCCCAATAGATAAATATACACCTGGGCTCCCATTAACTTAATTTTCACAAGTATTGTGGTTTCTGCCCTGCAGACAACTGACAACAACACTATGTATCACTGCCAGGAGGCCCCAGCACCATGAGCAGTGGTCACATTCCTGAAGCATGGCATCTCTGGCAGGTTTCAGTAGGTGTCAATATCTGTAACAGGTCCAGTGAGTCACCTAATGCCCCATGAGATGTCTCACCAAAACAGCAACACCTGGCCTTTTGGGTAGGTCTCAGCAAGTGGATGATGCACAGACTCCTATATCTGTGTGCTGGAGGAGTTATTAGCATCCTGCTGCGGTCCAGCCCTGCCAACCAAGCTGCCCCTGTGCCAATAAACCTGGTCACTGCTCGTGCAGGTGGGGCTGCATTGGCAGGGAGAGATGATCTGTGCCAACCCCTTACTCCACACAGCAGCATACTGCTTGCCTCTCAGTGGGGGCAGGACAATTTTTACACAGTAGTGCCTGGACAGGCAGGTTAATCATGAATTTACAGTTCTCTGATCTTCCAGAAGACTCCAAAACACAACTTTTAGATTTTTTTTTGTTCTTCAAGACTGCAGTGGAGAAATTGGAATATGTCCAATTTCTCCACCAGTGAAAGCTGTAATAACATCTTCATTACACCATGCAGCAGAACATACCTTGCCTGCTTCCTTTTATTTATTTTCATGGACAAATCCATAAAGTTTTCTATCTCTCAGGCATTATTACTGGCAACCTTTAACTCTTCTTCCACTGTATTTCCATTTACCCAGCAAATCCCACTGCTTTCTTTTCCTATTTATTCTTGCTTAGTTGTCCTTTGAATGAACTTTGTGGCTGGCCATTAGGGGAATATCAGTTTTCTCTCTTTCCTCCAGCCAGGAAGGGGACAGGAACTGAACAGTATGGGAGGAAGGAGAAAGACAGAGATGTTCCTTTATGCAGGCAGGGAGGTCGCTGTGACATTATGAGATTTGCCAGTTGTTTTATACCCTCCTTGGACAGACATGTCTTGTAAATCCATAAATCTTCACCAGCTGACCTCTTCCTGCATTCTGCCTGGGTTGTTTCAAGCAGATACCATGGCATCATCACGAAAAAGATACTGATGACTTTAAACTACAGGCATCTGACTGGGGATAGCAATTCCTATTGCAGTTGCTGCAGCTCCCTCTGACCCGGGCTGCTGTGCCTGTTGCCTCTGCCTGCTGTGGCCTGTCCACAGTGCTGTAGCTAGAGCTGCATTCCTCTGCCCCTTCCTGCCCTCTGTGAGTTTTTTCATTTTTTGATGCATCAATACCAGCTTCTTATCCTGCTGCCCCTCCTTTCCCTGTCCCAGGATGTCCTGTCTCTACTCAGATCTCTAACCATCTTGTTTTTTCCCTTGGCCCCTCTATTACTCACCTAAAATGTCCAATCCTCCCAATTTTCCACTCTCTCAAGCTGTGAATCTCCTTCCCCGCCCCCCCCCCCCCCCCTCCCGCCCTGTTCCTGGGGCATTCCTTCACTCACATATCATCATCTCCTTTCTTCTCCCTTGCCCTTCTTCAGCTCAGTTCTGGTGGTCGCAGTACCCATGCTGGTCCTTTGCCTCTCCAGTCATTCTGCATCTTTTCATCCTACTCAGGTGACATCTCCACATTTCAAATGCATGGCCCTCCACAACTTAAATTCCAATAGATCCTAGTCTTTAGTCAGTCAACACTTTTCTATAAATGCTCAGTGCTACTTCTGAACAGAATTCTTTACATCAACCTCATTCTGACAAATTTCTTAAAAGGATTTCCTTTAAGAAAATATTTAAAGCTTCAGGTTGTATCATGTCTGCTCCTGGACCACTGCTTAGACAATTTACTTTCAGTGAAGTTGCTGGACTTCAGGAGGTTACATTTCTCAGCAAGTCATCAGGCTTTCTTTCCCCTTCATATTTCTACTGAATTTGTATTGTTGATTATGCTAACCTGAAAAGGGACATTAGTAAAATCTCCTGAGGTAATTATTCTGCAACAAGATTCGTCTTGCCATGAGAGCAGTTTGTTGTAGCTCCAGCATCTCTCTCTGGTCTGCTGCAAAATGCATGCATTACAAAGATCCTTTAATAAACACAAATAATTTTTTTCAACTTCACACCAAGCACTTCTTTCTTCTGCAGTTCTTGTTCTTTGTTGCTGTGAGTGACCGTGAGCCTTCATCTACCACTAACTGCAATGAGCATGTTGCGAAAGTACATCAGCATCTCCCTAATAAGGCTGGAAACAGGAGGTGGTATTTGTCCCTGTACTTTCTAACAAGCCCAAAACTCTAGCGACAAAGACAACATCACATCAGGGGGAAAAAATAGCTCTCCTAGCTATGTTGCTAGTTAAAACTTTTCAGCAAAAGATGCAGCTGTAAACAGCCAGATAGAGACTTTTGAAAAAATGACGAAAATAAAGTTTCTGAAAGTCAAATTAGAAACTGCATGAAATACTGCCAATTTATAAGACTTTGGAGTCAGTACTACTTGCCATGATATGTTTACTTTCAGAAAGAAAAAGGATATTAGTACCATGGTTAAAATAAAGTTGCTTAATATACTGTTTGAGGTAATAGACAATAAGTTACAGAAAAAACACTTCAGGCTCAGGAAAACATTCAGAGAGAACACAGTATTTTTTCTATGGCAGCGAAGCATACATAGGAAGTTGGCAGAACCTGACCAAAATGGGTAGCTTCAGTTTTAGTTTAGTAGATGCAGGGGTAGAGAAAGGGGGAAATTATGATTCTTGGGAAATAAATTATACTATGAGAAGGAAAAAGAAAAAAAGAAAACAAAAAGGACTCTACTACTTGAAGTGCTTTGTACAGCCACAGTTTTACTTTGGTTGCCCTGAGTATTATGAGAAAAGGGCTTGTTGCAGCAAGGCTGGATTCCTGTGCAAGCACCACTTGCGGAGAAAAAGGTAGAGATCAGGTGAAACTCTCGAGCCAGGGCATGAAGAACACGAATGGATGGTCCATGGAGCCCATTAGCCTGCCTGAGTGCTGTCAAGAATAGATGCAAACAGAGCAGGGGAGGGGTACAGTGAAGCCTCAGCCAAAGTCTGCAACTTGGAGATTTTCTGATGTTACAGTTTTGTGTTGGTGGATGGAATAAGGTAAAATTCCGTATGTGAAGAATGAGAATGATAATGATTTCATTGAGTAACTCCCCAGTGAATGGTCCCAATGAATCTAGAAGCACAATTAGATCTCATACAATATCAAAAATAAGGTATGTTCTGCACTATTAGGGATGCCTTTCCTACTGAAACATATATAACCCCTCCCTGTGCTGCACATACTGCAGAGCTGTTATTCCAGTAATGTCCTGTGGCCCCATAAGGAATCAGGGTCCTGGCCTTTGCACAGACACATTCAGAAGATAATACTTTGCACCTAGATCTTTCACTGAAACAACAGGACATGTAGTAGGACATACAGCAAGTGCCAGGATACGTTGTGAAAGGAAAGCATCCCATTTTCTAGGCAATGATTTGCTAAGAGGCCTTCTTTGACAGCAGGAATGGCAAAGCGTCTTTATTTGAGTTGCAATCAAGACTTTCCAACAGAGGTAAATAAACCTCTTGTTGAGAACAACCTGCTGGCCACAGGGGATGCCAAACCTTGGCTACTTTGTATTAAGCCTTTAAAAGTCTGATCCCACTTTTCCTGGCTAAACTTGATTTTACGCTGAAGATACTGCAGCTCCCGACAGGCTGGAGCAACATCTGCAAAACGCTGCCAGTCCCCTTGGTCATGGCTCCAGGCAGATTTAAGGGGATGATCACTAGAAGTGGGGCTTCAGGAGGCCAGCCGGGACATGTCCCATTGGAGAAGGATGTCTGGGAGAGATCTCCAGGAGCTGAGCTGCCCTGCACCATGATGCTGCTCAGCCACCCAGCACCATGCAGGGTGGTCTCCACGCAGGTGATGGCAGGTACCACCATGGCCGGTTCACAGCACCGGGACAATGGAGCATTGCAACACCTGTGAGCCTGTGGAAATCAGGCATCCCTTTAATCAAGATTAATGCAGACAACACAGCTGCACTGAAGGCTCCTAGTTACTTCTGTGATATGCTTGCACAGAAGCATATGCCACCTTCCATAGTCCACTGGTAAAATCTTAAGGGCTTATTTATTGATTAATTTAAGATGCTTTAAACCTTTACCCCCTTTAAAAAAGACGTGCAATGCACAAAGTAACTGGTTTTCTCTTGGAGCATCTGGAAGCACTGAATGGCACACATCCCAGATGGCAAGTGATGCTCTACCTTTCCTTCCTATTAATATTAGCAGCGGAGGAAGGGTGGCATTCACTGGCATGGGAATTCTACAAAAAATCACCAGACTGTTAAACATAGTAAAAGGAAGGGCTATGAAGGCTGCCATTTTTTTGCTGTGCTGCTGGGCTTATCCATAACACCATTGAGTGAATATGGAAACTTGTATATCACGATAAATCCATAGGAAGTCCGTACCTTCCCTCCACTGACAGGAAAGGGGACCAGGGTGCTAGCACAAACCCAGCAGTGGCAGTAGACAGGGAAGTGATGAGAAAGCCTTGGCTCCATGTTTCCTGTAGTTCTCTTATTTGCTTTTTCCCCCAGTTTCCCTTCAGCTGGCCTCCTGTTCACTCTTCAGTTAGACCTGGAGTGGCCTTTCATTTCCAGGCTGTAATGACAAAAAAAAGTACTCTACTTAATCACACTTCCAAAAGCACCTCGTGGCTTTGCTGAATTGCAAACACTTGGGATGTCTCACCGTTGTAGCTAATCCGCTGCACAGCACAAACGGCTCAGACCAGCTGGTCGGTGCTTTAACTACCTAACATTTATTCCATCTAATTCCCGAAGTGAAAGCAACTTTGGGGTTAGCGCAGATCTCTACTAGTTCGTTTATAGCAGAATATCTCATCTCAGTGCTAATAGAAGAAGTCTTTGATTACCAGTGTATTCAGATTTAGATTCCAATTGAAGTAATTAATTCCTTGTCCACTATAGACAAAATGAAATGGTGCTAGAGATTGGAAATGCATGGAAGAATATTTTCATTAAAAGCTGAATATAACCATTTACTAATTTTAATTAGAATGACACCATTTGCATTGCTATAGTTAAAAGCCTATTGGTATTTCTGGTATAAATAGGCTGCCATTTATCATAACTTCTCAGTATGGATTTGTGCTAAGATAGAACATGACAGGATGTATTAGCCTGTTTTTCAAATGTTTTTTAAAATGTTAATTTAATACATTTTCAGTGTAAGTACAAATTTAAACCCAGCTCTGAGAGGAATTAGAAGTCCCTACTGTAGAGCTGTGTTGTATTAGAAAATCCTTTTAGCATTAAGCAAATGAGTTTCCTGCCCTGAAAAACAGTTTTCAGGTTTTTACTGCTCTCTATATTGGGATGAGGTCAAGACCCCACCAAAGTTATTAAGAACAATAAATACCAGCAGAAAAATAAGCTTTGCCTTAAACTAGCTTGGGAGCGCCAGCATTTGATGCCCACCTTTTGACAGATTCGAGCAAAAAAAATATCTCTGACCTTCTGCACCCACAGCGCATAGCTCACTAAGGTATTTGGGGCTCACTTCTCATAGCTTCTTGTGCTGGTGTGTCCTTAAGTTGCCCTTGATGACTACCCTAAGGAACCTCCTAGGGTCTCACCTCTACACTTGCACAGAAATTTTGCTTGTGAACAGAGAAATTTTCCTTGTCCGTCAGCATTTCCGACCAGCTGTAGTCCCAGCTCCTCTCAGCTTCATCACACTCTTCTGTACACCCCTGCAGGTGCTCACATATGCTTTTTTGGGGAAACACGTCTCTCCAAGTGACCTTCCAAAGTGATGAAACATCCTATGGTGCTATCACTTCTGCTCCTTTTCGTCCACTCACGCACACTATCTAGGCATCTATTTTAATTTGTATGAACAGCAACAAGAGGACGTAACTCTTTATGAGCCCTGTTATGCCAGATCCTGTGGGAGAGCATCCCAGCCCTCAGTGTGCTCGTGAACAGAGACTATACAGCTTCTCTTATGAATTAAACACCTAAATTTTGCATAAGTATGATGATGGGCATCCCCACCCTGCTGCAAGAAAGTACTGGTGCCAAGGTGTAGTCAGCCGCGGGTGGAGGGTAGAAAACTGGCCTCCTTGCAGCAAAACTGCACGTGCCATGCCTCTGCCTGGCTTTGTGCAGAGAGAGAGGAAAAGAGCTGACAAAGTAACTGTCCCAGTGCAGGAACACTTCTGAGTTCAGGAAAGTGAAGTCCAAGGAGATGCAGCAGTGAGAAGTTGAGGAAAGACAGGCCGGTCAGGAAAAATATCTTTTCTTCCCTTCACACATCTTGGCAAACAGGGTCTTTTGAGTTTGCACTTGAAGGACACCTTGTTTGAGATTTTCAAAAATATACTTATTAGGAAATAAAATACCTTAGGAAATTTGACAAGGGCTTTCATTTCATCAGACAGCATAGAGCAAATGAAAACATTTGTTCAGCTTTCCCTCTTTCCTTTCTTTGCAGTAGTAAGGAAGTGCTTTCCCCAGGCTTATACAGGATACCTATGCCCTGCCCAGGGTCTGAACCGGTTCCTGAGATTTCACCTAGGGTTTTGTCCAGATCCTTCCCTTTTCTTGCAGATGAGCCAAAAGGAGATTAAATACAGGTGCTGTGTGCACAGAACGTCAAAGGCAAACAAAATCTGACTACTGAACTGTGTGCATCCATTTCAGGCATAAGGATTATAGTCCAAAGCTGATTCTGCATCTCTGAACTCTCAAATTTACTATTATGTAACACACTTGTCCACTCAGACAAGCCCATTATGATTTTTTATTTCTATTCTTGCCTCATGGTTGCAAAGATTAAGCCTTGTCACTTCAAGAGGGAACTTGAGTGGCTCCTGGACAGCATTCCAGCAGAAGGAAGTGGCAGCTTGTAGAGGAATGAAGGCAGGTTAATTATCATTGATAACATACAGCTGGGGGCTGGCTTCAGGGGCGGTGGGCTGGCTGATGTGGATAACGTGCAGCTGTGGCTGGTTCTGTGAAGTGGTTGGGCAGCCACGGAAGAGAGAGGAGGGAGAAGCAGAGAGAAGAGAGAGAGAGAGAGCGCACGTGCACCCTGGATGAGGAAAGACAAGGAGAAGGCAGCGGAGGGACTGGCATGAAAAGTATGTTGGTATGAGATGGTAAAAGACCCTGTTGCAGCTTGATAGTTTGGAGTGTGCTGCGACAGGAGCTCACATAGCATTCCATATCTCCAGCAATATCAGTGTCTTTTAGAAACAGAAGTAGCAAACACCTTTATTTACGAAGTGATAAACACATAAGTTAAAGTTCAGGGTTTTTTCTACCAGCTTGCTAGAAGCTGTGAGTTATTTTTCTCACTCCAGATACAGCTGTAACACACTGTCAATGCAAAGCAGCTTTCTCTTATCCATACTGATTGTCATATAGACATGAAGCCTTCATTATCCTTACCTAGGCTATGCTTACCAATTCCAGCAATAGATACTGGGAGATGTTTGGGATATAACTCGGATTCCCTAGGCTATACTGCACAGGTGACTCTAGGAAGTGCCCAACAGATCATTGTGGGACAACTTCTCTTCCATTACTGACTTCAGGTGTGCAAGTTATTTTTGCCTGACGCTGCTCCCAGATTTGTTAGCCCTGGAAACTGGTGTGCTCAGCTGGTGTGCTCCTGCAGTGGCAGCTGAGTCAGCACAGTTTTAGGGAGCCACCACTAGTTACTGAGGATGTCGACCAGTCATGCACGTACCCAAGTGCATCCCAAGCGCACAGCATCATGAAAAATGGTTGCATAACAAGATCCTCAGGTACTGGCTTTGCTGAGCCTCTAACACCCTTCCTATAGTTGGATGTAGTGTTTGATATGACACCAGCGCTCACTGCCATGTGGGCAATCAGCTGAGCAAATGGGAGCAAAATAGTGCTGGAATTTGAGTATTTCTGCATGAGTAGGCAAAATATTGGGGCTTATCTTACTTATGTCATTTATCAGTGATGAAGATCATGTTCTGGCCAACTTCCTGATCTTAAGAAGCTCATCTTGAGCTTGACAGAGGAAAACTTTGTTGGCAGCATGGAGCTGCAAGGGCTGCACTGACAAGTGTCAGTGATTTGTAAGTAAAATGAAGGGTGAAATGCAAGAAATCCCATTATTAAGCAGATCGGCCTTCTGAACAGAAGGAGATAGTCATGAAGACACAGAAAATGGGAATCTTGTTCATGTCCTGTAAAAATGATAGCACCAGAAAACAGCAAATTGTAGTTGAGCAAACAAGTAGCAGCAGCAAGCACCTGGAAGCTACACAATGTTCTGAAAACATACGTGGGAAATTCAGAATGGATGGCAGAGTGTCATGAAGAAGAAAGCAAAAACAGTTTGCATAAGAGAGAATTCCTTCCCATCCCTCCAAACTTGTGCCTCATCTATTCTGTTTGAGGGGTGAGATCTAGCAGCACGTTAATAGGAAAAGATGTCTGCTTTGCTCATAACTGTGACTGCTAAATGATCAACAGTACCTTTGTAGCATCACATTAAGGCAAAGGCAAGTGAGGCTCCTGCTTAAATATGAACAAATAAATAGCTAAATAGGTAGACAGGTAAATAAATAAACAAATGCTCTAAGCATCTTTTTTCTTTTCTTCTGACTATCATGTAAGCATATGTAAAATACTGGTTGGTATAGCTTTTAAAAACAAACCCTCCTGCTAGGCGCCTAACAATGAATGCTACTAAAGTTGTTTATACCTCTTAACTACTTCTTAGTAGTTAGGTAGGTGCATCAGTTAATACAGAGATTGGTGTCGTTAGCTGTGCTATGTAAAAGAGTCAGTTGTGGGTGAATTTTGGAGGTCAATTAAATAAAAGGAAATTCCTCAGGAGATATAAAGTGTAGACTCCAATTTTGCTCAGTCTGAACTCAAAACAGATATTCTCTAAATATGTGGCAAAGAGCTTTATGTGGTCTTTCAGCACGGAAACACAATTCCAGAAGTATTTGCCCATGGGCAGCGTGAAGTCCTGTGCAGTGTGAGGATCCATGGCTTGGGCTCCCCCTGAGTGAGGACACCCCTTCCCAACACCTTCAAAAACTCCTCTTCCTCAGCGGGCGACTGCTTTCTGCTGTTCTCCCAACCACCTCGCCTTCCCCTGTCCTGCAGCAGTGCTCCTCAAAATGTTCTGCTTCGCTCTCACCCAAGGTCTTACTCCATTTTAAGCTCTGCCTTCAAGATGCACCACAGCCACAGCAGCAACACCTTTGCACGTGATGGAAAAAGCAGTTTGCTCACCGTTTTTCCAGAAAGGGGAGTTAAGCTGGACTCCCTAGGCTGTTCCTAGCTGGTGGAGCAGGGAGGGAAGGTAAAAATGGGATTGTAATACCACTGTCAGCACCAGAGAAAGTGTGCTGTATTTTGGAAATAATTTGTACTTTCGCAGCTCAGTCGCTGCTGTTCACTCCCCCTGGGCTTTGACACCATGAGGCAGCACCCCAGTAAGGCAGCCTTGCTGCTTTCTGGGCAGGAGATGGCATCCAGAGGACACCCTTCCGGAAAGGGACCGCTGGGCTGTTGGGGGTCGTTCAGCTCTGCACCAGCACCCAGGACATGGGAGGTCTGGGCTGAGCTGTCTGTGTCCTCAGGGGATTTGAAATCCAAAGCTGGTTTTAATGGGAAATATCCCAGTGTGTGGCTGTGGGCAAAGCTGAGCTGAGACCTCCTCTGGGACCACCCTCCTGGGCAAAGCCGTGCCCGCGCAGCATGAATGCAGGTGCTGCAGGGACAGGAGGAAAGCAAGTGACGCTCTGTACCTCTACTGCAGCGAGGCAGCCAGTCCCACCAGAAAAAGCCACCCTCAGGGCTTTTACACTTGTCACTTAAAGATCATCAAATCAAAGTACCTAAACAGTACTGGGAGCAGGGGAGCTGAACCTGCTTGGATCCTGGGATAACAAATCCCTCCAAAATAGCAGTGATACTAGAGGTAAGGACTGTGAATTTGGTTTAGCTACTATGCAAAGCTAAGATAACTGGAAGTGGTGTTTCTATGACAAAAATCTGAACAATGGGCAGAAAACGGGTTTTTTAGTTAAAAATGCTGCTGTAACTTGAAAGGAAGTAACTGGTTACTGTGGTTTGTGCAATGCTATTTGCGGCATCATTAAATCTCCCCCGAAACCTCCCTATTGGAAACTAGATTTAGCCAGGGCCCATTATGAGCCCAGACAACTGTACAAAATTGCCTACTTCATTCGTACAATGATGCCTAAAATGTTTAGACTTGGGTGCCTCATATCAGGCATCTCTCTATTTACA
The DNA here is from genome assembly GCF_023638135.1 of Falco biarmicus. Classification (NCBI taxonomy): domain Eukaryota; kingdom Metazoa; phylum Chordata; class Aves; order Falconiformes; family Falconidae; genus Falco; species Falco biarmicus. Next base: position 5,946,991 of record NC_079293.1, on the reverse strand, counting down.
TTCCTATAATTAGAGTCCATTTGTTATTCATGGCTTCCGTACCTGTGACACATAGATTGGGTTGTTCATACGACCCATCCCATCCTGTCTCAGGAGAGTTTGGTGTAATTAAATATCCCTCATTTCCTAGCAGCACACTGAACTTTCTATAATGCAACCCATTCCAGAGGTTTTGGCATTTCTAGTCAGCTATCTCAGCCGGCACATAAATATGAGAAAGGCACTAATGGGAGGTGGATTTAAAAAAAAGCCTCCTCAATATTTATCCTAATTTAATCAATTACCTTCATGTTTCTATAAAAACTCAACACTGGAATTGGTATGTGGTGTTAGCAGAGGGTCAAGTTATGAGTTTGCTGAAGGATTACCTCACTCTGCATGCAGAGAGGAAGGTAAAGCAAAATGTAAAGTACTGAAAATATTTAAAATATATTTCAGAGATGAAAGGAGATGATTTCTCTTGCTAATTTTCCCTATTATAGCGAGTCACCACTGCAAACTTGGTACCTATAGCAAAATTTGACCTGCTTAGGTCCCTTCATAGGCAGACATTTTTATAGTTCACCTCAAGAATGAGGAAGCTTTGAGATACAACTACACTCTTTCCTGAAGGGGGGACCCACTGTATCCCCCGTGGTTTCTGGAGCACCCAACTCTCCTGTGGGTTCCTAAGAGCTTAGCTGAGCTATGCTGGTGGGCATCAGGATGTCTTTCCTCCGTGCCGGCTCCCAACATTATGCACGGCTAAACAACACACACAGCTGGGGGAGCCGCACCTTGGGAGCCTTGGAGGAAGGGAGTGAAGGAAGATTTGCAGCAAGGGGTAGCTCTGCAGCGCTGCTTCTGGGATTGGCAAATTCATAGAAACATAGAACAGTTCGGGTTGGAAGGGACCTTAAGGATCACCCAGTTCCAACCCCCCTGCCATGGGCAGGGACACCTTCCACTAGACCAGGTTGCTCAAAGCCCCGTCCAGCCTGGCCTTGAACGTTTCCAGCACTCACCTTCCACTTACCTATGAGTTTTGGCCATTTCTCACACAACTCCATCTCAACCACCTGCAAAACCCAGCCATCCCTTGAGGCACCATCTGTGACTTTTGCCAGGTGTGTGCACTGGTATCTGTCACATCCAACAATTTGGATCTCATGTCACGCCCAGCAGTGTCTCCTGTGCTGTTCACTCAGCCCATCCTCTGGCCAGGACTGAGCCGGAGCCCCGTGGGTCCCTGCGGCCCCAGCAGAGGGGCAGAGCGGTTCCACCCCAGAGGAGCAACCAGCCTTCCTGCTGGGAGCAGGGCAGCAAAGCTGAGGGTGGGAGGGAGAAAAGAGTTTGCATGATGGAGAAAAAAACAGTTGCTCAAAAAAATGAACGCCCTTCACTTTCAAAAGTTACCAACAGCAGTATGCACATCAGAGGCAACTTTAGGCTGTGGCACAAAACCAAAGACACGGGGCAGTCCTTTCTCTTCTTGGTCAAGAAAGTTCATGAGCTACTGGCTGCCCCATGGAAGCACTGCTAGAGGAAGAGGTTTATTCTTCCATCTTCGCAGCTGCACACCACTGAAACAGAAAGTATGGGCCTATAAATATTGTGTAATTGAATCTCACTCTGTGTACTGTATCCTGCCAGTGGCACTGCCTTTTCTCTCAGCCACATATCTTTCAGCACATGCTGCTGTGGTTCCACATGAATACCTCTGCCTTCTGCTGGAATGTGCACTCACATCAGCAGCTCCTTCTAGCAATAGCACTATTAAAAGTAATGAAATGTCAGGTTGTGCTACTGTGCATCTAGATCCATTATGGAAATGTGCTGCAGGACCGTAGCAGCCTGAGTCAGTCCTCCATTCAGCCTTCGGAGGGATAAGACACAGATAAAGACATTTATGGTTTTAATAGCACCTTGGTTCCTGTCCATGGCTCACCGTTCTCTGAGCAGTGCTTTTCCTGAGGATGTATGGGGTAACATTTTAGTGAAAGAGGCACCAAACAAATCCTACTTTACTGACAGCCCTTCTGCCAATATACAGAACTTCTGTTATTTTTATCCACCAGAAGTGTGAATTAAAATGAAATGAAAGTGCGTCAGAGGCTCTAAAAGGAGTGGACCAGCACAGGATTTCAGAAAACTAGGATAAACAGATCTAATATTGTAAGAAATAAAAAAGTATTGGACACTGTACAGTAAGTTTCAAATAGTGTTAGCTATACTGTCAGAGAGACCAATAATATTCTGTCATTACTGATGTCCACAGGGGATAGAGGGAGGTGTTGGTGGGGAGCAACTAAATGATGCAGAAGATGCAAGAAATGTGGAGAGTCAGGCAGAAGATACTGGTAACTGGAATTTCTCATGCAACAAATGTGCTTGAATTCTCTCAAAACAGTTTAGCCTGATTGCACAGACAAGTTCATTTCCATCTATATTATTCCTCTCACTGGGAATTCTCCACCTGCTTCCTTTAAGTAATCACAGGCCAAATAAGATGAGCCTAAAGGAATACAGACTAGATGAAGAAAACGCTGCTTGGTAGTGATGGGGTGTGCAGTAGCTCTAGAATTACAAGCGCAAATGTCCTACCTGTCTCATTTGATTTGAGCCTGTGCTGGCGTTATGAAAGAAACAAACCTGCTTCTCCCTCTGTGATCCCGTAGTGTCCCTTGTCACAAGGATGCCCAGGTTGTATCGCTCACCTGTGTGTCATACTGAATACTCACAAGTGCACACACACACAAGTGGACAATATGACTGACCCAGTAATGGCATATAAAAGTGTTTGGTGTACAAACAGCGTACACAGTTGCACATAAAGTTGTTTCTGAGCGATCTGGGATTCCAGAGGGAACATTCTTCAGATATTTCTGTATCTCCAGGACATGGCCCCCTTCCCGAGTGGGATGGACCTGTTGCCCATTTACTTTTTCCTCTGTGTGTGCAAGAAAAGCATCAGAGTTAGCATTGCCCTGCATACACACTCTACGTTTTCCCAAGCCATAGGGGTGAGTAAAACAGAGTGATCAAATAAGGGCCATGAGAAGGACGCAAAGCTGTCAACTCGTCAGTAAGCTGAATGAGCAACCATCCTCAGCAGCTGGGATGCAGGTGGTAGCCCATGCAGATAATCAGGCAACCATCAGCAACAAATACTGTGCAAAGCAAATGTGCCATGCACACTTGAGAAACACATGACCCATAAAAAGCACTGTTCTTAACAGTGGCGTACCTAAGCTGGGCTCTGTCATGTCAGAAAGTTTACTGAGAAAGAGCATCAGCTCTGCTGGGTGGGGCAGTGCCCTCAAGAGGAACAGCAGACCTGCAGCACGTAAGTGGCTTTTGCCTTATCCGGTGGTGGTGAGATTACTTATCTGACCAACCATAGCTGTAAGCACGTGAAGGATTTAATTGCTTAATTGCTTGCAGTTATTGTCCTAAAGCATGTTCTCAAAAACTCTGGATATCTCCTTGGCCCATAATTTTTTCTGTATTTTTATATCCTAACACATCTTCAATTGCTAGTGATTAAAACCTGCTCTTTAGTGCACCTTTCACTGGGCATCGCACCTTTGCTATGTTCTAGGTAACGTAAAATGTTACTTAAGCATTTGTTAAAGAAAGAATAGGAATAAACAGAGGATGTCTGAGTGGAGGTGCTCTCTGCACAGCTTGCTCCAAGGGGGTGATCCACCACCCATTAGACTGGGCAGGTTTTCTTACCAATTTCAGCAGGCTTGGGATGCAACTGAAAATCATGCTGTAAGTGTCTGAAAAGACTTAAAATTAATCCAGTAGGGGCAACTATATCTAATGCCAAACTGAAACAAAATTCTAGCCATTGAGTGTCATCTTCATTTCATCCTTTAAACCATACTGAGATACATCCCCATTAAGGGATCATGTTATCCCGACCTCTGTTTATCACCCAGTTCAACATCACCACTTAACCATTTGATATTGGCAATGTCACTGTTTCGAAACAATGTCCCAAACCTGTGACCCAGCCCCATGACAGTCAGGCTAAGAATGATACAACATCGCCAGCTAACAGCTGAAGTTACAGCAGCAATACCAGAGCATGCAGTGTTGTAAAATATACAGTCATCACAGGCACATCTCAGTAGGCAGGATAGATATAATTAAAGAACTGCTGTGAGGTGTACTGAAAATGAGTCGAAGTTTGGGGCAGTTCTTTGGAAAGAAAGAGTTACAGAACGCCTTTATTCTGGAGAACTTTATCAACTAAAGCTGTTGTCTACAAACACTTTAGACATGCATTGCTTTGGGTGCCAAGTGTGAAATGGATTTTGTTTTTCACCACTTCAACCGCTTGTTTCATTTTCGGTGTAATTTCTATGTGTTCACATTTTGAATCATAACAGGACATAATTATTTGCTTGATATCTCCAGAAATGTTTTCCATTCAGCTGAGAAGCTACAGACTTCAGAGGTTTTAAGATACTGTTTTGGCTATTCCTTATCTAGCAATATGAAAGTCATTTAGAAGCATTTCTTTGTGGCTTGTCAGAATAGTAGTAAATTACCAAAAAATAAAAGCAGAAGAATATTATCCAGTCACTGTACAATACAGGCTAAATTTCGTACTTCAGCACACTCCTGTTTTAGCAGAGTAATTCAGAGTGGGCTCAGATATACCGGCTGCTGCACTAGAATCTCCCAATACATACAAAGTCACGGAATAAATTTGGTGTGAAATTTGAATGAATTTTTAACAAACCTGGAGTTTAAATATTGACGGTTTTTAGTTTAAGCCCACATGCACACTTTATCACTGTGCCAGCATACCACAAACTCCATTTCCTAGAGGTTTAATGAGAATTGCAGATCTGCTCAACCCCAGCAGCTCTGCTCTATCTTGAGCCCCGATTTACCTTCTTTGTGAACAGAACCTCTGCAGGCAACATGCAGCACCTTCACACAGCATCTTCAGGTGGTCTGAGCCCACTGCCCTGTGAAAGGACAACCGGAACCCTCAGGCACCACCCAGCGCCTGGCAGGGAGGCAGTGCAGCACCATCGCCCCAGTGAAGCTGGGGTGAGGCAGGATGTGACAGACACCCCCTAGAAACCACATCTCAGCAGGTGCGATTCGGGGGAGTTGAAGCCTGTATGCTGCAGAGTACAATACAACCGGGTTGTCTGTAATCAAGTCAAAAGACTGTGATGGACATCAGCCTTGGTGGAGCATTGATCAGGATATATCATATTAAGACTTGGCTAAAGCACTAACGAAAGCAGATCCCACACAAGCCGTGAGCAGCAAATGAACTGCCTGCCCAGGCCTGAGCCGCCGAGGTTGGGAGGGTGCTACAAGATAAATGAACCTGCAAAATAACTGAGAGAGAATGATGGAGTAAGAGTGACTTTTGCCGAGCATTTACCAGTGCCACTGATCGAGATAGAAAGTGTTCCAGAGTAAGGTACACGCATAAGCTAATGCATAATTATTTTGAGCAGTGTACAAATAAACAAGTCACAAACGGGCTTTGCCCCAGTGTAGCAGAGCCAGAAGGCACCGTGCCAGTACCATGCCACAAGCATTAACACTTTGTTTGCTAGATGCAAGCGTGTCAGGGCTGTGCCTTCTGGGCAATGCTCCCAGCCAGGCCTTTGCTGCTGAGCTGACGCCGTGGTTGCTCTGTTGGAAGCAAGACAGCACTGATGGCACGGGGCAGCAAATCACAGCTCCAAGGCGTCTGAGGCTGCGGTGCTGACATGTGGGCAAGGAAGAACCACAGAACAACAGCAAACTAATGACCCGTTGCCTTCTCCTTGCTGAGGAATAAGATCCTGCCAAGTTTTGAATTTCAGCCGCTTTCGTTAGGACAGCATTTTTAAAAAGGGCAGCTCTGCTTTTCCCTGCAGAAGTAGCATCTGTTTATACTTCAGGGTCCTAGAACTACTTACAACCAGGGACCACCCATGGAAAACATAAGACTAAGAGTATTTCTGAGAAGCTCAAACATAAAAATACATGGTGTTTACACTGATATTTTCGGTATCATCTGTCAACTCTTAACTGCAGAAGTTAATCCAAGTAAAATGAGGATGCTGTTTTGTTAATTTGCTTATGAGGAGTAATTGCAGTGCAGTAGATTACTGGCCACTGACAGCACAATAGATCAGTTTTTCATGGAAAGCAAAAAAAAGGATTTCCTCCTTAGGAAGGTAACGGGGGTAGCATCCAGAGCTCGGGAAAGAGGCAGCTTTGAGAGAAGAACCATAGTGAGTGCCTCGTACAGCATGTCATCATAGCCAGTAAAAGATGCTTCAGAGCAAGCTGCAAGAACCCTTAAAATGTGTTTTGAAGCACTCTGGAGCCAAAGAAGAACCTGTTTAGTGCACCCAGCCATGGTGTAGAGATGGGTAGGTGGGTGGGAGCAGCCTGTAGCAAAATGGCACCTCTGGAACCTGCTTGAACAACATTTCTTTGCCCCTTCCTAGATTAGCATTATCCTGCTGCACTGGGATTAACCTGATTGATCAGCACTGCTTGTATCTGCCAGAAAACTGCAAAGCTGCTCAGATTTGCCCCTAGCTAGGATTTTATAGGATGTGCAGAAAAGTCTCAAGAGGTTCTCAATCTCCACTAGGTCATGACTACCAGGATTACTCAAGAGAAGTGAGATTCATTTCACCTCACTGTACATATCTAAACGTTAATCATCTCCATCTAAGCGAGTCACCCTGGGCTCCCTTCAGACTCAGTGGAGAGAAATGGGCACCTGCAAAAGGCAACCCATTTAATTTGCACGTAGATGCCTAAGATGGATGAGATGACTTGCCTTCTGGAGGTGTCTATTTCTCTCCATTAACTATACGGAGAGCCTTAGGTGATGAGCTTGCACTCAGATGATTAACTTGCAATGTCAAAAGCTAAAGGCAGATGAATCCCACATGCAGTGCATTAGCATTTGAGCAGTCAGCCCTGCAGACAGAAAGGAGGGGGTTACAGAGCACACTGCTGACAGCCACTCTGGCAGCTCCTTCTGGCTCTGCAGAGACGTACCTGGTGACATAGCCAATGACTTCCTAAGAAAGAAGCAGCAACCTGTATGTAAAGAGAGGGCTGGGAAAGGTGAAGGGCAATACCTTAAAGAAAGAGAAATGTGTGCAGATAGCAATCAGCCAACAGTTCCCTGCTGGATTTTTCCTGCCCAAAACAGCATGGCTCAGTATGACCCGTTATATCTGAATGATCCAGAACTGAAGTAAGGGAGACCATGACAAGCTCATGAGATGGCTGCACACTGCCTTTCCTCTTGCATCCGCATGATGGAAGTGTGGAAGATTGAGCAAATGCATGTACACATGCCTGAACGCATATGAAATCTTGTCTGAAAGGCATGGGTTTTTTCATGGCAAGACATACATGATTATCTGGAAGGAAGCAACTCAACATGCTCTGTATTGTCCGCCTACAAATACACCTCAGAAATCACAGACCAGCTCTGAGGAGCAGTGCTGGGTTACTGTAAGTGATGATTCAGCTACGGTGATACCTTCCTACCATGCGAGCTGAATACTTGTCCCCAACACCGCTTTGTGGGAATGAAGAATCCCTTTATCGCCATTCAAAGCTGGGCAGATAAGACACAAAACTCTTAACCCGCCTCCCTTGAGCACCAGCCTGGTGCCATAATTACTCACTAATCCTGCCTCTGTAGCCAGTCACAAGAACAGGTTTTGGCAGTCATTTCAGCTCCTTTCACAGTCACTTGAAAATAATTTAATTATTAAAAAAAAATCTAAAGAATAATGGGATTTAATTGACTTAATGTGAAGCTTTCTGGGCTGTCACTCCACCCAACTTGTATTCATTCAGCTGTGAGTGACTAATGTTTGTGCCTTTCCTTAGGAGCCCATTGTCTCAGCTTAAATCCTTCCTTCCATGCTTAATAGTTGCATAATATTGCTTTTATTTTTCAAATCTGTGTTTTCATTCTCAGGCAGCCCGGACAACGAGATTTCCATGTGTATGCGACTGATACAACCACCTGCTCCTGGATGTTTGTTTTACCTGTAGCTGCAGTCCATTAGGGGAGGACGGGTGAGATGCAGAATCACTGCCTGGGACACACACCAGAATGGAGTTAGGCAGGAAATTGTTTTATTCAGTCATGCATACGTCTAAATAAATACTACATCTTACAGTTTTTATTTGTCTGACCATGATGATGGTGGCCCCACTGAAGATTATGGCCGACATTGTATGAACACCTATCAGTTTTCCCCTCTCCTCTAACCGCCAAACGAAAGTACGAGATGTCAGAAACTCTACAGGAAGTCCGAGACAGAAATTCTCTTTGGCACTGATGACCATAAAAAGTGCTTGGGAATCTCGCTCGTTTCTCATTCAAAATCTGAGAAGGGTATTATCATGTGGTTAATGAGAGCTGGAGAATTTTGCTTTTCTTCGTCTGTGCCATCTTCCACTCTCATTTTAGACCACGGAGCCCTCCAGCAGCCTTGGACACATTTCACCAGAAAGCACCAGGACAGAAGACCCCTTTCCTTGCTCTGTTCTTTCAGTAAAGGAAAAGAGCCTTAGTTTAGGAATTTTTAAACCAGCAACACTCCACACGTAAACAAAAGATTCTAAAGCTGTAAAACTGAGGTGCTTTTACTTCCACTCTTCCACTTCTTGGTTTTCTTGCATTCCACGCATCCATACTGCCCTAGAAAAGCAGAAAACTTTTAAGACTCTCACGTGCCATTTTTATCCAAATTGTTTGATATGTAGGGAAGCTTCCATCCTATCTATTTCGGCAGAAAATACAGCATCAAAGTTGCATTTGACAAAATAGGCACTGCTAGTAGAAATTACGTCATTCTCAGAGGGAAAAGTCACTTGATGTTGAGTCGTTGATGGCATCTGAACTGTCTACATCAAGGGTCCTCAAACTTTTTAACCAGGGGGGCGGCGCGCGGATGCAGTGGCAGGCAGCCTTCTGCGGCTGCTTGGTTTCCCCCAAGCCCCGGCGGGGGCGGGCGGGGGGTCTGTAAATACCAGGGGCCGGACTGAGGACCCTGGGGGGCCGTAGTTTGAGGACCTCTGGTCTACATAATACTTTCATAGGGTATATATCACTCTGCACTGGGCATACAACGCAGGACTGAGTGACTTTCACTCCTGTGTCTTCAGCCAGCGTGGATGCAACGTTACAGCCGGAGAACAAGCTCGCCAAGCCACACGGCTCTGACCACTGCCCCCCGCCTGCTCCAGCACCGGGCGGCGAGGGGCGCTTAGGGACGGGCTGCGAGGAGAGGGCAGAGCCCCAGGCATGTTCTCCCGGTTTCCAGAGGGTCCCCGACGCCCAGACCTGCAGGTACCAGCCCTCGGGGGGCTCTGCCCGCGCACACCCCCCCCTCCGCGCGGCTGCCGCGGCCGGGCAGCCCGGGCTCCACCCGGGAGCGGCTCCGCGCAGCCCTGCGGCTTCCAGCGCCCCCGCCCCCGCGGGGAAGGGCAGCCCCCGGCGCGGCTCCAGCCCCCGCGCATCCCCGGGAGCGGCAGGGGTCGTGCCTGAGCAGCGGCGGCAGCGGCGCCGCGCCGGCGGGGGGAGGCGGCGGCTCGGCCCGAGCGGCGGCGGCGGGACGGGGCCGGGACCCCCGCGCTCCTCGCCCCGCCGGTGCCCGGAGCCGGCGGCGGGCGGCGGTGCCCCCTGGTGGGCGCGGCGGGGGGGCGGTGCCGTGTCCCGGAGCCGCCGCATCCTCCCCCGGCCCGGCCCCGCCGGCTCCCCCCGCCCAGGGGGGCGGGAAAGGCAGCGGGCGCTGCCCGCAGCGCGGCGCGCCCCGAAGTGGCTCCGCACGGCGCGTCCCTCCCGCCCGCTGCCGCCGATAAATCCCACTGCCGGGGGGCAGCGCCGCACTTGGCGGCCGCCGCGCCGAGGAGAGGCGGTGGGGCCCAGCCCGGCCCAGCCCAGCTCCAGCTCCCCTCCCCTCCCCGGGGCAGCCACCCCAGTCCGGGGGGCGATAGGAGCCGCTGCCGCCGGAGCATAGGTGAGCGCCCGAGGCGGCGGGAGGAGGGAAGGGGTGCGGGGGTCCCCGGGAGCGGTGGGTGGGTGGGTGCTGCCCCGGAGGGACGGGCGGGCTGCAAGGGGGAAACACGTTCCCGGAGCGGCGGGCAGGCAGCGGGCTGGCGCCGTTACAGGTACTCCTGAGTTTTCCACCGTGAGCTGGAGACGGTTCCCGTCGGCATCCCGGGGGGGTCCTTGTGGGCTGCGAGTCCCTCCTTGGGGGCTGCGGTCCCGGTGGGAAGCTCGGAGCCAGGGTGGGGGACGGGCGTCCCGCCGAGCGTGGCTACCCCGCGGCGCCCAGCGGTTCTGGCGTCCCGGTCGGCAACGGGTTTTCCCGGGCTGTTCGGGCATCCCCGCTCACTGCTCGTGATGCTGAAGTCGCCTCTAAACTCCCTCACCCCTTCTTTCAAGGGGAAGGGCAGGTCTGTGCCCTTGGCTTTCCCATGCCTGGATGGGGGCTGGGTGGTGGAATGATGCACAGGGTGTGATAGTAGTCGTTCTCAGCACTGTACAGGGTAGATTGTGTTTCAGGACCGGTCCTCCGGGGGCATGAAATACAGCTGTTGTCCATCTACCTGTTAGTCCCTGTAACCCAAAATGTGCATCAGGTGGAATAGAGACCTTTCCTTGGTCACAGACTTGGGGGGGTCCTTCAATATATATATATATATATAGAGAGAGAGAGATGATGGACAGACAAAAGGGCTGGTTCATTTTGTTTATAACCAACTTTACAGTCAAAGTCCATGATTTGAGTCCACTTTAAATAATGAGCTATAAAAGCGTAGTGTTTCATAGTTTCATCTCTGTCTGTGTATTCCCTGGTGGCTGCGAATCTTATTGAAAAATTCCTGAAATGCTCATTTTCAAAAGAACAAAGGTGGAATCGGTATGCAATCGTGCGTTAAAATAACCAGGGCTCTAGGTTTAAAAAAAAAAAGAAAAAAAAAAAACAAACAAAAAAACCCCACCACCAGGTCTTCAACTCTGATGATACAGAAACTGCGCTACTTTCACATAGAAAAACGCAGAATCAAATCATAAAATCATTTAGGTTGGAAAAGATCTTTAAGACCATTGAATCCAACCGTAACCTAGCACTGCCACGTCCACCACTAAACCATGTCCCTAAGCACCACATCTGCCTGTCTTTTAAATACTTTCGAGGATGGTGACTCCACAGTTTCCCCTGAGCAGCCTGTTCCCATGCTTGACCACCCCTTTCAGGGAAGAAATTTTTCCTAATACTGAATTTAAACCTCCCTGGACACAACTTGAGGCCATTTCCTCTCATTCTGTCGCTTGTTACTTGGGAGAAGAAGCTGACACCTGCCTGCAACCTCCTTTTGCATAGCTGTAGAGAGCGATAAGGTCTCCCCTCAGTCTTCTTTCTCCAGGCTAAACAACCCCAGTTCCCTCAGCTTCCAACCAGCCAAGTGTTTGTTTAATTGAAGTGAGGGCTTAGGTGCCATGAGCTTCAGTGGAATTGCTCAGCAGCTGAAGGCAAACGTGCTTCTGTGCTTTCCCAAACCAGGGCTTAAGCACTGCTCTGAGAAGCATTCAGTTGCATGAATTGTACTCATTCAAAAGTTCAAGGCAGAGTGAATTAGGGAAATCATTGACTGAACAGCATCGCCAGTCCCCCTGTGCAAGAACTAGGAAATCACCAGTGCTGTGGATTTTCCCAGTGATTTTCAGGAGGTCTGTAAGTATGCAGCGGGCTGTTCTTGACTCTGTCTTGAAATGCAGATCGATCACAACCTCACAAGAGCCAGCAGCCATCCATGATCGTGGGCTGCTTTCAGCCCACCTTTGCATTTTAGTCATCTCTCAAACTTTGGGACTCTGGAGGGCAGCTTTTATATGACCTACCCAATTTAATAAAACCAAACATACAGAACCTCTCATTTAGTAAAACTATGATGTGCGATTCATTTACAGGCACCAGATACATAGATGATTGTCAGGAACCAGAGCACTTTCCAGCATTAAAAAAAAAAAAAAGAACATTATAAAATTAAGATGCCCCAAAATTAGCATTTATTTCCAAATAGCCTGATTCTTCTCCAAGGTGCTGTTTGATTCTTATGAAATTAGAGAAAATTATGCTTAACTGTTCCCTGGTTTTCCTCTGCTGACAGAGCCCTGTGTATGCTGAAATCCTCTGCACCCTCCGGTGTCCTCCCTTTCTTTTCAGATAAGCATGCCCGCCTTAAGACCTACAGGAGAAGTTAAGATGCACTTTTGCTTGTATTGTTTGACAACTTCGGGAGCGTTCAGGCAGAGGCAGTGTTGGTTTAGCAGCAGCACTGAGCTTTAGCTTGTTGCTGTTGCTGATGTGCCTTGAAGCTTTGTTTGGTTTTGTGGTTTGTTTTGTTTTTTCTTTTCCTGTAAAACCTGCCATCTTCACCAAGTGGCCACCTAAAGACAGTGGATGTCAGCATTAAATCTCATGTTTTCCTGAGCGTGGTATTTCTGCTGAAGTCCAGGTGCCCATTGCTGGCAATCGCATCAATATGTAGAAGGACAACCTGGCAGTAGCACTCTTCTGAGGGGTTTTGATTTAATATAACCTTCCTATAGGAGTGATATGTTTGAGATGTGAGGTTCTCTTTGAGGACACAAAGGGAGTAGTCCTGTATGTTAAAAAGGGAGAAAAGATCTCAAAGCAAACAGTGAGAAAAGCCTTAAATCCTTTCAAAGCTCTATTTGAAGAGTCCAAACACTGGGAAGACACCATGATAAAGAAAAAGGTCACTAGGCTAAACTCATCTCCATCTAATTACATTAAGTCTGTCAATCTAATCCCTGGCACAACTTGACCAAAAATATCATTCTGGTTCTCCTTAAAGTGACCAGCATATTAAAAAGGCCAGCACCTATTTTCCGCGGGCTCAAGTATGTAAATACGGCTGCTTATGAGCAGCCCCCATAAATCCAATGGGTTTGACCTGTGTGAAGTGAACCACCTACCCAAGGTTTTACTTCTGCGAACAGCTGGTGGATTAGCCCTTCTGAACCTTCTTACATAGCTAATTTGGTGCCCTTGACAGTCCTGTCAGTAACAAATGTGGGGTCTGTGGAGGACATTGTGGTGCGAAGTTCAGCAGGTGAGGTCAGCATTCGAATGTAACTGAGGCAAAGTGGAGATGGGATCTGCAGGAGTGCGTTCAGGGAGGAAGCATCATGCTGAGCTGGGAATAATCTTTTGGACAAACATGGGACAGAAAGCAGCTCCCCTGACAGCACTTCTGCAGGAAAAAGCAGTGCTGAGAGAAAGGCAGACATCGCACAGAGCTGCACAAGGAGGATTGCATGTAGAAGGATTGGGTCCTGCAGCTCAGCATTGATGAAGTCTTGGCTGGAGGACTCTGCCACTCAGGACACAACCATTCTGTGTTTCAGCAACCTGGTGAGGGTGCAGGGAAGGGCTTAAAAATGTGGTCTGAGGGAGACTAATCGGGTTCTTTAAACAAAAGAATGAACTGAAGCAGGACACACGAGTAGCCTTCAGATCTATAAAAGTCTGCTGCAAGAGGAAGGCAGTTACCCGCTCCGCTGCAGCCAGCACGGGCTTGAGCCCCGCTGCAACCACAACACTGGACTGCTGAGAAATTGTTCCTAAAGACTCCATCACATTCACAGTAGCAGCTGTACTCCCTGAAAGAGTCGCAGGGTGTTGTGAGACATCCTGGGCTTGGCTAGGACTTGGCATGGGCGCTTTCCTAACAAGGAGTTACAATCCCCTACTATAAAGGGATGTTTTTCCTTAGTTCCAGAGGCGGTGAAGTCAGGTTGGACAGAACTGGTTTGGGCTGTAAAAAAATAAAAAAAGAAACCAGAGAAGCACATTGGTTAGCCCCAACATCTAAGTCCTCTGCTCCCACGGAACTACCCCTTTTGTTACTGCTTCTTCACATCCCGAGTAGGAACAAGGAGCTAAAATGCTGAAATTAAGGCCACCCTCTTAAAGACAAGGCTTAGTCTTACACGTGGCAGTCACCAAGGTTGTGGCTGCTGCCCAGGCTTTCTGAACATCCGTTCTCCTCTGTTGCCTTTACTGCCCAGATCCTTTCGCCCAGCTGGCAGCCGCTTGGGCTGTGCAGAGGCTGCCCGCTACCCCCAGACCTGCAGGGAAGGCTCCTTGCCCACTGCTGGGGCCAGGGCACATGTCTGCTCCTGTCTCTGCTCTGGACTCCACTGCCCACTGCCAGGATTTTCTTCTCTGTCACCCACAAGCACCCATTGCTCTTCCCTCCCCAAAGGGCCTGTGGGATGTGGGGTGCACCTTTCCCTGCCCAGCCCAGCTCTTGTGGGAAGGCACAAAGGGACATCTCCACCGGGAGGAGGCAGATCAAATATTTACGTCTGGCACAGAAGCTTGTAGCAAAAATGACTCTGAGGGTCACCCATGTCCTCCCAGGGGTCTGTCTGGGATCCTAAAAATGAAGGAGCTTTTGGTAGCACCTGGAACCATCATGCATTCTCTGCGTTATCCTCAAAAAGACACAGTGGTACGATAGCAGCAGCTCACCAAGTATGATTTAAAAGCTAGGAAACAGCAGCGTACTGCCAGGGACTAGCATTGCCACTTGTTTGCTGCCACCAGAAACCCTCCTCCGTCACACATCTGGCCAAGTGCTGTGGCTTCAGCCTGGCAGGGAGCAGGCTGCACCCAGACCTCCAGCCCTTGCAGAGCTACACTTTTTGGTCTGCAAGACTTTCCAGGTTTGCCTGTCCTGGAGGGATATCACATGACAGCTTCTGATCATGTTGCTAGTTGATTTACCGGTTTATGCTCATTTAAGAGCTAGAAATTATGGAAGGCTGGGAGAATCCCCCTCCCGAACCCACATCTTGGACAAAGTGGCATCTCTTTGGTGGAGCCTTTCCTAGGAGGGGAACAGTGCTTATCCCGTTCCCCAGGTTGGACAGCCCTGGTCCCAGCGAGGGCCGCCTGAACCCCTGGCTCTTTCTCATCCCACCACACACCCTCTTTGTGTCTTTGGGCGTTTCTGCAGCTGGCTGTGCTGCAACAGCATCTGACCATTTTCCAGTTTCAGTCCACAGCCCAAATACACTGACCAGCTCCAGATCCACCCTTTTAAATCTATTTGGAAAGGAGATTTTGTTTTGTATTTAGAGCACAAGCAGTAAAAGAAACAAAGATATTTATAGAGCAAACGACCTACACATTTATTTACTCTCAGATTCATTTATTCCTCCCCACAAGCTAAATCAGATACGTTTTCCTATTAAGGTATTCTTGTTTCTGATTTACTTTTTTTTTTTTTTTAATTAAGCAGGTCAGGCTATCTGCAACCTCAGAAGTAATTGCTACCTGTCCTGCTGTTTCTTTTTTTTTTTTTTTTTTTTGGAAATAGTCATTTTGAATACCCATTTCAAACTAGCATAGGAGCATGCAAATGGAGGCCTATGTAGCAAAACACTCTCTTGAACTGTGCTACTTCTGTGTCTGAGTGTCTTTCCTGTAGGAGAAGATTTTGAAGCCAAGCACATAAATTGAAAAATACCATTCAGAAACAGATTTATGATCCTGTTTCATCAGGGATGCGTATGTGGAATTATTCCCTGCCTGAACGCACTGACTCAGAGTTCACATGTAAATTGCCAGGATAATTCCACTATTCTGTATTTCACAGAATTGAATGTTCTGTGCCTTGCTTTAAGTGTTTTGTTGATGAAAATCTTTCTGTTTTCTCCTGGAGAGAGTTTTGTAGACAGTTGAGCTGTAACTGTGTCTCTGACTTGCAAACATGCAATGACTGCCAGTCAAATAGGTAATCTCTTAGTTTTGAAATGGACAGCTTCCCATCAACACCACTGTGTTTTTGCAGTAATACTTTTGAGTAGTAGCATTTCTCATATGTGTGAAGTTTCGCATGAGGAGAAATATTTGGAGCTTAGCAAAATTGTATCTGTGCTGTGTCTTAACATCCCCAAAAGTCTAAAGGCACAAACCCAAAGTTGGCTGCCCGGTGAGACCCAGTCATGGCAGTGTGTGATGGTCATACACAGGCACAATTAACACATTCATACAGCCGATAACTTAATTTTGATCCATTTACCAAGACACTGCATTATAGCACTGAAATAACAAAACAAAGTGCTTCTCAAACTGCTGAAATAGGTTAGGTTTGGTAGTTAGCACTCAATCTGGAAATTAAGAGTGAGGTCTGAAATGGGTCACACGAGCAGGCGCGTGTACTTTACATTTACTAGGTGTTTTCCAATGGATTCTGCCAAACCTGTGAGGGTCAGAGCAGCACGTGCCCGCTCTGACTGGAGTGAAGCATGCCAGCTGGGTGTGTCTGTGCACCCAGCTCTCTGACGGAGCTTGCTGTCATAGCTCTCGCTGTACAGCTGCTCAGATGGTTTTCTGTGCAATTTGTGTTTCCCTGGGTTGTGAAAGTCAAGTATCCACCTTTTCCTTTTTCCTGAGACTAATGACTTTGTATCTGTTATTTTTCATAGGCTAGTGCAGATTAGCCAAGCAGTGTCACAGAGCTGTAAATATTTGATAAAGATGCTTTGCGCAGTGTGAGTGTGAATTCCACACTGTAAGAGACAACTAAAAATCAAATTACACTGGACATTATCTTCTTGAATTAAAAGCCCAGATCATCACTGGTTTTGTTCCCTGGACTGAAACAAAGATCTGAATATCTTGAATAGTTTGACAAATTATGCTTTAGGGGTTGGTATGAATAGAGCACTCACCTGGGTTACAATTGCACTTTCCTGCTGCATGTGTATGAGCCTTTCTCTGGGCTGCATTTCACACAACATCTGCGTGCTGAGTCTTGGGAGAGCTTTCAGGCACATTAAAAACGCACAGTGTTCCTCTGAAAAACAGCAATCATCTTGTCCATATTTGAATTCCTCCCACGGGTCCCCAGAAAAGCTAACCCATGAGACGTAGGGAGGGGGCAGGCAGAGGTCTCATTAGCTGTTGGAGCCTTTTGCTACCAGGAAACCTGTGGTCTGTTTTCCAGTTGTGTCAGGTAATACATGAATGCAAAAGAAAAAGTCCCCCTCTTACAGAGGAGAACAAAACAAACCAAAAATAAGCAAACAAAAAAAGAAAGGAAGAAATAGTTGGAAATTCTTATTCTAGTACAAGAAATAGCCGTTACCCAAATCATTACAATTTTGTGTTTGGAGCTTGGTGTCAGAAGATCTCCTGTGGTCGGACAGTGCTGCCTAGCTGAGTCTCGGTGGGATCTGAGGGCTCCAAAATGCTGTGTCTTCTGTCTGGGGGCAGGGACTACAGTCCTGATGGCTTGCACTTGTGGAGAAGTTTGGAACCAAAAGTTAGGGAAATTTCTATATGAAGTTTTTCTTATCATTATTAAAGTAGTGAAATAAACCTTGCATTTAACCTGCTGGTTGTGATGGTCTCTGTCCTGAAGAATTTGAGGCAAACACAGACTTTCTCTTCTCTCTAGTAGACACAGAAGTGTCTGTGAAAGAGGGAGGAATCTTCATTAACAGCAACAATGCCAAATTTGCTCTGAAACTTTCTCATATTAAATGGCAGTTGACACTTTTTAACAGCCTAATGTAGTCCCATTGCCTCTTTCAAAAGGACACAGTATTTAGTGTCAAAATACCAGTTTTCTATAACTGTTGTGTGTAGGGTCTGGCTTCTGATTCAACATCTATACTAAGCTGCTAAAAGCAGATGCATGCTTAAAAAATGTAAAGCTTGCTTATTTTCCCAGGTATTTGATAATAGAGGAACTATTTTCAAACACTTTGCTAAAAAGCAGAAAATACTGTGTCTCACACAGGAGGTAAAACCATATCATAAAGAAAACCAGATCAGTCATACACAAGGAGTTTAGGCACAGCTTGCTTTCAGGCAAGTTGGATATGTGGGTGGGTGAAAGATGGGTGTACTGGGATTTACTGGTGGAGGTATTTGCAACTTTTTTAGCTTGCTGTCAAAAAGCACCTCATGGGGGTTTGGAAACTTAGAATCCTGCCATTTCTGTTAACTGTTCCTGTTAATAAGTGCTAGCAAAGAACCCTGCCCGGTGCTGCTGAAAAGCAACCAAAAAAACAGGTGAGAACAGGTGAGAAGAAGCTGGCCAAGCCCTCGGGACAGCCGAGCGCGGGCTGGGAGCTGAGCTGGAGGCTCGTGTTAAGGCACTGCTTTGCATTACCAGGAAAGCTTAAATCTAGAGTACGTGCAAGTCTGGAGAGCAGGTCCAGGGGAGAAGTAAGAACTTGGCCCAGTCACAGCACTATATTGGAAGAACAGATTCATGCCAATTTTCCTGGGTCCCTGCTATCTACACAAATTCAGTGCATGTGCTTTTGGGTTTTGTCCACATCCCTTAGGCACTGTAGATGCCCGCTGGAGCCAATACATATCTGGGAACTGCTGAGAACATAAATGAATTATTAATATATTATCAGATAGGGAAGAAAATATTACTTAAATGTCTTCCATGCCTTATTAAAAAGTTTAGCTTCCCTTAAACCAAATTTCTTTATTTTCTGGTTGCTGAGGGAGTTTTCTAAGGGAAAATGCTATTATCCTGGTTCCTTTATAGTTTGGGGAATTCAGCAAATGTGAGCAGAACCAAGTGCAGGCTCTTTCCCAACCTATTCAGATGTGAAGTGAGTTTTAGCCTACCCTGTATGTGAGAATCAGGCTGTGTCACACTGAAAATGATCCTATAGCTTTCTCCCATGGACAGGGTGGGTGCACTGGTATTCGTCACCATCTTCTGCCCCCACTCAACACCACTCTGTGAGGCTTGTGACCAGGGACAAGCATCATTACTCCCCATGGCTGTATCCACCCTGGCTGTCCCTTGCCAGTGCTTCTGCCTGGGCGTCAGAGGACTGAAAAAACCCAGGGATGGAAAGGGTGGTTCCTGAGCAGCCAGAGCCAGATGATGGGGAGAAAACAGTTTGCATCCTTAACTAAAACAGCTTCCCAAAAGGGAATAATACAGAGTTGTATCCTTCTCCCATGCTTTACGAGTGCACAGGGTGTGACCAGCTCCTGTGCCACCAAGGAGCCCAGTATGGCTACGGGGAGCTTGTGGCTTTCCCTGCCATGCAGCTGTGCCCTGGGACCGCTGGGACCTTCAGCTGCAAGGGAGCATGTAGCCCAACAGCAAGGTGCAAGCAGTAGGGCTGTTACTTCCAAAGTTCAGCCTCTGAAGAACACAGTAAAATGTAAAGGTAGGTTAAAAATGCAGAGACTAGCATTCATCTCATCTCTTGGTTTAATTTTTACAGTGCAGCTTAGTTGGATCTTTTTTTTTTTTTTTTTTTTGTAATCAACTAATAAGGCATTCTCCTAAGGTTAAAATAGTCTTTATTTATATAATTTATTTATTTATTTATTTATAACTGAAAAGCTTGCTGTGAGCTGTGTGATGATTTTAATGTGAGGGGTGGCATTTTCATGGATAAAATTTCTATTATTTCATAACCAAGCTATTGTTTTCTAACCAGACACACAATGAGCATTAGTCAAGCGGGGGGGGGGGGGGGGGGGGGGGGGGGGAAGATACAGTTATTTAAAAAGTTATGCTTTGGGTGCATATATCTCTTCTCTATATATCTAATTCATGATACTGTTGAAACCATTGTCTGTTCTCAGAAAAATATGTGTTTTCTCTGGAACTGGTTTATAAAAGTATGTTTTTAAAATGTTATCTTCAGCAGGCAAAGCATGGAAGGAATTTTATTTTTACTATTTTAAGCATAATGCTTTTACAGTGTTGATTCAACAACAAATATCTCAATGGACATTTTAACAACCTTTAAGTAATTTCACTGTCTAGTACAGCAGTACCGACGCTGATCTAATTTTGGGCCATATTAGGTAGAATACTTTAAGCTGTTCCATGAGGCAAGAAACCCTGTGTATGTGGTTCAAACTGCGTGCAGTAAAAGGTTGAGCAATACTGCGTGATCTTGAAAACTGCTCTGAAAAACCAGTCTGAATTTTTACTTATGCTAGAATGTTTTTTCTTTACATTGTCTTTAGAAACTTCCCTGGACTGACTGCTAGTAGGTCTCCAAAATGGTGTCTATCTACCTAATTCCTTTGGTCCCTCAAGACTGGTGTTCAATTTGTATTGCATGCCTGTCAGGTGTGCTACAAAGTGGCACCCCAAACTGCTGATTTTGACAGCTTATTTAGGCATAATTTTCCCTTGAAGCCATTTCCAGGGAACATTTGATCCTTTGTTACCAGTTTAGGCAGATACGTTGATACAGGTGCCTACTTCCAGTCATTCTCCATTGTTAACCTTCTTGTGCTAATGTTCATCCCCACGTGCATTGTCCTTTGCACTGAATTCGCAAGTGGATGTAGCCAGCACCTTTGGAAAGATCTGGAGCACCTCTGATCATGTAGACATCTCTATACCTTCACCTGTAGACTCCCCAAATCAGTGTGATCTAGGCAAAGATAAATGCTTCCCATAACTCCAAAAACCTGCATTTTCCTGACATTTCATGTACCAGTCATAACCTAGCTGAGGAGAAAGCCTTGTCCTGTGGTGCTGGTGGGGATCAAATGTGAGCACTGTTCTTCTAATGGCACTTGTGAACAATGTTAATGTCCTCCCAAGTAGGAAATACTTAGCATCAGCTTTTTGTTTAATGGTTACTATTTCAGTTACTAGAAAGTATTGCTCTTATATATACTGCTTCTGGGACTACACCAGGGAAAGGGTCTGGGTTTGGTTCAGAGAGGGAATCCTGCTGGTGAACTTCAGTTGGACAAGCCTCTGGTTCTTCTACTCTCGAGGTTTCTCAGAGCAGTGAGTCTTTCCAGGATGCCGGATGGAGGGCAGAGACCTCAGTCAGTTCTGATTTCTTCCTCCTTTCCAGAATTCTAGCTTTGGTGGGATTTTCAACCATCCCAGTATTCTTCAAGTGGGATTTTTCTCATTTTCCCCTAGTCCTGTGGTGCCTGGTCACTGCAGGCAAGCAGCAGGGCCGCTCATCCTCATCATCCCCAGGGGGAACTGCCCCTGAAAGCCCAGCCCTGGCTAAGAGGAGACACAGGTTGCACTCCCAGACTAGCGGTGCTCTGGCTAACTCTGCTTCACCGGGGAGCCAGGTCACATCATCTCTGGAGGTCCCTTGCAGCATGGTATTTCCAATGGGATTTGACTCCTGCATTTCTGCATCATCACTGAAGTGGCATCTTCATGCTCTTCAAGAAGGCTGCCAGAACTCCCGCTTTATTGTGGAGAGCAATGAAATGTTGTTTAATATCACTTCTCCCAGCTCTTAGCAATTAAACATTTCTTCTTTGCCAATGTTAAATAGTCTGACAAAGTTCATAGAATAGAATGGGTTGGGTTGGAAGCAACCTTAAAGATCCCCTAGTTCCAACCCCCCTGCCATGGGCAGGGACACCTTCCACCTTCCACCAGACCAGGTTGCTCCAAGCCCCATCCAGCCTGGCCCTGAGCACTCCCAGGGATGGGACACCCACAGCCGCTCTGGGAAACCTGTTCCAGTGCCTCACCACCCTCACGGTAAATAACCTCTTCCTAATATCTAATCTAAATCCACCCTCCTTCATTTTAAAACCATTACTGCTTGTCCTTTTGCTATAGGCCCTGTGTAGCATGTTGTCTGAAAACTGTTCGTTGAGCTTCTCTCTCGTTCTTTGCAACATAATCAGGGAAGAGGCACACCGCCATAAAGAAGCGCTCCAGAGCAGAGCAAACATTGAGTGAGTGAAGATCACTGGAATGCTGCAGAGCTGCATTGTGCAGATGTTGTGCTAATCTCCTTTGTTTCTAGCTGATGCTTTTTCTTGAAACACAAGGTGATGCTTTCTCTCCATGCCCTCTCAAACAGCCTGAACACGCACTTTTCTTGGAGCTTCAGAGCTGATGGACTAAGACACTCAAGGGAGGTAGTTAACTGCTTTCCTTCAGTATAGGAGCCAGGACCAAACAGAAACCTCTAGATAAGCAGTATGAAAGCTGGAGGGAGAGCACATTCCCCCTGTCATGAGCTAATGATAGTGAGACAGAAGGGGAGAGAAATTTCCCACCAGCAAGCAGAGCCATCCTCCCTCTGAGCTCCCAGTTTTAGCCCTATGCATGTCCCCACTGCCCCGTGCAGGAGTGCAGGGATAGGATCCCGCACTCCCTGTCCCAGCAGTGCACGGCCAAACCAGCACCCACCATGAGACACCCTGCTCCATGGATGCGTGCTTTCTTCTAGCTGCATGCTCCTTAAAAATGAGCTATAAAAGACTATCCAGAATGATTTGACACATTCTTCTGATTTAAGGACATCAAATTCAGTTACTGTAAGCTCCAGTGTGGCTGGTTTTGCTACTTCCCTCAATTCCCAGCAGAAATTAAGCAGAGGAGCTGGGATTCAGATGTTTGAGATTAATGGGATTGCTTAGGTATTGAAGGAGTGACAAAATGGAAAGTTATTCCTAGCAGAAAAAGTAATTAGTCCCTTTCAGATCTTCAGTTTGACACCCGCGTTAGCATCAATTATTCTCTTTTGGGAATATTACATCTTAACAAGGTTCACTGTACTATCATCCTTTCTCAGTAGTAATCAGAAGAGAGAAGGCCTCTTCAAGTCATTGTCTTGCTACCTTGAGATTTTTAACATAAGCCTCCCACTTATCAGCTGATACCTTGCATTGACTTCAGCACCTCAACAATGCCAGTACTCTCAAGTGTCTGGAAATCAACCTTCTTTTTCTTTTTTTTTTTGGTTTTTCTTTCTTTCTTTTGGTTTTTCTTTCTTTCTTTTGGTTTTTCTTTCTTTCTTTTGGTTTTTCTTTCTTTCTTTTGGTTTTTCTTTCTTTCTTTTGGTTTTTCTTTCTTTCTTTTGGTTTTTCTTTCTTTCTTTTGGTTTTTCTTTCTTTCTTTTGGTTTTTCTTTCTTTCTTTTGGTTTTTCTTTCTTTCTTTTGGTTTTTCTTTCTTTCTTTTGGTTTTTCTTTCTTTCTTTTGGTTTTTCTTTCTTTCTTTTGGTTTTTCTTTTTCCCCTCCTTTGCTGGCAAGAGTCTGCAAAGAAAGTCAACAATGTTTCCAAGCTAAAAAACTGGTATTGTTACCAGTGAAGTTAAAATCCTCAGGGTAGAGAAAACGTGTCAAAATAACCTGGTAAAGCTGGGTCCCTGGGAGAAGGGGTAGCTCCACGGCGTGGGTTTCGGCTTGATCAGGAAACCGTGCCAGCCCGGGGCCGCAGCTCCTGCTCCTGCAGGGCAGCAGGTCTTCTGAGCGGAGCTATACACAAAGGTGTAAAGCTCTCAAATTCCAAACTCCT
Source organism: Falco biarmicus (assembly GCF_023638135.1). NCBI lineage: Eukaryota > Metazoa > Chordata > Aves > Falconiformes > Falconidae > Falco > Falco biarmicus. The sequence continues at coordinate 5,923,646 of NC_079293.1, read as the reverse complement.
CAGGTGGAAGATGCGCTGTATTTCTAAGAGCGGTGCTGCTGCCCCATGCATGATGCTTGCAGAGTTTAACAGAGCCTGGGACAGCCTACGCCAGGTTTTGGTTTTCTCAGGCCGTGGAGGTCCTTCCTCTGTGGTACCATTCATGGAACAACCACACAGCTGGTTGCCCTGTGCAGAAGTCACACCTGCGCTTAATTTCTAACCGTGGTGCTCCCTCTTCCGTTTCACCCTCTGTAGTCCAAAATTCTCGTCTCCAGTTTAACATCATGTGTTTGAGACTGTTGAAACATGATTAAGGAGACCTAGATGCACAGCTGTGTGACTAAATCCCCTAAACAGGTTTGATAATCAGCCTTTATGCACAGCTCCAAGTTAGTTTGAATAGAAGACTGCTGAAAATAACCAGAAAAAAAATTTAAATAAATTGTAAGTGACCTCCTTTCCTGTGCCTCCAGATTGGGCCACTCTGTGGGCAAACATCTCTGAATAAAGCTGTTTTAAATTAAATAAATAACTGGCTTTGGTGGATATAATGTTAGGCCAGCAATAAGCTATTTAAAAATCCCATCGAGATGCTGAAGTTCTAACCCAGAGCGCCATGGGACTGCCGTGCGCTGCTGCCAGTGCCCCTGGCCACAGCAGCCGTCTCGCAGACCACCGCACCCCGACGTGGCCCGTTCCTGCCCACCCGGGCTTGCCAGCTAGACCTCCACGGCAGGTTGCCAGCTCCTTGCCCAAGCGACACCTTGAGAGGCGGCGGGATATAATTCAATCACTGTTGGGACATGGAGACAAGCTACAGTGAGGGCGTGACTGCCACAGCTGGGTGACATCCAGCTGCAGCCTGCGGGGCATCCAGGAGCGCTGGGAAGCTGGGTGTTCCCAAAGGGCCCTCAGGCTGTTGGGGTCAGCAGGGAAGCTGTGCTGCCTCTGCAAAAGCAGGGGGCTCCTGTGGAGACTGTACAGGCAGCCCAGTTGTCCTAGGGCTCAGCTGAAAATGAAAAGGAATATTTGAAGCCAGTTGTGCTGAATACTTTAACTCAATTATTTGAAGCATTAGTAATAATTTTATTGTAACCCTCTTTTTCATTGATGTGGTTGTTTTCGCGAATTGTTAACAATTACAGGTCACCTTTGAGATGGAAGCATCTTGGCATTTGTTGTAAAAGCTTTTAAAAAGTAATTCATGTCTTATTTACTCTGTCACCAGATCATTTCATGTGCTAATGCACTGGGAATGTCAAGCTGTGCTGATAATAGCAGAGTTTTCCTTCTACTCCTTTTTATTCCTGTGCAAATATAATTAAGGCAAGGAGTGTCTTAGGGCTGCCTGATCACATGCATTAAATTAGCTCCCCTCTTGCCTCCTAAGGCAAACACGCCCAGAACTGCAAGGTCTCTGGGAAGGAGCCATGGCTTGTCTGTTAGGGCAGCACCTTGCACACTTGGCCCCTGAGCCGCGCGCGTGCTGGCCGTACGCAGGCAATCGTCAAGGGTGATTCACCGGGAAATAAATACGTGTCTCATCTTCATCATGGGAACAGCCTCAGCAGCTGCCTCTGGAAGTGTTGTCATATTTCATGTTAGGCTTGTGCTTAAGACATTCTGAATTTGGGGTTGTGTTGCAGCAAGACTTCAGCAAATGTGGAGTCTTGAGAAAATTGGGATCGGGGGATTTGGGAGTTATTCTTCCAAAATTTGGGGGGAAATGGGAATCTTTCCACTAGATGCCAAGAGTTTTGTATTAGACCTGTGAAAGAAGGTACAGGGTGATATCCAGAGGACATGTGTCTGCATGTCTGTGAACAGGAGCCAGCGTGACAACAAAGCTCCGATGTAGCACAGGGAACAGTACACAAGGGCACACTGAAGACATCCAGGACATAGGGGAGGACGATCCTTGGACAGAACTGTATCTTAAGAGTAAATTTTGCAATTTGCTAATCATTCTCTAAAGCACCACAAGGAACTAGCAGTATTTGATGGGCTCTCACTATGGGTATTTGATGGGCCTAAGGCAGCCAGAGGATAGCTTCATTCATCTGCTGAAGGCTTCAGTGTGTCAGAGACCCTGAAGTCTTCAGTGTGTCAGAGACCAGGCACCTTGATAAAGGGTGACTTGACCCCAGACTACCTAACAAGCAATCATTTGAGTTACTCTTACCATACAGATGAAACAATTCAGGCAGTGACCCATGCATGCTGACAACCACTGCAAACCAGACTGTTTTTGATTAAGTACCCAACAGCGGTTTCAGATACCTGGGATAAGACCCTTTCAGATAAGGACCCTACAGTAACTTGGCCAAACCACTCCATCACTGCATCATGTAATTTGGTATCTATAATTTGAAGCATGTAATTTGACACTGTGTAATCCATCAGAGTTCGTCTATCTCAACTGAAAATGACCTTGTACATGAATATATAAAACTCTAATGCTGTCCCATTTTCTAGTTCCACTGTTCCCATAAATTAAATGTGTTCAGTGGAAGACTGAAATCTGTAAGTGAAAGGAATCAGCTCTCTGCCCTTTAGACTGACAAAAAGAATTGTAGCAGACTAGAACTAAAAAGTAGTCATAACCCGTGAGTCACAAAAGATCATAGGGTGAACACAATTAGAAAAAGAGAAGTAATGGTATATTGCCTTTGTATGTCAGAACTGCAGGCAGACACTGAAGTGTCAATAATGTGAAGGAAGAGTGGCTGCTGTTGTTGCTCAAATTTTTTTTCAGACTAATCCAACATCCTGTGCAAAATAATTTCAACAGCTTCCAGCTTTGAGGAGATACGTAGGCAAAATTTACTTCTATAAACATATGTTCAAGAGGAGGACAGAGTAATTCTTTGTGCTAATCACTGTCAGCATACTGTTGGATTGTCAGTGTCACTGGATGATGTAGATAGTGTCTGAGAAAACATTGTTCTGTTGTTGTTTACATGGCTTTTTTCACACTAGTTTCACCACCTTAGCAGAATATCAGATGCGGTTTTCTTACATCAGTTTCAGCAAAGATATGGACTGGAATAACCAGTAAATACAATAATGCTGCACAGGGGTGCAGGGATGAAAATATGACAGGCCATACATAGTAAGATCGGTAGTATAGCAGCATCATTAACCTTTTTTTTATTTCTGCACTAAATTTTCCACAGACAAGAGCATTAGTAATTTTAACTTTGATTGAGAACTGCTATTATCCACTCACAGCATGTGGGAGCAAACAGGCACTTGGATAAATCACAAAAAAGAAAACCACTTAGCATGCTGCTTTCCTCAATAACACCTTTTTCTGAAGGTACAAGGCTGAGTGCTGTAGGGAGAGTGTGTGTGAAGAGAAAAGCAAGGCTGCAACAGCCCGCTGAAGCATGCTCAAGGTGAGCCCCTCTCACAGAAGACCAAGAGGTCACGTTTGACTCTAGAAGGTATCCTGATATGTTTTAAAAAATTAAATAATTAAATAATTCAGTAAATGAAAGCCATCAGGATTCTAATGCAGTGTTAATGGGGTCTTTCAGGAATCACGAAGATCGGTTTCATGAGCGACATAACTGGAGCCATTAGCAAGCTCATCCAAGATTAATCATCCATCAAAGGTGAGTGCCTGCACATCTGGGATGCAGAGCAGCATGGGGAGCAGCACAAACATTCCTGCTTGCAGCCGCTGCAGTGGGACCAGTGTGAATAACCTCTGAATTGCCTCATTTTCCTCCCGCAGGCACTGAGCCCAGGGGCATGTTTGTCACCCTTCAGCAACGGATGAAGTGGGCAATGACTCCACAAGCGTGAGTATGTGGGAGGTCATCTTCTCCACAACCAGTGCTGCTCTGGCAGATTGTTAGGTGAGAAGCAAATCAAACTGCTTTGGAACATGGAGTACCTCTCACATGGTCGTTGAGAGGAAAACTTCCTGGACAGTCCCCACGAAACCTCAACGCTGTTTTGGATTGGTATTTCCTACTGAGTGCACCAGCAGCACCAACATGATAAAAGACAACTAGGAATAAGGGCTACAGCTGCTCCTCTAACATTGCTGGGACAGCCTCCAGAATAAATTTCCAGCTCCTACTAAGTCCTACTGGATGTATCTTCTACGCCAAGGCCTCTGGAAAGGACCTGAACCAGAGGAGGTTTGGCGCTTCACCTGTGCTGTGTAGAATATGGCAATAAATTATTCCGACATGAAGGTCTAATACAGTTAATAGAGCATATAAAGCTGTCTACTGTGTTTCATCATATTTAATTTGCTGCAGCAACCTGCAGCCATCCAAGCTGTTTCAGCCTCCCTTTTACAACCCTCTGCTGCCCTGAGAGATGCTTTCCCAGCTGAGGAGTCCCTGTGTCACCAGCGTCTCTGCGTCGACAGAGTGGTGCGATGCTTCCAGAGCATTCAGCTGCTCCTCACCCTCCAGCATGGTCCCAAGTGAAGCAGTTCCCTCACCACTGTGGGGAGAGCCACGAGGGACCCCATGGCCTGGACATCCCCACAAAGAGTGGGCAAGCAGGAGGGCAACACCAGTCTCCAGCCACCCATAGCTACAACCTCTTCTGGGGCACGAGCTTTGGGAATGCTGGGGGCTGCACAGCAGGTTAGTGCATCTCTCCAGGGAGTTCTCCAGACGTGTCCTCCTGTCATGTTTTGTGGTTTGTGAGGGATATGATTCACTACCCCAGCAGCCTACTGTGCTGCCTGTGCCCTGTGATAGTGCTTAGTGAGAGAGCAGTGAGTCACTGGTCCCCCCCAGCCCATGTTGGTGGTTGGTGGAACTTTGCTTCTCACAGGGCCTGGGGCACCACAGGGTTCAGTCCGTGCCTCCCAGCCTTTGGTCTGATGGCCTCACATACCACAGCGTGTGGCATGTGCCTGTGGCAAAACAGGGATGTTGGGATGAAGGGAACAGACCTACCTTAAGCTTACCTAAGGAAAGACACTTATGTCAGCTGCCTGCCCAGACGGGGTGTGGTACTGATGCCGCTGTCATTGATTTGTTCATTTTTTTCTAAAAAACTTTCCTAGGTAGACAAGGATTTTCTTATTAAACTAGGATAGGTTGAGATGACTGTTTCACTTATATTTTCTTGTAACGTATGCAACAGTGGCTGTAATCATAGTCATGTATCATGTAGTTTGGGCCTCCAGAGGTCATCTAGTCCAACCTTCTTCTCCAATTGTAAAATACAGGTTAGTCACCTGCAAGCATGTCGTGCTGTGTGAGGGATCACATGACATGATTTTTCAGGAGATTGCAAGATGTGTTAGGGGAGAGAGTAGCTGAGACATTACCCAGTTCCACCAAGGATGCTGCAGCTGGAGACAAGGGAGAATGGGAGACAGCCACTACATAGCAATCAGAATCTGCCTCTGAACCTCTCGTCTCCTTCCTCAGTGTGTTTGGGTGGTGCAGGGCGAGAACAAGCTCCAGGCAGAAGGTGTCTGTACCTTGGACCCACTGGGAGAGTCCTCAGCATGACAGGACAGATGCAGTGCCCTGAGCTCTGGGGCAGACGTGCTGATGGGATAGTCCATTTGAGCAAGGCCATTAAAAAAATGTGTTGGTTTCTCCCATTTCTGCCCAGGTTGTTTACACAATCTCTTTCCTCTGATAAAATAGCAATCCCTAGCCCAGCTCCCCGATCCCCAGCAGGGGCAGAGCACTCCTGTGAAGGCCAGCCAGGGTTTCTGTGGGTCTGGAGTGTGAGCAGGGAGAAGTGGGGTTACCAACAGAAATGTCTGGGTGCTGCTGTCCCAAACGCTGCCTCAGCTGTCCCTGTGTCTCCTGCCCTGCGTGTACCTTGTGTGTTCTCAGCCCAGCCCACTATCCCTGCATCTGCATGCCACCAGGCAGCATCCTGAACATCCACTACCATCTCTGATGTTGCACCTCAGCTCCACAATAAGAAGGTGATGAGTTGCAATAATGCTGGACATAAGTGCACTTTGGTCTAAGGGTACCAATGAGGGAAATAGGAGTACAAATATCTAGGGATGTTATAGCTAACATATTGAAAGTCTAGCCCTACCAGTGCCCTTGAGAGAGACAAAATATCTCATATAAAGTATTTCCAAAGAACTTTTACAGTATCCCACTCCAGTGATCAGTACAGCGGTATGGAGAGCATCCTGTAGCGCATTGATTTCCATGGTGACAGCTCTCACCTGGGCCAGGTTAAAAGGATCACATCCCGATAGTAGGTAAAGGAGAGCTCTGCTCTCCAAGACGTGCCCCATAGCTGGAAAGCAGGCATCCTACAGCAGGGCACAGCACTGAGCTGACAGGACTGTGGAGGCAGCAGCTAGAAAACTACAGTGTCCCATGCTCTAGAACAAGAAGGGCAGTTTTGCTGCATTAAGTCTCATTAGGTGCTATACGAAGTGTATTTGCTCACTTCCAGGTTTGGTTATTGGTTGCCAGTACAGAACACATTAGGGTCTTGATTCCTGCTGGTACTGTTGGGGACAGCATGTAAAGTGCAAACTTAGAATAGCATGTTAGAGAGCTTAAGCTGGGAAAGGGATGAAGACTATATCTTATTTCTGGAGTGTGATCTTAAGACAAGATCAGATTGCCAGTGATTGGTATACCAGTTTGGAGGATGCTAAGTATTGGCAGTGAGTCTATGGAGCTACTACACCCTGAGAACTATATAGTTTTGCAAATTAACTGTTCACATTTGTAGTAGTGGTCAGAATAATGCCCTCCCATGAGACACCACGTAAGGAACTAAAAACACTGTGGCAGTTATTGGGTGTGAATAGACGAAACCACCACATCAGAGGATACCTGGAAGTTTAATTAATCTCTGTTGAGAACTGACAGAGGGAAGATGTTTTGTGTTCCATAACTGTAGACTTTCTTCCTTGTGTGCCGCTGGTCTTCAGTTACAAAGTGAGCAAAAGTGATAGCACTAGAATAAAACAAATAGCTTTCTTTTGTAAGTCAAAGTTTCGTAGAGCTCTTGCTTGTAATCTCACAGCACAGCAGTACCCACAAGCAACGTTTTAAGGATATGTTTCATAAATGCATTCCATTTCTACACAGAGCAGAGAAATGGATATATCATGTTTGTGGTAAAAACACAAATGAAGGGTAAAGACAAGCAATGCTAAAATGATGCTAAAAGACGGCTCCTCTTGGATGCTTGCATTATAAATCACTACATGCTTCGGCACTGGGATTTGGTGGTTCTGGCATATTGACACAAAGAAGGTGCACAGGCTGAAGAACTAGTTTGATTTTCCCACTTTCTGGGTGACTCTAGGATTTCTGTGCTGTGTTGTCTGAAGTAGTGGTGCTGTTGTGGGGCAAGAGTCAACACCTGATTAAGATTATTGCTATGGACACGTCTGTTTTCCTGTCTCTCAATTCTCACCCTCTGCAGCTACTCATATTTCCTCTCTGGGCTGAAAATTCCCATGTTTCATCCTCCATGCGACTTTTTGCAAGTCTTAGCAAGAACATTGGGTCCTTTGGTTTGGCTAGCAGGGAAAAGGTTTTAGTTCTCCTGCATAGTGCAAGCCCTTGCCCAGCTCAGAAGTGACTGAAGGCAGCAGCTTTGAACTGCTGGGCTCTATCCTCTCTAGAGCAGCAGAGGACAAAACAAATCAAGCAGAAATAAAAGAGATCATTCAGCTCAAAGTGCTTTTTAGTTATCAACAGTATTTTGCCTGATCACATTGGATTTTCTGCATAGATTCTTGCAGGTTCTCGCCATAGGACAGTCTAAGAGGGCAAAGCATGTGCAGATCCAGACATCTAATTTCAGGATTCTTCAAGTTATTTCTGTTCAGAGTGTCTAGTGGGAGAGCAAGTCTAAATACCCCATTCAGTTCAGCAGGTGAAATAGCAAGGTGCAAGAGGTTAAGAAGAAATGAGGCTGACTGTAAAGATACTGAGCTAAACACAAAGGGAGTATGAATATCTGCAAGTGTTGGCTTGCTGTCGTTCCAGTGATGTGTCACCCCATACGACTGAAGTGGGATGCTCATGCTTTGCTATAGTGTGGTATTCACCAATCATTTGTCAGGCAGACCAAACCTCCTCTGGGCACTCCAAGAACCTGGAATTCATCTCATCAGACCTTTGCCACCTTAAAGTTAAGATTCTGGCGTGAGATGCACATCTATGTACCTGCAAGCAATAGAGAGGGACAGGCATCTCAAGCATCATCAGCTAATCCTGAAAAGGGGTTTAAGGCAGGAAGGATAAAAGTTGCCCTCCAGGGATACCTGCATCTTGCCTTTTTTTGATTACAGAAGGAGCTTAGGCAGCAAGTTTGGACTAGAAGTTTAAAGCAGGGCTTGCTAAAGGTTGGTAGAAGGATTCCCACCAGATAGTAGTGGTAGATACTATTCTATGTGCCCATCAATAAAGCTTGCTCTATCTTGAGTCCAGTGGCTTTAATATTCAGACCAAAATTGTACATTGTATACTTGATGCTGTAGCTCTCACTGGCCAGACTTCCTGGGTGCACATGATTGTGAAGAGCAGGTAGAGCAAAGGACGAAGAAAACCCAGCCTTCAACCCCAGCTCTTCCAGAATTTCTTTGTGTGATTGAAGAATACACTTCACCTCTCTGCCCCTCAGCTTGTCCATCTATAAAAAGGAATATTGATAGTTTTATGCTCAGTCAGGATCCTCAGAGCAGTCATTCACCTCAGTGATGTGAGTGTTGAGAAGCACTTCTGCTCCTTGATAGGCACCAGAAGACGTTCTTCTCTACTGCCTCCTCCCAGACCTGCGTATACTATTTAGTGATAGTTTGGACATCCTAGGAAATTACATTAGAGCGCCAGACCCTGCAAGACTCATCTATTACCCTACCCTGAAGCTGCTGATGTCCAGACTGCCAGACAGACTGCTGTGTTCTTTACCAGCTACCAGAAAGCATGCCTAGTCCAAGCCATCTCAAGCCCTATCTTCGTTTGAAGAGACCAAACGCAGACCACTTGCTTGTAAAGGTGGCAGAGGCAGGTATGAGGGTATGAGGGAAAAAATCACTTCTTAGTTGCCAAGCCCTATATTTTCTGCAGAAGTTTCTCTCACCTTGCACTACCTGTCTGATTACTAATTTAGGAAATGAACTCACACATACACCCTGGGGATCCAGTTCTTCTATACCTGTAGTTAGGGCTGTCATGAAAGAGAATTTCTGCTTGGGGAAAAATATTTCTGTTTTATTTCCTAAGCCATTCCTTTGGATCTATTCCGTTTCAGTGATTTCTGAAGTCTAAATTCCCCATCATAAGTGGTACCATGTCGGTACAGAAATAAGCTCATGTAGCAGTGACGTAGAATCACAGCAGCTCCTTGTCTTACCCCAAGTTCTGCTCTGTTATATTGGTATAATGTCCTAGAGACTCCACTATGTGAAGAAGGAATATTTAGCTTGCACGAGTTTTGACAGAGAAAAATTTATTCAGTCCGGTAGGTCTTCAGGACCATCCCATTCAGAAACTATCTCGGTCCAGCTGGTGTCACTCAGGTCGGTATGTGCTTGCTTTGGAGACAGAGAAATGTTGCCTAGTGAACAGTGCCTGTGTTTAACCGACAGGAGGGGTGTCAGGTCTGGCAGCCTGTCCGAAAAAGATTAGTGTTGTTGCCTGGGTGGATGCTGCCCGTCATCTCTCACTGTGAGCAATGGGCTGGGTATCAGCTGCAAAGCTGATGGGATCTGGAAAGGGAGATAGCAAGCCTTCCCACGTGGGACGAGGAAGCCTCAAATGCCACATAAGCATTGCTCAGCCCTTGCTGGGGTGAAGAGGGGCCATGCGATGTCATCTCCTTTTGTCACCGCAGGGGCAGATGAGTCAGCACAGTTGTGGCATTCATGATTTGAAATCAAATCCTCAGACTGTCGAGGTTCTTCAGATCCCCAGACTTTCAATAAGTATTTAAGGAATAGCATACTGGTTGTACAATTTCATGGTAATTGTACATGTACAAAACATCCATACACACGTGCACATATTTTCAGCCCCTGTATGAGTTAGAGAATGTATGCTGTTTGAATTTATAGAACTGATGAATTTTAAAACATTTTGCTTTGCTATATTCAGCTCTGATTCCACGGTAAGTTCTACCCAAGCCTGTATCTACCCAAGCTTCTTGCAGCAGAAGTCTAGTAAAGCAAAGGAGACAGACACTCTACATCTTCTACGCCCTCATTGTCTCCTTCATTTTCGGAGGCAGAGTAAATCAAGGCTTTGCTTGTGCTAATGATTGAAGTACTCTGGTTTATTTCAGAAATTAATATTGTTCCTCATGAGTAAAATATATCTGAAATGCTCACTGTAGGTGTGAATTGTATCATGCCTTTAAAATCAGTCTTCTACAGCTGAGGCAGGCACCCAGGAGGAGCAGCGGGGTGGGGGATTCTGGTAGATTTTGGTTGGGGTTTTTTGTTGTAAGTATTAGCTGCTGCAAAACCCAACCAAGGGCAGGGCAAATGTTCACATAAGCATTTTTGTGTTTAATAAAATGTACTAGTCATCATAGGATGTTACTAGCGTGAACCACAGCCTTCTGTGTCCTGTATAACCAATATACTACAAAAAGGGAAAATAGAAATATGGTGTATGTATAGTATGTAGCTGAAAAACATACAACTTCCAGCGGCATTCTGCTGAGAATTAGAGCCAGATACTGTCCTTTCTCTTTCTCCAACATACACACCAACTACTGCTATCTTAATATCCATTTCTTCCAGCAGACTTTGATCCATCATATTTTATTACAACTGTTGAAAGACAGCTCAGTCTTTATAGTGAATGAACTTTTGTAATTACTCTATATTTATGTTGTATTTGTGGGTTAATTATATTGTGCTTATGGGTTTTGACAACTAATTACCACTAATTCATATAATGACATGTCTGAAATGCTTGATATTCAATTGTTTTCATAATGATATATTTTGCTTATCTTGTGTATACATGGTAATTGCTCCAGACATGTAGTTACAGTGCCAGTTATGTGAGCTTAGGCACAACTAGACGTCTCCAGAAGCAGAGATACGGTTTAGTTATCCCAGGCAATGGACAAAATTAAACATTTTAGCTTGGTTGTGTGTATATAGCAAGGGTTTCAGAGAAGAAGTATGCCTTCATATGAAGCTACAGCTAGAACTAGTTCTCACTAAGGCCATGAAGAATGTAACTGCAGTATCACAACAACAGTGGTTGTTATTATATGGGTAACCAAGAAGTTGTCCATATGTGCTGTCAGCTCAGCGAGTGTCTGGCATTGATCTATCGGTTCCCATGGCTTCCGCTACAATCAGCGAAGTTCCAGAAATAAAAGCAGTAATTCTCTTTTTTTGTGTGATTTTTCAGAAGCTATTGACTGAGTTTGGCTTGAGATTTTTCTTCAAATCGTGGCCCAGGGCCCAAGCCCCATGAGCATTTGCCTTAAGACGGTGACGGTAGCATCTGTTCAGTTTAAATGCAAATTCATGCTACCATAAATGTACTGCAGCATCCTTGGACCTTCTTCCCACATGGCAAACTGAGGGTACATCAGGCCACTGTGGGAGTCAGAGCTCGTCCAGTCTAGTTTTTGAATGCCTCTTCATCTGCAGGATTTCTACCCAGGACTTGTGCAAGAAGTGTTTTCTCATATTAAATGGGATTCTGTCCATGAACCTTAGGGTCTTGTACACCACGTGGGTTGTCAGTTATTCATTTCTCCTACACTTGCAGCAAGCACACTGGCCAGATGGAAATCCCACGCTCGCAGTCCCCCCAGCAGCAGTCTCACACCACCAACCCAGTGCTTTCCACCAACATGAGATATTTTTCGACGTGAGTAAGGACCCACGGCGCCTTCTGCTACAATAGAACTTATTTGTTCAGTCATACAACATTTTCCTTTCAAAGCAAGTCTAAAGCCATTGTATGAGTCATCTGCTTTATTTTATCAGTGAGAAATTGGACATAAATTCACTAAGCCTTAATCTGAATTTTTTTGCTCACAGTGGAAATATTTCCATTGATTTCAAAGGGTCTCAGGTCAAGCTTCAAGTACTATTAAGTTTTAGCCTGTCAAATTTGTTCATTTGGGGCCTTTATGAATTGCAGAGCAGTTGTGTACAGAACCAAGTCATGTGGAGATTAAATAAACCCCATCAACATCGGTCTCCTGACAGAATAGCAGCAAGAAACAAATATTGACTTGAAAAACAATGCATGTACAGTGACATTTAGCGTGTATAAAGTGATAGTCTCTATATAAATACAAATAGCACCATTTCCCCAGAGCAGAATAAATGATATTCATCGGTAAATATTTGTGTGTCTTTGACGTGTCTCTAAGCAGCAAGATGAGAAACTGAGATGGAAAATGCATTTGCAGGTGAGAATTCAGCGCAGGCTTGTCTTACTGTTTTTCTCGATGCATTTGGGAGACCTTGAAAAGCAGATGCTTCCTCTTCTAGTTAGCGGTTTAAATGCAAAGCAACAAAACTGTAACAGACCACAGCGTAATAGGTTCCTGCCGGTAGTTTCCTGACCCTGCCACTCATGCTGTGCTACGCTGCAGGGCTCCAAGCCTGCAAACACTCTTCAGCAAGAAAAGGAGATCATTAATTTAGGAGCCAGATACCCATATTCAGAAAGGATTTATGCACCCAGGAGCTAGTGTTTTGCTGTCTTTATGAGTTAGGGATTTTATAGACCAGGGTTTCTTTCTGATGGAGGTCAAGCGACCTAAGCATCTTTAACATAGCACCTGGATACTGGGCTTTTTCCCCTATGTGAGGAACAACAGCACAGTTCATCAATATGAGGAACAGGTGCACAGGCTCAGACTCTTCAGGTAGGAAAGAGAAGATTAAGGGTCTGACTGATAACAACAGAGGTCTTTAAAACCACGGGTGACACAGGAAAGGTGGCTGGGCAATAACTGTTCACCATAGGGAACAGGTCTTTCCTACGAGGTATAGCCTTAGAAAGATATTTAGGTTCCCTTTAGACCATAAGGCAATGAAGATAAAGTAGGATTTCAGGCGAGTGCCTCGAGATAAGCCCAGTTCATCTGGAGGTTACAGTGCTGCTGAACATCTAGTGCTGACCCAGCATTCGGGCACCAGGGACCACGGGCAGGCCAGTCCCATTGCCCCTACACCGTGTCCCGCTCACAAACCGCGTTTCCCCGCCCCGAGGAATCGGACCCGGCCTCCTGCAGGGCCTATGTGCAGTATGTGAAGCGTTAGGCTTGCAAACTGCATCGGGATCTTCAACTCAGAGTAAAAATAAGGGTTGCCAGCCGGGGAGAAACCCCAGCTGTTCCTTCAACAACTTTTTCTAGTTGTATTAGATGTAGCCCTCTTATTTTTCAGGGGAAATTTTACGATGTTCCAGTGAGGTGCTTTAACGATTGGCAAATGAAACAGATTTCTTTCTAATGAAAGGGGGTTTCCTAAATACTTTTCCCACATAGGATTTTTCTCCAGCAAAATTGTCTTTATTTACAACAATTTCACAGTTCAGTGTGATGTCTGTTCCAAAAGGACCGTGAAGGGAGAGTCACAAAAAGGCAGTTTTCTTTCTAGTTACAAAACAAAAACCCTACTCTATTAGTTCAAAGAATACTAACCTTCAAAACAGCTTGTTTTATTTTAAAAGTTACAATTCCTGAAGCTCTATGGACAGTTCTTTCATTTTCCACATTACTGCAACCACCGGGGAACTCAAGAATTAAAAAAAAAAAAAAAGTAAGCATTAGTCAAAATGAATTTTGAATAATGGATTCTCTTTTTGTAAGCCCATTCAAAAGGGGAAACAAAGATTTCTTAGAGAGTTTAAACTGTAAGTGACCAAGGGGACACTGCAACCTTTTGTCCCTGGATCGATTTTTTAAAGCGAGAGGGTTTTTCAGATGATAATAAAGTGAATTTCTCTCCTCACAAGTCCTCTGGCACCTTGTGTCATTCTCTTTTTCCTTCAAACACCAAGATGCTGTCTATGCTGTTACCAGCTAAGAAATGTGGATCTCTTCATCGCCGGTCTTCCAGTGTCACGACAACATGGCCTCTACAGTTAGAATTACCGGCTCTTGTTTTTTGAAGGCAAACGTGACTGTAGTTTATTTTGCTTTGGAAAAATGTTGCTGGGACTTGTTATGGATGGATGTGCATCTTCACTGCTGCCTGGCTGACCGAGCGATGTGGCTGCAGGCAGACCTTGCACTGGGGATGAGCTCGCCTGCTCAGGACCATTCACATGCCACTGGGAGAGCAAAGGCTGAGGAGCTTCACTCTACAGTTAAACCTTACTAACTAGCTTCATGAATATCTGTCCCTGGGCCACCCATCACTCAAGCATCACCTCAAGCAGTTGTTCTTCTAAGGAGGGATGTAAGTGCTGGGAATGGCGTTCTCCTCTGCCCTCCCCCCTTACAAATTACATGGAGTGTTTGCAGAGCTTAGCTGCCGATGTCTGATACGGTATCTCATTATCCAAGCTGTCCTCCCACCTGTACTTTATCTGATTGCAGGTCTTAGTCATAGAGTCAATGAATAAATAGTCTGAATGGAAGTTTGAGCAGTAGGAGGAAGGATTATGGAGGCCCCCACGGATCCACCAATACTCAGCATCTGCGCTCCTGTGTTTTCTGCAGTGCGTGCGCCTTGCTGAGCCATTCCGTAAAACAAAAGGGAAGCACAGAGCAAAACGGCTGGGCCAAAACCAGCAGCGGGTACTGGAGCAGCACAAAACCCAGGATGAATGTCTTCCCTCGGGACAGATGCCTGTTGCACTAGAGATTTGGGTCTGTCACCAGATCTTTGGAGTTTATACATTTTCCTGAAGCAGATTTTGTGTTTGTGAGCTTTAAAAATCCATAGCAAGGATCAGTGCCACGGTCAGTGCCATGGTCAGCTTTATGAAACAACATAGGTTAAGAAAATTAAAAGCTTTAAAAATTTAGTTAAAAACACAGGAGAGGGAATGTTGGTAACATGGCGTCTTGTAAAGATGCATCTACAAAGATAGGTAAAACAGGAAATTCAGATAAAAGGTCTTCTTTAGTAGCGAAAAACATTTAGAAATGTGAAGTTCAAGTAAGACAGTCTTAACCACAAGTTTTCTAAAAAG
This sequence comes from Falco biarmicus, assembly GCF_023638135.1. Classification (NCBI taxonomy): domain Eukaryota; kingdom Metazoa; phylum Chordata; class Aves; order Falconiformes; family Falconidae; genus Falco; species Falco biarmicus. Next base: position 5,908,551 of record NC_079293.1, on the reverse strand, counting down.
ACCATGAAAATAACCAGAGAACAACCTCTCCATCTGGAATTAACTAATAAGCGTGAAGGCTGCAAGGGTCAGCAGCCTGTGCAGACCCTATTTTTCTTCCCAGATGAGAGGTTAAGTGCATAGGTTTCGTGTGTCCTGGGTCTGGCTGACTACGAAATCAGGAAATCACCAGGGATCAAGAGCCCCTTCTTTGCACTGAGACAAGATCCACTGATAAGAGCAGCTCCGGAGCAGGCAAATGCTGCTGCAGGGCAATCAGACAAGCTTGCCTGCCTCTGTTAACATACATGTCCCACATATCAGGGAAGAGCACTTCAGCTAGCTTTAATCAGGTTAACTCACATCACAAGGCCATCCAGCTGCAGGGACAGGGAACTCCATGGCTGAGAACGTACCGTTTCTTGGCTGGGTGAATTCACCTATTGAGCACTCCATGCTACGTCGCGTGTTTCTCATATCAGCACTTCTACAAATACAGTCTGCAAAACAAATGGACATCTTTTTCTTTTCTGCACCGTCAGGCACAGATTTATGGTGGAAGAATGTTTCTGTCCCCATAACTCATCTCTGAAGAAAGAGGAGGCACAGGAAGAAGGTCTTCCCGTCACAGCTTGGTGGGAAAGGCAGCGCTTACATGTTTTGACAGTGTAGGGTTGTACAACTGATTACTGTAAATTCTGCTCCAAAAAAGGTTGCAAGATCCAGCTACCCATGTCTTCTTGGCTCAACGGTATGGAAAAATACAGTCTCTGGTGTTCAAAGGTTAAACATCTCAGGATTTAAAGTAAGGCATGAAAATGGGATAGTGAAGGGAAATACAAGGAATGAGACCAACCTTACACAAGTATTTTGTGCAGTATAAAAGAAAAGGACTTTTTAAACGCACAGCTCTAAGGGTCTAAACTGTTAGAGGAGATGATGAGTTTTAAAGTTATTTTTTATTTGATAATCTCTTTAGAGCATTTATGGTAGGTTTAGAGTATTATTTATTACAAATTATTACAACTAGAGTAAGCAGCTACTCTAGTTGTTTACAAGAAGTCTGGGTACTTTACCATCCCAGAGAATTTTTTTATGTCTGACTAAAGACAGGATGAAATCTGCATTGAGTCCTAGTTTGTATCAGATTGCAGCTCAGCAGCATCTTATGAGCTTTCACTGCCTAAGATTTACTAATTTTTTTATTGAAAGTAGATAAAAAAGAGTAATCATCTGTGAATGATAATTATACCACTGCTTGTGGGAGGAAGCATGGTTTGAAGATCATCACTAATTATTGTTTCTCGTTTGCATGTGCCAAGATCTACACCAGAAAAGCTTACCTCTGAGGTGTGGTCCTGGATGGATTTCATTCAAACCAGCTTTGCAAAACTGCCAGCTTGCGGTCTCTCATTGACTCTGGAGCAGATTGATTCAAGCCCAGGTTTTCAGTGGTTAGGCAAAAGGATGCATTTTCAAATGAGTTAGTTACACCATGGCAAAACTCATCCTGGAGATTCTTAAATGAGTTTAAAATGGGTCTACATCAATTTGGCTTAAAAATGTGCCTTACCAGTTGAAAAGAAATCAATAAGCCTACTCTAAAGGGTTTGATTAACAGTGTACAGTTTCTTATAACCGGAATTTCAGGTTAGAGTATAATTGTTTTCAAATATAATGACCTTGTGCAATGCCAACATGACAGAAGCATTTATGAAGTGGATGGGAAGAACCTGTAGGAAGCTGCATACCTATAGCAAACTGCATCATTGTATACATTTTGTTAGAGAAGAGTGCAGCCAGGAATGTCAACAATGAACAGACAAATTTCTCCCACTTTCAGGGCATAAAGGTTGGAGCTGGGGCATCCTGAGGGAGACAAGTCTTAGCCCTGACCTCATCCTGAGCCAGAGCCTCTCTTACCCCTCCAGAGAGAAGATATTGATGGGCTGCTTTTGGGGAAACAGCACTTCCCCTCTCCCATCGATTTTCTCCCAGGATCCTAACTGGGAAGGAGATCCTCCAGGCTGGCAGTGTCTACTGGGAAGGGAGGTTAAGCTGCCCTGACAAGCAGGGAAAGATCCACTTTCTGGTGCTGAGAGTTAAAACATCCTGGTCACACTGGTAGTCGTGCTAAGCTCTTCAGCAAAAGGGCAGCAAAAGGGGCAGAAATAACAGGGCTAAAGCGCTGCTTTGCAGTTTGCTGTTTCAGAAACCCTGTAGACAGCATTTAGTTTTCAATGCACAGTATGCAGAGCCACTAGAGTAAGTGCACACACACAAAACTGGCCTGCATGAGCGCTTGGTTTTGCTCTTGCACGGGTGAGAGGACATGGTCACACCTCATCGTGCCGAGGAGGTGATGGGCAGCTACCAAAGCCATCAGGTCTGGTGCAGGCTTTGACACAGCAGCACCAGGGTGCTGCATCCCTCTGTGCCCTGGGTCTCCGTGCTGGCCAGCATGGGGAAAAGCACCTGTCCCGCCACACCTCCCAACCGTGGTGGTAGGTTTGTCTCATGGTGCTCTGGTCTGTACAACAGGTTGGGTTATTGCCCCGATTTCAGCTGCAGGTAAGCAATGCATACAGCCTTTTATCCTTGTTATCCCTTCTCCCACTTCTTATCCCTTCTTTTCATCATCCTTGACCCTCCCTTTATCCCAGACTCCTCTCAGATGGACAACCCTGCCCAAATTGCCAGCTCCCAGTTGTTCCAGCTTTGCAACATCCATACCCAAATCTGGTATTTCTGATATGGTTACATAGGCAAGTTCAGGTTTATATGCAATTACTGATGCAATGACTGAGGTGCTGCAGGCTGCGCTCCCAAAAAGTCCCCCGCACTTCTCACATGACTCCATCTCAACCACCTGCAAAACCCATCCATCCCTTGAGGCACCATCTGTGACTTCTGTCAGGTGCCTGCACTGATATCTATCATGTCCAGCGATTTCTATTGTCGTACCCAGCAGCCTCCCCTGTGCTGTTCACTCAGGCCATCCTCTGGCCAGGACCGACCGGGGTCCCCCCGCACCCATCTTCGTTGCACAAACATGCTGGAGAACGGGACGCAGGCTATTATATCCTTGATTACAATGCACTGTGCTCTGGTTATTTACGTCAGGGTGAGTACATGTGTGAGCGTTAGTTGGATGCCCACAGATATACAGATACAAACAGCTATCCCTCCACATCCCTTGCTTAATGCTGGGTTCCTCCGACCTGTCTTTCCATCATGCTGCACAGTTCATCAGTGTGCACAGGGAAAATCTAACTTGAAGGTCAAATTCATAGCTCAGTTCATACAAAATTCATAGTAGTTTCATTCTTGGCCTCATTCATTCTGTGCAGAAAAAGGTCACAACCCTAAATCTGAGGCCCTATAGTATAGCTAGGAATTTTGTAAAGATAGGTTCTTACACGATTTCAGATCTCACACAAAAATAGCCATTTCATTTATTGTCCTACCCCAATTTATGCTGTTGTAAGGGAACTTTGACCCACCTTCTGACAGTTTGCCTTCATTTTGCCTACAGTACAGCTGGCATGAAAATCTCATGCTGTGAGTGTGAATATGAGCTGCCTGGTGACAGCAAGATTTTATTTTGCTGACAGTCCTGTCACAGATTGGTGTGATTCTGACTATTTCCACTTTCTCAGCTTCTGGGTACCACTTTTACCGATATGACATGTTACAAACTATGTCAGTGCCTGTATAAATTGCAGTCAGTTAAGACTGCTGCCATAACATGACCTCTGCAGCACTGAGATCCTCAGAGGCCCAAAGCAAGACCAGCTTGCCAGAGTACAATACAAAGTATTTAGAAACCTATAATCTTCAGTTAAACTCAGCTATATCTGCTGGTTACCAGGGAGCCATGAAGTCCATGATCACCTGAATTTACAAGAGCAGGATGATCTGGAAGGTTGCAAGACCTTGCAAAATAAATTTGAAGTGAAAGGCTTGAACTTCATTGCTTTGTATGTGAAGTTGGAAGAGACAACCTCTCTGAGGTAACAAGGAAGAGTATTGGAAGTTAGCATCTTTCCATAGTTTGAAATACCAACATTATCATAAATATGTTAAGTCATATTTTCCATAAGCTAACTACCTGTCTCACAAAGCACACCACAGATTCTTGCTCTTCACTTTTACAATTACAGAAATATTGAAAGTGAAAAGCACTCAGACCAATTCAGGGTTTAGCAACGTCAGCTGACTTATTGCTGTCAAGGGCACAAAGACGTATCATTTGCACAGTGCCATAATTGCTTAGAGGAAATGTAAAACTGTGGATGTAAAGGAACTAACCTGCCCTGCACATACACATGTGCAATGCCAGTCCCCCTTGTCCTCTCTAAGTGATGTTATTCTATTTCTTAAGTTGAAAAGTCCAGTGGCCAAGGAGTGAGAGTCAGTCTGTCCACCAGAAATTCAGGGTATTTTGCTACACAGTGGTCCTCTGCTGAGAAGGTGGAGATATTTTCTGGCAGGAGCAGACATGGATGTTGCCATCTCACAGCTTAAAGCTGTCCAGTTGCTTTTAAGGAACAATTAATCATCTTCTTCCCCCTTTCCTCCCCCTAGACAGCACTCAGTGTCATTACTGATAATCAGCTAATATGAAACGTGATTGATTCCCCTTTGGAGGAACCCAGATGAATTTCTCCCACCAAATCAGTAAAATTAGTCTCTGTGTGTAAAATTCACTCTGTATGAAATGACTGACAACCTAAAGGGATACAGCTGCAAAACGTAAACATGTCAGGGCTTTTAGTGAGAGTACTTTAAATAACTATGTTATTAATGTCCCTTCCAAAAAGTCACTTATGAAACCATAATCAATTACTATAGTGATAGTAATACTATATATAGCAGTAGTATGCAAGTGATAAGAGATACTGGAAATCAGCTATTATTGACTAGAGATAGCAAAATTATCTGTGTTAACGTATGTGGCTTTTTCACTAGCTCCTTTGTAGCTAGTGTCTCTACATGTGTTTCTCATAAATGACCTAACACTCAGACTGTAAATATTCCAATACAGTGTTTTCACGAGATCAGCTCTCAGCATCCCTATGCCCCTTCCCCAGTGCCCCAGGACTGGTACCTGTCCTGGTCATGCCAGCCCTGCCTTTCATGTGGCCTCAGCTGAGAAGCGAATCATGGAGGTGCCCTGGCCAGACCAGAAAATGAGTGTGAAGAATATGAAGCTACATCAGTTCTGCAAACTAATCCTCAACTAAGTGAAAGGAACCTCTTGCACCAGGATTACCCCAGCAGGCTTTGCCTTCCTGGATCACAGCCTGGGTTCTTTTGTTATGTTTCAGACTAAATGGTCCCTGATTCTGCTCAGAGGCTGCCAGGTACCACCAAAGACAGACAGTAAACAAAGAGTTAAAATATAAGGTCTACAACATATATGATCATAAACACACCGGCATTTTTAAAAATTAATGATAAGCAGCATTTAGATCCTGCCCCGTATTAATAAGCAAGGCCAAGCAGTGCCATCTCCAAGTAAATGACTTCCCATTTTAAGAACCCATCACTTTTCTGAGCCAAACTACTCCATATAGGTGCTTTCTATTTCAAAAGCAGAGAGGCAAAAGCTGGACAAGCAAGGACAGTGAGGGGCAGGCTGGGGCACGGGCACTGCGGGAGGCTGGGCACAAGCCCTGGCCAAGCCGCCGGAGCCGGGGGCGGTGAGTGGCTCCGACAGCGGCAGCAGGTCACGGAAGCCTCGGGATGCGCCGTCACAGGAGGTGACCTGGGAGGAGAACAGCAAGGGCTAACAGAGGCACGTGGTCAGGGAGGCAGAAGTTGGGGTGAGATTGTAGAGAAACAAGGATGGGTTGGAAAGGGGAGCAGCAAGAGGAAACAGCAGGAGAAAGGAAACACAATGCCTACGGTGTTACTAAATAGTGGTATAATGCCAGTGTGCATCTTCATACTGTGGGTGAGGGATGACAAGAGGCACAGACTTAAGCCATAGAGGAAGCCTTCAGCCTGACGTCTCCAGACTGTTCAGCATTTAAATATATTGCCTTAATAATGCTTGTTCTTGTGTACAGTATTGTCCTGGTTTCAGCTGGGATAGACTTAATTTTCTTGTCAGTAGCTGGTGCAGTGCTGTGTTTTGGATTTAGGATGAGAATAATGTTGATAACACACTGATGTTTTAGTTGTTGCTAAGTAGCACTTACTCTAAGTCAAGGACTTTGCAGTTCCCCGTGTTCTGCCAGCAAGCAGGCACGCAAGAAGCCAGGAGGGAGCAGAGCCAGGACAGCTGACCTGAACTGGCCAAAGGGATGTTCCATACTGTAGACCATCATGCTCAGTACACAAACTGTGGGGAGTTGAGTGGGGAACACCAATCGCTGCTCGGGGACTGGCCGGGCATCGATCAGCAGGTGATGAGCAACTGTATTGTTCATCACTTGTTTTTTTCCCCTTGGGTTTTATTCCTCTCTCTCCCTCTCCTCTTCATTACAATTATTATTGTTGTTGCTGTTGTTGTTGTTATTATTATTATTATTATTATTAACTGTATTTCAATATTAAACTGTTCTTATCTCAACCCGTGGGTTTTACCTAGGGGTTTTATGTACCACAGCTGCACGGTATGTAGTTGCCAGCTGGGGTTAAACCATGATGGGTACTTACATTGTCTGAATTGCTAGGGGCTCATTTCCCATAAGGAACACAGGAATTAAATATGAATTGACTCACCAGTGATGGGATTTGACATGAAGCGATGGGCTTGCCTGGTCTAAGGTATCTGCAGACCGGTGTTCTGCAGGGCCGATGCTTGCTTTCTTTATATTTTCCCCCGTCTTCCATTATTGCAATGGTCTTCCATGGAAAAAAATGTTGGCTTTGCTGGGCAGTGAGCAGACCTAAACAACCAAACTCCCCAGTGTAACCAGCAGTATCCTTTGTCCTAATGGAAACCTGGTGCTTGGGTCTGATAAAGTGTGATGGGGTTTGAAGACAAGTTCATTAAGTAAAGGAAGAATTTGTTTCTCAGAGTATCCTTGTGCTGCAGAGAGCAGGCAGAGCTCAGAAGTTCCTACCAAATTAAAAGTGCATGTAAGCAGTGCTCGCAGCAAATACGGTGGGGACCACACAGGACAGGGAGAAATGCCAGGGCCATGAAACTTCAGGGCTCCCAGAGAAGTGAAGGACAAGCAGAAAAAATGCTGCTTACATCAAGAAGCAGCAAGACCTCTCCCGTGCATGAACAAGATGAATAGGCAGTTATGGAGGACATGTGAATCCCATGGTGTCTTCCAGTACCTTTGAGTGTGCTTGTGGACTAGGGGGCACTTGCTAAGTGATGATGCTGAGGAAAGCATATGGATTGCAATTGCTTCTGGTCCATGCTCCAGAAGTGCAAAGAGGCAGAGAAAGCCTCTTTGCCTTATCCTCTGGTCAAAGCATCAGAAATAATAAGGGTACAAAATAATGAAATCAAGATCTGTCTTGACAGAGGACACTCCCAACAACAATTTGTGAAGAAGGTTTGAGCTGAAGTTTTGGCTTTAGGCCTAAATGACCAAATTGGCATTTCCAGTGCCGTAACAACCTGAAGACTGATGAATGAATTTCCTTCTGGCTTGTCCAGCCTATTCCTAATAAGCAGCCCCGATATTTTCTCCCAGGCCATTCATACTCAAAAGCAGTTTCTGAAGAGTGGAATCTGCTTCAGGCAGGAAGGGGCTTCTGCTGTCCCTTGGGTAGAATTTAAAACTCAAATTTTGCTAACCCAGAGTCCATGACGATACAGATCTGCTTTTCTAGGGCCTATCCACAAAGAACAGTCATCTTCTGAAGTATCTATTTTTGATTGTTCCTCATTCAGCTCATTCAGAAGACGTCATTCCAATTTCTGAATAAGAGCATATGTACACAGAGCTAAGCAGCTGACTAGCTTTAAATTCATAACTCCTCATTCAAATTCTTAATTCCTCATTAGCTTGCACGTGCAAATTCTCTCAGAGCCTAATCCAAGTCCCACTGGTGTCAGTGAGAATGGATTTTACCTCTCAGATTTAGCCATCTAAATATCAGGCATGTATTCTAAGTGCAACTGTGAAGGAGCCACTTGTAGTCAAAATAGAGAAAGATCAGCATTTCCAGGATGTGGTTCACAGCATCTGCCTTAAAGATTGTCTTGAGAGTGGGCAAGTGTATTTCTGGCAGCCGCTATCTCATTCCTCTGCCAGCTGAGGTAGCCTGTACGACCAGCCTGGAGGATTCCTTACTCTTCAATAAGTGAAGCCAGAGGAAGGAATCTTTCTGTTTATTTTAATGGAAAAGGATCCAGGCTTTCAGTTTTCTACATCCTTTATGCCAAGATAAATTACAAATGAGTAAGCAAGGCCCCAGAGGATATCCCAAGTTGCATTTCACAGACTGCTAACTCTAGCTTCAGTCAGCATTTGGGACGTATGGAAAAGACATAAGAACTCCTGAAACAAAATCAAACCTTTTTCTTAAATTATTGTTTGTACCTTGCATCATACTGGACTGCCTGACAGAGGGCACAATTTGATAGAAAGCTCAGAGCAAAGGCAAAAGCTTTTTGTCTGTTTCCTCTAAAGACACACGCAGTGGGATATGTGAAATGTCAGGAATAATTAGACAAAGCTATATAAGCTCCTAGCAACACTGATGTGCTGTGTAAAACTAAGCGTTTGCCATAAAGCTTTAAACATTGTTTGAAAGCTGCATGTTAAAGGTAACGTGAGTGATTTTTAAGTACTGTTTCTAAGACATTAATACAGACATGGATATGAAAAAGCAGAATAGAAAGCTATGAAACGCTGGCACACCTTTGCAAAGATAGGCTGCTCTGTTTGTTTTTTCCCAAAGGTGATATGTAGAAGTAATTGATCCCTCTCATATAGCACTTTAAATGGAAAGGCAGATTTTCTCAGCTTTTCATCTGCTGGAGCATATTTAACAAGCAGGAAAAGGATTAGCTCCTGGTATTAGTAATTCACAGAGATCATAGAAATGTTTGTTGGAAGGGACCTCTGGAGGTCCCTTAGTCCAATCTCCCACTTTAAGTGAGATCTCCAAAACCAAAGGAGAAATAACAAGTTCACAGGAGCAGGAAATCTGGTCCAAAGTGCCCTTTGGAAAAGAAAAAGAAATTAACTATGAACGCAGAGAAAAAGGGAGAGAAAAGGCAGGAGAGGAGAAGAGAAGGAAAAACTGGCCAACATTTTTATTTCAGGTGGTAATATTAGAAGCGTAGGGCTTTTTGCCAAAAGGCAGGATTTTTCTAGGTTCACTAACAGACGTGGTTTTATCTTCTAGGAAAACAATGAACAGGAGGAAACCTGGAAGCTTTTTGCTGCTCTGTTGAATATGGGATTATAAAGGAAAATCGCGCCTAGAGCATCTCTGTCCCTCTTTCAAATGGGTGACTTCTGAACCTGGAACTCTTCATTACCTGAAGCAGCAACTTCTTTCACTGTGCATCCTGGAGGGGAAAATGAATTTCACAAATTGTACTACTGAAGCCAACGTGGCTGCAAAGCCTAAAACAGTAACTGAAAAGATGCTTGTTACCCTGACCTTGGCCACAATTACAACCTTGACTATGCTGCTGAATTCTGCTGTAATTGCAGCAATCTCCACAACCAAGAAGCTCCACCAGCCGGCAAATTATTTAATATGTTCACTAGCTGTGACAGATCTCCTAGTTGCTGTTCTCGTCATGCCCTTGAGCATCACTTACATAATGATAGATAAATGGACTTTGGGATACTTCATCTGTGAGATCTGGCTTAGCGTCGACATGACCTGTTGCACGTGTTCAATCCTTCATCTGTGTGTCATTGCTCTGGACAGGTACTGGGCAATCACAGATGCTATCGAATACGCTAGAAAAAGAACGGCAAAAAGAGCTGGGCTAATGATAGTCACTGTGTGGACTATCTCCATTTTCATATCAATGCCCCCTTTGTTTTGGAGGAATCACCACAGCGTCAATATTCCCAGTGAGTGTCGCATTCAGCATGACCACGTCATCTACACTATTTATTCCACATTTGGGGCATTTTACATCCCCTTGACTTTGATCCTGATCCTGTACTACAGAATTTACCATGCTGCAAAGAGCCTTTACCAAAAGCGGGGTTCCAGCCGCCACCTCAGCAACAGGAGCACCGACAGCCAGAACTCCTTTGCCAGCTGCAAGCTCACACAGACATTCTGCGTCTCGGACTTCTCCACGTCTGACCCAACCACAGAGTTCGATAAAATCAATGCATCCGTGAGGATCCCTCCTTTTGAGAATGACTTAGACCTGGCTGGTGACCGGCAGCAGATCTCCACAACACGAGAACGAAAGGCTGCTCGCATTTTGGGGCTGATTTTAGGTGCTTTCATTTTATCCTGGTTGCCCTTTTTCATCAAGGAGCTGCTTGTGGGCCTCCACGTTTGCACTGTTTCTCCAGAAGTAGCGGACTTCTTGACCTGGCTTGGATATGTCAACTCCCTTATCAACCCTTTGCTGTACACTAGCTTTAATGAAGACTTCAAGCTGGCCTTTAGAAAGCTCATCAGGTGTCGAGAACATACTTAGAAGTACTGGGAGATGATGCTGCTGACATGGCTCCCGGCCTTAAGAGCGAGCAAAATAATTTGACTGTCACCACTTCCCTTGACAAAGGGGATCTTTGTGTTTGCCTATTTGCTTGACTTATCTTTAGCCTGTAATTCATTATGCCGTTTTTTACTTCTACTGTTATCCATGGTAAAGAGTTTGAAATAAATCTGTTCTACAAAGGAAAAGGTTTTTTAGCAATGAAACAACAACAAAACAGAAACTATTAGCTACTCATGTTCAAGACATTTTGTGTAATCAATTTGAGAAGCAAACAATTATATTCACTTTTATACTTTTTCCATTTAAGAATCAAGTGTCTAAATTAACATGCACTGTAGTAATATAAAGGCTTATAAACTGAACCTCATAAATACATACTCAAAAATTAATAAACACCTCATGGTCATGACAGTGAAAAAGCAAATCTTTACTGTGGCATTCGGAGAAAACTGTAGCAGCCGTTTAGAGGGAAAATAACCACCATTACCAGCCTGGGCTAAGGCAGAATAAAACACTCCTTTCTTCAGGAATACCATCCCAAAACAGAAAGCAAAATTCAGTTAATTACATCTAAAATTGTATCCCATTTTGTACTCCAAAGTAATTATTCTTTTTTGTGTAAGATTCCAGATTTATGTTCAAAGTATTGGGCAGACACCTGTGCAGTTTGTTTGGCCATTGAGGACGCAGCTAGCAAGTGTCACGCTTGTGAGACCAACTGCACATCTGACGGGTCACGTTTTTAATACCACTGACCATGCTTCTTCAGGGCCCAGGCCTCGTGCCTTGGTCCGTTCCGGGGCGGTAGCACTTACTTGTGCCACACCTCACCTGGACCTTGCGATGCACGACACCACGGACTGATTGATCTTACCCTGCCAACTTAAAACAACTGGGTATCTTCTCAGCAGGCCAGCAATATACAGAAATTCAGAAACTTCCTCTAAAACCAAATTATTGTCTGTTTGAACAGCAGCAGAGAAAAGTAGGGAAAATAATTGTCTTAAATAGCAGTCTGCGCATCTGCCTTATCGTCATTTTACAATTCTCAATGGAATTCTTCCCAGCTTAACCTATGGTCAGGTCCTCTAGCAGGATTTCTTGCCCTGGGAGTCCTTCATGGAGTTACTTCCCTTTGTCTTGAGAGACAGACTTACAGTCCTTTGTATCCTGCTTCTGTGCTTATGGAAGTTAAAATGTCCTGGTTCAGGCATTGTGGAAATCAGGCTGGGAAGGGGCAAAATCAAACCTGAGAATCTGGTATTGTTCATTAGCAACTCCTAAGCACCATTTAAATATTTATTACTTACCTTGCACCATAATCTTCTTCCCTGTCCATTTTGCTGGACAAATTATTTTTTAATTATACCAATATACTGTATAGAAAATACCACATACATCAACCTGACATGCAATAACAGTGAACTATAGTATGGCAGCTCCAAATCCATCAAAACAAGTATTAGAGATAGCAAAAGTGTTGCAACAGCACTGGAAGTCATCTTTGAAAAATGTTTTGAAAATTTACAAGACGACAATCATTTTTCTTATCAAGAGTCAAGGAAGTGGTAAGTAACATGTAAGTAATAAACTCCACAAGGAGCTGAGAAATGGCATCATTGGTGAGAGAGAGTGTTCGCTTGGAAAGACACAGTGCTGCAAGCTGAGTGTAAGTCAAGTCTGAAGGTGACAAAAGTGTGACCTGCTGCTTAGCCACATGCAGTGGGATTCTGCTTTAAGGATGCCAAGTTTTCCATGCTTGAGTTTAGGAGGTTTATCTCCAGCTGCTCTTCCTAAGCTTTTGTCACAGCTGCCTCCTCCAGCTGCCTTTGGAGTCCCTACAGCTAACATCAGTATCTGAAAAGAGGCAAAAATAATGTCAGCCACTGAAAGCATCTTCTAATGAGGAAGCACAGAGATCCATTGTGGTTTTTGCAGCTTGTTGGTGGTGGAAACTGTTGATTGAAGCTGGAGAAGAGTGGCCTGACCCTGCCTATTTGTAAAACTTCCAAAGCAGCTCCCCAGAGTATGTATGTTATTAGGGAAATAAAATACCCAGGAATTAAAGTAAGAAGTAGACTTTGTAAGAACTGCTGCAGAATTTTTTTTTGCAGCAAGCTTAATAGAAATAATTAATAAAGAACACGGGTTGTGCATAATTTCCCCCAAAAAGGTGACTGTGGCAGGGAAGACAAGACAAATGGGCAGTTGTTGCTAGAAGAGAGTGGGTTTTGGTGTCCCTTGGGCAGTTTGCTGCTCTGCTACGAGGATGCTCAGGTACATCAATGATCAGAAAGGGAAAAGTGAACGTGTGAGGCTGCCCCAGCAGACAGCCTGGGTCACTCCAAGGCGCTCAGCTAAGGTGAGACAGATGCTGCACCCCATCCAGCTTCTCTGGGGCTGCCTCTGGGACTGGGGTTCAGCCATGGCATGGGCTGTACGGGCGGTCTTTGCTAGAAGGGAAAAGGGAAAAGATGGGAGTGACAATGCTGGTAAAAGGTGTTTCAGAGGTGAAAACCAACAAAATGAGATAGGCTGCCAGCTCTGACTGCTGCTTCTAAGGGGCACATGGGCACACAGAATAATTTAGGTTGGAAGGGATCTTTGGAGGCCAACCAGTCCAACCCTCGCTAACAACCGCACTCAAAGTGGGACCGAACCCACAGCAAGACGCAGCTGCTGGCATGCCATGTGGGGTCACGTTTCTCATGCAAAATTAATGGCTTAGTTAACTTTGTCACCTACACTGATGCTTGTTTAAAGCCAGAAGTATGGTAGAAGGACCAGAAATGGTGAACATGACCTCCACAGCATCTGTTGTAGGTAGGTAGAAATGTTTCAGAGACGGGTATGGAAGCTGTAAAATACAGTAACTTCATTTCTGCTAATGTCTTAATAGAATCTGATCTCCACTCTTACCACAAACTACCAATCAGCTTGAAGACTCTATTCACCGTTAATATTTAGAGGTAATTAACAGGAAAAAACAGATGGATGGGTAATTTTTGTGCTTCCCTGTTAAATAAAGACTCACCATGCACTGCCAGCTGACTACAGCTTTTCTAATTAAGTCATTAGCTAAATACAGAGCTATGTTTTCCAACAAATGCCACTAGACTGATGAAAATGTCCTGTACATTTTCCACAAGCTCAGACTCAAAGTCAGGAACAAATTAAAGGATTGGTTTCTTAAAACAATTTAACTTGATCAGCAATTACCTGTTGTCTCATGGAAATAAAAACTGCTAGTCTGGCACCATTGTTTGGCAACTTCATTTTTCTCTGTGTGGCTGATTTTACAAAGAGTTTGGAGACATTTCCTGAACTCTGACTTCTTGTTGATGGCAAGTCCCCATTCATACCTATCCTGGATCAGGCCAAGCCACACCACGGTCTGCAACGCAACCTCTTCCAAGCAAGCTCTTAATGATGTATTGGAGACCTTCAGCCTGCATCCATCTTCCTTATCCTGTCTTCTTTCATTCTCAAAGTCTAATGATTTCCTTAATGTTCCCCTTGCATAGTTGCCTTCCTATCTTCCTATATTTCTCAAAAGGTTTTTCATCCCCTCTCCTCCCCTCTCTATAGCAGCGTTCATACAGATCAGCCTATTCGTCCCCTCTTATCACTATTTCCTCCTACCTTTACGCCCCCAGCCCACCACCCTGCCTTTGGGTTTCTGACTCTCTCTAATCCCTAAATTTATCATGGTGCTACTGGAGTGAGCCCCTACTCTCTCCACCTGTCGCAGCACTGTTATCAGCATTTCCATGATGTGCAGCTGTTCAGACCTGTCAGGTCTTGCTCTGTCTTACATGTCTCCAGGCCTTATCCAGAAGTTTTTCGCTCCGTATAAGCTTTGGAGTGAGTTTATACATCCCTAGCCCTGAAGACTGCACCCATCAGCCAGTTGGCCTTCCCAAAAGACAAATTTTCAAATGCTATTTTACCTGCTATTTTTATCTTGTCATCCTCCTTCCGTACCCTATCTTTGTTGTCCTGTTTCTAACACATTAAAATTGACCCTCACGTTACCATTTTAGGGACCTGTATCTTCACTTTCAGGGACCTGCACAGGTAACTCAGGTTGCATTCTGCTCCTGCTCTTCTGTCTGTGCCAACATCAACTCTCTACTCTGCAAGCTTTGTCTTTACCACCTTCACGCAGCGCAACATCTCTCCTGTTCCTTCCAGCTGATGCCTTTCTCCTTCTCAAACCCACTTCCAACATGACTCATGAAAGAACAGTAGTCAGCATGGGCAGTGGAGAAATTATTGTGTGTGTACCGTCTGTCCTTTTTCTCCCTCTTTCCCACATAGATCATGTCATCTCCTGAGGTGAGCTGCCCTCTCTCCAGTGCACAGCACATCCCAGACACAGCAAAAACACACAAAGAGCCGCGCATATCCTGAGCCATTTACATTTGACTCATCCACATCCCTTTAAAGTTCAGGGTTCCCCACCACAATGAGGTACCGAGCTGTTCGCAGCATGTGAGATTCATTTTGTTGATCATCCTGCCTGGAGATAGATGATAGGATTGAACTTTCCAAAACCATTTACAATAAAGTCCCTGTTTCACCAAGTTTACATAAAAAGCTGTCACTGTTCAGACTTCACTGTCATGTACCTGAGCTGTCTAGTTTTCTATAGCTGTCCTTTCTTATTTCTCTGTAGTGCCAGCAGACCCTGTCCTTTGCATGTACCAGGAGGGAACAAAATAAAAACAAAACAAAAAAAAAAAGGTAAAATGAATAAGATAATCTTTTCTAAGGACTCCCTTTCCACTCCTCAAAAAGTAAAGAGCGTTGCAGTGTTGAAGGGAAATACAGGCTTCCAGCACAAATGCAGATTGTCCTTGTGCCTGAGTGTTGTTTAACCCTTGCAAATATCAGTAACAGACAGGCTGATTTTTCTTTTACACACCCAAATGATTTGTGTGAAGAATTGTCTTAAATTGCTCTAAGTGGACACAGTAAATAGTGTGATATTTTTTGTCTAGCCAATATATTACAAGTTTTATTTCCTAAGAGACGCCCCAACACATAATCCTTTTGTAATTGCTATCTGTTTTAATCCTGAGACTAAAAAGAATAATTTTTTTAAAAATTATCTGTTTGAATAAATGCCAAGTCCATCATCTGTAAAATTATTCTTCAACATTCTCTATTTTATGCTATGTATGTAATATTTCCAATGTTGCTGCCCCCCCCGGCCACTGCCCGAGGGGGTTTACTTTTTCATTAATCCCACGTAGACAATATTATGTGATGAGATTACTCCTTCCCACTCAGTCTAAATTAGCCATTTGCTACATTCAAATTATTGTTAACTTGAAATTATCTCCTGCCATGTCTATCAGCCCTGGGGAACAATTTAGAAAATGTCTTAGAGTTTAATGTGTCCCCACCCAAGTATACAGCAACTTCACTGCTGATCACTGCTCAGTAAGTGTGACCGGGAAGAATTCAGCTAATTTCTATAAGTGCTGAATCAGCCTTTAACAGTAAAGTTTTAGTGTTGCTACTGTAAGTAGAAGATGTAACCATGAATGAGCTGTGGGAAAAAGTATGTATTACCAAATGATATGAAACTCTGTCCAAAGACCTAAGGAAGATGTATTTGTTTTAACTTTTTTTCCTTCTTAATCACTTTTCTTTCCTCTTCATTTCAGTATTTCCTGGTCTGTGGCTCCTGTTCATGAATTTTTCCCTCCATTCTTCCCTCTTTCTCCTTCCTTTCCTTTGCAGCCATCCTCCACACCACAGTGGCATCCAGTAACCTGTAGCAAAAAGCAAGGCGACTTTGTGCTATGTTGATAGGCACCACCTAAGCATCACTCTGCTCTTCATTTTAGGAAATCAGGCTGTAGGCTCTATTCCATGGCGCCGCTGTGCACAGCGGCACTGCTCCGCACAGCCTTTGCTACTGTTTTGTTGAAGTTTTGCTACAAATCAGATTTCTAACGTTTGTCAAGATTCTTCCAACTGAAAGATGCTGCATGATACACCAAAAGGTCTTCCCACGTGTCACAATTTTTTAAGATCTCTTGTTAATAATTCTCTCTCTTCTTCTTTCCCATGCGGCTTCTATCAGTAGAAACTAAAGTCACAGCTAGTATGGTTCCCAGATGCAATAAGCAGTGTTGGGGATGCCCCCCTGCACCACCCCACTCCTCTCACAGCCCCCCATATTTTAACTTCTTCCAGTTGCTCGCACTGCATTCTTAGAAGACATTAGCATATAGATCAGCTCTCTGAAGTTTTCGTGGATTAATTTCTTGCATGACAAATTCTGACCTTCATTCTAGCTGGTGCAAGATCCCATGTCATTAGGGTACTCAAATCTTCTAAAGCACTCTGTTTCCCATACTCATTTCATACACCACGTGACTGCAAATGGGACACATTTCTATGAGGTGAGACATAAAGCACTGTCTCCTTGCAGCTACGCTTTATGAAATACACATTTTGTCAATTAAAGAACAAAATGTAACTTCTGGGAAGAGGAAGGACAGAATACCTATTCATTTGCAAACTCTTGTTTTGCACATAATTTGAAATTATCAGCTTCTGGCTATTAATTTTAAAGGAGCACTAAGAAGCAAAACACGAAATCACATGTGCATGCCTGCAACGAGCAGAGTGACCTTCCAGTGGATTTTTCTTTCCAAAGCTTTTTACAACAACCTTTTCAGGGGAATAGAAAGTTCCACACAAATGACTTCCACTTCTGTGATGCACACAGAAATAATGTCTCATTCCTTTATAGGAGGAACAGCCTGCAAAGCTGCTGGAGTGCTGGGGTAAGCCTCAACAAGCTTATTTCTCCAATAAATAAAAAAAAACAGGCTGACACATCCAGCTTGAGAGTTTTTAAATTGGAGAATCTGACCACTAAAATCAAGCCTACCAGCTAGCGTTTTACTTTTATTCATACATATTCCAGTGCAATTCCTCATTCTTTCATTGCTAAGTCTGTGTACGAGAAATAAAAGGAATCACTTTTTAAATGTGAAGTAACAAGAAAATATTCCATCTCTTATTTTTGCAATTTCAGGAGAACATTTTTGTATTATGACTGGACAGTAATTCTGAAGCAAGCAGAAAGAAAAAAATAATTCAATTAGGTCACAGAAATTAATCTAGGATTGCAAAACTAAGCATGGTTGTCTTGGTCCGATGCTTGCATACACACACAAGTCACAGATCATAATCCTTCAATTTTTCACTACAGCAGTTTCTCTCCTTACTAAAGAGTGGGTTATCTGTGGGTTTAGTTAAGATCGGTAGGAGGCTGCACCCCTTCCTACCACGCATGCAGAGCCCATGGGCAGGAAGGAGATTGAGACCTGGGGCTTCACGGCTATCAGAGGCTGCGCCTTGTCTTCCCCTGCACGCTGGGGACAGGGTGTCAACACTGTCGCCTGCCTTCCTCAGAGCCAGTCTGCCCCCAGCCAAGCTGCTGCCTCCACCTTCACCCAGGGGACTCAGGGCATCTCTGACCAAAATAAACACAGGGGGCGTGAAGGACAGGACCACTGTCTGCCCCGCGCTGTGCACTAAGAGTGTGTTGTGTCCTCCAACCCCATTGCACCAGCAGAGGCAGGTGACAGAGCAGGACAGGCACACCAACAGGCAACAGATGGTGACCAAGCCACATGCATCAGCATCGCACCCCGGGGAGCTCTCAGCACGGCACAGCCCCCAGGGCAGCCACTGTCCCTCTCCCTGCAGCATGGCCCAGCACACCAAACCTGCTCCACACCAGTGATGCCGCTCAGACCTGCAGCAGAAACCCCGGGGAGAGCAGACCTGCCTGAACTGAGCCCATGCTACCATACCCTGCGACTCCAGCCCAGCCTGCGTGACGCACGACAGCAAGGCAGACAACAGCAGGGGCTGAGCGTTGCCCCTCCATGGGGTTGTACTCACGTGTCAGCCCATGCAAAAGCCCGGCCCACAGCATCTTGACCAGCGGTACCCCAGGAAACGTAGAAAGGACACGTCAGCCTGTGTTACAGGGATGCCTTTGCTTGGCTCGGCCAACCTGCCTTCTGCTGCCAAACTCTTCTTCGTACTGCAAGGAGGCACATATCCCCAGGGCAACAGACCAACTCAGGGGGTAAAGCAGCCACAACAGGGACAGTTTCTAAACCTCCCTGTTCCCTAAAGCAAGCTAACAAGTCCAGATAGTCCACAGAGCAGAACACTACCAAGCAGGAGATTCAAACCCACTGTAAAAGAAAGCATTGCCATTCTCCACACCCACTGGTCCCACCTGGAAACAAGCCATTTCTCTCCCACAGACACCGCAGTGACCTCCAGGCTCACAGAGGTACCGACAGACCATACCCACTGCTGAGACCAAACCTAGCTCCCACGCAACGCAAGCCAAAGCACACACCAGCCAGTACTCATCATCAAGGCAATTAACAGCCTACCTGACAAAACCAAAGGAAGGGCTGGAAACACCCACCATGCAGTGACACCACGAACCCCTGAGCGCGGCAGGTGGGCTTCCCGACACCTCCTACAGCAGCCACCAGCGTTCACAAAAGCAACCATAGCCAAGGCCTTACCAGTCTTTAAAGGGCCTGTTGTGGTGACAGCAACTTCTCAGCTCACTGCCCAGCTCGAGCAGCTGAGGAAACGCGATGGAAGAGACTAAAAACCCTTTCCCCCCTCAGGCTGGGGGACTGCAAGCTGGTGCCGCTGCAGCCCCAAAGCAACCACACACTGCTGGCCTTGCTGCTCTCCACCCTCCGAGCAGGCACAAGTATGGAATAAGGGAGTTTTGGTCACAGCTGATAGCTTAGCTTACCTGTAAACGCTCCATATGGCAACCACCAAAAGCAGCCATAGCACTCGGCAGCAGTCAGGCGCATAAAAGCACGAGTCAGCTCATGGGGCACAGACAGCACTGAGCAGCTCCCACTGGCTCTCTGGCTAACTGACATCCTCTCACCTCCTTCCACATCCCTGTTGGCTCCTTTTCCTCTCCCTCTTTGGAAAATCATTCATTATTGATGGATCCTAACGAAGCCATACAGCTGCCTCAAGTCAATGGTGATGACTAACAGCACACAAAGGCTGGAGTTCCTCTGGGCCAATTGCACTCCCTTTGGAGATTACAGTTATTTCTATATTAAAGAAACAGCCTGTAGAATATCTTCTAAAGGAGAATTGTTTTGTGAGGAAAAGGTTTTGAGACATTCTGGAGCACAATGATCCACTCATCATGTTAATTTTTTTACAGATTGTACATCCATAAAGTTTTGGGAACTGAATCCAAATTCACACAAGTCAGCGGTACACCTGGTACTGCCTTCAACTGCCTTTGAATCAGTCTTTTGATGCACAAACTTTGGAGCTGCTTTTGAAGGTTGCTTGAAAACTTGATTTACAATCTGCCTTTCAGAGTTACAATAACCAACGTCTGCTGATTATTTTAGATGAGAGATCTTTTCTTGATTCCATCTCTCTATTTCCTCCCTCTTCCACACACTCTCCCATTATCCTGTTGGACAAAAATTTTACTGCGAACCGTTACCTTTGATCCAGTGGGCCAGTCTGACTTCATCAGCAGCACATAGGTTAGAATGTGTATTCTTCAATCTGCTAAGCAAAAGCCATAGCAAACATGAGCACCAGGATGTGAAACACCAGCAGAGGTAGAGCATACCCAGGATGAGGGTTTATTTGCCTTCCTGATTTTCTCCCTAAATGTCCTCACTATATTTCTCTGCAATTCTGTATTCTCTCTGCAAGAACACACTGCAGTACTCTGAGATCAACGCTTCTGTCATTGGAATGATAGGGGGAAAGCTGAGCAAGCTAAAGAAGTGACAGGTGAAATGTATTATCCTTTTCCATATATATGTGCACCTTCAGGACAGAAGTACCATCAGCAGCATGAAAACCACAGGCTGCTGTCATATGAGCTAAAAGGCATACTCCCCTAATAAGAAGCCTTGCCTCTTTGGCAGGGCAGCAGCTGCAGGCAGACGTAATTTCACGCCCCGACACAGGCCGGTAATGCAGGAGGCAGAGGAGGGCTGTCAGCCCCAGCCCCAGCCCCGATGTTAAGCTGTCACGGAGCAGACACGCGCTACATTGCCACCCCCATGGCACTTGTCAGGGATGCTCTGCTCACCTTGAACACAGACACAGCTTAAGTCTGGGTTTAGCTCACAGCTGTCAAGTTATTGTCTTCCTCTGCATAGGAGTATGATTGCAGGGTGCAGATGATACATTGCAGGGCAAACAGAGGTATGGAAGTGAGCCTCTAGCCAAAGCCTGTTTCTCATCCATCCAGCTGCAACGAACTTTGCCATGGGGCTGGGGACCCCAAGGAAGCTGGGTGCAGGGCAATGCACTTTGCTCTCCCATGTGCTATAAGCTAGAGAAACAGCACTTGTACCTATACTGAGTTTGACTTTGTTTTCCGCGTTGCAACTGACAACACATACTTTTTGTAACATCACTGAAGAATTTGATGACTCAGCCAGCAACTGACCCCGCTAGGCACACCCCCCGGGCTCAAAAGCAAAGCCACCAGCCCCAGGGGTACGTCGGTGTCATGGATGAGAAGGCAGTGGCTGCACGCCCAGCTCCCGCAGCTGGAAACTTCCATTTCTCAGGGTGGCCATGAGCTTGTCACCTTCAGAAAGACTCCTAAACACCCAGCTTGCTTTCTAGTGTGAACAAGTGCCTGTGGCAGAGCTACAGTACCCCGACAGGAGTTTGGGCTGAAAAAGGCAAGCTACTGTTTATTAAGTTAAGAATTACGTTCTTCTTACTAGGAGGGTTTGTTTCACAAACAGGCTTCAAACATCATTTGTTAGACATACAATCTGCCAAAGTGTTACCAAAAATTAACATGCACAAGCCTAAAAACCAAGCAAAACCCGTTTAAAATGTTCATTGAAAGCAGCAGAAAAATGATATTTTTTTAAGGGCATTTTGATCTAAGTAGAAGGAAACAGCCAGGGGTGCTCGGAGATGAATCTGTTCCTGCAGGCCTCCACTTACGTTGATAAACTGCCTCCATGCTCTAACCTTCCCAGTTACCTTACACTGAATACTTTCCAATAGCAGTTTTCTGGCTTTTAACCAACTCAGTGCCCACATTGTTTTCACTGCTCTTCAGGTGTGTTAGGCACACAGTTCTTCACATTAGCCTTTTCATTTTTCCTGGTAACCCCCAATTTCATGATCTTTTTAACCTATCTACCATTTTATTTAAGGTGATTGACAAGAGAGCATCTTCAGAAGCCACATTAATTAAACAGCAGAAATCAAAGGCTCCCATAGCTGTAAGACCTCTCGTTGACTCTAAAGCAGCTTTGCCACATTTTTTTCTAACTCCTGTCGATGTAATTGCTGCATTATGCCTTATATAAACCTCATTTCCTTGCTAGACCAGGAAATTTAGTACTTGGCTTTCTGGGGTATAGAAATTTCAACGATCCAAAGCTTTTTGGCGCCCAGTTCATCAACACTTTGCTTTCGAAAGACAAAAATGAAAGTTCGGATTATTTCATCTAACTCGCTGCTTAAAAACGAGAGCGCATAGAGCTCCGCTGCTCTTTGCCAGCAGATGCAAAATGAATTGAAATCCCAGATGGTCAAGGCTGCACCATATCTCCAGCCTAATGAGGCTGAGACCAGGAGCACAAGAGGGATATCGGGGAGTGCCTGGAGTGGAGACAGACGGGACGGGATCTGGCTGCATACAAAGACACCCAAATTTACATGTATACTGAGAAGTACTTGCATGTGTGCTGGGTTTGCCAGCTCCCATTACAGCCAAAAGAGATCTGTCCAATGCAGCCTTTGGAGTCAGAGTTGTGATTCATTTCATCCTGGAGGAGACACCGGCACCCAAGCACGACACAAGCCTCACAGATCTGTACCTTTGCAAAGCCACAGCAGGACACTAGGGTACCGCAGGTATCACTAGGTGCCTACCCGTGGGCAACTGAACTAAGCCCTAGATTCTCACTGGCTCCAGTGGGACCTCGGACTTCTGCCTTGTCTGTAGGCCACTACATGTACACACTTGAACTGTGAAACATGATCATCCAAGAATGAGTTTTCTAGTGTGACCTTTTTAAAATGAAGTCTTTAAGAAGCATGCTGCCTATGAACAGCCCATCTTCTAGGGACAGTTTTCTTCTTTTTCCCACTAGGCACTTGCTTTGGTCTTTCTTTGAATCACATAAAAGTATTTTCTACCTCAGTTCTTCAAGATAGTCATGTGTAAATCAACAGGGTCCTAGAAACAGCAAGGCCACCCAAGGAAATAAAGGTGAGAATCTATGTTCAGATGAAGGAAATAGCCACCTTTTTGTAGTGAATACATGAGCACGCAGTGGAAAAGGGATGCAAACAAAGCCAGTCTTATGGGTCACCTACTTCCAAGCAAAAGATGTGAAAACCTGAAGGTAAAAATAAGTTTCTGTACCAAAAAAAAGGTGCTTAAAAATAATTGTTGCAGCCGAGGTAGTACAGTTTCTCTGCTCACAAGCTCATGTGCTACATGGGCTGTGTTAACACAGTTTTCTTTGAGGGTATTGTTTTTACAGTGTATCTGTGTTGTTGAAATATGTGGCAATGGACTGTATAAAAACATCTTTTAGTCTATAGGCAGAGAAAGGAAATGCAAACACGGTGGAAATCGGCAATAGCCATGCATCCATGTATGAGCCGCAGCCTCATGCAGGTGCTCTCCAGGACGGCCTGGTTTGCACAGCTGCACAAGAGAGAAGCATCAGCGCTTTGAGAAGCAGCATGGTTAAGGGATTAGTCTCTAGGACCATGGCTTCACTGCTCTGTCAGGTTGTCACGACCACATGAATACTGCTGGACAGAGAGTAATATCAGTCACAGGCTACTGGGTGACACACTCCAGCTAGGTTTCCCGTCCTAGTCTCACCTCCAGTCATCCTCCTGCACTCACTCAAGAAGGGAGAGAAAAGCAGCAGGAGATCCTTGCACACTCCAGGCACATGGGGTCACGCCACAGTGCTCTCTGTCACCTGTACTGCAGATATCCCAGGTGTATCTTAGGAGCTGGAGCCCCAGCAGCAACTCCCAGCAACAGCTCGTCTTTCACATACCAAAAGTATGGCCCATTGTCTGGAGTTGTTGCCATGCGTTATAGACCTACTATGTCTTGACTGTTCTGGACACACCACAAACCCTGTTGGGACTACCCTATACTTCTGATCTGGGAGAGTGTTAAGTCACTAATTTGAGGATGTGGATCTTCATGGTCCTGGGCCCAGAACAGCCACCAGCTTTGTAGTGACAGCTCACCAATGTCCTGACCTCAATCCCAGCACAGATATGGGTAATTACTCGCTTCCGAATGCCGGTCACATCAGTTTCCTATCCCCTCTGCCCCACATTAGGAGCTAACCATTAGCAAGTTCATGGTGGCCATCTTTATCACAGAAGCCTGCAAGTCATACTGTCATCTGCCGCCTCTCCAGCTCATTCCTCCCCTGTCCCAGTTCAGACCTCACCACCCCTTCCCATAGAAGCAGTACGCCCAACTGTCTTGGAGCCATTGACTGGACACCTATATCCCATGCAGTATCCCTCAAAGCGACGTAGTGGTTATTGCAGTCACAGGACGAGCAATTTCTTCATGCACTGAGGGTCCACCAGCCACTGCCACGATTCACACATACCAACATCATTTGCAAATACCATGCTGTCGAACTCTGGAGCCCTGGTCTTTCCGTAAGACATGTACCTATACTGACACCTAGGGTGTAATGATGATGACACTTGCCAATTTTATCACCATTTTTACCATCATTCTACCATCGTAGCAATCACAGTGTTCACTGGAAGACCAAAAGTGTTGCCATTTCCCACCTGACGCTGTCAAGCACAGATTTTGGTGGCTGAAGACCAGCTGGTACTACCTACAAGACCAGCCAGAGCCAAGGAGACTGCCTAGACCACTGTCACCAATCCGTGCATTTCACACACTGTGGCGAAATGGTGGGAAGTGGATGCTGAGTAGGTGGAAGCAGACTAGACAGTGTGGAGGGCTCTTACCCAGCCAGCTGACCACCTTGGAAACAGTTTTGGTCCATGTAGGTCCCATAAAGGACATATATCATGCTACCTGAGGCTCTGTTCAAAAGCCCAACAAGAAAGGGAGAGCCAGGAAGGGAAGCACAGGGAGCACGTGAGGAAGGGGCAGCAGGCACAAGGCGGTGTCAGAAGACGCTGTAATTCACACAGGTCTGTCTGACACCATTCCAGTCCTAAGTGAATGAAGAATAACTCACGCTTCAAAGATAACCAACAACCACCCCCCAGTTCTTCAGAAAGCATAGTGCCGAATGACCCCAGTCTGCAATATTAGAAGCAGCAAGTGTTAGACTCAGACCTTCTGAAATAGGCTTCCTAAACAGATTCCCCAATTCCTTCCCTTCCTTTTTAGGAAATTAACCTCAATTAAACACAAAGCATTAAACTCGTGGCTGTTAGATTTAGTGTTTGTACCTGCAGTGGTCTAACAGTTTGACAAACACATTGCTGTAGTGTTGATGCTGACAGCCTTGTCCGTAGTAGATAATCCATCTCAGACAGCCAGCAGATCATGAGGCTGGGAGGACCTCATCCATTCCCCAGCCTCAAGCAGGGTCACCTGCAGCCACGTCATTTCTGACAAATGTTGGTTCAATCTGTTCTTAAGATCCTCCAGTGATGGAGATGCCTCATCTTCCTCAGCCTATTTCCCTGATTCACCTCCTTCAGCAACAGAAAGCTTTATTCATTATCTAACCTGGATCTCCTTTGCTGCAATTGGAGCATGTTGCTTTTCACCCTGTCTATCACAAAGAGGGGAGAAAAATGCACTGTTCTTTGCAGCAGCCTCTGAACACTTTCACCTCACACATCTTCCTTCCTGTTCTGTTTCTGACTTACCCACAAACAGATTGCAGCTATTCGGACATCGTGGTCGGAAAAGTTTCCCTCAAAGCATCATGTGTTTTTAAGGTTTCCAATCTGAAGACTGCTGTTTGCTGCAATTATTTCACTAAACCCCCTGAGACCTCTTCTGCTCAGTTCAGCCACGGAAGAAGGCACTAATACTTACACTCCAGCTTCTGCTGAGACTGTTTGCTGACAGCAAATTTCAAATTTGCTTAATATCAATATTTGCTGAATAAACTTTGGCTGCACAAAAATATATGGGAAGCATGGCAAAAAGTTTTTCTGCAGACAGGCATTCAGTGTTCAGTGCAGGAAGACACACACTGCAAAAGAAGGTATTTAAGATCAGTCTTCACCATCACCTCCTACCTGCACCCTCACCCGCAGTTGCCTCCTGGACTCCTTAGTGCTCTGCATCTCCTGACCCACCAGCCTCCTCCTTGAGGCACCATCAACCATCTCTTCTTCCTCAGTGCCCTCCTCTCTGTCTCAGGTCCCAGTAGTGCCACTGCAGAGCCCAAACCAGCAAGATGAGCACAGCTCAACAGGGGGGATGCTGCTTTACCATCACAATGTATAACGGTGGCAGGACTTTGAGGTTCATCTCACCAGTTAGCAAACGGTGCTGTAGGAAACAGGCAGGACTCGTTTCACCTAGTTTTGGCCACACAGAAATGAGGCACCTGAGCTACTCATGTAGTCTTCTCCACTATGTGACAAGGACACAAATGACCCCTGTACAGGGACGTGCCTCCCTCCACCGTTTATAGGGGTAGCCCTAGTACCCAGGCAATTTAACAAATCCCACTCCCAGTGAAGAGAAACGGTTTGCATCATCAATGGCAAAGCCACTGGATATCACATAGTTTCCAACAAAACTCAAACAAGGAACAGAATTTGAACAAAATAGGACCATCTCACACGTAATAAAGAAGATGTCAAGGTCAGTATCAAAGCCTCACTGCAAAAGTACCTTTTCTTAAGATGCTTGTTTTTCTGCAGGTCTCAGTGCCCAAGGACTTTGAGACCCGTGAGCTGTAAGTGAAAAAGACGACCATCAACTCCTGCTCGAGTCAACAGGAGCAGAAGATGAGAAACCAGCCTACATTCAACAAGCGGTTCAGAATGACACACTTTCTTTTTATCCCTCTTCAGCTGAGTGCCTATTACAAGAAGTGCTTACAAGTATGAAATGCCCCACACAGCATACATTTAGCTACCAGAATATTCTTCAGCAACTCTTATTTCAACAGAGAACTATTCCAGGAAACACACCATTTAAACAAGCACATGTTTACCAGAAAAAGAAACAACCTTTAGCAGCAAGAGGAATCTCAGGCACATCTCTCAGCTCCAGGCTTTACAGCCAATCACTTTTCATATGCCTCGCATATATGTATGAAAAAGTTGTTTTTCAGTGAAGTACATAAGCCCTGTATATAAAATTAAGCGTTTATCCTTAGGTGGCATTCTCAAATATCCCTGGCAGGCTCTGACTAGGGAAGGAGAGCTCAAGTGATTCCCGGCTCAGCTAGCAGCTGGCATGGCAATCCAGCCATCTAGCACATCTAGGACCAACTTGTACAATAGTGCCAGCCCTTCTCACTTCAGTCTTGTCTCTCTCCTTGCTCCACATACGCTGTGCAGCAGAGCCAATCCGAGGTAAGAGAGAGCATATCTGTAAACCTAGGACTGGATGGGATATCCATGTCTCTGCCCTGATGCCGTCCCCCAAACGCTGTTTCATACCATGTCTTTTACAAACAGACCACATGCACTTGAGTCTAGTTTTCCTATTTCTTTGTGCACCTTAGAACAGGAGTTTCTTCCAAAATCCCACTGATTTGACAGTGTGAGCTGGTGGGAGCTTGAAGCTCAGTGGTCCTCCACCCATGTGCTGGGATGGGCTGCTCCTCAGCAGCCATCTGGTGGCATTATAGATTTGGGCTTACCTCTACATTATGGCTTTCTGAGCTATCAAAATATTGCTGAATGGACAAACGTGACAGCTTACTATTCAGTTTCTAATTCTTCCAGGGGCTCTGAGTACAGCAGTGCTTGCTTAAACACAGCCTGGGCTATCACAGCTGCAGAGGGCGTATGTCTACGTAATGTTGCTGGGAAAGCTGGTGGACTCAGCTGTCTGTGACACATCCTTCTTCTTCCAATAAATTTGGGACAGTTCCCCAGATTAGCTCCCAGAAGTTGGTAGTCAAGCACATGAAGACACCCACAGCATCATACCCTTGCCATTGCACTGGGCAGCCACTTCGTCCTTCCAGCCCATGTACAAACCAAGGCAACCACAGGAACTGCTGCATGATGCCAGCAGACCATGACTTCCATTGCATTGTGTTGACATACTCCAAGGACCTCTCTCCTACCTCTGTCCCAAGGGACAATGAGATTCTGTCATGTATATACATGAAAATGGGTAAGACTAAGTTTGTCTCTCACCATGCCTGAGCTGCAGAACCAATACAGGGAGAAAACTCAGGTCCGTTTACTAGAAATCCAGAGGAAAATTCCAGTTTTGTCACTTTTCTGAGCTCTTCTGCAAAGGTATAAATGAAATCACAGCACACAAGGCAACAGCGTCACAGCCTTCAGGTTCCCTCTCCTTGCAAAAGAGCAAGAATTTATCGCACCACATGCCTGACATAAGCTTTGTCTTGTAGTGGTCAACACTTATATTAAGACAGGCTTCAGCCTACCCTGACTGACTAGGATTTCTATGTAAATAGTAATTTCTCACTTCTCTTTGCTTCTGCACCCACCCCACCCCACTTCAGAGACCAGCAGTCTCAATCCCCTGTGCACTGAGCTTTCTGAATGTAGACATGGACCATGCTCAGGGCCTCAGACCATTCTGAAAAAGTAATTCTTTTTTCTTTTGGTTGTAAATCACACAAAAAGTTCTAGTTTCCTTCCAGAACATGGTCAGGGAATGCCTTCTATTGTTCCCCAATACAGCACCCACCACATCTGGTTATTACTGGTAGGAGATTCAACTGTAACAGCTAGCAGTGGTGCAGAATTAGTAAGGCACGCTAAGATTTCGTGAGTGGTCCTAAACATGCTACTTGATGGAAACAGCCTGTGCATACCTCAGTGATAACCACTACAGCATTTCCATTGAAATACATAAATATGGGCATGCCCATCATTCTCAACCAAACTTAAAATCTGGATATAGAATTTGAGCTTCTCTCCATCTTTTAACTCCAAGATACCAGTGTGATAATCAAAATCTCAGCCTGGAGAAACCAGCCCCCCATCTTCTAAACTTCTTCCCAGCGTTCACTGACTGATTTTGGGTGGTGAGTTCAGCTGGCACAGCTGTAGCTCTTATGTGTGTTTCCACCTCTCTTCCCCAGGTAACCATTGCAGATGCAGGGTGGCTTAAGAACACAAATATCTCCTCTTCAGCAGTTTACAGTTCAGTGATTTAATAATGTATTTAAGATAGCCTTAATGCAACTATACACATTCTCCTCTTCCTCCTACACTGTTGCACAGTGCAGTGGCAGCTACAAACCACTGGGAATTTAAAACAACATCAAAGACAGACCAGAGCAATCATGTTTCCTAAAGTCCATTTTCAAATGTTTAATTCCTCCCTTGGAGAAAATTAGACAAAGGAATCTATTTCAGGAGATTTTCAACACAAACCAGCAGCACAGCCATCCGCCACTCATGCTTTGGGCATCTTGAAACAGCAGTGTTTCCAATTAACCTCAGTGTTAACTCACTAATATTTATTTGTCAGATCTTAACAATTCCTTGAAAAAAGTTTCCATGAAACAAGTAGCAGAAACACCATGAAAGTGTGTTTTCAAAACTGGCAGAGTCCCCAGAAAAATCAAAGTCCAAGCTTCATTTGTGGCTGTGGAAGGAACAGGAAAGTAAACGACTTCATGAAGTGTCACCTAAAGTTTCCATTCATTTGCATTACAGTAGAGCATTGACAGGCAGCATTTGTCAAAGCTCTGCAGATGGTTTCTGGACAAGAATATTAATGCATTTTCCAGTAAAGCAACAGGAAGAGGTTTCTAGTTAAAAATTTAACAAGCCATCACAAAACAGTACCTTCTCACGGAAGTTCTCCCATCCATCCTCGATGGACTGAACTCTGCCAAACTCACCTTCTACAGGGAAGATGTTTCGGCCCTGGATTTCTCTTGACAAAGAAACAAAGTGTAAAACAGTGTAGTTATCCTCTACAAAGGGAAAGACAGTGCCATCTGATTCAGCTTCTTGTCCTACGGGTTTGTTTAATTTCAGATCCCCCTAGTCCTTGGGGTCTCCAATGTTGACTCTCTCTAGCCTACTGACCTTTAAGGCTCCTCTTCCCCCAAGAGCGTTCCCAAATCACAAGGGTAGAACCTTAGCTTTGCACTGACTAAAGTCAAACTTCTCTCTCCTGCTACTTGGCGATTACACTGCAGTCCCAGTTTTTTATCTACTATCCACCCACCCCACCCATGTACTCAGGTAATTCACCACAAGAAGTCTTCAGGAGAACAGCTGAGCTACATGATGGAAAAGGTCAGTCCACAGAAAAGCAACAAAACCTCTTCACCTGACTTCAGGTTGGGTTCACATGAACGGGACATAAACAAAACTCAAGCGCACCCAAAGAAAACTCAATGAATTCAGTAATCACTTCTAGGAACACAGGTGGGAGATGATCTCCTCTTCCTTGCACAGCTGCTGCTCCAAGCACCTTGGCCACCGGTAGGGGTATGCTTGGTCTCATCCACTCAGCGATGACCTGCTCCAGCGGCCTTTGTACCCACAGTTTTCTTCCTGATTTTTTTTACCTAAACCTTGCTGGTTGTACATTAAGACATTTTCTTTTTTTTTCTTGTCCTGTCCCACCACCTTTTCTACTGATGTCTATACAAGAATTTTTGTTCTGCCAGGAGGTTATTAAGTTCCCTTCAGCTCTCTCTTTCCTGGGCCAAACAAGCCCACATCCTCCAGCTTTCCTTCACACCTCCTGTGTCCTGCACCCCTGATAAGACACAATCTGCCCACAAATGCCTTCTTCCCCCAGAGGTGAACACAGCCAAGCAAATACTTTTTTCTCTTGCAGACTCCTGTCCATCTCATTCAGTACGAGGTGTCTTTTGGCTTTTTGTTTTTGAGTTAGCAATGCCAGATTTGTTCCGTGCAGCTTGTGACAAGGGGCTTTTATTCTGCTGCTGAAATGCTTTTGTAGAGATATTTATTTTTAGATATGTACTCTGTGTTAGACTTTCTACGTGTTACGCTTTCACTTGCCTTTGTCTTTATTTCATCTCCTTGATTCTGGAACATATGCCCAATTTATCAAAATCCATGTGAATTCTCCTCCTTCAAGCTACATAAAACCACTGACTACTTAATGTCATCCGCAAATGTTGCAAAAGTCCCAGGTAGTTTATCATCCAAGTCATCAATAAAAATAATGACTAAAGCTGCCCTCAGTTCTTGTCCCACAGGACTGCATTTGCAAAGTCTTCCTCCTTTGACAGTGAATCCTTGAAAATTATTTATGAGCACAGTTTTTCAGTTAGTTGTGCACTCATCTAGGAATGAAAATCTTCTCTGGACCCAGAAATGATTTGAAAGTAATTTATCCAATAGCTGTACCAGAGTTTGACTTAAATGCAAGGTAGATTACATTTCTCACTTCCCCTCATAGAGTGGCCATTATCCTGTCAAAGAATGAAACTAGTTTTCTTTGACACAATTTATTTTCAACAAATCTATGCCAACTATTTCTTTTTGCTTCAGAATATACAGTTTGATTACTTAAAAGTACGTCCTACATCTTTTCAGGTGTCAGAGTCAGTCTGGCTGGGCCTGTAGAAGGTTTTTGTGTTTTAGGAATGATACTATTCGAGCCCTGTCTGCCCTTTTCTTCAACGCAAGCACACTGAGCCTCCCCACACTCCTTTAATTCCCTGTGATAGTTGTTAATCACACAGTGGAGGCTTTGACTAGTTCTCTCCATACTTCTTTAATCAGACGCAGTCAGCCTGAAGATGTCAAACTTACATGTTCTTTTGACCTGTTCTTTGAATTATTTTTAGTCTGTTCTTTAATCCCCCCTTCCCCCTTCTGGCCTTGTTGTGGAGAAGAGAGGAGAAAGTGGCAAAGAAGCAGGGCTGTCCTCCCCTCCTGAACCTGTAGCTTCTCACATTTGATTAGTTTTGATGGCATCTGCTGGCAGGCATGGGATATGCTGCTGCGAAGCAGAGAGGAGCCAGCAGACACGGACTGTCAACAGGAATATTTGCACCCCCATTACAGGAAACAAAGTGAGACAGAACTGTAAGGATAGGTCCCGATGAAAACGAGGATGTTTTGTGAGGAAATTATCTCTACCCAGCATCCAAGCTTGTTCCTGCGCTGCCGGAAGCAACACTTCATGCAAATGCTACATGCAACTACATTTAACATTTACCTACACTACATGCAAATAGAGAGGAACACATCAAACTGCACATTACTCAGAAATACTAGGAGAGGGTCCAGGCAGAAGCCCTGCTGCAAGGCAGAAGCATGCTTGTGCGGCACTAGGACAGCACAGGTCTCGACATGGCTGCAAAATGTGCCTGTCAGCCTCTCCAGACACGAGAGCCACCGCCTCTGATTGCGTAGGACTGGCAGAAAAGCAGGTGTACGGCACAAATTGGGGCTGTCTCTGCCGACATTGGAGATTTGTGCTGCCTGCTGGCATCGCCACCATCCTGAGTCCAGCAGGGCATGTGGCAATGACTGCAGGGTATCCTGCAGGCAGGCACAAACAGCCGTGCAAACGGTACCTGTGTCAGGATTAACTCAGTGCAGAAGGCACATTCCCTCTCTGCTTCTTGAATCAGCTTCTTCTATCCCTCTACCAGGAATTCCTGGCTAGCCCCAACAATGGAGGGAGACGCTGAACGCCCTGGGCAGCCTGAAGAGGACAGTCAGAAGTGAGGAGCAGAGGCAGATGCTGGAAGGACCAGGCACCCTGGACCATAGGGAGCCCTGCCTGCCTCTACCTGTCTCCACTTGGGTGCCTTCCTCCAAGATGTGGGGGTCCAAGGAAAGCAGGGAAGCTTCAAAACATGGTACCACTAAAAGCTGTAAAACTAGCAGGCAAATAAACTTACAATTTATTGCTGCTAATAATTTCATTAATTTTACGCTACAACCATAATTTTTGAGGCTTGATCTGTTCTTATTGCTCAGCATTTGGAGAACTGCTACGAACCCTGGTTTCTAAGAGCACTTTGTTCCTTGAGCAATGCGGCGAATAGGAGAGAG
This sequence comes from Falco biarmicus, assembly GCF_023638135.1. Lineage (NCBI taxonomy): Eukaryota > Metazoa > Chordata > Aves > Falconiformes > Falconidae > Falco > Falco biarmicus. The sequence continues at coordinate 5,875,685 of NC_079293.1, read as the reverse complement.
ATGTGCCTTGCCTTAAGAGAAGTGTACGCAGGATCTTCATGAAAAAGGCATTGGGAATATGCCTGTCAAAGCAAACAGTAAAGAAAAGTAGCACCAACAGAACTCAGTAATACCTCTTTCCTGGGATTAGTGTTCAGGAACAGGCAGACTTGGAGCATTAATCCCAAAATATAAGCCACTGTTTGAAATTTACACCTAGGGAAGTCAGTGGCATTGCAGATCCTATAGTCCCCATCCCACAGCAGTCCTCCCAAACATGCAAACTGTTTAAATACTCAGGATGAAATGAAAACAGGAGTAGGCACCATTTAGTGCCTCAACACAACAGCTAAGGACTGAGCAGCCATTAAAGCCGGTGCCAAACCACTATAAACAGTGTCTGGGGTTCAGGGCGATACGTGACCACTATATGCTGGAAGCCCAGGGCTTGTACACAAAAGGCACAGACAGCCAACTAACAGTACAAACTCTTGCTCCCAGCTCCTGAGGCCAGCTCAGGAGCTTTCCATCTTTCTCCAAACTTGTCCTCCAACACTGGAGCCATACTGGAACAGTCCCCAGTGCTCTCTCCAGAAGCAGGTCTGAGACTTCTGCTGGATGGCATAAACCAACATGACATCATGGACTGTGCTAACAGGTCACCAGTATGAGACCAAGTAGCTGGGGATGTCCCCTGCCACTGTCTGAGGGTAGCCAGGGAGAGGGGACCTGGTAGGTGGAAACGTGGATATCCATCCATCTCTACACTCCAAATCCTTGCGAGGCAATTGGTGAGCAGGGGTCCACATAGAAGCCTTTTTATTGTCGTTTTGGGGTGGTTTTTTAATTGTTTCTTTCTGGTTTCTGGTCGTTTACCTCTTTGTTCATTCTACATTGCCGTCATGAAGTGGCAGGGATGGGGAAAAGCAGAAACTGGGCGCAGTGAGAAAACACTATAAACCTGACTTTTTAAACCATGCTTTAAGAACTGAGCAACGACAACTATTTGAAGAACTGTGCTTATTCTATACATTTCTTCTTTGGGTGTTTTTATAAAAAACAAACTTTTCAAAAAACTGTCTATTTTTCACTTCCAAACAAACCTGCTGTTTATCAGACAGGCTGAACTGATGGAGTTTGTTTTGACCTGCAGTCTGTGTTTTTGTAATTGCATAGAATCAAATCCTTACTGAATCCACACCATATGAAAGTCAGTAAGTACTCTTACTTAAGTAACAATATATTCTCAACAAGGCATATTTTGCAATCTCTGCATGTCAAGTCTCTGAAATACCCAGTTATTCCAAAGCCCTACATGGATATGGTTAATGAAGCAGTCTCCCTCCAAGCCAGTTCACATTTAAGCTCTCCTGATCTAGCAAATCCCAAGAAAAAAATCTGCCTAAAATAATCGCGATGAAGATGAAAAAGTCAGCCCTTGCAGTTCTTTAAAGCTTGAGCTTTAAAGCTAGAAAAGTTCAAATTATAAATAGGGTGTATTTCTGTCTCACATTTTAAAAACTGTGAAACAGCAGATGGCTTTTCTATTGCTGTGACCTGCCATATAAAAGATATTTTTATGGTTTCTGATTTGACTACAAATAGGACACAGGAATGATACACTGTTAATTAGAAGTAATTCTACGTGTGAACTTGCTGTGGCTGGAGGCAGTTTATCAGGAGGCTGGGGATGCCCTGCCTTTCCACCACTGGATGGCATTCAAGGGCCATAAATACACCAGGAACTGCAGCAAAAGAAATTGCTTCTTAGAAAATTAAAAACACCAAGCGTCCAAAGCCTCTGGATTCTTGGTAATGCTTCTGTAATAAATTCATGGTTTTGAAGTTCCAAAGAAATAAATCCGGAAAAAATGAAAAAACAGTTTCTGAGGAGAAAGGAGCTTTCCTCTGAGATGCAATCGAATATGCCTGTAGGACACAGGACAGGAGATCTGAAAGCGGTATTTCAATTAGAAGAATCCAATAGTCATATCTAGGCATCTGAGTCTACACCAACACTAATACAGGTTGGCAGGAGTCAGTTGGGTGAGACTTTTGCTTTTCCTTCCAGATGTAGACCCAACAAGGAGAGAAAAAGTGAGACGTATTAACTTGACCCTGGGTCGACGGAGGCATGAAGCCCTGGTTGTGCAATACCTGCACACACAAAAAGCTCTTTAAAGCATTTCTGCCTTTGTCTTCCTTCTTTAAAGCTCAGACCTGTCCTACCACCAGGCAGCACCATTAAAAGCCACCACATCTCACAGCTGTGAGAAGGTTGGGCTGGAGACCTCCTGGGGTCCCTTCTCACCTGAACCACCCTGCACTTCCACAGCCTCATTAAGAATAAAGACAGACTGAGTTACTTTTTATAGATAAGAACACCCCACAGTAGTAACAGTGTTTGTGAGGGTGTAGCCAGAAGTGTCTGGGAGTGCAGGTAGGGTCAGGCTTGCAGAAAGACAGCTGCTTTTACACACCAGCTGATATACCCAGGAAAGAAGGGTGAGCTCTGGAACAGATGAGCATCTCCTCAAGTCTGAAAGAGCACAGCAAGCTTCAGGCTAGCTGCAAGCAGGCAATATTTACTGAGTTTCACCAATTAAAGGATTTTAAAGAAAAGGACAGTTTGCACCTCTGTGGTTGTAGTGGGTTTGCGTGGCAAGGTTTTGGTAGCAGGGTGAGGGCCTACAGGGGTGGATTCTGTGAGAAGCTTCCAGAAGCTTCCCCCATGTCCAATGGAACCAATGCCAGCCGGCTTCAAGGTGGACCCACTGCTGGCCAAGGCCGAGCCCATCAGTGGCAGCGGTAGCGCCTCTGGGATAACATAGTTAAGAAGGGGAAAAAAATCTGCACAAGAAAATTGGGGCAGAAGTGGGAATATGTGAGAGCAACAACTCTGCAGACCCCATGGGCAGTGAAGAAGGAGGGGAAGGAGATGCTCCAGGTGCCAGAGCAGAGATTGCCCCGCAGCCCACAGTGAGGCAGGCTGTGCCCCTGCAACCCATGGAGGTCCGTGGTGGAGCAGATACCCACTTGCAGCCCGGGGAGGATCCCATGCCAGAGCAGATGCATGTGCCCGAAGGAGGCTGTGACACATGGGAAGCTGAAACAAGTTTGCTGGCAGGACCTGTGGACCCGTGGAGAGAGGAGCCCAGGCTGGAGCAGGTTTGCTGGCAGGGCTTGTGACCCCACGGGGGACCCACGCTGGAGCAGTCTGATCCTGAAGGACTGTCTCCCATGGAAGGGACCCACGCTGGAGCAGGGGAAGAGTGTGAGGAGGAAGGAGCGGCAGAAACAACGTGTGATGGACTGACCGTAATCCCCATTCCCTGCCCCCCTGAGCCGCTCAGGGGGAGGAGGTAGAGAAATCAAGAATTAAGTTAAGCCGGGGAAGAAGGGAGGGGTGGGGAGAAGGTGTTTCTAAGTTTTTAGTTCTCATTATCCTACTCTGATTGGAACAGTAATAAATTAAACTTAATTCCCTAAATCATGTCTGTTTTGCCCATGACAGCAGTCGCTGAGGGACCTCCCTGTCCTTACCTCGACCCATGAACCTTTTGTCATGTTTTCTCTCCCCTTTACAGCTGAGGACAGGAGTGATAGAGGGGCTTTGGTGGGCATTTGTTGCCCAGCCAGGGTCAGCTCACCACAGTAGTACAAGAAAGGTTTGGAAGAGGAGCGGTGACTGAGCCACAGCCTCTGCAGTATAAAGATGGGGTACAAGCAGTGAAAGACTCATCAGGAAAAGCTGCAGTATTCCAGGAAACCAGCGTTCCTGCCAAGTCCCTAATTTCTGCAACAAAGCCTAGCTATGAATTTGAGTTCCCTCTTTTTTGTAAGTCGGCCTTGGGAAACCACTGTTCCTGCCACTTGCTGAGAGTGTGACTGCTGGTGGTGGCCTGGTCTTGCTCACCCGAGGTGTTTGGTGAGCTGCGTTTCTCCGGCAGCAGTGCCTGGGGTGCTCGTCACAGCGTTTCTGGTGGTGCACTCAGGACTCCGCTCTGCTGCAGTTTAGTTCCATGTGGGGCACGACAGCTACAGGATACATTTGCTTCTGGTGAGCATTTTGCCATGGCTTAGGGGACAGATGCCTTAGAGGGTAAAAGAGGGGGATCTGAGAATACCTAAGTTAAAATGTGGCCTTCTCCAGGTATTATATAGGGCACTCTGCAACAAAGAGAAGCATACAGCTGATGGGGCTTCATCTTCCTATTGCAGCAAATGTGTATGTAACGTTCAAGTAGCTCATGAAAGATATATATGTATTCACATCCCTGGAGATGTGTCCTTGTTCAGACATCCCATGTGGCATGTGGAGTGCTCTCCGCACAACAGCTGGTAGTATCTTAAAACCCAGCTACGCACAGCTTTTTGGGGTGTTTAGTTGCTGGTTTTCTGGAGAGGCTCATGTTGGTCCTTGGGTCTTTGATATACGATAACTTGTAATTATTGAGTTCAACTGTTAACCTAGCTCTGCCAAGTCCACTGCCAACTCCACCACTAAACATGTCCCTAAGTGCCATGTCTGCATGTCTTTTAAATACCTCCAGGGATGGTGACTCAACCACATCCCTGGGCAGCCTGTTACAATGCTTGATAAACCTTTTGTGGAACAAATTTTTCCTAACATCGAATCTAAACCTCCCACACACAATTTGAGGCCATTTCCTCTCATTGTATCACTTGTTACTTGGGAGAAGAGACTGACACCCGCCTGCCTACAACCTCCTTTCAGGTAGCGGTAGAGAGCGGTAAGTTCTCCCCCAGTCTCCTTTTCTCCAGGCTAAACAGCCCCAGTTCCCTCAGCTGCTGCTCATCAGACTTGTGCTCCAGCCCCTTCCCCAGCTCCGCTGCCCTGCTCTGGGCACGCTCCAGCACCTCAGTGTCTGTCTGGTAGTGAGGGGCCCAAACCTGAACCCAGGGTTCGAGGGGCGGCCTCACCAGTGCCCAGTACAGGGGGACAGTCACTGCCCTGGTCCTGCTGGCCACACTGTGTCTGATACAAGCCAGGATGTCATTGCATTCATAGCTGCAAATGTTACTAAGGGCCATACAACTACCCATCTCTTTAAAATGTTGTTAGAGCCGTTTCAGACTCTTACCTCCAGCCCTGTACTTGGAGGCCCCATCAGCTGGAGCTCTTTCCCTCAAGCTCCCAGGCAACTGCACACCCTTATGTCTTTTCAAGAACACATGGCTCAGTGTTTTGCACTTTAATTTTTTTGGTGACTTTTCAGAATTGCGTTGTTGCTGTGTCCTCCTCTGGGAGTACATTTGCATGAAAGGAACGTTATGAACCACTTATGACATGCAGACGTGGCACTTGGGAACATAGTTTAGAGGTGGACTTGGCAGTGCTGGGTTAACAGTTGGACTCAATAATCTTAAAGGTCTTTCCCAACCTAAACTATTCTATGATTCTATGATTCTATGACAGGGTCTGTATCTGATAAGGAGTCCTCTGAGCAGATGGTGTAAAAGAAGACAAGAAGATTGCTCCCTGAGAGCCTCTCCCTGCCCTCAAGCCCTGACGTGAAGAATAGTGCACAGGCTGGGAGAACAAGGTTGTACGTGCAGGACTATTGTAACTCCATCGCCTTCTTTCTAGGCCTCATAACCTATCAGGGAGATAATTACAAGTTATTATATATCAAAGACCCACAGACCAACATGAGCCGCTCCAGAAAACCAGCAACCAAACACCCCTAAAACCTTTATGCCTTAATACCAAGACATAAAATAAGTGAAATTACAAACACATGTAAAAACACGGCTATTCCAAAACAAGCTAACACAAAAACTTACAGGCAGGGAAAAAAATAATTCCTCCTTCATGCCCTCATCTGGCCTTACCTTACGAGGTAAATTAATGAGTGTACACTCATGTCAAGGAGAATAAGGAATAACATCCTGTCTCCCTGTCTGCTGAGGATGAGAGCTGATGGGCTTCTGCACTCACTCGAGTATCATGATGGAGGAGATGGGTAGAGAATGATGAAGGGGAAGAAAATGGAAAGAAAAAAAAGAGAGAAAAAAAGACCATGTTGGCTCTTCCTCTTTAAACACCGGTTAGCTTAGCTGTGACCATGTGGTAGAAGTTACTGTGTTGATACAGGCTAGAAGTGACTTAGCATAATCACTTCTGGAAAGAGGAGAAGCAGGGATAGGAGCCGTGGTCAGAGTGGTGGTTTTATTTCTGGACAGATTCTTCTCCAGGCTCTCTCCATGCAGAGGTGTAGGAAGCGGCAACGCAGCTAGAAAGCTCAAGCCTTGCTGTCTCTGAGCCTAACTATAACTAGGCTTGCTCCTAAAGAAAATACCCTTATGAAATTTTCAGGAAAGGAAAACTGACACAGCTGAAAGGAGACCTGACTCCAAACCCAGCGGCAGGGTGAAGGCAGTCTTAGTAGTCACTGGGCAGTTTTCGATCTCAGTCAAGCAGCAGCTTGAGGCAACCTGAGTTGGATACTAAGATTTGGGGTGTTTTAAAATTATAACACTGCAGAAAATGAAGACATGCCAAAATAATGTTGAAAGAGTGTTTTGAAAGAAACTCAAGTTGCCACAGAGTTGGAAGAAAGGCTTCTCTTAGAAAGTAAAAGCTGGCTAAAGGATAGGAAACAAAGGGTAAGGCTTAACGGGGCTTTTTTAGTTTCAAGGGAAAATGCTAGAATCAATTTTATTCAATATATTCATCAGAGACCTAGTGAAGGAAATCCACAGTGAGATCTCCATATTCACAGATTGTACTAAACTCTTTTTCAGGCAGCCAACCCTTACACTGATTGTGAAGAACCCCAGAAACACCACACAAAACAAAATGGGCAAACAGGCGTCAGATAAGCTTCAGAGTAAATATATTTAAGTTATGTATTTAGGGAAAAATAAACCAAACCACACCTACATGATGCTGAATATAGGACTCAGAGTGGCATGCCAGAGAAAAAAAAGATCTTAAGAGTCATCATTGACAAGTAAGTCTCTGGTCATCTATAAAAGCCAAAAGCAGATCATGAAGAAGGGTACTGAGAACAAGACGGAGGGTATCATTTTGCTGCTGCATAAAACTCTGGTGTAACCACACCTGAGTACAGTACATGGTCGGCTCTCGGCATCTCCAGAAGCATGTAGTAGAGTTAAAGCAGGTATGGAGAAAACCAACCGAAATGATCAACCAGCTGCCTGACAAGGGAAAGCCTAAAAACGCTGAGCTCTTTGTGATGGAGAGGAAAACACTAAGAAGAGGAACAGCTGAGTGTTACAAAATAATGAAGGCAATATCTAGGAAATTGGTTTAAAACAGATTATTTTCTATACTTCTCTAACGTATCGTGACAGGAGGTTACGGAGGCAGATAATATCAGAAAGTTCAAACCAGACTAGATAAATTCATAGAAAAGAAGTGCATGGGTAGATATGAAAAGAACAAGGCAGAGAAGTACCCTCTAATACTCCCCAGTGGATACTGGGGGTGGCACAGGGGAAACTGACTGCAAGAACTGGCCAGACCCATGTGCTCCCATAAACAGCGTCTGATATTGCCAGCGTCAGAAACAGTACTTGGGCTAGAAGGATGATTGCTTTGACCAGAAAGGCACTTCTTATGCTTTTAGACCATCCAAATCATGGAGAGAGACAGATGATTGTAAAAACAAATAATCAAATGAATAAAAAACCAATTCCCACGGAAGTACACTGAGCTGAAATTTTCTGGCTTTTATGTTTCCCTCCACCAAAAGAATACTGGTTTCTCTCGTACGTCAACACCCAGAATGGTTTGGCAGGACAGTAACTGTTAGATTTACTGCTTACACATGTGCATATAACGAGATGGCATCTTATTTCAACCTGATCACGGGCCAAGTGCTGGGTTAACATATGCCAGAGACATGGGAAACCGTGGAGCAACAGGGAAACCCCTTAAATGGGGAAATCCACCAGACATTAATGAAGTGATTAACTGTTAGTTTTATTAAATCACCAAATGTGTTTACATGTTTGCTAACATCATCTTCAAATCTCTCTTTTTTAATGGCAATCTTCTTTGACACAGCCAAATGCACTTCCCCTCCGCTGCAAGAGGCTCCTATTATACATGAATATATTTTAGTGACTTCCAAGTCAGTAAGGAACTTTCACCCAGCTGTAAAGGGGAGATGCACAGCCTGCACTTATCCAACCAAGCCCTGAGATAACCTTCTCTTTCCCCCTCACCACTATTTAAAATCATTGTTTAGGCAGGGTGACAGGGAGCGAAAATGAAGGCTACTGCTCACTTGGCACTTTTCAGTCTTGCTAGGAGTAAGAAGTCTGGTCTGAAATTTCAGTTCATTAAAATCCCTACAGCTTGACAGCTTTATCTTTCTGCTGAGGAGACACCCTTCCTGCATGCACCAGCTGTGGACTGGAAGTCCCACTATCTGTGAATCATCCAAAGGATTTTCAGGCTGGCACCTTGAAGCATCGAGGCCCTCACACTGTCTGTCTGTCTGTCCACACAGCTGTCAGACAGCTGATCCGCAGCAGCTGTTTAACCCTTTGGTCAGTTCTCAGCATTTTCCGGTGATGGGTAATGACCTCAGCCCTCGGAAGGTCTTACCAGCTTTGTGAAAATCATCACCTGCTAACGGCAAAATATAAAAATTGGGGTCTGATTGAAAAGAAATCAGTAGCAGCCTTAAGGAAACACACCAAACACACAAGAGCAGCGCAGCCCTGGCTCTGGCTGATGGCTCGGCAGCAGCTCAGGAGGGCACCCCATGGGACTGCCCAGGGAGGAGGGAGAGGGGTTTGCTGAGGGCAAGGCAAAACAGAACTTTGGTGAGGCAGGGCACAGACCGTCAGGGATTCAAGCTTCACTGGACCCTCTGCTCACAGAATGAGTTTGTTACTAGGACTATGGTGATGTAGGTTTATATAGGTCACTGTGACAGTAAAGACACATCATTTTCATCTTCAGTCTGCTTGATCTTCAGCATCTTTAATCCATGGAATCAGCATGACTGATTTATTACTACTTATAAACCACAGTGACAAGGTCTTCATTTTATCTCTATGCATCTCTTACCCTGTTCTTAAAATACAGATGCACATTGGCTATCTGTGTAAACAAGAGATCAGTCTTTCTTCTGATTTTGTGACATTGTCTCTCCATGCCCTCTCAAATATATATGATTGATTTAGCCTCTGTCTCAGCCATTTGCTATTGTAAGGAAACTATATTGTATTTTTTTTCTGTTTTCCATTTCTACCGGAAATCTGGTATTAAATCCTTACAGACGTAAATCTAGCTTGTCTTCCAGCATATATTTCCATTCGTATCCCATTTATTCTCTATTACTGTCAGCTGTATTAACTTCCTACCGACACATAGCATGGTTTTTCCTAGCCCTGGCTGTGTTAGGCTCACTGACCTACCACCACCACTCTTCTGACTATGGCTTGGGGGTTTATGCTCACTTTCAAACAAAAACAGTTAAATTCTGACCTGATTCTAACAGCTATGAGCTCAAAAAATGTATTCAGAGAATATATGTTAAGGATGTAAAGGTTGGCTGCTGAATCCCATGGACTCCAGGACCCAGGGATCCCTCCTTGCTGACTGCTGCAGCCCAGCCAGGGGCACACAGGGACTCAGGAGGTCTCTCCATCCCCGCCTGATGGACTCGGGTCCTGTCCCCGTGTGCAGGTTTGGCCAGCAGTGAAGGTGAGCACTTGTCCCAGACGGGCACACACACACATGTACAGAGAGGGCACCAAGGCAGCTGGACATGCAGACTACCCGACAGACCACTGTCTTCAGCCGCACTCACACAAAACCCAACATCCCTCACTTTAAAGGTAAGTAAGCCCAGTCCTGTTCCTCCTCTCTGGCTGATCAGATTGAAGTCCCCTATGAAAACATACACGCCCTCACCTTCTAGAATCGCAAGCCCAGTCACATTCACAGATCCTCGAATACCTGCCCAGCACAGCTGTAAAGCCCTCGAACACCCATGCCCGCACTCCCTTACCAGGTAAGCAGGTCTCCTCCCATTCTCCAGCCAGTCCAGCCTGAAGTTTGCTCGCAGGCAGATATATGCGCTACACATTTGTCTCACAAGCATCCACACAGCCATGGATTCCTTTAATATTAGCACAGCTCCTCAGTCTTCCTGTGCCCAGACCCTGGGTCCCCTCACCCAGCATGGGCTCGGACCTCAACTCCTTCCAGATGCAGGCTGCCTCCTGCTCACCAACTAGCCCAGCTTAAAATTTGCTTTACAATTGCACATACATGTACACACAGGATTAAATTAACTGGGGGGGGGGGGGGGGGGGGGGGAATAAACAGACTTTGGTATTTACAGGTGCGGCTATTTAGACCTCTCCCACACAAACATACACCCCAGCCCCTCCAGTTGCTGACACCTGGAGCTACCAAGCCTTAAGTTCCATGAGTCCCACGGTTCCTCCAGCCGGGATCCCCCACGCCTCTCTTGCACATTGGTCTCTCTAGATGCTGCCGCCAAGACCTGCGAGTCCCTTCCCCAGTTGCTGGCACTGGCACCTTGCAGCACTCACACGTGGGATACAAAATGAGATCATACAGGAAACCAAACCAGTTAAGTAAAGGGTTTAATGGGGAGGCAGGACAGGCTGCAGCATCCAGCAGGGGCTCGGTCACACGAGCGCACTGCCGGGCAGCCTGCACACACGGCCGGCCCCTTTGCCGCCCCTCTCCCCTGTGTTCCCACGCTTGCTCCTCTCAGTCCACCCTCACCCCCGCCACCACCTTTCTCCACCTTTGGCCCTTCCTCTGAACATCCTCTAACAAGTACCGAAGGGTTCCCCGTCCGCGGTTTCGCGCAGCCCCCCCGTGCCCCCCGCTGACACCCCGCGGCGGGGGCAGCCCTGCCCGCCCCCCCAAAGCGGAGAGCTCAGGCTGCCCCTCCCCCACCGGCCCTAACGGCCCATCAACCGGCGGCCCAAGGGGTCTGGTCTTCCGTATCGTCTCCCTTACTGCCTGCTGTTAGGTTTGTGTATCTGCGTGTTTATTTTGTCACTTTCCTTGTTATCTCTTCTGAAGAGTGGGAGCCGGGTCACTTAACGAGGCAATGCTCCCGCATTCCACATCCCCCCCATACACACCCCGCGAGCTCCTGATGCCCGAGGTCGCCTTAGGGGGGAGAGAGATCGTGAGTTGAGAAGTTCATGACTAAATGACTTTGTAACAAGCAGGAGGGAAGAGCCGCTGAAAAACAGAGGAGGCATCCTAGAATGACACACGGCTACAGTATCTCAGGTCTTCCTTAAAGCGTGGGTTTCACTCCAACTGGTTACTGGTTTTCAGTATTTCTATGGGTTTACAACGCAAAATACAGAAACCGATTCCGAAGATGCAAACAGAAGTTTATCATGTCACCAACCTGCTACTGTGGGCAGCACAGGCATGGATAGACAAGCAAATACTTGATACTGCCAGAGGAGCTCACTTCAGCAAGAAGAGGTCATCCAAGAAGTTTGGCAAGATGAAAAGGTCCATCTCCCCTGCAAGTGAACTTCGGAGAATGTGTTTCTCCGCTCTCCCTTGCAGTCCTGTCAAAGTTATGAGAAAATGCAATACCATTCCCAAACCTAATCACCTTGCAGCTTCAAATCACTCCTCTCTTGTTGCCCAGAAATCCCAGGCAGGACCTGGCTCTCCTGCAGAAGTACCCACACCAATCACATTTAATAAAATTGTGCAACAACTTGGAATTATGAGTCAGCTATAGCAGCTGCTTGACATGTATTCCTGTAATGTCTTGAGTGATGATCTGGAATGAGAAATTCAACTTCCTATTGTGACAACCTGTATTGCTGATGTTATTAAACTCATCCTAAAGACCACCCTACCAGACTACCTCCCCTTTTACCAAAAGTAATGTCAAAGCAAATAGACATAGATAAAACATTAAGGGAAAACGTTGTAGAAGATTGAAATTTTCCAGCATGGTAAGAATAGTGAAGCAACAAGATCGGTCTCCTTGGCAGATTCTGGAATAACCACTGAGGTTTTTTTCAAGACCAAGTCAGGCAAAACATCTCCCAGGAATGGCAGAGTGCAGTTGATTCTGCGCTGGGACGTGGGGCTGGACCAGATCAGTGAGTCCCAGGGGGGAGAGGCTGAATCAAGGGGTTAAGGCATGGAGATCAGGAAAATAAGGTTTACTGGACATATGCTGAATAATGGTTCTCCAAGAACCTCATCTTCCCTATTTGTGAGAGGTCTTTTCTTCCCCACAAAGCCCCATGATTGTATTCTTAGAAAACAGCACTGAATTTGCACTCTGATAGACATACTGGATGAATCGTGGATTTTAAACCATCATTAGATCCTGGTCTTGGGCTGCTGAAATGCCCCATCACAGCTCAGCCCTGGAGACTACTTCAGTCATTTGGCACTGAGCACATATTAGCTATGGCCGTGCCCCAGGACAGACCAGCCACCCTCACAGCCTCACCTCAGGCAGCTTTCCCTGTCCCCATTAGAAGCTCTTACTCCTACCCTCACAGCATCTGCTGCAGGGAAATCCCCCACAAATGTATCTGAGGTTTTTTGAATGAGCACATTTAAACCCTTGCAGCTAACGACCATAGCAAGGCTGGTGTTCTCACCCCAAAAATTAGGGAAAGGAGCAGGCGAATTCACTCACTTCAGTTCCCATGGGTGGGCTCCAGACCTGCAAGCCGTTCCTCCAGAGACCTGAATCCAACCCACCAGAACTGAACAAATACTATCTCTAAAATCCCAGTTTATGTTATTAAGGTCATGGATTCTGAGTACATATTCTGTGGTTCTCTTCTCATCTAACATAATTCCTGCCTTTCCCATTTGTGTATCTGGGTCCAGCACATTGTATTTGGGTATTACTAAAGCCCTGTACCATGCTGCTCAGACACACCTTACACAGCTATTACTATTGCACCGCTCCTCTATTCCACTATTCCACATTGCTACCTGAAACTGTAAAATCCTTTATAATGACTGATTCTGCATCCATTTACCCGTCTATATGGGAGGAGATTAACTTCAAAGAAAAATAAAAGATGGCACAGAAAGACAGAGCACTGTGCATAGATGATACGCTGTTACACTTTCTGCCCATAAGGTAAAGAAAAAACCAGAAGAGAAACAGGAGAACCAAACTGTTGAGTCTTCAAAAAATCTAGTTGCTAAATGAATAAGGGGAAATTATTGCTTCTTTTTCTGTCCACTTTCCCATCCCTCCCTTCCTCTTTCCCTCCCTCTCCCACAAAAAAAAAAAATAATCTAGAAATTAACTGCAGCAGAATCATTTTTGTTTTAAGCTATTAAATCATCATTTTTCCTCAAGAAACATTGATGATCTAACTGACAGTTTATTTTAAAAATAGATCAAGCGTTTGGTTGTGATGCAAGTGCTGTATTTTATCCCTAATGGAAATAATTAAACTTACTTATATGCATGAAGAAGCAAAGAGGAAATAAAACAGCCATCCATCTTATTCAAAGGACTACCCAGTGTCTTGACCAGAAAACATAAGATTTTACACAGCGGTGCTATAAAAGCTGAAATCCATTCACCGTTGTCCTTGATCATTAACAAACGGACTGGCTTTAGGATTTATGATAGTAGCAGGTACTGCAGTGACAGTCTGTATGGTTCTCTATCTTCACATTGTCCTTAAGGGTAATCTTAAAAAAAAGAAAACACACACATATAACAAATAATTAGATTTAGCTACACAGTAAAACCAGCATTCTCAAGTGAAAGTTGTCTGGAGCCCTTTTCTTAGCCACAAGGTACACAGACTCCTTGGGGTGTGTGTACTAGAACAGCCTCTGGATGCCAGCCTGTGAAGCTACATCATCAGTGACTTCTGGAGCTATAAAGAGAAGGTTTTCAATAGTGACATAGTCTGGTGTCCTTAATTTGGCATATCTTAAAGTCTCTAATTTTCAAAAGATGTCAAGTAACCAATCTATGAAAAATCAGGAAGTGTCCTCATAATATTTCACATGGGGATTAAAAAAACTGAGGCCACAAACACAACAAGTCATCTTCATTTTTAATGTCAATCAAATTCTAGTTGCTGCCTCAGGGCAAGTATGATATTGGTGGTCTAGAAAAAGGTTTATGCTCTACTCAGATGAAGAGCCAGGATGGGTTCAGCTGTAGGTAAGTCAGGTATCTGGGCTCTCATCACAGCCAGTGGAGCGCCAGCGCTCCATTCAGCTGCACACACAGAGCTGTCAATTGCCATTTGAGATGTCAGAGGGGATCTCGCCAACCCTCCAGGTGCCACTCTAGAAGGTCTTTTATGGGTCCTGTCTGCCAGCCATACACAGGTGTCTTCAGCACCCCAGGGTATCTCAAATGGCACCAGATCTGTGAGTGGCCAACTGAACTGAGCCTCCAGTTGACACACTTAATGAGCCTGACTCAGATCACCATAGGATAGACACCATAGCTTGTTTCAACTAGCCCACCGTTTATTACATCCAATTTAAAGTTTCTTTACCAGGAGCAGAATCACTCCCAATATAATCAACTTTAGCAGAATCTCTCTTTAAAAGATCCTTGCAGATGAGTGTGTTAAATGCTCAAAGTAGTTGCACATGCTTACAGTTTCCTCTTGGTTATATTATTAAAACACAATCTCAGTTAATCTAATGAGCACAGATGGTTTTGGTCCCTCATTCCCATATATGTAATTGATAGTATTGACCAGCCACCTTCCTGGAGAACTCCTGCCTATGCAGGAAAGAAGCAAGGAAAATGACTTGTTAAAATCCAATGCACACTGCATTTAAGGGCAAGGTGCACATGTAGGAGAGTTGGAAACGAGGGGACAAGTCCACCACCAGAACTGCAGGTGTCATGAGACAAAGCAGTTTCATTGAAGTCAGTGGCATTGCACCAATTTCCACATCCCAGCTTAATATCAGCCTCAGTACTGGTTGACACTTTAATTTCCTCTTGAGAAAAAAGAAAGAACCCAACTGCAAAGGATATAAATGCCAAGGATGCTTCCCTCAAATAGTTTTCCAATGTCCTCCAGCAAAAACATATCTGTTTCTATTCACTGCTTCAGTCAAACACACTGCATCCTAAAAGAAGCTTAAACGGGTCTCATTCACACCCTCACCTTGGTAAAAGCCTTTGCTACGCAGCACGTTGCTTCTGATGTAATGTTCTTTGGAACAAGCATGGTCTTCTTGGACCTCATCGGAGTGGGATAGGCCCGGGAGAAACAGCACCCAGTGCACTGGTAAACGGGTGCTCCTGGCTTGGAAAAGAATCTGTTCTCCCCTAGCTTGCACTCTGGACAACCTGCCATAAAAATATAAGGAAAAGACTTTTACTCGGTCTCCAGCTGTATTTTCATTTCCAAGAAGAAAGGGAAAGTGCGGGCAGTAAGAGGAAGCACTGGCTACATTCTGCTGCTTGCTGTCTGCAGAACAGTCACAGACACCAAAGATCCCCTCTTCAAGGTCCTTCAGCTCTGCAACACACACCAGCTGTAAAACTAGACCGTGGCTTTCTAGGTAAGGCAAAAGCATTATTGTATCTTTTCTGCTTTTCTTTTCACTATTGTTGACAGTTGTGGAGGGCTTTTTGTATGTCCTACTGCACTAGCTGTCCCGAGAGAACTTCCTATTAGCTAGAGATAAATAGCGCCAGCATGACCTGTAGTGCTTCTCAGACGCTCCCTGTTTTCAGGCAAGACTCTGTTATCAAGTTTTTAAAATGCCCAGTGATCCCGAGATTTTTGTAGCTGCATTTTCCTATATTCAGTTTGAGGCCGAATAAAAAAAAAACCACAACCTTCAAACACACGCATCCCCCGCCCCCCCAAAAATAATAAAATCTTCCTAATACGCCCCTTTTATAGACTGCTACACCACCAACATCCCATATTCTGGGATCTACAGAGGGAAAATATTATGCATATTATGAGGAGAAGCCAGGCTTCTGCTGTTCCTGACATTATGTTGCCATTTAGATTTCAGGAGTACAAGAAACCAAAACGCTTCTATTTGATAATGTTTCAAGGATTAAGATCACCCACGTCAACATGAAGGCACAGTCATCTGGGAGACTCTTGACCTGAAGAAATGAAGTTTAGAGAAGAAATAGGAAGCATACTCATAGCAAAATTACCTTGATTTATTATACCTGCATATCTCAGTGTCAATAAACGCAACTGAATGATAAGATTTATGACCACATTTATAAAACATGTGAAAACTTAATTAATACTCTTTACGACTAATTGCCCTATTCCTGAATGCTGAGAGCAGCTTACCCTGCATGAGAAACTCTCCATCGGGGAAAGCATGAAGAAGATGCAGAAATACAGACAAAATGGTCAAAGTGACAGCTGCATACTTCCCGTAGCAATCCATGATCTGTCTGGAAACACAAACACACACATCTTTAAAGGACTGTTTTGAACTGGGTGTAGTACTGGTTGGTATCCAGGCTACACACCGATACAGCGCGTTCAGTGCAAGTAACAGAGACAATTTAGAACCAGGACCGGAAACTGAAAATGCAGTGTACTGATGTGCATTTTATGGGCTTAGAAAATTGCCTTCATCACAAGAACAAAAATCTGCCTTTCTTTCTGGCCTCAACAATTTTTTTCTGAATATTAACATAAGCCACAACACAGGAATATCAAATGTCATAACTGTCTAATATTTATGGTAGACTGGATAAATCCAGCAAGTGCTTATGGAGAAGAAGAAAGAATCTGCAGAATCTGGGATATGGAGAGACTAATTTCAGAGAAAATAATTTCACATCAGGACATAATTTCCTGAAACAGCCTCAAGCTGTGCCAGGGGAGGTTTAGACTGGATATTAGGAAAAATTTCGTTCCACAAAAGGGTGGTCAAGCATTGGAACAGGCTGCCCAGGGAAGTGGTGGAGTCACCATCCCTGGAGGTATTAAGAAGACAGGCAGATGTCTGGGCACACAGTTTAGTGGCGGACTGGGCAGCGCCAGGTTAACAGTTGGACTCGATGAACTTAAAGGTCTTTTCCAATCTAAATGATTCTGTGATTCTATGATCTCTTTAGTGCAAAAGTCCCCATGAACGGATTTTCACAGTCCTGTCCCTTGGCGGGAGAAAGCTCCTCCGATCTATGTAATTAGAGAGGCACTGCACACCGTGCTCCAGAGCACCTGGGGAGACACAGTGCCAGACCGAGCTCAGGAGGGCTTGAAACAGCCCCAGGGCCACTTCCACCACCCAGGGTCAGGGGTCTTTTAGGCTCTTAGGCTTCATTTTACTGTGGCAGCACCTTGGCTTTTGGGCTCTGAGTAACAGAAAGCTGCTTTGATATAAATATATCCTGGTTGGCTCAAACTTTTACGATTTTTTTCCATAGATTAATGTTGTGCAAGAAGGCTACATGCAGCACTGCACATCTGTCCTTCTACAGCTAGCGCACAAGATGAAGTGGCCATAAATAGCATATCGCTTGTTCTCTGGGTAATTCAACAGAAATGTAGTTGTGTGGCTATATTTGATCCAGATCAAATCTATGCCACAGGGTAATGCATATCTCTGATACGAATAACTGGGGGAACCATAATATTAAAGATACAGAATATATAGTTTGTAACAGTATGAATATCATACAAAATTCTCTGCTTGGTTTTTTTTTTTTTTTTTTTTTAAATTAATCTACTTTTTTCATTATTATTCACAATGAGATTTCCTGGTCAGGGTGGGGGGAATGAAACCTCAGTTCTCTCTCTATCCAAACATCAGATCTACTAAGTAAGGGCTACATGAAGATGAGCACGATGCTTCAGAATAATTTTAAAGGTCCTGTGGTAGTTACCAAAAAGTATTTCGTACGAGCCTGCTCAGACAAAAAAAATGGTCATAAAAACTTGTTGTTTATTTTGAGCCAGAGAACTGCTGTGTGCCTATGGGAGGACCTCCCTTACTGGAAGGTCAGGCAGGATCTAAGTTAGGCTAAAGATGCCACACATATTTTCAGATCTCCATGTCATAAACAACTGGTCAGCTAACGCTACTTTCAAAAATCATGGATTCAGCTGAGCTAAGAACACATAAAAAAACACTGAGCCTCACTTCTGCTCTTGTCAGTATTAAAATGTAGTAATTTAGGTATGAAGTTTGTAACCTTCCTTCTCAAGCACTAAAGCCTCCTTATTGTACTGACAATTCTGTTGTGCCCAAGCAAAGACCATTTTGGCCCAATCTCTCACTCAGAAAGCAGAATTTCCCCCTTTAAAACTATTTTCTTCCAAAGCATAGAGCTGAGCCCGCCCTTTAGAGATGAACAGGAATTACTTATATCCCATGGTGAACTAATTGAGTCCGTGGACAAAAGAGGATATAGGATATATGCAAAGGAGTAGAAAGGATGTTGAAGTATTAAATTCCCAAAGCAGGGCAGCCTGTGCAGGTGACAGAGACAGCAGCGCTCCTTCGCCCAGCCTGGCTGGCTGGGGGACAGCCTTGCCTTGGGGGATTGAGTTTCAGGGTCTTCTTATTGCTGAGTCACAGAGCACATTTCAACAGGGGGACTTCCCCTGCCCTTGCAGATGATCGTGTGAGGGATTCTGGGCTAAGCACCGCTCACCTTCACCTTGAAGAGAGAGGAGCAGCAGTGCCTATTTCGCTGGCCCCAGTTGCTGGTGACTGGCTTCACCCCAGGCAGCATCCCAAGCCAGCAGCTTCCAATCACCAGACTATTTACCTGCCTTCTCAGAAACGATCACACAGGTCTCTCTCCACCTCTGCAGGCAATGCCCCAGGCCATGCCTGGAGCTAACCCACAACTTGTCTGGGCACAGCCGGAGCTGCAGTGCTGAGGGCATCTCCAGACTGCAACTGGATCTTCTGGACAGTGTTTCTGTGCCTGCATAGATCACCTGATCCCTTGACTTCAAAAGACTAAAACTGTCACACAAGAGCATGATGTGCTAATGACTGATCTGTGGGATAAGGCCCCAAGCTGACAACAGATATATACATTTTAGATACTAAAAAACTACAGTGCTTAGCAAGCAAGCAAGCAAAAAAAAAGGCATTCAGTCCTTAACTACTTAAGAGGCTCTCTTCCAAATACACCAGTCAATGCTGCTGCTCCATGATAAATATTATCCAGGGACAGATCAAATTATGGCCCCAAATATTTCTGAAAATGAGGAGACAATGAGAAGGACAACTCTGCCAGCAACAAAGAAATTGATCTTGAGATTTGGTGTAGACGTCATTTAAGCATGCTATACTGATCAGAGAAGGCACTGCCAACCCAAACCGGGAAAGATGGTAGAAAATCAAGTGTAATTAAACAAAGATAGCTTTCACATAATGGAAATGCATTTCTTTGTAGATTTTGCACCTACCCAGCAGAATCCCTACAAGGACTGCCACAATGATGCAAATGTTCAAATAATGCCTGCGCACATCTGGAGGGAGAGGGAAACCTGAGGTGGTCCAACGAGTGAAGCCACTTGCCCGATATCATTATCTGGCACACCTGCATGTGTGCAAAAAATTGTATTGATGAGCAAGGGATGCTCCATCACTACACAAATTTCCAGAGATATATAGGGATGTGAGGCTGCTACGCACAGGTCAGGTCTTGGTTCATTGAGTAAACAGACCTATAGTACAGTCATCAAAGGCAGCAGTTCACATGGCAGCGGAGCACAGGCCCTAGAAGTTAGCTTTGAAACCCGGAAAAAAAATCAAAGACAGCTCCATCCTTGCAGCAATCAGAAAAAGATCATGCCCTGGCAGGTGAGGATGAAACCAAATGCAGGATGACAATCACATGGCCCTTGCCTGACTGGGGTTAGCAAAGTGGAAAGAAACAAAGTTTATGAGCAGGAGTGATGTGCAAAAGTGGAAACAAGCCTCTTTCTATTTAAGATGGCAAAAACTAGAGATAAGAGACCAATCCAAAGCCCAGCTAAACTGAATGGCTAAGAGGCCAATGAGGTTGCAATTAATGAATGGCAAGGGCTGGGTTCTGGGTACAAGTAACTTGGCTTCCTCCCTCCCACCTGCCCAGTGAGTCAGTTCATGCTGGCAGAAAACAGAGCACAAAGGAGTTGAAAGGAGCCAGTAATGAAGAAGAAAACCCGCGGGCAGCAGCTGTGGAAGCACTGGAAAGAAGCATTTGGAAGAGGTATCAAAAAGCCAGTTCAATGTATGTATGTACACATGCAGGCTGAGCGCAACCTGTAGTTACTCATTTCTGCTTGAGCTTTTACCAAAACCCCATTCAAGTACGAGAAATAGTCTTGTGATGTTAGTCAACAGGCAACAAAGGAAACGGGGGATGCCATTAACATGGTAGATCCATGGAAATGTTGAACATGGCTCTCAGGTTTTTGAGAAGCAGCTGCCAGCTCTCTGCACCCTGTTCCCTCAACAAGAGTACCTGTGTCCTCAGGAGAAAGGTGATCCCTCACACCACTTAGATCCACAGCCTCCTACGGTCCTGCCAAACATTTTGGGAACTGAAGTGAGCTCAGCTGCATCTATGGAGTTGTGCTGAATAAATTGTCTGGATCCCTCTCTCTAGTAAATAAGGCTTTTTTAAAGGTTATTTATATATACTCTCTCCAGCCTCATGGAGGGGGTGTGACTGCCGGCAGACTTGTCTACAGTGGGACACAATTCCACAGTTTAATGTCAAGCCCTGCTCTATCCAAGGGGACATGCCCCGGAGCGTGAGAAGCCGGCTGGAGGGGCTCATGCACCAGCAGGAGAAGACAGACAGCCTTTTCCAAATTACCTGTTTCCACGCCATCCTGAGCCTTCTGATAGTCTGGATGTGCCAATGGCTCCAGTGAGATGGCATCCACAGGAATAACCCTTGATTGATTATTCCGTGATTTCATGCTCTTTGCTGAAGGCACGGTGGCACTCTCCATCCCAATTTTTCCAAGAACACACAATGCTACGATTTGGTACAAGTGTTTCAGGCAATCCCAGAGGGAAGTTCTTTAACTTACATTACATTACAATAACCAAAAGGGGAATTGAAATAGCAGTTTTGCACTTCCTCTATTGAGTCGGACTGTCAGGCTCATACCAAAACCACCAAAGAGCTAGCTGTCACTAACACCCAGATGTGGTCTCCTTTACTCTTCCATTGCAACAGCCATTTTTCCTAATGGTATTACCTGGTTCTTTGACTGTGCCCATGCTGCTAACCCAGTTAATGTCTACACTAACTACATTTCATCTCACCATCAAAGGAAGCTTTTACTTTGCCCTATTAAATATTATCTTTCTTAAGCGATTGGAACATTATATAATGCATGAATTTCAGCATCTCTTCGGAAAAATAGTAATTTTGAGTCTTCCCTAGCAGTTAAAAGTCTCACCTCATTATTTACAATATCTTGTCTTTTCCTGTAAATAAGTTGTCATGTTACCAGTTACCATCACAAAGACAGGGGATCATCTGTATTTGCAAACAGGTCTTCTGTTCAGGTACACACGGGACTCAGTGGATGCTTTTACATTCACCTGAGGCTCCACTGGATCAGAATCCCTCATCTAACCCTGTGGTCCATATCCTGGAACAGATATGCCCGCAAGCTCTGTTCAGCGGGCATCCTTTGTACTGATTGTGCTAAATAACCTGATGTTTTCAGCGTAAACTTGGGATGTCCTTCCATACTTTTTCATAGGGTGGTATTGTCATATCCAACAGAAGTTAAAACACTTTGCACATAGTGTTCATTTCTTTCTGGGATGCTTGGACACGAGATACCGCTGTGTGACAGCTACAATGAACAACTGCCAGTGCTCCACTTGCAGCCCAGTGTCATGCACACAGCAATCGGCTAGCAAACTGCTGAAGACCGAGAAACCTTCACTAACGTGTTTGGGGTTTTTTTTCCCTTCCCTTAACATGTTTAATCACGACTGGCAATTTAAAGACTGTAAAAGATGTATTCACACCACAGGTAGTGTAACATTCAACATTTAACAGCAACACTGTTGACCAAGGAGAAAAACACAACGTTACTGATTAAGAATTACTAGACCCTAGGAGAAATCACAAAATACAAACATTAGTACAATTCTAAAACCTTGTTTTCTCTTACTTACAAAGCTAGTTTAACCAAAAGCACTGATGTTTTAGTCTAAAAGCAATCCTTAAGTTAAGTTTCAAAATAAAAACTGACAGAATGGAAGGAGAAGAAAACTTTTGGAGAGAAGGGGAAGAGAATGTCAAAACACATGCAATTGTTTCTCTTTAACAGTAACAAAAATTTAAAAATATATTACCTCAGTTGTTCAACAAGAATAAATCAGACAGCTGAGAAACTGCAGGATGGTGTTTGAAGGTAAATTGTCCTTGACGCTTGGATGTACGTTCCTGAAACTGATGTATGAAAAAGTTGCATCTTTCTTTTATACCAGTAAAGCTAGATTACATTCCTCGCCCACATCTAAGCCATAGGATCAACTGTACATTTTACCTAATGACTGAACATTACTTTATGTAATTACCAGCCCACCATGCTGATCTTATCTGCAACTTGACTTCCACAAAGATTTTTTTTTTCCTTATATAATGAAAGAAAGGTCAGCTTACGAGCACAAACCCAACGCTGTATGAGTTTCCTGGGGAACTCAAATATCAAGCATCCAGTCATTTGCTGCAGTCTTCAGTGAACACAATCTCATTTTAAAAAAGGAAGAGTTACTAAGGTTTCCTAATGCTTCTTATTAAACTGGAGAATAATATTTTTTTTAAAAAAAACAAACAACCAACCAAAAATAAAACACTTGTACAGCAATGGCATTTTTTTAGCAAAGAATAACAAAACAAAGAGCAGCAGTGATCTATACAAACATTTACAAGATGAATCTCCATTTGAATTTAATGCCCAGAGAATGAATTCAGGGATAAATACAGAAAGATTACCTTAATAAAGGTAAGATTTCTGGCAAGATCTCATCTTGTTTTTAGTAAAGCTAATGCAATGGAGGCACTTCTGAAAACTGCACTAGGGTGCAGATTCTAAAAGCTTAGGGACTTTTATGTCCTCAATTCCAAGTGACAGAGTCTATGCCAGTGCTGGCTAAATAAGACAGGTCCCACTCTACCTTCTGGCACCGAGGCCAAGCAGCACAGCAGGGCTTGCATCCACTCAGCTCTTCCCTTCCCCTTCCCAAAGGGGAGGCACACATCCAAAGCCTACCGGGAACAGCCCCTGGCAATGCAGACAGTCCTGGGTCATTTTTAAGGCCATTCCTGCAACTCTGTTGTGTTTTCAGGTCCTGGAGGCATGAAGGAGAGTCACTTCAGCTGTCAGAAGTTCACTTCAGAAGTTAGCTGTCTAAACCTGAGTTACTGCTCTAGACTGCCTTTATAGTCAATGGAGAGAAATAGCCTTAAACATCTGTTTTGATACAAGACCAAGTTACTTTTCCAGTGCACCTATTTTTCACCATTGAGAGCCCAGGGTAACTAGCTTGGACTGCTCACTGTCTCATCTTTAAAGATTTACGAGCATTTTATTAGCTTTAAGAAACTCCTAAACATCAAAAGGCTTAGAATTACCTTTTAAGCACCTACTTTTTGTCACTCGTTGTTGGAGATGCAATATTGAATGGGACCCCTGTAGCTTCTTATGTTCTATGAAAATGAGGCTTTGATTTGCCATTCAGTCTCTTCCAGAATGTTTATTATATAGGCAGATTTGATGAATTGCACCTGTCCAGATTTCTGTGGTTCTCTTTTCTTGTCCCTTGCCTTGACTCTCTTTCTAATACAGGCAGCACCCCCTGACTCAGTTATTTCAGACACATTTATTGCAACCTTATCACTGACTTCACTAACATCCTCACCTGCTTCAAGGGGTTGGACACCTCTTTCTCTTCTATTTGTTCAACTGATCACTATAACAAAGTTAAACTCAAAACAATTGTCCCCAGCTTACGCTCAGCTTGAAATTGGCTTCTGTTTCAAAACTGAAGACAGATTTCTGTACCTGGAAGCTTGTCTTGTTTTTATCCAACAAAATGAGCTGGTCTAATAAAAGATAAATAATAATAAAAAAAGTCTCTCTCCCTACAGTCTTGCTTCATTTAATAACAAAAGCATAAGGCTGACATTTGAAAGCTATTGGTAAACATAGTTTACTGAGAAATATTCCCCTGGAAGGCAGAAGCTTAATATTTCTTGTCATTCAAACCAAATTGATGAAAATTGCTTAAGTTTACAGAGTGCCTCTGACTTGGCTCTGTGCTGCCCATCTCATACTCACTCCAGCTTGCAGTCCAAAGGGAAACCCAAGATGACTTGTGATGCTTCACAAAACCCAGAAAACTATCTTCATCAGCAGGAAAATAAGTAATGATTGTATTATATATTCATATTTGGTACTTATTTGCTTGTGTATTGCAGTATGTCATCAACTAGTAAAAAGGAAATGCTGTACAAAATAGTTCTTTCATTAGAATGACTCAAGCACAGTGACAAGGCTATCCCCACAGTGTAAAAGAAAAATAAAAGTGCCCACAACCTGGTACTCTTTTCCTATCAGAATGTATTAGGAATAAATCTTGTGAAGTCAATGGAATTACACTGGTATAAAAGACAGTTTAAAAAAAGCTCCTATTTTTATTAAGAGGATTTCTTAGTTTAGCCGCTCCAAATCTCCAACTAAAAATACTTGGTCAAATCTGTCTTAATGTGTGACTGAATGAGAAATGAGAGAATGTGGCTCACTGTTTTGGGGAGGGGGGGCTCCAGTTTATCAAACAGGGTGTTCTCAAATCGCTTAACAATACTCTAACAGGTTTTTTGATACACTCTGATATGATTTTGTAACCTGTATAAGTATATGGATGAAAAGATAGGCAAATACGTGCACCAAACTGGACCATCGAACATGCTTCGGCAAGGTCAGTATTTTGCTTCCTATTCAGGGGTGGAGAAAGGTAACAAACTGCTAAAATGTTCAAGTTTCTTTGAGGCTGCTATGTTCCTAAATTGGACTGGGACTTTACTAAGAACCGTAAATGAAACTAAATATAGCACTTGTTAAGACCGAAATCAGTGTGAGCTGATACCTAAATACTATGGAGTTTCAGAACTTTTGGCTCTTTTCGAGGAGCTGGGTCCCTACAGCTCCTTCTCTGGCTTTCTCTGGAAAGGAGAGTTCATGTCTCTTCCCTTGCTCTGCCAGATGCTGTCTCAGGGTATCTGTCCTACTTCCCTACTTAGTGATATCTGCTTATCTGCAGGCTGCTTCCTGATGCCGCCTCTTCTTCCCTAGAGGAAAGCTTTTTTACTTTGCCATTCAGCACTGACAGTGCTGGGCATCCCTGCTGTCAGCAAAAGAACGGGAAAGGGCTCCCTCGCTTCAGAAAATAAACTCTTCCATTCAAAATAACTCCACTTAATCAATAAACAGACACACCCACACAAGCATGGTCACAGATTAGCGCTATTAAACAGAATCTACCTACTTTTAATAAGGGCAACACAAGGTTTCCTATACCTTGCCCCAACAGAAGAGACAGTACAGAGCACACCTACTTTTCTAAAAATTTAATTTAATTTAATTAGAACCATTCCTGCCTTCTTTCTTGGTTTTCCTACTCTTTGTAGATAAGCAAATGAGAAGTAACAGCCTTTGGAATGAAGTTCTGATGGCATTTTTGGCTTGGATGGACAAGCAGGTTGAGTTCTGGAGGAATTTAAAAAAAAATAATAATCAAATCACATTTCAGAACTTCCTCCAAACACAGCCAAAATCCACCCTTCACCAAACTCAGAAAACAGCAGCCCCCCAACCTGAGAATGGGATGGCTCGCTGAACGCCAGAAGCTTCTCTTTCCTATCCCCTTGCAATCTGTGAATACCTCCTTGGCTTCTTTGGCCAGCCCTGCCCTGCAAGCTGACACAGCACACACGAGCCCAAGCCTGCACCATACCCTGCACCAGAAAGTATCCTGAAGCACTGGTACTATCTCTTGCATTTTTGGTGTCACTTCCTTCATTTCTCATGTTATCTCCCAGGCATACCAGGAGGAGAGAGGTTCCCACATACTACAAGCTACTCTGCACTGATGCAGGCAACTTATCGGAGTTGCTGAAGAGAGATAACAACAAATGGCCCCACCAGAATGAGAGAGAGCATATCCTGGAGAGAAAAATTTGCTGGGGATTCAAGGAAAAAAGAAGTAATTTGCATGTTGAACAAAAAGATATACAGGTATTTCAATATTTCACTGAGTCTCCCCTCTCCTTCCCAGTTTGCTCGTAAATTTTCCAGTTGCAATCCATTTATTCCCAGAGACAGGAACACCAGCTGAGTAGACATACACTTAGACAAGGTTCCCCAAGGCAACAGAAAATACAGATATACACCATTCTGCAGTCAGGAGCTCTTGTCTGCTGAAATACTTCATACCATAATATGTGGAAAGCAAAAGTCAAGCTTTCTGCTCTTTTACAGATGTTGGCAACTGATTATCTAAAATTATCCCTCAAAGCAATACTTTTCAGCCGCATCTTCCTTCACATAAAATCAATGGGAGTTCTGCCATTATTTCAAATGACACTGGATCAGGACTTTTAAGATTAGCTATTAGTGTTCTCAACCTTCAGCCAAACATTGATTATTCTGAGATAATAAGGCTTTCAGTACTTATTGCACATAAATAATTGACTGCAAAGCCTCTCCTATTCTAAAACCATAGTGTAAAGTGGGTTCACTAATACATATCTTTTTTTTTTTGTTTTCAAAGGAATTAACATTACTGATAATTGCATTTCAGAAATATGTGCAATGATAATTATTTCACCAAAGCTAAGTAAAAATTGTGCCTTTGAAGAAAAATAGTAAGATTATAAGGAATACCATGCTTTTCCCCCTTTTTTATTGTAACTTGTCAAAGTCAAAATGTTTAATGATGACACATTATTAGGCAACTTATGGTTCTAACAGGATGATGGCTTGTTTAGCTCTGTTTTCATGCTTCTATTTGGAATAGGTTTATTTGAAATCCAATTTCTTTGAGCAAAATTAGAATAGATAATATTACAACTGTCACAGCATTGTGGAATGGCAAACAAAATGCCATTAACGTGTAGGTTTGACCTCAAGGGCTTTAGAGATTGTATTTCAATATTCTTTATCTCTACTGTTAATTAATAAAAGTAACGACACCTCATATGATGACTAAACCAGCTCACAAGGTCAGGAAGGACTATTCCTGCTACATATAACATTGCGCAGTTGAAGTAACCAGGTTTGTTAGACTCCTGAAACGTCAAGTGCTTATTATCAGACAGGGGTAAAACACTAGACTAGATAGACTGCTGATCAAACTGATTATGTCAAAATGTTCCTGCACCATAAGGGTAGTCCATGAGAGATAAATAATGCAGCCTTACTTTAAACATATTTCAGTATTTAGCTTTTTTCATGAAAAAAAAATTACCATATGAATGGATCATTTCATGTCAGGTTTAGATCTGATAAATTGCCATGTAAAAGTGGAATGTATATCCAGAGCAGCTAAAACAAAGAAGCCTGATCAATAATGCAGGATGTCTCATTTATACAACTAGCACTTTCAGCAACTCTCATTATCTAATACAGAAATAATTGTTCAGACAATTAGCTCTTATCTTTTCCTAGCCCGAAATCTGAACACGTTCATGTGCTCACCGTATCACCTCTTCCATTAGTGGACATTTCTATTAAGAATTGCTTTCACATTTCATAGAACTGTATTTCTTGCTTTTTACAAATGAAAGCAGAAAAATCGCTGAAGTTCATCAAATTCCAATCAAACTGCAGTAAGCAAGAAGCAGCCTACAGTGCTGATAATAAAAAAAAATGCACTGACATAGAAACGTAACTGGAAAAGGGATTCTGAAGAAAATAGCTTATTTCTATCACATTACCAAGAGGTTTATTACCAGGTTGCTGTCACCCTCTCTGGTGTCACTGCAGAGAGAAACCTGGCTGCCAGGTTATTCTGCTGAATAAAAAATCCACCATACTTATGAACCATATTGCAGCAGCAGCTAAGGAACCCACATCGAGACCAAGCAGAGACAGTCCTCTGCCCCAGAGAACTCGCCATCTCATACTGGCTTTGGAGGAGTAAAGTTGTTCCCTCAAACTCCTCCCACTCCACCCACTTGGGCATTTTTCTGAAGACATCAGACCTCAAACTGATGTTCTTGGCTTCACCAAAATTTCCAGATGAAGTTCTAGGTCTATGCGGTGCTGTAGGTCAGTTCCCACACTCACAGTGGTCTCGTTTGATCACACATCTAAACAATTCCTTCACTCAGCCACTTGCCCCTCCAGAGGAACAGTGTGTAGCATATGTTTCACATTTGCCAGAGACTTTCAGAGCAAAAAATGAAGGGAATTACATGCGGTATTTGGTTATCAGTGTGACTCAGTGCATGGAAAATGGGCTAGTGCATTATAATTAATGCCACATTGGAAAGCAAAGCAGGCCAATGTTGCCCACCTCCGTACAGTTGCCTTTCAGAAATAAAAAGGGCTTACATTTACATAATAACACTTCAACATAGATCTTACAGTGCTTTGAAAGCTGGATATTGAGAGTTGATTTCCCACATTGTTGAAGTTTAGCCACTTCTAAGAGGCAGAACAGTAGCCATCCACTGCCAGCAACATTACGTGACTGTCCTCAGAGGGCCAGCCATGAATCACAGTTATGCCTCAAATTTAAGCTAAATGTCTATCTAAGTTGACTGCAAAGGTCTAAGCTATAAATTTATGGGGAGGGAGAGGGCACGGAAGGTGGTCCAAAAACCAGTAAAAATTTTAAAGATGCTATTTTATATTGCTCTGTGGTCCAGGTTATTTCTTAGCTAAGGTTGGACTATAAAACGAAAGAGCTGAGAAAAGTTTAAATAAAATCTCCTAGTTCAAATAGTCTAGATGGTGCGTGTGTCCTCTTTACAGACATGGAAAATGCAGTGGGAAATGCTTTAGGGGATCACTCCCTGCTTCAACAGTAAGGAATTATTTTGTCCATGCAAACTTCTGGATGCACTTCAATAATAAGCTGTCAAGAAGTATAGGTTATTGATATTTTACCCTTGCAAAGTGCATAGGAGAGAAGATACCACAGTGGGATTCAATTCCTCCCAGCTTTAGACATCTGTGGTACAGATGGACAGTGTCCAAGCTGGTTGGTCTGGCTACCTCTACAGTCAATGGGAAGACAGGCATTTTCAGAGAGCAGTTCACCTAATCTATTTTAGCGCTCTCCTTAGGATGAAATGGGTGATGTCCTACAATTGCTTGTTTCTCTCCACTGGTTATAGACTGGTCAAAAAAAATGGCTTCAATAGTTGTATCCATTTTTTTAGATATCTGCACTTGACCAGATGAATCCAGCCCAAAGCATCTTTTGTTTTGTGGCTAATATGCAGAAAACCAATCATGCTTGGTTTTTTACACTTAGACTATCTGAGGTCCATGCTGTTTCCCAAGTTCTCTGTAACTTCCTACAGCCCATCTAGGAGGTTAGGAAGGGGAGGAAGGCAAGAATTGATCTTATCTGTTAACTACCTCCTCGATTCATTCCCTTTGCTTGTGTTCATTTGTCATCTCTTGACTCATTTGATATTTAGCTTGAAAATTCTCTGAAGCAAATGCTATCCTTCTATTCAATCTGGTTTTACCCATGATCAGGGCTCCTAGACAGTATAACCATTACAGACCAACACTCTGCTTGCTTGATGTTAAGAAGGTAATGCACCGCATCCTTATAAAGGATGGTGCTGCAAGTGCAGCTGCTGTGATGACAGTAAGCAGACTTTCAGAAACGTAATCACCTTCCCAGAGCTATTCCCAGTTAGGGATAACTTCACAGAGACGTAGAGCCTGATAGGCATAAAGAAGCCCACAGACTAACACAAAATGCATTTAACAGTACTTGCTTTGATTTCACAGAAACTTGTTTTGAGGTCCTTCAGCTTTTAGTCTTTGGTACAGGCAGACACTCACCAACCAGAGCAAAATGATGCCGGTGAGTGCCACACACAATCCTCCAAGTAAACCCTCAGCTCTGACTTTGGGATGTTGATGTCTTTTTCAGCAGTGTGCTACACCTTGCTCCAAAAAGGCAGCCAGACCTTTTGGTTAGCAAGTTAATAAAAACATTTCAATGCCACCATTTGTTAACTGACTGCATTTTTTCCTGGGAACATCCTTTAGAGTTGTTTTGATATTTTTTAAAATTTAAAATGTCATAGCTATATGTTAGATGGGTAATTCAGAGCTAGCACAACTCTGCTACTTCTGTTGGCCAGTACCAAATACCACCAAGTGAAGTATCACTAGGTAACAAATGTTAATATCTGATATGCCTTATCAAGCTGAAACAAGAATTTTTTTATTTTAAGCAGAGCTTCACTGCAGCACTGAAGCAGGCGGAGTGCACTGGCCAGTGAAACCAGATTTGCTGCTGTTTGATATGCTGCAGAACAGGGCAATACAACTGATTCATTACAGCAAATAAAGTCACGAGTTTGCCATTGATTTATCGGTTTAAAGGATTGCATGTGTGAAATCAGCTCACTCTGACAGGGAAAAGTAAAGCTCAGTGCCAATGTCTTTGTGTTTTAACAGTTTCCTGGCTGGCTGCTTTAGCTCTTCCACTGATGTTGCTTTAATATGCAGTGAAACAGAGGAAGCAATGTTCTTGGGAAATTTTTCAGCCCTGATACTCATAGTAGTGTGCTTTAAAAAGCTATATTAAACAAATTGTGAACTCATAGACATACGATCAGTAGTCCTCAGAGCACAACTTACAGAATTGCTCTGTGCAAACAGGCAGGACAGGGAATGTAGTGAGCGAAGGGTTCCGTTTCACAGGGTATACAAAAGAGTCCTCTCTGCCTACCTTTGATTTATGTTACTCATCCTGCTGTCCACAAACAACTGCTGGGTCACGAGGTATCTGGGTGGTGGCCTAGCAAACCTTTGCAAGAAGTTGTTAAAATCCTATGCACATGCTTCCCCTTCCACTCAACCAAATCCTACATACAAAGTTGCAGTCTGTACCATCTACAAACCAGGAATGAGCAAGCACTAACCATGGAGAAAGTGATTCATCAGTCTAGCAAATTAAAGTCTAATAAAATAAAATTGAATGCAGATGAAAGAGTGGGGAAGAGAAATGAGAAAAAGAGCAGGCGTGGATATGAACTGATACTTTCATTATTTACTGTATTTGGTATGCATTTTTGAGGGTATGGCTACACATAGTGTGCAAAATTTACTAGAATAAGCCAGAGATTTGTCTCATCGAATGCAGGCAACTACAATGCCATATAGACACCTGAGCTGACTGTCTAGATTCCCTTAGAATCAAAAGAGAAAAAAGACATTTGTAGACCTCTTTTTGACAACTGTCTCAGGACAAGATAAACTGATCACTCTCCTTGGTTAAAAGGGGAACCTACACAACTCTCTCAAATGTAGGCATCCACCGCTGTACTTCAGATTCTTACATTTGGTCAGATAAAGCTCACAGGAAGCCCCGAAAGACTAAAACTCATTTTTTAAAAGGCTGCCTAAATTTACTGTATCTATTCCCTATTTCAACCACTACAGCTCATCTCAGAGCATCACTACAGATACTGAGGTTCTGAAAGCAGGTTAAAAAGGGCCAAGGAGGGTATCGATGCAGATCTAGAGGCATCCTGCAGACACCAAATAGTGCCAGGTCATCCACCAGCGTGGTATGCCCCGTACAAACACACCAGCTCGGTCCCAAAAGAAGCGGAGACACAGCAGCATGCTGCCACATCTGAATGACTGAGTTCAGCTGAGAAGCAAGGCTTGTCACCAGAGTCACAGATATCCCGGTACAGCTGTACTGCTCGTGTACCCAGGACCAGCATGGCTTAGGCACCTCTGCACACGCTTCCCTGCTCGGCATGCAGCTCACCCAAGCAATCTGCCCGAGGCCAAAGGCAAGGCTCGGTGCTTGAGGCTAGGCTGGCACATATCCTAGCCTAACACCTCAGCAGCAGCCCAGCACATCCAGCAGTGACCACGCTTACCTCTCTCTTCCCCACCAACATGCTCTCTCCTTCTATCCCGGTATGCAGAAAAAGATGTAATTTCCAACAGCGAGTAGACAGTCAAATACAATTTAGTGCAGGGGATCACACCAGATCCCCAGCTGAGCCATGTGCAGTTGTTTGTAGAGCAGCCACTGGTGTGAAGTCTTGCTAACTTTGGTAATGTAGCAAGTCCCAGTGATTTCAGAAGCATTTAATCATGTACCCACACGTTGGCTGAGCAGGGCTGTACATAAGCACACATGCTTTGCTGATTACAACAATTTTTTGACACTAAGCACACACACCGCAGAATGGTATCAGGATTGTCAAGTACAAGCTTAGAGAGCCCAGCCTTTGATCCCATGATACTGGGGGTGGGGTGGGGGGTGGGGGGGTGGGGGGCAGGAAGTTAGAGATACTTAGGGGAAAAAGACATTAGAGGTGTTTAAGTTAGTGAGCTATGTGAGCTGTATTAGTGAGAAATTCACCATGAATGTTCAGAGAACTAGCTGAAGCAATGTTTGAATCACTGATGATCATTTTCAAGAAATAACAGCAAGCAAGGAAGGTTCAAACTTTCAAAAAGCATAAATGCAAGACTTATTTTTAAAAGAGAGGACAGAGGACTTAAAGCATTTTATACCTGTCAACCTAACTTTCACCCCTTGAAACGGAACAAATTATTAAATAAAGAATTTGTAAATACCTGGAGGATGATGATAATTATTAAAAAACAGTCAAAATGGGTTTGTCATGAAAGGAATCATACCAATTGATGCTAATCTCCTCCTCTGACAGGATAATTGCTCTAGCAAATAAGTGCAAATAGCAGATATGATGCATCTTGACAATGACAAGCTTTTGACACTGTCCCACACAGCATTTTCCTAAGCAAGCCACGACAGTGCATTCCAGAGGTAATTAGCAAGCCAGTAGGTGCACAGCATTTGAAAAATTGTTCTCAAAGTTCAGTAATTGGTGGTTTGCTGCCATTCTGGGCAGGTTTTTCCAGAGGAGAGTCACAGGACTTTGTCCTGGGGCCACTTTTATTCCCGACATCCATGAACATCCTGGGTAACAGCAGATGAGTGCACTGCCACAGTCTGGCAGTGACATCAGCCTGGGGGAGGTGGCAAAGTGCTTTTAAGTATGAAAATAACACTAAAAATGGGCCCCCAAAACTGAAGAAACAGCCTAAAATCAACCAGACAAAATACAAACACCACTTTGGAAAGAGAAATCTAACAAGGACAGAAAGTTAAATATAGAAAGGGAAATTACTGTGTAGGCAGAACACAATGTGGGAGATCACAAACTAAAGAGTCAACGGTGTACTAGATGACTTTGACAAAGAGTGAATTATTCCACTTAACCCAGTTCTGGTGAAGTCCCAGCAAGTGTAGTACTGGCTTTGGCATTGGTCATGTAGCCCACGAAAGATAAGGGCAATCAACCAGGGGGGATGTATGACAGCAAGAAGAGTTTAGGAAATACCAGCTGTGAGGAAAGCTAAAGGAATGACGTTTATGTGGCTTAGAAACAGGGCAGTAAATTGAGAAATTAAGAGATCAAGGTGGAACACTACAGCAGCACTCTAAAACGTAGGAAGCTGCCATAAAAGATTTGGTGGCCATTGTTCCACCGTGACAACTAGAGGAAGGACAAAGATAAGATGAATTTGCAGCAGAGATTTAAGTCGGGTATTATGATTACATTCAAAGAGTTAGGATTGTGGAGCATTGAAACAGGCTATTTCAGAGGCTGTGAAGTTTTCCCTCCAAAAGTCCTGATCCTACTTCTTTTGAAATAGCACGTAGCAACTTTATTTGTGTGATTAATAAAAATACTAAAGGTATATGTGGTCATCCATGAGTTTGAAAGGTCTGTTTGGTATCTGTAAGTCAAAAGTTACTCAGCTCCTAGTAACTTCACATTCATTGCAACTCCACACCACAATGATTCAATGTTTCTGTAAGCATGGGCTTTAACAGCAACAGGATTAGACCTACATTTTCCCCTACACAATGGTGCCTAAGTAATGAAATGCACATCTCAGATCTTTTAACGTAACATAATTTAATGAATTTTTTGTATTTGAATAGCATGCATAAATCACTCCAAAAGAACTGCTATCTCACTGTAAAAAGAGAGCTACTAAACTGTGTCCCCTAGACAAAGGAAATATTTTTCAAGTGGTTTGCCTGAGGGGGGATTTAGGAGAGGAAGTTAATGCATTCCAGCAAGAATCTCCATCACTATAATACCAGTGGATTAATTGTAAGTAAAGCTAAAGCTGTGAGTGAGGAAAATTTGCAGCATCAGGAATGTTGATGAAAAGTGTGGGATGGCTGTTGAAGATAAATACATAATTTGAAATGAATTTTATTTAAAAATGGTTATTTTTTTCCAGCATTTTGTTATTCCCATGACTAACCCTCAGCTATGAGTTTTTCATTTTATTCCAAGAAATCATTTTTCAATCAAGAATTCATTACATTTCCATCTTTTCATTTTCACTGCAGTGGTTTCTTTCTCTTGTGCAATGATTTTATCATCTGATTGCAATCAATATTGCTGTAACAGGCAGTACATGTAGTTCATCATCAGTCAGAGAATGGTAAGGGATTACAGAACATTTATACTACCCGTGCTTAAAACCCATCCCTCTACCTTGTCCTCCTGCCCTTTGCAGGCTGTACCTTTTTTTCTTTCTATTGACACTGGAATCTGCATTACACCAAAGGTTTTCAGTACTAATTTGATGAAAAATTCAGTGAAGTAGTCTTTTTAAAAATAATTATGTTGCTGTAAAACATACTCTTGCAATGCATTTTTCAGCTTTATCACAGTGAAGGGCTGTGTCCCACTACTAAGTAATAAACTGATTGTAAAATAACTCACCAAGTCAGGAATGCAGATCAACAAAAAACCCCAAAACTTCCTTTAATTGACCTCACACCTACCAGCAAATGCTTGCTTTACCTCTTAGCAGGATATTCACAGTTATTATTTTAAATAAACTCTCTCCCCATTCTCCCCAAATTGTACAAAAGAGGTGCCCTGTCCTGATGTACAATCCCTTTTTCTGGGCTCATGAAAAAGATCCAATTCTTAGACACAAAATTAAAATAAAATAAAATAAAGTGTTTCTGTGGAATCCTCCTCATTTAAATGGCTATCTTGTCAAATGGGGAAGGAAATGAAGAAAAGAGTGCAAATATGAGAAAACATCTCCATCTCCAGGACACCCTTTCTTTTAATATTTTTTTGAAGTACAGCTAGAACTCTGTTAGGTTCAGTGACAATAAAACTATTGAAGCTTCAGGCAGTGTGCACTGGGAAGCGAACAAAGGAAAATGATAAACAGAAAAGACAATTGGAAAAGTAGAAAGGCACCATTAATTACAGGTAAGAGTATTGTGGTTTGTATTAAATTATGTAAAATTAGAACATAACCACCCCCTTGCTTTTAAGGTAGCTCTGAAATTATTTTGCAAGATTGCCTTTTGAGAAAACAGCTCCAGCCATGACCAAGGCTGTATTTTCAAATGTGCTGTCCTCCTCATCATTAATTTGCTCCCTCTGGAGTAGAAAGAGTCTCCATGCAATATGAAAATGGATGTTGCAAAAACTTCCTCCTTTCCTCCTCCCTGTTCATGCAGAAGACAACCTACAGACCACACTCTGCACAGTTGATTTTTTTCTTGCTGACTTTTAGACCACTTTGATTACTGAGCAATATATAAACCTACATCAGTAATTTTCAATACATGTGAAAATGGTCCCAGGCTTGACAGAAGCCAGCAGTATCATTAAGAAAGTTGTGACTATATGAGATTAATTTTCTTCCCCCTTTTGGACTTTGTGTTTCATTTGCAATCAGTTTTCATGATCAGATCACCTTGCACAAATCTACCTTTCTACTGTTTTCACAAGTTTCTTCTGTAATGTTGTGGAGGAACACATAAGTGCTTCAGAAATAACACTATTTATTGTCTAACATGATAGCTATGTCTGTTCTGACGTATTCAAGTTAACACCAGTTTTTCTTCACACAGTACAATCCCTTTAGCTTGAAAAGCTTTCGTCCTAACGGATGCTTACTTTTAGTGTTTCTAGACTGAAAATATACTTCTTTGCAGTTTTTGTTTCACTAAGCTAAATGAACTGTTTTTATTCTCCTCTCATAAAACAGATTCTCTATTTTACTGATCATCCTTTGAGTCCTTCCCTGTACCCCCTGCAGTGCAATCTCATCCTTTCTGAATAATAGTGACCAGAATTGCACAAATTGTCTCATATGAGATGAGACCAATATTTTTATCTGCAGTATCTAAAGGGAATAGCTGACCTGGCATGTTGTGTGATTTTAGTAACTTTTTTTGTAGCTCGATCATATTTATGACTTGGCCAACTAATACAATAAGCACTTTCTATCCACTGTCACTTCTAACTAATGAGGTTCCCCCCTAGCAGAAAGTACTGCTATCAGTCTCCTTGCATGTTGTGTTATTAAAATTAGTCCATTCTATTATTTAGGTTCTCAAGGTCATCTAGTCTTGCTCCTTCTCATATTGAAAGAGTCTCACTATTTTTTGTGTCATCAGCACATTTCATTATTACAGCTCATATTTTTGTACCTACTTCATTAATGGAAATTACTGGCTGAATAAAGATCTTCTGATGTTTCAGATGGGTATGTGATAGGTTTTTTGCTTTCACCTCAAATGTGGAAACATTCGTTTTCATTTCTTCTTTCTCATTAGCCCCTGCTTTAATTTCCTTTGTAAGGAAACTCAGCTGGGCTTCTGACAATTCTCACTTTATTCTTACCCTTCTTAATATTTTTCAAGCAATCATTTTGTTCCATTCCTTTCAAGCTTTTGATTGTTCCCAATAACCCCTTTGAAGTTGCTATTTATCCAGCTGGGTATGTCCCTCTTGTCTGAGATATGAATTCCAGATACTTTTTTTCAGAGACTTGACAGATGCCAAGTCTTCTCCGCATGTAAGTCCTCGACCACCTAGATGCAGCTGTCATCACCAACTCACTTCATCACAGAACGGTTTGGGTTGGAAGCGACCTTAAAGATCATCTAGTGCCAACCCCCCTGCCATGGGCAGGGACACCTTCCACTAGTCCCCAAACTGACTCAGACAAGTTCTACTTTATCTTTCCTGTTGCTGTTTGTTTCATTAATATCTATCACATTTGAGAAAACTAATCCTCTATCAGCCCCCTTTGCCTCCCAAACACCATGAGTGTTTCAATATTTTTGTGTTCCTGTCCTGATTTTTGTTCTGTCATACCTTCTGTTATCCCTAAAAGATCTAGTTTTGTTGCCAAGGGTCCAATGATACACAAATATCACAGTTGTTTCTTGCTAACACAACATTTTCCCTGGAAGAATTAATAGTCCTCCTCCTGACTTTCAGCTACATACAGTCTAAGTAATACTGTCACCACTACTCCAACCCCTTCTTCTTGCTGTTTGTTGCCCTAACCTCTGGTACTCCTCTTGCTATTCACTTTATTTTCCTCTTCCAACATCTTAAAACCAGTAGTGGGACATCACATAAATTGTTTCTTAAGGCTATTTCCAACAACTGATAGGTAAATAACCCACATATAGGGGAGCTTAGATCACAAAGACTCCTTTTTCTCTTATGCATTTCTAGCCAGGTCCAGCATCCCAAAACACACAACCAGAGTATCTGAAGTCATAGGATATGCCTCCTCTTCATGTTAGGTTTATTTGAGACATGAGAATAGAAGTGTGGAGCTAGGAACACATTGCACTGTGGAAATACTGAGTCAGTCAAGGCAGTGACAAGAGAGTGGGGAAGAGCGTATCTGAATTCCAAAAGAATTTTTGATAATAAGGAATCTTTACTGCCACAAGCCCTTAACTTAAATCTTTATTTCTAGCACATGCTAATAATAAGCCTGTCAATTTCTCTTAACAACAAATTCCATCTTTGTAGTGGTGTAAACTTGGGTCCTTCCCCTTTCAGTCTTCCACCTTTTTTCTGTTCTTTCTTTCAGCCTCCACCATCTTTTTCTTCCTTGGACTGTTTTGGTTGATTTGGGTTCCTCTCCCAGGGGATTCATTGTCCTTCCGCGTACCTACATGTTCCTCACCTGCTTCTTTCTTCTCTGTATTTTCCAGTAAAGCAAATGCCTTCGTTGATTGTATTTCCCCTGCAATAGTAAGCATCCTCTCTCTTATATTTACTTTCTTTCACTGTCACATAGTCTGCCCCATAACTCCATGAAGAAAACAGGTATCTGAAAAGACTGTCTTCTGTGCACAGCATCTTTCCCTCCTGTCGCTGTCAGGCACCACCTCTTCTCTTCCACAAGCTCTATCTACCACTGTGTAGTTTCTGTCAGGATTCAAAGACAGGACAAATACCACAGCTTTGTATCTAGCTGTGCCCAGCATTTTTTTCCTCTTCCTCAGGCCACCGCCACACTTGCCTCAGTAGCTGTCATCATACTCTCACTATTGTCAAACAAGAAAAAAGGGAACTCCTCCTTTATTCACTGCTGTTTGTGGTCATTCCTTCTATTTAGTAACTTTTCCCTTGATCTCCTAGGTATAAGCTTAGCAATTAACTGCCTGCGAACCGTGATTGAAGACAGGAATCTTCCCTTGCACAAGGCCCCTGGAAGCCTAAGTGCAAGTCCTCCTCAGGGTAGGCCAGCTGAAGGATGTGTTCCTTTCTGCTTGAACCTGATGAGAACAAAACAAACCCTTACTCTACCATCTCCCAAGTGTGAACCTTTGCATGAGCAAGAAACTCATGTTCCACGTTACTCCTTCCTTCCTGGCCCAGGCTCAATTCAGAAAACCCTCTGGGCAAGGAGGAAACAAGACAACAAGCTAAAACACGGACAGGCTATGAATATGAATTTGGCTATTGTGGTTTACCCTTAAGTGAAAATAATTACAAATAGCGCAATATAGGACTGAAAGAATTATCCAGAGGAGAAGCTATTTTAGCTCCTGCAGATAAATTAAGTGATTGAAGAAGAATAAATAGGTCTTTGTGCAGTTGTTTCTAGTATTTACATCACTCATTAGTACTGGTGCTACAGGCAGTTTGGTGGTGAGGAATACATGCAAACCAGTCACACTTTCTGGTACTACATTAAACCTTAAATGGGAAAGCTGAAAGTTTTCTTCTGCTTGGAACAGAATGGGTTTCTGTACCTTGTAATGCACATGTACCCTGTAAAATTCAGAAACTTAAAAGGTTTCAGGTTTACAATGGCAAATAAGGTATTTACTTCGTTGCTTGTATGGGAAACCAGAAACATACTACTTTGACCACTGCTATGACCCAAAACGTGGTCAGTTTTGGACCAGACTCCCAGGCCTGTCTCCAAAATGTTGCATATTCAGTACTATCACTGTGAATGTCTACACTTGCAGATTAATGTTCCTGCAATCTCAGAGGAACCTCTTCTAATTCCAGCTCCAATTTAGTGTTCATTCCACCATAGGCCTCAACTTTCAACTGTATGCAAGAAGTAGGTAGCACCGCTTTTCCTTTGTGACAAAAAAACCCTCCAAAACATAATCATCAAATCAGTCCGATGGTCATACAAGGTAAGTTGGTGGGTGTAGGATATTGTATTAAACCTGGGCCTGAGCAAGACTGCCTGAAATACTGAGGAGTCTGTAGCTACAGTCTCTTCCAGCCAAAAGTGTTACACCTGATTCATGTTAGTGCAAAATTCCAGTGTTCCCCATTTTCCAGATGATGTGAAATGCCCAACTTAACATGGTGCACCTTCTCTCACTGCTTGCTGGCTAAGAGAAATAATCCAGTCCTGACACGACAGTGTTCTTGCTGCAGTAACACATTTCCTCCTCACTTCCCCGACGAACACTGGCAACGCAAAGAGTGTGGAGCTGTCAACCTGTGTCAACCTACACAGCCTAGAAGACTGCAAAACATGTACCCCTGCCAATTCAGTGCCCATCAGGTCCATGTTTTCCTCATCATCCAATTCGATACCTGAAGTCAATCTCCAGTATTTCCAATACTTGGTGACAGGTGAAAGGATCTCCTCAGCTCCTTGGGCAGATACAGGGGAGGTCAGTGCCCATCAGTGGAGCTCTCCACTGCTCTGAGAACAGCACCAGTATGTGCGAGGGCACTTAGCCCAGCCACCAGGCCCCACAGGCAACAAAGCCCTCCAGAACCTCCCGCTGTTGAACAGCACCATTTGAAGAGCAAAACCGCACTCCTCACTTCAAATTATAATAAAAAATCAGGACAATCCAGGTACAGAAAGACAACTTGGCAGCACCCCTGAGGCAAACACACCCCGCTGCTGCCCGCAGAGGATGATAGGAGAGGGAATGTGCAACACTGCTCCAGTGGTGCTGCCCCGTGGCCTACCCAGCAGTGGCTGGCACCCTCGGGCAGGAGCGGGGAGGCAGGCCGCCAGGCTGAGCCGTGGCCCCGCTCTGCTCAGTGGCGGCTGGCGAGGGGGAGGTGGCCCTGGTACAGCCGGGCCGCATGTACACTGCCACTGCCACCAGCATGGCTGCCTTCAGGGCTCGAGGGGAGGCGGCGAGCCCGGCCCGGCGAGGCCCCTCGGCGGCACCCCGGCAGGCAAGACGGCCCGCCGGCCCCACCCTCCGCCATTTGCTGCCGTTTGCCGCCAAAACCCGTCGGCGGGAGGGCGGGGAGGGGCGTCACGTGGCCGCGCGGCCGCCGGGCGCGTGGCGTGGCGTCACGTGACACGCGGGGGCGCGCCCCCTTCCTCCTCTCGCCCCTCCCCGGCCCGGTCCTGCACAGTGGGGGATGGAGAGCGCGCGCGCGCGCGCGCGCTCGCCCGTCTCCAACGGCACGTGACCCCTCCCCGGAACGTGGCATTGTGTAATCACGTGACCTGGAAACGGAGCGGGGGGGGCCGGGAGGCCGAGGCAGAGAAGGGGGGGGCTGCGTACGCGACGGAGCGGGGTGCGAAGATGGCGGACGAGGAGGCCGAGCAGGAGAGCGGTAGCCTAGGTGGCGGCCTCCTGGAGCTGCGGCGCTTGCGGGAGCGGCTGGTGGAGCTAGAGACGGGGCTGCGGGAGAGCCCCGAGCCGGCAGTGCAAGCGGCTACCGAGTACTGCAAGCAGCTCTGTCAGGTCAGGCCGCCTCTACCCTTCCCTGCCCCCGCCCGCGCTCTCCCCTCCCCCGCGGGGTGTGTGTGTGCGTGTGCCCGGGTGAGAGGGACGGCGGGGGGCCGGGCGGGAGCAGCGCCGCCCCCGCCGGGGCGCCGGGCGGGGAGCCGCAGCCAACGGCCCGGTGCGGCGGTTGGCCCGGGCGGGGGGGGGGCGCGCCGGGAGTTAGTGCTCCGGGCCGGGCGCCGCGGGGCGATTGACGCCGCTGTTCATTGTGGGCTGCGATGAGGCAGCCCGCCCCCCTGCGCCGGGAGCCGCTCCGGCCGGGCCTGTAATCCCCTTCCCCCGCCTCTCCTCCCCCCTCCCCGGCGGCCGCCCCGGTTCTCGCGGTCTCTAGGCCCCTTTGTTGTGTTCTGCGGCTCGGCTTATCGAAGGGCCCTTTGTTCCTGGCGGTGGCGGACCGAGGGCCCCCCCCCCCCTTCCCTGTCCCCTTCCCTCCGGCACCCTCCTCCCCTGGAGGCGAAGCGCGGGGCGAAGGGCGGGGGGGGGGGCGGCCCGGGAGATGGGGGCTCCGCTTCTCCGCCGAGCGGCCGGGGAGGAGCCGAAAGTCCGCCCTGGGTCCCCTCTGCGCGGGGCTCCTGCTCGGTGCCCGAGGACCCCCGGGCCCCTCGCTCCTGCCCCTCTCCCTTCCCCGTCTCATATCCTGGAGGGTCAGCGGAGTTCTTGCCATCCTGGGAAAGAGAAGGCGGTGAAGCGGCGGCGGGCTGAACCGTGCCGCCGGTGATGGTGGCGGGTCGGTGGGTCTGCGGTGCTGCTCGCCGTTTTCTCGCCCTGTCAGGGGAGCGAGTCCCGCCTCGGGAGAGGGCTCCTGAGCTGGCACCGCTGGAAGCACCATTGTGTGTAATTACCGTGCCCGCGGCTGCCGCCGGGAAAAGGCCTGCTTCCCGAGGGCATGGGCTGCTCCCGAAGCAGGGATGCGTGCAGGTGTTTCTTCTGAACTGGAGACCCTGCCGAGTATCCCTTTTTAAACAAACTTAGTGGTCCTAGCTCTACAGTTAAAAACAACCAGCTCCATTTTAGTCATGTACGTGTCTATATGTTGCACTGGTTTATCTTGGATTGACCTTTTTTCAGCTAGCATTAGGTACGACCCAATGTATAAAACAAGTTCCTAAATATTTTAGGCCTCAGAAAGTCACGGAAACAGCTACTTCTGTAGCTTTACTATGGGTTTAACAGTATCTGGTAGAAGTGATAATGTTTGTTTACACGTTACTGTCACTCATTCATGAAACCTAGGCAAATTGTTAAAAGGTGGAACGGGTAGGAGTGAGTTCAGGTGGTCGGTTTGAATTGCGTTTTATTTGTGATTTTGTGTCTGTTCCCTTAAAGAGTTGATTCTTGGTGGTAGCCATTGTAGCATGCTGATTTAGATGTCTTGTCGCTTCTGGATTAAACTGGGATCTACTTTTTCCTAGCCAGGGAGATTGACTACTAAGTATCTTAAGCATATTTCTCATATTTTATTCCATATATATCAGAGTTGTATTTCAGATGCTTTTTCTTTGGTCAAAAATTACCTCGTTTTGCATTTGGGTAGAATGTCTGTGTAGATGCACAGAAACAAGATTGGTTTATGTTGGTTCAGATCACTGTGTTCTCAGTCTATTTAATCTTTGTGCCTACTTTCTTAAATTCGTACGCTGGGGGGTGGAAATCTGGCTTTCCTGGCTCCGGCTTGACTTCTAAACTTGTGAATGAGCTGTTCATTGAACTGAAGTAGATGGGTAGGTGGGAATGAAGATGCCATCCTTGACATGTGCAGAGTAGATTACTGGTGTCTAAAGCAGTTTTATCACTGAAATTTTGGCTGCTTGTGCTTAGTGAGTGGCTTCAGTAGCTGATTGATTTAAAGTTTAACAAAAATTAATGTTGTTTTAATGGCTGTTGCAAAAGTCCATTGTAAGGTCCAGGTTTACTAATTTTCTTAAACATAGACCTCTTAAAACAAATCTCACTGAACAAAACAGGTGTGTAGAAACTGCCTTAGGTAAGAATCCATGCTGCTTTGGAATGAGTTACTGTCGCTTCTGCACCAAGGTTCATAGGAAGGCTGTGTCAGGTTTTGCAGGCTGAAGACTAGTGAGTAACACTGAGTTGAGACATCCCATTCAATATTGAAAGATCCTGCTTTTCAAATTTTAAACCAAGGTCTAAACAGATGCTTAATGTATTAGGTAGTGGTGGTGTTTGGCAGATATTTTTAATACTGCTTCAACAGAGGTGTTTTTTTTTTTAATATGTTCACCTGTGCTGGTGGTGCCAAAATACTTACTCATCCTCATCTATGGTTTTAGTCATTTTTAGTGGGGCTAACACAAAATAGTATTCTTGATTCAGATAGTAGGCCTAGCTACTTAGCTTGCATTGCATGACAGGTTACAGAAAATTCATGTAATGGTAAAAGCCATAACAGAAATCTCTTTTAAATAACAGTTTAAAGGCATCTGCCATCATTACTCTCTCATGCATTCAAAGACTTTATTCTAGAAATTTGACTGGTCATACATACAAAACTTGGTCTTACTTGTATCCTAAGTCTGGAAGTGTAGCGCTGAAGAAATATTTTATTGTTTATCTCTGTATGATTTCACCTGTTATTTTTCTTTATCCTTAGTTTCTAGGCATGAGATAACTACACAGAACTTGGAAAGTTTTGTGTCCTTATTTTATTTTACCAGATAGTGACTCTGGAGCCCAGCAACCACGTTGCTTGTTGCCATAAATCAACTTTTAACTTACTTATTTTTTTAAAATTAGGTGGGTAGCATAGTATTTGAGAAATAAGTGTATTTTCATAATGGAGGAAGCTAAAGAATGTGCAGTAGGGCATTGAAAGATCCTTAGGTTCATAGGAATAAGGGATTTAAGTACTCTCATTAAACGAAGTGGGAGTTGTAAAGCCAAATCCCTTATCTGGTTTTGAAAAAAAATCTGAATTCAAACTATTTAAACGTTTATAACCAAACAGTGTAGAGCAGCTGTTACAAACACAGAAAAACTGGACCCCTTGTACCTTGACAGAAACCGTATGTTTTCTTCTCCTAAGAATAAAGTTTACTTTGATGTATTTTATATGCAGCGTTTCGTTAGCTATAAATATTTCTGTGTTTTGCTGCTGATTGCACTGTGAAATGATGCAATTATTCTTAAATTTTAAGGGGATTATAGAGTGGACCTTAATCCTGTACCATATCTGTGTGAATGTAGTAGTGTTCTCCATTGTCAGCATGCAGTAGAGAGCATTATTTTTAATTGCTATCAAGTGAAATTCATATCCGTATGGATATATGTAAAATGACTTTTTGATTGTGATTCATGCTCTTCTGTTGCAATTTGGTAATTAGCAAATCTGTGACAAACAGTTACGTTGTCACAAACAATATGTGTGCACACTGGGGCAGACAAAACAAGTATCTTCAGCTGTAGTGACTAAAAATTGAAAGTGTGAATTCTACAGGAACTCAGAATAGACCAAAGAAAGATTGCTGTTCTTGTCACCATGTGGGGGCTGATTAGATTCTTTTTAAGCTTTGCTCTGAAGGGTGATCTGTTGATTATATTCAGTTAGAGAAAAGCAAAACGTTTGGGTTTTTTTCCTGAGACCTAGGTGAACATGATGCTGGTGGC
The DNA here is from genome assembly GCF_023638135.1 of Falco biarmicus. Lineage (NCBI taxonomy): Eukaryota > Metazoa > Chordata > Aves > Falconiformes > Falconidae > Falco > Falco biarmicus. The sequence goes on along the minus strand of NC_079293.1, from coordinate 5,830,771 downwards.
TATATCACAGCTGTTCACTGTGGGCTGTGTTCCCTTCTGGTTGGTCATTACCCAATGACCATTATTTTCTTCAATACCAAATTGCAGGCTGGTAACAAATTTTCCTTTGTTGCTCATTAGTTGTGAAATCTTTGCGGTGCCTCTGCTTATCCTGATGGTTTTTCTACAGTTGACGTACTTGTATCTTTGAGCTTATTGGTCTTCCCTCCACTGGTATTTTTGACTTTTCCTCTCTTCTGAATCTGCTTCTGAAGCCTTTTATTTTCTTTTTTTCTTCTGGTGTGCTTTGTGGTACAAATTCCTCAAAACTGTAAGGTGGTCAGGTTTGTTGTACTAATGTACAAGCTGTCAACATATAGTGACCTGTATCAAATATGTAAGAAAATATTTGGACTGTCATGTGGTCCTTCCTCAATAACTTTGTGTGTACTTTTTGTCTCATCTGTTGGTTGTCTTGTCAGGACTGCCTATTAAGAGAAAAATCCTGTTAAAATATGTTAACAAGTGTGCTTGGCCATTAGGAGACATTAATATCCTTCTAGTGTAGACAGTTTACTTAATAGTAACCTAGGATTTTACGAACACTAGCAGCAAAAGTGTAATGCTGATAAAAAAAATGGCAGGGTGTGGGGGGGGGGTGTGTGTGACACGAAAGATTTTTAGCCACTTCAAAAGAAACCCCAAATCTTCTTTTAAAAGAAACTTTTAACTGATGTGACTGCATAGAGTTTTTCTGCTGTTTTAAACTTTTTATTGTGTGTTGAGGTTCTAGTGAAGTATTAGGATAGTACCTTAAGGTCCTATTCTTTATTTCTGTGTGCTGACATGCTAGAGTAGATCTTGGTAATATTGGGGAATATATACTGTACTAATCTAAATATAAGATTCCCTCCTAAAGGAAAATATGCATAGTTCTACACAAAAAGCTTATTTCATTACATACCTGTAATCAATATGTAATAGTTATAAAGTTTTCACTATTTATGTTTCCATTGGAGGTTAGTCTTACTTTGTTCTTTTACACCTTACTACATTTGACTTCCAGCTTTCACACCTCAGACTTCACAATTTTCTAGTGTTGTCACCCTCTCATTGTCATCATCTTCCTCCCTTTTAGTCTCTGTATTCTCAGCTTCCTCTTCAGACTCAAAATGACAGAAATAATCTTCAGTTCTGTCCATAGGTTTTATGGCTTTACTTCCAATTCTTTCTTAAATGTTTTAGTTACTTCTGGATTTATCTAAACCCAGTCTGTCTTAATCCAATGACAGAGAAGTGTTTTAGTAGGCTTCTTTATTTTTTCCCTGTAGGAGTTAGAGTATGATACCTTGCCGACTGTTCTGTATATAAACACCTCGACGGTCTTTGAAGGACTTATTTGCTGTTTCACCAAGCACCTTAGGTTCTGATGTCCTTCCTCCTGATGTGACTGTAAGATTGGCATTCACTGACAGTGAAAAATACCATCAGCAAAACGTGAGCTGCCCTTTTAATACAAGTAGAGAAGACATTTCCTCCTATATCACATCTGGTCTCTTATTCCAGACAGCATTCATTGAACTTCGCATTGAGTGTGTAGGTAGATGTTGACCCTTGATTTTGTTTGGCTCAACAGCTAATTGTGATCATTATGTAATATAGTCGCAAATTACTGCAATAAGTGTTGGTAAGGTTCTATTATTTTGAACTTTCAGTTTAATGATTTCCTGTGTAACCAGGTCCCTGTCTCTGGAGTACACACAAATTCTACAACTTAGACTTCCTTAAGTAAAAAAGTGTTTTCTTTTGAGTCCAGTGAGTGCTTTCTGCACTGAGCTAACTCTTAAAAGCTTCTGTTTTGATGTTTCTGTCTTTGTGCATTTGCCTCTACCGCAGTGTTTCTTCCTGGTCTCACAGTTGCTAGCTTTTTCAGTGTATGTTACCACAAGTGTAAGATTTCCACCATAACTTCTAATACTTTTCCATTTTGCTTTCATACTTGTGAACTCCGGATGATCTGCTGTTCAGGGAGAGGTGTACAGCTCCCAGAAATCACAAGGAATCCACTAAAGTATAGTATGGCACACAGATTCCCAAGTGCATGAAGAAAAACAACTGTCATCACTGTGTCATCTCATGCAAACTTGGAGCTGCCTCAGGCATTTTTGTGCTCCTTCATCACTGTAAGACCTGCCATGTCAAACAGTCATGTTATCTTACTGACCTGGGGGGGTGGAAGCAACACCCTCTGATTTTTTTTTTCTTAAGTTAAACTATCAGGAGTCAGGGAAATTGTCTTGCTTTCAAATAAAATAGTATGTGTGCATATCTGGATATAATGTGTTTGTGCTTAGAAAAAAAGCCCCCTACTGCTTAGGGGTAACCCTAACCACTGAGCACAGTTGTTTTAGTCCTTGTCCTTGGAAATGGCATCAAGCCTCAGGATCATGCCAGATTGGAGTTAGTCTTCGTTCTGAGCTCTGTACTGTAAGGTTTTTTTTAATACAGATTTTCCCTGTATCGAAGTCAGTCAGCTAGACCATGATTCCAAAGCAGGATTAATTATTGGTAAGCCATAGCTACAAATGCTTGTTTAACCTGTTCTCAAAACTTTCTGGTAAGAGAGAGTCAAAAGCCTCCCTGGATAATACATTTTAGTTCAGTTATCTTTGCCTTCAAACACCCCCCACCCCACCCCTTGCAGTCTAACTGGATCTCTAATCTCTTGTTGCAATTTAAGAGTACTGTGATTTATCCTATCCCATGTAGACATGGAAAGTAGCATGCTCCTTTTCTGTTGGAAGCACCTCTTAATTTTTTCAGGGCTTTTTTCAGTCTCCAGTTTTCACTTTTTTGAACAAAGTTTTTGTAGTCTTTGATTTTAAATTCCGCCCCCCTCTCTTCTTTTTTGCTTTGTTACTATATCCTTGGAATCTATGCAGTTTTGAAGTTCTTACCTGCAGGAAGGGCACCAATCTGATGGAAACTTGGTAAGAAGGTGACAACCCATGTAAGACTTAGGATTTAGAGTACTTTTCCTGTAAAACATACTACTTATCCTTCCAAGTACAAGTAGTCCACAGAAGAGTGATAGTTCTCTGAAGTGGAACTAATGAAGGTAGTTAAGAAGATGACAAAATGTAGATGGAGAGATTAAAATTAGTAAAACTTAAGAATCTTGACAAAAGCTCACCTTTCTATCTAAGGTGCTGCATCTGATACTAAAATCAAGCATTCCACTTTAGTTACTGTGGGAAAGAAAAAAGCTTTCAGTTCAGCAAATAGATACTTAATTTCATAGTTACTGTGGTGCACAATTTTTGTTGAGTTGGTTACTTGCTGCTTTTACTGGAAAACTACTATCAGCAAACTACTATTTCTCCAAGAGATGCTTTTAGCCAGAAGTTAATACTTACAGGGTATGAAGTGTGGTTGATTAGTTTTTCTTCATGATATCCTTGATTCTTACTGCCCATTCTGAGTGAGAGGCATTCTGATTAATGCAGTCCTCCAGCCATTTAAAAAAAATCTGAAGACCTTACTGTAAATTTCAATTTACTCATAGTAGTTGACTGTAAACAATAGCTGTGCATCTATGCTAGCATAACTAAACTTATTAGCTACTTTCTGTACTGCCACGTATATTTCTGCCTTTACCTTTTCCCACAAATCCAAACTTTATTCCCCGCTTTTGAATAATGTGTATCATTGTCTAGGTTGCTTTCTGAAACTACAATTATTGAAGATTCACTGTTTAAAAAACATTAAATATTGACTGTGGAAAACATTTTCCTTATTGTGCAGGACTGTACAAGGAATCTATATATATGTATTTGTTAATATTAATGTTCAGTAAGGCATCTCGTTTTACCAAAATATCCCCATTGTGTGTCTCAGTTTCTTGATAAAGAAGTTATATATCTATTTGAATGTTCAGTCCATTTTCTGTCTCAGGTGGGTTTTTTTGATGGTTTTGTTAGAGAGTGAATACCTCATAAACCACAGATCTTGAGGGGAGACAGTAAAAAAAAAAGCGTACTTCTGGGGATTCTTTGCTTCCATTGTGATTAAGAATCGGGGAATTTCATCTGGCCTTTTCAGTTTACTCTGCCATTTAAATGTCATATTTTTTTTATTTTTTTTTACTCCAGGCTTTATGCAGACATACTAATATATTGTAGGTGGTTTCTACATGAGACTTTCCTAAATCAGGGATCGAACTGGAACCATTAGGAGACATCAACATACTGTTTCTTCAGTGTGATGTATTGCCTAAAATGATACACAAGCCAAATAAACTATTCAAATTTGTATAGGTGTGGAGCCTGTCTTCAAGAAATAGTGCTCCAGGCATTGATTGCTAACAAAAAAATTTTGATAGATATAATTGTTTTTTAAAGGCCCCCACATAAGTCCTTGAGTAGTTACAGTACAGTGTGTATAATTTAGTTTTCATGGGGGAAACTAGCATGACATTCCTATGCCATCAGCTTCTCTAAAATGACGATGTACAACAGCTTGCAAATTTGAGTTTAAATAACAGGTAAACAATTTGAATTGAAACTGTCTTTTGAAATGGTACTCTTCTTTTTATTAGGTCTGTGCTTTTGCATATAAAGAACTTAATGTCTTACATATTAAGACGTGTGCAGGTGTTTTTTGAGGTGTGGAATATTTTTTTTCCTATTTGCCTTTCAAAATATGCATTAATGACAACTCTATTATACTATTATTTCTGGAATCTTTTATCTCTAAGGATGAACTGCACTGCTTCCATTTGGGAAGAGTTAATCTAATAACACCTAGTACTTGGCAGAACAAAGACATTCAGGCAGAAGGTATAGGTAACATCAAAAAAGCTGTGGAGCTTTATAAAATTATTTTCTGAAAATAGGCCTGATCCAATAGGAAATTGGATAAACTTGCAAAAACATGTGCCTGTAGTTTTTGATAAGAATAGTTTGATCAAATTTTTCTCTATCTTCTCTTCTGTAACTGTTGTATAGTCTTCTGGTATATAATATTTCTGGCTTCATGATGCTCTGTATGAAGGTAAAGTAAATTAATCTTTCATCAGAGAATCAGGAGAATCCTGTGCTAACTCATGTAGTTTTCACTTGATTATTTTGTAATTATTCTGAGCTAGTACACAATTCTTTGCCCTTATAGGGACTCATGCAACATGGACAACTGCCAAAGCTCCATCCAGCTTTAGATACTGACTCCTAGCGTTCAGTATCTCCTAACTGCTGGACAGATGCATTTGTTGCTTTGAGAAACTTAGCTCCCTGAAGTAAAATTCTTCAGGATTTCTTTAGGGTAAAGACCAGTTTTTCTTTTGTAAGTCTCTCTTGTCTTTTAGGTTGAATATAGCAGTTAACTTTAGAGCTTTCATTTGAGCTGACAGCAAATATGGTGTTGCTTTCTCAGTCTCCTGTATATCATAAAGAACAGAATTTGATAGGACTTCTTTTGTTTTCTGTTACTCAAAACGATGGAGAGGATTTATTCTGGTGAATAGTTAAATCCTGTTTGATATTTATGTACCTAATACACTGAATACTGTTTTGATGAATCAGTAAAGTACATTCAGTGATCAGGCATTAAATCAAATTACGACTAAGGAGTTCCTCAGTCTTGTGATTCCTGCTTGTCTCAGGAGCTTATGATAATACATTTTTATAACAGAATGAACACAAGGATGAGGACAGGAAGAGATTAAATGTTCAGAATCACAAAAGGCATAATCTGAACCTCATTTTTACTTTAATCATTGGAAGGTAGCTCTTATGAAGAGAATAGCTGGGAGAAAAGTCACTTCTGATTATGAATCCATAATAGTGAAGATGATAAATATCCCAGTTCTGCAGACCTGGAACTTGCATAATCTAGCTGAAACTGGCATGGCAATAGAACCCTGCTTTTGGATACCCAGCCAGACTTCATGAACGGTATCAGTGTGATGGCAGGAACTCCTCAAGTTCTGCTCAGGGCTGCTGACATGTTCGGGAGAAAGTATAAACTTGGCTCCTCTCCTTCCTCACACGTGTACACGGTGTGGCAGTACCTTGATGCTAGTATAAGGACACAATTGGGTATTAGATTGTGTGAATCGGGTGGACTTTGCCTTGTTCTTTCACAGAAAATTAAATCAGATGAAAGCATATTTTGGGATATCAATTTGACTTGTGCTGAATAGACAAGCTTAAAATGGCAGTTAAGTAGCCTTTCTACTGAGGAAGAAGATTATCAATTAAGTTCTCATCAGAATTAAAAAGGTTTGAAGCAGTAGTGGGAGAAGTTGCATTCAACTGATAAAGATAGCCGATATGAGAACGTAACAGAGATGAACTACAGAAGTATTTGTAATGTCTCATTTCACTTGACTAAGACAGCAGGTTCAAGTCACCTATATTGCAGGAAATGCTCATATTTTCAGATTAGAAGTTATTTCTGGCTATCTTCCTATTTTTAATCTGCCCATATGCCAGTCTGATAATTAACAGGTAAATTAGATTTCCTGGCAGTGGATAAAAGTTTACCATCCCAACACATTCCTGAAATGCCTGTTAAATAGCCAATTGCAGAATACTGGTTTTAACTAAACAGGCTAAAATATTAAGGATGGGATGACAACATTAAATTGAGACCTGAATGAAAACCTGAATAGAGAGAAATGTAGCCTAGGACTATAAATTCACTCCTTATGTAAGGATGTAAGAGAGAAATCAGATACTACTGGCAAGATCAGAAAGAGCATTTTGAATGCAAAATGTTGAAAGATGAAAGGCAAGCCTAAAGAATGATAATTAAACTACTGTATATGACAAAGCATGAGGCTTAATGAAGTTACTTCCTGGTATTTACAATAATTGTTTTAGAACAGTTTATGGCTGTAAGCAGAAACTGTCTGTTCATTTTCTAGGTTTTTCTAGCTCTTTTTAAAAAAACTAGCTGGGTTTTGAATTTTAAGCAAAATAATGACTAAAGAATAACAGGAAAAGTAACACCAAGGTGATTTCTCTTTTGTTTTCCTTCTTTCAATCTAATAATTAGAAACCTGAGCTCATGCAGTATGTTCAGCATGCCCAGGTGAAAAACATCCAGATTGCTTGTGCCTTTTGACTTGCATTTAGAGAGAGAAACATCTCTCCATTAACAGAAGGTTCTGTGTTTGGTAATTAACTTTTCTGCAGTCAGTCATGTCTCTTCCTTCCTGTGTGTTCTGTGATATTTTCTTGGTGATGGTAGATGACATAATTACTACTCAGAGTTGTAGCAGAGCCCCACAAGCTTTTCTTCTGTTTTTGCTTATGTATCTATTGAGGTGCTCTTTTTCAAACCTTCCTCCAATGTAAACTCTGCATTAGAAATGTAAATGTACTTTTTGATGGCATATTTAATATCTGTCTTGGTTTTGTATTTGTAAACTGGGGGCAGTGGTACTTGCCCACTATTCAAAGGTACGTACATCAGAAGACAAACGTGGATTTTTTTGTTGTTACTTTATCTGCCTGGTAGAGTAGGAATAGTTGGATGAGATACGCAGTTAACTTTTTTGTGCTTGTGTGCTGAAGACTCAGGGTGCTAATGATTGAACTGTAACAATAGTTAAAAAATTTTTCAAAAGTTAATCTTAAGGGTGAGTTTCTTTATGTTGTCGATCATCATTACATGGATTCTTCCTGCAATTAGTCTTAACTTTTTTTTAACTGGAGAGTGTGAGTTACAGCGAAATAGTTTTAAGAACCATCAAGGTCCTCAGCGCCTTAGGTGGTGTAAATAAATGTAGGTAAAGGGTTCAAATAATCAGTGCACTCTTGCATTTTCAGAAACATTTATATTTGAGTAGTTTTTACATATTCGTGGTAACTACGGCTGTAGTAAGATTTATTAAAAATAAAATTTTCATGGAGGAGACCTAAGTAGATGTGGTTATTTGGGGAAAATCTTTTTAGGCAAGAGTCTAAAAATAGCTAATCATAATTCTTACTTTCTATCTTTCCTCAACTTTGATGTTTTGTAATTTTCATTGAATGGTATTAAAGAATTAATATTTTTTTGCATAATAAACTATATATAGTGTGTATATATACACACTATATAAACTACTACAAGATGTATGAATGTGTAGGGATTGAACAGAGAAAATGAATCATTCACTGCAGGGTAGTTCATAGAATCATAGAACAGTTCGGGTTGGAAGGGACCTTAAAGATCACCCAGTTCCAACCCCCCTGCCATGGGCAGGGACACCTTCCACCTTCCACCAGACCAGGTTGCTCCAAGCCCCATCCAGCCTGGCCTTGAGCACTCCCAGGGATGGGGCACCCACAGCCTCTCCCGGCAGCCAGTGCCAGTGCCTCCCCACCCTCACAGCAAACAATTTCCTCCTACTATCTAATCTAAATCTACCCTCTTTCATTTTAAAACAATTACCCTTTGTCCTATCACTACACGCCCTTGTAAAAAGTCCCCCTCCAGCTGTCCTGTAGACCCCCTTTTGCTGTAAGGTCTCCCTGGAGCCTGCTCCGGGCTGAGCAACCCCAATTCTCTCAGCCTGTCTTCATAGGAGAGGTGCTCCAGCTCTCTGATCATCTTTGTGACTCTCTCCAGCAGGTCCATGTCCTTACATTGGAGGCCCCAGAGCTGGACACAGTACTCCAAATGTGGTCTCACATGAGTGGAGTAGAGGGAGAGAATCATCTCCCTTGACTTGCTGGTGACGTTTCTTTTGATGCAGCCCAGGAGATGGTTGGCTTTCTGGGCTCTGAGCGCACATTGCTGGGCCACGTTGAGCTTCTTGTCCACCAACACCCCCAAGTCTGTCTTCTCAGGGCTGCTGTCACTCTAGTTGATCACCTTTACTGGTTGTATTCTAATTCCTTCTATTAAATAAAAAAATAGAAGTTAGTATCCATTCTTCAACAATTACCTTTTCCATATGTGTGTTTCTCTGAACTTATTTCCTCTTGTCTCTGAAAGTCTCCAGGATAGCTTTCCTTCAGCATGAACACAAGCAAGATATATGTGTAAGACTTTGTTTCTTGCTCTTTCTCTGCATCTACTTTTCCCCTTCTGGTGAGGCTTGAGCATAAAATTTAGATCTGTATCTTTATTTTTCCAGTTTTGCCACAGAAAAATTGTGCAGTTATTCAGTTTCTTCTTTGTGTTCTGGTTTGATAGACAGCATTTCAAATTTACATCGTTGTTCTGAAAACAGATAAAGTTAAGAGGAGGATGGTGAGAGGACAGTGTTGGGGGGGGGGGGGAGGCTCATAGAAGGGTAGAATTTTTGCCTTTAAAACTGCTCAGAAAACTAGTACTTCAGCTAGAGTATTTTTTTGTTTAAATAACACCTAAACACATTAGTTCTTAATAAATGATAGTTATTTATACCAAAGAGTGCATACTGGTATCTTCAACACCCAGATACATAGGTAACAAAAATCAATGCCATTGTGTAGGTGGTACTTCGCTGTGAGTACACAACAGAGTGTGTGTGTGTGGGTTCCTCCATGGAAGGAGAAACATTGTAATGGAGACAACAGTATGAAAACTTAAATGCTCGTACACTGTAACAAAACTACTTTTATTGTTCTGAATATTGCTCTTCAGTAGATGAACGAGAAGGCGAATGGTTGAAAGAACAGTTTTCAGATAAGGTAACATATCCATAGAAGATAGATGCAAACCAAAATAGCAGATGCCTGTATATTAACATTGTGGGTCAGACAAGAACTTCTCTTTATCTTCTGATCATACCTGCTTAAAACGCTTTGTTTTACATCATGGAGCACCTTTACAGTGTGGGAATTGAATGTATTTTGGGTGAAACTAAACCACAAACTGTGCTTCAGAACTGACTGCAGGCAATCTATTTCAACCACTAATAAGTATCCAGTTAATTGAGCCAGCTGAAAGTTAGTCCGAAATAAGATCTCCTGTGATGGATACACTGGGGACTTGGGTTCTCAGCACCAGCTTTTCTGCTGTATGGATCTGCTCCTTATGCAGTGCATTGCACTTGAAGTGCTGTAGCTATTGTGAGCTTTTTGTGGATCAAAACCAAAGTCTGAGTTTGCAGTTAAGTGCTGAACTTTATCTCTGAATGATTCTGTCTTGACTTTGTGAGTAATTTCTTGCACTCACTGATCTTGAATTTGCATTCAACTGCAGGATAGAGAAGCTAATGGTGTTAAGATGGGGGTGTACAGTGTAAAAGCAGTTGGAGTTTTCATTTGAAGGAAGAGCAAAAAACAGTGAAGACTGGAACTACAACCTATCAGTGGAGAAGAGTAGTAGTAATGGGAAGAAAAAAAATTGGAGAGCTCTGCACCACACCTGCAGAAATTGAGAATGAAAACAATTGCTTAAATACAATCTTGTAGTAAGTGATGGAATTAAGAGTCTGGCTTTAGCCCTCTCCTCTGGGCACAAGTCAATATCTCCATCAGAATTAAAGCAACATCAGCTGACTCTTCAGCCAAAGGCATCTTGTCTTTCTAGAGCTATGCTTTGCTTAACAATTTTTGTTGTGAAACAATTCGGAAGGCACATTCAAAGTAAAACCAGCACACAAACAACTTAATCTTGAAAGGTTTAAAAACTAAAATTGAGTACAAATTGGGATTGATCTTCTTTGATCATAACCATAATTTAAATAGTACTTGTACACTAGGAAAGATAATTATATTTGATTGTCATCCTTAGTTTTGAAAATGCAGTCTCATTCTGTACCTGCTGAAGTTTTGCTGTTCAATTCTGGATTGTGTTATAGTATTATAACAAACATGTAAGAGCTAATACTCTTGCTGAATTTGTCTTATCTACAAAATTGAGGTAGCAGTACTAAGCCTCGGTAAACAAATACTGAATCAGATAACTAGTAGCAGTTTTAATTTGCCTACTTAAGCTGCTTTGGAAATTAATTAGAAGTATGATGCTTTGGGTTTTTTTTCTATATCAAGTTTTGACTTGATATAAAATTACCTCTCCATGCACTGTTCTAAATAGAAACTGATTTTGTTGACTTATATTGATTTGACCTTTTATTTTGGCATATCTGTGAGGGCAATGGTAATTCATATGGTGCTGTTCTGTCTAGTGTTTGTAGTGGGCAGGTTTGAAATATCCATGCTTTTCTATTTAAGTTTTATTCTAGTCTAAAAATCAGTTTGCCTCTAGAGCATCCCAACTAAGAAAAAAACTACAATGGAAACAGATCATTTAAGTTTGAGGCTCGTTGTTGGAGGCAGAGGTGAAAGGGAAATAAAGATGGATTATGATTATGGTGATAGGGAGAAATGCCTTGGTCAGAGGTTTGTCATACCACAGGAAAAGGAATGGATACTCGTCTTCCCCACCCCCATGCTTTTCAAAATGGACAGGAGGTATAATGGGGTTCATTACTGTATGTAAACATTTAGCTTACTCTTTTAAATGCTTCTAAAATCATCTGTCATAGTATTTATTTCTAATTCTTTAAATAGTGAAGTCTCGTGGGCAATCTGAGGTAGACTTGGTTTAAATTAGACATTGTATTGCTAAGGTTTTTTTGACATGCAGAACTATTGCAGTTCAAAAACTAATCAAGTTTTTACTTGACTATTCTGTTGACATCTTATTTGGGTAGGCTGTCCTCACATAATGTGGACATAATGCTGGTTGCATCCCAGCTACTCCTTAACTGCCTCTAGCCAACTCCAGTTAAATTGCCTTTCATGGGAACCTTAACCTAACAACTTCTAATAAAAACAAACAAAAAAACCCCCAACTTGCAGCAGTTATCGAAGACTCCTGCTTTTTATGTGATGAAAGACTTGTTCTCCATCTTCTGGTAAAATGCTGAACAACAAGGAGGAGAGAGAGCAGGTCATGTAAAAAAAAAAAAAAAAAAAGCGGTCTTCGGTGTAGGAACTGTAGATCATTGAGGCTGAGAGGAATGGTATTTCAACACCTGTAAAGATTCTTTTCATGTCCCTTTAGGACGTAACTTTGTTGTGGAGCTTCAGAAAGAGATCGTCTGGTGTACTGATGCATTGGTACCAAAGCGTGACTTAAGGGTTGTCTAAACTGGGATATCTAACATATTTTTAGTATCCCAACTACTTCTTTAAAAAAAAAAAAACAAACCATGAAGCTATCTCAACAAGTCAATCCCATTTTCCTCATGGTACAGAAGAGAGCTGTCGCAGGTAGTGTTGCTGCATTCACTTAACCAAGTTCTGATGGTCTGAAAATGCTTCTTGAACCAACTCCTATTTAGATGCTCTGGAGGTTTGAGGACATGACTTCCCAGTGCATCTTCTTTTGCCCACTGGTCCTGCCTATCATCCTAGCCATCTTCTAAATTGCAGTGGGTTCTTGGGACAGGGATGATTTCTGCATTGCAAAGCAGGACTAATGCTTCATTTCGAAAGGAGAGATCTGTTCAGTTATTTACAGGTTTGTTTTTATTTTACCGGTTCAGTTCCGTGGCTGGCACTTCATTTGATTCTGTAATGATGCTGGCACAGGGCTGGAGTTGCACAGAAGAGCTGAGGCCAGAAGTCCAGCTTAGTTTGTAAACCAGCATAAATTGCACCTTGGAAGTAGATGGTTAACAGCTTTCCAGGAATTTGAACAATGCTATTTTCATCCCATGCTCAGTTCTTTAATGGTTGTGGCAGCCAGCGAGATCATGCTTCAGGCTCACAGAGTTTTACTCTGAAAAACACAGCCCTCAAAAATGAAATTTGGATGAGATGAATGTCTAGTTCCAGCCCAAGAATTAGCATATTAGCTGTGTCTCCCAGAAAAAAATCCCCAAACTTTTTGTTCCTGTGTTAAATCAGAAGACGTCATCAATATCACGACGGTATACCTAGCTACTTGATTGAGAATACAGATAAAGTCATCATGTTCCTCATGTTTCATTTCTTAGGATTCAGGGACTTTGCTGTGAACTAAGCTGTCCTTCAATTTTTTAGTACTTGATTACTCTCCAGGACCCATGCTCTATTGCTGTTTAGGGGCTTGTCACCTCTGCATGCAAGTTGAGAAATTTCTTCTTGCCTATCCTAAAACTAATAGAAAGCATTCTATCCTGTTATCTTTACTCCTGGAAAGCAGTGTCTTACACAGTGGACATTCACTGTTTTTTGACTCCTTTGATAAAGGTGTTTTATTTCTCACCAAATTTGTTCTGCCTCTGATCTGAGGAACTGTTTTATGTATAATAGCTTTATTTTCATATTGCAGTTTGAAATAGTCTAGCCCACTGATTTGTGAAATACCTCTTGTTTGTATGTATCTCGTGTAGATATTTAACTAGTAAATCTATCAGTATTAAAAAAATCAGTGTATTAATTTTTCAAAGAAATATGTTTGCTTCTGATATCTCAAAGCAACTCTATAAACCTGTATATTCATGAAATGGTTTTTGAAGCTTCTATATCTGATGGCCTAGCTACCAAAATTATACTGAAATCTCAAAATATTTTGGTGTCCCAAGCATCAGGATGTGTGCACACCCTTAGTGTGAACGCATCTAGAACTGTGCTTGTACACAGTTGCTGTGCATGCTTCTGTCTTAGTGCTGCACATCTGAGATGCCTCTGTTTCTCTTTTAAGATACTGGTCCTGAATGTAAGAGCTTTCAATACATCTGCTGTGTATATGTAACTGGTGGAGACCTCTCAAGTCTGAGCATGGAGTTGTGCCTGTGTGCGTGTTCCAGGGCTAATGAACAGTATCTCTTGCAGAACCATGAATGCCGCAAGAACTTCACTGGGTTAACAAATATTTTATGGTGCTCTTAATTCCCCTGGGAAAGGCAAGTTAAGAGCAGTTTCAAATGCTGTTCTTTTTGAACAGAACAATAAACACATTCTTTGTTTTCTTTTGAGTAGTAGTTAAACATAAGCAATCAATTGCAACCCATACCAAAAACTTCAACAATGTGAGGCATATGCCTGGAAAATACATTTTCAGGGAGGAACGGGTAGGTTTTAGTTTTGGAAGTGAAAACTGACTGAAGATTACAGACCCTTGGACTTAGTATTGGTGGGGTCTTTAATCTTACAAATTGGTCTATTTTTGTAACTGAATAGTAGACAGATCCTTTGTTGAAGTAATGCAGCAAAGAAATTACCTAAGCCTACTAGTCAGACTTTTAAATCCTTATGTTCGGTTAGTGATTATCTGCAAGGTACAGAGATAAATGGAAAAGATGATAAAATGAAGTATAAATTCATGAAGGGGAAACATTTTTTACAAGAGAAATAATAAATCTCGCTTGTTACTTTTAGAAGTGTCAAAAGTGGAAAGATGGCAGCTTAAGAATGAGGAAAGTGTAGAGTGCTGGGTATTGGGGTATAGTGGCCAAAGTTTCCATTTTAATTTCAGTTGATGTTTTTGTAAAAGTCTTACAGCTTACTTTCAGGACTATGCTTACATTTTGTAATATAAAAGAGAGGATTGTGCTATAAAAACAAAAATTGGGAGGCAGCATCTGTTCTGTTTCCTTCATAGGTCAGTATGACTGCATTGTCAGTGTTCTTCACATTCAGCAGCGGTCAGTTAACATCAGGAAACATCGATAAGTATTTTCATATCCTTACAGCGGCAGTGTCTGGCTTTGCCTAGTTCACCTGTCTCATCATTGCATGCTTTAGTAACTTGAACATTGACAAGCAGGAGGTATCTTAGATTATTATTGTGAATTACATTCTTAAAATAGTTGTGCATATTTGAAAGGTAGCTCTTGCTCATCTGAAGTATTGCACAAGAAATCTGAGGAAGAGTTGAAATAATTGCAAGCAGATAGTAACATGGGGCTTTTAAAGGTCAGTATTAAAGTTACCACTCTTTTTTGTGCTGTTCGTTAGCTGACCCCAGGCAATGTATTTCGTGACCTGCAGGAAATAAATACACACAGCCTTGTATTTCCACAGTTTGCATGGAAAAAGAAAACTACACAGATGATGAGTAGCACTTGAGCAGTGCTTACATGGAGGAAACAGTACGTGGTACTACAAATTTACTCCCTTTCACTTTTATTGTATGTTTTTAAAAGGCAATGTCTGGCAATGGATTTGAGTTTTTAAGAAGATCTAATGTAGAAGATAGCTGCTTCCAAAGAACATCTATTAAATCATATCAATTTGCATATCTCACTCTCCTAGTCTTGTAGCTAGATAGTAGTATTGCCACAGTGAGGTGGTTTATTTCTTCAGGTTAAAAAGAATCCTTGTTTTTCAGGATACTAACTGACCATTTACTTCTGTGTGATGTGCATATCTCTGGCATTCAAAGCTATTTTTAGAGAATTGTCTGCTTTTCTTGGTATCTGAAAAGTTATATAGCATTGTGACAAGCAACATGTTTTCATGTACTTTTTAGAAAAGGAAAGAGGAAAAGATTTTTGGCAGTAAATGTTTTTGAGCTAACTCTTTGGCAAGAATAATGATTTGACATTTTTCCCACAGCAGTCGTAAACTCAAAGTCTGAGACAAACTTTAGGCAAATACAGAAAGAAGTCCTGGATGTGTATTTTCTGTGCTGCTTAATTTCTCTTCACTAGGTTATAATCTTCTAGGGAGGCAAAAATACCACAGATAGATTTCCTTTATTCTCAATTTAGTGAGACAATACGTTAAATCGATCAGAACTGTTTGAATATAACAGTATTTGTACAAGATTGTTTTGAAAATTGAGAAATAAAGCAGACACAGACTGTACAAAACCAGAGAAGAAGCCTGTCTGATGCCAGGGGAGTAACTCTTTGGGGCTTATATCTAGCCTTGTCACTTTGCAGATGATGCCCGAGTGGGTTGCTCTGGATAGGGTGCAGTTTCTACAAGATGCTTGGTCTTCAGCTGAACTTAGTAACATACATAGATTGCTGAAGAATAGTGAAGTGAATTAGAAAATGCACTCAGAAGACTCTTAAGCAAAGAGGGGAATTTTAGGTTTGACCAGTGAAATTCTTGGTAGTTCTAATTACTAGTCATACCCAATGCACAAATCATGAATTGAATGTATATGAAACATCTGTGGCCAGTTCTTGATTTTCATACTGTTTTAAAGGAAATTCTGGTTGCTCATTTCAAAAAAATGCATTAAAGTGGATCTGAGTTGCATGTTTTACAAGTATCAGCGTACAGGAGATGAAATTAGGGAACATAGAAGCAGTACACGTGTTCCTGCAGGCAGTTATGAAGTCACTGCTTGTATTAGTGTTGTTCAAAGAAGAAATCGGATAAATCAGTTGTCCTACTGTTTTCGGGCAGTAGTTTAAGCATCTTAAGACTTCCTTCCTGAAAAGAAATTATTCTGCTTGCTTTGCTTGTGCTGGCACAAGCGCTTGAACCTACACACTGAGCATATTTGGGGAGCTGATAGGACTTAAAACTTACTTCTTGCTGATGAAGGATTAGCTCTGGTCATGGACTTAAGGTGCTAATAGCCCTTACTCCATAAATGTTAGTTAAAAGATAATACAAAACAAACATTAGGAAAATGGCTGTCCAGAGTACAAGTGAAGCTACTAGTAAACACAGAATTACAACTTCTTTAAACCGTCAGTAGTGTCAGTAATGCTGGAAAAAAGGAAAGAAAACACTACACTGCTTATGGGAGTTTGATTTATACTCCTTTATTGATGAAGATGTAATTCAGTATTTTGGACCACTGCAGCCCGTAGGAAAGATACAAGCCATTTACCTTATTGGAAGCACTGGGTAAAATCTTTACTTTCAGTCCTTGTTCTTTAGAGCATATTAAAAACTTGTGCTGCAGAAAGAAATTGAAAAAGCTGTTCCTTCTTGGTTTGTATAAATCTGGGCAAAACTGTTCTTTCCACCATGGAACAATAGAAGAATGAAGATGTTGCCATAGCCTTACATTGGAGGAGACAGAAAGACAGGGCAGTGAGCTGGGGTCATGTCTACCCTGTGTATCTTGGGCTGTTGCAGAAGCTGGCAATGGCCTTGGTTTTGGTTTGGGTTCCCCCCTCGCCCCGTGTGATGAAACTGTAAGCAGTAAAGACTGTGAAGTTCGCCTATGCAAGAAACTAGAATTACTTATTTAAATGATTTACATACTGTGCTGCTACTTCTCCGGTGTTCTGTTTAGAAATCATGACGACACCTTATAGGGAGGGAGAGTCAGTGAAGTCATTGAATTCACAGTACTGCCTCAGGGATCTTGGTCTGAGCTGGTGTTTTGTGGGGAAGGGCAGGTTGTATGCCATTTGAAGAGCTGAATATCATCATATCAGCTAACATCAGGAGAAAAGACAACCAAGAGCCAGAAATGGTGGGTTTTTTTAAATGAAAGCAAAGACTTCTGTGGGCTGTAGACCTGTGGATCAGGCTCCAGGGTTGATTTTTCTGGCCTGGATCAGTGTATTGGGACCTGGTTTTGCACATATTTTTGTGCATATACAGGAGGATGTTCATGATGTCTTCAGCACAAAATCAGCTCTGTCCTACTAACTAATACTGGTACTAATACTGGTGTCTTGATAAATACCTCTTTCTGAGACATTCTGTGTTTTATGTAATCATAAGCCTCTATTTCAAGTCCAGATCTTCAAGAAAATACAAGCAGTGACAAAATAAATATTTTCACAAGCTGCTAATTCTTAAATGAAATCATGTTTTATAACAAAATATAAGTGCTGTGATAATAGATTTTACATGAAGTTGGAAGTTTATCAGGATACCAAAAATCTGGGTGGCTTTTGATTTAGACAACCAGAATTTTTTGTTCCAAGTGTGAAATGTTACGACATCACAAATTAAATACTAAATAGTCATATTTTAAACTAATGTTTACTTTATGTTTTTGCAGTTGCTGGCAGTGTGATGTAAGTAATCAAAACTCCTTCAACATCTGTGGTGTGTGTACTTATTAAACCTGGAAGATCTATTCCTATACTGAACTACTTGCTGGTCACATTGACAGGCAGAAAAATATCATGGTTTTTTGTTTAAACATTAGAGATGAGTTTTGATTTCAGGCAGTTTGAAGTGAAAGGTTGGGAGCTTGACTTAGGTGCTTCACTGATACACCTAGTATTTAACAGTGTTTGGATGGTGAATGAAGACAAAGTCAAAACTTTTCAAAAATGTCAGTGAACACCCTAGGGTGTCACACCCTCCTTGATAATTAGTTTTATAATTATTTAATATTATTTAGCTTAGCTATTTAAGTAATGTGTGGATTTGATGGGTTTGTATTTAAGAGTGTAGGTATTAACAGTCATATTCTGTGGTTGTGTCTGTGGGTTTACACACAGTAATTGTGAAGAATCTTGCTTCTTTCTTTGGTTGAGATTTAAATTACCTTACTTTCTGACACACTGAGGGGAAACACAACAGTCTTATCTGAGAAAGGAGAAGCATTGGTATAGCTACTCTAATTTGAAGCATGGTGCTCTGTTTGTATTACTGTAATAATTTGGCAGTAATTCCCATGCATACTAAGTAGCACAACTCTAGAACTTACCAAATTTGATAGGAGTCCATGAGAGAGTTTATAACTTGGAAGATCTCTCATGCTATTGTAAATGCTTTATTTTTATTATCCCCGCCACCAATCTCAAATCATCTCCATCCACCAAAAAAATTATACACTTTCCAAACAGGAGTACACTCACAAATTATATGAATTATTCTCTATTTGGTTTGGCTTATTCCAGTACTGCTGAACTTAAATGTCTTATATACCACAGAGTATATGTTTCGCTATATAAAATTTCCAGATGCCACAAAGCTGAGTTTAGAACTTTACACAGATGGCATTATGCTAGCCAAAAATGTTCACCATGTATATTAGCCAATGTGGTTGTCTTTGGGGTTTTTTAGGGTAATTGATAATACGGAATTTAGAAAAGGAGTAGCTTTCTTACAGAGGAACCATAAGACTCACATCTTTTTGGGTGGTTACAGAAATACTTTACTGACAACATACCTTAAGGCTTCCATCTCTGGAGGTATGCTAGTTTCTTAAGTTTATTTATACCCCCTTTGGCAATGTAGCTTATTTGTTCAGTCTTTTCAGGTAACAAAAAAAAAACAACCCGGTGTAAGAACAACCAAATTATCATAGTTCCAAAGCAAGAAAAGTGTAACTGAAAGGAGATTTGTCTTGGTATGATAGCCTGTGTATGTATTTGTGCATATGCGAATTACGTATATATTAAGACAGAGAAACTTCTTTATCCTTGAAGTGTTGCTAGAGGTTATGTCCCTGCCCCATCCAGTTCAGTATTTGGGTGTGGGAAGGGGACTTCACCTAGTTTGGGTTTTCTGCTAGGACATTTGTCAAGACTAAATAAGTGTTCCACAGTCATTGCTGCAATGCCTTTGTTCCTTTACTCAAACTGCTACATCTTCCATCATCACTACTAGCAATCTTTTGTTAACATTCACTTCTTGGTGTTTTCCACTAACAAGCCTCATGTAGATGGGCTTTCTACCCAGGAGTGGAATCTAACAGACCTTGACCGTGCGCTCACACTTGCAGCGTGCTGCCTGGTGGCATTGTACATAAGCTGTTCTTGAATACCTGTTTGATGTAAGTGCTCTTTGTGTACAAGTCTCGAGGCTGACTGCCTTCAGTTTGCAGGTAATATCCCATTGAAAGTGTTTCTTGTTTTGAATGATCCCTTATACTCGCCATACAGACACATCATGGCTACACGTTATTCCTGATACGGCATGTCAAACCACATTACTGTGATAGACCTAATCTACCATGCTGCACTCAATACTTTGGGTTTGTTGACATTCCAAGTTATTTAGCAGAGTTTAGTAAGCAATGTCAGCTGCTTTTCTCCTGATCTGTACGATGTTTTTGTTCTGGATTAGTTATGGTATGTCTTCTTCCCTTCATTCCCTTTAATCCTAGCATCCAACTCTATAAACGAGTCCAGAGTAGTGAGTGGAAGCTGCTTTGTCTGAAGCAGTTATGGTGTTGGGCTCGTTAGGCATATCTCTGCATCTTACTCTGTATGATGATACCGAACTCAGGATCCCAAGTTAATTTTTCATTTGGTCATGATCCATCTAATACTACAACCTGGGAATGGCTCTGGTCTTTAGCGCGTACCTGCCTTCTTCAGAGGGGAGAATCTTAAGCCAAGAAAAAGGTTTCTAAGTCATGTGCATGGTCGATATAGGAGACCTGCTTCACTCATTTTCTTTCTCGTTCTTGACTGTAGCTTTCACTTTCTTTTGAAGTTCTTGTTGATGCTAGGAGAATTTGTAGCCATTCTTTACCAGCTTTGAAAAAAGCTTGCCCTGTTTTCTTGAAACATACCCTTTGATGGTATCTGTAGAAAGCATCTGCTCTTTTGAATCAGTGATTGGCAGGTACTGGAGGGTTGTGCCAGCCAAAGGGGAACCATACCTTTGTGGGAATGTGCTCCACGTGAACGTGAAGTGGGAGACCGATCTCACTGGGAAGTGCTGTTGCTCCTGAACCTGGCTGTTTGTGTGGAGCTCAGTCATCACTTGGCTACCTCTGCCGCTGCAGAAGCTGACTTCAGGAGGGAGTTCTTGCAGCCGCTCTGTGTGCAGCTCCTAAAGATGGATCTCCAGATAACTTTATCATATCAAGCTTGTTGCTTGGACTCTTCCGCATGGTGTGCTTGAGGGACATCACTGAAATAGAGGTTTTGCTGGTTACTGGAGTGGTTTGGGAGATGCAGCTTATCGTATGACCACTGTCTGTCACTTTCCCTGCCTCTTAGTCCCTTGGGCTTAGCAGGGAATGGAAATGGCAGTCCCAGTTATGTTCTAACCTATTTAAGTAAGCTTGCCCTTACCCAGATACCTACAGGGGTAAGAATTTCATCTTAAGAGTTAAATATGTGGATGGTGAATAATGCTGCCTTTTAGTATGAAACATATTTTAACACAACTTTGGTGTTGTAGGCCTAGTTTTAGCAAAGCAGGTTGCTCAGTATAACTTTTGAAAGTAGCAGTGCACCCACCAGAGGATGCTTTTCTACTGCAATATTCACGTAAGGGTTCTGATAATAATTGAAAAGGATAAGATGTATTGCCTGAATATTACCCGTGGCTAAATATTTTCCACAGTTTAAATCACAGATATAATACGTACTGATTTTTACTATACAAATTGAGATGATTCTATTTTTTTTGGAGCATTCTTGCCTGTGTGAGCTGCTGCTGAAATAAAATGCCCGTTTCAGTTTCACAGAGGAACAGAACTTTGCTGCTGTGCTCTGAATACAGCACTTGGTTTGATTAACAAGCATGTCCTGACTAGGGAGATAAATAACTTAATGAGGCCCAGGGCTGGGGGTAAAATTCTTTCTTTTTATGGTTGTAAGCGGAGCACAACAATGATTCATTAAGCAAAGCAGAATGAATTTGATTTTCTTTGTACAGTGGCAGTGCTGTATAGTCTAGGGACATCTAGACAAGGAAATCTATCATACTGATGAATACTTTTGAAGGGTGTGGTGGGTGTAAGTATTTAATATAGTTCATATAATGGCTTGGAAGTGTCTGATATAGATACAAAACCCATAAAAATAGCACTAATACTGAAATAAGTGCCACTATGTTATAGTGCAAATGCCTTTGCTTCCTTTACACAGTGTCTTTGCATCTGTACACACTGGTTTTAGAGGACTATACTGGTAGTAAGTGTTCACCAACATACTGAATACTTTTTTGTTAGGTGGTGGATTCTGAGAATTTGTCAGTGTTGATTATATCTACTTTGGTTTTGGCTAACTACTACTAAACCTCGTATTTTCAAAACTAAATTTTATTTGCTTCAGTTTATCCTTATTAATCTGGATGTGGATTGGAGTAGTGTTAGTTGGGCTTTCATAGGTTCTGCAAGTGCTTTTGTAATTCTTACCCAATGGAATTTTCTGCTATTAATGACTACATGGTATTTCAGTAAAGTTCCTAATTATTTAGGAGAATTCCAGTTGGGTTTCATCATCAGGGGCCTGCAGTCTTCAGTATTCTCTGTTGTGCAGATCAGATGGTGATACTGCCGAGCTGGAGGGGTTTTAGCATGCTGAATACCTATAAGGTCTCTCTTTCCTGCCCCATGAAATATGAGATCTGGTCTGGTGTTGCAGGTCTCCATGGTCACTTGTCATGGGTTGCTTTATGAATCAGTGTCTCTCTGCCGAGGCTATTGTTTTCTTCTTTAGATTTTTAGGTGTTGCTGTCTTTGCAACAACTGGTAAGAATCCTCTTTAATTCTTCAGTCATGCTTCTCGGATGACCAATTGCTTAGTTACATCTCCCCACTTTCTTCTCCTTCCTCATCCCTGTTGTTGTCTTTTTCCTTCTTCTGCTCTACTTAACACTTTGAGACTTCCAGGATGTGTTGTCCTGGCTTGGTAGCCTTCACTTACCAAAGTTTGCATTAATTTTGTTGCTTGCTGCAGTCTTCTGAACAGGACACTAGTAAAGTATAGTATATGGGCCACATTCAAATATACACTGAGTCTTTAACAGGTAAACCTGGTGTTTCTAGTATTAAACAGGATTAATTACTTCATATATCATCTTCCTAAATATGAACTTACCTTACTGGCAGAAGCTGTTTGGCAGATTCGTGATGTCCAGGCCAGCTCTAGCAAGTTTGGACAATCAGCTGGATAAAACTGAATGGTAGTTTATGCAACCTGTTATTGCATTGGTCTGTTAAGCTAGCTTCTGCTTGGGTGTTTTGGTTGGGGGAGTGTTTGGGGTTTTTTTGCAGGAAGGGAGTGTTAATATTTACTCTAAAAGAAGAAATATGTTGTTCAAATTAAATCGAAAAAGGAAAGTAATTCATTATGACAGTGTTAGCTTTTACTCTTCATCTCTGGTTTTGAAGCTGACTCTATTTGAGCTAGGTAGCATTCCAAGCTAGCACAAAGAATTTTCCCACATTATTTTAAGAATCCGTATGAACAGTAAGCTGCACAGAATGTTTTGTCATCATGTTAGTCCATCTTTTATTCAGTGTCACCAGCCACTTGGTTTTGCATTTCTCCTTTACAGGGAGAATTGTTTCTGTTAAGCAAGTGTAAGGTTGGTTAAGCTGTAATATTCGTTTCACATAAAGCAGTTCTGTGTTTTCTTCAGTGCAAAAATACAAGCTATACCTGAGCACTTAAGGAAAAGTTTATTCTCTAAGGAAAAAGATTATACAAGTATGCTTTTCATTGTAAATCTTCTGTAGTACGATACTGTTAAAGGTGCTCTCATTGATTGCTCTGTATTCTTAATAAGAAACAACATCAAGTTAAGGAGAAAGGGCTTCTCGTGCAAGCCTGTGGCATTCATGTAAACCTGAACTCTTTTAATGTGAATACTTGTATCAGCTGGACAAGGGGAAGAAATCATTGCCTGTTCCATCCAAAATATTGCTTCAGGACCCAGAGAGTGAAGGATTCAGCTTCGTTATTTTACTGCAGCCGTTTTACCGCTAGCATTCTTAAACATGTCGTGTATGACAAATCAATAACTGAAATCATAGTACATCTGGTTATGTAAGCATTTGGGCAGAGGGAGACTTTCTACTGGAGTTTCTTTCAAGGTGATTTCAAGTATACTCCCTTGTTCTGATTATTCTAGTGTATTGATCAAAATTGCCAAATGGTACCGAAATAGATGTTTGCTAACATTGTTACGTTGTTTATTCAGTCCTCCTTTGTTGCTTCTTCCGTGTTTCTCCTCTGTTTTATTCTTTCTTGATTTCTGTGCCATCATCTGCGGTGGTTTTTTGCTGCTGTTAGGAGAGCATCGTATTGGATGTTACAGTAAAACAGACAATAAATACTCCCGTTGGGTTTGAGGTTCCAGTAGGGAGCACTAGGTGCTACAGAAGCATCTTGTGCTGCAGCAGACAGGTAGGGTATGTAACTTCTTTTAAGATGACTGTGTATGAAGACTTCCTTTTAAGACCAAAATAGGTTTTAATGCAACAGTTTACCAGAAACTGCATGTTTCTTACCTGTTACATCCTTGACTGGCATACCTTTGGTCCATGTTTTGGCTGTGCTGTAACCTGGTGGTGATATTGTGACTGTGAGCAACCACACTAAACAGTTTTTTGTTCAGTTTAATATAGTTGACATTTTTTGAGAGGGTTTCTTTTGGACACTGCCCAATAAGGGAATTTTAAGTATGTTCTTTATGTTTGCAAATTGACAGGAGCAATCAATACATGGGAGATTAGGGAGACTATTGAGAGGCACTTCAACATCCTGGGGGAACGGGCTGAGACGTAGTTCAGCGGAGGTGAGCCCAAAGCCCTATGTGTGATAGGGGGTAGCCCCATGCACCAACAGGCTGGTGGCTGGGGAGCAGCTCTGTGGACACCAACCCAGCTGTCCTGAACAGCCACCAGTGTGCCTGTGCAGCATCGCATCAGCTACACCTTCAGCAAGAGTGCAGCCAGCAGGTTGAGGGAGATAAATGCCATTACTGAGAACCTGTGGGACTGCATCCAGGTACTGATGGGGTGAAATCCCAATAAATGCTAGCCAGACTCAGAAGCAGGTTGCCCACAGAGGCTGTCGAGTCTCTGTTCTTCAGGATGCGTACAGCTCCATCGGACATCACTCCAAAAAACTTACTCTAATGGCCCTGCTTAGGGCAGGGTGTCAGACAACCAAAATTGCTATGTTACTCTCAGCTTTCTATCTGTTACACCCCGCAAGAAGGAAACAGCAAAGTTGATCATTTTAATATGACGGACTTGCAACATGCCATAGTGTAATTGGCAATTTGTTAAGCTGTCCCAGGCTTGAGAGCAGAGATCCAAGGGGACTATGATTTGGATGGTGGCATGAGAACCCTTCTAGCTACTGTACCTCAATGTGTGTCCGAGTCCCCTGGCCCTGACTGAAATGATTGGCAGCCTTTTGTACTTTGTGTGGCGGTGATTCAATCAGTCTCCTGTGTATCAGCAAGGCGGCAAGAGAAAGGAATGTAAAACTGTTCCTGAAAAGCAGAGAAGTTAGAGTAAAGGCTAATACTTTCAAATTTACTTGCTTGAGAAGCTGAACTGTTAGAAGTGAATGTCTGAGTTTTCAGTCCCTTAATTGTGACATCCCGAAAAAAAGGAAAGTATGTATGTTCCCAGATAATGCTCTTCAGGCTTCTATATTGGGAAAATATGAATTTAAAATGAATTATATGGTGATACCGTAGGGCAGAAGTGTCAGTCGTAACATTTTAATGTGATCAGAGAATGATTGTGTGGGGACTCTTTTAAGTTCCAACTGTTAATGAAACAGTAAATTTAAAGGAAAAAAGGCATGCTTTGAGAACATGTAATTCATATTAGGGAGATAGATGTAATCATTAAGAAAGAAAATCTACTAGTGAGGAGTATGAAGCTAAAAACTTAAATATGTTCCTGAATTTTGGGGTTGTTTTTTCCTTTTCCTAAACAGACTTTGCTGGAATATGCAGAGAAGTGGAAAACATCGGAAGACCCTCTGCCCCTGTTAGAGGTGTATACAGTGGCTATCCGAAGTTATGTTAAAGCACGACCTTATCTTACCTCTGAGTGTGAAAATGTAGCGTTTGTGCTTGAACGTTTAGCACTGTGAGTATGTTTTTCAGTTACTAAACCCAGCCTGTACAGTATAAACTTTTTACTGCCTAAATGCTTTCCCAATCCAGTTCACAATCTATAGAAATTCTAAATAGATTGGGAAGCACCTACCTTTCTCATGGTGAATGCTGTATGTGAGAGGGAACATTTTTGGCTGTTGGAAATGGGGCAGTCTTGAGAGTGACTCCTGATCTAGGGCAAGCCAACATCGCTGGCTTGAAACACTTCGCTACTATTAATTTGCATGCAATATGAAAGTGCATAAATTTGCGCAGGCTGTTACAGGTTTGGACTTCAATGGTGAATCTAATTACTTTTTTTAATCTGTGTCTTTGAAAGAGTTTGCTTTTATAGTTTCTGCAAGTGTACGTGACTGCCTCTTCTTTATATGTGCAAAGAAACCAAACTAGTTTGTGACTTTGGTGTTTCAAACAACTGTTTGGCTACTAGAATAAAGAATTGATTATACATTTTAAAAACCAAAAATTACCTCAAATAATATTTCCATTTCACTTCCAGAAGCTGTATTGAACTACTTCTGTGTCTGCCTCTTGATTTACCTGAAAGTAAATGGGAAGAATTTCAGGCTTTTGTACAGGTGAGTTTTATTCATGAAATAAAGACTTAACAGCTCTTAAGAATGGTTTGGAAACCCGGGGATGTTAAGTAGTATGTCTGAAGACTTGTTTCCTGGTGGCTGATGTAGATCAAGGCCTTCAGCTGGAAATCCTATGTACTCTGCAGTAATTGCTGTCAGTCATATCTTTTGTCTGTCGTGGTTCATGTGGCAGCTGTGGAGAAAACAATATTTTCAGATACCTGAAAGAAAGCTCATGTTTTAAAAGGTGATTGTGTATTAACACTGTTAGAAGTGAAGTAATACATTATTCTTTACTAGTTATGGTTTTACATTTGAGACTGTGAATGAAAAATCTATCAATACTGCAGGATTGCTAGATATCCCACAGGGCATTAGCTGGTTAAGGATTAGAGCTCTGCTTGAAAGGAGAGTGTTGAAACAATTCTGGTCCTCGCTATCTGTTAGAAATACGCATTGGGAGGTATTGCCTACAGTTAAAAAAGGGGGGTTTGGAGGAGAAAGGAGTAATAGTGAAAAAAACCTAGATACAGTTACCTCAGGATTCTCGGCCTCAGTAACACAGGAAGTGCAAGGCTGATTTTTAGAGTGAATTTTGACTAGCAACTGCCTGATATAAATCAATTCTCAAGGGATGCATCTGATGCTGGGAGGTTTCACAGCCTTCAGAACAGGTGGAAAAGTAAAAGTGAAGAGAAAAACATGAGCCCCCTTTTTTTAAGGACCAGTGTTAGTTGTGCATTGCTACTTAAGCCACAGATTTGTGCAGGTATTTAGTTTGCCCCCGAGCATACATCTGCTTCCAGAATTTGTTCTAGTATCTAAATGTAGTAGAAAGTATTTTAATTGATTTTAAGACTCCAGCCTGCCTTCATCACATTTGCATATAACCATGCAGGTGAGGTCTTAGAGTTTAAGTCTTCTGCCATTACAAAAATATTCTTTTCAGTGTCTCTGGGTGCATAAAAATTGAGCTGCCAAAGAGTCCAAAATAAGAATTTAGGCAGCTGGTGCCGGACCATTATGTGGAGCAGAGAATTTGCTCATCCATTTTAAAAAGGAAGGCCTATTTTAAAATTTAGTTTCAGAAACCCAAGCAGCCGTCCTGTTTAATAAATCTCAAGGTGAGTTTGGAGCACTCAGTTGTTTTGGTTTCTTAGCCTAGGCAGAAATAAAGCCTATATAGGCTGAATATTAAGGTTGGTTTGTAATACATTTAATCTTTATGTGATAAGGATGTTGGGGTTTTCTTTTTTGACATAAGGTATAAATGAGGCACATATTCTTAGTATCTTTTGTAACAATACTTTGTTTCATAATATATATTATTCAGGTGGCTCATAAAAACTTGATGGAAAATGGCAGCCGGGAACTGCACATTTTAACTACACTTACACAAGAGAAAGGAGTGTGGAAGAACCCAGTGTTGTGTGCTATTCTTTCCCAGGAACAGTTGGATCCAGATAAAGGTAAAATTTAAATTATGGTTGGGATAAAATATGCCTAAATTTTATAATACATTGAAACATTATTATGATATGTGGAAGTCTTTTGTTGAATATAGTTTGTGATAATTTATAAGCTATATAAATACATAAATATATAAATTCTTTGTATATGCCTAGGAGTACACTTTCTTAATTCAGGCAATGCTTATTTATTTAACATTGGTATTTTGCATAAAATGTAATCATACCTGTAGATATCTTGCCATTTTCTTCATAAGCCATGTGAAGGGAGATTACATGCAGGGTATTTTACAGTGGGGTAGCTTCAGTACTGTTATACAAAAATTACTTGACATAAAATAAAAAATACTTTTTTTAAGATGACAATGGCATTTACTCAGTTATGAAATGTAAAGAGGGCCATTACCAAAGATTCATTTAGACCAGAGTTCTGAGAATGGCTAGCAGCAGTTGCTCAGGGAAGAGTGTATGATCAGCAGAGGCTTACAATGATATTTTCGTGGTGTATTATTTCTGTTGTTAATGATTTGCAATTCAGAAGTGGTATCTTTGTGTTAATAAGTCTTAGCTGGTTTTTTTGCTCTTTTTGATTCTTTGCCTAATTGGTTTTAGAATCTATATGAACCATCACACCTAAGCGTCTGGCAGAGTTAACAGTTCTCATATCAAGTAGTTCCTCTTACTGTCTGCCTGCTTTTAGTCTGATGCCTGCTTATTTCATGTGATACTCTCTATTTATTAAGTAAACTGTTCTCATGTCTTTTAATGAATGCATCATAAGATGTGATTTGTTAGACTGCTGTCACATCCCATCTTCTCTCTCCTGTAGTCTGTTCCATGCTACCTTCTAGCTTTACTGTCCCATGCCTCATATGGGGGCCCAAAGCAGTCAGCATGTAGATGTACTGATCATCCGCTTCATTCTGCATTTCTTTCATAATGTTTCCTAGCAGTAGACTTGCTTCTTGACTGAGCACTGAACTGATGTTTTATTTAAAGTTGTCTGGTTTAGTCCAATTTCTTTCCTAAGAAGTAGTACCTATTTCAGTGTTGGGATTTTCCCATAACTGGTGGCATGTTCTTACCCTGCTTTTATCAGCATGTTTTATCACAGTGTTCTCTATGCCCCTTTTCCAAATACTTATAAAAATGCTGGACAGCAGAGGTGCTGGTGCAGATCCTCAGGGAACTCACTGAGGTTTTTTTTCTTTTACCTGATTATTTATCCATATGAGGATATTCTTTTTACTGCCAACATAGTTTGGTATCTTCAGGGGTTTTGAGAGACTTCTTTTAATACCTTTAGAAAACTAACTGGATCTCCTTTATTCATATTATCATAACTCCCTCAGATAAGTCCAGTAAATGTATAATGCAATTTATTTTTTTTTTTTACAAAAGTCACGCTTACTCTTCCACAAGATTTCCATTTTGCCACTTCTTTTAATAATTTATTGTGCTTCTAATACAGATTTTGGATTGGTATGCAGTTCTCAGAGTCCCCCAGAGTATTCTTACACTAGCTTCATATCAACCATCTTCTAGTCCTCGTAACAGTAAGGTACTTCTAAGAGAGGTTTAATTAATATATTACTTGCCTTATATTTGAGGGGGTTTTAAGAACTCCCTCATGAATCTGGTTTTGATGACTATTTGTTTTGTTGGTGTTTTCCTGCATAGCTTTTTTTTTGGTTGGGTTGGGTTTTTTTGGTGGATATTTCAAGATTCCTTTTGCCACCTGAGTGTTGTTTACCCAGGGGTGCTTCTGCCTTGGACTTTACTGACTCCTGCTACAGTTACTTGTATCAGTGGCAAGATTGTCATATTACATATGACATTTTTGTTACTCAGTTGACAAGCTGTTGTGTAGCTATTGTAATGCTCTGTAATACTGCATGGTTTTATGCAGTCTTGCTAATTTGAAGGACATTTTAGTAATACCAAAACTCCATTGCCTGGAGAGCTACTTCATTGACTGTAATCCAGCACCCCCACTGGTTACCACTTACCTTCTTTCAGTGGACAGCTGTGTCTCAGCAGTCTTCAGCCTTAACTCTGGTATAACAGTCTTTGGAATATTTGTAAACTCTGCTTACAGGATTTTGTGTTTGTTCTTAATGTTGCCTTTACCATTTGCTATTTCAGAAGTTCCCAAGTATTTAGGGTGTCAGCTTGTTACACTGAGATGTTGTAATTTGGCATATTTGATCAACTCAGTCTTTGAGTAATGGTTAGTGTAACATCTGTTGGAGACAAAACAACTAGTTGAGACAAAGTGGTTTTCCTCGTATCGTTCTCTTAAGGTTTTGTTGCCTGTATTTTAGTTGTTGCTTCATATTTGTTTTATTTCAGTCTTGGTAGTCTCAATTATGACCTATTCAGTATCTTTGACATAACTGGGTATCTGCTCAATTTTAGGTCAGTGAAGTACTCTTCTTGAAGTACACTGTTGTTGACTCCTGAAGGTCAGTTTGCCTCTCTGCATCCCCTTTAGGAAGCACAACTAGGTGTCTGTTTCAGATCCTTTTGAATTCCTCTGTTCTCAAGTAGTACAAACTCAGGATGTAGTGTGAGAGACAAATTCATTTTCTCTGACCCCACAGCACAGCTGCTTTGTTCTGATTACAGTCAAGCAAATGCAGGCTTGTCTGAACTGGACTCTTCTTTTCCTCTTGGGAATATGCTGTTGCATGAGTTCCGTCTAAATATGAGCAGGTAGTACTCGCTGAGAGGTTAGGGAGACCGTTCTGAGTGCCATGTCATTAAGTAATTGCCTTACTCCTGACTGCCTTGGGCACAGCTCAGTTTTCTGACAAATGTATGTCTGTAAGGATTCATGCACTAAGGAGCTCAGAAGAAGTGGAGGGTGGATAGCCAGTTGTTTGAAGCACTGACAAGAACAGTATGTCTGCCACCGATTTCTTTGCTGATGAGTATTACTGCATCACTACAAGATGTTCATACAGTACTATGATATAAAATAGTGAAGTCTGTCTTGTAGTTCTTACAGTACAGTTCATGCATACAGTAGATACAGATTTTGTGTCCTTGTATAAAATCTTTTTGCACTGGAAATATTCTTGACCACTTGATTTGCCACCTGCTTGGGTGACAAACATTGACATTGCCCTGTCTCTGACCATGGATGTTGAGAAACCTGGCTTTAAGTTACCTAATTCTGTGCAACAGATGTCACCAAAAAAAAAAAAAATCTTCTCTTGGGAGCTGTTGTAATGCTGATACCCCACTTAAGTTGTTCCTGAAGAAAATTATCTCTCTCCCCCTGCAAGTGAAACATCAGCATTGTCATTTGGGACTGTGTTTGTTCCCACATTGTGCTTGTCTTTTGTATGGAGGACTAGCCTGGAAATGGGAATTTGGATTCCTACTGAGCTGAGGAGTGTTATTTTTTTCTTATTCTTGACTGGTGACTCCAAAGAGAATTTATTTGCAGAAACTAAGTTGTAAGCAGGGTCTTTGGATGTCATTTGTGGGCCCCCTAGGTGGACATCTGGAGTTGATAGCACTACTCATGACTGCCATCTGAGAGAAACCTGAGTTTCCTGAATCTGTTTGGTATTGTGTCATGGATCAATCTACATTCATTTGAAGAATGCCCAGGCAACCTTCTGCTCCCTCAGAGCAGTTCAGTGCCAAAGTCAAGTCCTTCCCCCAGTTACACATCGTTTCTTACTTCTGTCCCTTGCCTATGTCTTTACCTGACAGGACCCACGACAATTACGTGAGTAGGCCTGCAACTTCTTGATTCAAATTCTGGTTCCTCAGCAGTATTATCTCTTAAAGTGCGCTTAAGAGCTATAAACTACTTGGGTTTTCTTCATGCGAATTTTCTTCTTTTTCACCTAAAACTGTCTCCTGTGCATTTAAAGAATGTCTATCAAATTTTCGTGTTTTGTCCACGATGCTATACAGACATTTTAGACTTGAAAGATCACCCAAAGTTACATGATCCCATCAGGTCATGAGGATAGCAAAGTACTAGTCTTCTAAAATAACACTTCATAGATCTGTTACTGAGTGCTTTGGTAACATTCTCTCTGTGGAGCACAGCTCAACCAGTTTCCACCTCAAATAGTGGGAGCAACTACCAAAAGTTCACTACCAAAGCAGAAAGAAATCTGGAAAGGTATCCTAGATGTGTGAAAATAAATTATCCACATCATTTAAATTCAAGATGGCAGTATTAGCTGTGATCACTAAGTAGTCTGAAAGTAAATGGTTCACCTGCTTTAGCGCTTGTCAGCTGTTTTCATATTACTATCAGATGTTGCATTGCATTTGCGTGTTGACTGGACCTGCTACTGTTTGAGGTTTCAGCTGCGTGACTACTTTTTTCTTGAGATTGTGTATGATGAACAAGAAGCACTTAAATTTAGAGAGAGGAATTTTCCATGTTTCCCTGCTTCATTAATTGATTAGGGAAAGAAACCTTAAGCTGATCTTAATTCTTCACATGACAGTAGGTCTTCTGTCTTACTGGCCTCCTTCTGAACTACCAGATAGCTTAATTTGAGATCGGGACTGATTTTAATCTTGAATTGAGGCTGATCTGCATTCATGGCAACCAAAATTTATGGTTTTTTGACATTGTGTGGCTAATCTGTATGGCCTTAATGCTTAGTGCACCAAAGACTGAAAATTGGAAGCATGCCCAATGTTTTGGGCTATGTGGTAGCCTATATATGATGTTAAAACACTCTACTGCGCTTTCATCTTCAGTATTTGTCAGAGTGGCTTGTGCTCTTCAATGTGAATCTATCTTTCTGTTCTTATCATGTTCTTGCAGTGATGGTCAAATCCTTCAAAGCTGTCATTGGTATCCTCAGCTGGTACTGAGGGCGAGTGAAGGAAAATATCTGAGAGAATCCTACAAAAAGCCAGATGGCTGCTGCTTTTTTTGTCTGATTCTGATTATCCTTAGAGATTTAAACCTGGGTGCCAAGAAGTAAGTTCTTGAAATTTTCCTAAGTTTGAATATAGTAGGCATACTTCTGAAGTATGTCCTACTGAAAAGAGCTTCAAGGAAACAACCATCGCTATTCAGAGATTATCAAGGTGGATAACAGGCAGGTTAGAACTTAAACAGCCAGCATGGAACAATTTTCAGTAATCAGAGCATCCACCACCAGAAATCAAATGATACCAGCAGCCTCACTTTAAAAAAAATAATAAAAAAATAATAAAAATCCTGAGTGTATTCAAAACAGCCACCTGGAAGTTCTCTTACCCTTTCAACAAACAATATGCCATTATAGGAGCATCCAGGGTTGGTGCTGCATTCAATAGAATTGTGCTAAGGTGGTGTTTGTGTGAAGGATTCTGAGACCCAGCTCCAGATAAATATGGAAGTGTGCAGTACTGTTCAGAGTCACCCACAGTGTGAACATGCATGTGGACTAACGCTAAAGAGGTTACTGACTAGTAACTAAAGTTCTTTGAGATGGATAGCCCATATGTACGTTCACCTGCTTTCATCCTCCTTGGCCAGAATGAGGTTGAGAAGACATGGTCTATGGTAGGTTAATCTATACGTACCCAAGAATTGGTGTAGAGTAGTAGGATTGAGTGCTTTAAGGCAAAAATTCTCTGCTTTTATGTTCTACAGTTTCTGCAGTCAGCCAAAACAGGACATATGTGTGAACTGTCCACCATAGAGAACTTCCTACTACAGTACTGTGCTTGTGGCTTATTCATGCTGCTCTTTTGTGCTATTAATCTATGGATTACATATTTTTTTTTAATCCATGTATGGTGTGTTACCTGCTATAAAAGTTCATAGTAGTTCTTGCGGGCTTGACACAGAATCACTTGGTAGTATGATGTGAGATGCTCGCTATAGGATTCAAAGGAATAACAGGGAAACTGTGTCTAAAAGGTTAGATTCCAGTATCTCCAAGTCTATTTGCTGGATTTAGTAGATCATAGTATCATCCGTCAGATGTCATCTGCTAGTCTTTTTTTTCCTCTCATGTTAGTTCTGTAATCTTATATGAATTCTGCACGCGCCTTGCACAAACATAAGTTTATGAATTTTAATGAATGGTGGAGCATTGCACAAAAATGACATAATTTTTCCAAGAACCATGCCATTGATAACTAGATCATTCTCATTAAATACTTCAGGTATTGTGCTCATAGAGGCTCTGACTTGCACTGAAAAAGCACTTGTGCCTCAAAGCGTATTTGTGAAGGTGTATTTGTTATGGTAAACTAAACATTTGTTTACAATAACTTTGGAAATAGACATTGCACTATAAATATATGTTTACAAAGTGTTACATAAAAACACCCCAAAATCTTGTCCTTAAGACTCTTCCTCATGATAGACTTGCTTCTGCCACCTCAGCACTGTTTTCTGTCTCAAAATGCAGTACATAGTTCAGTTATGAAATAAATATAATTAAAACTTGTGCTTTGAATTGGCTTTCAAATGTTAACTGTAATGATTATAATCACTTGGATTAGAATAAAGGCTTAAGAGCTAATATGTAGCTTTAACCCTGAGGTCTTCCTGTATCTTATTGAGAAGATAACGGAAAATGTTCTGATGCTTATGCAAGGTAGGCTGGCTGAAGCAGTAAACACTAGAGGAGGAGGATTACTGAGGACTAGCAGACAGAACACAGTCTCTGCAATATTAAATGCAGTAATTATAATAATAAATCAGAGCAAAACATCTTGGGTTACCAACATGGCTTAAAGTCCAAGGTCTTCCTGTATCTTGTTGCGGAAATAAGGTAAAATGTTCCAATGTTATTCCAGGCAAACTATGTGGGAATAAATGCTGTGGGTGAAAGGATTACAGGTACCTGGTAGAAGGAAGAGCAAGGCTAAAACTATTGAATTTAATTCATCGCTGGGTCATTTGTGGGCTGACAAAAGAGTATGAGTGTTTGAGTACGAAGCATTGGTAATGACATTAAAGGAACGTTTATTCTACTGTTTAAAAGGCAGATGTCCTCTAAGAAACACAAAAATGGTTATAGTCTACCAATTGTCTGTTACTGCGCTCTAGTTTTCCTTTATTTCTGCATGAACAA
The DNA here is from genome assembly GCF_023638135.1 of Falco biarmicus. Taxonomy (NCBI): domain Eukaryota; kingdom Metazoa; phylum Chordata; class Aves; order Falconiformes; family Falconidae; genus Falco; species Falco biarmicus. The sequence goes on along the minus strand of NC_079293.1, from coordinate 5,796,065 downwards.
AAATCTGGTCATATACTCATCAACATGGAGAGAGGAAGAAAGAGCGCATATTCGACTGAATATTCTTACACATCAGTGAGCCATGGCTGATCATTTGTAATAATGCACAAGGATCCCAAATAACTAACCAACTAAGTTGGTTGAAATGGTAATTCAACCATGAATCTGAAAATGCATGAAAGATAATGATGGGGTCTAACAGGCCTGTTTTGTGCAAAAGGCAGTATTTTCTGTCTTAAAATTGTGTGCACTAAAATGATAAAGAAAACCGTTGACCTAATTTCTGTTGCAAGACGGGCTTTTAGTAATATCCTGTATAAGTAGCTAGAAGAAGGAGAAATCATGAGATAAAATGAAAGACAGGCATGAATCAAAAACCAACTAGGATGGAAGGAAGCAAAGAATAAAATGAGATGGTCTTTTTTTTTTTTTCTTTTTCCTTCGCTGAGTAAACCTGTTTGGTATACTAATACTGAAAATACTAGAGAGACAATTAATTTTGCATATGCTGAAATTACTGAATTATTTCATCAAGACCAAACAGGACTTTGGAAGTAAAAAAAATGAGGTGAATGGGCAACATAATTCAAGTGGAATTCAAGGCAAGTAAATGAAGAGGGATGTAATGAATATTTCTATGTGTTAGAAAGTGAGCACTGCAAATGTCCAGAAGGTTTCAAGAAAGGATGAAGAAAATACTCAAAGGATGGAAATATATATTTTTTTATTATTATTTTTTTTTTTTTTTAGAAAAGACCAAGATTTTACCCTAATGCTGAAAGACTATTATGTATCTTCCGGTTTTTGTGAATGAATGGAAAAAAAACCCAGTAGAAACCTGTTGGTTTTAAGAGATGAGAGAATGCAGTTAAGATGTGGATAACTGAAAACCAAAAAAGATTTTTCCACACAGCTTGTAACTAGCTTATGGAAACAGTTGTCACAGGGAGGGGTTGATGTGAAAAGGTTTAAATGAAGTCAGTTGTCTCCGTGTCTATTTAGTTTTAATAATTGACTTTAAATATTTTGGAAGTAATACTAAACCTCATGCTTCAAAGCTGAAGCAATTCTGATCTTGAAGATCGGGATGAGACCTGAGATGTATATGTAACAGTAGGAACATTAACCTATGCTTCCCCTTTCTTATTGTAGAATTCTTATACTTTCCACTGAAGCACCTGGAGTTGGGTTGTTAGTGTAGACAGTTTTAACTCTGGTAGTAGTATACCTGCAAAATATAATTGAATAAAATACAGCCATTCCTGTGTCTTTTGAGTTTTAAACTATAAAACAGCCAAATTTATACAAGATAAGCCTCTTTTTCAGCCAAGTAAGTTTCCTACAAAAACTTATAAAGGAGTTTGACTGCGTTCTGTGAATGTGTAATACAAAATATTTAACACCAATAGAAAGGACTTCAGATACTTCTACACTTGTCACATTTATCCTTTCATAGCAAGGTCTTTAAAAAAAGGCAACTATTAGCAATAGCATAGCTAATAGTTGTATATATGTATAAAGAAGGTTGTGAGAGTAGTGGTTTTGTGTTGTCTTTCTATAGAATATAATCAAATGGTATCTAAATATTTTAAGAAGTGTATGTTTAAGTCTGTTTTGTATGCAGCTGTTTTGCCAAGAAAGTAGAATGAATTAAAACCTGCAAGTAGGTAAAAGGTCTGTAGCAGGGAATCCTTATAATAAACAAGTACAGTTCTCAAAGATGCTTTTTCTCATCTTTGTTTCATACCTTTTGTAGCTTTTGTGATTTGTATAAATTTTAGAGGTTAACCATGAATGAGTAAATGACATGTGTTAACTCTTATGACCTGCTGTGAAATGTGTATGTAATAATTTGGCTTGTTTTTCTTTGAAGTGAATGAATTTTTAGTGTTCGAAGGTCCCGTCCTGCTGGATATGCGAATTAAGCACCTAATGAAAACAAAGCAATTAATGCAGGCTACTGCCCTGGCAAAACTGTGCTCTGACCATCCAGAAATCAGTGCAAAAGGCAATTTCAAGCAAACGTACTTGGTCTGTCTTTGTTCAGGATCACCAAATGAAAAGCTAATGGAAGAAGTAAGTAAAAAACCGAAGAACTTTCTTAGACTTATTTCTTTAATGATAATAAAGTCACCAATTGTAGGCTGTTCTTCTGTAGAAGAGGTTTTTCTTGTAAAATATGATGTAAAATATTTTTGATATTTTGTTTTTTCTTTTCATTTAAGTCACTTTTAAATGGACTAGTAATGACTTGATTAAAACACTTGTGGAAGCGTAATACTAGGTTGCTAGCAGGAATTTCTGGCTTTGCCACAACTTCATGGGGTTTTTTGTTCGAAGTATTTTAGAACTCTGCCTCAGACCTTGTTAGTAAGGTGAGGATAGTGGTTTTCCCACTCCTACTATTTTAACTGTAGCTTTTTGTGTAGTACCCCATACATAAATGGGGCCCTTTAGATGTTAACGTTTATTCTCTGAACCGAAAGTAGCATTTTTTGACCCAAATGCCCTGGTAAAAGTGAAGGTGAAATCAGATACTTGATCTGGCTTGAAATACAAAATCCTTCTTATTTAAATGCAGAAGTCAAAGAAGAGATAACAGCTTTGCTCTTCTGCATTCTTTAGGTGATGTCTTAATTTCTCACCCCATCCCGTCTGACCTTTTTTCGTTGTTAAAGGAAAACTAACTGCAATTGTCAGTTTTCTTGATTGTCTGCATCTCTCTGCTCTCTTTTTGTCTCTGTCATCTTTTTATTTTAATAAGTATTAAGCATCTTAAAATTGATCTTAAAGGGATGAAAACTATGCAGTGATTAGAGTTGGAAGTCTCCTACCCTAGATAGAGGCTAAGGTCTAAGATGACAGCTTCTCACTGGGCACATTCTGCTGATGCTCAGTAGGATGGGATTGGTCTTACCCTGCCAGCCCTGGCTGCTGTAGGCCATGCCAGAACAGGCTCAGGAGGAGCTGTGACAAGGCTGTGCCAGTCTCATGTTTGTTTGCTGAAGACTCAATGGAATTTGGAATTAGTGACCCTGCAAACGTGCTGCCTTCATTATTCAGCCCCACCATGCTCCCAAAGCAGAATGGTCAGTGGGTGAGCCGTGAATCCCATGGACAAAAAGAACGGGGTAGCCTTGTTTCTTAGGATGCCATAACATACAGATAAGTTCAGACTGGGTTATCACAGAGAACCTAATTCAGAACTTTCCAAACCTTGGATTGCTTAGCTTTGGAGCTTCAGCTAATATTACCAACCATTCTGGAAAGTTTGTGTATTACCAGGAGAAGACAGATATGCTATAAACATGTCAAGGTGAACTTCTGAACTGAGAAGGATAGTAATTTTGTAGTGTGAGGAAATAAGAAAATGGGGGAAAAAAAGGTAAACCATAAAGAAGTATAGCTCACTCTGTGAAGGTGTGGGAATTTTGATACCCATTCAGAACAGGCAGAAAAGTAGCATTTGAACTCATTTTCAGCTTGGATTAGTCTAATGGTTTGGTTCAGTTATGTGAAGAATTCAAATCTGCAGTGTGTGAAACGATAGACTGACAGATGTGATGGCTGGACCTGTACAGACCTTTGCTCAGGCTGGGTCCCTTAGGAACTCTGAGGGGCTGGAAAAGCATTTCAGAAAAAAAATCCCTTTATTGTAAGTTCAGTTTCCCATCTTCTTCCCTGTGGTTTGAACTGATGGATCCTGTCTGAGATGAGGTGCTCAGCAAAGCAGACCTTCAGTCTAGATTGGTACAACAGTTATTTTAATGCATCTTCTCTAAGGTCTTGAGAAATGCAGTTTTCTTTAGAAGATGACTTTGAGGTTACTAAACCTTAAATGGTGTTCAATGAAGGGTCATTAGTATATTTACAAAATGTCAGTTCAGGTGAAAAAAGAGTTCCTTTACCCTTCAGAATTGTAGCTTGATTGCTGGACCGACACCTGGATACCATGGTGATCACCCCAAGCTGTGCTGCCACTTTATCCAAAGTGCTGAACTAGCTGGTGTTTGGCCTTTCTGTTTCTTGCTTTGGGTGGTGATGTGATTTCTCAAGAGAGACTTCTGACAGTGCCGTTGCAGTGGTCAAGTTATTCTTCAACTGCTTGTGTCAAAGAATAAATACCAGCAAGTCCTGCCAGATGTGATGATTGATGTAATCAAACCAGTCTAGTGGAAATCGAATTAGATCGTAGTTGTTGTAACAGCTGTGCTGATTCAGGACTGATAGTCTAGTAGTACTGGGTGACTGTTTTTTCCTTTGTTTTGCTACAAAAATACGGTGCTTCCATCATTGCTTGAACAAATAAGTTGCATTGCAGGGACTGTAATGCTCTTCTAGAGGAGCATTCAGCTTTCCTCTTCTTTTTATCTTTGATTTTTTTTTTAAAATACTGGGATGTTCATGGTAAACTTTGGATTCATTAATAGCCCAGCCTATTGCATTAAAGCAGTAGTAATATCAGTGACTAGTTCTAATCTATGTTAGAATTTCAGGTAATAATCTTTTTGTGTTATGCTGCAGTTTGAAGTTATAAATCTGCTTGTTATAATTATCATATGTATGTAATGTATTTTAATAATTAATGTTGTACCTAAAAAAATTTAGGAAGTGTAGATACAAAAGAAAAAGTTTGTTCACTTTAATAGAACAATTCTTCTGGTGGCATAATCAGTCTATCTTTTTACAAATCATCAGATGACTGTGTGTCTGAAAACAAAACCACTTTCTTAGTCTTGTGTTCTTTCCTACCTTCTAGATCGCGGAAGTAGATTGTAAAGATGCTCTAGAAATGATCTGTAACCTAGAATCTGATGGAGATGAAAAAAGTGCTCTAATTTTATGTGCAGCATTTCTATCTCGCCAGCTGCAGCAAGGAGAGATGTACTGTGCCTGGTGAGTCTGAATATTGCTTTATGCCTAGTGGAACAAAAATTAGTTTTGTATGTAAGCCATAAGTTAACTTACTTCAGGTGATAAAATTCAGGAGCTAAACAAGAAGGAGGTGTGGCTCTCAAAGCTAAAACAAAAAGAATATTTGACAGGATTAGCTTCCATTATGGGAATTTGAAGGCTGCAGGTATGATGAGGCATTTACAAATACCAGTAGCTGGTTAATGATTTTTCTTGACAATAATCTTAGGCTGTAGAAATAACTAATTTAATATCTGCAGGCAGCTAGTCAGCATTATGTCAACATTTAATGCATAAATGCAGTTCCCATCTGTCCTTACATCATAACACAGTATTTCTTTCTCTAACAAACTTCTAGAAAAGGAGGTCTATGCTACTATAACAAAAATAATAAGTTAGATGAAGATACTTATTTTTTAAGGCTTGCTCTCATTAATGTGAGAACAAATAACTGGTCTTTGGCAGCTGTTCGAGCTGTTAGGGTCTGAATTTCCAACTGCTGAGTTTGGTTGTACTCCAAACCTGTACAATTCGCTTTCTTTGTGCATGTCATTTTTATGTGCAACAGCATGGGAACATCTGCTAATGCAGGATTTTGCTTTAACAGATTCTGCTCAAGTTTTGGGGGTTACACCATTCCACAAGGTACTAAATACCCCTGGCTGTTTGCACCTAAGGAGGAATGAACTAGTGACTTAATGTAGATGCAGTAATACTGTTTGGCTTTGGTTCTAATTTCTCACTAAATCACAGATTCAGCTCTTAGAGCAGCTCAAGAAAAATGTATCTACAACAGAGAAAAGCCATCCTCCTATAGCTGTTAGTAATTACTAAGGATTCAGAGGTGTAAAAATTCTGTTCTGTGAAGAGTAAACTACTTTGCAAGACTTTTTTCAAGACACATCATAAGTCTGTAAATTATGTAGCATAAACTGTGATAATACTGGTTGTATTCTGATCTGTCCTTCTAGAATTGAGTCATGGTAATAATTCTGAAAATCAGATACTAATACTGTGGGTAAATTAATAAAAGCTTTTCCCTGTAAGATAAGGTGTGAATAAATTCAGATTTTTTTTTCCTTTCCCAAAGAAAAAATAGAAACTGTTTTCAACCTTGCATTTCTTGTGATCAGATTAGTGGTTGTGTTGCTGGCCCTGAAATATTGTTCTCTTGTTCTAGGGAACTGACTCTTTTCTGGAGTAAACTGCAGCAAAGGGTAGAGCCTTCTATTCAAGTGTATCTAGAGAGATGTCGCCAACTTTCTGTGTTAACTAAGACTGTTTATCACATTTTCTTCCTGATTAAAGTAATTAATTCAGAGGTAAGGATACTCCTGAAAGAATATTTTTGGCACTTTTAATGCAACTGTAATCAGGAAAATTTATGAAAGCTGCTTAGACATTCTGTCTCTTTCTGTAGCATCAGTTTTGGGGCAGTCCTAATTGGTTTTAGGAAAGGATGTAGCAACCTCCTTTTGCAGGTAAACTATCAGTTGGTCCCTTTTGAATCATTAAAATTTCTTTGGTCCTTTGGAGAAAAATAAAAGGGAATAAACAGAAGAGCTGGACGCCACAACTGAGATCAAGGAGAACTGAAGGTTGGGGTTATAGCCTCTGCTATTGTCCATGTCCTCTAAATGTATTTTCTGTTAGCAGGTCCTAACAGACCTTTTCAGTATTTTCCATATTTCAGCTGTTACAGAAAATAGTGAGGAAAAGCTTATGAGGAGAGGAAATGGAGGCTGTATATTAGTAGATAAGAAAATTACAAAAGCTTAAAACCCAGTCAAACAAAAAAAACCCTTTTGAATTGCCACTTAAGAATGCAGTCTGTTTTGATAAATGAAGTACTTGCCTTTTGTGGACTTAGATCCAATGTTGTATTAAAAACTCTGTTCATCTATCTCGGCTAACCTTGTCATCTAATTTTCCTAGTTTCCTCTCAGTAGTTAGTAGTAGTAGTTGCACTATTTAATGCTTATAGCTAAACTGAGCTCTTCCAAAATCTTTTAGTTGGGAGATTTTCTGTAATTTGGTATATTCTAAGAATAAAAATTCCTTTTTAACTGTTGCAGTGTTCTGGTATGGCTAATCATGGACTTCTAATCTTAAAGATTATTTTTTTCCAAAGATCTGAACTAAATTGGCATTAGAGAGGGGGAGGAAAATAACTTTCATAGAGTCTTGTGATCATAAGAGCTCTGTCCGTTCTATGCCATACTGATTTTTCTCTCATGAGCCGTGGATCATTTCACTGATGGCAGAAACTGGAGACCATGTGGGTAGTAGGCTTGTGTATTCATAAATTTGCTGGGCTTTATTCACATGTATGCCACAGTCTCTCTGTGCAGCCTTGGCAGCATAAAGGGACTGTAAAGTGGATGTAAATGTAATTTACCTTGCCTGAGGGTATGAATGAGAAAAGACCATGTGACATTTGGAACACTTTAATGATGGAACATTTAACTATACTTATCACTTTCAGTTGGAATGAAGTTATGTGTTCAGTTGAGGTCAGTTGACTTTGAAGTGACATAATCTTTAAAAATAAAGGTTTATTTTTATATCTTAAGTGCTTTCCAAATTAAGAGATCTTTTAGAAGATCTCTTGCTTCTCTTACTTTTAGCTGTAGCACTTTTTACTGTTTGTATTCTACCCAGTGTTAATTTAAGGCTCCATAGAAGCTCATCTCAAGTGATGTTGACACAACTGGCAGGCTTTATTTCATGGAAAGGCTCAATATTGCTAAACTGGACACCTCAAACATACAGTCCTGAAGTCCTCAAACTAGACAGGACATAAAATTAATTTGTTTTAGCTGTATGTAAACTTTCACATTATTTTTTTTTTTTTAGTAGCATGAAGACAAATTACGAAACTTAGGGAATAGCATCTAAAGGCAAACCACTATGTTTCTTAAAGTAAAAAGTAGTATTACAAATTCCAGGTGCTTTTTTTTTTTTTTTTTTGACACTTGGGGTTGAATAATGATATCTTTTATTTACAAATACAGAAAGGGTTAAGATAAGGTGACTTACTAAAATTAGTCTTGCTTTACAGATTGATGGTGCTGGACTTGCAACCTGCATTGAACTGTGTGTGAAAGCATTGCGCTTGGAATCCAGTGAAAATACAGATGTAAAGATATCTATTTGCAAGACTATCTCCTGCTTGCTTCCGGATGATTTGGAGGTTAAACGTGCTTGTCAGCTGAGTGAATTTCTTCTTGAACCCACTGTGGATGCATATTATGCTGTTGAAATGCTATATAATCAACCTGACCAGAAGTATGATGAAGAGAATCTTCCAATACCAAATTCTTTGCGCTGTGAGCTCTTACTTGTACTGAAAACTCAGTGGCCTTTTGATCCAGAATTCTGGGACTGGAAAACTCTCAAGCGTCAGTGTCTGGCACTTATGGGAGAGGAGGCATCCATCGTGTCATCAATAGACGAACTAAACGATAGTGAAGTTTATGAGAAGGTTGAGGATTGCCAAGAAGAGACTAAAGAAACTTCTGTGAATGGGCTTGCTGGCACTTTTGATGAAGCTACAAGCCTCCTTAAGGGTATCAGAGATGAAAAGCAGAAAAAGAGAGAAATTAAAAAACTCAGAGAGAGGGGGTTCATATCAGCTAGATTTAGGAACTGGCAAGCTTATATGCAGTATTGCGTGTTATGTGACAAAGAATTCCTAGGTCATAGAATAGTTAGGCATGCACAAAAACATTATAAAGATGGAATTTACAGTTGCCCTATTTGTGCCCAAAATTTTAATTCTAAAGAAAACTTTGTTCCCCATGTAACTTTGCATGTTAAAAAGTCCAGCAAAGAGAGATTGGCTGCTATGAAACCACTGAGGAGACTGGGAAGACCTCCTAAAATAGCAGCTGCCAATGAGAATCAGAAAACTGATTCTGTATCCAAACAGGAGCAGCGACCCATTAAGAAGAACAGTCTCTATTCAACAGATTTCATTGTGTTTAACGATAACGATGGCTCAGATGATGAAAATGATGACAAAGATAAACCTTATGTACCAGAGATAGTGCCAGTTCAAAAGCCACTCCCTGTTAATGAATTCACCTGCCCTGTAACGTTTTGTAAAAAAGGCTTTAAGTATTTTAAAAATCTGATAGCACATGCAAAGGGGCATAAAGATAATGAAGAAGCTAAACGTTTTCTTGAAATGCAAAGCAAAAAAGTGATTTGCCAGTACTGTAGACGACATTTCGTAAGTGTTACTCACCTGAATGATCATTTACAAATGCACTGTGGCAGCAAACCTTATATCTGCATACAGATGAAATGTAAGGCTGGTTTTAACAGTTATGCTGAGCTGCTGACACATAGGAAAGAGCATCAAGTCTTCAGGGCAAAGTGTATGTTTCCTAAATGTGGCAGAGTGTTTTCTGAAGCTTATTTACTCTATGATCATGAAGCACAACACTATAATACTTACACCTGCAAAGTCACAGGCTGCGGAAAGGTGTACCGTTCTCAGAATGAACTGGAAAAGCACGTTGACGATCACAACAAGCAGCCTGAAAATGTGCAACAGCCTGAAAGCCAGACTAATCAGCCTGATCTTAGTCAGTCTTCTAAAGCTAATGAAAATACCAACGAAGTTGCTGTTAAAGAGGAATTGACATCTCCTCCGGCGGACAACCAGAGTAGTTTTACTGAAGGAGAAAACACTGGCTGGAATCAAATCAAAGCAGAACCAGAAGGGAATGAAAGTGTAAATACTTCAGTGAGTATACCGCGGCAAAGCGATTCCTTACCTAATGCTGGTTTGGAGCAGTCTCCTGCAGGCTCAGTGAAGACAGAAGTGGCAATTCCAGCAAGCAGCATTAAGGTGCCTGCTGTTAACCAGAAGATCCGAGATAACTTTGTAAAAAGAGGTAAATTGGCTGTTACTGCCGTTAAAGTAGATACCACTAAACCTGGAGCCCAGCAGTTGTGCTCGTCGGTTGACTCTTGTCTTTCAGTTTTCCAAGAGAGAAAGGAAGAAGACTGTCTCAGTCAGACTCAGAATATTCAGAATATTTCTGTGACCTCAGACACACTAAAACCAGAAGCCCTTGAATCAAAAAGCTTAGAAAGACAAGTGAGTATTGTAAATCCATTCAGCATGCAGAATCAGGCAGGATATCGAAACAGCGTACCCATTCCCAAACTTGAAATTGAAGACAGTATTAAGGCTGCCGCTAATCTATATAACCTGCCTTTAAAAACTTTAGAAAGTATTACGTTTATTCCTTCGCAGCCTAACATAAACAGCTCTTTAGTTCCAGCTGTGTCACCAGCAGCTCCAATTCAGAAATTTAATTGTCAGGTTGAGGGGTGTACTCGAACATACAACTCATCACAGAGCATTGGCAAACATATGAAGGCAGCACACCCTGATGAATATGCTGCTTTTAAAATGCAGCGTAAAAATAAGAAACCACGAAAATCCAGCAATCTGCAAAATGTGCTGAATGATGGGAAGATTGTGTATCTTCTGCCATCACAAGTGGGCAATGCAAGTGGTGCTGCTTTTACTGCACAGAACAAACCTAATTTGAATCCCACCTGTTCCAGTCAAGTGCCACATGTCTCAAGTACACTTTTCCCAACTCACCTAGAGAATTTGGCCAGTCCTATGTTACCTATAGTGGAAAGTGTCATAAATCCAAGTTTGTCTACTCGTATTAAAAGTGAGCCTGAGAGTGTTTTATGTTCACAAATGGAAAATATGTCTGGTGCAACCTTACCTTCCCAGTTGGACGATCTGGCAAAAACAGTTATGCCTCTGAATATTGACGGGGGTTCAGATCCTTTTCTGCCTTTGCCTGCAGAAAATGGTCCAATGTCTCTCTTTCCTTCATCAGCAGAGAATCCTCCAAATTCAGTCTTCTCACAATTGGACAATGACACAAATAACTTTTCATCACAACTAGAAGGAAACACTAGTTCTGCTTTCCCAAAAGAGGAAATTGTTGATCAGATATTTCCCTCGCGATTGGGTAATGAAAATAACTTCAGTGAAACTAGCTCTCAACATGCAGCTTCAGAAAAAGTAAAAAAAGATCGTGGCCGGGGCCCAAATGGGAAAGAAAGGAAGCCAAAACATAACAAGCGGGCAAAGTGGCCAGCAATAATTAGGGATGGCAAATTTATCTGTAGCAGGTGCTTCAGAGCTTTCACTAATCCTAGATCACTTGGTGGTCACTTGTCTAAGAGATCTTACTGTAAGCCTCTTGAAGGATCAGAAATTTCTCCAGAAGCTCTGCAAGCGAATGGACAGTCTTTGCTTGCCAGTATGATTCTTTCCTCAAATTCACTAAACTTGCAGCAGCCCCAGGAGTCTGCTTTCAATCCAGAGACATGTTTTAAAGATCCATCATTCCTGCAGTTACTTGCAGCTGAAAATCGTTCTGCAGCCTTGCTGCAGACCATGTTTCCACGGGCCAATGTGAGTAACTTTAATACCAGTGGGAATGAAGAAGGAAATCAAATTATAAAACAAGCTTTGGAAACTGCAGGCATCCCAAGTACCTTTGATAATACAGAAGTACTTCCACACGTGGTTACAACAAGTTGCGTCACAGATACGACTCCAATAAATGCAGCTGTTCTCTCCAACTCATCTGCGTCCCCTCTGCTGCAGACAGTCTGTAACCCCAGTACCCTGCTAACAGACCAAAACAGGACCCTCAATGCCAAAATTCCTCCAATAAACGAATGCAAGAGTTTGCCAGTTCTTGCAACAGAGGACTTAATGCGAAAGACTATTGAAAATGGCTTATGTCCTAGCTCATTTTCTAATGCTGTTGCAGCAGCACACAACTTCGCAGGGAACAGTTCACGAGTTTCAGTTATAAGTAGTCCCAAGAGTTCAGGATCAAGCAACTTGAATAAGAAGGGAACCAGTGCTTCAAAGAGGAAGAGGAAAGCAACTACACCCTTGCTTGTACCTGATATATCACAGAAAGTAGCAGTAAATAATACAACTATGGAACTTCTAACCAAAAGCACTGAAGGAAATGTGCAAATACAGGGGGAAGGCTTTCAGTCCAACTTACTGGCAAATTGTGGCTCTCAAGCAGTGGTGGAAAATCTCACACAGAAACTTAATAATGTTGACAATCAGTTATTCGTGGCCAATATCAAAGACAACTTCAAAACAAATACCGATGCTCATACAATGCTACCCCCTTTAAGAGTAAAAACTGAAAATGGGGATTCCCAAATGATGGCTGTAAATTCTTGTGTCCAAGCAAATTCAGAGGAGCAGATTTCAGAAGACAGTGTTATGCAGAACTTTGAAAAAACCCTGGAAATAATCAAAACTGCTATGAATTCACAGATACTTGAAGTGAAAACTGAAATTCAGGATACCGTTGCTGCTTCAGGACAGAGCTTACAAGCAAATAATGCACAGGCTTCCTTGGGAAATTCTGCACATAGTGTAAAATTACCTACTCCTACACAATTTGCTGTGCACGTGGGGAATGTCACCACTGCAAAGAGTAGCCCTGCTCAGTCTGAGACATCTCAAAAGGATGATACTCAAATACTGGAAATTTTGGAGGGCTTGCAAAAACTGAAACTAGAAAATGATTCACCCATTCAGGTCTCTGAGCCTGTTTCCCAGTGTCCTCCAGCAGATACGCTAGCACCAGCAGTTCCTGTTGTATCATCAACTGAAAGTAAACCCCTTGTCCAGATATCTTTGGAGGCAAGTAACATTCAGTTTAGTGATAAAGTTAATAAGCCTTTTGTATGTCAGGATCCAGGCTGCAATTACAGTGCTATGACAAAAGATGCATTATTTAAACACTATGGCAAGGTTCATCAGTACACTGCAGAAATGATACTAGAAATTAAGAAACATCAACTGAAGTATGCCCCGTTCAAATGTGTTGTAGCTACCTGTCCAAAAACGTTCACAAGAAACTCTAATCTCCGAGCACACTGTCAGCTTGTACATCATTTTACGACAGAGGAGATGGTAAAATTAAAAATTAAAAGGCCTTATGGCAGAAGATCTCAAAATGAGACTGTAAACACAGCCCCACAACCTGTTGATGTAAAAACTTTGCAGACACTAGTAATAGAAAACAAAGCTGCACCTCCATTGGTCAAAGAAGCTCAGATAAAGGAAGCTGTAGAGCCTGTAAAAATCTTGGAAAAACTTACACCAGAAAACAATATCCCTGAAAGACTGGAAAAACCTCCCCAAGTGGCTTCTGTTCCACCAGGGCAACATAATGGAGCCTCTATTGGTAGTACACAGGCACAAGCCAAAGTACGGAAGGTTAGGAGGTACAGGAAGGAAAAAGAGGAGAGGAAACGTAGGAAACCCGTAACAAAATCTCTGGAGTTTCCTACTAGATACAGCCCTTATAGACCGTACCGATGTGTCCATCAGGGCTGCTTCGCAGCTTTTACGATACAACAAAACCTAATCCTTCATTACCAAGCTGTGCACAAATCAGACCTCCCTGCCTTCTCTGCTGAAGTGGAGGAGGAGAACGAGCCAGGCAAAGAGGAACGCAATGAGGTGGAAACCAAACCCACCATCAGAGAATTCAGGTGTGAGGTGAGCGACTGTTCTCGCATCTTCCAGGAAGTTACCAGCTTGATACAACATTATATGAAGCTTCATGACATGACCCCAGAGCAAATTGGAAATATGAAATCTGCTCCAGAGGCAGGAAGATTTTCTTGTGATCAGTCTCAATGCAAGTCTTCATTTACAGCATATCTTAACTACATTGTACATCTTGAGGCAGATCACGGTATTAAGATAAGGCCAAACAAAGTAGAAGATGACGGTGTATTCAAGTGTGACTGTGAAGGCTGTGACCGTATTTATGCTACTAGGTCTAACCTCTTGAGGCATATTTTTAACAAACATAATGACAAGCATAAAGATCACCTAATAAGACCCAGGAGACTGACACCAGGTCAGGAAAACATTTCAAGCAAAGCAAATCAGGAGAAACCATTGAAGTCCAAACAGAGAGGACTAAAAAACAGATCGGGAAAAGAAGGTAACAGGCTGTCAGCGAAAACAAAACGAAAGAAAAATGTCAGCCTGGAAAACAAAAACTCAAAAGGAATGCAAGTTCAAGAAAATAAGGCCTATTCACTGAAACGCGGCAAGCATGTTTATTCAATAAAGGCTAGAAACGATGCGTTATCGGAATGTACAAGCAGGTTCATAACTCAGTATCCATGTATGATAAAGGGATGTTCATCTGTAGTTACAAGCGAAAGTAACATAATAAGGCATTACAAATGTCACAAGCTGTCCAAAGCATTTACTTCCCAGCACAGAAATCTGCTTATTGTATCTAAAAAGCACTCTGTCTCACAAGTGAAGGAAGCCTCTGGTGAGCAAGAGACTGAGAAAAAAAGTGATGTGAAAGAGCCTGAACAGAGTGTGGTAGTGAGCAATAATGATTCAAGCACAACTATGTTACCGCAAAAGGAAACTGAAAAAGGTGAGAAGGATGAAGTTGATGAACTGACAGAACTATTCATTACTAAACTGATTAACGAGGATTGTTCAAGCGCTGAAAATCAAGCGAAAATCTCTTCTAGTGTAAATAGTGACTTGCAGGAAACCGCCTCCTGCCCCTCAGAAAAGCAAAAATCAAACAACTTAAAAAGAGCAAACAAAGAAAAAAATGTATCTCAGAGTAAGAGGAGGAGAGCTGAAAAAACTGAGGAAGTACTGCCTGCTGATGTGAGCAGCATGCCCAGGGAGGAAGAGACCGCGGTCGCCATTCAAACGGCTGAAGAGCAACCTGCAGCTTTTGACTGGAGCTCATTTAAGCCAATGGGTTTTGAAGTGTCATTCCTTAAGTTCCTTGAAGAGTCTGCTGTGAAGCAAAAGAAAAACACTGAAAGAGAGTACCATAGCAGCGGAACCAAAAAAGGATCCCATTCAAACTCGCGAAAGTCCAATGAGAAGACCTCCGTAGCAAGTAATGTCACTTGGTCATGTTCTGAAACTGAAACCCTCGTACCGTTTGCCAACCCATCACGGCTTCCATGTGGTGATAATGTAAAGATAGTTTTAGACAAGACTCTTAAAGACTGCGCTGAGCGTGTGTTGAAGCAACTTCAGGAAATGAAACCTATCGTCAGTTTGAGAAAGCTCGAAGGACGTTGGGAGGATAATCCAGAGGTTACAGCTGCAAAAGTAATTGTTATGGGTGCCGAGGAAGGGGAGGCAAAATACTGAAAACCTAATGTGTTTAACCACGATCTGTAATAAAATTTATTTTGAATAGGAAGCCATCAAGCATGCTAGTAACTGTGGAGCTCTTTTATTTTGAAGTGATTTAATCTAGCAAAAAACATGACATGAGTCATGTAAATGTCTTATTTGTTTTTATCCCTATGGGACTTGAAGAACAGAGTAATTGCTTCAGTTTTGTAAATACTTGATCGAAACCTCAACTTTCTATCAGATGTCCTTTCCATGAACTAAATCTTTGTGAGTTGTCTGTGATTGGTATCTTTCACCAGGTTACTTCTCCTATATAACAGTACTCTTTATTTGTAGATACATTTTTTTTGTATATATTTATTATTGTAAATCATTTGCTGCCACCAGCAGTCTGTAAGTCTAAACTATTAAATGACACATTTATATTCGGAATTTTAATTTGTAACTAAGTAAGCAAGTTTTTAAAGCTGTCCTTTACTCATTTTAAATTAAGAACTTTTGAACTAAAACTAGCTAAGTCTGTCATATCCAGTTTATTTTGCATAAAGCATTTATTTACAGGAGAGGAGCTGGATAAGATCACATTTCATAGGTTAAACGTACTGACACGCTCTCATTTTTGTAAATTTTAACATCCAGTATCTATGGATGATATTCATATGTAGTTAACACATAAATATAATAGTTTTCTTATAGCTACATTTTTCATTGCTTTTAATTGGATACAAAGCATTTATGATTCCATAATAAAAATGGAAATGTGAATAAAAATAGTTTGCTACATTGGAGATTTAAAACAATATTTGGTATTAAAGAATCCATTGTGAATGTGATAGAAAATTAGTAGTGTGGAGCAGTGTATATATTTGAGGTGGTGATTTGTGAAGTAGCCCAGTATTGCCTTAAATAAAATCACATTTCATTTCTTGTTTTATACATGTGATCTTATAAAGGTTATTTTTGTTTCTGTAACTTAGATTGGTGTATAGTTTAATTTTTGTTAAAAAAACAAAACAAAAAAACTTCAGAAACCGTTTTTGTAAATAGTGGGTTTATAAAACAGATGGTTTATTTTGATAATACCAATTTGGTATCTATCTATAGAATACGTGAGTCTTTATGCCATACCATTAAAAACTGAATAAACAAGGCACTTTCTGAAAGGGAAGTGAGATTGTGATCTTACAGATAAACTCGGTGGTTGTGCTCTATTGATGGCATAGACTCCCTCCGTGCTCTTCTGCCTCTCGCTGACTGTATCTGGCAGCACTCTCGCCACCTCTCTCTTTTCCACACTGGAACAAGCCTCAGAAGCGGTGCCGCTTGTAGTGCCCGGGATTGGAGCAATTTCTCTGTATGCTGCTAACAGAAATGACAGGTATCCACTTTGTTGAGTAACCAAAAGTGTGAATGCGTTGGTGGGAGTGGTCAGTACCCAGGAATCTTCAAATGTTGTTTTTCATGCGTGATTATGCCTAACTCGGTTGGGAAGAGCCAGCTGGATTGTGTGGTACCAAAAATTTTTCTTGGCTTATTCTCATTACTGGATGTGACCTACCTTCAGTAATATAAAATAGTCTTTATCTTGGGAGAGATTGGCTTGATACTTTTTTTTTTTCTATAAACTTGTCTTGCCATGTAAAGCTTTGCATTAAATGCTACACTTGATTGCTCTTAAGCTATTCACCTGGAATCTTTGACAGTTTACTTGAATATCAATGCAGAGGGCACATTCCTACAACCAAATGAAGCGACTTCCTGTGAGAGTGAGGATTATGTATGAAAATCAGAAAGGCGACAACATTTCAGCTTGGGCATAGCCCTTGGTTTCCTACCTGGTGCTAAATTGCATACCCGCACAGGAGGCCCGTGCTTCCATTTGAACGAAGCTCCTTCGCTCCTCTCGCTTTAATCCCTCCCAAGTGACTAAACTGATAATTCTGCAAAGTTAGTAAATCAAAGGTGCTATCTGAGAATGATAAAACCAAAAGAAATCCTTACATTTTAACTTGAGGAGAGATCATTATATTTGCTATAAGCACATGATACCATGTTCTACCTGCCAGAGGTTGCGCCGTCTCCCTGGATGGGGGTTGTTGTTGGATGCCAGCCGCGGTGATTGTAGAGGGGATCTTCTGCAGGGGAGAAGAGGACCAAGAACCTCCTCTGGAGTGGATTCACAAAGCTTGCCTGAAATCATGTTTTCAGATGTACCTAACCACTGTAATAACTGTTGACAGACCTCACAACTTAATTTTTAGAATAATTTTGTGTTGTGTAAGTTAAATAGTTTCAACATTGACATTCCTAATGTACGTAGTGCATCATTTGCCGTTTTTAGACTGAGAATAGCATACAACTATTTAGCTCCACAGTGCTACACTAGAATACTATTTCTTTAAAAAAGAAAAAACAAAATCCAGTGTCCTAAATAGCCAGGAAATAATTTCTGGTTTGGATCTGAAAGTAGGGTCTGAATTTCTGAGAATGAAATTTCAAATACTGTCTCATTCTTATCCCAATTAATCCAATTAAAGTAGATGTAGTACCAATATAGTCTGTGCCCTCCACAGCACACTCCCTTTTATGTGGGTATTGACAGCCTCTCCAACAGGTAAGCTATCATGATTTTTTTTTTTCCTTTTTAAAAAAAATGCAAATTTAAACTTAAAGCAAGGGGCCAAAGGCAGGGTGTGATTTAAGATGATGTCATGGAAGGGGAGGGCACTGTGGTTTAGTGAAGCCACCAACAAAAGTTTTTGAGGAAATATATTCGGTATTTGTATTATGATGACTGATGTATAAGAATCTCCTGCTATATAGGTGCAGTAGCATGCCTGAACTGACAGCTCTTGCAGAGTCTGGAGCCGTACCCCTGCCCTTGGGGCTGCCGGGCAGGATGGGGCTGCGGGCTGGCTGAGCCCAGCTGTACCAGCACCACCTCAGCCTGCGGGCTGCCCTGACACCCATAGGTGCTGCTGGCCCCTGCCCTGACACCTGCTCCCTCTCCGTCCTCTTCCCCTCTCTCTCCTTCCCCTCTGTGTCTCTGTCTTCCAGACATCAGTGGTGCATTTGAGCAGAGGTGCTTTTTTTTGAAACCCTTGTCACCATGAGGAATATGACGACTACAACAGGAGTTGCTGATCAGGAAGCAACCAAGGCAAAAGAGTCTGGATACAGACTGTTACGTGATGGAAAGACATCTTTAAACTGGCAATCAGCCTCTTGTGGTTGGCTGTTTCTAAAGAAATCTTAAATTGTCTGAGGCCTAATTTGAGTAGTGCGTTTGTCCTCACATGTGTTGGGGTGGTTGTCATCAGCGGGATGGAAGGACTGTTGGTCCTAGAGTATTCTGCTGGGATGTCCTGCCTACAGCTGTTAGATAGCAAGGGAGCGATGCCTGTAAAACTTAACTCTAGAAACAGCCACTGGTTCAGGTGAGGACAAGTAGTTGGCTGTATTGCAATTGGTTTCTATGCCCAGGAGTTGGTTGGGGCTCCCAGCTGCGGGCGCAGGGACACGCTGCCCCGAGGCTGAGGCCGGCTGGGCGAGAGGAGCTTCTGCTTCTGCTCCTGCTCTGCCTGCTGCTTGCTGGAGCCTTGGTACGGAGAAGATGGTCCTGTAGAAGGGGTGGGAAACAGGGCCAGGGGTACTGGAGATGGGAGCAGAGGAAAGAACTATTGGCAAGTAACAATTTTTTTTTTCTGTGACTTTTTTTCAAACCTGAGCTGTCACAAGGCAAGGAGATTACTTGGCTTTTAAAGAAAATGAGGATCTATATAAGACTTGGATCTTTTAGTGTTTGCAGAGATGTTTTGAAATATGAGCGAGGTAAGTAATTTTTTTGTATGAATGTGTATGAAGTGATCATGTTTCTTCATTACAGTGTGGGCTTAGATCAGCTTCCTACCATTTGCTGAGTGTTTGAGGAGACATAGTTTTACACTTCATAAATAACCATACCACTTGAACTGAAATTTTCTTAAACTTGTCCAAGTGACTTGAAAGTTGAATACACAAAAAAGCCCTTAAACCTTTAGTTTAGGGACTGAGCCTACAAACTCATTTGAACCAAAAGTGTAAGAGCAAATGACTTCAGGGACGGATGGGTGAGTGAAAATTACACTGGAGCACAAAGAAGTATAAAGGTGGGGGAAAGGATTGTGGATGGGAAGAAGCCAGTAAAAGATCAAATACTGGCCAAGAACAATGGTTCAGAAAGTAGATTAGTTTGTTTCTGTTCTCTCAGGTTAGATAGATCTGACAGAGTTGCTTTGTGTGATGCTCATTTCATTAGCAGCTCTGTCAAACACTCCTAATTTTGCAGCGCATGACATAAAAGCCACTTGGTGGTTTGCTACGAGTTCATCAGGGGTTACACAAAGATTGTACACAATTTTTCAGAATATTTCTTATGTAAGGTACTGGCTTTGTCCATACTGAAGTATCCTCCAAGACTTGAAAACCTGGTGATTTTGGAATTTTATTTATCATTTCATGGCTATTGAAGATAGAAATAAAACCTTGAATATACATTCCAAAGAATTAAAAGTTCTTGTTTCACAGGAAAATTTTTGGTCTAAGTGGGAACCTCTAACGCCACAGGGCTTTAGGGGATGCTCTAAAACCACTGAAGCCCTGACTTAATATACATTTTTATTAGAGAGCAGCTAATGCACAAAATTAATCAGAAACCTGTGTTGAGTAAACTGTGTTTGCTTCTCTTTGTTTTCCCTCAAATAAAACTTGTTTTTAAAAAACAAATGAATACTTTTTCATTCATGTACTGTCTTAAAATCTGGCCTCAATAAGTAAAAAACAGACATTTTGGAAGCATTTTTTATTTTGATAGTGTTGCCCTTGTCTTAAAAAATGATGCATTAGGGTACAAAAGAGCCAAGATAATTTTGCGTGTTGTTCTGTTACTCAAACTGTGGCGGTCACGGTTACACAGGGCTGATGGGCAATGGCTTTGCTTCATGCACTGCTTGGTGGGTTTTGCTCAGCAGCTGCAAGAGTTTCTAACGGCATTTCTGTCATAAGCCATATTCTGTGTACGTAGAGATTTAACAGAAGATGTTCTGAATTGTCTAAAGTGCATTGTCTCAATATACACACTGATTCAGCGCCACTCATGATGTAAAACTTTAACTGGCCACAAGCTGGCAAGCTGTCTCTCTTAAGTTCAGCAGCAACAAATGTTATTTCACCTTTTATAAAAGCAGATTTACGTTAGCAAAAAAAAGCTTGAAAATCAGAGTCAAAAGCAGATAGCTTATTCATTTGTTCTTAATTCAATAACCGCTACCCCAGTACTCATAAAAGTAACACACTGTAACTAAAGCTGGAGGCTTTTAGAGTGAAAAAAGGGTTACATGCTTTTGGTACTGTTTCTTTTTATCCTGTCACAATAAAATTGGTTGAACATTCAGGCAGCTCTGCTTACTGCAGGCAGTGGTTATCTCTAAAGGGTGTATTTCAGTGAGGCTCAGTACTTATCTGAAGGCCTTTCATCCCAGCAATGGAAAGAGAACACTACCCTGAAATAAGTAATTTTTGGCACTAATTTCTATCATTTCAGAAGTCCGGATAGTTTCAGAAGTCTAGGTTTAGGTTTACCAGAAAATGTCTTGGCTAATTTCTGTCCCTTTCCTGTTAGCCCAAGCAACGCATAATAAAGGGCAGAGGTGTGTGGTGTCAAAGAGATGCTCTGAAGGGGGGGGGGGGGGGGGGGGGATATGGGGGAAATAGATGTGGAGTTTTTTTACTTTGCTTCTCCTGGAGGCTTTTCATATTTTTAGATTTCACACGTTCTTCTATGGCAGAGCAACCTACCGAAGGAGTAGCAGTGCCTTCAGCCTTACTAAAGGGACCAGATTCCTGGCTACTGAATACTAGGATTACTGGCTACTGTTTTGCCATATTGTGCAGTCTACACTTCTCTACTCAGATCCTAGGGAACTAGGAATGATCTTTTCCCTTAAATGCCACAGCTGCACAGCAGAATAAAAGTCTGGGGGCTCAGGAGCTGCTTCGTGCAGGTGACCAGGAGTTAACTCCGTACTCTGATATATGCTGCCTGTAGAAGTCTGAGCAAGTACCTTTTTGTACACGATGTGTTCTGATGAGAAATACCCTAAAAACTGTAAAGGACTCACATACCTTCAGAAGGAGGTGCTCCACAAATAGCTAAATAACCAGGTCTGTCTTTATCACCACGGGCTAAACTAGATGTGTCTATCTGCTCCTTTTTCTTTTTTTTTTTTTTTTTTTGGACATGTTTTACAGTGGTAGAGTGGAATGGGCTTGTGAGCATCCAGCTCACTTCCAAGACACTAGCAACCACTGTATGCTAGCACTTTCCAATTGCAACTTCAAGAGTTATCACATCCACCCACCTGACAAACGCTGTACAGCACCGTACTGTTCAGTGTCTTGATCAATTCCAGGTTCTTCCAGCTCTGCATTTAAAAAGCCTCTTTGCTTGTACCAAAGCAATTTGTGTAATACTCAAGACACAACTGTCTGAGCAATTGTTTCAACATGATTTATCATAAGCATCTGTGTTTATATTAAAACTTCACAGAATTTTCAGACCGCTACACCTCTCGTTTCATCATGAAAAGATCTAGATTATTCTGTGTATGGCATACATAATGCAACTGAATATATCTGCTCAAGTAAGGAGGAACTAATAGAGAAAAAGTATTTCTTACATAGCTATCCTTCCAGTTCTGTAAAGCACTGATTGGAAAAACAATTCATGAGATACATCTTGTGTAACAGGAAGGTGCTCTCTAGCCTTCTTTCAAGGCAATAGGGAACTTTTTCCACATTCATCCTGTATATTCAGAGACAAGGACAGGGAGCTGTGGTGGAAATGTCCTGCAGCTGCTCGTCTGTCGTCACAGATGATTTTTGATTTGTGGCAATTGCTTTTCAAGCCTTGATGTTCTTTTATGTACTTCTTCAGATAACATTTTATGGAGTATTTGAAAATGAGATAACTCAATTCACTTAAATTTAACAAAATGCACAGGCATGACGTTGCCACCAGTAAATAGAGGAAAATCATCTTCTCTGTGGGTTTGGAAATATAGCAGTCTACGGTATTGGGACATGGTCTTATGTCACATGTCACAAGACGTGGCACTTTGAATCCATTGTACAATTTATAAAACAGAACAAGAAACACTACTTCAAATCCTGTTTTTAAAATAATGCTGACAAGGTAAGTGCACAGCAATCCACCATCTATCTGTCCTGGACTTTTATAAAGTTTCTGGTTGCGGTGTTTCTCTCTGTTCTCTCGGTAAGCAACATGAAAAACAACCAAGAGTGAAGGTGTGGAGACCATGATTAATTGCAAAGCCCAAAGTCTGATGTGGGAGACAGGAAAAAAATGGTCAAAGCAGACATTTTCACAACCAGGCTGCTTGGTATTACATTCAAATTCATCATGTTCATATTTCCAGATGTTTTCTGCGGCCACAATGTAAACCAGTAAGCGGAACATGAACACAACTGCTACCCAAATTCTTCCAATTCCTGTTGAATATTTATTCACTCCACTCAGCAGGTCACGTAGGAATCCCCAGCTCATTTTTCTTCTCAAGGAAAGAAGGAAAGCTCTATTGAAGAAACACAAGATCAGAGAGATGCTTTCTCTTGGGTGAAGAAAAACGAAACACTCATTTCAAGGTGAAACATAACCAGTAGCTAGGCAACTTAAAATTATTATTTAAAAAGGAAAACAACAGCAACAAACTGCTCTTAGTTCTGATAATTTGTACCTTCTGAGGCTGTTACACAAAATTTATTTACTGTTAAAATAGGTTTTGTCAATTGGACTGAAGCCTAATTGTACTGTTAAACTGTCCTCTGCAAGTAAACGTGCCTGTTATTCCCAAGGGTCTCCCAAGCGTCAGGTAGAGCTTTCTCTGGCAAGTTCAGGCTAGCAGCCTACCACTGAGGTACACTTAACTTAGCCCTGTCAGTTATGCAAATACTAAGCACAGTTAAATCAGATTTCAAGTTCAAATTTTTGTATAGGAGCCACGTGTCCCATAATAAGTTGACTAACAAAATGCAAATTGTTTGCTTTTTATCTGTGATCTAACTTCTCGGTAAACTTGTGCAATATTTTAAATCCTGTCCTACTTCCTTAGATTTTATTTGTCATATTTCTCATTATTTAAGAAATGTGTTGAACTTTACTTCAAAAATGGGATTTTTTAATAGGTTTTTTTTCTGCACAAGTCTCAACCATGTCCTAGAACACTTCTGGAAAAGAAGAGCTGCCTAAGAAGCCATTGGCAGCCACACTCAAAGTCAAAAGAAGACCTGAGATAACCACCGAAAGCATACAGTCACCTTCCCACCTCACCCCACCTTTGAAGTCTGTGCAGATCTTAAAGGATACCAAGCTCCTTTGTTTCGTGAGAGCAAAAAGTAGCTGTATTCCCAGGACACAGAATGGCTGGGAGACATGAGATGGGAAATCTGAGAATTTTCCAGATCTGTGTTTTCTATCTTTTAATATTATCTATAATATAATACTATTATATTATATATATAATTGTAACTTATTATATATATTAATATATATGTTGAATAAAATATAATAATATCTTTTAATGTCCTCATCCTATCTACTGCTCCTGCAAGCTCTGCCTAGCAGGAGAGAAAAATGTACCTCTCTGGGGCAGCAGTGGCACGTGCAAATCCTGCTGCCAATGCTGTAGCTGCAGTTAGTACTGATGTATGAGCAAGTACGAGAAGTAATCGGGCCACAGCATCACAAAGCTTAACACAGATGGAAAGTTCTTCTTTTGCTCTCCCTTGATTCTGCAGCCCATCATTACCTCTGCCTATGGCCTATTTGGGTGTTGCTACATGGCTACCGTGAGAGCTGGTGACTTACTTGAGGAGCTGAGGGACTGCTGCAGAAATTAGTATGTTGCTGATTTATACTGGGAGGGATGTTGAAAAAAAGGTGTTCTCACGCAGAACAGTTACCAAGCTACTCCTTTATGCTGCAAATAAAAAAGAATAACAGGGGAATATCAGTTGGTTTATATCCTATCAGACATACGCTTGTATGCTTTTAAATATGTTTGGCAGGGTGGTGACTTTATCATTAAAGAGCTATTTCTGTCCTCCATGTCTGCAATTAGAGCTCAATAAGAAGTTTAAATCAAGCTCTTCAAGACATCAGCACTAGGGCTTTAATGCTTTCTAGATAAGTAATGCAGTCAATACATCAGTCTCAAAGGAGGTGAATGGCAAAGCATGAAGATACTGCTATGTGATAAAGCACAGGCAAGGAAACAAAACGCTCACGTGAGCGAGCATGAATATTAACACCTATGAACACATCTTGTGGATGAGCTGTCCTCTAGAGGAGATCTGAAGGAAAACCTCAAAAGGCCTTTCCTAGGATTTTAAGATAAAGGGAAGACTGAATTTTGTTATCCCATGGAAAATTAGTACAGCTGTGAGTGGCCTTTTGCTAATGGCCGTAAGTAAGAGCTGCTCCTTCCCTTTACTAATATAAAACCCATAATGTCAGCTGTCAATCTATGACTGGGGTTACACCAGTTCTGAGCCTCCAGCTGAACAAGTCAGGACAGAAATGAAAGCCATGCTGGGTCACCAGCAAGGCACAAAAATCAGTGGGAACCAACACTGGTGGAAATCAGGCCATGCAGATACCTAAACACAGACTGAGACATTTACCTTGAGGTCTCTTTTTTTTCCCAAAGCTGAACCACTGCTTCTTTACCTGAGCAACAAAAGGGATTAGAAAAGAACAACTTTATTTTGCCAATCCTATGTTGAGGAGGAGGATGTGAAGGGGAAAAGAAAGTCCTGCCCAAAGAAGTGCAGATCAAGGATTTGATGAAAATGTCCAGCAGATCCTGAGCAATGGGCAAATTCTAGCCAGCCAGAAGATCGGATGGATTAAATTTCTGCAAAGCTATTTGAAAGACAGCAACACGTTCTGCCGCCTAGATGTCTGGCAGTGAGGCAGCAGGGACTTCACAGAACTAAAGGTGGTTCCTGGTCTATGTGCTCTGTGGATGAGAAACTGACATTTCTTGAAGGACTGCTGGGGAGGTCTTGTAGCCAGCGGTGCTTCTGCAGCCAGAAGTCTGCAGAGCTTTGGTTATATTTTTCCACTTGCAGCCCTCACTTGATGTCGAGCAGCGGTTGTATAGGATAACCCTGTTTCATGGTATTGTTGGGGTTGTAACCAGCACAGCTCCTCTGTTCAAAGGAGCTGCAAATGTGCCTTTAAAAGCTTATGTTTGCTTTATGCACCACTGTTCCTATAGAAGATTGTGGATGTTAACTGACGCTTTTGTATCCTTTGAAAATACAATTAATTCACTGAAGCATTGCAAAGAACATATGGAATGGGAAAAATAAAATGGACTTCAAAGATAAAGAGTTACTCAACAGGTGAACAAAATAAAATTGACTTCGCAGGCACAGACTGATGAGAGGTTAAGTTAGCTGAGGCTAGAGGAGACAAAGACATTACATGGGCTGTATGAAATTCAGAGCAAGGTGAGGATTCAGACAACAAAAAAAGGGAAATCTTCAAGTAAGCACACAATTGAGCAGCAGGAAAAAGATGACAGTGTATGAGGTTTTCAACACTTCTGCAAGTGGCAGTACAGGTGGAAGCAGATGCCAAGCGTAGTGTCAGAGCATGACACTTCAGCAAAATTATATTCTGACTAATATAAAGACTAGAGATGAAAAAATGCGATCCAAATCCTTGTAGCCAAAGAGAAATTTCACCCTTAGCGTTCCAAGGAGGTTCAGAATGAATCAAAGGGAGTCAAGAAAGGAAGCTGGCTAAAGAAATTGAGCAGATCGTGGAAAATGTAGATGACATTAATTTGCATCAAGGTAATATCCAGTGTTGGGGCTAACAATGAAATTACTCAAAGGTTTAAAAAAAGGCAACAAAAGGGTTAAAAGGGGATCTATTTGGCACTGTGGACATAAAGACCACAAAAAGACTTAGCCTCTATTGCAATTTACTTCAACCACCTGCTCCACACACATACACGCACACACACCACAGCTCGGGCAGAAGCTGAAGATTAGAGATACGTCGATTCGTTGTACTCCTTTCTAGCTGAAGTACTGGGGATGAGCGTGAAAACAAGTGCCTGGGCTGCTTCTGCTACCAGCCAGGCAATGGGGCAGGTAATCTCTCTTCCTCCTCACATGTATCATTTATTCCCTAGATTTAAACACACACACCCCCCAACACCCACACAGTTTGTCCTGCTCACTAGAGACACAAATGACCAGAAGAGCCTCCACAGCCCGTTTCCCTCAGATGTTATCAGTGACTTGATTTCCCTCCTTACGGCTGCACACATGCTCTCATGAGCAAACAGCAACCTGAATACACCATTAACTTCTGATTGTGCTGAATGTAATTTATTGGGCAAAGTGTTTGAATAATGCTGTTGTTGTTGAATATATTCATCAAATAATCATTTCTGGCATTCAATGAGGTCTACAGAAGGCTGGCTAATGTGTATTGAGCAACGCGTCCATTGAAAAGCATAGCACTCAGAGAATTAGTTCACCTAGATTTCAATCAGCTTTGCTAATTTAATTACTTTAAAAGCAGAAAAGGTATCTTTGTGTAGAAGAAAATGGGGAAAAAAGTAAGAAAATGCAAGATCAAACTAAGTAGAGAGGAAGTGGGGAAAGCATTCAGAGTGTTAGGGGCACAAAGAGGGCAGGCAGCTTGGAGCTTGGGCAGCAGGCAAATTACAGGAAGAAGGTGCAGTATTATAGGAAATGGAGATGGAACGGTGAGAAATAACAGAAAGGACATGAGCTTGGGAATAGTATGAAGTCTGTACAAGCAAGCTGAATAATCCTCACATGCTGAGAAATGGAAAAACACTTTCTTATTCTGATACAAAGATTGCTAATGGGAGTATTTTGCTGCACCTACAACTTAGCTTTTTTTTTTTTTTTTTTTTTTTTTTCGGGAAGAAAGAGACCCATAAATTGTGGCAAAAATGATAAAGCAGAGAGTAAAAGTAGAAAATCACGGAGAAGAATATAGGATCATAAAAAAGCAGAGCTGGTAACAATCCTGAGAGTTCACCCTCCGTTGTTTTTGTTTTACAACCTAAAGCATCATTGCGGCTCTTTTTTGCTTTTTTTTAACACCAAGGATCATCTCAGTGTTACGAGGAAAAGAAAAAAAAATACTGCCACAGTGGGTTCCATAAACAACAAGGAACGAAATTTAGCTTCAGATGTTCATTCAGTAACTGCATTTTCCCCTTATTTTCTTTGGTTCCTGATACAAGGAACCATTTTATGGTCACTGAGTCTTTGCACTTGTTTCATGGACTACCCATGGAACAGATTTGGTTCATTCTCTGGCCCCAAGAAGGCTTGGTTGCGCTTGTACTGTTCCTGACAGTTCAGTCTGCTCTTAAACTGATGGAAGCTCCACTAGCCTCCCCACCCCAGCACAGTGCATCTCTTCCAGTGCTCTGCTACAGAAGAAGGGGGAGCAGGAAACCTCCTGGCTACACCAAGGTGCAGTGTAACTCCATTCTAAGTCACCCAACCAAGCGGCGTGTGCACCAGCTATCCAAACCGTTGCACATCTGTGATAGGAGCTGAAAAACTATTGCTACAAGTCACTAACCTTGCAGTGCCTTTGTTTCTTGTCCAACAGTGGGAGTGCCAGTGTAAGGCGATTTCCAGGCACTTGTGAAAGAGTCAACAAGAGAAAACAGAGAAGTCATAAAAATTAGCCTAGGTATTTATTTACCAACTAACTACGGGAAGGAAAAGACTAGATGCAAGAGAGCTTACTTGGTCATTTAGCACTAGACCAGAGCTGGTTGCTTTGGCCTTTACACCTGACTTTCACATAAGCTTCCACAGCAGCTGGGGACAAATCTCCTTCCTTTCTGGGCTTCAGGATCTTAGCTGCCAAACATTCACTTCTCTGAAAATATCACTTCTAAACTACATCTTCAGTAGGCTTTGTAACCTTAAGCAGGCTTGGCGTTCTTTTTTATAGCCAGTGATGGCAAAATCCCATCTTGTTTTGTACTTAGGGAAACCACAAACACCACTTAATAACCCAGCAGCTGCTGAGTGTGATGCTTTGCCAGCTGCTAATTGCTGCGGTCTCTCCTCTGCAGCAATGAATGGGTTTTGAGAGAGGGCAGACACAGTTCACTGTTTTCTTTGTTACTTTGGTAAACTATGTAATTAAAAAAAATTAAAGCCAAAATGACTTAATTTTTTTTTTAAGTCATGATGTCTGTATTTCGTCTACACAACTACTACTGCATTTCTCATCACCTTCACACCAAAGAGATAAGCCACCTCTCCCATACTCTTCCAATGTCAACAAAAAATCCCTCTACATCAAACGATCTTCAACATTAAGTATTACTGCTCCATTCAGGCTACTGTTGTAACATTTTCATCAACTTGTAAAAAAACTGAATTGACTAAGTCAGAAGATTTCCACTCGAACAAGTGATTGTCAATGGCCACATTACAGTTTGTAGCTCTTTAGTAGTTATAAAGTACTGTAATAACACAATGAAAATAGGATTATATCTGTGATTTATGCTGGCTGATGGGACACTTTCACGAGACTCTTATCAAGCCTGTTTGACATTAGAAAAACAACTTTTCGTTCGGTAAAACTGTTTTATAACAAGAAATGCTAACTTACCTGAGTCTCAGTGATCAGTTATAGCTGAACCCCAGCTTTCTAGTGGCATTAACAATCAACGATTCATTTCCGAGAAAGGGAGTTACTGCTCTAAGCCTTGAAAATGGAAACTGCTCGTCTCCTAGGTAATATAAACTAAACGAGTGAAACCTGATCACATCTCCTGGCACACTGTTCAAACCAGAACCATGATGTGTTTTGTATTATCAGAAAGATAGGAGGAAACTATGGCATTTGTTTAAAGTCGCAGGCTTTATCTGCATCTTTTGAGCATTCATCGGTATCAGCTCCAACGCTGCATGCTTTGTGCTTTCATGTTAGCAACTGCACAACCTGAAGGCATGCATGCTGGGGCGTCCAAAGCAGCGGACAATGATCAGTGACCCTCTATGAGACCCATGCAGCCTGTGCTCTTGCAAGCCAAGAAGTCACTTGAGCAAGTCAATCATGCATGAACGTGTGCAGAAGACTCCCTGCAAAGAGCCTGTCTTTCATATGCCATTCCTACGGGAAGGACCTGGAGGATCTGGGTAGCTCCCCATTTCAGATGCTGCTTCATTACTAACTTTTGTCTCATCCAGCTTACGCTGTCTCTTCAATATTAACTTTACTGCAATATCAAAACAGCAAAAAAGGCCTTCGTGATACACTTCTTGACTCATCACCCCTTTATAGTATGGCTTCTACATTTTTTTTCAGATAACTTTGTCCACGTGAAAAACTTGAAACCACTGTATGGAATTATGATAACCTTCTGAAATCAGGTAACTGACCTAAGTGCCTTAACTCCCACCCTGTTTCCTCTATGACATTTTACGTCAGATTTGCGTTTTGGGTGCTCTTTAGCAAGTAAATTGTCTGCTAAAGAAAAATATTCTTTAGGCACACATTATGCCTAACAGGCATATGTCCAGACAGGTCTTTCTATTAAAATTTTTAAATTACAGTGATTTCCTCAAGTTACTGAAGCCTGTTTTTTGTTACTAAAATGTATTTTGGTTACTGTACATGCTAATCAATTCCCGCATTGGACTTGGGACCTAAGACACTCCCCACCAGAAAGCCCATAACTTTATTTTTAATAACTAAGTAATGGAATAAGTTCATGCACTCCAAGGCTGAGCAGTTTGAGTTTCTTCTTTCTAAGCATTCTTCCTATGCAAGGAAGGCCACAGCAACCACAACTGAAAGCAGGTCTCCCTTTTCACCCTCCTTTTTGGAGATGCAGTCTTAGATTAGCTCCAGTTTTTCTTTAAACCCCATTCTAAGGTTATCTGGCTGTCCATTGTTGTAGTGAGCAAATTCAGTGCTGCACATGTTTTTCTGCTCTTCCTTTTTAGTAGAAACTAGCTTTTTATTTCCAGAGGGGATGCTTTGGGTTTTGATATTATTCTGTTCCCAGTCGGAAACAATTTGCCCACTCATTAATGAAAATAGAACACAACAAAGTGCCTTTTCCCTTCTGTATTTAATTCAGTTAAAAAGATTTATAAGCTTGATCAGTACTTGAAGAATAACAATTGCTTTAATCTTTGCCAGAAAGCATGGCCGGGTGATTGTTTGTCTCTCAGAGACACATCTGGCTAACAAGTGTTATAGAAGACATACACATAATGTTACGAAACACAGAGGAGTCACTCTAACAGATTTTTGTTTCTAAAATGCATATTGCCTTAAAACTGTTCTGGCTTGTCAGTGGTAGGGTCCCAACCACTCCATGCTGCTGTGTGAAAACTGCTTTCTTTCAATTGGAATTATACAAATGAGCAATATCACCTGAAAAGCAGAATAAGGGCTCTTGAGACTGACATGAGCCGAACAACAGGCGCACAGAAAGCTCTCAATGCCGCCTCTGTCTAGCTGGAGATCTGTTTGTTTCTTCTTCTGCATTTACGTCCTTAATACAGCAATACTGTTTCACATGCCTTAGCGCAATAACGGTTCCCCTCACTGTTAGCTGTAAGGGGGAGGGAGCACTTGTAATTCATAAGTTTTGTGTTCCTTTCTCCCCCGGTTTTGTTCAGGGGAAAAAAAAAAAGTCCCATTTGTCAACTCTAATTAAAATACCATAAAACTCACAGTGTATTGTAAAAATCAGGCAAAGCAGGAATGCAAATACAGACTACACATTCACATATGAAAACCCTAACAAACGCGTGGTGGAAGTGGCGCCTCTCACTACAAGTCATACCAGTGCTGAAGTCCCAGTGTTGATGCAAAAAGAATTATTTATTTTTTTTTTTTTTTTGTCCACAACAGCTTTGTAACTGTGTCTCTAAAGTAGGGGTAAGATTATCAGTAGCTTGAGGCATCCTATCTTTATTTTGAACACAATGTGAAGCTCTCTTCTTGTGCAGTACTTGAAATAAGCAGGAGCTGTGAGGTGAATCAGCAAAGACGTGGAGGCGCACTGCTGCTCCCCGGACTGCATTAGGCTGGCTAGCGCATGCTAACGACGTCTGCGGGACACAGCTTCAGGTTTGCTCTGTTCTCTGCAGAGGCTCTCCTGCAGCTCAAACAATGAGGGGATGTGAGTCTCAAGAATAAGCAGAAATTGCTATTAAGTTCTGAATGGCCATGGCATACAACACAATACCAAACGCAGAATCCCAAGGGAATTTATTTAAAAGAGAAATAAATCTCAGTAACAGCCTCAGGTCTGGAAAACGAAAGGGGTTTTTGCATGGTTACTTTTCAGGAGAGATATAGTAAGAGGGTGGGTGACTCAGAAATACCACAGATGTTTACAATTCTACCCTTTACAGAGTGTCTGCTATAAAAAGATGCCAGACAACTTTATCAGCCTTGATGGATTGAGCATTTAAACATCCTGTTGGGTCAGATGATAGCAACATAATATTCACATTAAAGATAAAATAAAATGCTTTCCCATAGTCATAAAGCAAAACTAGAGACAGTAAGGAGTCCAGGCTTTTCTTCACTGCAGAGTTAATCTGTTTAGCACCTGCTCAATGTATGCCAAGTACCACCATTCATGTCAAACCCCATTTCTAAGTCCTTCTCTGCTTCTCTTTCTACACATAAAGCCTTATCCCACAACTCTTGATATGAAGAATATTTTCTTTCCAGCCAATGGTGTTCTTTTAACTGCGTATGATTTCGTCCCCCACTAATGATGTCTGGGACTTACTTGTCCTTTGTAAAAAAGATGGGAACTGCTAGAGAACTAGCAGCAGTCCTTGCCGTCCTTATCAGGCAAATGTGTTCTGGCATAAATCCATCCTATTGCGACCTGGAAAATACTGTCACAACCCTGGCTGACTTTGGGTCAGAAGTTTTATCTTGCATGGATGGGGTCAGGTAATGACAGTAACTGCTTGGGAAGGGGTGCATGGGCTGGTAAGCAAGGGCACTTCTCAGTCTAATGATGTAAATCTTTTACATTCCCATATACAAGGTGTCAGTTACTTGGGAGCTGTATGCAGGTCTCCTACAGTACTGTAAAAACTCCCCCTTCCCTCAAGAAAACCAAGCTACCTTCCCAAAAACCAAGGCTCATGCAAAAACCTTTTACCAGCTTCTTTCAATTACACAAACATGAAAACAAATGCGAGCAGCAACCTTCACTCAGACGTGACTTTCTACTCCATAGTTTCCAAACAAAATCAGCTGTGTGGCATATGCTGCCAAAACAATAGCTACCAGATTAGCAGATGGTATGTCGTGAATGAAATGTTGACACAAAACCCAGATATACCACTCAATCCTCTCTTGACACCAAAATTTATTTCCCTACTATTTTTCTCACTTCGTGATATTTACACACGGCAAAAAAAAAAAATACAATTCTTTATATACTCCATCTGGATTTAGAAGGGACAAGCTAACCTGCAATATCCTATTAATCTGTCATTTTTTAAAAAATGCAGTTTGATTACTGCAAAAGAAAATGGAGCAAGTGGTTCTGAGAGTCTGTATATCTCTGTCCCCCTCTGCCTCCATGGCTGCAATAACCAGGCACCCCACCGAAGTCCCCTCGTATGCCCTGCGGACACAGGTAAGTGCGTGCCAGGGCACTGGGGTTACTGAGCCTGAAATACCCGTGTGCTGACCCCCGGCCTGCTGCAGCCAAGCCCCGCTAACGTCACCGCTCTCGTCTCAGCTCTGCCTACCTGATACCTAGCAGAGCACCACCGTGGGTCTCTCCCTACCCTCCAGGTATTGGCTTTTCTAAAAAGTTAAATTTCTACCCTATGTGGCTGAAACTGCCCGATGGCATCAAGGTCAGCAGGGGCAGCCAGGGAGGCTCGAGCAGGCAGACGCGATCGCACGGGCTTCCTTTCCTCCGGGCTCCAGGCAATTACATTAATTTTACTGTTTACAAATAATAGAAACCAAAACGCTGCTGCAAAGCAGCATTTACGTAACCAGGAGTTTCCAGACGCCTGAGACCTTGAGTTCAGATCTAAATACCAGAAATCGGGTGCTGAAATCGTAGCGTGTTTCCCTGCTGAGGTGGCCGCGCCGCAGCCCGGCCCGGCCCGGCCCGGCACACCGCTCCCGGGGCCAGCAGGCCGGGGTCCCCCCGCTCCCCTTTCTACATTCCCACACGTGAGCCACAAGTGCCGCCGGCCCCTTTGCCCAGGTCGGCGCTGGCCGGACGAGCCACTCGTGGCACAGCCGCGGGGCGCCTGCGGGCCACCGCCAGCGACCGCCCGCCACAGGGCCACCGCCTGCGCCGCGGGACGATGGGCCGGCCGCGCCTGCTCGGGCGCTGCGGGGCGGCTCTGAGGTGAGGCGCTCCGGCCCCCCGCACCGCCCCCTCATTACGCGGAGCTCTGAGGTGAGGTGAGGGGACCCCACCGCCCCGGCCCGGGGGGGGCACCTCGCCCCGCCGTTCGGAGGGGACGGGACGGGGCCCGGGCGCTCTCCCGCCCTTCCCGCCCCGCGCCGCCAGCCCCTCCCGCCCGCGCCGCCGGCCTCCGCCCAGGAGGGGGCGCACAGCGCAGGCCCGGCCTGTCCCGCCCCCCGCGGGGGGCCCGGTGCCGGCGCGGGGTGAGTGGCGGCGCGGGGCGGGGGGCGCGGGCGCGCGCGGCCGTTCGCGGTACCCGCCGCCTCCTGAGGCGTGGCGGCGGCCGGGCCTTGCTCGTTATGTCCCGGGCGTCCCCGCTGGGCATTTCCTCTGGGAAACTCCCCACCTCGTCCCCGGCTTAAAGCCAGTAGCGGCGTCGGGAGCTGGCCGGCCGCCCCGGGGGAGGTTTCTGCCCTTGCCCTCGCCGCCCCGGCGGTGTGTTGCTGCTCGGTGGCCGGTGCGGGGAAGCTGCTGGGGCCTCGGGTATAGGCTGGTGACGTGCCACCCTGTGCCTGGCAGCACCTTGTTCCCGTGGGGTCGCCTTCAGCTGCCCTGGCCTCCCTGCTGTGCCCGGGGCCGTGCCCGGGGGAGGCCCGTGGCGAGTGCTGGGCCGGGTTTGGGAGCCCTGGAGCCGGCGGGACAGGGGGTCCTTAGCACCGCGTCTCCTCAGCCCCTCATAACCGGGGTTAACCGCCGGTCTGTGTTGGGCACCTCTGTGTCTTGCAGTGAGTGTAAAAGTGAGACCTGAATCCCAGGGTGTCGGGGTAGGTGGGTAGAGCAGCAGCACTACAGCTGGGTGTGGGCTGGCCTGGCCTGTCACATGTGAGGTTTAGAAAAATGAAATAATGTTCCCTGGCATTGTCTTTTTCGCCAGTAGTCTGAAGACTGCTGCTCGGTGCACAGGTAGCTAAAGTGCTAGTCAAAGGCAAGTGAAAAAGCCCAAGCCCGTTATCAGGAGACTTAGATTTGCTGTGTCCGGTCCATGAGATTATTTGTAAGTGATATCTCAGCTCTTTGTTGCATCTCCAAAAGTTAGTTTTAGCATGCACAAAACTGACAAGATTGAAAATTGCTGTGCTTAAACTGGGAATATTAGGTAACACAAAAGGCAATCAATATATACACAAACTAAAACTCAGGCTGTAAGAAGACAAGCTGAGTGAAAACTTGTACCCACTGAATGTAGTTCTTTCAGGTTTTTAGGAAAAATGACACCTATTTTTCATTCTGTTCTTAGGAAGTATTCAACATCAATTAAAATGTCTTCTACCAAACCTCCAAACGAAAATGAAACACCCAAAGAGAGGAAACCAGGACTGAGGAGTGTTCAAACAACTATGCTGTTCCGAGCAGTGAACCCAGAGCTTTTCATTAAACCTGTAAGAGGCTCATTCTGAGAGAAACAAAATATGCTTGGAGTGACATAGTTGCTTTAAAATAATCATTGCAATTCTGTGTGCATTATGTAACCATCTCTCGTTATACAAACCAGTCGTAACTAAAAATATTTTTACTTTTTTTTTCCCCACTGTTCGTTAAGAGCTCAGAACATTACATGGTTTAATCTGGCTTTTATTTCACTTTTATATTGTCTGATTCTCTTCTGCCTAGCCAAGTTGCTTTCAGAAAGACTGTTTACAGGCATATTACCCATGTAATTTGACAGGTTAAGTAATAGGAGTCCTTTTTTTTATTTTTTATAATTAAATTTGTAATATATTACTATAAATATATATACAAATATATTATAAATTAAATTTAATATTTGAAAGAGAACAAAATGCAAGGGTTTTTATGTGAAAGGAGGGGATTTTTGGTAGCTTTTCAATATTTTGGGGTTTTCTTTTTCTTGCTTTTATAATTAAGTCAATGATACTCAGCTTTTATTTACACTTGCAGAACCCAGCAAGAGCGGATGAAATTTTGTGCATATAATAAAAGTAGATTTTGTGATAGTAATACATAATCTGTTTTAGTAATATAATCAAGGTTGCTTGGCAGAAGCAGAATGCATTGCCCTAGCAGAATATCCAGAAGAATTCTGTTAGAAGTTTGCAGTAGTTACCGTCGGTAATTGGTTTTGGCCTGTTCATTCGTGCTCAAGCAGCATTTGTGACCAGCAGAAGACAAGAGCACTGGGCAATGTGATGTTCTGTCTCCAGAAAGGGTCTTCTCTTTCCAAGGGAATTCCTTTTGCCATCAGGAAATCAAGTCTCCCCTCTTGTGGCTTTTCAAAGTAATTTGGATCAGTCTAGAAGAAGGCAATGTGCAGATCTCACAGTAGTTTACGGTTCACTTTCTAAGCTAAGATAGGAAAATGTAAAGTTTGTGTTGAAAGAAAAATGTTTTGACTAAAAATATGTGGGTTTTTTTTCTTGTCAGAACAAGCCTGTGATGGCATTTGGACTCATAGCAATTACCCTCTGCGTGGCCTACCTTGGTTATTTGCATGCAACTGTAGAGAATAAAAAGGACCTCTATGAAGCAATTGACAGTGAGGGGTCCAGGCATGTGAGGAGGAAAACTTCCAAGTGGGACTGAGGACTTAAAGAAAGGAAGTCAACAAATCAGTCGCCGAACTTTTCAAGGCAACACTATTTTTTCTCTGTCTATTGAAAGAATGTCTTTCTTGCTATTTAATCCAATTTAAGATCCTTTATAAAATGCTGTGCGCATACAAATAAATTGCAATTGAGATACATATGAACATAAAAGTGCTTTTAAGAATTGTTGTCTGTGATCTCCACAATATGTCAGAAGACAGGAAATTACCTCAGATGTGCAGTCAAGACTGCTAAGTGCCTTAGAAATTTATGTGATAATTCAGCTCACTTCTCTCTTTGCTTTGATTAAGTGAAAACGGGTTAGTCTTTTATTTTTTAAACAGAAAGCATAATGAATTGTGTGTGAAAAGGATAAGTTGATCTCTTGATCTGTTGAAAGCTGATAATTAACAATGGTCCAAGTAAAAGAAACTCCAGAATATGTGGTGGGAAGGCGCATACCAGGTGGTTCCACCACAGGACCTTATTAATGTTCTGGTTACATTTTTGCACTCAGTTCCTCAGATTTACAACCCCATCAAAGGCTCCCAAGAGACTTGTTTGTTAACCCTCTTCTGGCCAAGGTGGCTTCTGTCAGGCCAGGGAAGAAAGAACATGCAGGGACATCTGCTTTGCCACTCTGGGAATTGCTTTGGGTTTTGTTATCGAAAGATTTTGTTATTGAAGATAAAAAAGGTGACTGATTGCCTTGAGAAACAGCAGTTATTCTATGGGATTTCTCTGTATCTCCCTCTAAATCCTTTGCTTTGAACCTGTGATTTTCCTCCTGTTAGTGTTTTGTAGTTGTATCCTAATGTAGTATCTTAAATTCAGCTGGGCCTTACTTAGCTGCCTCCTTCCCGAGAAGGGAAATGAGCTCTACCTTTGATAAAGCTATAAAAAAATAACATTTTTACAGCCTTTAAAAGCATATTCCCCTCTGTGAGCCTAGCTGCCTCACAACAGCAAGGTCTTGGGCGAATCCAAAAACCTGCCTTTTGGTTGGTGAAAGAATTTCTGGGTGAATTGATCAAATATTCGTAACTATCACATACTGTGCATATCCTGTAGAATATGTTTTGTTTGATAGGATGTGATGGATCTTTAGAATTAATCTGTTCTTTTAAAAATGGTCTGTTGCCTTAAAGGGGAATGGAGTAATTTAGCAGGAAATACCCACCCCCTCCCTGCCTTCCAACATTCCTCACCGAGGTGAGAGGTTGGGTGCAGCTAGGTTTAAATTCTAGGTGATGTCCAATTTACCACCTCCTCCAAGCAATTTCACAACAGGGTCACACAGGATTTTAGCTCTCTTCAGTTTATTAAAGTGTACAAATCTTGCATGTTTGCATGAATTTGACTAAACTATTCCAAAATCAGGAAGCATTTTAACCTGTTTTTCTGCAGGCTTTTAAAGTACACACTTTGATCCTTATACCTGCAGGTGATTGGAAGTGAGAGAGCCCAGTCTCACTTTTTCATATACTTGGGAATAATACAGGATTTGGGTTCTTAAAATTTTGAATTATTTTTGTGAAGTGAGTATGTATCTGGAAGTCACTGGGGGAAAGGGGGTATGTGTGTGTGTGTGTGTGCGTGTGGAAGGTAAAGGTGTGGGACTGACCTGGGCAGGGTGGAGGTGATGTGCATGCCAGCGGCACTTCATAGAAAGGCTGTCTGAGATAGGGCCTCTTACCTGTTGGCTGAAGTCCTGTTAACCAGGTTAATTAACAAGTGCCCAGTCTGAAGGCAGAGTGAGTATTTAAACTTGTCTTTACTATTAAGGAGCTTCTCCGTACTTACTTGTGGCAGCTGCTGTACAAGTAACTCTCTTAATGCTACAAAAATTATGTATGAAAAGGAGATAAAGCAGTGCAAATACAGAGGAGAATGTAGTAAATTAATGGGTGTTATAGTATCATTACTGGCATTTGCTGTTTTTAAGTATTTGATTTATGTCATAAAAACTATGTGTGTAGGGGGGGTAAAGGGGAAAAAACCTACCCACACAAAACTATATCAGTAACAAAATTTGTTCACTCGGCTCTGAAAGCACAGCTCCCCTTCTGCATCTGGAGAAACGGCAGCAATACAATTTCTTTTGTTCTGCTTTTCTCAATTTTATCTTCAATATAGTAATAATTATCTGCAGTGGGTGGTAGCTGGCTTGACAGGAGCTGTGAGTCAAAATGATTTCCTGGGCAGAGTTTTTTGCCAATTGCTTACTATCTGTACTGGCTTTCACATCTTCACCAATAACAGGAACAAAATGCTAGGATTCAGGTATCTGGAACAGTAGCTATTTTACTGCTCCTAAAATCTCCTTAGACTACATGGTTTGAATAGGAATTGTTGACATTTAACAACAACAAAACATTAAAAAGGCAAAGCCTGCTGTGATACCACTTAACTGTTAGGAGGGAAAGTTAGTTCTTTGTGAGCAAGGCCAGCCCTGCCCAGTACCAGTTGCTGCGTAGGGAGCTGCATTAAGGCTGGAAGGGGTCCCTTCATACAGCCCTCCCTCATCATCTGCCTGCAGCATGTTACTGAGTTGTCAGCATGTGTGAGCTTGAAGGCAAAAGTTTTGGCTAACGGTAAAAAGTAATGGTCAATGATTTTTCTCTCTTCACCAGCTTGCATGTTTTCTGTAGCAACCGTAAGTGTTTTACCTGCAAGCAAGAGATCTATCAGGAATGGAATTCCAACATTTTAGTAACTGTATATACCACAATGATTAGAAGTCCTGATCTGGACTTCTTCGTTGTGATGAGTGTTCCAAAATAATACCACTACCACCTTCCAAGGCTACTTTTGATTGGATCCGGGAGTATAAGCCTTTCAGAACACGGTATTACACTCATCATGATATACTGGGTAAGTTTGTTTCGGAAATCCTTTCCTCACAATTTGATATTTGGGAAAACTCCAAGAGCTGTTGTGTCCATTTGTTCTTGACTGTCATGATGGCATTCACATCTTGGTAAGAAAGAACTGCACATACCTTCTAAATATTAATAAATGCAGTATATTCAGAGTGGGGACAGGGTCACCTGTCCTGTGGTGCATGGCAGCATTCAGGTTTGGGCATAATGAAGTGCAAAAGAGAATTACCTGTAAGACCATTAGCAAATGTTTTGTAAGGCTCAACTAGTTTGGGAAGAGCTATGGTTGACTTAATGTTTGCAAAGATCATCCCATCATCCTTTGACAGGACACAACGGGGATGTTTTATCCTGAATCCTGCCTTATACTTGATTCTGGCTACTGACCTTGGATTGAGGCTCTGTAGAGCCTCTTGAGGTCTGATTTTTTTCTGGAACACCACAATCATAACCTCAGCGATGAAGCGTATGGTAGCATTCATATGTTTGAGGATCTAACAAGGTTCTGAAGTATCTTTATATGCTGTGCCTAATTGTCGTAGAGGTTTCTGATCAGCAGTGTTAAGTTTTGCAGAAATTATGTAATGCATTTTAATTAACATGTGTTGTGAAGAGGAGTGTGCTTGGCTTGTATTTTAAACAATATCAAGAGATTGTCAGTGTCCTGGGAGCCCCGGCAGCAGGGTGAGTACCATGTGTGTCTCTGAACACAAGGCTTCAGCCCTACATCGGCACGCACAGTGTAAAACACATCCAGAAGGCCAGAGACAGTATCTTCTGAAATTTATTTTCTGTTTACTGCTTAATATAATAGACTGGGGAAAAGCTACACAGTCAGAGCACGACATGCTTGTTGCTAAGGTTTATGCACTGTTGGACTTCTATTTTGCTGTTGTGAGTTGACCCCTTTGTCCCACCCTGCTACTGTTTTCCATGTACTTAGTGTTAGCTCCATGAGGGGACTCTGCCCACCTGTATGAAGCGGGGAGGGGACTGGAATGAAAAAGGGAGACTGAATCCTCCAGTGCCTCTGTGAAAGCCAGGTCTCCTGTGTCCCTAGTCCTTTTTCATTTTCCTTTATAATAACCCAGGAAAATGTGACTCCGTGGCCCTGTCAAGCACAGAGAATGGGATCCAAAGCAGTGCCCAGGCTTGCCACTGAGTAGGAAGGGCCAAGGCAGAGGATCTGAAATCCTACTGTTGTGGGGGCAGGGGGGAAGTTTTGGGTTGCAGGAAGGCATCTTTATCCACCTCCCTCTGCAGTGGCTTCCTTTCTGGGCAATTGAAGACCAGCCTTTCAAATGAGTTAACAGGGCTACCTGTTTGCTTTTACAGCATGTCCACAGGAAGAGATAGATGGTGATGCTAACATCTCGCTTCTACCCCATCCATATTGCTAAGGGGAGCATCCCTGGCCTAGGCCCTGTGAAGAAAGCTATGTGGCTCACCTCCGTGCTGCTTCACTCCCCCTTTCTAGAAGGGATTAGCTGTGCTCCTGCAGCACTGGTGCTGCTCGGGACCTGGACAAACACAACAGCACTGGAGATGGAGGGGTTGCTTTATGTGTGCATGCTCTGTTCCAAACACCTGAAATGTTCTGCCATATCCTGCCAAGAATATTTATTATGTGCCCCAAGAGTGGCACGAAGGAATGTAAGGGCATCTTGGAGCAAGAGACCTTGCTGAAAACCTTGGAGGACTCTGAGGGCACAGGGAGCCAAAGAGGGCACCGTCTCACCTGTAGCACCTGAAGGGAGCAAAACCATCCCCTGAGCTGCCATGAGGTTTAGCCACAGACATAAAAGGGTGAATCATTCCCAAGAAAGCTGAGGAGTGAGTATTGCTTGTGCTGTGTAGATGGCCACCAGAACAAGGAGTCAGGAGGGGAACCTGTGATGCTCTCCAGTTGCACAGCCTTGCCTAGAAGGTGAGAGTTGGGTTCAGCACCTTCCTATTACATTTGTGGACCTGCATAAGGAATAATAATTGTGTTTTCCTATATGTGAAGTGAGGGTGCATGTTTTTTAGCCTTTTGATTTTTAATTCAGCTGTGGAGCATAGCAAAAAGGTCAGGAGAGAGGCACAGGTTCCTGCACCCCGGTTATTTGCTGTGCATGATCTGCTTGTGTTGATTGTGCAGAGGCCGGAGCAGACATTCAAAGGAAACAACATGGAAAGAAGGAGGCAGAGATACAAGAGTGCATTGAAAAAGGAAAGCTGAACTTTGGTCTCAGGTAAATTAAATTATGCTCCTGTCATTTAAATGATAATTATTCTTTGGAGTAATTGTTATAGTGCTAAAACAG
Organism: Falco biarmicus; assembly: GCF_023638135.1. Classification (NCBI taxonomy): domain Eukaryota; kingdom Metazoa; phylum Chordata; class Aves; order Falconiformes; family Falconidae; genus Falco; species Falco biarmicus. The sequence continues at coordinate 5,754,623 of NC_079293.1, read as the reverse complement.
TTAATAAAGAACTTTGAGGTCACTGCTATAGAGCTGTCATTACTTTCAGCTCCTCCGTTATTCATAGATTTCTGCGCACACATATTTCTCCAGTTTCTGATCACAACAAAGTATACTTTGAATTAATAACAAATTTTGCATCTGGTCTGAAAATGGCCTCTAAAGCACATAGAAGTTACCAGCTGTTAAAGCTGTTCCCCATAGTGCTATGTAAGGTTCTGAAACTGCCCTTTATGTTTTATATATATAGTGGTTACAACTGTGGCACCTCAGTGCTATTGTGTGGCCATGGTTTAACTAACAGGAATCACTGCAATAAAACTGCCAAATGGGCCAAAATGTATTTAGCCATCTGGTTTTAAATTTAACTTCCTCTGATTTCTTAAATAGAAAATACAGAACTATTGATTATGTGACCTCTGTTTCATCTTAATAGGATGTTAATAGAATGTGAGCAGCTATACTTAAGTAGTAACTTGTTTTAAAGGCTGAAATGCAGAGGGAAGATGCAGTGGATAAAACTCTCAAAGAGGCAGCCGCTAACCACAGTGCATTTGTACAAGACCTTAAACAAAATCTTGGAAAGGAATTAAAGGTATAAACCAGTTTGCTTTCACTGGAGTTTTTGAATGCTTGCCATAACCAGGACCTTTACTCATCTGAGATTTGAACTCTGGTGCCAGGAGAAGTACTTGGCCTGAAAGGTTTGTCTTTGTGCTAGATGAGATGGAGCTGGAGCTAGCTAGATTTTTAATTCACTTTGCAGCAAGTTTCACATTTTTTAAAAATTTATCTAATGAAGATTGTGGACTTGGTTGAAAATTCCTTGTCAGGCCTTGATTCAGCCAGCCACTGAACTTGATTAGGTGTGTTTCTTAAGGACAGTTAAATACGGGCTTAACTTTAAATCCGTCCTGAAGTTTCATGCCCTTCGAAGCTAGAAAGGTGTTTAACTGATCTGCTGAACCTGCACCCTAAGTGGGGTGGAGGAGAAGGAAAACTGCCAGCATGTGTATATTCCTAAATGAAGCACACAACCTGTAGCTTTATATTTCTATGTATGCTTAGCACATGCTTTATGTGGCTGTTTGGATATCTGAGAAAAGGCTCAGAGATACACAAAGAGAAAGGAAGGCAACTGACTTGTGGATCTGAGCCTTCCTGTTTTCTGCACCACTTCACAGGGCTTTTTACCACTAGAGCATCCAGGCACTTCTCGGTCAGGCATTACACAGTCCGTCTAACACCTGTCATCCTTAGTCTTGCAGCCTGCTACTAGTGGATGAAGGGCACACAGAGAATTGTTGGAGTGTTTTGCCTTGGAATTTTATTTTATACGAGTTTCAAAATAGCTATCTGTTTATACTGCAGGCAATCAAAGCAATGTGCTTGGCATCTGAAGAGGAAAAGCAGGGAGGTTTACAGCAGTCTTAAGTTTCCAGCAGAGTTCATTCCATTTTATGGAGCTGTTTTCCATGGGAGCTGTCTTTTGTTGTCATAGCGTCTGCCAACAATACTTGGCAGAAGCTTAATTTGTGTTTAACCATTCAATTACTTGCCATGAGCTGATTCTATATCTTCATAGACCTGAGTGCTCAGAATTTGAAACATGTACCATTTTTCCTGATAACATTGGCATCAGTGACTAAGGACTAGGGAGCAGATACAGAATTCTACAGCTGAAACAAAAAAAGAGGCAGATGTAACTAAAGTAATTGCAAGATGTTTTAGGCTGGGTGGGCTTTTTTTCTTGCAGTTCATTTTGAGAGGTGTATTAACAGTGAGCTAACTGCTCACTAGCAGCTAGTTTGGAGAGGTGGTGGCAGAAAATTTGCCTAGCATCTGTCTAAGCCAACAGTGGCAGGCAACAGAACATATCACTGAATGAATGACTGAAGTGAGTTTTTACATGTAGGATAGGTCAAAGACAACTGCTTTCAGCTGATAGCCTCAGGAGTGACTTTTTGCAGCAGTCTTGATGTGGCTGTTCCACTACCACTAATGATCAAATGGTTTTAAGCTAGGGTTCTTTCAGGCAGGTCTTATTATTTGTCACTTCACTTGGCAGCAATAGACAAACAACCAGTATTCACGAAAATACACAGAATACAGAGCTCGTACATGTGTGTGCAAGAGATTTATGGCAGACCTCATGTAACTCTGCTTATCCTGTATTAGAAAACCCACCAAGATCTAAGCAGCCAAAGCTTTCCCAGTAGTGTCTTGCCACTTTCACAGAAGGTGCACTTGTCAGGGGTCTTGGAAAGAACTGTGAATGGTGGTAAAGAGGCATAGATCACCAGGCAGTGAGTTAAGTTGGTTGGATTGCTTTACTGCATGGCCAGGTTTGGTGTGGACTATAATGGCAACGGAGGTATATTGGTATATATTGAGTTGTCTGATATTCCAGATGTATTTATGTCCATTTGGACCGCCTAAGATTAGTGTTGTCATACCTTTATGTATCGGCCCAAGCAGTATCTTGCTAACATGCATACCCAAGGCCAGGCTGCTCCTCCATGTCACACTAAAGCCATGCCACCAGCCATGTGAGCTTGTGAAGAAAATGTATTGGGAACTTTTTGTGCCTTTTGTAGAAAACAGGGATGATGTGGAATGATGCTGCAATAAGACACTGTAATTGCCCCGTAATATCTGCCTTAAGTCTGTTCTGCTGGGTTTTGCTGGGGATTGTGTAAAGACAATAAGCTGTTGTCACTACTTCCATGTACTTTTAACTTCACTTAAGGAAGAGGTGAGGAAGGCAAAGGCAGAGATGCAGCAGTACATGGAGGATGAGCAGAAGAGAAAGGCTGAAGCTGCAGAGCAGCACATGGCTCACAGAGTTCGGTGTGCCCTCGTGGAGTGTGCCCGGGAGAAGATGCAAGCAGTGTGGCTGAAGCCAGGAAACAGGAGAGGGAGGCAGCCCTGAAAGAAGCAGCCAGGCAGCACAGGTGCTCTTAGTGTTTCCCCTGACTTGGCTGGTAAACATACTATGCTAATGACTGGAATTGCATCCGCATTGTGCAGATGTGGGTCTTCTAGGAAGAGATTGTTAGACCCTTCAGAAAAAAAAAACTTATTTGGAAATGTCAAGTGACCAGCAGGAGTCACAGGCTCATTCTCACTGATGCTCCATGTAGAAATAAAACAATTTTTGTTCCTAAAAGGAAGTATCACAAAGCCGTTTTCACTATTAAAGCATGACCTTTCTGACAAAGGTAAATGACAATCCACATAAATTTAGCTGTTCTCTAACTTGTCATGTTTGCAGAGTTCTGGGAAAATATCTCCAGCAAACTGGAGGGAGCAATAACAGAGGGCAGAAATAGTTTTCTCTACATTGAAGTATTTTGCTCAGTAACTTCAATGGATGCCTGATACACTATTCTTTATATGCCCTTGAGCCAACTCTGGTGAATAGCACCCGTAACGTTTTGACTACATAATATAAATTGTATGTTTTATTACTGATGTGTTAGCACAGAGGTGTTCTCAGTACCACTTAAAAGTACAAATGAATCTATAGTCTAGAAATCAGTTCTTAGATTTCACTTCAAGACAGCATTTTTACTTGAGGAGAGAATTGTTCAAAGTCTGTTTGAAAATCAGTATGTACTTAAGTGCTAGCTCAAAAAGAGACCTGAATGAAGAGTGAAACATTAATCCTTTATATTTTTCATTGGAAGCAGGCATCATTAATTTATCACTGGATGTGACACATGCAGAAGTAGAATCTTCTGCAGCTGCCTTTCTCTGTGTGGCCTTCTTTTACCCTATTTTATTTCAGAAGTTCTACATCAAGTCCTGATTTCATGTATATTTATAGTTGAATAAGAGAGGTTTTATAACAACCTGAATACCGTTAAATTGGTTTTTAAATAATCTTTAATAACAGGTGTTCCCTACAAATATTTTCTTCTTTTTCTTTTTTAAATAGAAAGCACTTAGAGCAACTCAAAGAAGAAAGTGTGTTAGCCGAGGAACTATATCATAAGAGTATAGAGCAATTAAACAAAGAAAAATGTCATGAGATTAATATTGCCCTGAGTATCACATGAAAAGAGAATCAGATTGGGACTGAAAAACAGCTCAAAGAAGCAGAGACCCTACATCTTCATGAGCTGGAAAAAGTGACGGTTATGCTGAAAGCAGCAGAAGAACAGGCAAAGACTGATGCAAGAACTGGAAAAGATGACAGATTGGAAGGACAGTCTGGGAACTGAAATACAAGCAATGAGACAAGCTTTTCAAAAGTATATTGATGCCGCATTTCCTAATCTGTCCCCTGGATAATGAGATTTTATTCTGCCATTTAGAAAAGCATTTGAGCAGAAGGACACCCCAGAAGAGGCAGAGGACAGTGACAAGGAATATAAAAGAACTAGTATTAGAAGTGTGAGATTCACAGCCATGGATAAACACAACTACAAATAGGTGATGCTGAAAAATAAATTAATCTCTGCTCACTGAATGATATGAGTGTGGTTAGAATGATACAGAGGAAAATAACCACCACTATATTAAATAATGATGTGATGAGACATGCTTAGAAATTATGCATTAATTTTTGTTTTGCAAATGCTAGGGCAGAGGTTGGAATATGTAGCACTTGAGGAGCTTCCCACTGAGTTTTTCTTGAGAAGGAAAATATCTGAAAATCTGATCAGAAAATCTGTCATTTAGTTAAGCATCAGCACTTGGACTGTCTTCCCCTGAATACTCATGTGTAGAGTAAGACATGCAAGCTTTGAACACTTGCAGCTTGGGTTCTGAGATTTACAGGGCAGTTATTCTAGGTAACAGTGTGTATGTCTATGTAGAGTACTTGCAAGTGAGTGGTTACATGAGCAGAAAACTCACCTGGCTTGAGAGACAGCTTTTGGGCAAAAAGTATGTGCCAGCAGGCACACAAAATAATTTTCTTATGGGAGAACTCAAGTTTATCTATTCACACAAGTTTGAAGCCTCATGGCTTTAGGCCAGCTTCAATACATCGATTGGGTCTGAGATTCAGCCTGCCTAAACGTTTGCTTAGTCTTCACTGTGTAATAAGCCTTCTTAAAGCATTCACTTAATATTCACTGAAGCTTTGTGTCTATCTCATTTTTTACCTGTTGCTCTGAAAACACTGTATAGCATCTTGAGCGTGAGCTGGGGAATGTAAAGGAGCTGGTCTTTACTGTAGGTGATAGAAAGTATAATATGGTGAAGGAAACTCTCCATAGGCATCTTGTTTAAGGGAATTTTAAAAGCAATCTGTGCTGCCTTCTTTTTCTCATGCTCATAAAGAACCCCAGAAGACAAAAGAGCAGAATAATCTCAGAGATACCCATCACTGTACCAAACCAAAAAGTGAAGACAAGTGAGGTCACTGGTTTCTTGTGGAACAGTTTAGTTCATATAAAATACTTTGAACGGATATTTGGCATGCTCTGGCACTATTTCTGACGTAAATGCCTGTAAGACCCTACCTCACTGAGTCGTGGAAGAACTGATTCTTCCTGCTTATTTCCCCTCTTGTGCTCCCAATGAAAAGAATCCAAAGTTCGTGTTGACCAGTTGTCTAATCAAATGCATAAACTTCACAGACCCCAAGATTAAACTCGTGTTTACATCTTAACAGTTCTTCGGCAGTCTGAAATACTCCATAAACTACAAGCCATTTTTTTAAAGAAAACATTTACAAGTACATCAAGCATAAAAGTCTTTTGAAACTGCAGGAGTAAAATACTGGAACTAAATAGCAGCTGCATCATGAAATAGCTAAAGCTGATGAACGCTTTCTGTTGGGTTAGCTGATGAAAGGCTCACCTCAGCACACACTGCAGAGGCCAGAGGCACAGCAGCAGCTGGGGGAACCCCAACAACGCAGTCAGAGGAATAAGCCTGCAATCCAGCCCCTCCCAGGAGGGCATCAGCCCCATGGACTGGGAGTGAGAGCCACCACTGGAGAGGCTTTCTAGAGCACCTTGCAGACAGAGAGTGGATACAGCCTGGAGGTATGGGACTCCTTGTGGGATGAGGGAAGAGCATCTTGGGATTGTAGAAAATCTTACCATGGGATGTTTAGGGAAAGAACTAAAGGTGGGGAAAGGGGAAGAAAAAGAGTGGGAAAAGAGAGGGGTAAGGTGGTATAAGAGGAGGGTTTCATGTAAACAGAGGCTGGTTGTAGCTGACCATGGCCTGTGCCTGATCAGTGCAGTCTGTCCTGTCTTCTCATTAAACTCCATTTCTAACTTTTTCCGGGGTGCAGGTCTTTGTCTGTGTGCACGTGTATGCATGGAGGTCTACCTGCTAGCAGCTGGAGTTGAACCACAGATGACAGGGGCTGTGGGCTCAGGATACTGGAACTCATATTATGTGTATATGTATGTCAGTGTGTAATCACTAGCAAATACCAAGACAGGCTAGCTGGCAAATAGGGTAAGAGGTGAGGGAGCCAAGTGGTGGAGTGGCCATAAACCTAAGATACTGGAGAGACCAAACCACCTGAGATTTAGCTACTTGAGGGGCCAGATGGTCAAAGCCGGTGACTGAGAGGCTGTGAGGTTTGAGGGCTGGCTGCTGGTCATGGCTGCACCAGCTACCAGACATGCTGTTTGCATGTGTGTGTCTGTGCGTGAGACAACGAGGGGCAATTCTGCATCTTACTTATCAGAAAACCAAGACGATTAAGTGCTTCAACTCCCCTTGAACAAATAGTTCAGGTTCTCTTACAGTGATAGATAAGTTGATCTTTGTGTTCTCTGCTGAGAAAGATATAATACAATCATCATATACTTCTGCAATGCGTTACTGTTAGCATTTGTTTCAGAAAAAAATAAGTCACCCTGTCTGAAAGGGTTAGTCCACCTTTTATCTGAGATACAGTGGCAGTGACTGATGCAGACCGTGGCTGCTGCAGGGGCAAGTGTTCTCTGTGGTGGACCTTAGTCCTGGGTACCTCAGTCATCCGGACAAGACCAAGGGCCCCTGTGAGTGCACATCCCATGCCCCTCCTGACCCACAGCCTTGGGGGCATATTTGGAGACAGGTGGAAGGGGCTCAAGACCTGGTCAGCTGTGTCTATACATACATATACTGCAGGCACGTTCTGGGATGGAGTTACTCACTAGTGTATGCACAGCATATACAGCTGTCAGACACTGGAATTGCTTCTCATTGCCTTTTGGGAAAGGAAAACCATTTTGGTTTACTGCTTTCAAATGTCAAGGTGAAGTTGTGTTTGCTCTGCTTAGAAACAGCATGTCCTCTGAAATCTGTGTGCTTGGTTGTGTAGAGATGAAAGGAGCCACAGCTTGGCCTAAGTGCATAGCTCTGCAGCATAAATGGACAAAAAAGCAAGCAGTGGAATTGCTGTGTGAACTGGAGAGCCATTTGCCATGGACACTGGTATTTCGAGGAAATACTTTAGAAGGTAAAGTATCTAACTAAGCCTGATTTAAGAGATTTCTTTTTCCCCTTCTAGTTGTACTCACTACACACTATTAATTATGGTTGACTGGCAAGCCAAGAAAAAAGGCCATTTTTCATATTCTGTAAGCTTCTGCATGTCAGATACTTAACTAAGGAAATCTGTGAGCACATGAGCTATTGGTAGCTAATAAAAATTGGAAGTTCAGACATACAAGTAAGCCTTTAATTGCATGAAGCAGAGACAGCATATGTTTGTTGGCTTGATTTTGTTCCTGTGTGAGGACTGCAGCACGAAAAGTAATACTACCCACTTAACTTGCAGTCTGAATCAGAGATAGCATGAATACATGCTTTTTGACTGTTGGTCTAAATGATGTAAAGAAGCTTTCAGATAACATCTGGATGCTAGGGTGCCAGTGATGGCACATATTGACAGCAGAGTGCATGAGACAAAACCTCAAACAGGGAGCTGTAATGCTGTGATGAATAATACACAAAGCAGGATTTCTCTATTAGTCATTCAGGAGATGTCTAAAATTGCCAGAAAGTACCATAGTCTCAGGCACAGTGAAACTTTCTGTCTAAGGCAATGCTATAAAAGACTGAAAAGTGGGTTTTCTAATTACTGAGCAGCTGAACTAGTAGGGAGCTGTGGAACACGGCTGATAAGCAGCTAATTAATAAACTAGAGACATCTTGCTTGTTAGTCCCTCAAAGGTCTGCAGAAGAGATCTGTGATGTCTTAAAAGGAGGATATGCAGATTGTGAAATCTCTGAATGCCTGGCATGGAGAAATGAAGTGTGAAAGGAACTAATCATGCTGGTAGCATTTGGAGTGTGAGTGCACGCTGTTTGTGCGTGTGAGGCAATTAAGGAACTGCAGCGCCTCACGGGCAACAGACTGCAGAATGAATATGCTCTGTCTATGCGTGGATATAGTGTACCCATACAGATATAAACCGAGTAATTGTGATTTAAGTTACTGATGTGTTTTCCTTTGCTGGGCTTAATTAACAACAGTTCAGTGTTACGTTTGATGCAAGTTACAATACAGATTGAGAAATGGAATGTGAGTGACTAATCACAAAATGTATCAAGTGGCTGGAGGGAGATGCAGATGTTGGAACAACTAGCATTACTATTGGCTAATAGGCACAGTACATGGATGTTTTGGGGATGTGTAGGCAGGGTTCTGCCTGAGGATGTCGGCAGTGACCAGAGGGAAAGCCAAATCCTAGAAGGAAGACTGGGCCAACAACAATGATAGAACCATCCTAGGGAGTGAGGAAACCTGTGCCTCCTCCACTGCCGTTTACTGGGACTAGCAGTTAACACATCACCTTAGCTTTCTTTGGTCCAGTGGGCAAACGAAGAGTCAGGTAAACAGCTTGACTAACAACTTCTAGTAAACTAATTCCAAGTAGTACTCCAAGTACTGTACCCCAATGGCGACAAGGCATGCCCACATCTTGGCTTTTCTTCTAGATGATCATTAACACTTTGTCTTGCTCGTATTAGAACGGTCTCTAGCACTTTATTTTGTCTTCTTCTAAAAATATGGCTGTCTCATTCTTATTACTGGATCTTGCCTTTCTTTTGCGTACTTGGATTTTTACAATATACAGCTTGTAGTCCTTTGTTATGCTTGTTCTAAAACTTGAGTGACTAGAGAAAAATCCTACCCATGAAAGTGTCTAGGCACCACATTTTTCCATTATTTTTCTCATAAGATTAAATTCTTCCTTCCTCTAATAAACCTTCAAAAAAAGGCACAGGCACTTTCAGCTTGTTTATTTGAAGACTTAAGCCACGCTATAAATGGAATGTTGCTGGCTGAACTTAAGCTACACTTCATTCTGTCTTCTGTCAAAGCTTCCCAGGAACTTATATTGCTGATGCCAGATCAGTTGCAGGGCTCTGGGTACTACTGCCACAAAAGCTGCAGTCCCTTCCCTATACTGCTTGTGGCATCCCACAATGATTCCTGATTGTTGTGGAGGTTTTTCTCCTTACCTGCCAGTACTGCAAGTGTTAGGTTCTCAAAAAGAGTAGTTTAACTCTGAGGCTAGCATCTGAGCCACTTTGACTTAATACCTAAGGTGTTAACCATCTTTGATGTTTCTGATAGTCCCTCTTTAGTATGAGGTTTATCATCCTGATTTATATCCAGTTCTGTCTAAAAGTCAGTGATCTGGACCTTCAGCCTTGAACTTCACCTTGAAGAATCTCACAATTTCATTATATTGGTAGGAATCTGATGGTGAGACACTTCACTATTCCAGTGAGCACCTGCAGCCCTTCTGTGACATTCCCTTTAAAATACTAAATCTGTCTGTCTGCAAGAAATGCTTATTTCTGGATCAACTAGGTGGTTTCATCTCATCCACAAAACCCATTTTCTGCTCTCCTGCTTCGAGCTGAACAACATCACCATTCACATTTGGTGACTTTTCAGATGTTGCATCTCATTTCTCAGTTACGAAGGACATTTCAAATAGCAATAATAGTTTCTATTTGAAGGTATCCTTTCCTATATTTTGAGGAAAATAGTTTTCTCTATTGTATTTCTTTTTTCTGTTGTATTAGAAACACCACCTTTGTATATAGAAATGAAATCTGGAGACTTTTGAAATAAAGGTAATGAGGAGATGAATTCTCAGAAAAGATACCTGGACTAGAACATTTAATTGCACCATTAAGAGTTGACTGTCATGAGAAAATGACTGAGGAGTCTGGCTCCAAAATACTGTTCAGTGGGATAAATGTTCTCTTACATTCCCAGCCTGACTTGATAAATGATCTACATAAGCTGTTGTTTACAGTCATAGCTTTAAATAGCCTTGGAAAGCATCTCTTGAAAGTCCCAAAACGCTTCCTTTAAGGTATAACATCTTACTTCTGACTGCCAAATACTTGCTCTTTCTGTCTTGTGACCTTCACTGGCTGCAAGGTTGGAGGAATTGAAATGCTAACACTTGTTAACTAAAGTAAACTAGCTAGAAGGTCTCCCTAACCATATTTTCTAGATTCAAAGCTTGATTCAGGGGTATTCAACAGGTTTTCACAAAACAAGAATTCAGACAGGAGTGTTCTTAGATGGTTATATAAATGCATTATTGCTGTGCTTGTGCCCCATTCCCTTTAACCTGACTTCTAACCCAGGAGATATGGTGAGGACATGATAGGTGTGTTCCTTTGTCCACTTTGTCACCTCAGTGAATCTTGGCCAGACCACCTGGATACTCTTGCTTATGAGTGCATGGTCATGAGAATGTGAGTGAAACCAATTTTGGTTTAAATCAAATTTTCCCATGAAATGTAATGCACAATGAAAGAGCCCTTTGTGTTTGAGGAAGAGGAAGGTATAACACTGAAAAGGTACTGCAAAGGGAAATCGTAATGCTTCTTTGAGTCTTTTAATTGATTTGTTGTTGAGTAGAACCAGCACAGAAGCTTTTGAGTTACAGCACTCTCAAAGGCAATGTTCTCTCAAATCTTGTTTAGCTAGATAAAGAAAGAAGCACTTAATTCTTTTGGGCACCAGCTCCCAGAATTTAAGGCACTTTATGGCAAAGGTTGCTTTACGATCTTTATAGCAACACATATAGGTGCAAGATAATGAGTTAGAAATTAATCATTTGTACAGCTCACCTGGTACTTCAGCAGAAAAAGTGAAAAATCCATATCAGAAACTTATGGAGGCTCCTGCCAAGTTATGGTAGGAGCTGCCATGGTTTAACATGCATGCAAGTCATCTGAAGATAGGCAGTCCTAGAAAAAGGAAAGGGTAGCTTATGGCACTTGTGAAGAGGACCTTTACAGACTCTCCCCATTTGTACAAAAGGAGGGTTTCCTCATTAAAACTGGAAAGTTACTCTGGACTTGGAGATACATGTTGAAAACAGATTGTGTCCTTCACTTTCTGAATCAGATAATAAAAGTACCCTCACCTTGCTAAAAAGACATTATCATTACCTTCAAGTAAGGCCACGTTTTCACAGAATCAAGTGTCCCATAATAAAATTGGATTAAAGTATTGTCCTTCCTATTGCCGCCTTTTATTCTGGCCCCACTGTTCTCTGTGGTGCTCTGAACTGGATCAGGAACCTTATTCCTCTTTAAACATGGAGAGTTGACAGTCTAGGCAGCACACTTATATGCAGATCTTTTGTTATAAAACAGGACCTTTGCTCTTGGTTCAGCAGAGGACAAGGTAAATGCTTGCTGGCATGTTTAATGCATTATCATCAGTCATGCGGGGGATGCAGAGGAGGAGCTGGCCACTGCTCTAGTGTTTGTGTTAAGCTTTTCCCAAACTCTTTCACCTCTGAGATTGAGTTAGTTTTGGGGTTTGGATTTTTTTACAAAACTTGTTTCTCCACTAGAAACTGGAAGTCACATTAGCGATCGCTTGTGAGTAATAACTCTGATGAGTCTAGGTTTAAAGCTAACTACCTGAGATGTGTGTCTTTACAGGGCAGCTCTTGAATTCCACAACAGAAAATCAAACAAACTGTAAATGTGTTTGACTTCTGACTTTCATCTATAAATATATTTAACTCAGACATTTCATCCTTGTTAATGAAGAAGAATCAGAAAGCAAAGACAACAGATGCCATCACTATGATGAGGAAGAGGAGGCAATTCAAGGAAATACAAAATAGCTGCAACTCCCATTTCTTGATGTGTTTAATCAGTATCAGAAAATAGCTGTTAAACCATTATTCTTGTAACCAGCTTATATTAGTTACCCAGTCTATTTAGAGACTGATTAAATATAAATAGTAATTTGTCTATGGATAAATGAGAATGGAAACTGGGTAACACTCAAGAATATAAATACATTCAATAATGTCCATCTCTTGGTTACTAAACAGATAGTGCTCTATACAAGACTCACTGACCTCTCCTGGATAAGGACTCCTAAATGGTTTGGAATATTCTATTTGTAAATGAGAGAAACCTGATCTGCATCACAAACTGGACTGATCAAACCATGTCAGATGAAACTGATTGCTGTAGGCAAGAGCAGAAACTTCCCATGCCACCTCACAACCATGTAAAAGAAACTGTGTTTCAAAGCATGGCTTGGATGGGGCTGTAATACGTGGTTCAGTTCAGTAAACTGAGCTTCATAAGTGAAAGCTTGGAATTATTAACTTTACTGCCAAGGAAAAGTTCTTATGCTTTTAATTCTGGTGCCAAAAGGGGCTGTATTGGCAGGGTAGTAATGGAGACTTCCTAGCTGACTTTGCTGGAAAGCTTGCAACGTTACAGAAACCACCAGGCACCCAGTCTGCTGCATATGGGACATGAACTGTAATTCACTGATGTTATTACTGGTCAATTAGAGATGCACCCGTGTGACTGAGACCTTGATCTGTCTCTGTGCTGTGCAAGCTGACACATGCTCTTGCAGGCTTGCCAATTCTGAACTGAGCTCCCTAGAGACCATCCTCTGCAGGGCTTTCACCGAGGACAATGAGGAGTTGGATTCCTTTCATAGTATGACGTGGGACCACTGTGATCTTGCCAGAGGATTCCTGGGAAGCTGCCAAAAAGACAGCAAAACTTTCTTTTATTCCATTCAGAAGGAAAATAACCTGGAATTCTCTGTGCACACCACACCAGCAGAGCTCTTTCAGTATGTGCCCCCGATCTTTTTAGCTTTAAATCCAAGGTTAAGATGTTGGAATGTACATTGTTCAAAGATCCTCCTGAACAAAAAAGCTTCTAATACTGTAAAAGCCTGAAAGCCTTAGTTTCATCTGTTCCTGTGCTTGGTTCTATCTAAGCAGCAATATGTCGAGTGACTTGGAGTGGGTCTTGAAAGTCTGGCAGTGGAAGAGGACATTCATGGTGTTGAAAGACTGCTTGAAAGAACTGAGCTCATTTGGAAGGGAATAATATGGGTTCAACTCTATAAGCCCTATAAGTTTCGAAAGTCCCTGCTGCTTGCTGCTTTTTTTTTTCTTTACTAAAATTGCTTTTCCTTTGAGAATACCAAAACTTTCTTTTCCTGTAGTAAAAAAAAAAAAAAAAATGGCCTTTTTGATACCGTAATCCTGAACATAAAATCAGTATGCATCTTACTTTAATTGCCTTGCAGCCTTACTTAGGACAAAAAGATCTGTGCTTCTGCAATTTACTGATCTGTTCTCACCCAAATGCTGGCACAGGAAGCAGACTGGAAAACCTGAGAGGTACACTACTGTCTAAAGCCCAGGGGAACAGCAAGAATCATTACGACCCCACAGGGAGAATGGCAGCTGGTGTTGGATAGTGGCTTTTCCTTAGTTCTCAATATGTTCCTGTCAAGCCATTTTCCTCTTGGACACAAAGTGTTTTGGTAACTCCAGTTTATGGCATTAAGGAGTGTCCGAGTTCAAACATGCTGTGTGGATTTCTCACTATGAGCAAGGCTCCCAGCACTGCTGCAGATCCCCCTCCACAACTCCTGGCACTAACGCTCTTACAGCACCTTCTAGTGAATTATCTTTTAACAGCTGGGATCATCCTTCCAGTAAAAAGTCTTGCAGGCATGATAAACATAATGTGCTGGAAAAGCTGGATGTCAGCTTGTATCAGTGTGAGTTCTGTCTCAGGCTGGCAAAACCCTTCACCTTTCCCCTTTCCTTGCAAGCTATCTTAATGAATCTGGTATGTGTGGACTAGAGAAGTGGTGAGTCTGCTCAGACTGTCAAAAGGATTGACAACAGTTTAAGAGCCACCTTCCCGAATGTATGCTGGAGGCAGAAACTTCTTGAAGAAAGTGTTTTTGTGGTTTCTTTCTCCCTCCCGCTGGAAGTGACCATCGTGCAGTGTCACTGTATATGCATATACAGTATGTATGCGGAGGGGAGGCACCATAACTTTTTTTTTTTAATTATTTCCATTATTTTAATTAACTACTGGAGTCAAGAGTCAAGGAAACCAGAACCAGCACAGAAATGTGTGAAAGCTGGCAAACTAGCATCTCTGAGGAATTACAATATGCATATATAGTCATCTCTCAGCTTTATTTCACCCTCACAAACACACCCCATGCTATATGCATAGCTTGGTTTTCTTACCTCTTTTATTTCCTTCTTCTCTTGGCTTCAAATCGTGGAAATGTTCACTCTGCTCCTGTCAATACAGATAAGAAGGAAACATCTTTCCTTTAGCCGCGGGCCTCTAGTTAGCCCCAGGTCTTCCACAGGACATGGAAACAGCTTTTTTCCTTCACATGCTGGTCAGAAGCCCCTTCTGCTGCTCATTGCAAGACTGCACCGAGTTACCAGGATAGGGAATTTTTTATTAGCAAAGCAGTCCAATGACTATCTCACCCCACAGATAACCAGAGATGTGGGTGCTAGGAATCATTAAAAGTAGGGGATGCAATGCAGGAACAAAGCAAGAGGCTATTTCATGCGTGCCCTGAGTACAGTAACATTCCAGTCTGGTACCGTGTAAATGTTTGATCTGCTGCTCATATTTTAAGGTGTGGCTTGGGCAGGTTCTACTTGATTGGGACATAAACAAGTTTACTGCCAGATATACCCACTGATCTGTAGTTATTAACTCAAGCTTTTGGGGAGGTTTTACACTGTGGGTTTTTCTCAGGCACTTCTAGAAGAAGTCTTATATAGAGAGGATACAGATCTTAGCAGGCTGTAAAGTTATATGCTTCCTTTTTATATTCTATATTTATTTCCCCATTTAAATGTCTATTACCTAAAATGCTGTGAAGCTTTCAGTGTAAGCAAGAGGTCGAAGAAAGGACCAGTGGTCTTTCAGCCAGAGTTTCACAGGTACTTTTGAGAGCAGTTTGTGCATTCAGGGTTGTCCACAAAGCTTAGAAATCATCTTTATGCTACTGTGGGCTTCCTTCAAAAACTCTTACTCTAGGAGGAAGAGGATATTCTTCAGTGTGAAGTAAAAGGTGATGTCCTTTTGCAGAGTGGTAGAGCTCTGGAGGTGTTGAAGGTCTTCTGAAGTAAAGATTTGTATCAAGTGCAGCTGTCAGGCTTGGAACTGGCATGAAAATCCTTGCTTTGCTCGAAGTGTCCATTTTTATAAATTTGTACATTACTGCTTTGATAGTGTAGGTCAAAGCTCAATCCTGAATTCTGTCTTTATGAAATACACTCATGTCAACATGTGTTGCCTTTTAAACCTCAGCCTAGAGGCCACTTATATTTTAAATTAATTCTATCCCTAATTGAACTTTGAAAAGAGGTTGTGAAACCTGAAGTTTCACAGTAGTGTTTAAGTCCTAAATTGTCTTTATGTTATAGTTTCCAGTGAAGCTGAAGGTAAAATCTCTGGAAGTTCTCTGCCTGGTGTGTGCAAGCTTAAAGACAACTAATGTGATGTGTCTTTTATTAACATAAATGACTCAGTCCTTCAAACACTTACAATCAAATTAAGTTGATAATTGAGAGATTAAAGGAATTGTACTCACTTAAGAATAGAGAAAATATATGAAATTGAGCTAGGAGCAGTGTTTCAAGATCACGCTGCTTAAACATCAGCAATATGGTGACACACAAGTGGAGAGATTGAAATGAATATCAAAAAGATTAACAAAGCCAGACTGGAGATAAAACCCACAGAAAACTAACTAAAGCCACAGAAGAAAAGCTAAACAAGAACTTCCTTGTCTGTCCTACAAGCTGTCCACACCCAGATGATCCAGTTTCACTATTTCTAAGAACAAGTATCCTTTGTCCATTATTGAGGGGCTTAAGATTGAAACAGCATGAATTTGCACATGTATTAAGCTAGAACTAACCACAAAGAATAACATAAAGAAACTTGGCTGAGCAGAGAGCATTATGCTTTATGGTTAGCTGGTTCAAAATTTGTTTCAGTGAGGTAATCCTGGTCAGTTTTCAAATGGAACAATAAATAGGGGGGTTCAGCTAGTCAAAGGAAATCAAGTTGTAACAGAAATTATTGGGAGGTCTTTTTTTGTACATAAATACTGTGTTTAAGGGTGTTTGTTTTAGCTCAAAAGACCACCTGACACCAAATCTAAGTTGTCTTCTAAAGCAGAGCCAATATTCTATAGTAGAGTTAAAAATCAAACTCCCAATATTCAGAGATTTTAGTGGATTATAATACCTCTTCTCTCACATGCAGAATGCCCACAGTTTGCAACACTGGTGTGGGCTACTCATCTAGGTAGGTGAAAGTCCTTAAGTCACCCTCAGAGTGGGATGTAAGTAGCTGTTTCAGGAGTCAAAAAACTTGCAAAAGCTAAGAATGCTGAAAAGCGAGTAAATTATGTGCAGTTCAACCTTGAAAGGATTGCTTGGCTCCAGCAGGAATAAAAAATGAGAGATTTGCTTCCCTCCTGACCTCCCGCTACGTTACAAGGCAGCAAGGGCGCTTCTGCTGAGAGGCTAAATACTGGCCACACCTTCTCTTGGTCCGTGTCTGCATGGGCAGAGGAGCTCATTGCTGCTTGGGCTTGGGTTGAAGATTTGGGTTACAAGGTAAGACCTAGATCAGAAAGGCAACAACAGGAACAGAAGTCACGACAGGCGATTTCCCTACTAGTGAGTGAGTTCTGCAAAGATACAGGGAAGGCTACAGTCGGTAGAGGCCCAAGTCAAGTGTATCAAGTCTTTGTTTCTAATGCAACCAACTGTAACCAGTTACCTAGTTAGAAGACACTTAAATACCTACCAGGAACTCTGGGAGATGTCAGTTAGGTAGCTCTGGGCTTAAAGGTATTTTTTACAGCTCTCTGTTCCTCTTGGTTGATGCTTCAGACCAAGATAGCTATTAGCACACTACCTCCCTCAAGGTAGTCAAGATGTGTGTAACTTATTAATAATCTTCTTCCTAGGCACCACTACAGCTATCTTTAGAAGAAATTCTGATTAAAATGAGACTTAATGTTGTTATGTAGAAGTGTGGTCTGCTTCAGGGCAAGGGGGTTGTGGCATTGCCTGGTGACTCTCTTGAAATGATGATTACCTCTGACACTTCAAGGGAGCAGGGCACGCTCATGGCTGATGGTCATGTTTTTTTGCATCCTCATATCTCCACATGGAGCTGTTACTGAGAAAACACTGGAGGAAGCAACTGGAACAGCTTTGGCAGCAAGAATTCAGTGTGAATGCAGGAATTTTCTTTTTGTTTTTTTCCAAGTAGTCCTAGATGTTGCAAATGACTGACTGGGAAGAGCTGCCCAGAACTAGGGCTTTTTGGAAGCTGTTGCTTCCCGTTGTATTTCTTCAGTAAAGCGATGTCTTGCTGAAATACATAACAGCACTTGTCTCCTGCATCTGTTAATATTTAAAACTCCTTTAATCTGCCATTAAGACTTATTGTGCTCAAAATGATCTGCCAGCATAGCCATTTTTAACTGTCCCAAAACTGTAAAGGATAGGTATTTTCTTCTCAAAACCTTCCTGAGCTCTGTGCTGTGGTTGTGCACTGGAGTCAGTCTGCATATCTGCACGGCCTCCAGCTTACGCTTTGGTAAAGACTTGGAGAAAACTCCAGTTTCACTCCAGTTCTCCTTGTCATGGGAAGGAGCTGAGTGGGAGATCAGAGGAGATCAGCACGGTAAGCTGACCTAGCAAAGGACTTTCAAAACTTCTTACAATCATGCCTTTGATTCAAAGCAAAATCAACTGCCCTTCTCAAATGCTTGGGCATGCCAAGGAACAGGACTCCTGTCCTTGTTTCAGCAAGATGGGCTTAACGACCATCCTTTTCAGTCACATTTTATATCTATGGTTACTTCTACATCGCATGTTTTCTGTACTTCTAATTTCACAAATTAGTTTCCTATCTCCTCAGGGTATTTTCTATCTAAATATTGTTTTCATGTCTGTTATCAAGATTAGCTGACATGCCAGACTGAAAAAACAATCACAGCTGGCCAGTGCTGCATATCTGTAGAAAAGTCTTAGAATTCATTTGTAAACTAAAAGGTAAGAAGTGCTAATTCAGCAATCATTCTGTTTTTCTAAGAGTTACCAGGCATCCCATGATGTTTAAAAACACACTTTTTCCTAGTCCTTAGCGCTGCTTTTGAAGATAATACAAACAGGCACAGCTCTCTTAAGAGTTATTCTGCCGAGTATTCAGCACAAATTGACAGGCTCTTAAGCCTTAATAACTGCTCTAGGGGAGAGAAGCTGCACTGGGAACAGAATTGCTTTTGGGTAACAAAATTCAGAATTGTGGAGAAGGATTTGAAAATTTCTATATAACTGCAAGAGTATCCATTTGGTTCCCAGCTCATTTTTTGACATGGGAAAAACACTGCAGGGAGGGCTCTGGAATAGTGTGGACAATAATCCTCTTGCCCTCCCTATCTGATTCACTGCTCATTCTGTTCCCTTCTGACAGAAGAATGAAGAGCATCTTTGTACATCAGTGAGAGATGTGTAGCTGGATGAAAGTGAGCTGAGAGAGAAATTAATTTACAAACTGGAATAATTGCATTCCCATTATCAGTGCATTTTTTCTTCTCCACTAATGGAGTCAGAGCCACAGGAGCATATTCAGAATCATAGAATTATTTAGCTTGCAAAAGACCTTTGAGATCATCAAGACCAACTGTTAACCCAGGACTGGCAAGTCCGTCACTAAGCCATGTCTCTAAGCATGGCACGTATAAGATGCATTTCCTTTAAGATTCTCTCCTTCATCTGTTTTCTGGGTAGTTGTGTTTCCACAACTTTGGAACAAGTTCCTATAGCCTGAACTGAACTGAGAAGAAAACCCTCATTCCTGGGTCTTCTGCTGGATCCCATCAGCATGGGGTGCTGCCCAGCAGTTGTTTCTTACGCTTGTTCAGCTGGTGGGAAAACTACTGCATCACTTTTTTTTTGTTTGTTTTTTGCTTTTGCATATTGGTGGGATTTGGGGCTGTTGCAATGACTCATCTTTGCATTGCACTAGAAGTGGTCTCCTGTAAAGAGAATATTAACATTTCTGAGTTATTATTATCTGTATAGACATAAAGACTAGTTAATATCTAGCTAACCCATGAAATAGCAGTGTGTGCTTCTGGCCAAACTGCAGCTCTTTTGAAACATAACTCAGCAGGAATATATGGCAACTACTTGATCTGTGTCAAGTAGTATATGACAAGTCCTAGGTCTAATTTTCAGCGGATTTTTTTAGAGGGATGATTAACGGAAAAAGCTCTTGATCTTTGTTATTTTCATTAATGCCTTTGACTGAAATGTTAATGTAACATTAATATTGTTTAGGAGCCTTAGGTAGCAATTCATCTGAATGCAGCTGAATAATGCATCTTTTGCAGGACTTTCCAGTTGAGGCACTGGATGATGGTATGCGTGGAATCTGCCCGCTCCCTCTGCACAGTGAATGCCAGAGCTCTCAAGGTCTGAAGGACAAATAATTTTGCTCTGCACCCTTGTCTGTAACCTGGCAAATACAGTGCATTCATTGTGCTTGCTAAGGGAACCAGGCTAACAATAGTGCATTTATTAGCTGGGTTTCTATGCTTCTGGGTTTTTTTCCAGAAATGTTCAAATGAAGGGTAAACCTTTTGTGCCATGTTATCTGTGAATGAATTTTTTGATTTCTCAGTTAAAAGCCAAATTGGGCTTCTTTGTCCAGGAAAATTGTGCTGCCTTGGCAACACTTTCGTCCTGGGGACAACTATCAGCTTCCCTGATCTGACTTCCCTGTACAATGAGTAAGCCTAAGCTCCCTGCTAGGTACCCTCATATTGCAGTGAAAGTCTGATATAGTGGGAATCAGGGGGAGACGCAGTGCTAGCATACCCAGACATCTTCCTTTACTGCAGCAAAACAAGGGAGCTGGGAGAAGAAAACAGAAGAGCGCCCTAATGTGCCTTTACCATAGTCTGAAAGGGAGGATCAAACCCTTAATGATAGCTTTAATAATTGTTATAGATGTCATCTGGGACTCCTGTACATATGAATCATTAGTCTACGCTGTGCCTCAATGAGCCTGAAATGGATATATACCTGCCGCTTTCCAGGAGAGTCCTGGAAACTTAAAATCCCTCTGCACACTCTTGCGTGATTGTGTCCTTAAAGCTGAGCTGGTCAGCACTGTCAGCTGGCACCGTGGTGCTCCCAGCAAGGCAGCACAAGCACAGAGGCTTCCAATTGCTGATGCGCAGGCTTGAGGAGGAAGAAAGAATAAAAATTCTTGCACTGAAACATTCTCAGCTTTGAAAGTCAGTTTTATTGTGAACGAACACACGAACTGAAGAAGGTGGCATGATACATCTGCCTTCACAATGTAGATTTCTGACTGTGAGACTTCTGTCCGACTCTTTGGAAATAATAAAAGCCAGATAGTCTGAGTGTATTTCCCTCTTGGAAGAGACAGGCTTTTCATTCTTGCGTGAATACCGACTTTCCTTGCACTGCTTCTTTGGAAGAACCAAGCATACATTAGTTTCTGCATCAAGGTGCAAGGTAGTTACAGGACTCTGAAATGTAGCAAAACAAAAACCTGTACCACACAGCTTGTTTTAACTTCAGTGATGAGGAAAGGGACAGTGACTCAGCTTCTGCTTGGATCCCACATTGTCAACTGTGGTGTAACATCTTCAAAGAGCTTTAACTGGTGCCTTGCATTTTTTATGACAGCAGGAGACCTTCAGGCCACAGGGCTGGCACTCGCTCACTAGCAGGCCACCCAGTCAGAGGAGGCCTGAGTACAGACAGACGCTAACTGAGCTGGAAGGCCAACTTGATTACTGTCTCTTTGAGATAAGCAATGAGTGAGAATGACTGGAAAATTAGTCCTTGCAGAATCCTTTGGTGAATGTGACTGTGTCAGTGGAGCGCAGCCAGACTCTTCCTCAGCCTTGCCTCTCCACTGGGCACAGGGCAATGGGTGAAGCTTCATAAGGCAATGCTTTTTGCTGTCCTGGCAGTCGTGGTTTGTGGGGTGCAAGCTCTCCGTTCGCTTAATGTGGCTGCCAAGTGCTCAGGCTGTGCCCTAAATTCGATGGCTGAGTCACTGAGCTGGTTCTAGGTTGTTTCCCCTTGAGCTCTGTGGTGTAAGAGCACCCAGCTGCAACTTTGTCCCCATACTGGCAAAACGAGGGGATGTGCTCAGGCTTGAGCAACTTAAGTGAATCCTGTCTTCTGGATACAGCTGGAAAAAGAGGTTGCTTCCTAAATGTGATAGCCAGTCTCACGTGATAGCAGACTCGTCAAATAGGTGATGTGCTTTCCCTTGAAGAAAGCACTCGGGTGTTTACCTTTATAGCAATTTTAAAACTACTTTGTTGTTTTTAATGAGCCTTCAAACTAGTATGTAAAAAAATCCTTGTGTCTCAAACCCCAAGCAGAATCTGTTCGGTACCGCTGTCAGGCAGCGGCTGGGACGCACCGCTAGGGGGCAGGGTTTACCTGGCCGTCAGGTCGGGATGCCGCGGCGGAGGGCGGCCGCGTCCTGGGAGTTTTTGGAGGGCAGTAAGGGTCTGTCATTCCAGTTACAAGAACACTGGATAAACCAGCCTTCCATTTCCAGGAACTATGTTTAAAACTTAAAGTTAATGCTAATTTTAGGGGAGAAGTCCAGCTGCTTTGATCATGAAACAGTGTTCTGCAACCTAAAGTCTTCAGTAGCTTACTGAGTTAAATTTGTTGTTTATTATAGACTGGAAGCCTTCCCTGAAACCACGTTTTTCTTTGGAAAATATATAATTGGCTGCCCTTCTCTTTCTTTCTTCCCTTTTTCTTTCCTTCCTTCCTTCCTTCCTTCCTTTCTTTTGTCTGCTTCTTTTCTTTCTTTCATAAGAATGCTGCTGGCAGTTTGTAATTTTGCAATTCCAGTACTATCTGAAAAAACAGGTTAATACTATTGAAATGCTTAAAACAATAAAATATTTAAAATACTCAGTAAGCCAATGTGCAAATATATTTTTTCCTTCCAGCTTGCAGCCCAGAAGTGTATAGGCGGTTGGACATATCCTACTGGGATTTACGGGTGCGGGCTAGCACTAGTGGCTTTTCAGAATATATTGTAAGCTTCTGCAAAAAGAATGCAGTAACACTGCAATAGAGTCCACTGGTATTTACTCCCAATGTTTTGTCTTATGAATCAAGTGCTCTTTGGTTTGCAGGTGTCCTACTGACAACAGCAAAATTGGGTTTATCAAGGAATGTCTGTTATTTCAGTTGAAGTAAGATGTTCTTGTATCTTATTACTCCTCCAAGAAACAGTCAACCAAACTAACATGACCGTGAATACTGGTAACTCAGATGGGGGAACGGGTGTGTTAGGGTGCTGGTTTTTTAATTTAGTATCAGGCATGTGTTTACAGAGAGAACCTCTTGATAGTCATCACCTGCTGTGCTTTGGTTTGTATAGCAAAGCAGGCTGTGAGCATGTGAACCTTTTGGGCAAAATTAAATTTGAAGGCATGCTCTGGAAGTGCCCCTGTGCTGGTTTTGGCTGGGTTAGCGTTAATGTTCTTCACAGTAGCTAGTACGGGGCTATGTTTTGGATTCGGGGCTATGTTTTGGATTCGTGCCGGAAACAGTGCTGATAACTCCGGGATGTTTTAGCTGTGGCTGAGCGGTGCTTGCACAGAGCCGAGGCCTTTTCTGCTCCTCACTGCGCCCCAGCCGCGACCGGGCTGGGGGGGCACAAGGAGCTGGGAGGGGGCACCGCCGGGGCAGCTGACCCCAGCTGGCCAAAGGGATGTCCCATACCACATGGCGCCACGCTCAGCATATAAAGCTGGGGGAGAAGGAGGAAGGGGGAACGTGCGGAGGGATGGCGTTTGTCTTCCCAAGTACCTGTCACACACGACGGAGCCCGGCTTTCCTGGGGATGGCTGAACACCTGGTGCCAGGGGAAGTGGTGAATGAATTCCTTGTTCTGCTTTGCTTGCGTGCGTGGCTTCTGCTTCACCTGTTAAACTGTCTTTATCTCAACCCACAAGTTTCCTCACTTTCACTCTTCCAGTTCTCTCCCCCATCCCGCTGGGGGCAGGGAGCGAGCGGCTGCGTGGGGCTCGGTTGGTGGCTGGAATTGAACCAAGACAGCCACTAATGCACTCCAGCCACAAACGCACCACCAGTTGCTGGGGCCACTCTAAAGCTAGTCTGAAGTAACAAATGCTGAAGCATGTGTGATGTGGCCCTGTGGTTCTCAGCACTTACTGCTTTGCTCTGCAGAGATTGTGCTACCTGCGGATGTAGGCACAGACACAGATACCAGAAGAAAAGTGAATTTATTGAAATAGTCTTTTAAGTTGTCTTTATATTTGTGTTAGCCATAGCCTCGGACTGTTACAGGACGGGAACTGGCTTTCTGCAGCTGCAAAACTGCAAATTCCACCACTATCTCTACTGCAGATAATGTTTGGTTAAACACCGTAAAACCATCCAGTTTTAGCTGATAATCTTTTCAGGAGCAAGTGTTAGCATCACTGCTTTGAGCACCAGGTTTTATCACTGACTTTTGAAACTTGCTTTTGTAGAGAGAAACCTGGCACCTTCTTTCTTTTCTTTTAATCCCCAGAACTGTGGTGTTCTTCTCCCTTCATTCCTCCCCACCTGCAACTGCAGAAGAGCTGGTTCTTGTGTGATTTATTGGGAAGCACAGAGGGGAATCTCAGTGACCCTAAGCTCACTAACAGCAACATGCTTCTGCTCCAAGAAGTGCCCTGAAAGCTTCTCATTCTGCAGCCTGTGGAAAAAAGCAGTCCTGTAGATTTTTGTTCTCTTGATAAATGTCTTGCTATAATTACTGAGCCTGAGGGTATTGATTTTTTAAAATGAGAATGCAGAAGACATATTAAGAAGCCCCATTAGCTGTGCTACTAGAATGAATTCTAAGACTTCACAATGTCCTTTGCAAGATTATTTTGATGCCTGCTCCACTGACTTTCCCAAAGCATTTCCCACAGGTGATGCTGGGACTCATTGCACTGTACCTTTGTACACATGCTGAGAATGTGGATGTAACCCTGCTGCTACTTGCCAGGTAACATAGTATCATCTTAATTTTACTGATAAGAGTGACTTGACTGAGGTCACAGAGGGGAAAAAAAATAATGATCTTGATCTCATCGTGATTCTCAGCAGAGTACTCTCTGTCTGATACCTTAAACTGAAGGGAAAAAATTAAATCAGTTGAAAACCGGTGTAGCTTGTCGGCTCTTATCCCTCCATTCCCTGTGCCTTTTGAGCTTACTTGATTGCCTTTTAGGGACACAGCTTTTAAATTTAATTAAGGTGCTATTACTCTTTCCTCTGTCTGACATGGAAAAGCTTGAATTAATTGAGTATTGACTAACTGAACTAGTTACAGCAAGGCATCGCTATCGTACAACAGCATGCTCACTGGTGTGTGCAAGAGCTGGGGATGAACTTGGGGCTCACTGGGCTGCTGCTTGTGGGCTGTAACCCCACCACACTTGAGGGAACTGCCACCTCCAGGAGCAAGCAAGCTTGACTCTCTTGCTCTTGTTGCAGAGGGAAGTTGCCTCATCTGTGCTGCCTCTGCCTCCAGCAGAGTACACAACAGTGTACCGCACTCACACGTTTTGCGTATACATATATATGTGCGTATACCTGTGTATTGCATGCACTTTTAGGTGTATACATACTTATCTGTCTGGCTGGGGTGGAGTCAGCTTTCTTCACAGCAGCCCCTGTGGTGCTGTGCTTTGGATCTGTGGCTAAAACAGTGTTTTAGCTGTCTGCTTGCACAGCCTCAAGGTTTTCTTTTTCCCACCCTGCTGCCCCAGCAGCTAGGCAAGAGGCACAGGCAGGAAGCTGGGAGGGGATGCAGCCCACAAAGCTGGCCTGAACTGGCAAAAGAGATATTCCATGCCATATAACATCATGCTCAGCTACAAAAACTGAGGTAGAGGAAGACGTGGGTTTGGCTTTGGGGGTTTTGTCTTCCACAGTAGCCATTGCTCGGAGACTGGGCATCTATCTGCTTGTGGGAGCTGGCGAGTCATTGCCTTTTAATTGGTTGAGTTTTTTTCATTCTCTCCTTTACTTTTTAAACTGTCTACATCTCAGCTCACAAGTTTCCTTGCTTTTTCTCTTCCTTTCTTCTCCCCAGCCCACCACAGGGGTTGGGAGTGAGCAAGCAGCTGTGTGGGTGCTTTGCTGGTGGCTGGTGTCAACCAATACTGTTCTTTATGGCACTCAGCGTGGAGCTTGAGGAGGGGTTCGAGACAATGTCAGATCTGATCGGAGCATGCTAGACTGAATTTATAGCTGTGTGTGGTTGTGTGGTAGAGATTGCTGATGGCTGCTGTCAGCCTTTGCTGGTTGCTGTGTTTTGCCCAGGGGGACCTACAGGAAAGCTGGCCTTGAGCTTGGTTTTCGGCCCTTGCAGTGCCGTCCCACCGCTCCAGGGACCATCTCGTGGAGGCAGTTGGCAATGGCACCTTCCTCCTCTTCTCCCCAGGGGACAGGGCTTCCCAGCCATGCTGCAATGGACCCCCAGCTTCTCCAGCATCTCTGTGCAATGGGAACGCTCCTACTGCTGTGGGCTGTCAGCTGGTTTGGAAGCTGGCCGCTGGCAGCGAGGGTAACGGAAGCATCCCCATAGCCCCTGCTGCCCACCAACACCTACCGCTGCTTTGGACCCCCAACCCAGCCGTCCTGGGGCCTTGGTAGTGCCTGTGGGACCCCCCGGTGGGGGCTGAGGCCGAGGGGTGCGTGTGGGGAGGCTGATTCCCGGGTGGGAAGGGGTGCGGGAGGGCTTGGGCAGGTGCCTGCGGTGGGTTTTGCCCTCAGCGCCGTGGGAAGTGACAGCTGAAGAGGCACGGAGGCCTGCCGAGGTGGCGGAGCACCTGGAGGCTGGTGGTCTCCTCCACGCTGGGAAGACACAGCAGGTCCCGGCGCTGTGCTGGGGCCTGGCCTGCGCCCGCCAGGCCTTCCTCTGGCAGCCCCAGCGGTCAGGCCGCCTCCTGGCACCTGCTGGGGCATGGCGGCTGAGGCAGGGACCGGCTGCCTCTGACGCACACACTGCTTTGGCTTGTATATATGCGTACATGCTTATGTGTCATATACATACCTACATCTGCCTGTATGTATGTTTTGCATATACATATGCATCCATATGCGTTTTGCCTATTCATATACATATATATTGTATATATGAGTACATATTCGGGTACATGTACCTAGGTACAGTATGTATGCGTATTTATACATATGCATACCTACATCCACATATGTGGTGCGTGTGCGCATACAGATCTGCATGTCCACATTGCATATATTCCTGTGCACCTCTGTAGAGGCAGACACCGTACGTATGTACGTTTTGCATGCGCACACACAGACATAGACGTGTTCCTCGGCGTGCCCCGTGCGGTGCGTGGCAGGGCCCGCTTTGCACCCGCACGGGCAGCCGCAGCCGCGGGGCCGCGCCGCGTCCCCATGGCAACGCCCGGCGCCCGCCTGCGGGCCGCCGTCGCCGTTTGCCGCCTGCCGGGCCGGGCCGTGGCGGGGGTGGGGCAGGTGAGATCGGGACGTTTTGGGGTGCCGGGGGCTGTGGGAGCGCTGCGGGCTGTGTGTGTGTGGGGGTGCCCCGACAAGCGGCGGGGCCGAGGGCGGTAGCGGGGGAGCGGGACCCCCGCCCTGGTGGGGACGCGTTGCGGGACGCACCCGCAATCCGAGACCCGGCGGGACCCCCGCTGCCGGCCGTGCGGGGCGGGATGGCCTGTCGCCGGGCCGGGACCCGCATCGGAGACATCGTGAGGGAAATCAGGCAAGAATGCGCCACCCGGGGACACGCTGCTTCCGAAACCTTGGTGGCGTTCGTGGTAAGCGCGAATTAAATGTTTCGGGGTGGGGGGTGGGGTTGTTACTACGTCTGGCCGTTCTTCTAATCGCATCCAAATTCTGCTCCGGACCATAAAATATTAAGGTAAGTATGTATTGCTAGCACACAGATCAGAAGATTCAAGGCTGGGTGGCCATCGCTTGGCAGCTCAAAATGGTTTTTAAGGCTTTCATGAGGTTGGGGCTTAATTTTACACAAGGTGACCCATTCCCCTGACGTGCTGAAAACAGACTTCACAGCAATGAGATTGTAAAGTAGGTATGTTTACTCAGCGCTGGGCAGCACGGGGTGGGGGAGTCCCACCAAAATCATGCACGCCTTTTTAACATTTTCAGACCTATTTATACATGTTACATTTCTTTATAAAAACACACATAACCTTGGATACATTGATTATATTCAGGCTCCAGGCCACACCTCCACTGCAAAACATTGATTATAAGTAGTCAGCAAACATGCTACAATGGAAAACATATCTAAGTGACGCCAAGCGACTTACTTGCTACAACGGAAAACCTAAGTAACGCCAAGTGACTTTTATGCGGACTTACCGTGACATACAACTCTTAGCAACTTAAAAGCATTATATGTGCAGTATTGATTAAGCATGTGCTTGTTTATCAGGCTAGGATGCCTTGGCTCACCTCGGCGCCGCTGCCTGACACTGCTCGGGCAGAGTGGCGCGGAGCGAGGGCAGAAGTGGTCCTTGGGGTCAGAAACGGGCCCTGGGGTCAGAAATCGGCCCTGTGGTCTTCAGACGGCAGCTCCACGGCAGCCGGCCCAGTCTGGGGTGGTGGCAGCCGAGGCTTTTCAGGCTGACGTGAACTTTGAAATATCTCAGTTTCTGATTGCCCACACTGAGAAGTTTCAAAGGGGCAGGGCATTCAGTATAGGGTCCTAAAAACCTGGAAAAGTAATTCCTCTGAAACGCTACCTGTTCAAATATAGGGCCCTGAAAGGCTGCAGGTCCTGAGCCCTGGGAACTCTTAACTCCGACTCAAGAGTTCTCCCTCAGTTTTCTTCTACAGGCAGATAAAACTTTTCTTGTCTTTCTAAAGTGAAAAAGAGAACTGTTGCCAAGTTTTAATAACACTTCTTCTTACTCCCCTAAATGAACAAAAAGGCATGACTTGTAGCTGAATGTTTATTGCAGCAGCTATGTTTATTCTTTGAGGTTTACCTCTTCCCTCTTTTGTGATGGATTCTTTTGTTTGTTTCTTTGTTTAGACAGGGGCTGGTAGTATAAATGAGCTGAATATTTGAAAGAGTGGGCTTGGATCCCTCTTAAACTAAGAATTAAATGGAATCAATCTCAGTGTGTCCCTGGTAGACGACTATAAGTATCCTAAAAAACTTCATACACTTCGGCATCTCTTCTTAGGAGACACAGCACCACTGTAGAAGAAAATCTGAATGCATCTGCAAAGCTGTGTCTGAAGAAAGATAGAGTGAGGTTCTTTATTGATGACAAGGAACAGTATCAGCTCTTGATAAACTTGCATATGAATGTAAATTGTTCACAGCAGTATTGTTAATCTGGCTTTTTTTTTTCCTAAAGGTGTCACCTTGGCTTTAAAAAATACATTGGGCTTAAAAGCAGCACTAATCAGTTCAGCATGAAACTTTCAACGCATAAAAAACTTGTACAAGTGGCTGACAAGATACCCAGCATGCATACAGGTTGCAAACATGCACATATTTCCCTGTATGCAGAACACTATGAATTTTTTATCCAAATGGTAAACATTTATACTGATGCACATAATTCCAACATATGTTTATAAACAACCATTACGAATTTTTATAAAAATTTTACTTAGAAAAATATTTTTCCAGGAAATTTTTAAAGGAGCTGTGTTTAAGTATTTCTCTGCAAAGTTTGCATCACAAATAGGTATTTTTTTCCCACTTCTGTACTGGAACTGAGATTAAAACTGGCAACACCTGAAATGAAGTAGCTTGGTTTCATTATCAAAGATTGAAAAAAGAATAGGAAAGAAATTTTGACTGCATCTGAAATTTTTCAGAAAACAAAAGGTTAGTTTCAAAGAGTATATGTTGAGATGTAAATTAATAGCTTTCTTTTGGCAATCTCTAGGTGAAAGCTGTTGTTTTAGATCCAGGAAATGACTTTAATGTGGATCAAACCTTTACAAAAAAAGATGTGCAAGATCTTATCCAGGTAATTCTGACATGAAGTTGAGAGTTTGTACTATAGCATTATTTGCTACCTGTTCCTGTAAGTGAAATGCCACTTTTTTTTTTTTTTTTTTTTAATATATGAACACTTTCAAAGTTTTAATGCTACTTTATTCTCATGATTCTGTAGCTAAAGACTGGACTATGTAAATAAATGCCTTATACTTGTAAATGCCTTATATAGAGAGAATGGTAGCAAGGAGGCTCTACAGCTGTTGTGAAACCTGTAGCATCGTCACTGTTGAGTTCAGATATTTCCCCAGTAATGAGAAAGAACTCGCTTTTCTTCTCTCTTCTTAGCTCTGTGTTACCAAACTGCTTGACACAACAAACCCATCCCTGAGCACAATGAAGATGCAAGTTTACTTTGATACGAACTATGCAAACCGAGGTAATTTCAAATATGTTTTCCTAGAAGAAGTTGATGGCTGGGTTAAGAATTTAATAGCTCTCTTTGCAGGGCTAATAATGATTCCTGTTAAATGACTGCTGGCAGCAAAGCAAAATAAAAATCCCTGGAGAAATGTACTATATAGGAATATGGTGCCTCAGTATGGATATAGTAGGGGAAAAAATATGCATTAGATTTGAGAGTACACTCATGCTGTCTGAGAGATTTACTGATTGTAATGAATTAGCTTGAGAACAATTGTGTTTTCGGGTGCAGTGGCTAGCTACCTTCAGCAAGAAAAACTTGTGCTGCACCTGTGTATCTGAAAGAGAACCAGTACGCAGAACTGCACTTGTATCTGAAAGACAATTTGATGTTTTATCAATATCCCTAATTGAGAGATATAAGCAATCTTGAGCAATCACAGTTTTAACCAAGTATGTTTCGGTCTCATCGGTGGTAATTTCACATCGTCTGAGAATGGGAATGTGGAAGAAAAATGAGATGGGGAAAATGTCAGATCTCGACGGGACAGTGTGTGCTGGCCGGGAAATGGAAGACACAGAACAAGTGTAGACAAAAAATAAACATTTCTGTGTGGGCAGGTCATGAGAATGTTTTTTCTTATTGTCATGGGCTAAAAGCCAAAATCAGTAATGCTAGGAAGCTGCTCCGAAGTCTTCTAGACGCAATAAACTCGGTAAGCTCAGTAAGTCCAGTAAGATTCTGAGATCCTGGGTAGTGTTCAGACGTGGGTATGTAACTTAAGGTGTGTATGAAAGTGAGTGAGTGAGAGTGAGAGTGTGTGCGTGTGTGTTTGTTTGTTAGGTCCTACTGCAGTCAGAGGAGTCCAGAGAGCCAGAAACTTGGTGCTTAATTTGGTCTGAGTAGTTCTCTGGACTTTACTTACTGATGTTGATCATGCTAATCATGTTAAACTCCACTGTTAATTATAACGATATGGTACCTTGAACATCTCTTCCACATATCTGTGCTTCAGAAACCTTAAGTTGGTGCTCTGACTGTGGAAATGATTTGCACCCTCTGTAGAACCCCATTCCCAAAGAATTTCAATAGCACTTTCTAACTGTCCTTCTTTCCTAGCTGAATTACTCAGTGAGCAGCACCGTGTTCTGGAGGGAAGGCTGGCTCCTGTGGTCAGAGATATCACAGATAGTCATCCTCGTGTGCAAGAAGAAATGGAGAATGTGTATCGAAAGATTGTTAGCTATGTGCTGCTAAGCTCTGGCCTGGGATCCCCAACAGATATTGAGGTTGTCAGGGAGGTAACAGGTCAGTAAACTCCCAGCTGTGAAACTGGGGTATTCTTTTTGAAAAATAAAATTTCCTCTTCTCTTTGCTGATCTGTAGATATAGGTTTGGTAAACTGTGATGAATGCTTACTATCCAAACTGTCACTGCTCAGCCTTGAAGTCTAAATTTGCTATGGATTTCCTACTTTTTGCAGTTATTCAGGAGAGGGTATTTTGGCTGGTTTAATGGTTTTCTTTTCTGTTCCCTCACACTGAGGGTGTTCTCACCATTTGTAACGCTTGTAGCTGCCCTGCAGAGTGTATTCCCTCAGACAGAGGTGATTACTTTCACCTCCCTCAGTAAGAAGAGCAAAGAGCAACAGCTGAAAAATCTTGCCATGCTAGTCACAGGAATTCAGTTGTACAACAAGGAATGCGGGAAAGGAGGAAGCAGCATTGATGACTGTAAGTAGACAACTGTATTTGGGCTGTATATTCCCAATGAAGTCTTCCCGGCCTCCCCTGGAGTGGCTCCAATAATATCCCATCTCTCTAGATAAACAGCTTTGACGCAGGGTCTGTAAACCTGAAAGGGAAAGTACATATTTGATATCGTTTCTAGGTTTCTATGTAGGGTACTACTTTTTAGCTAAGAGGGAGCCTTATGTGGTTGATGTGGAGGGATTAGATGTCTTAACTTCATGCACTAATTGACCTCATGATAACTTGTTCCCTGATCCCTTTCCATTAAGTGAATTAAACATATAATGTTTGCCTTTAAAAGCAGTTAATTAAAATCTTGAAAGGACACTGTCAATCCAATTACATTTTTCTGTTGAGTATGTGTGGTGAGAAGGGATAGAAGTCGCTGAGGCATTATCTGTATCCTGGTAATTTAGAGTAACCTGTTCAGATTCTTAACGTGTTCTCAAAAATCTTTTGCATTTCGAATCTTTCTGCTTCTTTAATAAGCAAAAAATGTCAATGGCTATCCTGAAGTTTTTCAAAAGCTTTATTCAGAGTAGGGCAAGACTTTGCCATTCCTCTTATTTTCTACTTTCCCCAAAAGCCACATTATTTCTGGTAAGTTTAAAAGTAATAATCAAATAAATGACTGGTCAGTGGAAATGTGTTTGTGAATATGCACATAGTACTGTAGGTCAGCGTGGAGACTTCTTTATCAAAAAGGTCTGAAGCCCAAGTTTAGGGGAAAACATTTTGTTTTAAAACACCAACGTTTCTGGAATACGGGACATATCTGTGCTGGAATACAGCACATACCTCTCCTGATAAGGAAATTGTGCCTTATTGGAAAGCAAAGGACTTGCTTAGCTAGACAGTGTTTTAAGTAAAGTATTATAAGTAGGAAAAATAACATACCTACCACATCAGAGAAAGAAGAAAGCAACTTTCTAGATTCTGGTGATTATTTTTTTTTCCTCACATGCTAAGCAAGGCATTGTTGGTTTTCTGTTTTCATAATATATCCTTTCCCACAAATGTCACCTTTCTATGTTGTGGCTGGTCCTACTCTAGGTTCATTGGGCCTGAGTTACAGTGTGAAGAAACATTCAGCTATTGTGGTTATACAAAAGGCTTGACTTGCATCTTGTCGTCTTTGTTGCGATAATATCTATGGGGTTTGTAATTGATTAAAATAGATATTGTGATTGTTAATCCTGTTACATTTGTTACAGACTTCTTTGCACTGAGCTGTTTACATATGACTTTTGAACAGATGGAAAAAACACAGCATAAGTGCTATTAGACCAGGAGATAAAATGGATGCCTGTATGCTTGAGGACGGTAGTTAGACCGCTAAAGCCTTGAAGTGTTAGCAGTAGTCTCGCTGGGATAGGGCTCCGCCTTGGCATTTTACCCTGCTTCCAAAAAAGTGTATCAGCCAAGCGCTAAGCTTTCTCCACCAGTGGTTAGACCGCTTGTAATACCTGTGCAAATTTACTTCCAATTCTAGCTGTGTTAAATCTAGCCTTTCTGTGCTCACAGCATTTTGAGTAGACATACCTCAAGCCTAATTACTGCACTGCTACTTGACAATGTTGCTACCATTAAACATTCAACACGCGTAACAAAGGGCTGTATTGTGCACTTAAAGAAAGTGGCTGGCCTTCTTATCCTATTTCCTTGCATAGATGTCTGCTTAAAGCAAATAACAAAACATATCAAAACATTCAGTGTAATGGTTGTCCACTGTCGATAATGAAATTTTAAAGCAAAAAATATTATTTTTGGTATATTTTATATCAGCTGAAATATGGTTTTTTGACCTATGCCATTTGGGGGAATTTGTGGCGTTTATAAGTACTAATGCTGAATTTTAATAACTGCATAGGCATATTTTTTCATGTAGTATCTACCTTCTGTTTTTAATAATAATCCTTGACTCATTCTTAGAGCATTGTTAGATCTCAAAGTGCCCAGGAAACGGGAGGCCTATTATCATTATTAGTATTTTACAAACGAGGAAACAGAATTGAAACCTGTGCAGGTTGGCTAAACGCAGGACCATGTCAGTAGTAACAACTGAACTACACCTACTATAAAGCAAGTTTTCTCACAGTCCTTGACTGTGGTATTTCCACACCTGTAATTCTGACTATCTGGAACCACTTGACTAGTGAGATACAGTTGTTGAATCCAGTACACAAATATTTGGAAATGCATGAATATAAGGACAAAATTAAGAAATCAGAATTTTATTGAAAGACTACTTTGCTCAAGTACAGCACTTTAACCATTTGCTAATGATTTAAATAATTATTTTTATATGTATCTCACATTTATTCTATACAAATAGTGCCAGCCATTCTGAGTGAAGCCATTCCATCAGCTACATGGATGGTCGATGAAGGTCTTAATACTTGCCATACACTAGCCCACCAGTACACAGCTCTGTTGGAATCCATGCTGGAAGACCCACACAGATACCTGCAGCTTAGTGCTTTTAAATTAAAAGAAGCACTGTTCCATGTGAGACAATATGAGGCTTTCCTTTGCATCCTTCTGGTGAGATACCATCATATTATATCCTGTGAGCTTTCGTTGCAGATGGAATGTATTCAAATTACCTACTTGTACAGGACAGAAATATAAGAAAAATGAATCTGAAGTAAATTAAATAAAATTTATCTCTATATATAGAATCATAGATTATTGAGGTTGGAAATGACCTTTAAGATCATAGAGTCCAACCATTAACCCAGCACTGCCAAGCCCACTGCCAAGTCCTGAGCACCACATCTGCATGTCTTTTAAATGCCTCCAGGGATGGTGACTCCACCATGTCCCTGGGCAGCCTGTTCCAATGCTTGACAAACCTTTTGGGGAACAATTCCTAATATCCAATCTAAGCCTCCCCTGGTGCAATCTGAGGCTGTTTCCTCTTGTCCTATCACTTGTTACTGGGGAGAAGAGACCGACCCCACCTGCCTACAGCCTCCTTTCAGGCAGCTGTAGAGAGCGATAAGGTCTCCCCTCAGCCTCCTTCCCTCCAGGCTAAACAGCCCCAGTTCCCTCAGCTGCTGCTCATCAGACTTGTGCTCCAGACCCTTCCCCAGCTCCGTTGCCCTTCTCTGGACACGCTCCAGCACCTCAATGTCTCTCTTTTAGTGAGGGGCCCCAAACTGAATGCAGGATTTGAGGTGCAGCCTCACCAGTGCCCAGTACAGGGGGACAGTCACTGCCCTGGTCCTGCTGGCCACACTGTGTCTGACACAAGCCAGGATGCTGTCGGCCCCCTCGGCCACCCGGGCACACTGCTGGCTCATGTTCAGCCGGCTGTTGACCAGCACCCCCAGGTCCTTTCCCCCAGGCAGTTCCCAGCCACCCTTCCCCAGGCCTGTAGCGCTGCCTGGGGCTGGTGTGACCAAGGTGCAGGACTCTGCACTTCTGCTTGTTAAACTTCATACAGCTGGCCTTGGCCCCATCAATCCAGCCTGTCCAGAGCCCCCTGCAGAGCCCCCCTGCCCGCAAGCAGATCAACACTCCCCCCCAGCCAGGTGTCATCTGCAAACTTACTGAGGGTGCACTTGGTCCCCTCATCCAGATCATCGATAAAGACATGAAACAGGACTGGCCCCAGTGCTGAGCCCTGGGGAACACCACTTGTGACCAGTCACCAACCGGAGTTAACTCCATTCACCACCACTCTTTGGCCTCGGCCATCAGCCAGTTTTTTACCGGGTGTAGAGTGCACCATCCAAGCCATGAGCAGCCAGTTTCCCCAGGAGAATGCTGTGGGAAACGGTGTCAAAGGCTTTGCTAAGGCCCAGGTAGAGAAAACATCCACAGCCTTTCCCTCCTCCGCTAGGCCGGTCACCTTGTCATAGGAGATCAGGTCAGTCAGGCAGGACCTGCCTTTCATAACCCCTGCTGGCGGGGCCCGATCCCCAGTTGTCCTGCACATGCTGTGTGATGGCCTCAGGGTGACCTGCTCCACAACCTTCCCCGGCGCTGAGGTCAGGCTGACAGCCTGCAGGTTCCCGGATCCTCCTTCCAGCCCTTCTTGTAGATGGGTGTCACATTTGCTGACTTCCAGTGAACTGGGACACCCCACCCACCCCTGGTTTGCCAAGTCTGCTGATAGATGATCGAAGGTGGCTCGGTGAGCACTTCTGCCAGCTCCCTCAGTGCCCCTGGGTGGATCCCACCTGCCCCATAGACTTGTGTGTGTCCGAGTGGAGCAGCAGGTCACTGACCATGTCCCCTTGGATTGCGGGGGCTTCGTTCTGCTCCCCATCCCTGTCTTCCAGCGCAGGGGGCTGGGTACCCTGAGAACAACTGGTCTTACCATTAAAGACTGAAGCAAAGGAGGCACTAAGTACCTCAGCCTTTTCATCATCGTTTTTGACTATGTTTCCCGTCACATCTGATAAGGGATGGAGATTCTCCTTAGACCTCCTGTTGTTGCTAATATATTTTTAGAAACATTTTTAATTGTCTGTCTTGGCAGTAGCCAGGTTAAGTTCTATCTGGGCTTTGGCCTTTCTAATTTTCTTGCTGCATGACCTCATGACCTCCTTGTAGTCCTCCTGAGTTGCCTGCCCCTACTTCCACAGGTTATAAACTTTTTTTCCCACCGAATTCCAGCCAGATCTCTCTGTTCAGCCAGGCTGGTCTTCTTCCCCACCAGCTCGTCTTTCAGCACATGGGGACAGCCTCCTCCTGCACCTTTGAGATTTCCTTCTGAAGAATGCCCAGCCTTCCTGGACCCCTTTGTCCTTCAGGGCTGCCTCCAAGGGGCTCTGTCAACCACGCTCTGAAACAGGTCAAAGTCTGCCCTCTGCAAGCCTAAGGTAGCGGTTCTGCTGGCCCTGCTCCTTACTTATCCAAGAATTAAACCTCTTATCATTTTGTGATCGCTATGCCCAAGACACCCTCCAACCATCACATCACCCACAAGTCCTTCTCGGTTTACAAGCAACTAATCCAGCCGGGCGCCTTCCCTAGCTGGCTCCCTCACCAGCTCTGTCAGGAATTATCTTCCACACACTCCAGGAACCTCCTAGGCTGTTTCCTCTCTGATGTGTTGTGTTTCCAGCAGATATCTAGTAAGTTGAAGTGCCCCATAAGAACAAGGGCTAAAGATCTTGAGACTTCTCCCAGCTGCTTGTAGAATATTTCGTCTGCCTCTTCATCCCGCTTGGGTGGTCTGTAACAGACTCCCACCACGATACCTGCTCTGTCATACTGAACTTGGACCCAACTTGTGGGGTTTGGCTACTGTCAGGTGAAAGACAAAATGGATTGATTGTTTGCTGCAGTATGACTATGCTTTCATTTAATTTCTGAACCAAAATTTCCTTTTTTGGTTTAATTTCATTAACAAAAGACTTAAAAAGTAGGACTTTTTCCTTGTTTGAATACTGATACTCACTCTGCCTCAAAAGGCGTGAGAGAAAAAAATTCCTTGTCCAATCCATAAATATCTCAGTTTTAGTCTGCAGATATCTCCACCACATATGGAGTCATCAGAAGTCTTTGAAGAATACAATTTAAATTCTTGAAACTTGTTTCATTTACAATGAATTTTTCATTTGTCTTTTGAGAAACGGCAGGGTTTTACTAGTCTTTCCTGTACATCATAAAGCTGAGGGAAAAAAAATCTTTTAATTTTTTTCCAGTTCTCTTCATTGTAAAAATGTAGATGCTTTCTATAAAAATTACTAGTATATGTTTGAGAGAAGCACCTGGTTTTATACCTGAACACTTAAGGAAAAATATATTTTGTTGAAAGTTAGGGTGCATTTTGTTCCTTAAAAGAGTTATATGAAAATAGTCAACTGAAGAGATCCAAGTAAATACTTATTACTAAATACTTGAATTTTTTACTGTCATACTTCTTAGCTGAGGTTTTCTTTCCAGTCTGATGCAATTACAAGTGCTCAAGAAGTTGAAAAGATGAAGGTGCAGTTTGCAACAACAATGGAGCAGTTGAAAAACACAGTGCAGAATAAGGTTTCCACAGATACCAAAGAAGTTTTTGTAAGTATTTTGAATGGAAAACCTTCTTACTTATAAAAAATTACTGAAGTATTTCAAAATACTTTGCCAGTGTATTTTTGCATAGTTTGCGTTAAGAAAAAGGCTACATTATTTCCTCTCTAACAGAATCTGTGATTTTTGAAGGGGCAAGTAAGTTAAAAGACTTGCCCTCACAAAGTAAAAGAAAAGCAAGGTACAAAAAGGGAGAGAAGGAATTAAATGGTATATTATGGTAAGTGTTTTGAGTAATCTGTCAGTATTTGTAGATTTACAATGATATTTTCCTGTTTTATGTAAATATTCTCTCCTGTTCCTTGCAGAAACTGTTAGAACAGGTGACAAATAATAGCACATCAGAATGCGATTCTTTTAAAGCCCCTCCAGAGAGCAATTCTTGTAATTACAGTGTGACTACCTGACCCCATTTTTCTAAAGAAATCAGGTTTCTGTGATGGAGGTTTCAGCCTCTTGGCCCCTCCCAACAGCTTCTGAACCTGCTAGCCAGTTTCAGTTAAATTTGTCAGAGTCCAGACATCTCAAAATATATAATTTTCTATGAGTTTTGTGAAAAACCAAGCAACTAGAGAGACACAATTACAGCCCTCCTAAGATGGGGTCTGAAATGGGAATGCCAGAATTCCCTGCTGGTTTGTGTGGTGCCTGGCCAGTGAGCAGCCACATACCTCTACGAAACAGATTTTCAGTAGTGTTTCACCCTTGGTTGGGAGCTACAGGACATGGGAGGGAGGTGTTGGAGGAAGAGGGAATGAGTGATGCAAACTGCAGGTATTGTGAAGGAAGGTGCTGGATGACCCTGTGAAAATCTAGGATTATTATGATGGCGTGGTGTAAAGGAAATGGGAGAGCAATATGTCAGAGAGCAGCTTCACATAATTTGCTTTTCATGGTCATTATTTTGGTGATTTGTCTGTATTTTAATTCTTGGCAGTTAGCTGTTGAACTAGCATACAGTCCATACATATGTTGGGTTTTATTTCATCCTTCTAAACAAATAGCTAGAAAGCAAAATAAAGTCTACTGTGGAGGAGGGAGGAAAGACGATCATGCCCCTACCACCTACTCAGCATATTTTTTACAATTCCACTAAGGGCATCTGAGCTGGAAACTCATGGAACAGCACTTTAACTGAGGTACATCTCAGATGTGGTCTGACGCTTCAGTTTTTGTGTGTTTGTGATTTTGTAAGCCAGATGTTCTCATTTGGAGAACATTTCCCCTCCTCGTCCAGCTACTCAAAGCATTTTTTTCTCTTCTGTATCTTCATGGGGCTTAAGTGACTGATACACATTACCATTTTCCTTAGAAGCTGCCTGCTGTTTGCTTTCTTCCTAGATTTTCTTCTCTCTTCAGGTTAGTTAGTTGTTTTTTTCTGCTGAAGACAAAATATGTGATGTCTTTTGATTTTAGGTCTTTTGCAGGTAGAAGTTTCTCTACTAACACGCCATTTAAATGTGTTAAATTTTCTTGTCTTCAGCTAGCTGCTGAGAAGCTGGATCCTCTACAATGTAGAGAAGCAGGGTGTTCTGGCTTTAAAAAACTGCAGGATATGGCCTATATTTGTAGTAAACATTTATTTTAGGAAACATAGTAGATTTCATTAATATTCTTTGTTTATTCTAGTAAGAATTATTTCAGTCTTGCTGCCCTTCCTTTAGTCTCTTCCATTTTTGTAACCATAACATTTCCACAGTGTTAGTGATGCCGATGAATTCTAGAGCTAACTCTGTTGTCTGTTCATATAATCATGTTGTTAACATGCATAAAATATAATGTTGTTAGTGTGCATTTCAGATTGGTGAATCTCTTCCCATAAATGCTGTGTGTGTTTAGGTAAACAGGGTGCATTTTAACATCACTTGCCATTGAAGACAGCTCTTAGAAACTGTAGGCTTCTTCTGTATGTGTGTACACGTGTTTGTCAGCATCACTGCTGGGAATGGCAGCTTCCAGTTTTGTCCTGAACCCCATTACCACTCTGAAGAGGCTTGTACCCCGTTAATTTGACACGCGTGATGGCTGGGAGCTGTGGTACCAAGTCACTCTGGAAGCAGGGCAGACAAAATAACAAAACCTGATAGTTTGTACATACAGGTGTGGGTTTACTTCATTTGGTAATTAACCAAGTGCATTTCTTCTGGTCCTTCTTATTCCTCTATACCTTATTTTCAGTTACAAAACTGTACTGCCAGTGAAGCACTCAAGTGCAGGCATGGTCTCAGAGTAACGTATTTGGGAAAGGCTCTGGAGTAAAATGTAGGCAAGTACCATTCTGGCCTGTGGGCCTGCACGCTGGATGCACGAGCTTTGGGCACAGGTGATGGGAGCTCCTCTTAAAATGCCCACGAGTTACCCTGGCTGGGGTGGAAGCCCCGCTTTGCTCATAGCAGGGATTGTTGTGCACAGCACTTGGGTTACACTGCAGGCATAAAACAAATCTGGATTTCAGATCATTTTCTTTATTTTTCTAGCCTCTCTTTGTTGCACTTTCTAAACTCTGGACCAGCTTTCAGGATGAGATGCTACTGCTAAGCTTCCTCACAAATATGACTAACAATCTGCAACAGTTCTTGGAAATCCACTCACAGCTTTTTACTGAGGAAGTACTAACATCTCTTCTGGAAGGAGTGACTGTGAAAAGTGATGAGGAAAGGATACGAGAAACCATGGGTACTGAAAGTTATTTGTTATCCTTCGTTTTCCAAGATTTTGTGGTTAGAATTTTCTTTACAGAAGGTGCTACATAATCTAAATTTGCACAGTAAATTAAAATATGTCTCGTGGATTTATTTTTCATGTAGCATAGTTTGGGCTTTTATCTTTATGTATAAAATTAAAATATAGCTACTAGATACAAACACGCCTTATAAAAATGGCAGGATGATCAGAGGTTATTTCTACTTTTTTTAATATATTAACTTACTTTGTATCTTTTTATACCTTTCAGAACTTCTGAAATGAAGAGGGGAATAAAAAAGCTAATTTAACAGGGCTTTGGTTATTTGTTTGTAAGATTGTATCCCTAGCAACCAAGTTATACTCCAGGGGATTTGTAATGCATGAGTGGGTGAAAACAAAATAGAAGAATAAGATATCACCTTCCTGTTGTTGTCCCCTGTTTCCAAAGAAAACTAATGATACTGAAAAAGGTTCCTGCAAGACTAATTTTCCAGTAAGATCTCTCTTAAGGCAGGGCTAAAGTTTGGCTTGTGGGATCGTGGCACTGCAGGTCATCCTGTGAAGACCAGAGGCATCTGGTTATCCTGTAACATTATTATATTTTAAACATCTGATGTTTTGTTACTGAAATTGTTCTTTTGTTAAACCTTTTCTTAGGAACCAGAGTGAATGTTTCTGATTTTAAGAACCAAGAATGGCTTTTTCCAGAGACTACTGATAATTTTGATCAGTTGCTAATCCAGTACCATGGTTTCTGTGCACATGCAATTGGTGTGAAAGGCCTCACCCTCCCAGGTATGCTTTGCAGTTAGGTCTTTTTCATACTTTGTATGTACACGAGTTCGAGGGAAAATGTAAAGACATGTTCTGAATGCATCCTCTTATGTCAGAGCTGGAGTACTGTGTTTCCATGTTTGTAATTTTCACCCCAAATAACTTGTTTCCCCTGTTAAAGTATTTTCCTTTTAAAAATACACAAATAAACTGCTCTAAATAGAAAGCAGGAGGGTTTCAAGAGAAAAGCAGGCACAAGCAAGCAGAGGCAGAAACAAGATGGGACGGATAAATGTTTCCTCCTGCTGTGTGTGCATCTGTATAACTTACACTGCAGCTGAATGCAGGTTTGTTTACTGTTTTGAATGCTTTAATATAGACGTAGGAAAATGGTCATTCCTTCTGTTTCGTGTATCTGTGTGTTGCAAACACATTTTTCATGCCTACATCGTATGCGTTTTTACATAGTCATTATAAAGTACTAAAAATCCTCTCTGGAAAGAATGGAAAAGTGCACTTAGATTGTCAGCTGATCATAGGAAATTTTTAGTCTCTTTTAGGCTCATTTGTCTTGAAAGCAAGCCTTATTTCAGCTTCCCCATCAGTTCATGATTTATGTCTCCCTATCCTTTATAGAACCTATCCATACAGAATCTTTTTAAACCTCAGGAGCTTGGGAGGAAAATATTGCCATTACTTGGCAGTATTAAATAATAGTTATTTTAATGGCAGTGTAAATTACTTACGCTTCTTTAGTATTGCATATTAGAACAACTGTCCTGGACTGAATGTCTCTCTAGTCCTGTATCTGATTTCTGGGTGTGGACAGTCATGAGAAACCAAGTAGGAATGATCCTTCCTTAATTATATCCTTCCCTGTTACAGCAGTTAGTGGTTACGGGATTTCCTTAGATGTTGAGTCTGCAACCTTCTGTTGAATAATCCTTGATAGACATTTTTTCATTTATTTAATTGCTTTTTCAATCCATTTAGAGTTTGCCATGGGATATTCTTATTGTCAAGAGTCCCACAATTATAATTCTATATAGTATGAGAAGGTACCTCTTTTTGAGATGGTTGTAAGCTCTGGCTTGATAATTACATCAAAGACCTGATAGTCTTTCTTTTAGGAAAATTAGCAAATAGTAATTTTATACAGCATGCAATTCGTGGTTTTATAACCCTGTATCATATCGTTTTATTTCTTTTGCTTCCTTTTAATGCTGAAGAGACCTCTTTCTTTTAACCTCTTCTTCTGTGAAAGGTATTCCAAGCCTCTGGTCACTCCCAACTCCCTTCATTTCACTTTTTCTTATTTTGTTGTTTTGAAACAAACTGTAGTATTACAAATGTAGCATATAGGTTGTTACAATGTTGGTTTTCTTCTCCCCCTCTGTTTGCATCCTAATAATTCCTGACATTCTTTTTGCTTTTTTTGATTGCCACTGAGTAGTGCCATTGAGTATTTTGAAGGCACTGTCTGTAATGATTCTAGGTCTCTCCTGGGCAATGACAGCTGAAGCAGAGCCTGCCACTGTCCTCGAGCTAGATTTGTGTTTTCCTATATAAGTTATCTGGCCTTTAATGACATTTCATTTTCTCTGTTAATTTATTGTCCAGCTTCTCAGCCGCTTCATCTGCTTCTTCAGTAAATTTCAGTGTTATACCCTTTGGTATAAACGCACTGCTGATCTACAGTCATGTATTTGCTGGAGATTATAGGGGACACATTTGTGGGTATGGGCTGTTGTCTTATGCCTTTGCTATAGGTGTTTTATCTGTTGTTTTTTGGACAGACATGCACTAAGGCATGCTGGATGTGAACTGATCAAAAGCAGTTGTACAGACCTAATGAAATAGATTTTTCTGTATTTAAAAAACCTTACTCTCATGGATTTATTCTGATTTCAGAAAAAAAAAGGAAGTGAAACTGACTTGAGGGAAACACAGAATCTTGATTACAAATGTCTTTTGTATAGGGTATCGTACTGTTCACTATTTTATTTATGTGGGGTTTGTTTTGGGGTTTTTGTTTTTTCTAGGAAATCCTGCTATTGGGATTTTGAAGCACAAGGAGAGATGTTATGTGTTCAGTTCCAAAGAAGCTGCATACATCTTTGCTCAAGATCCAGAGAAGTTCATTCAACTGAATATAGAAAAAGCAAAAGAACATATAGAGCTAATTCAACTGCTCGAGCTTCATCATCAGTTTGAATACCTTGCTCCGTATGCACAGGTACACATTGCCCATGCCTCTTGCTGAACAGCTGTGTGTCACTGGTTGCTCTGTCCTTTCTAGAACATAAAAAGAATAGGTGATACACACCTTTAGGAAAGAAGTATAATCATCTGCCTATCATATAAAATGTCCATCTTTTCCAGGTCTTCAGAGTGCTGATAAGAAACATTTTCCCTTAATCTTGTTCTCACCTTGTCTCTTCATAGGAGAATATGTAAAGCCAAAGGATTCCGGCAGCTATAAAAGCTGTTTGTCCTTAGCCTAGGAAGATATTTCTGTGCCTGATATTTCTTTTCCTCATTTTTGCAGAAGTAGCTTAAAGGGACAGTAAATAAATGCAATAGAAGATAAGCCAGATAGTGTATTAACTGGAACTTTAGCTTAGCAGTTCATCAGTGTGTGCTGGATGAGGGTATAGTGATATCTGGGGACAGAAACTGTGGAATATATTATAAAATCAAAGAGGACTCATTAATAATGAGTATGACAGTGCTACTGTGTGACATCCAAAGACTTGAACTGAATTGAATCCACAGACATTCTCTGTGATCCATTGTGAATTCTAGGTCCCTGGCATTGGAAAGAATGTAGTCTTGAACTGGCCCT
The DNA here is from genome assembly GCF_023638135.1 of Falco biarmicus. Classification (NCBI taxonomy): domain Eukaryota; kingdom Metazoa; phylum Chordata; class Aves; order Falconiformes; family Falconidae; genus Falco; species Falco biarmicus. The sequence goes on along the minus strand of NC_079293.1, from coordinate 5,710,750 downwards.
TGGTGAGAAAGATATAGTTTATATCCTGGCTCTGGCAGAGATGCAAACACTTCTAATTATGAGTTGTGATTTTCAGTCCATTCATAAACACAAAGGTGCCTGCATCATAAAATACTGGTGGTTGTGGTGAGACCCCTTTTTAACGAAATCCAATGATTAAGCACTCATTTGGAATGTGGGAGTCTGCAATTCAGCTGTGGTCTCTGCCTGAAGAGTTTTCTATCAGAAATTAAATCCATCAAAAACTTAATGGTTTCTTCTTTTTGGTGGGTCAGGAGGAACAAACATTGCTGAATGTAAAAATCCTTATCCACTCATGGTTTGAGAGTTTGCAGATTTCTATTTGCTTTTTAAAAGCAGCATATCCCTATGCTATTTTTCTTAGATGTCTGTATTCTTCTCATTAATGCCTTGCTTGCGTTTGATGTTTGGGTTTTGTTGTTTTTTATCCAGGCCAGAAATGCAGACAAATATTTGATGAAACCAACCACAAAATGTGACAGTAGCACTCAAACTGATACTCATATCTTGCCTCCAACTATTGTGACATCCTACGAATGGAATGAATGGGAACTGAGAAGAAAAGCTCTAAAATTGGTTTGTATTGTTATTACCGGATTTTCACTGTTGGACAACAAGGTTCAGAATAAATTATTCTAAACTTTTGCTCCTTGCAACATAAATCTAACCATATTCAAATGTTACAAGTGTCTCAGTATTTTTCCCCAGGTATTTTCTCTCCATATTTCTAGACTTTCTTATTTTCTCACTTTTTCCATATTTTTCCCCAGTTTTTTGAGCAGTGCTTTCACTGCTAAATCTATTCATTCCAAATTTTTCCATTGCCTTCTTTAAGTAATAAAGTTGTTGATTAGCATTGAATTTTAAAGTTGTTTACGCTCAAATAAATAGAACAGGTTGAAGATATTGCTATATACTTTCTCTGTTAAAAAAAAAAAAGGTTGCAGAAAGGTTTGGGTCAGGCAAAACTTTATTGCCAGTTGAGCAATTTATATTAATATTCATCACCATCAAATGAGAGGAGGAAAACTGTAGTAACTGGCAGAGAGAATGGTTAGGAATACCTTTGGATGGTTTGGTGTTTGACCCTGCAGAAGCTTTCTTAGAGCTAACTTACCCATCTTTGAAAGGTATCAAAGCATGAGGCTTTTTTTTGTGTGTGTGTGTGTGTGTGTAATGAAATACTTTTCTTTTTATTCTGATTCTTCATATTTGCTAAAACCAATTCTGCTTTTTTTGGGGAAAAAAAATTAAATAAATCCTCTTATGTAGGATTGGAGAGGTAAGAAACAGAGTAAGTAGGTTTTCTTTAGTATATATAAGCTAGAGGAAATGTTTTTATACTATCAAAGCTAGAGGAAATGTTTTTTATACTATCATGATGATTTTCTGATGGATTGGAAATCACAGTCTGTGCACATACATAAAAGCTTTTCAAGTAACAGAATATATTTTAAAGCTTCTTTCTAGAGCTTGCCAGCACATGCCAGTTGTGAGAGTATAGCATCGATTTTTCACAATTCAATCAAAATGAACTTGTGAGTACAGGGAATATTGCAGTTACCAATATCAACTGGACACAGAATACTGCAGGATTGTTTTTTCTGTGAACAGATGCACTAAGGAGGCCTGTGATCTGCTGTGCAGCCCATTTCCTTTCTGTTTTTCTTTTTGCCATGAAATCTCCAACATTACAAAAGAAAACCAAAATTCTGGACAGAGAAGTCTTGCCAGTGTTAACTGGCTTATAAAGAATTCTAAGTAATAGCTGTTACTGAGGTATATAAAGAAGCTAATTAGGGTTACAAGAGGCCTAGCTAAAAGCCTCCTTTGCTTCTGTAATGGACAAAAGTACATAAATAAATGTAAGATGTGGTCAGTGGTTTGTCCTTAGCGTAAGCAAATGTGGATGTTTTCCAGTAGCTGAGCATGAAGACCATTCACAAGCAAATTTGTAGCTCATTAGTTTGAAATATTTAAAGAAAGTACTTGAAAGTACTGAGGGTGTTTTAGCCTCAACTGTCCATATGGGACATTAGTGATGCTGAGTTGAAACAAAAAATCCCAGATGCGTGCAGAAATCTTTTGTCTACAGTGACTATGCTGAATTTGTATATGGAGGTGATATAACATTTAGAAGCAAAGTGGTAAAATAACGGAAATAGCTTACCAAAACGCATCTGTGAATTTGATACGTTACAGGAGCATCGGACATATCTGCGGGTTTTGTTAGATGAGCTCAGATGCCTTGGGTTTTTCCTGTTGTTCATACTTAGCCAGAAAACTTGTAGTGATATGAAGTGTTAAAATATGACACCTAGTTGATGTTAGAAGTAAAATTTTCAGCTCACAATTGTTTCTCTGTGCAAGGATAGTTCCTTGCAATAGCATACATTCAGTTTTCAAGAGGGATAAACTTAACAGAGAAACAGTATCTCATGCCTGCTCTTGTTTTGATTGCCATTAAAACACTCAGAAGGAAAAGACAAAAATATTGTCTTTCTTCTTTTGCTGTCTCTTCTCTAAGTTCCTTCTCATTCTTTTCTGTATTTTCCTTGATGACACTGTACATAAGATTCAGTTGTAGATTAAGATAGCAAAATGTGTCTACATGTAGATGCTTTAATTTCAATTTCAGTTGAAAGAGACCTAGCTAGTTGAGTCTGGAGAATATTTTGACTCACCCTGATACAAACACCAAATCTGGCCAACTTAATGGGTCTCCATCTTCCACTGACTCTAGTCTTCACTGACTGGACTGGACTCCAGGGACATTCTCGTTTACATGTAAGGGTCTGGATCCCATGACATGGGACTGTATTTTGTATATTTTGGTGACAACATTATGTCATATGATTTAAAGTGGTTTACGTCGTTGCTGACATAGAAGGCTCAGTGGAATAAGGAACATTTTGTTGATATTAACACTTTGTGAGAAGAGATTTTGTTCTATCTACAGCAGTTTCTATGACTAACAGAGCTTTAGTCATAAATTACCCTAACTTTTGCCCCTTGCAAAAAGGGGTTAATGAGAAATGCCTTGAAGGCAGGGATTTTTTCCCTTTTATCTAATACTTTGTGACACCAGCCCCCACAATTCATCACATTTGGTAGAAACCAGGCAAAGATTTGATCCTGTAGCTGGGTTATCCACAATATTCAGGATCTTGAAACTTGATTTAGGTTGCAGATGCCCAAAGAGATTTATCCAAGCCTGCTATCATATTCAGTGTGCTTTCAGATTGATAGAAATTAATTGGAAGCACTGGAAGAGCTTACCATGAAAACAACTGTTTATTCTAACAAAACAAAGGCTTCAGCATTTAACAAAATTTGAAGCACAATGACCAAAGGAGAATATAAAAGCTGTAAGAGGCTGACATAAAATTGTGTGGGCTATGTACAGTGCTGTTCACACATCCTGTTCGTACAGGAGTTATCAAATCACAGTTGCAACCGTGTAATGACAGTAGGGTGAATTGGGCCATGTTCCAGGTCTGTGAAGCACATAGATGTAGAATGTAAAAATGCACCTAAGTATGCACTAGTGCTAAAATGTTTAAACAAAATTTTGCTTAATCTGATTCTTTTTGTGTCTTTAGGCCAATTTGCGACGCAAAATAACTCATGCCATGCAGACTGATCTCAGCCATATGAGAAGAGAGAACTCCACCCAAGTGTACTTGCCAAAAGATGTTAGCACTCAGACTAAGCGTGACAACTCAAGCAATGTACCCAGACCACAGATTTTCCTGAAAGGTCTCCGAGGAGGATCCACTCCTACTACTCATATGGTCAAAGTAGACTTAACAAGAGCAGCAGATGAAACCTAAGTGAAAATGAGTAACCTGAAGATACAGATTTGTATTGATGTATATATAAAACTCTCCGCATATATCTGATTTCAGATACAAAGGATTTTATTGTGTCTGTTGATTCCAGGAGCAGTTGATTTATTTCATTTATCTTATCTGTTGGGGCTGCTGGCTGGCGTGAAGTGGTAGAAATGATAAGCCTAAAGCACCCAGGTTTTAAACAGCAATTTAGAATCCAGATATTCCCAAAGACGTTAACTTAAACTAACATTTAAATATGTAGTGTGTGTTCTAGGATTTTCTTGAAGTTTGAATACAATGATTGCTTGCAGAAATACTGCCATTAAGAGCGATGCCTTTGGTACATGAAAAGTATAATGTAAGACAAATAGGTTTTATAAGATATGGGGCCAATGCTGCAGCTCCTGCAGGGACATAATTCCCATTGGTGTGAAATAAAACTGATCCCAAGAGTCACCCACATGTCACCACTCCACCCTTAGAGCAGAATCATCAGGAAGGTAAAACCAGCAAACTGCAGTCACGCTAGGTCCTTGGGCTTGTCCATTTGTGCTGTTAACACACGTGCCCTTGCATGGTAACAGGCGTTACGAGTGTAGGCTGAGGCAGGGAGGTGGAGAAGAGGGAATCTATCTCAGACTGCTCTGGCAGCCTTTTACGTCTCTACTAATTTCTGTGTTCATTAGCTAAACACTGAAAACCATGGGAACTTCAGGGACCTTCTCGAAAGCTGTGTTTCACTTGTGTTTGAAAAACCAAAGCACAGCAGGAAAAGGTTTTCAGCTTTATTTCATTCTGGCAAGGAAATATGTGCTAGGTCTAACCAACACAACTGCAGCTAGCATTTGTTTGTGAAAACCTGCACCATTTGAGCTTTAAGATGAAACATCTTCTCAAATGAAAGTAGGGGGTACTTTAAAACAGAGATACTTTTCGCAACAGCAAAGAGCTCCACAAGTTATTATCTGCAAAATGTCCAGGTGTGCAACTGTGATTGCATAGGGTGTGCTGAGGTTTCTAAATCTTTTTTGGTCAGGTGCAGCATGGTGCAGCATGGTTTCCCAGGTCATTGTTACACAAGCTCGTGACAATAGAGATCGAAGATTCAAGCTGCTGGGTGATTTTTCTGTGGCATTGTGCAGGACAGCATTCTCTTTAACTGTCTCCAAGGTATCTGGCTTCGTTTTTTAAAGTTACACAGCTGGGACAAATTTTCAAGGCATTATTTAAAAAAAAAAAAAAAAAAAAAAAAAGCAGGAAGGGAGCATGGAGAGAATTTAGCTAAATGGTTTTCCACTAGGTGATTTTCTTTTGCAAAAACAAACTAATCAGTAGCAGCCAGATGTGCTGCTCCTTCATGTTTTTAAATTATGAGCTGGCACCATTTTTCAGATTTATTAAAAAAAATATGAATGCTTTTACCAGCTGCAGCTTTTTTTTTCAAAGAAGAATACCCCATTGCTGCTTTATTAAATACGTTTGCTGTGATTGATCTCTGTATTTTTATCATCATTTGCTTTGAACCTTTTATGTTAAAGTTCTTATTTTGAACCAATAAACCAGTATTTCAAGAATCTGTAAGTACATTTATTTAAGAGGAAACTGATGAGCAAAAAATGCATTTTATCCTACTTACTCTGTTGTTTTCCACTAGAGAAGGTGCTGCAGTATTGTGAAATACTGGGCAATACAATTGTAATTAAATCTTAGTTTCAGCAGGGTAGAAACATGTCGGTACCTACGAGCTTACTCCTGGCAATGTGAAAGATGTGTGTGAGATTCCTGCGTGTTTACTACCAATCAAATAGTTCAGAAAAAAAGGAGAGGTTACTTTTCAAAATGGCTTTACTGATGTGAAAGGGGAGGCAACGTTCAGGCCGCGCCCGGTTGAACTCGAGCTGGTTTTCCTTCGAGCCTGGCTCTCCCGCGGCGCTGAGCGCTGCGGCTACCCGGCTTCGGGGCCGTTCAACGGGCCGCTCGGCACGGCCACTGGCCCCCTTCGCCTTCACGGCTGGGTTCGGCATTTTCTTCTTTCCAGGTGCTGCTGCTCGGGGAGCACAAGGCAGATACACAGGCAGCAGGCGGCGCGCAGGCTGCCGCGTACCTCACTCGAGCTCCCGAAGCTTTCCTCCAGCTTCCCTCCGCTCCTGGCACGCAGCAGCACCCTCGCTGCAGCCACGGGGCGCTCTGGGGACTGTCACTGCCGCCGCACAGGCTGCAGCCCCGCCGCGCTCCCGGCCCCCCGCGGCGGCCCTGCGCCGGGGCCGGGGCTACGGGCGGGCACAGCGCCGCGCCGCGGGGGCGCAAGAGGGCGGGCAACGGCGGCGGGGGCGCGCCGGCTCGGCAGCCGTGGCGGTAGCACCGCGGGGGCCGCCCGGCCCTGCCGCTGCCCTCCCGCCCGGGGCGCGGCCCCGCTCAGCCCCGCGCCGAGCCGTGCCCACCGCTCCCCCCCGGGGCCCGGCCGCCGCCGGCGCGCACCGCTGCCCTCGGACGGCGGTCGGGCTGGCGCCGCGGGCAGTCACCCGCCGTGACCCGCAGCACAAGCGGCACCGCGCGGGCCCGCCGGGCGGCAGCCTGCGCCCGGGCCCAGCCGCGGCCCTCCGCCTCCCGGGGGGGCGGCCAGACGGACCTCCGACTCTATGGTGAAACGAGGGAGGCGGGGCGCTCTAGGCGGGCGCGCCGTACTCTATGGTGTAATGGGAGGAGCGGCGGGGCACGGCGGGCGGCTCCGGCCCGGCGGTCTCGGCGCGTTCCGCGGGCACGATGTCGCCTCCGAAAGGTGAGGGCGGCGGCGCGGCGCGAGGCGGCGCCGGGCCGCTGGGGGGGCACCGCGGCTCTCGGGGGGCGGCACGGCCGGAGAAGGGGCCGGTCCCGCCCCCCCACACTCCCCCAGACGAAGCGCGACCCACGCGCCGCGGCTCGCCCCTGCCTCCCCCGCCCTGGAGGGAGTGGGACTGTCCCCCAGGCCGGGGGCTGCGGCGCCGGGCGCTACCACGGCGGGCGCGGGGGGAGGGGGCTGCGAGGGGGGCGCGGGGCCGCGCCGGAGAGAGGCTTTCCCCGCGCTCCCGCTTTCCACCCGCCGCCTGTGGCGGGCCGGGGCCGGGCCGGGCCGGCGGGGGCCTCGTCCGGGAGCGCCGCCGCTCCGGCGTGTGGGAGGCGCCGTCCGCGCTGCCGTCCCCCGGGCCGGCGGGTGCTCCCGGGCCGGGGCTCGCCGGGCCACCCGCGGCGCCTCCGCCTTTAGGGCCGCCCGCGGCCGCCTCCGGAGCGGTGGCGCCGCCGTCGCCGGTTCCCGCTCTGGGAGCGCTGGAGCGTGGCGCAGCGCTCCGGGGGCGCAGCCCGAAGCCGTGCGGCCCAGGTCGGCGCGCAGGGCCGCCCCCGCCCCTCGGCACCCCCCCTGCGGCGCCGCAGCGCTCGCCGAAGCACCGCCGGGCCCTGGGTGTCCCCTGGGGCGTGTGACGGTGCCAGAGCCCTCGGGCCGGCCAGGTGGGCTTAACCCCCCCGGACGGCGGTGCCCGCGCCGCCGCCAGCTCCCCGCAGAGGGTCCGGCGCGGGCAGCGGGCCTGGTGGCGGTGGGAGGGGGGAGCCCTGGCAGGAGCAGGGCCAGGCGCAGGGGGTGGCCCGCAGCTGTGCCGGGCTGGGTGTGAGGAGGTGCCCGCCGCCCCCGCTGCCTTCGGCGGGCTGCAGGGCGTGCTTCGTGCGCCAGGCTTGGCCTTGGGCTGCCATTTAAGAGAGTCCTGGCAGAGCAGTTAGAGGAGCTGTGGAGATGCGTGGGAGGCACGCGTTTACATCCTGAGACTTTCGGCCTGTCTAGCCCCTTTTGCTAGAAATTGTTTCATTCGCGTGGGATTTACTGAAGCTAATGTGAGAAACTGTGGGAAAGAAAGAGCGGCTTCGTTCAGCTCATTTAAAAAAAAACAACTCTAAGCTGGTCCAGACTTGCCACCAGAAGATGTGGGCACCCCAGCTCCGCTTCCCTTCTGCCCTCGGTGTTGCACTGGGACTGATGCAGACGTGAGCCAGGCTGGAGAAATGTTCAGGCTGAAAGCTAACTACGAAGAGCTTTTTACATAATGCTGGAACTACCTAGTATAGTTACTAAATTCGTTATGTCCTGCTGCATTTGCTTGGTTTACCAAAGTTTGCAAACTGTTGCCAAATGGGGCATTTTTTTTTTTAAAATAGTTATGGATTAGATTTACTTTTAGTTCAGTAGTGCATAGACTTAAAATCTTAATGTGTAAACCCCACGTTGTTAATGTCATTTCTGTCAGCGCTAAAACACCGTTAGAAAATACATTTTGTAAAACTGTAGCAGGTTAATTTTATTTCCTGATTGTTATGTCCTTGGAATCCCACTGCCCCTCCCTGCAGTCCAAACTTAATTTTAAAATGGATTACAGCTTGTAAGTCTCTTGTTAGTCCAAAAACTAATTGGCTCTAGCTTTTAAAAGTGGTTACTGACGTGGGTAAGATTTTTATCTGTAAGGAAGTAGCTAATTTAAATGATTGCAGCAGCAGGAGGTATTAACTGTACCTTGCAGAAATGTTATGCAATAGAAGACATCGCTGGCTTGAAAGAAAAATGAACCAAAACACCGATTGCATTGGATTCAGCAATTCATTTCCGTATTAAATGAACGAAGTTATTACAGAGCTGCCCGGAGCTTATCTGTTCGCTTATTCCCTAATCAGCAGAAGAACATAAACTTATACCAATTAAAGGATGTTTCTTTAGGACCTTCAGAACACGACAGATAAGGGCCTGAAAGATGCTGCAGAATGACTAACATCTACCTGTCAGGTGCCACATGTAACAAAGAATAATTTACCAGTTTGAAAAATGGCTCTGTAGACACCACTTGCAGGTTTGCTGATGTCTCATGTTGAGGGTCATGCCTTCATGCAGAGAACTCCTTTTTGGAGTCGTGTGCCTTTCTCTTTACTGGTGCGGATGCAGCCTTAGCCATTCTCTGATGGAAGTGAACGGGTGTGGCCTGGCCACGTCCACCCGATGAAACTCTCAGGCCTTAGAGGAGGGTGGCTGAGTGAAAAACTGCCTTTCACCAGTAGACCTGGGATAGGCAAACTCCCAAGTTATGCAGGATAGTAATTGGTCCAGGTAAAACTGTTACAAGAATTGCTACTGTTGGAAGAGTATAGCAGTGGGGAAGATAGAGGGAATAGCAGAGGATACTCAGTCCTGCATGGTTTAATTTACTTGATTAGCCGTAACCTTAGCGTTTTCTCCAGTGAATAGTTTTTCAGGAAGGCCCTTTGTGTAAGTCCCATCACCATTCTGAGCAAAACTCTCTTCTTTTATTAAGTGGAAAATAAGGCTGAAGGAGATGCTACCTTATTTATTCAGATTTGCTAGACTGATTCCCTTCTTTGCTGATAATGGACTTTTCCTCTCTTTTTACTTTCACTAGTCTGCCAACGCTCTTTCTGTCAGACTGCAGTATACTACGTGGAGAGGATCAGCTGCTGTTCCAGTGAGCACTTGCTGTCAGCTAAAGAGCAGGAAAGCACAGAAATACTTTTTGGTTACTATTAGATAAACATTAGTTTTTCTAGAATGAAGGATGATTATGAGGACATCTTATTTTCAAACGCCTGGAGTTCCTATGCAAGGTTCTTTGAGAAGAGACTTTAAGATTTAACTTAAACTTTTACAGGAAGTATTTCGCAATGTTGTAATTATTGTATGCTGCCACAGTAGTATTTGGTACAGTCCTCCAGCTGGAGGATGCCCTGTTTCAGTTCTTAAATTAACTTGAAGGGCATGCTGAGTCATCACCTTTGTTTTCTTTCAGAAAATGTCAGCTTACTGTTCAAGTTGTACTGTCTCACAGTGATGACCCTGGTTGCTGCATCATACACGGTCGCATTGCGGTACACTAGGACCGTGGAGACAAAACTCTACTTTTCAACAACAGCTGTGTGCATCACTGAAGTTATCAAGTTGTTCTTGAGTGTGGGCATCTTGGCTAAGTAAGTACGGGAATGCTAATCAGTGTTTTGAAAACGAGTCCTTGCTTCTAACCTCAGATTCTCAGATACCGAAGTACAGATACATTTGAGAACGTGGCTGGATAGTCATGCTGTGGAAGAGTCATTTTAGAGCGGGTTAGAGCCTGTGAGTCCTCCTCAACTGAAACTGCTTTGTAAACAGCGCAATATTCAGGTGTGTCCTTTCTGCATATTTTCTATTTTTGTATGCTTTGGAGTCGGTTCAGAACGTCAGCATGGATTATCTACGAAGTTTTGGTCTTTAAAATATTGGTGTAGATGAAAGCTGGACTGTGAGACAACACCTGCTGAGTTATAGAAAACTATAATGTTCCTACTGATAAATTTGCCCAAACAGTGTTAGAGACAGGTACGTTGTTGTCTCTGTTAAACTGGGGAGTCAATGTTGTGGTCAGAAAATATTAGAGTTTCTGTAATCCTAGACTGCCACTAAGAACTAGAACTTTAGTCCACACGTAAGCGTCGGAAGTGGGGAGGCCATCAGTCTGTGTTTCCTCTCAGCTTCCCTGTGCCACATCCCTCCTTGGAAGAATCTTTATATTCTGGACTTTTCCAAAGCCCCGTTCTTGCCGTTGTGGTAGAATTTGTTCTTCTAGGGTCTCTGCCTATGTCTTCATGACTTTTGGTACATCAGAAGGATACTGTTTTGTGCTAGAGGATCATGAAGTCACATGGCGTACTTCAGATTATTATCAGATCTTTTCTACTTAACATCAAAATGGCATTTTACTTGCTTTAGAAATGAGGCAATAGTTGAATTTGGTAAGGCAGCTGTGGCAAACTGCCTTTTGTTTAACCTTTCATTAGATGTAATGCATTAGAAAACACATGTGTGACCAGTGGCAAATTTTTATTTTTAGGCACTCTGAGCTTCTCACTCTGCCAGCACAGAATGTTGACAGAAGTGTCTCTGCTGACGAGTGGTTGTGCTGTGGTTCTCAGTGTTGTGGCCAGTGTGGATCCTGATCCAGCCTGCTTTCTGGAGACCATAGCAGCCAGCGTGTCTCAACAGTCAGAAACCTGTGGGTGGCATTTGGTAGCCCCACCTGTGTGTATAATTTTTCAAATCTGTTCTTGTGCACCTGGAACCCAGGCTGTTTATAGTATACCAGAGAGGCCTAGTTCAGCAGGGTAAGCAATCTGCCTTTTGTTAAGGTTCAGTAATACTGCGTTCATTAAATGTACGAATGGTCCTTCTGCTTGAAATAAGTAAAAAGGCAATTACTTTTAACTCAGGAGTCTATTATGTTTTTAGAACAGCCCTGCACAGTCAAAAATCCATGATAGCCTATCATCCTCCCTTTGACAGTCAGCAGAAGATGCTTAGAACAGAAGTACAGGCAATAGCGCAAGCATGGGCTGAACTTCCCTTAGCTGGTGACAGAAGCTTATGGATTTCCCAGCCTGGATGCTGTGTGCACGCTGTAGCTGTAGCCCCTAACAATCCTGCCCTCTGTGATATTGTCCAGTTTCTCTTTGAAATGTTAGTCCCTAGTGTATCTGTGAAATTACTTGTGCAATATAATTGCACACTATGAAAAAGTCCTTTCTCATAAACACTTCAGCAGTTTCACTGTATTCTGCGTCTTGTGTTGACAGACATCATGAATAATCTTTCACCCTTCATTTTTATTTTCATACGTCTACAGATCTGTATTGTGTTTTCATCACTCATTTATTTTCTAAGCCGGGACTCCTAGCCTATTTCTTCTGTGATCATCCTATTATCCATCTCCACAGCACTTCCAGTACTATTACATCCTTTTTGAAACTGGATGCAGAGCTGTGCGCACCATTCAGGATGTGAACATGCAGTGTCATTAGGCAGAGGGATGAAGGTGCTTTCTGTCTTGGTCTTGTTTCTTTTCCTAAAGATTTGTAACATTCTGCTCATTTCTGAGCACAGCTGAGCCTTGAGCTGGTGCTGTCAGAGGGCTACTCGCATTTTTTCCCAAAGGCCTGTAACTGGTTTGGAGATGGTGGCTCTGTTTTGGGGTTGTCATTTCCTATGATTCTTTCTCATTTATTGACAACTTGAGTTTTTATATGCCAGTTAAAATGGGGTGAATCTCATTCATTGAGCTGTTTGGAGGTTATGATATGTATTCTGATCTGGTCAGCTAGTGGGGTGGTTTTCTCTGTAGTTGAGAGGGATGGGCACCAGCAGACGCTCCTCATCAGGCCGTGCTCGCCTCTTCTTGGAGGGATGTCTCGCTCGCTGGTGGGTCCGGTTGCCTTCCTTTGCTGTCCAGGTAACTGAGCTGTTTCTCAGATGGCGAAAGATCTGATGAATTGTGCTTGGTGTAGTGAGAGACCCTTCAGCAACTATTGAAAGTTTCCTTTTGGATGTGACATATAATTGAGTATAATCAGCAACATTTGTCAATTTCCTAGTAATCTCAAGTTTTAGATTACTTACAAATAGCTGAACAGCATAAATTCCAGCATAGTTTCCTTCAGCGTCTCCTTTATAACTTCCTCCAGTTTTAAGGTCCTAACCCATCTGTCTCACCCAAGACAAGGTACCTTTGTTGTGTGACAACCAGCTAGAAGATAGAATGCAATCTGTTTTTTCTGTACATTTGGGTGGGTACCTTTTTCTTCCTGAAACAGCCAGCATTGATTACTGCAGTGTACAGGATACTGGACTACGATTCTCACATTGTTCTAGGCTGCAGAATTTTTCTTACACATTCTTACGCTTTGCCTCCGCTGTGTTTACTTTTAAGATTTCTCCTGGAAGGCACATTGAATGGATGAATGCCAAAAGACTGTCTTTCAAAAGGGAAGCTTATGATAGTTTAAGCTGTGTTAATTGTTTACTCAACTGTACTCTCAAATTCCATATTCATTTAAAGTCCAGTTTACCATCTGGTAATTACGTTATCTGCATTTGTAGATGGTGCATAATTACTTAGCAACGGATAGAGAAAAATAGAGCTGATTTGCAGACTCTAGTTTTAACTTCAGCTTCTCTAACAAATGCATGTTTCTGTTGCAGAACTGATTGTTTTTAGTATCTCTCACCTATTCACACCTATGAAGTAAACAGAATGGTTTTTAAGTCAAATCTAGATCGACATCAAGAACACTGAATTCAAGCTGGAATATTTTTTATTTTCTTACTTGATTTTGCAGGGTACATCTTTGGGTACCTTATTTTGCATTATCAGCTGTACTCAGGGGCTTGGTTTAAATTCTTTTTTGTGTAGATTTAAATCTGTCTTCACATGATCTCTGTACTGAATTCAGCTTACAGCTGGAGATTCTTGATAAGTGCATGTTTAGAAAGCACACCCATTGCAAAGATGGACTATTAGATAGTTCATGTTCTTGTTCTCAAAAACTAAAGTGAAAATGGTGCTTACTGGACATCTGTTACTCTTCATTCCTGAAATTCCGTGCTAGAAGTCAAAGTAAACAAACTACTATTACTGCCGTGATTTGACTTTAAACGTGTGATCAGCTAATTCACTGAGCATGGTCTGGAACAGAAGCAGGTATAATTTAAATATTGTTTTCTTGTTTGACAGCACACCTTAGTATTGATGAATGGAAGAAGCCGTTACTATGTGGTATTATTTGACTTCTTATTCTCACAGAGTAGAACTGTATCTGTGCTAATGATATTTTATTTGCAGTTAGACATTTGAGATAGAAGCACCTTAGTCCAGCTACACTTGGGTATTACCAGGATGTCTAGGTTTTCTTGTATAACTTATCTCGCAATGCTGGGCAACATAGTAAATACATTGAGGAATAAGTAAACCAACAATTTTGCCTATAATGTCAATGACTCCTAACATTTTATGCAGTTCTGTGCCTAGTGCGATTAACCACAATGAACTGTAGCATGAACTCTTCCCCTTCCTTGTATTGCAAACTTTGCTTTAAGTGCTACTTGCCTATAGATTTTTCACATCAGTGTCTGACCCTTGCGGCCAGACATGTCTTTTACAAGACACCTATGTGACATGCTCGGTGTCACCAAGTCCGTCCCAGGCAAAGTATCCCCTTAAGTTAGGAAAGAGATTTGCTTGTGACCTCACTTGTACAAGAAGAGCGTGGGAAACCATATTCACCTCTGTTAGGTCACTGTACTGCCCCTGACTCTGGGGTTTTTGTGTGTGTTTTCTGGTACTGGAAAATGACAAAAAAAATCCCTTGCGGCTGCCTGTATAAAGACTGCTCTCGCTACCAGAGAGAGGAGGAGGTATATAGGTATGTGCTTAGGCAGGGAGGAAGGCAAGGGAGGAGAGAAACTTGGACAGAAGGATCGTGAGAGGAAGTGGGTAGAGTCCATAAACCTTTGGAGAGGAAAAGCGTAAGAACCTGAAGCACAGAGTCAGAGGTTGATCAGGAAGGGAAAATACGCTGGAACAAGGTTGTTAATGAATACGCTTGGGGCACAGAGAGATTGCTGATTTTGGTAATTGCTAATAAGAGTTTCGGGCAGGTAGCTGGACATACATTTGTGAAAAAGAGAGAAGTTGGGATACGGTTGACATGTGGGGAACTGGGCTTCTGGAGCACTGAGGAAGATGTGAGCCTTTTGTTCATATGCATGTGTAATGGAAGGGAAAGGAGTGTTGAATTCAAGAGCAATACAGGTTCCAAGTTGAAAGGTACAGGGGAGGGGACAGGAGTGATTTTGGATGTTGGTGTTTGTCAGTGGCCAAGCAAGAGAAGAATGGAAAGGGGGAGACATGAGACTTGGGGAGAGCTGGGAAGGGAACTGGTGGAACCTGAGCAGCAGCAACAAGTAAGCAAGAAATGTCGTTGACGTACAAATTGTAAGGGAAAACTAGCAATGCAGAGCAGCAAGCTGCAAAAGGGGAGAGCAGCGAGAAGCAACACATTCTTCCCCATTGCCTGCTCTTTCACATGCTGTAAGTCCGTGAAGGAGATGCAAGGTGAAAGGGAGCCACCACAAGCCCTGCCAGACCTCTTGTGTGCTGGTGCCAGTCCAGCATCTCTCGCAGCGTAAGTGAGAAGAGGGATGCAGGGCTGGCTGAGGAATGAGAGGTGTTTCCAGCTCAGTAGTGTGCAAGGGTACACTTTTTTTTGGCTGTACTGTGTGGCCCAGTTTAAAGGGGATCTGGAAAATCACAGGCATTTGCCATCACAGACAAATATTAACACAAAAAAAGGGGGGGTGGAGGGAGGGGAGCAACAGCCTTCTGTCGTCCCACTGCCTGTGTACTTAGTGACTTATTCCACCGTTTACAGTGTTCATAGTTGTTTACCTTATCAAACATTAATGCATCTAACCTCCTGATTCCAGAACATCATCTTCACCTTCAGGGGTTTCTACTTGTTGATAACCTCACTGGTTTTTCCCAGTTAATTTTTCTTTAATGAGCAGAAGCTACAACTGATCGTTGAGAACAGTCTTCCCAAAGGATTAATTGATTTTATTTCTGTTTTCAAATATCCATTTAAGAGAGCCCTCAGTTATAGTAATGTATTTTATTTTGCAGAGAAACTGGAAGTCTGGCAAGGTTAATAACATCTTTAAAAGAAAATGTATTCGGCAGTCCTAAAGAATTGCTAAAATTAAGTGTTCCCTCTTTGGTGTACGCTTTCCAAAACAATATGGCATTTGTGGCTCTTAGCAACTTGGATGCGGCAGTCTACCAGGTAATAAATGTTTTTGTCAGTAACTGATCGGTAAATACCTTCCTCTACTGTGTCGTGAGGCGTGCATGCTAGGTACCTGTCTGCCTAGCAGAGAGTACTCTCTTTAGCCTCAGTGCTAAAAGCCAAGTGGTGCTTTGTTACATTCGCAGTATACACGTTGTTGCAGAGCTCTGGTTTTCTTGAGCTAACCTGCTCACTGCTAGAGTAACTTCAAATTCACTTTGTTGTAATTGGCAGCGGTACAAAACCCCAAGGTTCTGTAGATCAATACATGTAACATTTTATTTGTCATTCTGTAGTTGAATTCTCTGTTTTATTTTCTTGTTTTGGAGGAGTTTATCAAACCACATCCTCTGTGCTACATTCCCCTCTTCTTTAGGTGACATACCAGTTGAAGATCCCTTGCACAGCCTTGTGTACAGTCCTAATGCTAAACCGTACCCTTAGTAAGTTGCAGTGGTTCTCTGTCTTCATGCTGTGCGGTGGGGTTACCCTTGTTCAGTGGAAGCCTGCTCAGGCTACAAAAGTACAGGTAAGAGTTTACTGTCTGCCTCTTCACAACGCAGGATAAACTGCCTTATACTTTGTGTTTCGCTTCCCAGCAGCTGAGGTCAAGGTAGGGTCTCTACATTCCACGCAGTAGCATCTGTTTCCTATTTCCAGCCATTTCGGGTACAATATAGTCACTAGTTTGATCATTCACTTTCACGTTTATTGTATACCAGTTCAGGCAGGCTTGTGGTATTGCTCCAGTCTCATTTGTTGGAATGGCAACTAATTGCTACAATTAGTATAAATTACCAGAGTCACCACAATCAGTCTAATGCACCATCATAGGAATATCTGAGTAATACATTGTTTCCAGCAGTTGGCCCTGGTATCATTGTAATTGTTGGAGCAGAGAGCTTGGAATGGAAACACTTGGCAGAATTAGGAAGGAAGTTCCAATGCCTTGTGGGTGTGGGTATGTCATTTAAACACACCCTTGAGAGGCACTGACCTAATCCTGTTCTAGGAAGAAACAAGTGTCTTCTGTTTCTTAGGTGGTAGCTGCTGCTCAGCGGCGTTAGTTGGGAAGGGCAGGTCGTGCAGCTGGGGAGACTGGCACGGCCAAGCAGATGGTGCCTTTGAGCACTGCAAGGATTGGTGAGAGTACACGTGGAAAACAAAACGCCACACAGCTACACCAGGCTAATCTGAAGGGCAGCTCTAGCTAAGCAAGTACAATTTATACTGTAACGAAATGCTAATAATTTTTCTGTACTCGACGAAGTAGCTCTGGATTTGATTATTGTAAATTACTGCACTGTTGCCTCCTTTTTAAAATAACGGTTGATGTTGCAGGTGGAGCAGAATCCATGGCTAGGGTTTGGAGCAATTGCTGTTGCTGTACTGTGTTCAGGATTTGCAGGTATAGTATTATTTCTGTATGCAGGTCACATCAAAGGAACTGGAGAGCTCAGGATGTTTAAAACAGCATTCTACATTAGTTAACTGTCATCGCTGATTAGAAGACAAAAAAAGGACTGTATCCCCTCTGCCCATAATTACCTTCTACTTGTGGTAATTATGGCAGCTTCATGACATGATTACTGCCATTGTCAAGCGAATAACTAGGAGCATGTACTATTGGTTTTACATGAGGCAGCTTAGAAGGCTGGTTTGCAAATCGAAGTGTCTTTCAAATATTTAGAATAATACTGTAGGGAACATCCATAGTGACTCACTCAGTACAATTAATAAATGTACATCAGTTTTATAAAGTTGGCTTTACAGTGAATAGCTCCCTTATGGCGATCACGTGAGATACTTGCCTCTTTTTTTCTTTTCCCTTTTTTTTTTTTTTTTTTAATAAGGGGAACTGAGCTCCTCGCTCAGTTCTTGCACTTGCTCGGCCCTGAAATACACATTGCCATAGTGCTGTAAGTGGTAAATCTAACTGAGATGCAGAGGGAGCAGGAATAAGGCAGAGAGGAAGATGAGTAACAGGAAGCCTAGATAAACGGCATGAAGGAATTTTGGTTTTGTTTGATTTTGTTCTGTTCTACAGCTAGTGTTTCCCCTCAGAGTAGTTTTTCTCTGGCTTCTGCAGAAGGAGACCAGAACTTGAGGACAAGTGAGTTGGTGCTGAGAAATAAGGAAATGCAAATTACTACTTAATTCGAAATTTGGCTCACAGGGATGTATTTCCCTGGCTATAAACTGGATTCTTCTTACCCTCTGTAAGAAAACAAGGTACTGTCACACACTTCTAGTACCATACAGTCCTGCAAGAATAATCTTGTGCTGCGCATACATGCTCATTACTCATGGAAAACATTCTGGTCAGCGGGGGAGGAAAGGAGGGTGGCGTTCTTGCTCGGTGTCTTTTCAGTGAAACGGGCACTCTGAAGCAGAAATACTAAGTAAGGCTGTGTAGAGCTCAACCAGCTTTTCCTGGAAGGTTATAAATTTACTCATTTCAATAAATGCTTCCAAGCCATGAGACAAAACACAACATTCACAGTGAAGCCTTTGGGGTCTCCTAAAGCTCTCTGGCTGGTATGTGGGTAGGCAGCTGTACTTGTAAAGGTCTGCAAATTCAGACCATTGAAAGGGCTGATGCAGGCAGCTTTAGGGGATTTGGACACATACGGCTTTCTTCTCCTGCAAAAGGATTGCAGCTTGGGTGTTTCTTCACTGACAGCTGTAGCTTTGAGGCAGCTGGGAGGACAGTGTTTCATCCGTGGAGCTCCTTGTGCCCTTGGGGCTTTACATGTTGAAAACATACATCCTATTCAAACTCCTTTCCTCTTCCTCCTTCCCACACCCACATGAAGGAGTTGTTTTGGCATTACACCTTCAGCTTCTGGACTGACCATGTTAAGTGTTTTATATTATTCCAGCAAAGTCAAAGAAATTAAACGTTTTTGTCTCTCAGAGACGGAAACAAAGTTTTCCTCAAACTGCAGATCCTGTGATAACTTCTAAGTATCCGAGGCCTCAATAATGCTTATAAAAGCATTGGACAAGTATGTAATAGCAGATCCTTTGCGACTATAAACAGTACTGAAGAGTAATTTTTCCTAAACGGCACCCATTCTTTCCTTCACCTTGTTAGTGGAGTAATTTTTATGCATTTTCCAAAATGTGAAAGCAGTTTCATTGGTTTGCTTACTGTTTTCTTAGTTTATAAAATTTACAAATATGGTTCATACTCAAGCCAAATTTCTGGTGCAGTGATTACATCTGGCTGTGTTCTGTGGGGCTTCTCGGTGGGCAGAAATCTCAAGGTAGCTGACTGTGGGTTCTTTTAAGTGCTGCAGTTGTTAACAATACTAGGGGGTTTTGTTGATATTGTTGTTTAGACTTCAAGAATGTATATTCATATGAGATAATACTGTATTTCCTTGGGGATTTTTATTATTTAAACCCCTGAAATATAAATCTGTTCTCTAATTTATTCACCATAAATATTCAATATACTATATTAAACTTTAAATTGCATTTTTCATGAATAAAAGTGTAGCAAGACTTTCCTTGAAGTTAACTCAGGATTTTCAGGAGCAGCGTGTGCTTAGGGCTTCTAACCTACAGGTCTTTTCTCTGTGCCATCTTTGTCAGTTCCAAGTACTTTTCTCGTATCATATGAAAGATCTTGGGTGACGTTACTCAGCAGTGAACTTTTAAGTCAGGAGGGCTCACACCAGAAGGTCATGGAAGTGGCTGAGCAGATCTGAGTCCTGCAAATTGCTCTCTCTGTTTTGAAATGTGGAGGAGATTCCAGAGACTAGCAGAGCCCTGGTGTGGGAGCAGTGGTTAAAAAGGCAGGTAGTGACGACCTTGTCAAATGTTGGCCTTTTAGCCTGATGTACACCTCCCAAGCAGAATAATGAAAAGGTATTTCAGTAATGCAGAGCATAAAAGTAATGCTCATCAGCGTGGCACTGGCACGGGGAACAAGAGCTTTAGATTAAAGTGAATTCCATTTCCTCAAAACCAGTCTGTAGTTTCAATTAACAGAAGGCATCAGTTTTGATTTGCTTTTGTAATCCACTGAAGCTGTGGTTTCAGAATGTCGCCACTTTGCCAAGTACTTCACAAGCAGGAGGCTTCTGAGGAATTTTCAGTCTCAGTACTGAGGTAATACAGTCCCGCCCCTGTTTTTAATTTTTTACTGCTAAGTATCCCAGTGGAGGGGGGTGGGGGGAGGAAGTTCCCCGTCATACTGAAATACATAAATACTGTCCCAGGGATGAAATACCAGGTGCCAAGGTGAAACGCTTTTTTTTGTGGTGTAGGGTTTGGTTTTTTTTTTCTTTGTGCAGTAGAAACTGCTGGACAGAAGCCTGGCAAATCAAACAGAAATGAGAAGTAGTTTCAGCTGTTGATGAGGTTCATTGTTACAACTGTGAAGATAAATAGAATTCATTTTTGATGTTATGTACCCATTAGAGTGATCCTGTTCTGGAGGACACGTTTAGCAGAGTGTGTCATTGCGTCCTCGGCATTGGGAACTTCTGCGAAACTTTGTAGGACAAGCTGGTTGCAGTAGTGTTGTCTGCCTTTAAAACACTATGAACCATGAATCATTAAGGACAACACTTCCAACACTTCATCTCACTGAAACCTTTTCCTTTTTTTTTTTTTTTTTTAGGAGTTTATTTTGAGAAGGTCTTAAAGAGTTCAGACACTTCCTTGTGGGTGAGAAATATTCAAATGTACTTATCTGGGATTGTGTTGACTTTACTTGGTGTGTACGTGTCAGATGGAGCCCAAGTTCTTGAGAAAGGGTTTTTCTACGGCTATACATACTACGTCTGGTTTGTCATCTGTAAGTATCTTGTGGTTTTAGGGTCTTGTCACATTGTTTTGCTTTTTTAACTATGATATAACTGATTGCAGAAAGCTACAAATTCAGTCCGACACCATTTTTTTACTGTGTTTTGAGGGATTTTATTTAAAAGATTACTTTTCTTGGAAATTATTCACTTTTCAATTTAAAATTGTGCTGAAACAACAGTCTAAATAAGAGAGCAATGAGTAGATCATCTTTAAATGAGTCTTATCCACTGGATGCCACGTGGACATCCCATTTTGCCGAGCATTGTGTTAAATTGCCCATTAGGATGACCAGACAAGGAGTACAGCAGTGAAGTACAATGCATCATTTCAAGAGTAACTTACTCCACCTTTACTAACAGAAGCATGTTATCTGCTTTCCAGTTCTCGCTAGCGTTGGTGGCCTCTACACTTCGGTGGTTGTTAAGTACACAGATAACATTATGAAAGGCTTTTCTGCAGCAGCGGCCATTGTTCTTTCTACTGTGGCATCAGTCATCCTCTTTGGCCTCCAGATAAGTAAGTGCCTTTCTGCCGTTGATTTGACTGTACACGTGCGCTTCCTTCCTGGCTAGTAGGCTGTGTGCAGTTTGTACCAGAGCGATCATTTATGCCTTCTTCTGGTTTTAACTTCGTCTTCTCCACGATGCCTACGCACCAATGCATCGTCCCTGTTGCATAATGTAGGGTGCCTGATGACCCTGTGCTTTCACAGGCATGCATGGTTTGGTCTTCAGATGCATCCTACAGCCTCCGACAGAAAGGTTCTTCCCATTTTAAACAGCTTACGACTTTATACAGCTTCATTCATCGATCACTTTCTGATGTGGTTTAGTGGGTGATATAGCTGTTTATCTGAGACTGCTGTTGATAAGTTATCATTTCTTGTTGGTTTCGGTATAGCCAGTGCCGAATTAATTCCTCAGCTATTTCTGCAAGGGCTTTACACATCCCTGTGAAGTTACACCTCCTTCTGTGTTAACTTTTACCTTCCCCAGTTGCGGGGGACACCACCATGTGAGAGTGAGTCAGATAGCAGCTGGGGTCATGCGTAACTGATGTGGTGGAAGTTTTTGAGAGGAAACAGCAGATTGCTTTGGGCTGTTCTGCAACTACAAAGGATATTCTCCCTGATCAAGTCTGTGTCTGATACTGTACTCAGTTGCTCCTGCTCAGTCCTTCACTGTTTAGTTTTGGGTATTTTTTTACTTTCTTATCATAATCCAAAGATGGTATGGTGTAATGGTGGAAAAACTAGCTTTCTGATGAAACTAGAGAGATGGAACTTCAGGAGAGTTTGCATAAGAAGAAAATCATCAGTGTCTGGCTGAAAAAAAGCACCTTAAAGCAAGTGATGAAAAACACAGCTAGTTTTAAAAACTCACTTGAGCAAGATATGTTCTTGATGGTTGACACAAATCGGACCTGGACTGGTGATCTTTCCGTGAAAGCTTTATGAATAGTGTTTCCTAACCCTGTCTAGATATGGAAAGGCAAACAAAATGTCTTATTACAGGCTACTCTATCATAGACACAGTCTTTACCATTAAGTTTATTGTAACTCAGGCCTGTAGATGGCATGTAGAACTGCAGATGTTTCACACTTGCTTTCCTGACCATCACCGTGTTCTCGGTGATATGAGACTAACTGAAATGGTGTGGGGGTTGTAAATACTCAAGTGTTCTCAGTGACAGAGGATGAGTCTAGATTGCGTGCATTATTAACAGCTTCTTGGTCCTGTTTGGTTTTGAGTGATTTTAAATTATGATGGTATCTGAATGGCTGTGTATTATATAGCTTAGTCTTCTGCAGGTTTCTTCTTCTACAGAGGTGTTTATTTAAGCTGTTTTGTCTCCTTTCAGCTGTTACCTTCTCCCTGGGTGCTCTCCTGGTGTGTGTTTCTATTTACCTCTATGGATTACCTCGACAAGACACCACAAAAATCCAGCCATCAGAGACTAAGAGCTCAAAAGAAAGACTTGCTACTGTGTGACACTGTGCATAAAAATGGACAGACAGACAAAATGGACTTTAAAATGAACTGCATTTTTAAAAAAATAGCCTTAAGCTAGTTAGTCATGAAATGATTTAAGTGGGATAGACTAAAAGCAGAAGTTAGTTCTGTTTTACACGTGGAGTTTCCAGTGGCTGATGCAGAGGCTGTGGTATGGCTGAGGAGCTGGATGGGTCTTTTATTGGAGGTGTTTGTCACTCACATCGAACACTGAAGAGTCCCATTGACAAGGAGAGCAGAATGAAGGAACTGAACACTCAGTTGTATATAATGTACATAAATGGGAGGGAAATCAGGTCTTTGTGTATTTGATAAACTGTCTTGCCCTTTGAGGGCAGAAAAGCCCAAACGCTTCATAAAAATCTATTAAAAAGAGCAATTACTGCCTTAATTACTACTACAACTACTCTTAAACTAGTTGGCAATTGCAGTTTGATAAATGAAAAATTTCTCTTCTAGATGATATGCAGATGACGACACGATTCTACCAGGAATAACTGTGCTTTGGGCACCATTTACCTAGAAGTGCTTAGACATAGTGCTTGCTCTTCGTTGTACAAAGTCAGAAAGACTGGTGGTTCTCTTAGGTTGCAGATATTCTTTCACTTTTCAAATGTTTTTTTATACCTGCTGTAGCTGGCAAAGGAATCTTCTGTTCAGTTGTGTTTTGTCAAACTCTAGTTGTACAGGGAAAGGTTCGTACGTGTTCCTGTGTCCCTGACTGAAGTACGAATGAGTTAGTGTCAGACTAGGAAATTTTTATCTGTACATCTTCTCTCTAAACCATTTTGTGCATACAGAGTGATGCTTGAAGAGAGTCCCCGTTGTGCATGTTAGGCTTTGATTTAATTTATGAGCGACAACTGTATAATTTCAACCAACTCGATCATTTTCTGAGGCCTCACTCAGTTCAACCTTTCCAGAACTGAGGGAAAAACTGACTTTGGTGCAACTTAGTTGCATTCAAAGTGAAGTAAAAAATGTGACTAAGTTTGTATCCTGGTTAGATTCCTTCAGACATGAGTCAACCAGCTGCATTTTACTTGAAAGCGAAGTGGGGCGTACTCAACACAGCAGTCACAAACACGCTTAAATTCTGTTCCAGTGGGAGAGGATGCTTCTCTTTGGCGGCACGCTGTTCTAGATGGACAGAACAGCTGGCAAAAGGCAAAGTGCCACGCTGGTGAGCGCAGGCTTTGGTGATGGTGGGCACGGTCAGATATTCCAGAGGCTGAAGCAGCCACCTGCGCTACCTTCCTTCCCTGTGATGCTCCACATCTCTTCAGCAGTGAGACGGTTCAGCGTCAAACGGCACCGGCCCTGTCTGACCGCCCGTGTGGTGCTGAGGGAGCGCGGCGGTTCCTGTTCCACCAGCCGGGCAGCGAACCCTCTTCTCCCTGGTCATCACATCAGCGTGACAGAGGAATGGGTGAGGAACGGGATGTGGCAGTTGGGCTTGGCTAACGTTACTGAAGGGGACTGCGGTAAAACACAGGAAAAAATTCTCTGGCGTGGTGTAACCCAGTTTGTTACAATATATGGCGCACCTGTAGCTGTTGTACCATTAGGTCTAAGTACACAATAGCGACTGCGGAAGGGGAGAACTTTGATTGCTTAGGGCAGTACAGTTTGTACCACTTCCTCCACCAAAAGGGTGTTATATTTACATGGCAAATACAGAGCAGTTCTCTTTTATGGGAAATACCAGGTAGGTTAGTGTCTTGAGTACATGACTCCTACCAAGTGCCTGGGAGAAAGCGATTGTGACAGCCCTGGCCTCCAGCTGGGCGTGCCATCATGCATGGTCTTCTGCAGGGGGTATGGTGGAGTGTGCAAACCTCCAAGAGCAGGCTGAGTTTCCAGATGGCATTAGCAATGACACACAGGAGAGTATTTATATTCTCTTGAAAAAAATCCTTTTACTAAGAGATGTGACTTTACGTTGCATACAGCCTCATTACATTTGAGTTACGGGTGTAATGCCAAGAAGTTTCATTCCGCTGGCTAGAACCAAGCGTGCAGCTCGAAAGAGACAGAGCCTCGCCTGGAAAACAAGAACAGCTGTCAGCTTACGGTACTGCTACGGAATAGCGTGTGTTCTTAGGACAGCAGTCAGGAGTAGCCCATTGGAGGGGAGAACGCCGCGCGCCTGCTGTCCCCATGCAGAGCGCTGGGATTTGGACCCACACGTAACCCGAGCAGTGAGTAACACAGCGATGCTGGCAGGATTCACACCAGCTGTTGACAGCCCATTGCAGTGTCAACAGGGGGACACTTCTGTCAACAAAGGGAAACTGGAAAGGGGTGCCCAGCCCAGTCAAGCACCCTCAGGGCACAGAACCAGAGGAGATGATGCCTGCAAAACAGCTAGCGATGACTAAAAAGTGAAAATCTTTCTGGTACCACAGGCTGTTACAACCTGAGTATCCCTCCGCTCACTGTGCCTCGGTTACAGGCTGTCAAGCAACTACAGGCTGCTTTGAAAATTCTGCTCTTTCTTCTATAAGATGTAGATGTCTTAGCTACTACACAGCTGGCTGTTTGGAAAGGGCTCCATCAGCCTTGCTCCAAAAAATTAGTTCCTGAAAGCTGTTAGATGATAAGATATTTAGAAATATTTTTTTACAGGGTGAAGAACTGAAATTTTCTTTGTAGCTTGGACTGCCTTAGTCCATTTTCGAAGGCAGGAATACTTGCAGCATCTAAGCTCCAATACTGAGTGCAGCTCCATCAATTCCACCACATTTTTTTTCCCCCTCAACACTTAAATGTGATTTCCCACAACAGTCAGATATGTAATTTCTTTTGAAACAGATGAAAGAGAAAATAAGAAAGGCAGTGTAATTAGTATATAATTTCCTGAGAAGTTAAGGGGTCAAACACTGCCTGGGAGATCAGCAGAAAATAATGTTCATGTGTTTGGAACTGCACATTAACAGCTGTCAGCCTCCGTGCTTTAGCTAGAAAGGCAACAGACAACCTGGGATATGTAGGTGGCAAGAGTGAGGAGACAGATTCGGTTACCTCCTAATTCTCTGTTTTCCCACGTAACCACTAAAAGAATCCATCAGAAATTAATGAGCAAGTTAAACGCTCAAATGTTTGCTTTTAAAAATTTCAGAGAGAAAGGCCATGAGAAGAAAAGGGGTCTGACTGGATTTGGAGCCGCTGTCCTTATAGAGCGTTCTTTTTTGGGAAGCTCAGGCAGAGCCTTCCAGAAGGCACAGCCGCAAACAGCCATCCCTGCCTTCTCAAGGCGGTGCCACCAGTGGGACAGCCTGCCCGCGGGTGCACATTCACCCCAGTGGTTCCGCAGCTGGGCTGGCAAAGCCCTCATGGATCATCCCCCCGGGCCGCCCCGCGCAGGCTCGTCCCAGCGCTGTGCCCTACCTGCGCTAGTTCAGGGGCGCTGGCTTTCACAGGGAGGGTTTTATGTGCCACGGCCGCAAGATGGCTGAAATGGAAAACATGGTGAGAATGGCGAGAATAAGCAGGTCTTTTATCAAGAGCAGCGCTCTGGGCCACAGAAAGCAGCAGAACTGGAAGAGCCACAACTGCAGCATGCCAGAGACTTATTTCCGTGAGCCTCTTTCACCTGGCTGAGGGAGGACACGGTTTTCTGTAGCCTGCATGTTGTCAGGGCATGCCATCAACAACTTCATGCTTGTAAAATAGCCCCAAAACAATCTCCACTCCCCCCCAAAAAAATAAAACCCGGAATTGGTCTGGAAAGATCCTCCAGACTGCCCTGTCATTCCCAAGGTGCATGATTCCTTATACAATTTTCCCTAACTTGTTCAAGCCCTCCCTCTACACAGGCTCCACAGCTTCCTCCAGCAGACGTACTCCACTGTCACTGTGCCGTTAAACTCAACACGTCCCTGTGGAGGACCCATTACACACTACGACTTGCAGTAATAACATGCTTTGTCCATCTCAATGCAGAGGCTGAGATCAGTGGTTAAAAGGGGTCTGGACAAAATTTCCTAGTTGAAATTTTGAGGGCATATTATCAGGTCAAATCTTCTCTTATGTAAGTCTAGTGTGATTTTGGGCTCAGGCACTGCATTACAGCCAAGTGATTGTTTTTTCTTAAAAGCAGTTAGTTTCTGAGGAGGCTTCTGGCTCCTTTGCTCCTGGTTCCAACATCAATCTCTACTATTTATTATATTATTTACTATCCTACTTTATACCTTTCCTGCTCCAGAGAAACTCTCCCAGAAATTTACATCTTCCCACTATTTTTACTCTTCAAAGCAGTGCAGATGCGAGGGCTGCAAAAGCCAGCTCAGGAAGGCCTGTCCTTACCAGAGACGGACACCAGTATCAGCAATCATCTTACCTAAGCGTGAGGAGGTAGCTGACAATGTGCTTGGGTTGCAGATCCTGAGAAGATCTATACAGCACCTCATCATACCTGTGAAGAAAGAAAAGGACTGTCTGGTGTTAAAAGTAGTAGGAAGGTATACTTAAGATATAAGGCTCATCAGACCTTCTTACATCAGAACACACACACAACCACAACTGCAAAATTAACAAAAATAGTCTTCTGAACCAGACCTAAGCTGTGTGATTAGCACACAATTGACTATTTCTTCCCCGTTCACTTATTGAAGGAGATGATTGCTTCTGCTCCTCATCATGCACACACTGTAGATGGCAGAGCTCTGAGAGGCTCTAGCAAAGAGAACACAAGAGCTATATTTGCTCCCAGAACATTAGGTCTGGTTTTACATTTCAACACTAATTGTAAGTTCCTAGGAGCAAACAACACATACTAAATAACCAAGGCAGTCAAAACAGTCCTTTAGAGGATGTTGCCTTTAGTAAATGCAGCTCAGAATGTTAAGCTGCTAAAGGGAATCTTGTAACTTTCGAAAAGACAAAAACAAAGTGGGTTTACATAATCCTGGAATAAAACTGACTTAAGTAAGACAGTATTAAACTGGATAATACAGGCAGAGTCAGAGAGATCCGTATTTTTAATTCATGTGTTCTGCTCTTCACTTGTGCACAACCTCTTTTTCACAGCCTGCAACAAGCTACCAACACCTCTGCAGCTGAACAGATTTCAAAGTGGACCTCCCGGTCTTGGCACATCAACCAGGCCCATCCTCCCCAGTATGCCCAAGCCCAACTTCCCGGGGATCTCCCTCCTTTCAAAGCAAGCTGCAGGAGAACTGGGGAGCAAGCTCTGATAATGAGGGCTCAGTGGTCACGTAAAGCTGTAGCACCAGGGAGGGAGGTGCTCCCGATTCCCTTGGTGCGTAAGCTACAAAAGCATCTCTTCCACACGTTCAGCAGCCCATCCCAGCCGGCACGCCCCAGGCAGCTGCTGCTCAGGGAGGGAAGGTCGCTGGCTTTATACCACTGCGCAACAGCTGTGAGAGAGACGAAACCTGGGGAACCTCTGCCTTGTCTCGAGGACAACACAGATACCAGCAGATATTGGCCCCTCGAGACAGCAGCGTCGGTAGGTACAGAAAAACCACTAATAATTTAACAAGCACCATTAAACAGCCACTGATAAAGCTTCATGAAGCAAGAAAGTTGGTATCAAATGAAGCTGCCTTCTTTTGATAACAACTTTGTTGCTTCATGAAGCTGCCATTTCAGTGTTGGCCTACAACTTGTCAGATTATTTTATCAGTTAATTAAGTCCACTTTTTCAGGGATATACATGCTACTTTACTATTCATTAGGCTGAAAGTTAATGGTATTTGGAACTGGTCAGCTAATTTTAAGGGCAAATGTTTGGTAGCTTTTCAAACAGCAGAAGCAGAGCCATGGGAAGTGAGCTTATGACAGCTCAGGAGTGTTTATTACGGCAGCTTTCCAAGAAGAATCTACTCATGGCAACTCACAAGGAGGACTGAACAGTAATTGTTATTCCTGAAATTATGGCATGTTTAAACATGAGTTTGTTAGCCACTGAGTGCTTGGTCTAATGGATGATGTAAATACTGCTTTCTGATGGAAGTAAAGGCCCCAAGCGATGTCTCATACGGATTCCATATGGTGCCTGGCCAGATTCGAAGGTCTTTGCAACAAACAGACCTGAAGCTCTGTAAAAGCAAGAGCCCTGCAGTGGAGCAACCACCTCTGTTTGAAAATGGGACACAAGCTGAGGATCGAGTGATCCCTGCTGATCAACCTGAAATACATTAACCCTGCCAGTTTTCACACATAAGACAGGCAGCTATACACTAATCTGATAAAAACCAAGAAACAACCCCCAAGTTTTTTGTGAAATACAATTGCACTGGATAAATAAAAACACTACTGGTCTTATTTAGAGTGCTGGCTGATCTCGGTGTTACTCAAGAGAGCATGCAGCATGTGATACACTGCAGGCAGACCTCTTGAGGCTGTTCCAGTTAACAGCAGGACTCTGCAGCTTACAGCTGCAGGGCTGTAAGGAGCCACTGGGACTCTGGCATGACTTTTGGAAGTCCAAATTTTAAACAGATGCCCTCAGGAAGACCTTAGTGTGGCCCAGGGCATTAACTCTCTGGCACTGTGCAGTGCGCAATGCAGTACATAGGACCTCTCACTAGGAATTCTGAAAGCCTGTATTACTTCCAGCTCCATCATTGGCTGTGCAACATGGACAACTCCCTTGTCTCTGTATTTTAATTACACGGCTATGAAATAGTGAAACTGCTTAACTTTATGACTGAACTAATGAAGAGCATTACTGCTATTAACAGGTATTAGTTGTGCACGTTCAGTAGCTCTGAAAGATGCTGAGCCTCCATTTCACCTTACCCAGGAGCAGTTCCTCTCCCCTTTCCCACATGACAAAAATAGAACAAGAGAGGCCAAGCAAATCTGCAGCTAATATTTATATAGAGCCTAGCCTATTTTTGTGAAGACAAGAAATAATTAAGGGGCTCACGTACACAGAGTATGTTCCAAATACTGCTTTTTCCCTCATATGGCTTCTGAAGTCCATGAAAATTTCAAGTGAGGGGTACTGTTGCAATCTGTACAACCCAACAGACAAGCCATTGCCTGAAATAGCCATTATTCTTCTATGATCATGCAGCCTGTGCCTGCTCAACAGGTTGCCAAGCAAATCCAAAGCTTATTTTAAGAGAACTGGTATTTGGAAAGAAAACTAGACAAACCTGAGAAGATGCTGAAGAACAGAGATGGCATCTGGCTCTTGCAAGCACGCCACATTAATGTCAGTTAGCTGCACTTTCCCATGCATCTGTTCTAAACTAAAACATAAGCATGAAAAACAAAAGTCGGATGAAAAACTCTTGTTAGCAAAGCTGAAGGGGAGAAAAAAAAAAAAAGTAATTTGTGTTTTCAAGAAAAAAGGGTATGTCTATTCTTCTCAAGCTGAATGGAAACTGAGACAGACTACCTGACTTTAACCAAGACAAAAAAATTAAAATCTGTGCTATTGATTCAGTATCAACAGGATTAGAGATATGTATGGACAACAGGTCCAGAAGCTGATGCTAAAAGGATGAGTGAGGTAGTAAATATCCTAGTAAAGGTACCCTAGTACCATCAATACCTAGATGACAAGGGAGTACAAGAGAAACAGACTACAGAAAGGGATCAGGCTTGCACACTCCCCCTGAATACCATCTCCTATCACCGCTGCCTCAGACAGAACACCAGGCTGGTACCGAACTTTGGCCCAATCCAGGAAGGTATCTTACATGCATTTATGAAAACAGGTATCGATGTCTGCATTGGAAGTGTTCTGACAAATCACTATAATTGACAGAACTATTCAAACTGGACCATTCTGAAGCTCTTTTAAAAAAATAATTAAACATGTCAGGTATTTGACCTGAGTCAACAGGAAGGGGTCTGCTTTTAACCTTGGTTACCAACAGTGGCAAATAACAGAATGTTAAAAAAGCCCCGCTAACTACAGCAGCAGCAAAAAAGTCTTAAGTTCTGTGATTTGGTATATTTTACAAGTATGGGCATTTTGGGTTTTACATCAGTTTCCTTAATCCTAGGGCCACTGTTCTTCATCACCGACACCAACCACAGAGAGGCTGTTCCTAGACCTGAGGAAGTACAGGAACAGTTAGGCAGCCCTGTGGAAATGAGGTGAAAATTTCATTTTAATTGTCTTGCTCCTCTGGGAAGTCTCAGTGATTCCTATCGTGAACTCATACCTCTGCTAAAAAAGTGAATGTGTGTCATATTTAAGGAAGGAGTTAACACTACTACTTAACAAAGCAGTTAAGTTAATAAAGTTAAAATACATGTCAAACTGTACTTCTGCATTCAAATGCTCCTCTTACCTATGGAGTCTGGCATGAGTGTACTGCAAGAACACGCCTGTATCTCCACGACTTTGAAGAGCTCGATCCCAGCTAAACTGATAGTCAGATGACAGAAGGCCTCGGAAGTCCTGGAACAATAAATTAATGTCACGTAGATATGGCTCTCCATCTCAATTTGTAACTTTTCACAGAAGATGCAGACACCTCAAGAGGTAGCTCAGACTCACCTGAATTATTAGTGCCGCAAGACCAACTTTCTCTGCTGTTTCCATAGGGTTTTCTGTCTCTTTGGTTGCTGAAGAGAAACAGAAAAAATGAAATCATAAGTCCACAGTAGTGTGACAGCTCCCTTGCTCAGACCTGGACATGCCAATAAAACAGCAGATATTCATTAACTGTGAACTAGCAATATGGAAACTGTCAGGACGCATGCAGCAAGAAGTCCAGGATAGAAATTTTTCTTAAAAGTTGAGCTACAGCTGTTTCAGATGGTCTTTTTTCCACCTCCCCTGCTACCCTGTATAACACAGATTTTAAGGTCAGAGTAGTTTATTACAACACGCTAGATAGACTACGCTAAATTGCTCTTCACAATTCAGACAGCCAATCTAGAGATCAGGAAGAGAATGACAGAACAATTCAGATTTTGTTTAAAAACTGGTAAAAAAACCTCCAAGTGATATGGAGGCATAAAGAGTCAAAGAAAATTTGTTCTGAGGGCTAATGAGGCATTTGGAAGAGAATCTGAACTGAGAGAATCACAGAACGATTTGGGTTGGAAGAGGGACCTTTAAAGATCATCCAGTCCAACTCCCCTGCCACTGGCAGAGACATCTTCAACTAGATCAAGTTACTCAAACCCCATCTAACCTGGCCTTGAACACCTCCAGGGATGGGGCATCCACAGCTTCTCTGGGCAACCTGTGCCACTGTCTCACCCTTCCCAGTGTAAAAAATGTCTTCCTTCCAATCTAAACCTATTCTCTTTCAGTTTAAACCCGCTGTCCCTTGTCCAGTCGCTACAGGCCCTGGTAGAAAGTTTTTCTCTGTCTTTCTTACAAGCTCTCTTTATATAATGAAAGGCTACAACACCACCTCCCCAGAGCCTTCCTCAGCATAAGCAACCCCAACTCTCTCAGCCTTTCTTCACGGGAGAGGTGTTCCAGCCCTCTGAGAATTTTTGTGGCCCTCCTCTGGACCCACTCTAACAGGTCCATGTCTTTCTTGTCCTGGGGACCCCAGAGTTGGATGCAGTACTCCTGGAGAGCAGAGCAGAGGAGCAGAATCACCTCCCTTGACCTGCTGGCCACACTTCCTTTTATCCAGCCTAGGATACAGTCGGCTTTCAGAGCTGCAAGCGCACTTTGCCAGCTCACGTCCAATTTTTCATCCACCAGCACCCCAAGTCGCTGTCTGGAGGGCTGCTCTGAATCCATTCATCCCCCAGTTTGTACCGATACCAGTGATTGCCCTGACCCAGGTGCAGGACCTTGCGCTTGGCCCTGTTGAACTTCACGAGGTTTGCACGGGCCCACTCCTCAAGCCTGTCCAGGTCCCTCTGGCAAATCAACTGCACCACTCAGCTTGGTGTCGCCTGCAGACCTGCTGAGGGTGTGCTCAATCCCACTGTCTATGTCACTGATGAAGATATTAAATAGTATTGGTCCCACTATGGACCCTTGAGGGACACCACTTGTTACTGGTTTCCACCCTGGACACTGAGCCACTGACATACAATTCTTTGGACGTGGCCATCCAGCCAATTCTTTATCCATCTAACAGTCCATCCATTAAATCCATCTCTTTCCAATTTAGAGGTAAGAATGTTGTAGGGGACCGTATCAAAGGCCTTACAAAGTCCAGGCAGATGACATCTGTAGTTCTTCCCTTGCCCGCTGATGCAGTCACTCCATCAGAGAAGGACACTAGATTAGTCAGGCACGATTTGCCCTTCTCCCTGGGTAGACATGACAAGAACCTCTCCAAAGCTCCTCTAACTAAATACTGAACTTAAGTCTATCCTTACGAAACCTAATTAAGCTGGAGGAGTCGAAGAGAGAAGGCACTTACAACAGCTGCAGAGACGTGTCTGCAAAGCTATTTCCAGCTTTCTCACAACTCAACTAATAATTCTTCAGCAGATAAGCAGCATGCTGTTCTGTACAGAAATTCAGCAAAGGGCCTCTTTCATTCCCCGTCTCACAGGGAAGTTCACAGGGCCAAGCTGGTGCTCCAGTGCATCAGAAGTACAGTAAACTGCCTACATAACAGCACTCTAGATTCTGGATCTTCTGGGAAATCAATTACTTACGTTTGGACCCAGAACCTTGCCTAGTAAGAAGGTGATGCTTTTGACAAACCTAACGCTTTCTATTTTTAAACTCAGATCACAGTGCGCTCTATCAGGGTCTCCTCTTTCTGTCTGTCTCTACCGGAAAGAAAGAAGGATTGTTATCATAGTCTTTTACAAGGCAAATATGTTCCACTTTAGCAAGGGCCGAGTGCAATTTTTTTTCATGGAATATATAATCTATTAAATTTGCAGAATTCAGCTTAAGATTTCATGTCCCAGATGATCTCCCACTAACAGAAGAATACGGAGAATGCAGCTGTTCTTTTAAGGCACCACTTAAGGTGCACCAGTTCTGCAGTACAGTTTTAGTACATTTAATTTCTGTCTTTTGCTTTGCTATTTCTTTGTGCCAGGGTCAGCAAAGCCAACTGAGACAACTTTGAGTAGTACATCCTACTCATACCTTTGCTATTTACAAAATTCAGAAAGGACTAAGCTTGAAAAGTGTGGGGATAGTTGAGAAGTCTCTGACTGGCTATTCATTCAAAGACAAATATGTTTAGATTATATTATTACATTTCATATCTGAGATTTGTTTCAAAACAGAACAACTGCCTCAGAATTCAGGCTTTTGTTTAAATGCTTGTTGAGACACAGACAAAGCTATCTAAAAGAAAATAAAGTGGCAAAAGAAATAGGCATCATACAGAAGATTTACCTGGACAGCAGGATTCATGGAGACGAACAGAAAGAAAAAAGATGCCAATAACGGAAACGTAAATAGTGGAAGAACTGTGTACAGCTAATAGAAATGAAAGAGTTTATACAAAGGCATTTAACTAACCAGCTCCAAGCTCCACACAGGCACGATTTTTAAAACTAGCACTGGTTCTTAAGATGCCCAGCTCCCAAAATACTTTCAATGACAGTGAGGCATTTTGATGCCACACAAAAGTTTGTAATACCTTTCACTGTGTATCCAAACACTTTTCAAACATTGAAGACATTGCTATGAGTCAGGGATTTAAGAGTTCTAATTTAGGAAAGGGGAAGTGAGGGACGAATTCAAATATAAGGGGGGAAATTTCTAGAAGCTCAGGTAGGATTTAGGATCTAATGAATGAACTCTGGGTAATGCTGCACTGCCAGCAATACATTACTACTTTTAGCTGTTCTGCCTGCTGCTTGTGCAATGGAACATGGGTCTGTGCTTCTGCTGTGTCAGTCCAGTCCAGCATAAAAGTTTCCTTTGCAGTCAGCTAATACTAACTTTAAACTGAAGCTCTAAGGTCCGTTCCTCTCTGCAGTAGAACTAGTCTGAATTGAGTGTCACCCTTCTATCATTCTGCCTGCCACCCCCCACCCCCTTTGCCTGGTCCACTCTACAAGCAAAATTATCTGGATTAAAAAAAGAACTGAGGCAGAGCAAGGAAGGTGCACTTTACTTAACCGGCTCAGTTCATTGATTCGATTCAGCAAGTAACCAGAAAGCACAAGAGGGGGCAGCATCTCACTGGGAACTGCTTGGATCTTCACTGCATCGAGAGGAACCAGCTCTCCAGCCCCAGCCCGAGGTGCAGGCAAAGGTCCCCTCTCAGCAGACCTGCAGCAGAGCAGTGACCCGGGGGCTCTGGAAACAGGTACGAGGCTGGGAGAATGACAGGGCAGTTGCACACAACCTACAGTCAATTTTGCCAGACAAAACTGTAAGAGTTACAAATCCTTTGGATGAAATCTGACTGTTCCCTGAACTCTGGCCGCAGCCCCACTATTGACTAGTTCCTTCCTCCAGAAAAAACAGCTGCTGTCCCCCAAAGGCAGGTACTTCCTTCCCAGTGCAAAAGCATGATGAATTAGTTTCACTCAATGTTAAAATTTGCAAATCTGTAATTCAGGGAAGTTCACAGAGTTGCAAAGGATTATTTTAACATTGTTTATGTTATGGGAGATACAGAAAATGCACAGATCAGAGCATATCACTGTGATATCACTGATCCAGGGAAAAGTGAAGGGTAGAAAAGATGACAAAATTTTGATCAACACAGAGCATCAAAAGAAATTAATAAGACCTGAAAAAGCTAACTTTTTGCGGAAGCCATGTTTTGTAACATCCTTGAGCGAACTTCATTTAAAACGTCTTCCAGGAAAATTACTTCTCCTCTCCGAGTCTTCATCCCTTGAACTAGACCAAAAGACACATGCTGGCACCTGTGTTGAAAAGCAGCAGGACCTAAGATTACATTTTAATCAAGAGAAATGTTTGCAGTGTTTGTTCAGAGCTGGATTCTCTACCAGGAAACAGCAGTAACAGCTGAATAAATAGTGCTCCAACGTGGGAAGCTTGGTGATATAATCAGAAACTCTCATTTCAGCAACCAAAGCTCCATACTTATATAATGGGAAAATTATGATCAGAATTATGATAACCTGGTCATTTGAGCGCTCTTGGGAACCTCTCTCGCTACTAGCTTTAGTTCAGAGGACTCAATGCAGTAAATTGCAATAAATTGAGGAGAGGCAAGAGGTAGACAGATCAAATTACAGTGGCAACACAGATCTGTTAATAAGATTAGAAAGGGCGTCATAATAATTCTGTTGTGGCCACATTAAACTAAAAGTGTAATTAATCATTGCTAATAATAAAACATTCATTGCTTCTGCTCACAATAATCCTAAACATTATTCTGGATCCATAACCTAAGTTAATTTTAGTGCAACTTTCGGCACTGTGAAAGGAGGCAGACTAAAATTCCTGAAGGCTAAAATCCTGTATTTAACCACAAAAGACAGGCAGTCTATCAGAGAGGAATATAATTTAGTCTGCAGATCCATTATTGACCTTTGCTGAGACTGCTAACAAGATTGGTAATTACAATGAATAACAGCAGGGATACATTTCCCTGCAACAGATATTTCAAACCTGAGGCACGATTTAAACTCAGATTCAGATCTCTCCTTAAAGATCATACTTCAAGAAGTAATCGTTTAACATATGACCACACCATATCCCAGAAGCTATGCCATAAAGTCTCTCCCCTTTTCCATATCAAGCAGTTATGAAAAACCTGTTAAATGAGAGACATGGCTGTTTTTCACATCCGACACACATGGCGATGTCTCTACTTGCAAATAAAGCAGACCAGCAGAGGCGGACAGATAGAATGAAAAGGTTGGTGCCGAGGACCTGAGGCCCACATTTGCACAGAATTCTGGAAGTTTGTTTTCTTATTTTTTCCTCCTTATTGAACTAACATTAGTTGGATCTTACAGGCCAAATGTCTGGAATTCACTAGTTGCACACCAGCACCACACCTTCTAGCTTAGCTTTGTCTAAAATGCGTACATGATGTGTAGGTGGGCACAATCAGGAGTTTCTCTTCAAAAGAGCACTCTACTGAAATTCCAATGTACATATTACCCATTCTTTTAAATAAGTATTTAAGACTCATAAATACATACCTTTCTGCCCAGTCATAACCCATGAGCTTCAGTATTTGGAATAAATGTTGAAAGTGATTACTTTGACTTTTATCTGTCTAAGGAATAGAATTGGTGTGTATCAGAAAACATTCCAAGTTTGATAAAGACTAGCTTTTAACACACAAACACACACCACCACAGATACTGTACCAGTAACTCGTTGCAAACAGAATTAAGACCTATAGAGACAGGTAAGACTGTCCAGGTAAGAGC
Source organism: Falco biarmicus (assembly GCF_023638135.1). Taxonomy (NCBI): domain Eukaryota; kingdom Metazoa; phylum Chordata; class Aves; order Falconiformes; family Falconidae; genus Falco; species Falco biarmicus. The sequence goes on along the minus strand of NC_079293.1, from coordinate 5,674,140 downwards.
TGGAATCTATGACAGTGGGATTTTGCATCTTGGTAGAAAAAGTAATCTACCTTTTCAAAAATGATTATTCCTACCTAGGTCATGAAGACAAAGCCATGAAGTGAAATGAAACCTCGACATTCTTTAGTTTCACATAACCTACAAACTGCCCATCAAACAAAATACCTCCATTTTCACTTCAGAAACTTGATGCTCTTGTTATATTCCCATGTTTTACATCACCAAACTTTAAGGTTCCTTTGGCTTAGAAACAACGCCTCTAAGATTTCTGTCTTCAGAATCCACTAGTTTCTATTGTCTCCAGTGTGATTTGTAAAGTTTTACATCATGCATGATTAAAGAAAAAGGTACAATCACATTTTCATATTAATGATGCATTTTGTGCTCTCTTTCACCTTTCCTATGACTTAAAGCAGTTTCTGACAGCAGTTTATAGCTAACAATGATCTTTAGATGTGTTTCTAGCTAAAGCTGTTGCATGAAGTTCACTTTCCTACCTAGTCGCTTTGACTACATCACTCAAGACTACTTTATCCCTCCTTAAAAAACACCGCAGTGATAACCAAATAACCACTATTTCCTTATTTGTTTGGCATTCCAAGACAGGGAGTGAGCAGTGAGTGAAGTGCTTATCTGTGTGTTTTCTCAGCTCCCCCATTGCACGAAGCCTCCTCTTGCACCATTCCTCATAAACTGCTTCACTCCTTTACATCACCTCTGTCTGTGCCAATTCACAAGCAAGGCTGATAAATGGATAGCGGCGGTCAGCATTTCAAATAAGGCCTTGCAAGCTCTTTTCCACCTTACATAGAAGAGAAGCTCTCTGTATCTGTAACAAAGCCAGATCTCTCTTGCTAAAATATCTCACAATAAACTTTACAATGTTTAGGCTAAGGCCAGCTCATTGTACCAGCCAATGCTGCCTTGCTGTTTCCTCTGCTTCTCCCTAGGTCGGAATTTGTCTCTGATCTGTTTTACAAGAGATTATACATTCCATGACAGAAACTGGTTTGGTTTGGTTTTGTGTGCACAACCGCTGTCCCTCACCACCTGGACCATGAAACAGCATTTAAAAGCCTCTTTAAAGGACTGCAGTCTTTTGTGAGTAGATACTGTGACAAATCATGACAATACTCACTGACAAAAGACCCCAATCCTTCTGAACCTAATTGCTTCTTCATGACTGTTCAGGGAACAGAATTTTCAGCTAAAACTAAACCAAATGCCAGCTTAAGTTTCTAACTACTTGTCTCGACCAACATATATAGAAATATACAGAATAATATTTAAAATCATTAACAGAAAATAATCTAATAATAATCTAATAGCTTTTTTAAATAATCCTTTAGACTCCCACAGAAATTAGAACATGAAAAGCCAAGATAAGAGTATCTATCAGGCAGTACAAGCTGAATTCCAGGTTTCAGCTGGCCACCTGAAAATTAAACATCAACTCCTGTGGTTTTGGATGTGGTGTGATACTGCAAGAAGCATAACAATGAGCGTTTATTATGCTTGAACAATCCACATAACTAAAATGGCATGAAAACCAAATTTTTTAAAAAGGATGGAAATAAATATTAGGAGTACCACACAACTTCATCTTTGCTGGAAAGTAATACTCAAAACATGGACGTGTAAGTAGGTTAAAAAAGATGAACCTGCAGACATTACCATTTCACAAAACTACTTTTTTGTCATAGCTTCATAGGATGGCAAAAATAACACAAATGCTCAAAAAGAAGATACATACTATGAAGAATGGCAATTTTTTCCTTACAGGCCCCCAGATTAAACATGTCTAAGTGGTTAAAGGCTTTAAGGGGGAAGTCTGCAGTCTGACAGTGTGGATTATATTTAATTCTTCATGTATTAAAGCATTTTCATCTCCTGTTTGGAGTGCAACATCCAACTGAATCTTAGTATCTCTTTAATACTCATTCCACATTTTGAAATGTTTGGAGTATTTTGCTCTTATCACTGCATTTTTATGAAATAACTATGATTTTTTAAAAATATAAATTGGTGAATGCACTGCTTTACAGCATTACAACTAATAAACCAATTTAATGTTCGTTTAAACAAGTTGATCTGATGAAAATAAGATGATCGTACGAAGTAAGACTCAGGAGCCTCTAAATAATTTTATTGTAACAAGATCAGGATTCTGAAACACATTTGTATTTAATAATTAAAGACTAAAATCATCAGTGTTCTCACTTAAATCCATTAAGTCTTCCTACTGCTGGTAACGCTGACTAAAGTCCTAATCCACTACAAAGTACTGCCACAAAACAGCAGCAAAGCTCAGCAAGGCTGGCAGCTCCCTCATTAGGCTGTCTGTCCCACAGACTCTCCTAACAGTTTATGTTATTGCCCTCTCATTTTATGACCCAGTTTCTCAGCCCTCAGAAAGTCAGAAGTGATAAAAATACTAAACATGTCACCCAGAAAATATGCAGCCTTAGCAAGGCCTAGACAGGCTAATCTGTCATCTCCAACTTGAACGAGACACTGACTGTAACGGACTGTAACGGACACACTGATGGCATCACAGGCCAGTTTTGCTGCGTATCTGGAGTAGGAGCAGATCAAAGAGGCCCAGGCAAGGAAGTAAACAGTTCCTGGAGTTGAGCTATCAGCAGCCAGTCCACTCAGGACTATTGCTTCCACACGTGTTCACTCCATGAGTTTAACATTCAGCCCACATCCTAATTTGTGCAAATACCCACCCAACTATTTTCTTTCTTTCTACTTGTTCCTTCTCCCTTGGTCCCTACTATCTCATAGTATAACAAATATAAATAATTACCCGCCCACATGAAATACACAGAGGCATTCCTTAACTCCTTGCGTATTGCCCTTTCACAACCACACTGCTCTTCGATGCCAGTGAACCTACTATGTCCCAGTCAGTAGAGGCAAAAAAAATCTCCCAGCAATTCTCCCCAAAAACCACAACTAAAAAAATCCCTGTTCTATGACCACATGTGGGAATGGCATGCTACTGGAAACTTCCTGAAGACCAAAGATAAAAGGAGGCATGTGACTTAACTAAGTCCCACTTTACAATATCTGTATATTTAATTTTATGCTTACTGATCTCTCCCCCTCCCCTGAATCATGGTATTTGTAACATTACATTCACTTTTGAAGAAGCTGTACCAGAAAAGACATATGGGCATTACCAAACACATCACAAACAACATGCAGATTTTTTTCCGCTTATTAATTGACTTCACATAAAAGAGCATGGTTTTCAAACATTTTTTTTTCTAAATCTGGGAAACAGAAGATTTAGGAGCATTATGTGATATAACCTTGGTAACAGTACAGCAAAAAAGAGTTTCTCACAAGTGAGGAGATGATCCTGCCATTCGTTACTAATACTGCTGGAATTGTTAAAAAGCAAAATAATCAAACCAAAAAATACAAAAAGATCCCTGCCTGTAACTGCTTCATCCAGATTGATTAAGCAGGACTTTATGTGCAATTTCTACATAATGGAACTGAGGCATTGTTCAAAGCCATAAAAATTTACATTTCAGATAAGATATCAGGACTTTAGAGTACTCTTGGATTCATTTTAGACCATTAATTCCTCCATTTCTAAATTAACATTTTACAACCCTTTACAACACTAACAACTTTTCCTGATTTGTTTAAATATTAATTACAACATTTATAAAGCAATTACAATGTTAATTGAGTAAAAGTTCCTTTAAAATTAACTGCAATTAATTTTTATAACGGAGAGTAACTCCAGAGCTGATTTTTCAGCCATTCTGTGGGTCACGAACTGAAACGGAACCAAGAAACACTGCCACATTCAGGCACAGCTGCTGGGCAGTAAGGACATCTATTTAACTGCCAAAAATACCATATGCCAAAGTCATACTGCGAGCAAGAGGCCCCCTGGATTATTTGAGAGAGTCAGGCTCAAAAGTGTTCAGTGAATCTAGAATTACTTACCACATAAATCATAGTATCACAGCTATACTTATTCATTCGGTCTATAGCAGCAGCAAGATCTCTGAAAGAGACAACGAGAAACTATTTGGACTTTCCCTGAAACATACCTCATTAATTGCCTCTTAGCAAAATAACCTAATCATGCAGGGGAGAGGACTGCCTGATTAGAAGGATCCATGTATGTCTTACCAAAAAAGAGGAAATGTATACTTTGTTCATGACATGTTTGAAATGTTTTTTTAAACCACTAGCTATGAAAATTACTGAGGAAACAGTTCTTGCGCACAGAGGAAGCCTGGTCTCTGTTTGCCTGCTGGGGCAATCAATCAGCTGGGACTTGAGAGAAACAACCCTCTCCTGGAAAACTAACCCAGCCCCCAGTGTCAGGTTGTATGATAAAAAGCTCATCTTCACACAGATGAAGTAGCACAGAGAAACAAGTTGCTTGAGACCCTCCCAGGGCTGTCACAGAAGAGCCACCAGCCCCATGTCCCAGTCTGAAACCCACCTCAGGGGTCCCCAGGAGCAGCTCTCCAGACTGCCTTCTGACTGAGGGAGGTTACTGCCTAAGGGACATAGGATACATGGGATGCAAAGGAAAAGCATTTTGCAGCTGCCCAAGCCTTATTATGGGATGCTTGCAGCTTCCCAAGCCTTATTATGGGATGCTCAGAGGAGGAACCAAAGATGGGAAAAGACAGGGAGAAGATGATAGAAGAAACAGGTGGCTTGTAAACCGGTTGCTAGTTAGTATGTTTGTCTGGTTGTGCCCTGCACCTATTGAGTCTTCCCTGTCTTCCCATTAAACACCATTTCAAACTTTTCCTGGGTGAGGAGGTCTGTCTTCTGTGTGCATATGTGTTTGGAGGTCTAAGTATCAGCAACTGGAGTTGGTGACTAAAGCTCAGATAGGCCATGCATCTGTGGTGCCAGCAACCAAAGGGACTGGAGGTAAGTGAAACTGACAGCACCTGGAGTCTGACCATGGGTCACTGGGGCAGAGGCATCTCTGCTGTCAACAGCTGGAGTGAGGGCATGCACACCCACGTATGACTGATGGGAAATGTCAAGCTGAAGTAGCCAGCAAGTAGGTAAAGTTCTCTAGGAGCCAAGTGTGTGCCTTCCAGGATGAGTCTGTACTGCTGGCATCAGGGGGTCCCGGCCAACTGCCGAGAGACCATGGCCCTGGGTGTTGACCGAACCTGCCTGTGTACCGTGTGTCTCTGTTGTAGGAGGCAACAGGGGAGAGTGAGGATCCAGGGCCAGCTGCTGGATGGACTGCACACCTAAGCTCAGTTACTGGAGGGATCCACTGTGCCTGTAACCAGCAACTGGACTGGAGCTGCGGGCCATGGGGGCTCACATCCCCACGTGCCAGCAGCTGGGGAGACCTGGGAATACAGGGGCCAGCTAACGGGCAGCCTGAGCGTTGAAGCTCAGCTACTGGAGGGATACATGTTGTGTGTACATACAATACATATGTATATTACTTATGTAGATAAATGATATCACATACATACATGTGTATATATACACACACATACATACGTATATTTCACACCAATAGATCTTCAACATAATCAGCCAGAGGGGAACAAAATAAGGCTGTTCATCCTGAGTGCTGACTGGTTTTGTCTGCGTTGCCCTGTTTGGTTGGCTGTGTGTGTATGTAGGGGTGTGTATATATATATATCTCTTGCCTCTGTGTTTGTGTGCCTACTGGGAACAACAGGCTCAGCCTTCCTACTGGTTGGACCTGTGGGCATGGAGCTGTGGCAGCCTTGCCTCTAAGTGGCTACAGGATTCAGCAGCTCCCTAATTGGATTGACTGCAGCATCTAATACCCTTGTCCTGAAAAGCTGTACACAGTTTACCCTGAGGGCTAGACATCTAATTTATTTACGTTACTAGGCACAAAGAAACTATTAAGGCTTCCATGTGAAAATACCCAAGGGGAATTTTAGGATACTGATGAGAAGGTAGGAAAACAGTGATAAAATTGACGTTACAGTGCTGGTGGTCCACTGAGTCAATGAAGACATGGCTGAACAAGCCGGGTTTTTTCTGCATCACACTGTCAATAAGTATTTTAAGCGACGGTCTTCCTAAAACCTTCATTATATGGCAAGTAGTTATTAGATGAAGAGATCTCTCAGCTTTATTTTCAAAGTCAGTAGCTGGAGAAAGCATGATTTATGGAAAGAGGAGATTTACAAACAGACTGCTTAAGGGGAGGAAAAGTATTTAAAAGCAGTTGTTTTTCCCGAGCCATATTCATCCCATCGTAGTTACATTGCTACTTCTAGTTATGATAAGTTACTAGCAAACGTGTCCCACGTCAGAAATAAAAATCTTCAAAATCTGTACTATCAGTTACAAATGTACCCATGTGTAAAAGTTCACTGGCAAAATAAATGGCAACAAACAGATGAGCTTACTTGCCTTGTTATATAAAGAGATGTCCCATCACTACGCATGACGGTGGAAAACGATGAGAGGTCTTTCTTTTCCGAAAGATCCACAATTCCTGTCCCCTTTCTGTAAGTTGAAAGAAAACACTGAAGTAACTGCAACCAGACCTGAACACAGGTAAGTTGAGAGAAGACAGAGGTCAGAACCAAAACAAAGGTGCCTTGCCATGGAACCCCCCTCACTCCGGACAATCTCATTTTTTCCTTTGAATGACTGTCTCCTTTAAGTATTTTTGAAGACTGTTCCTCTAAGTTTGTTGTCACCACTGCTGATGCCAGGGAGCTGTCTGCCCACATTCTGGGGCATTCCACAACTACAGCTTCCATCCCAGCTCAGACAGGCAGCTCCTTCATCAAGGCAAGGATCTCATCTAATTCTGCTCATTAAATGGCACATCAGATACCAAACCAATTAACAGCCTAAAAGGCCATTAGAAGTTGAACAGTCATCGTACCTAATTTGTCATGGCCAAGCTTCTGTGCTAGCCACAGGAAAGGCAACCTTAATTTTTAGCTGTGACTGCACAAATCCTGTCGGTCTTCTACTAGAACAGCTACCAAAACCATCTAAAGAAAACACTTCCCCTTAGATTATGACAAACCTCAGTCATCATAGCTCATTTGAAATGCAACTGAATATTAAGTATTGACAATAGATGCTAAGTATTAACCAATAGATTGAATAACAAGTTCATACATTGTTTTCTGAAGGAGTCCTTTATCCTCCAACATCTTTAGAACTTCCTGGGACTTCTCTTGGTAAAAAGATTCTCCAGAATATTCATCAAAGTGCACTCCTAGACGCTGAAAAGTTCCAAAAATATCAAAGAACGGTAACATTGTTAAGATTGAGGCTAATTATTTCTTCAAATTAAGTGAGACGATAGGTCTGTGTCACAGACCAGACAGAGTGCAAAGATTAATTTTATTCCGGGAAATGTCACTTCGTTGTTAAAAGTAAAGAATGTTTGGATTTTGATTGAATTGATTTCTGCATTAGAATTAATCTCCCTGAGTTGAATACAGCGTTGGATATAAAGTTCATGAGAAATCAGGTGGAAACTGGATAGAGCAATTAGTACAATTCTGAGATAGGTCTCTAACTTGCTGTGCTGGATGGAGGCAAAACCAGTGGACTGCAGAGAAGTTACTTGGGTGTGAAATCAATCCTGTTTTAAAAGGATACTAAAAGAAATTTAAAAAAGGAGCTGCTCACAAACATTGCTGAGCATACAGAAATCACCATTACTAGGAAGGCTGAGGGTATACCTAGGAGAGAAAGGATGACCTTAACTATCAAAACTGGGTCAAATGTAACCGCAGAAAAGACAAGGGTTTCAGCTGAGGGCAACAAATCTGTCAGTCCATCAGCTCAATACTTCTTAGTTTGAATGGAGTTGGGAGAGAAATATCTAGCTGTACCAGTCATCATGGGATCGATGATGAGGGACCATCACGATGCAGCTGTATACGCCGCCCAATACCCACTCACCCTAAGGGGTCAGCTTCCCACTAGAATCATCAAGTCTGTCTTTCACTTAGGAGCTCTTAACTTCGAGTACTTGGCATGAATCTGGTAAAGCACAGCCAGGGTACTGGATTATTGAGGAAGGGGCAGGTCACTAACTTTGCAATCAAGGATGAAAGAAGATGGGAACAATTTCTGAGGAAGCAGATGGAAAAGTGCAATTTTAAGTAAAGAATAATACTAGAAGAAGGAACTGGCACAAAATGAGTCACAAACTCTTTGGAGCTGCAAGTTAGAAAAAAAATATCTAAGCCCATCAAAACTGGGCACTCATTCCAGAATTTCATTGCAAGGATGTGGGAAAGGAAAACATTAGCTGCTTTTCAGATGGACTTTGCTGGTTCTTGAGTAAGATTACTTAGTATTAATACCATGAGACCGGATTCATTCACAGAAGGTGTATCTGACTCCTGTTTCCCAAATTCAGAATATTCATTTTGTGGCCAGCGGCACAAACATCTCCCATGAAACAGTGGACAATGGCTCCATTCTTGAGATTACAGTATGCAACACATGGCTGTGTATTAGCTCAACTCAACCTGCAGGTAACTTATGCACGGATTACTACTGTAAACTCCTGCTGCTGTAATTTGTACGCTCAATTTAATTTGCAACATATACAGCTCTTCATTATAACATTAGATCAGAAATGTGAAAACAGAGTTATCTCCTAATAAAATTTATTACATGGAAACTGTTAAATTTAGCAGGTTGTTGCCAACTTCAAAGGTAAAGCAAAACTAAACAATATTTATCTAACACTCATTTGCTTTGTTGCTTAGCATCATACTCCTAGCTTCAGGGCCTGAGAAGGGAGAATTAATCTAAGGCTCAATTACATGGACTACATTAAATAAAATTTATCTAGAGTGTCAGCAACTAAAGCGATGGTCTGCTTGGATGTTAAATAAATTACTGTGCTTTTTCCAAACAAAACAGGGCATAATCTGGCATACTGAGGAACAGCTTTCCTGCAACACTGTAAAGTTTACTGGAAAGGCAATGAATTGACAACATTACAAGCAATCTCTGTTCCTACATCCGTTCACTGTTTGGCAGTCTCTTAGATAAAAATGTGCTGTGCAATTAGATTGATGGAGCAATAAATAGAGACTATTTTACCAACAACACAGAAAAAGTAGTGGATGGTTTGTACCTTATAAATTCGGACATATTCCTCAATACTGAAGTCTCTAAATTGTTTCCAAAGTGACAACGTCTGCTCATCATGTTCCTCCAGTTTTCTAAAGAAATCCTTAGCCAGCTTTTTTGTGTTTTCATCTTCTGCTGCTTTGTTAATCTGCACATATACCTAAAATATGACACTGAAAATGTTGAAGCTGTGTAATCCTCTCCTCCAATAAAAATAAGCAAAGTTCTACAAGAACAATACAAATGCATTTAAAGATGACATTTAGAACATCAAAATTTTAAAGACATGATAAACGAATACATTTCCCATTTAAAAAGGATGAATGAGCAGTCCAAATTCCAATAGGAAAATGTGCAGCCTATCTTGAAACAAGACTAATGCCATAATTCCTTACTGCTGTCACTATCATCTTCCTCATAATCTTGAAACAACTGTGGCAGCAGAATATGGAAGAATTTATGATTTACACATGAAAGGGAAACCATCACAGACTTTTAAACCAGAGACTTTTCTTCAGATGGCAGTTGAAGCAGCAAAATCCTAGATAGACTCAATGTTTTACAAGCTCATAAAAACCAATTCCACTTCTGACCCAGAAGCTACTTATAGTACTCTGCACTCGTATTAATACATGCTGCCTCTCTGTGGCTGAAGTCAAGTATATGAATGTCAGCATCTGATTAGACACACATACGCACTGTCAGTTCGTTAAAAGCATTACAAACTCTTGTATTGGCCAACTTAACCTATGTACAGCAAATTTGGTTCTCCCATTCATTACCATATTTCTCTATATCTAAAGGTCAAATATTCACCCAGACAATGATTCCTTGCTTTCCACACACAGCATCTTGAAAGCATGTGGAAGAGTTTTTAAAAAGTTGAAGTACTACATAAAAATAATTAAATTAACTAGTGGTTACACTATGTATTTAGACCCAAATAGTTCAATGCTGCTTAACTTTTAAGTCTTTGTAAGAGTTTTAATCCCCAAATCATTGCAATTTTGATAAAAATTTGATAAAAAATAACTAATTATAAAAACTTCGCTCCTGCAACGTTCAGACAGTAAGTTTGGCAACAATACCTTGCTCAAATGGGTTCTGCCTATTAAGAAAAAAAAGCTTCCACAGCAAAACTCTTCAACTTTTCCCCTTCCTTTTATGTCCCAAGATTTTTAGAAATTTGAACAGACAGCACTGCTGACAAGCCTCAAAGATTAATGTTTGCTTAGTTCTGCCACAGAGAAATTTAAAGTAGAGGGAAAATTCAACCCTTTCCAAGAACAATGCTCCCCCTCTTGCATCAATAGCTTCACACATTCTAGCACTCCCCTGCCCTCAATTTGTGATGTTTAAAAGCAAAAATAATGCAAAAGGCATATCTGCATCTGACTCTTCCAAAATGAAAGGTACAAAAATGTTTGGAAAAGTACATTTGTCTACACATTTATTTATATAGAACCAGCACTATGGAAATTTTCTTTTTTAATAACCATAGGAAAGGTTAATTTCATGTCAGTTTCTGACATAAACTAGGAATACTGCTGACAAACAGGTAAAAATTTGGCATATTTGAGAAACTAATTTGGTCTCGAACAACTACTGTTTTAGAATATTTTGCAGCTTGACTGAACACTGTTCTCTGCACTTGAAGGTAGTTTTTTTTAAGGTCATAAAGTCTACATGCTCCTGCAATAGATGGTATTTTAAAGCTTTAGTGCCAAATTCATGTATTCAGAATTTAAATCCTAAGAATGGACTGAAATTATAAAATAAAATGAAACAATATGCAGCAATACACAACCACAAGAATATGACTACTTCTTGTTGTCTCTTTAAATCAATCCTACAAGCTCTAAAACATCTCCATGTTAAGAATGTTAAGAAATAAGGTTTATTGAGCAGGCCTCAGGGATGAGGGAACAAGCAAAGAAAATGTATCTATGTCAAAGAAGCTGGCAAACTCAGAAGGAGTTACTCTGCCACATAAACAAACTGCCTAATATGCATTCAGCTGTAGAGTATCGTGGTATTCAAACACAGTTTTGCCAGCATAGGGAAACAGTTATCCTATGACATACTACCTGAACACCAGCATCAGCAATAGTTCCCATATCTAGGTCAGAGGGTGAAGCACAGCTCAGCTTTGTAATAAGAGAGCACTTGACAACGCCACACAAAACCCTGACAAAGCCCCATTAACATGTGAGATCTTTTAAAGGATGAGGGCTTGAACATGAGCCATTCAGAAAAATTTGTCCGCATATCCTCATGGTTATTGGCTTTGTGCAGGTAAGTACGTAAGTCATATTCTCTCGTGTATTAGATACATGTTACACCCAGCACAGTTATCAACCAGAGACCACTGATAAGTATCAAAAGACTGACAAAACTCTTTTTTGCTCATTGCACTGTATGAAACAGGAAGTGACAGGAACTGGTAAAGAGGAAGAAATAAACACTACCTCAGATGGTATTAGGCATGTTGAGTGGCACAAACCAACAACCAAAAACATTAAGACGTGGAAAAGCAAAGCTTGTTAAACTACCTTTATTGCTAACCTGGAGAGTCCACTGAGTCAGTTTTGTCCCTGACACACAGAACTGCCATTGACAGCACTCACACCATGCTGGTGCACCTGGTGGGCAACCAAGAGGGCAACCTCCCAACAAACAGCCTTTACTATTTCTTACACTGCTGGCTCTTTCATACTCATGGAAGAAAAAAGAGCATTCTGCAGTCAGAACAGTATTCTGGAAAGTGACTGTCACTCCTCCTTACCTATTATGCTAAGGCTCCATATTAGATACAAAACACTTTAAAGATCCTTTTCCCCCAACCACAGTGGTTTGTGTATTGAGCAATGGAAATTAAATATTACTTATTCTAAAAATACTAGCAACAAGAGGAATTTTACACTGTACATGCCGCTTCTTTTCACAACTTTGGTAACCAACATACTACAGCATCAGATGCAAGACTCCCATTTCCACTACAGTTATCACAGGGAGCTCAGTGGTCACCTATGTCCAGTTAAGATAGTTGATTATCAGTCATGCCAGCTGTGGTGGTAGCAGCAATCAATGCAACGTAAGTATCCATATAATCACCTCCCTTATGGGGCATATTTTTCAGCCTAATGAAACCTGTCTCTGCTGCCACAGCCTAGTGAAAAATGTCTCTGCTGCCATGGCCCAAGCTAGCACTGATCCTTCAAGTAAGGTCATTTAAACACACCATGAGTCTCATCATGACCCTGCAGACACACCATTCTATGCAAAATTGACAGCTAAGTTAAATGGACTGTCCTTTGAAATTCCTAGTTGGTCTTCTCTGAACTTACCTCAAAAAGGTGTTGTAAAGGACTGGATTTTAGCTTTTCTTTGTTGCCAAAGCATTGAAAACCAACACCCAATAAGCCTTGAATAACAATTAAACACAGAGTTAGACAACAGCGTAGAGTGTATTGTTTTGTTGTTTTCATAAGCAAGTCTAGTCTTAACATTGTAATAAAACCAATGCCTTACATTTTTAAAAAATAATGGTGTATGCTACAAAAACGAATCAAAAGCATAACCTGTTATTCCACTGCATTACAAAACCCCCAAAACTATAATAGCTAGAAACTAGTAAGAAATACTGATTATTTTCCAATTCCTCATAAATAGAATTTGTTTCTGGACTTGTAGAGAAAATTCTCTTTTACACAGTAAGCAGCAGTACATGAAAAGCCACACAGTGGAAACCGTACCGCAACAAAACATGCTCAAAACTCCATGTTTTGCTTCCTCCCCCAGCAGTATTACCATTTCAAGGACAATAGAAAATGGGCCACAATATGGTATTCCACATACCGCTCATGCAATATTTTCAAAGAAACTTTTTGCTGCATGCTGAGAATATGCAGCTTTTTTCAAGTATCCAGTTTGGCTTTAGCACTTTCCAAAAGCCATCTGAAAGGGCAAGAAATCCAAATCCCAATCTTTTTGTTTAAATCAAAAAAGCCCATTAACTGCTTCAGTAATCTAGCAATATTAACCCTGCAACCTCTTAGATTATCTGAGGCTGCTTTTAAGACTGCCTCATTTCTCTGAGCTGACAAGGACCAGGACTGATGTGAAGCCAGCATCTGAGGAATAGGTATGCAGGTATCCCTTTGAAAAGCCCTCTGTATCTGAACAAATAGTACTGTCTCAAGAAATTCCCTCTTTGAAACGCCGGATACAGCAGAAGCTGTGGCAGAAGGTAAGAAAAACAAGTTAGCATCTAGGAAATAAAATCAGTCTAATCCTATTCAAAGGGAGTTTCTTTCAGGACAGCTTGTTCTATAAGCAATCAGCTTGATTTCCTAATGATCTCTCTTGAGATATTAGTGTATCTACATATTCCACTTCTCAATGCTGGCTTCACACTCCAACCTCCAGCAAGACTGCCACTTTTTATTCAACCTAAACGCATCCTTCCACACATTTCTGTCTTCCCCGAACTATCCCCAACCCTTGTTGTACTTGCCAATTACTGGCAAGATGCAGCATGTGTTGGGACTGATTCCGATTTACATGTGCTGACTGGTTAGCCAGGAGGCTAAACACAGAAGTTAACTTTCTCTCCCAGAGGGCATTACATTGTATTTCTACCCCTACTCAGCTGCCAACTGTCACAATACCAAAAGAAATTTGTTCTCTTGGAGACATTTTTCTTTGTCAGATCTGGCTGAAGCTGGCCAATGGGTTCAAAATTTATTAGGAGCAGAACGACAGGAAGACAGAGGGAAAGACAAGTGTGACTGCATAAGCTTTGTTACCTTAAGAAACCTGCCCCAAAACTGTCTAAAGGTTGAGGACTTCTCTGCCATGTTTCAGCAAAATATTTTTTCAATTATTACGTTTTAAAACCTCTGACAATAGCAGCTGTAATAGATATGCCGACAGATTGTTAATTATAGCACTGCTTCTGGGAAAGGACCATTATCATAATATTCCTATGCTATAATTTTGTGAAGCATGACTATATTATTTGTTATAAAACTTGGCATACATTTGAGCTGAGCCAGCCCAAATAAAGAGAGCAGCCATTTTTGAAAGAAATAGTTGGAACTGCTACGTTAAAAGCATGATTCTAACAGTTGTGGGCTGGACAACAGGTACATAAGTAAGTAACAGGCATTGTGATCTTTACACTTTCAGGAAATTTTGTATTAAAATACAGAAAATTCATGATAGACTTAGAAAGTACAATTTAGTATATTCAAAGACGGAGTGAAAGAGGCTGGCTGAGAAGCCCTTTACCCACATTGCATTTCATTGCTTAATTGTCATTGCCACACTCATTATACAATAGACAGTTTTATCACTATGCTAAGGGGCAAAAATGAATGAAATATGCAATGATGAAATTTACTGAACTTTAGGTGAACTCATTCTGTATTCAATTCCAAAGAAAAAAAAAAATTCTAAGTGAAGCAAAACTCTGTTATAAACTGCTGTTTGATCAGAAACAGGATCAGGAAAATCAGCTGTGGAGGAAATAATTTAACAAAGGAAAAAATACTCTATTACTGCTCTCACAGTCATAAGAACGTTACACTCAACTGTCTAAAAGGCAGGAATTTTCTCTAGAGGGAGAACAGGTAGAACTGAATATATGATAGTTATGTTACCTACGCTGCTGAATCTGAATATATAAATGGAACAGAAGTAGGGTATTTACAGTACATTTTCTACCCAGCTCCATTCATAACATTGATTTTCCCATAAACAGTGGCGCCAGTGAAACAGGAGGAGGCAGCATAAGGGCTGGAATGAGCAAAAGTGACTGCTTAACAGACACTGCACTTTGTGTTTGCCATGTAAAAATAAATACATGGACGTTGTTTCCAGAACTTACTGGAAAAGGTGTGGGGGAGTTCTACAGTCTTCACAGGTGTACCAGCTTTCAGGAATGAGGAAGGGGGCATGATTACCTTTTTTTAAAAACAGCTTTTGGGAGGACATTCGAAAAACAGAGGAGAATACGGATGAATTTAAAATGCAAGATTAACGACAGAAATCAACAAAGTTTTGAATCCTATGGATGGGTCAACTGGCACGTTAGAGGGATATTTACAGATCCAGCAATTGGACATGAATGATCTCTGGTCAGGTAATAAATATCAAGCCTTGCTAGGCTGCACATGAAAGAATTTTTCAGTCCTCACTTAACTGATACCATAGATCTTGAGTTGGAAGGGGACCCGTAAGAATCACAGAGTCCAAACCTCTGCTCCTTGCAGGGCTCCCCAACACTAAAACCAAACATCAACCCACTCCCAGCTGTTCTCAAGCTCAGCTGCTTTAGGCTACAGCCGCAGTTTGTACTGGGACAGGGTTAAAGGGGTTTGAGTCTGTATTGGGAAGAGGCCAGGAGGTCCAGCTTGTATTGGACTGGGCCCAGACTGTACTGAGAGGGAGTCAGAGGATACAGTTTGTAATGGGAAGGGGCCCAGTTCCTACTGAGATAAGGCCAGGGGATCCCATTTTTACTGGGATGAAGCCCTGTTTGTACTGGGAGAAGGCCAGGGAGATCCAGTTTTTACGGGGACTAAGCAAAGACTGTACCATAAACAGAGCTAGGAATTCCAGTTTGTATTGCAACAGGTCCCAGTCTGTACTGAGACAAGGCCAGGTGTTCTAGTTTGTACTGGGACTGGACCTGGTCTGTACTGGTAAGGGGCCAAGGGATCCAGTTTGTACTGGGACAAAGTGCAGTCTACACTGGGAGGAGGCCAGGGGATCCAGTTTTTACAGGGCTGGGTGAAGACGGATGGACACTCCAGAAGAGGCAGGAGTGTGTATGTGCGTGCAGGCAAACTCACATGCATGCAAGAGTGATGGCCTTCAGGGCCTACTGCACATTCTCCACCTACACATCTCTCTTTCGCTACGTTTTTAAGGGAAACTGAGTATTTTGGGGGAAGCACTGTGATATCTTTAGTTACAAACTCTCCAGGCCTCAACTTGCCAAAATGCAGTTGCTGTGGAAGGTAATTATTCTCCATGAAAAATAAACTAGTTTTGACAGGGAACAACAAACAGATAAAGAAAACACACAAACACACACAAAGACAACCAAATATAAAATACACATTTTGTTACAATTGTTCTATTGATATGTGTACAGCTGTGGCAGATGGGGCAGGGAATATAGCACCAAAAGATGAGGAAAAGGCTGAGGTACTTAATGCCTTCTTTGCCTCAGTCTTTAATAGCAAGACCAGTTACCCTCAGACTCCTGAGCTGGAAGACAGGGACAAGAAGCAGAATGAAGTCCCCACAGCCCAGAAGGAAAAAGTTAATGATGTGCTGCTCCACTTGGATTCATACAAGTCTGTGGGGCTGGATGGGATCCACCCAAGGGTATTCAGGGAGCTGGTGGGGGAGCCACCATTTATCAACAGTACTGGCTAACTGGAGAGGTCCCAGAAGGCTGGACGTTAGCCGATATGATGCCCCAGAACGGGCTGGAAGGAGGATCCGGGAACCTGCAGGCTGTCAGCCTGACCTCAGCGCCGGGGAAGGTTGTGGAGCAGGTCACCCTGAGGCCATCACACAGCATGTGCAGGACAACTGGGGATCGGGCCCCGCCAGCAGGGGTTATGAAAGGCAGGTCCTGCCTGACTGACCTGATCTCCTATGACAAGGTGACCGGCCTAGCGGAGGAGGGAAAGGCTGTGGATGTTTTCTCTACCTGGGCCTTAGCAAAGCCTTTGACACCGTTTCCCACAGCATTCTCCTGGGGAAACTGGCTGCTCATGGCTTGGATGGTGCACTCTACACCCAGTAAAAAACTGGCTGATGGCCGAGGCCAAAGAGTGGTGGTGAATGGAGTTAACTCCGGTTGGTGACTGGTCACAAGTGGTGTTCCCCAGGGCTCAGCACTGGGGCCAGTCCTGTTTCATGTCTTTATCGATGATCTGAATAAGGGGATCGAGTGCACCCTCAGTAAGTTTGCAGATGACACCTGGCTGGGGGGCAGTGTTGATCTGCTTGCGGGCAGGGGGGCTCTGCAGGGGGCTCTGGACAGGCTGGACAGACAGGCCGAGGCCAGCTGTATGAAATTCAATGAAGCGAAGTGCCAGGTGCTGCCCTTGGGTCACACCAGCCCCAGGCAGCGCTACAGGCCTGGGGAAGGGTGGCTGGGAACTGCCTGGGGGAAAGGACCTGGGGGTGCTGGTCAACAGCCGGCTGAACATGAGCCAGCAGTGTGCCCAGGTGGCCGAGGGGGCCGACAGCATCCTGGCTTGTGTCAGACACAGTGTGGCCGGCAGGACCAGGGCAGTGACTGTCCCCCCGTACTGGGCACTGGTGAGGCCGCCCCTCGAACCCTGGGTGCAGGTTTGGGCCCCTCACTGCCAGACAGACACTGAGGTGCTGGAGCGTGCCCAGAGCAGGGCAGCGGAGCTGGGGAAGGGGCTGGAGCACAAGTCTGATGAGCAGCAGCTGAGGGAACTGGGGCTGTTTAGCCTGGAGGGAAGGAGGCTGAGGGGAGACCTTATCGCTCTCTACAACTACCTGAAAGGAGGCTGTAGGCAGGTGGGGGTCGGTCTCTCTTCCCAGATAACAAGTGACAGGACAAGAAGAAATTTCCTCAAGCTATACCAAGGGAGGTTTAAACTGGATATTAGGAAAAATTTGTTTCCCTAATGGTTTATCAAGCATTGGAACAGGCTGCCCAGGGAAGTGGTGGATTCACCATCCCTGGAAGTATTTAAAAAATATGTAGATATGGTGCTTAGGGTCATGGTTTAGTGGTGGACTTGGCAGTCCTGGGTTAATGGTTGGACTTTATGATCTCAGAAGTATTTTCCAACCTAAAGGATTCTATAGGTAAATTAGCAAGCTTACTCTTCCAGACTGTTACACATACAAAATCTGCACAAGCAGGACAGCATCACAGTAGACATGCAACAGCTATAGTAATATGTACACATTTAATCTGGAGGCAGCAAGAGAAATCTGTTCAGCTGTGATAGCTCCAAAGGTATAACCAGCACACTCAGGAAATATTTTTACTGCCCTTTAAAAATAAACCCCAAATTACACATACGTAATCTGAGAAAGGAGCTACTGAGGGACAGAGGGACTGTTGGGTAAACTTCCTCCTGTTATTTCTTGTACAGTAATATAGGTCATACTGCTGATGAATCAGTCTGGATTGTTTTGTTCATGTTTTAAGGAGATTAACTACACACTACATACATGGAAACATAATATTACTACTCTTCATGAGCCCAGAGTGAATCCAATGGGCCTGCAAAAACTGAATTGGAAACCTAGACCATATTATACAGTAGAAAAGGGAACAGGAGAAACAAATATTAAAACATACCAAACTGCATGCCCCAGTCACCAAGGTAATTTATTCTTATTACTTCATGTCCCAGTGCAACTTTGAGATTTGCTATAAAATTCCCTGGTAAGGAAACAAAATTGGCGTTATTATTCAGTTGTAGATAGTCTCTCATGTCAACAAAAGTTTTTCTGGTTTTGCAGTCAGATGAACTACTCCACAAAATTTTCTAAAATACTTCACAACTAAAAGCAACAGGCCATGCATTTGAAAGGTGCCATGAAGTTTCTCACACAACAGTAAAAACATACACATGTATGTGCATGCACACACTACAAAGTACATTAATATGAAACACACTTTTTAAAGTCTTCTTGTATGCTCACAGATATGCGGCAGAATACGTAACTCCTGTCACAGTCAGGCAACCTCATACTAGGAGGTTAAGCAAGTACTCAAAATACACAAACTACTGTTAACTGTGACATTAAATAGAGAACATCAAGTCCTGAATCTCTATATACTGCTGGAGCAGTACTGAGCTCTGCACTTAACACACTATGTCTCTGATATGCTCCAAACTTACCATACCAGATAAGCACATCTTGGTTCTAACTGTTATTACAACAAAAAACCTTCATTTTTCACCTGAGCTTAGCTACAATCATAGAATTACAAAGAAGAAATACCCACATCCTTTCCTTTATTTTCTTGTGCTTCAAGGATACCTTTGAATTAAAATACTGATGTAAAAGGATGCAGAAAGCTTTCTTTTCTTCTCTTATGTAAAACTGTATTACAGTTTGCAATGACTTTTGATTCCATTCTCTATAGTCAATTCGTTCTCTTATTATTGGACAAACATTGATCTACAGAAAAAATTTTAAAAGTGATTTTTTTCTACAGCAAAGGGTCCAGAAACAGAACATAAAGAGCCCAAAATACCTGACTTCACTCATCTATCAGTCCATGAAGAGGCATAATTATTAACTTTATGTAATGAATAATTATACATAAATACATTAAGTATAATTAAAACCTAATACATTATTAGCTGTACAGATGCTGTGTTAGTAATACTGGTATAAAGTAATTAACATATAAAAGCAAGCTTTTTGCAAGACAGTCACCAAAACATAACTACCTGACTGCTCTGCAGTCCAGTGCAAATTGGAAATTTAAAATTCAAAGGACTCTCATGACACCTCAATGAAAACTGCCCTGGGTGTCTTTGTAGAACAATTTTAAACTACTTCATTTAATGTTCACAGTCATAAAACTGTATTACGTGCAACTTAATAAATCTGCCAGCACCACGCCGCACTCCTTTCTTCACCGGATAATGAGCAAAAGGGTTTTAATTAGCAAGTTGAGCCTGACACAGCCACACCACTAGAAGAGTGAAAGGTTACCAGTGTTCCCCTGTCAAGTTAAAGAGGAAGACAAAGAAGCCCTTTTAAGAGGCAGTTAAATGTGTACTTACCTACTATTGTGGAACGCAAATGTCCTATGTGAAACCTTTTGGCAATATTAGGGGAGCTGTAACAAATTTTCACAAATAATGTTTGTTTAATGTACAAGACTGCCAGATCACCAAGTCAAAAGAATTCAGCTCACGAACATTGCAAAAGAACTGAAATAAACCCACCATTTTCAATTCTCCCTTAAAATTCCCTGATTAGCTTCTGTTCTAGACAGCAAATTTTCCTATTCAACCAGCTTTACCTCCAGTATCAGCTAACAGCCAGTGTTTTAGGGAAAAAGAAACCACAAACAACCTCACTCACAACAAAGAAGCCCCCAGAACCCAACCATACTAGCAACAAAGGACTTACACTGCCTTCTCAGTTTTGACATATCTTGGACATGTGGATCACTCTCCTCATACCTTTATTAGAAATAAATCTGATACCAGGACAGGTGACCTTGTGTACAATCTAAAAAGTAACTAAAATCACATCATCTTCTGCCAACAATGCCCCTCCAAAAAACCCCCCATACCCATAATTGTTTGTCTCCTGATAATAAAATGGAAGTTCAACTATGAAAATTCACCCTCCAAATTCATGCCAAGTGCTTACTTTCTGTGACTATGGAAGCCTGCTGAGGGAGTATAAGTGAATAAAAATATTTATACATAAAGAGATCCAAGTCAGCCACTTTTCATTTCATGAGTAGGTGACGATGAACAAAATTGCACTGGATAGAAATTTTGGGGCCAGCAACCAAGAAGATTTAGCAAGACAAATGCCTGTCTGCTTCAGCAAGTCAGGGAGGAAGGTTTTAAGGTGAAAAAAGAAACAGGTTAGTGGCTGAAAATTCAGATCATGTTTCTTGATAACAAAATAAAAGGAGCCTACTTAAAATCTGAATGCTATTATGCACTAAATGAGAATATTCTCAATGGAGGGTAGTGTGAGGCATGAACTGTTTAAATATCAGAAATACATTCTGCTAAAAAGCCTCAATTCCCTAAATATAACTTATACGCTACTTGGCAAATATATTGGAGTATCAAATACAGCTGAATATAATACCGTAAATATGATTTAACTTCACAGGCATCATACATTACAGCAATGAATATCAATCAGCAAAATATCAACAAGCAGACAAGGCAATTTTCTCAAAGGACTCATCACGTGCTTACCTGAACTCAATCACTGCCTTTTGTCTAGGCACTGCAGAGAAAAGTTCACTCTTCAGTCCATACTCTAAGCCATCTTTCAACACCTGATGCAACACAGTCTAAACCATAAGGAAGATTAAAAAAGAAAATGTGTTTCAACAGCAGAAAGTGCGATCAGCAAAACAAAACCAATCACACAAGAGACTGATCCCACAGCCTTTATTCACATTAGCAGTTAGATGGCTGGTCTGCCAAGCAACCAAGATCTCATACCCAGATGAAAATGCCATTAACTTTTGAAAGCTGTATCTGATCAATTTAAAAAGTTAGAGAACTTATAGGCAGAGTTTTGGTGAAAATCAAGGCTGAATCTGGTAAAAACTTAAAAGGAATTGGAAAGCCTAGTTTTCACTAAAATCATTGTTTAGTTACATAAAATGAAAGGGCAAGAGAGTAACCTCAGGGTAACTGGTGGACAGAAAAGAAAATGCAAGTCTAAGCACATGGGTAGAACAGTGACCTCACATAAAAAGGAGTTCTCACGTAAATATGAGTGTTACCTTATGCTAACCAGGACCCTCATCTATCCTAAACTCAGGTAACACATTTTAAAATAAAAAGTACCTTGTAGAACTAGACCATAGGTTTGGGTGAAAAAGTAGGAGAGCTTATGAGCAGTAGACTTCACTAGAGAATCTACCTCATTGTGCAGCCAAATGTTCTCAGCGAGTTTTTGTTGTTATTATTATTAATTAATTAAAAAAAAAACAACCCTACACAGCAGATTTCTAAGCTTCCTCAAAAGCAACATCTTCCCATGAATACATCTTATCTAGGCACACTTCGAGGTGTTTGGCCATTTCTTTGAAATTCCTAGGAATATCCAAGCATTTTGTCAAAGTGTAATACATAGGGGATACCAGATGTGCACAGCACAACAGATCATGCAGCTCCAACCCTTTGGGACGCATCAGACCTCCCACATATTCCTCGTGACTGAGGGCCTACAAGAAATCCAATGAGCATTACCACACATATGCAGGTCACCTGAATAGCACACAAACACATCTCTTTCGCTTCAGGAAATCTCACAAAAATGTACGGGAGTTCTAGTCTTCATGATTTTCACTAAAGGCAATTTATGAGACAAAACAACTACTAAAGAATCCTCTCCATCAGTTCACTGCAGGTAGACTGCAACAACAGCTCATGGAAGGTTTGGTCATACATAACTAACAGCATATTTAAACATCAACCAGTGGTTTAAATGACAGAGACAAAAGAGTCTATTAGATAATAGCTTACCCCTAATTCACATGTGGTTTATTTTCTAAGACTACAGTATCATTTTCCACAAGAGTTGCTAAGCCTATGGATTAAGGCCATGAAAAACATCACAATGTAGCTTGCTCCACAAGTTAGTTGAACTGGCTTAGCAAAGTTTTCAGTCAGTCCCCAGACTAACAGCACCAACCATCCACTCCCCTTTATGAAGCTCCTGCAAATAATCCAAAGTACAACTGAGACACTACTCTTACAGACTGAGTGGTATCTTCCTTTCATTAAATTACTGCTTTAACAAACACAGCGTTCAATTTCAGTCAGGCATTTGACTTTGAGGAATACATCTTCCCTTTTTATTTATGTATTTATTTATTTTGTTTTAGCAACGTATGTAATGATAGCTTTGCTATCAAATACTTTTATTTTGCATATCTTTTTCTAATTTAAACAAAAATCTTTACATGTAAGACCAAAACTTTTGAGTTGTATATTGTAGAAACTAAAAGCAGATGCCAAGCTTAGAGAGGAGTTATGATCAACAGCAAACAGTAGGTACACTGTTGCCTCATAAGGATAAACTTTTGTGAGCCTTATTCCAAGTATTAGGCCTACATAACAAATCAGTAACAGGGATCCTTGAAGAGAACTTAGCAAAAGAGTTTCACACAGAAAACAACTGTTTAAAACAGTAAATGTTCTATAGTTTTACACTGAGGAATTTACTTTTACCTTAACGCACCTGAAATATAGTACTCACCTTTGCTAACAATTCCCTGTTTATCATGAAGTTCACTGTTCCTGGACCAGCGCTGATTTCACTGACTACAGCATCACATTTTAGCTAAAAAAACAAAAAGAAACAGAAACTCTACATGAAAATATATGAACTGGAAAACTGTAATTCAATGCACTATAAGTATTAATTTAATCCACTACAAATGCTAAATGTTATTTATCAGTTTGAAGCAACCACAAATAGATCATTTAATCAATCCTGTTGCAAAAGGGATGATTTTATTATTTCAAATTCATACTTAACAGCTCTGAACATAGCTCAGCCTGAAATGTCACACGTCTATTTTAGCTCAGCCCCTGCATGTGTACAGCCTGTGTAGTGGTTGATCTCTTTGTATACACAAAACCTGAGGCACATTTGACAACTTACACAGTACCTGACAGCACTTGAAAAACAAAAAGAAAAAAATCAAGATCAATGTCTTGAAAGAAAACCTGAGACAGAAGTTTTGGACTGCTGTTTCTTGAAGTTTCTGACTTTAACGCAACGTTCTGCAGTATCCAGTGATATAAAATAAAGATGTTAAAGGCCAATTTATTAAAAATTTCATTTACAGTTTCCGTAAGAGACATGTTTTGAAAATTCTGAACCCATAATGAATATTTGGGCACCCAACCCCTAATTTCAACCTCCTCTTTACACAAGTTTTCATCTCTTCACAGGCTGGGAGTTTTGGATCTCAACCTGTCAGGTACGAAAGTTTAATAAGGAACTAGCTGGTTTTAATAGCCAAGAAATTGTCTTGTAGAAAAAAAAGGGAAGGGGGTGAAAAGCGTATAAAAGATGACACACTCACTTTATCAATTGATTAACATCTTTGAGAGAGGCAAGCTCTACGTTCCTACTGAAGCTCATCAGGATGAAGAAGTTCTACCCCTGTGCTACATCTCCAGCTTAGACACTAACTTAACCAGGAGTTAAAATCACAGTTAGCCTTGAAGTTATTTAACATTCACAAGCTCCAATAACAACAAACTCCAATGTTTATTCACAAGCTACATAAAAAAATATTTCTCGTACTGACTCTGGATTTCCCACCTTATCCTTTTATGAAAGGTCCTTTTTGTGTATGGAGCAGAGAGAAAACAGAAATTCCCATTGGACTTTCTCCATACCATTTGTTCTGCTAAACGTTTTCTACGTAATCTGTCATTTGTCATCTCAGTGGTTTTTATCTCTCTTTAATGAGTGCTTATCTGGCCTCTTCATAGCTTTAACAACCTCTCCTCTAAGTGCCCTGTGGTTCTTTAGTAACCATATCTCCCGGTGCCTAAGGCTTGGACCAGAGTGCCCCTACACTGTAGAGAGACATAAAACCCCCACAAAACAATGTCCCCTCCACAAAGAACTAACAGTCCAAAGATGAAACAAGAAGCACCAGCCAGATGAAATCAAAAGCTCATGGAGACAAGACAGTTCTGACCTTTCTGACAGACAATTCTCAGCACACCAGAGCATGTTACATTTCATTCAGTGTCATGTTGCCTTATTATTTAGTCTATTTTAGCCAACAAGAAAAATTTCTCTCTCTTCTGCCTAACCTAAATATCTGTATTTCAAATAGTGACCTATTTACTCAGAGGTGACTAAGAACATACTGTCGAACCTTGAGGCACTCCACCAACTCTCTATCATGACAAAAACTCATAACTGCCTATGTTTTTCTGTCTTGTTTTTGATATGTGGTCATATTTTGTTAATTTCTACATTGCCTACCTTCTTTGTGGATGCAATAACCAGTCTAAACAAATACTAATTGCATCTCCTTTATTCACTACCCAAGAAAAAACATTCCTAAGAGATTAATGGAATATTTTTTCTTTTGTCTGATCAGCACGCTCTGTTCAGTTTTGGGGCTTATATTGATGGTCTCATCTTCTTTACTGTTAAAATTGCTCTTCCATGTAAAGATGTAGGGCTAAGCGTCCCAGGTTTATTTAATGAGTCACAAACAACAAAGGAGAGGGACAATGTCCAGCTTTCTGAACACTGGGAACTGCAGCTATTTTTAAAGTGACAGGGTAGATACAAGGAAAAAAACCTTTTTACTGTGATGTTACAATCATTGGAACAGATTGCTCAGGGAGACTGTCAAATCCCTGAAGGCTTTCAGCACCCGTTAAGATTTCAACAGACCTCAGCAACCTCATCGAAAAACCCTCAACAACCTGCGCTGCAGAGATGGGAACAGATAACATCTTGAGGTCCTTTCCAACTTTAATTATTTTATGGTTCTAGATCATCTTTAAGTTGTTTCAGAACTTTTTGTTGTACACCTGTGCATCATCTGTTGTTCTTTCACCTGAATCAGAATATTAATCTGCTTCAAGAACGGGTCCAAGATATGAACCTCTTCAACATCTCAGCACTAAAGAATGACGTGGAGAAATAGATTAGCTTCTAAGCATATGGCAACTGTTTTTATTTCTTCTTTTTAAATCCTGATCATGCTATAGCAACCCAACTGATTCATTCTCAAGCTTGCTCTTTCTGAGGCTGATGAAGAATCACTTGCACTTTCATTATTCAATCTAGCTCCGCTTTCCAACTAACTTTGCCACAATTTTCTAGTTTATATTCCTCTGCATTGGCATCAGCAACACATTTTTAGATTGTAAGGTAGTTGGATTTTTTAGCACAAATGATCCCTCAAACCCCAACATCACCTTTCTGATCCCACTTTTGTCCACCACACATGCCAACTTCTCCAAATTTTTATTTCCTTCCATTTCTTCACGGTTTGTGTCACTTCTGTAGACCTTGTTTTGCATGCTCCTTTTTTATGCTATAGCTAGTCTTAACACCTCAGCTACTGTCATTTCTCAGCCTAAAATATATGAAAAAATTGCTGTTCTAAGAAACCTCAGTCTTAAGCAGTTAGGGATTTGGAAGTCTGGCCTGTTTGTCCCACAGGCTAAATTCACCCATTGCCATTCTAGTGCTGGATTTTGCAGTCTTTGGTTTTCCAATCCACTGCATACTCAATTTCTTCCTAAAGTGCTAGGCAACAGTACAGACCACAGCATACCCTTCAGATACCTTCCTAACTTCACAAATGTTGTTTATTCTAATTTAAAGAACGAAGTTAAAATTTCTTAGTGACTAAGTATCCTTTATTGGCAGCGCTGGGTGCATGAGGGATCGCTCCACCAAAGTCATGCACACCGAGGGAACCCCTCAGCCCCCTCCTTATACCAGTCACTCATGCCTATTCATCAAGTTTGCAGGAACTCATTAACATATCTCACACCTGGACAATCAGCACATTCCGTTCAAGGACCCAGCACATCTTCAAGTTAACATTAACATATCTTGTGCCTGGACAATGTCCTTGAGGAATTGTCTCTGCGCAGACTCTATTCCTTAGCGGTCATGTTTAAAGTCTCCATCTTCGCCACGTTGCATGTACAACAGGAATCTAAGACAAAATGTCCCTTTTTAAAGATAACCAACCCAAGGACTTAGCAGTCTGTGCATCATCATGCTGCAGTAAGGATCCCTGGACATCTCCCGACCCTAACTAAACATAGGCGCGTCATCCTTTAGACAAGTGGTACAGCATTCACCATTCATTCCCCCTTTTTCTAACAGCTATTGTAAATTCTTTTACAAATACAGAAAATCATCGTATTTTATGATCATTCTTCGACAACACCAAATAGAACACTGAAGTAATATACATATTAATATTCCTAAAACTACTACGATAAGTATTATAACAAAAGCATGCTTTAACCATTCTAAATTAGGTAACCATGAAGTCAGTTTGATCCATATAACTTCAAAACTCCATGAGAAATTGTCTCTAGTAATTTCATGCAAAACCTGAACCTTGTTCCGTATCTTAAGGATGTCTGTTTCAATTTGATTACTTTGGTCTATGTATACACAACAACTTTGGTTTATTATCATACATACTCCCCCTTCCTTTAAGGTAATTAAGTCTAGGGCCATTCTGTCTTGAAGTACTACCTTACTCAAAGATTTTACTTCCTGGTTTAATCGGCTGATTGCATCTGTTGTTAAATTAAACATCGGTTCAATTTCTGCCGACATATTTACCACAGTCTTTTCTAATTCACTAGCTCCACCACGGAATAAACCACCTAACAAAACTGTGGTATGCAGTATGTCTCACAACAATGGGGTTTTCACTTCTCTTTACACGTCTCCAGACATTATGATAAGGTTTGTGGAGGTGGAGATGTTTGGTTATAAATTCGATCTTGGGTGGTTAAGTATCCTCTGGTACACATACCTGACCATCCTGGGGGAAGTTGTTCTCTGCTAAATCCATCCCCACATAACCACCAATATCCTTGGGGAAGTTTGCAAGGTCCATGTCTTGCAGTTAAATTTGCTCCTAAGAATCTCCCTGCTTTATACCAACCACAGGCCCAATTAGCATCTTGTCCTGATGGATTGTAACCTTGTAATTGGGTATTATTACAAAAATCTATTACTGTTATGTTTCCAATTTGATCCACATTCCAATTTCCTACATAGACGGTAGGTAAGAATTTATCCAATAATAAATAAATGGTAAATAAGAATTTATCCAATAATCATTCCATCCATCTGATTGGAAACAAGTGTTTTGTCCTGGATTACCAGGTCATGGTCCTCCTGTTTTACTTC
Source organism: Falco biarmicus (assembly GCF_023638135.1). Taxonomy (NCBI): domain Eukaryota; kingdom Metazoa; phylum Chordata; class Aves; order Falconiformes; family Falconidae; genus Falco; species Falco biarmicus. The sequence goes on along the minus strand of NC_079293.1, from coordinate 5,646,339 downwards.
AAGCTTTCCAATGGCAGTTATTATCACTTTTCATAAATACCGTGGTGGTTAGATTTAATATTTGTAAATCAAATCTAGGACCCAACTTATAAGTTTTGTTATCATATAGACAGTATCCTTTACCATTGCCTGGCTTTTTCCAAAAGTCTGGCCATGTAGGCCATTTGCCATCTAGATAATTCCAGTTTTGGGAGGCCACGCCATACAGGGGTGTTATCAGGCCTCCCTTAGGAAGAGAGGTACATATCCAACATTCCTTAGCTTTCGTGGCATTAACAATTCTTTGGAGTGTTTGAAGACCGGTATTGTTTATCCATGCTTCAGTTTCTAAAATCTCTACAGTTATTACAATTAAGATCAGAATAACCCTACACAAATATCCCTGATCCTTTTGACAGTCCATTATGTTTCTAGAAGTTATTACAACTACAGAAATTATTACTACTACAATTAAGATCTAATAGCAGTTTCATGGGTCCTGCTGAGGTGATGGCCCATGATTTCTCAGGAGCTTTCTTTATCCGCAAATAGTGAATCCAGGCTGGTTGTTCTTTAATCTTGATAGCAGTATGAGTTGTCAGCAACACTTGATACGGTCCATTCCATTTTTCCTCTAGGGGTTGTCCTGCTACCAGGTTTAAAGGAGTGGACTGGTTGATCTAACCCTCTGGCCCTTGTTTCCAATACTTGTTTAATTGTCGCTAAGAATCAAGAGCCAGGAGGTGGGCATTTAAATTTTTATGCCCCTTTAAGGTTGGGCCCAATTTGTGGCTGTGCATGCGTTTTTCATTGTGCAGTTTTGGTCAGGGTGTTAGCCTGAACCTCGACCAGGAAGGTCATCGACCAATTTGTCTCACCACAAACAATCTTTACCATTTGAAAAGATGGGAGCAGGAGATGACACTCTGCACGGTTTTGCTGTTCAGCCTTTGCATTATCGTGACTACAGTAACCATCAGTATGTGTTTCTGTGAGTGCTTTTGGTCACGCCGGTATAGAAGAGTGTGATCTCCTCCTCGCAATTCGTCCCAAATAGTGGAACTTGTGGGATATCAAAGGAGAGTGCAAGAGACTGTTCTATAAACAAAACGAAAATGTTGATCTCCAGCAAAGTTACCATGTGACTTGTTATTTATTTCTGTTCATCTTCGTCACTTCGTGAAGAGAAATACCAAGGACCAGGCACAGACTATCGTGGAGGGAACAGATGGAGTTACCACCCCAACATTATTCAGGACTGTGCTGGATTCACGAGTGAAGAAGTCTGTTTTCACGTTACATGAGACTTTGCTGGACTGTTATTCTGTTATTCAATTTCTAGTTCATGTTTGTTAATAAATTGTTATTTGTTGTTTACTGGTTGTCAAGTGGTTCATTGAAGTTACTTTGCGTCAAACACACGGTTTTCAAAATAAATCCAAAGGGTTCAGTATTGCATATAATAATAACCTACAAAACCAAAACCTAACACCAACACTTATAGCTGTATGTTTCACTTAAGTAATAATAAAAATCAATATTATTTAAATGAACTATAAACACTATAGTTTCTTAACACATTCCCTTTTTTTTTTTTTAACATGCATCACTATCATGGCTAGACTATAGAGATTTCACATGCGTGGTCTTTCCAGATTTTTCCAACACATTCCATGGGGCTTTAAAATTGCACATGCGCATGTTCAAAGGCATACACGGATCATTCATGTGATAAAAGATGGCTGCTGAGTGTCCAGATGAAGTCCCAGACCCATTTCCCGAGCTTACCACTCCGGTAAGTCTGTTAATGGTAACATTTATGGCACTATGGTCAAACGATAGGTCCCTGTTTTCAACGTAATGCTTTCTCACCACCAGACCGCCACGTCACCTGCCAGGGAAGAAGGGTCTAGAGTGCACATTTCCCCCTCTGAACATTCTGTAACATGAGTGTTCTCAAAACGTTTAACCTATATGGTTCATTAGAAAGGGGATCAAAACTTTTTTTTTTCTTCTTCCTGTTGTTGTTTAGGCAGAGGGTGCGTTTTTCTGTTGTCACACGTCAAGAACTTATGACGGAGGTGGAAAAGTATAAAAGGCGTTACCATATCCTCGTCTATGCATTCCTGAAGGTTGTTTTTGCTGCTATTCTATTTTTATTCTTACTCGGCCTACATTGTTATCTGAATTGTTAAGAGTCAATTGTTCCCAAATTCTTGTTGGCTATTAAATTGTTATTGTGTGTACATTTCGGCATACTACTCGAATTTGTTTAACTTGTTTAATCAAATTTGTTTAATTTGTTTAATCGGGTGAAACTATAGTAGCAAATTGCATGTTAGTTATAACGTGTTGAATTAATCTTATAAAACATGGAACAGCACATGGCAAAACCAGTAAGATGGCTAATCCACATAACAAATAAAATAGGATTTGTTTTACCCAGGGGCTCCTGAGAAGCCAGGAAAACAACTCAATATTCCAGTCTTTCCAAGTTCGGATGGGAACATGGGCTAACTTCCCTATCTCTGATGTGATTTGTTTAACTACCTCACCATTGTCATCAATTTTCAAACAACAATTGGAAACATTTAATTTACCACAAACACCTCCTTCTTCGGCTAGCCGGTAATTGAGAACCATCCTGTGTTGATAAATTGCATTTCACATTTGAGTTGCTTGGTCTGCCAATAAGTCAAGAGCTTTAGCTGTTTGATTAGTAATAATTTCCAAAACAGCCTGTAGACGAATGATACGATTCAGATTGTAGATAGGTTCTCAAGCACCGCTAAGGAGTTCATTAGGATTCCAAGTTGCAGGTCCATAATACTGTATGACACGTTGGGGTGTCCATTCATTTAATAAATATCGGTACCCCCCTTTTCTTGGGAGTTTGGAAAAAACAACTTGCCACTGTTGCCCTGGCTAATTTTCAAACACATTTCACATTACTGAGTCACCTGTTTTGTTACAGTATACAAGTTCCACCCTATCAATTTCTGATTTAGACTTTTATATAAATTACCAGCTCCCAATGCGTCTTATTATGTTCTGTTAGGGCTGTGGTCATATTAAATTGGATGGTACCACTATATGACCATCCCTCAAATAAGCCCACTTACTTATTTTATCATTCATGTCCTGAATTAGCTTTAAGTTTTCTTTAGAATAGTTTGGCTCCTGACCTGTACTTATAGTTTGGATTTTACTGTCTGGTATTAAGGATAATTCCTCCTTTCCTACCTCCTCTGCTACTCATCTGGCCTCATGGTCAGCCAGGCAGTTTCCAATTTCCAAATCAGTGCCTCAATGGGCCATCTTATGTTCTTCCTTCCTGGATGACTCTCTTATAATGGAGGGGGCCATTCCTCACATCAAGGTCTGGCATGGCCTATGTTCCCACCGCTCAGCGCCTACTGGGTTGCAGCCAGCAGCAGAGCTCAAGATTCTTCTTGGTGGCAAACACAGAGGCCAACCCAGTCTTGCCCTTGATTGTGGTAGGAAGCACCTGACCAACCTTATTCCTTGTACTTCGTTGCCAATGCAGAGTTTCACCTGCGCATCCCATAACAAGTCACTGTCATGGTAAAACACAGATTTATATTAGTAGAACTACTACAGAGTGTATTTTATCTCAGGTTTTGTGCCAATATCCCTCACAGCCCTGCTGACCAAGGGATATTGTTTTACCTGAACTAGGCAGGCCCTCCCCTTATCATTTTTACTGTAACAGGTAAAGCTTTTTTTTTTTTTTTTTTGCCTTACCTGGAATTTATTTCCAGACATACCTGGTTAAAGATTTCTTTCACTTCAGGGAGGTCCTCTTTTCCACGTAAAGATTTTGGTGAATTTGGCAATTGTTTTCTTAGTTTGTACTTTAAAGGTTTCAGGATGTTTTCCTGGTGGCCAGTAGCTCCCACAACTGTAACAAATTCTTTTCACTGAAGTTTAACACCAAATAAGTTGGTTTTGTATTCACTAAAAATTCCACCTCATTTTTCCTAGTCCCTAGTTCACCAGAGCCCCTTGTTGGTTCTTTAGCTTAGGGCAATCTCGCTTCCAGTGTCCACTTTCCCTACAATATGCTCATTCACTTCTGCCTGATATTCTTCCTCTGTCTCTGCTTCGTCTCCTGTACCAGTTTAGCACGACCCAGCTCTTCTTCCCTTACCTTCTGTACACGTCCCCTATTCCTTCTATCAACTTTTCTACATCAGGATTACCTAGTAAAAATCAACTCGTTCGAGTCCAGTCCTATTCATCACAACCAACTTTCAAACATCTACATTTCCCCATCAAAGATTCACCTTTATACTCCTCAGACCCACTGCCTGCCCTAAAGGGGCAGGTAACCGGTCCTGCTGTACTGCAAATGCTGCAGCAATTGGGGTGACATTGTCAGGTCCTTCTGCTCAATCGTCAGCAACGGCAACCCCCTCCTCCTCACCATCGGAAGGATTGGAGCAGGAGATGCTCTTCCTGCTCTGCAGGTTACACAAGCCTGCCTCTGCAACAGCACTTCTGTTTTAACTCTTTCTTACCCTGAATGCAAAACTGCTACTTGTTGCTTTAAATCTGTGTTCTTACATATCATGCCTGCGCAGGCAAGCAGAAAACACCCTGCCATGCGTCCACAGCATGACTCAGTCGCACATTCGAGGGGCTACAGGGGTTTGTACAAACTCACCCCAATACTTTAACACTTTCACAGGGTCTTTGATTCTCCACCCCACCCCCCCGCTTCAGATCTTACATACATTAGTACAAGTTTTTATCTTACAACGCGTTTCATTCTGGTTGCTCCACAGAAGGAACCACAACCTGAGCTATATTTTTTTTTTTTACACAAATATTTCAACAAGAACATCTTTCTAGTTTAGGTCTCAGATTTTCTTTTTTGTTTGGTTTTTTTTGTGGGTTTTTTCTCCTATCCTTTTCTAGAGCCATAATCAAAGATCCAGTGGTGTTAATCCCACACTCCGTCACACAAACATATCTGCACACATTACTTCATCCCATTTACGTTAACTGTAATAAAACATTGTAATTCAGTGTTCCATTTAAGGGCCATGTCTCTCTGTCCCCTAACTTATACAGGGGCCACCACTGATTACAGTAATTAACCAAAGTTCTCTTATTCATGCTTCCCCCAGGCTGCCCCCCCCCCATTTCCTTCCAGTGACTTAAAACACATCCCAACAGACTCTTTCTTACTATTCCACCACTTTATCTCAATCGCTATCCCAGCCACAGACGACTCTAATTTCACTTACAGCTCTCTCTCTTGTCCCAAGGCGTCCAAACCTTACAGTTAGGGCGTTCCAATTTCTTGTCCCCCCCATACATATAATAATTCTTTACACCATATACACTTTAAAAAATATAGAGGTTCACATTCACCCCACGGATGTTCAAGACAATAACCACATACCAACATTTATAATATACTTAATACAAAAATGTTCTCACATTTCCAGCATGAGTATAACAATTATTAATAACCATGTAATTATTAATTAAAAGGCCACTTTTCTCCACATTACAGCTTATAAAGCGGCCACCATTGATTACAATATTTTATCAATGTTTTCCTATTCGCATTTCCACCAGCAGATCCTCGAATATCCTTCCAATGACTCAAAACACATCCTAAAGGGCTTTTTTTTAAACTCCCACCACTTTGTTTTCCTCCCATTTTCCCACTTCACACTAACAGAATACACTTAACACTTACAAAATGCAACATGCAGGTACCTTTCTACAGCAACACCAAGAACCCACTATTATTACCAAGAATATAGCCAAAATCACAATAATGATAATCAGAGTCAAATTTCCACATCCAGTAAGTCAGATGTGGAACGAGCCCTATAGGCAAACCTGCCAGGCTCCAAACGGCAACTGAATGCCAACAAAACCAAATGTATACTTAAGGTGCTAGCCACAAAAGTATACACCACCCTGTAGAAGTTAACTTTTGCCTTCTGACTTACGGGCTGTTCCAAGTGACCGGTCTACCAAACAAACAAACCAAAATAAAGAATACCGTCACTTACAGTGATGGGGTCCTTGTCTGCCGCCGCAGTGATCTGTTGAGTCAAGGAGTCCCTCCGGGAAATCCCGGGGGTACCCTAGGGAGTCCTATCCCCAGCGGGTCCTACAGCCCAGCAGAGAGGTGTCCCATCTGGGTGGCCAGATTGATTTAAAGAACTTAGTCAAAATTTCTTAGTGACTAAGTATCCTTTATTGGCAGCGCTGGGTGCATGAGGGATCGCTCCACCGAAGTCATGCACACCGAGGGAACCCCTCAGCCCCCTCCTTATACCAGTCACTCATGCCTATTCATCAAGTTTGCAGGAACTCATTAACATATCCCACATCTGGACAACCAGCACATTCCATTCAAGGACCCAGCACATCTTCAAGTTAACATTAACATATCTTGTGCCTGGACAGTGTCCTTGAGGAATTGTCTCTATGCAGACTCTATTCCTTAGCGGTCATGTTTAAAGTCTCCATCTTCGCCACGTTGCATGTACAACAGGAATCTAAGACAAAATGTCCCTTTTTAAAGATAACCAACCCAAGGACTTAGCAGTCTGTGCATCGTCATGCTGCAGTAAGGATCCCTGGACATCTCCCGACCCTAACTAAACATAGGCGCGTCATCCTTTAGACAAGTGGTACAGCATTCACCATTCAATTCTCAAACTATTTGAAAATTTTACAAGAATCTTAACTAAAACTGCTTCTCCAATTCCCTGTGAAGATTCTGTGTATGGTTACAATAGGTGCAGTCATTAAACTAGACTGATCCAAGCAGATGTTTGGAGAAATAATACTATTTATCTTATGATGCCTGTTACAGCTCTGGTCTGTGAGTTTATTATTGCATAAATACATGATTAATGTCTTAGCATACCCTTTCAGCTAGCTTCTCAGCTTGAAGATGAAGGTCTCGGGCTAAGCAACCACTAGAACTGTTATCTGTTACAGAAGCAATGGAAAGCTGGAAATCAGCAACATGCCTGAAAAAAAGAACACAGGAAAATCAGGAAAAAAATCTGTTGAAACAATGGGGAGATTTGGCAGATCCAAGTTGACTCTGCATATAGTAAGTCTAACTGCCAAGCATAAACTTGGTACCTGAAAGTTCACTATGTTCAGAAAGCTGCAACAGGAGGCCAGATATTACCTTTTTTCTGATACAATCAGAAAGTAGACATGGTGAGAATACTATTTCAGAAAACAAAAATTAAGCTTATGCATTAAGTGTAATCTACCTGCTAACACCATTACAACTCTTAAGGCGGACACTGAAAAAAATATAACTTCACTTCGGTTCTAAGCCGTTTCACATTCAGATCATTAATGCTGAAACACTTGCCATTCAAGCACTGCCTATAATTTGTACAGCTTTTTAAGCAGTTATGTTTGTTTCAAGCTTGCTTGAAAAAAAATAGTGACTTAATTAGATTTAGGTATCTTCTTATAACTGTATTGGTTATCAGTTTAGGTATGTTTTTTCTGTACTACTTCCCTGAATTGCTGTTAAGCTCATGCAATAATAGGCACAACAGAAAATAACAAAATGTAACACTGTAAGATAAAATGCAAACAGTACCTTTTTTTGGAGACAGGAACTGCAGATATGGACTTTATTAAACTTTCTGGTGGCAGATCCAGAACTTTTGAAAGCTAAATTTGAAACAAAAAACCCAAGTGGCTTAAGCAAAAAAAGGTCCAGGAAAATCAGCGCTCCCTGTTTCAATATACGTGGGGGATAAATCATTTATGTTTGAACTCAAATTTCAACCCAAGTAAAAAGAGCAAATACTTACTTGATATGGAGAAATAATGTGAAATGGGGATAATGGACATGGATTGTGATTGTATGTGTCTGCTTAAGGAATGTGGGTATGGCGACTAGTCATGGGTGCGGCGACAACTACAGTTTTGAGGAGACGCCTGCCCCTCTTCCTCTAACAAAGGGGCTATTTAAAAGAGAATAAGAAAAGATGAGAGACATTCAAATGCTATCTAGAGGGAGGGAGTGCTAAGTCTCCTAGCTGGAAAGATTGGGTGGTCACAATCACCTGAAGAAGATTGGATGATCACAAGAACATGAATCACCTACAAACCTGCAAGACCACCACGTTCCAGGAAACGGACTGATAAGCTAATTAACATACGAAGCGGGGTTTAGGTAACGAATATGTATAGGCGTTAATTGAATATTCATTTGTTCATTGTATAAATGTGAGATGGTTCGTCACTTCGGGTATGCACGCTTGTGGAGGAGCGATCCCCCGTGCATCTGCGCGCAATAAACATACCTACTTTATGACTTTCGAGTTATAGAGTCTAATTCCGCACGTCATACTGTTACCAAAAAATATGTAACATAAACCCAAGAAACGTTGACACACACACACCCCGCGCCCCGAAGCACACCACGGAACCCTCGCCCGCTTTCAGCGGCTTGTCTCGTGGCTCCCCCGCACCGAGCGGGGGCCGGGGCGGCCCCTCCCCCCAGGGCTCCGCCGACGCGCTACCGGCCCGCCCGGGGGGCGCCCCGGCTAACCGCTCACGGGCCTAAGCCCGCGGGGAGGGGGAACCTGCACGCCTGCTGCGGAGCTGGTGGCGTGAGGGCGACGTGAGCGAACCGCGGGGACAGCAGCGACGGGGGTCCCCTCAGGCCGCCCGCCAAGGACCGGCCGGGGGGACGGCACCCCTCAGCCACCGCGCCCGCGCGTAGGAGCGGGGGGGCCGCGGGAGACGCTCGAGTGCTCCCCCCCAGGGAGGGGCGGGGCAGGGAAGCCCGCGCCGAGCCCCTGGGCGAACGTCGGGCCCACTGTCAGACGCCCAGAGAGGGGGAGATCTGAACGAGGGCAAGAAGGGGACGTCTCGGTTGTGGCGCACCCTGCCCCCCACGCAAGCTGCGGGAGGGAGCGGCGTACCTGGGAAGCGATGCTCCTCCGAAAGGAACAGGCTGCCATGCCTGCACCGCCAGGCGGAAGGTCGCAGCCGTCCCTGGCCCCCCACGTCTCCTTTCCGCCCGCCCAGGGGCGGGCTGGGTCGTACCATTCTGGAGATGGGGGTGGGAAGGGAAGGAAGAGTCTGTTGGCCCCAGTTGCGCGGAGGAGGTGCGCAGAGGCAGAGAGGGCTGTTCCACTGCGCAGGGGCGGGGGTAGAGCGGCGGAGCGAGCGCGGCAGGCCGGAGCGTTTCGCGGAGAAGCGGGAGCCGGCCTGCGCGGCCTCTGCCCCTCCGTCTCTGTCGGCGGCGGGGCGGTAGGGGCGACATGAGCACGCACTCCATCTCCAAGGTGAAGGGGGGGGGGGAGCGGGTAACGACGCCCTCCGACCGCTGCTCTGGGCGCGCCGGACGGCCACCGGGTTTCCCCACCCGCCTCGGCGAGGCGGCTCCGGGTCTGATGCCGCGGCGGCGGCCGGGCGGGCGGGGCCGGCGTGCCCGGAGCGCTGGCTGCGCCCTCGCCGAGGCGGGATGGGGGCTTCGCCCGCCCGAGCGGCTCCGCCGGAGCGGAGCCTGCCGGGCGCCGTGAGGAGAGCAGCGCGGTTGTGCGGGCGCTGAGGGAGCCGGCCCGCAGAGTTGTCGGGGCTCCCCCTGCGCCTGCTCCTCATCCTGTCCTCACCCGCTGCCGTTTCCCTCGTCCCCTGTGCCCAGCTCCCTCCTGCCCTGCTGTCAGCCCCTTCCCTTGCTGTGTCCAGTCTTGGCGGCTCTTTGTCCGTGCCCAGACCCTCAGGGGTCCCGTTTTGCCCAAGGCGCTTTCTCTTTTTTTTCCTGGCAAACAGCCCTCGTGCCTTGCTCTTTTGGCCTGTTAGCACACGAAAAGCGCTTGTGCTTGAGGTAAACTCTGCTAGAATTGGGCAGTGGTGTTGCAGCTGCAGGTTTTGTCAATTCCAGCTGAAGTCTGGTGGCATCGCTGGCTGCCACTTTGAAACACTTACTGTGTCTTTCCCCCCCAAAGTAATTGAATAGAGAAATAAAAAAAAAGTGCTGTCACTCACGCGTAATCTTAAATATCTATTGTGGCTGTGATATTTTTGAGCTGAAAGCTTTTATCTGGCCTGTAGTCAGGGTTGGCAGTGCGGGCTGTGCATTCAACAGGCTATGAGTTGTATGTAGCAAGACTGAAATTGTGGTGTCAAGCGTTTAACTTCCTCTCTTGCTTTATCATGTAGTGAACAACACCAGCGGTTCACAGCAAGAAGGGGTGCGTTTTATCTTTGGAAGACTCCTGTCTCTTATATTGTTTTTCACTGAATTGTGACGTGCAGGTGGATCCTTTGGTATGGAAGTCGCTGCACAGGTTATTACTTTCAGGAGTAAAAGTAAATAGTTCCAAACAAAGTTAAAACTCAACCCGAAACAGGTGGATTTCCCTTTCAAAAATGGCTGTGGCCTTTAAGTAGATGGTGAAACGTCCCCCCACCCTGCCTCCTGTGTCTTCCATGTACTGCTAGTACTTTGCCATTTTTATATTCAGGTCTCTGCTATATTGCAGTGAGGTAGGGAAGTCCAGTGCTTGTAAAGCATTAAATAGTATTTGTGTTTCCTTTGATTAAGCATACATTGTTTCTTCTTTTATATATATGGTTTGTAGTTACTTTGGCCAATTCCAGTTATGCTGTCATGAATTACTGTTCTGACGCATTGTGGGTACTGTAGCATAAATACAACTGTAACATAGCTTTTGGTAGTGGAATTATTCCAGAGTGTTTAGGATCTGTAGAATAACCACAACTTTTGTTGAGCCAGCTTTAGGTGGTTGTTAATTTACATGGTAAAATGGAAGGTATCTGAGGGCATCTCCAATTCATAAGGCTGTTTTTTAGAGGAGGCCAGTATTGTTATCAGTATTTTACTGGCATCTCTTACTTGTATAAGAAAGGAAGTAACATGTCCGCAGTCACCCAGCAGACTAGTGGCTGGGATCAAAACTGAACATACCTCTGGAGTTTTATTTTCAGTGTATCATTCTTATGCTAGTGGCTGAACTGCCCTAGGTTGAGATCAGTAATATTTGCTTGGAAGAGCATCTCCATTGAGAAATAAAGGATTGAATCAGTGTGTCTTCAACACTTGCCTGTTTCCTTTCCCTTTGCTGTAGCACAAAAGCCTCACAGTTAGAGTTGGGGAATGCATATGATTTCTGATATATAGGAAATCATTATAATAACTCTTTTAAAGAGATGAGGTTTTATTTGAGTGAATGTGGGAAGAAATTTCAGATTTTCTGGAGGAAAATGGGAAAAATCTTCCAGAATTCAAAGCTTAATGCTTGTGCTTTATTTCCTCCTCCTTTGTGTGATGAAATGGATCTAACTGGGAGATGACTTCTATGTGCAGGACTTACTGGAGGCAGGGTTTTTCTTTATCTGAACCTTTTCCAAGCTATTTGTCATTACACTTCTATCCATTTTTGCTTTTTCGAGTTGGGATGAACTTGTCCTCTGTAGCTAGGGCATCTGATTGGCTTTTGTAAGTGACTTAATATGCATTGCATTATTCTGGATTACCTTTTCCATGCATCCTAGCCTCTTGTGCTTTTCTTGTATTGTTTTTTAACTAAAACTCTACTGAAGAAAACTCTATTGATACATCCTCAGGGAATCATTTCCTCTTAATTCTAAACATGTTGGAGGTTATGAGAAGTTTAAAGAATCTGCAGCTGTTCTAGTTGATGGTTGACTTGAACATAAGGGAAATACGAAAAAGTTCATCCCAAATATGCTGGGATAACGCTTCCACTGTTTTCCAGCTTGAAACAGGAATATAAAGGGACAACATGCAAATTGATATCCTTAAGGTGCTGGTAATTCACTGAAATAAAAGCAGAATAAAGTGGCCTCAGGAGCCAGTCAGATTGGTTCTCATATTGAAGTGTTTGGTTGTTTTTGTTTTTTTACTATTGTCTAGGGCTGCTTTGTTTTTAAACCACCTTCCAAGAAGAGAAGGGTGCGTCAGGAAACAGGTTAGTGCATTTTGATACATGTTTCTATGCTTGAGAAGGGTTAATCCTGGAAGGTTTACCATATCTGGTTGAGTTCTGTCATAGCTGCGTGAGGATTTCTGTTCTTCCTTGGCGCTGATATTGCTGAAAACTCATTTCTTCAGAGGGACCCTAGAAAATGGTTGGCTAGTGTAAATGTTTTATTTTTTTCATCTCCAGCAAAAAAGATTTGTCTTTGAACAATTTTTCTATGAGAGTACTCCTTTCCATGCTACTGTAAATTGTGTACTGACTGACAAAACTATTTACTTGAAGACTCTGAATGAGACATTGAGTACCAGAAATTAAATCCCATTCGTAAGTCTCATATTCTGGATAGTTTGCCTAAGTTTCTTGAGGAAAAGAAGGAAAAAAAAAAAAGCCATTTGTGAAGATGCCATGGCTTCTGTCCACTAGTATTTGTTGTATATATTTTCCCCAGTCGTATATGCTGTGTATACATGTCTCTTGTCATTTGAAGAAGACTGAACAGGACTGAATCATTGGAGCCACAGATAATGCTGCTTGAATAATTGATGTTTGAGACTCAGTTAGGAAACTTACTGTTCTTATTCCCAGGTTAAACTTTTTTGGCATCACCAGAACTGTCAAAAGGTAGGCCAGTTGGTATTACAAAAGTGGAGGGGAAAGTAATGAGGCCAGCTTTTTGTGAAAATCACCACAGGCTCATGCATTACTTCCTGTAAAACCTGCTTTAAAATTAATCCCAACTTACTTTTTCTATGAGACTTGGCAAATCTGTAGCTTAGGGAATGAGAGACAGGGAAATAGAATCCAGTCTGTCATTCTATTTCTAAATAAATCAACAATCAAGACCTATGCATTTAAACCACATTGAAATTTTACCCTTTACTGTATATTATGTTTTCATTTCTGCAAGATTAGTAATGCTTGGACAAATCTTGCTAAACACGTTGTTCTAGTTAGCAGGTGCTTTAAGACAGAAAAATAAATTTGACTGAACTACCCCTAAAAGAGAGGTGGAGGTGAGCTAGTTTTCTGCTCACAATCAGTTAGTTGGTTAGAATGTTCTAAATAATCAGTACCTTGATGTGCATCCATCCAGTCTGGAATCCCAAGCTTGTCAAGTGTGAAGTTGTGAAACTTCACAGGATGGATAGTTGATAATACTGTTGCACCTCACAAAAGGCCTTCTGTGTGCATTTGCATCTATAGTTTGATTTTTGATGGTATAAAAAGAGTATTATTGGTATATTACTTGGTATATTACCATGTGATGGCTGGATTTTCTTCAACTGAAAGCCTAAGACCCTGTGTAATCAGAATATGTTAAGTGTTTTAATTGATTTTTCTTAAGGATGCAAATAGGTGTTTAGGGGAGACAATGAGGGATGCCTCTGGTTCCTCATTTACAGAGCTGTTTTGAGTTGTTTTGATGCTTTGGAAGATTGAATGTGCTCATCAACTAATTCTTTTCTAGAAGTCAGACCACTGCTGCTGCTACATTGAATGGCCACCAAATAGACATTAATGGCTAGCAAATTACTTCTTTTTATATACATACATGTAGAAAAAAATCAATTGTTATGTTTAATGTTGTCTAGTAGCAACAGTTAACAGGCTGTTTACTTTGTTTTGTTTGTCTTTGTGTTCTTCCAGGTGGTGTTAGTAAAGCCTTAAAGCTATAGCAGGCCTGCTAAGCCTATACTGGGAGTAGAAGGATGGTTCCAAGGCTGTGCTTTTTCTGCCACCCACACACACCTTATTTTTTTTCTAAGGGAAATACAGACACTATGAGTGTGGGAGGAAAAGCAATGAGAAAGATCTCACTCAGTTATACTAATTTCTATTCAGTCTCCCATTTTACTCCCACCTCTGTCTTTCCTTCTTAGTTGGAAGACGGTGGAAAGTTTCTGTACTGTGAATCTGTGAGGCAGATAAGCATCTGGAATCCAGATGTATTCAGAAAATATACCAATACATTGTTTTACCAAAAAGGATCTGATTCTCCTTTTCTTATTCATAAAGAACATGTATAGAAGTGAGAGGCAATTTAGAGATGAGCCAGAAATGTAGGTCTGGTTTGTACTTAAAAATTTTGCCGACATAGTTGTGTCAGTTAAATGTATTTTTAAAACATAAATAAATCTGTATTTCATGTAACCTGACAGTCCCGTCCCAGTATACTTTATTATTTTCCAGAAATCCGTTGGGGAACAGAAAGGTTTTTCATGTGTCTTTTACAAGGCTCGATGGTTCATATCTGACTATAATAGTTAAGGAGGATTGAATATTTAATGGGTGAGAGAGACCCACAAAACTTTGTGAAGGGAAAGATTTATTTTTTTTTAATTGAATTTAATTTTAATAATAAAGGCTGTTTCCTCTGATTTAGCCTTTAGCTTATCTGGGACTGGAGATGGAAGCCAGTTCTTTACCTTTTGCCTGCATACTTGGGTAATAGATTCTGTTGTTCCCTCACTTACTGTACCAGAAACCAGCAGTCAATTAATTGGTTAAAAGTCACCTTCTTCAGATATATATGTATATTAAGATGTTCTTGTTTCAGTAGTACTTTTTCATCTCGACAAAAAATGCTTTGTTGTAATAATCTTATTTGTGCTTGCCTTTGCCTTTCCGTCTTTCTAGCTAGCAATTCCACAGAAAGAAAAAATGATTCAGAGGATACTGAGTTGCGGTTTGCTTCTTGTCAGTCTTTATGGGATCAGATCAAATTGGAAACAGAGGTGAGTCTTGTACCTTGTATTAAAGCAGTTTTTTGCATTTATAACAATGCTGTTTGCTTCTTTGTTTCTGGAGATCTTTTTTACACACTTAAAAAGCAATTAGTTAAAGCAGTAAAAGGGCCAGAAATACTGTCAGAGACTGAAATCCCTGTCCAGAATATAAAATGGTAATAATAAATCCATCAATTACACATTACTTTTAATGACAGAACTTTTTAACATGTTTTTCATGATTCAGGCTGCTGCTTCTAAGCTTCTCTTCGTACTGATTGTCCTTTTTATTAATTCCTGGCATACTGCTGTTTTCTACCTTCAATTCAGTTATGTGCTTGCCAGCTGTCTTGAAGATTTTAGGCTGGCCTTAACCTCAGTGTTAAAGAGTTCATTGCAGCCCAGGATTCACTGTAGATTTATGTGAATACAACTGCATGGATGTCAGATACCGAATGACACAGCTGCAAGCATGGTCTATGGAATTAGTATGGGCAGTATCAGTGGGGTTGTCTGTTGGGGACTGGAGTTAATTTTATACTGAACTATGGCCTCTTAATTGTTATGTGTTAGGTGGCATGCTGTTGTCGTGTCCCTATAGCCAACTGGCTTGCATTATAGCATGAATAATTGCTTCCATACAGCAGGGATTTCCTCCTCTATTCAGTGTCAAGAATTCTGGGCAAGTATTCTATATTCCTCTGCCTGCTGTTGAGTTCTAGACATTATGAGAATTTTTTTTTCCAAAGTTTGTTTTGGAATGTACAGTAGAAGCCAGTTGGTTGTAGCTTACAACCTGGACCCTTGGGCCAAACTTACAAATTCCTCCAATTATAGTTCCCTACTATTCCATGATCCAGCTCACTTTTACTAGTCAACACTCTTTTCAAACCATAACTCGCCAGTGCAAAGCAGTGCACTATACCATGGTGCTGATTATAGAGAACACAGAAGTTTGTGAAGGTACGTTTGGTATCATCCTGCCAACTGCTGCAGCTTGATGGGTTAGCTGCCAGCGTCGGCAGTAATGTTAGCAGCTGCACCAGAAACTGCCTTGTCAGCTACACAGTGGACTATAGGGAAGACGACATTCTGTAGCTACTTCTGGAAGACCTTTTCTTGGATCTTCTTTCATTGGCACAGTGTTGCTAAGGCTTTTGAGACAGTGCTTCTGTGTTGCCAACAGTGGCTGCAGGATTTTCAGGCTGAAGAAGTGGTGTTGATTTTTTTTCCTAGTGCTTTGCAAGGATTTCTCCCAGAGCAGCGGGCAGAGCCCATAATAGCCAACGCCTTTCTTAACCACTCAGAAGCATAGAGCCATTGCCATCTGGAAAATCATCATTCTTTCCTGTTCTAAATCTCCTAGCCTTGTTTTCTTTGAGGTTGCTAGGAGTTTGTCAAGTACTTTCTTCTGTTCTTCTCCTGATGGAAGTCAGTTCAATCTACATTGACAAATTGATGTAGACCTTGCCTTAGAGTTTGATTTGCTGAAGGGCAGATTACCTGCAGTTACTTTTGCTACTATACATAGAAATTCTTTTATCCAGCTTGTGGAGTATCTCTGATATTTTTTTCCACTGAGCTTTGAATTACCATCCTTTTGTCACACCATTGGCAAACTTGAAGGTGATGATTGTTCTTACATATAAAATTGTGTGATAATTAATGTTGGAAGGGACCTTAGAAAGTCTCTAGTCTGAACTCCTGCTTGAAGCAGCAGCATCCGTGAGGTCAGTTCAGGTAGGTGAGGGATTTATCCAGTCAGGATTTTATTTCTTACATAGTTTCAGATCCTGTTGTAGTAAACCTGATCCATGGCACAATACCTGGGGAGTGTGTAGCTTGCTGGTTTGGACTTTCATTCTAGGGGTTCTGGTAGTGTGCCAAGGGAGCCTAGCAGGATGTTCTCCACAAAGTTTTTGCCAGGATACTGCTACCTGACAGTTTGTTGGCAGGCCATGTGCTTGTGCTGGTGTTTTTCCAGTTCTCTGGTATCTGCTTTAGGTGTTGAAGAGTGAAGAGGATTTGACTTCCAAGTACTTTGTTGCTGAGTACTCTTGGCCTTTGTATGTCCATCAAAAAATGTGCTGCCATTGTGGCAGCATCATCTGTCACCTGACGATAACATCCTTAAAAGCTGGCAAAAGTACTCCAGGAACTGTCCTTCATTTCTGGACCTTTTTTCTTTCAGTATTGCAAGCAGTTTTGATCCCTGCTGTCAGCAGTGGCCTTGCAAATGTTCTTACCATCTCATCAAGAGCTTTCAGACACATTCCCTTCCTGTAAGGTGAGGAGTTCCAGTTGCACTACCAGGGTCCAGGTTAGAAACAAAAAGCCTAAATGCAGGGCTATAATATGGTAATTTTAGCTCTAATGTGCAGATAATGGTTTTCAGACCACTCAATAGATAATCATGGCCAAACCTAGTGTCACTGCAGGGACTGAACTTCCAGTTCATATAACTTTTCCAGAGTAAGCAGTTTCATGTAAGTGAGAAAGCTGGTCACTTGAAATGCAGAGCAGCCTAGTGTGTTTTCCCGAACACTACCAGAACAGTGCCAGTAACAAAGTTGTTTTGACAAGAAGATGCTGATAGATTTTAAAGAAGTTAAATAAATGTGTAGTGCTGTGGCAGACTGAATTCTGTCTTCACAAGTGCGCTTTGGAAGAAATAATACATACTGTAACTGTGCAAAGTTAAGGATTCAGGTTCTTGTTAGCTTAGTGAAAATGTACAGTAACAATCAGAAGAAGCTGAAGGTTTGATGGATTCTGAAGCAGAAGCCTAGACTGTTACAGGACATAGGGAATACAGGAGCTGTTATGATGCTATTATGAATCTGATGGCGTAAATTCTTCTTTTTAAAATGCCATGTTACAGTTTCTTCTGAGTTGCCATAGAATTTATCAGGTGGAAGCTCAGAGGTGCACAATCGACATCAGAAAGGTCAGAATAATATTTTTTAATACGTAGAGGGTTAAAAAAGTAAAGTTACTTTGTGTACAGTTTTATCAGTTGTTCAGGAGAGCAACAGGAACTCTTCGTTCTAATGGAAATGGAGCTCAGGTTTTTGAGCAGGCATCATGTGCAGTCTCCTGGAGATGCGATCTTAACTCTTGGCAGCAGCCTCATCAATGCTGCTGTAGTTGGCCTTTGCCACTTTGTTTAAAATCAAGGCCACTGCTGTGTGTGTCACTTCTTGTTGCTAATAAATCTTGGTGATGATTTTATTGAGGGCAGGGATATAATCTTGTTTCTAACATCTATGTTCTAGAGTATATATTGATATCCTGAACTTGAGAGTACATTTTTTTTTAATCTGTTCTAGCAGAAGGCATATCTTAAATTAGAGGCAGTTTTTTCAAAGGCATATGCATAACAAAATACAAAATGCTGCCACTATATATTTGCCTTTAAAAGTTTTATCTCCCCGTTTTCTCTCGCCTTCCTATATATTCCTGAGTGTACATAGTCTTGTATGTAAATCATTCTGAAGGGCAAAAGACAGTATAGCAAATGTGGTAGTCGTGTGTTTTAGCATTTTTTCCTGTAAAACATACTTAATGCTTTCCTTTTTTTGGTTGTTTTTTTGTTTTTTTGTTTTTTTTTTTTGTTTGGTTTTTTCTTTCATCCTGAATTGGATTTGGAGGAGCTGAAGGTTTACTCTCATTTAAATCACTGGGAAAAATGTTTACAGGTGTTTCGTAATCCAAGAGAGAATAATAGGAATTTTCATGAACATTCTTCCAGAAACTAATTGTATTGTTTTATTCCTCCTATGTCGTTTATACTTTTTCAGTATGGGGTTTTTTCTCTGTTAAAGCCTGTGGTGTGACAACATAGTTAAGCTCATTTGCTTTCCAAGTAATTGTTGAGGCTTTTGACCAGAAGTTCCAAGATAGGAAATGTCTGTGTTTGCCACAGTGAATAAATTAGCATGTTTATAGTTCACAGGAAAACTTGGTGTTACTTAAAATTTTACTCTGGAGTTTGAAGGATTAAAAACTATGCAGGAAAGAGGTAGGAAAAGGAAAAGACTCTGGTGTTTCCACATTTTTATAAATAAAATCTCTCTGTTTGCAGCAAATACAGGAAGACTTGAATAAGCAGTTACTTGATAATCTAGTAAGTTTTTTGAGACGGTCTCATTCTGAGTTCCAAGAGAAGACAACAGAATGGAGTTGTCAGATGAAGTTCAGAGAAATCCCTACCGCAGCTCTTGTCTTAGGTAACTTTTTAAAGATATATTTTGTTACTTACATCTGCTTAAAACTGACACAGAGATCAAAGAAAAATACATTGCTGACTTCCAGCCATTACTGCGATCAGTATCAGTTTCAGAAATGTTAACAAGAGGGATTGGGCTGGGAGAAGGAAGCAGGGCAAGACCTTCTCTCCCTTGGTATGCATAATAGTCCAGTGAGTTAACGCCTTCCTTAAAGGTCTGTCTTAAGCAGCCAGTAGGGATATTTTATTTTTATTTATTTTTTTGGCCCCTTAGGCACTGGAGATGCTTTGATTGTCCCTGCTTCTGCCACCAACGTGCTTGGTGGTTTCTATGACTAACTGTGGACATAATTACACGGTTACACAGCTTCTGTATTTCTGATACGTGTTCTTGCAGTGCATCTTTACATGTAGGAAAGCAGTGTCTTTGTCTTGGAAAAGAAGTAGAGTGAAGAAGATAGTTGAAGATCATATTACTGAAGTTAGTGAAGTTCTGAAGTCTCTTTTTTTTGGTTGGTTTGTGGGGGGGTTTTCCCCCCCCTCCTTTCTTTCAAAGGGTTGTAACTGTAATCCTAAACCTGCTTCAAGGCAACCTGATTGCATTTTCATTGGATCATTTTGGGGAACTTAAAATCAGGCCTGCATTCACATTTACCATGTGAGCACTAACGAAGCCTGGAAGGTGGTCTGTTTTGTAGGTAGTAGGAAATGAGAAGTTCCTACTCTGAATATTTCTGTGGAAGAAGCTGTGAACTGCCTTCTGGAGGGCCTGGTTCTTTTTGGTTTTTGATTAAGGATGTTATCAAAGGCAGCAAATAGTGAGCAGTTCATGGTAAATTCAGACTATAGTTCATACTAACTCATAGTAATTTTCCTCCTTACATAAGCTATGTGAGGATCCAGGTCTCAGGTGTATGCACTGCTCCTCTTGTAGAGGAGTTGAATTTCATAATCTTGTCTGCAGGCCTTAGATGACTGTGGATGACTTCTGAGGGTATGAATAGCAGGGAGGTTAGAAAACCAATGCTATTCCTTGCAGGTTTGCACCCTTGAGAAATCTTTGTTTTTTAAAAAAAAAACAAACTATATGAAGGGTCTTTGCAATGATTCCCTCCTCCTTTTAATCAGCTAGTATTAACATGTATGTCTAATCTTGATGCTAGTTTTTCATCTTTCCTCATAGGTGGTGTGATGCTTTTCATTCCTTCCTAGACTATTTGAGAGATCTTCTGGTCTTCTGGCTTTTGTCTGCTGTTCAGTTTATTATTCAATCATTGTGGTTACGAATCACGGGAAAAATGCCCTTGAAATGTTTGGGTTTTTTCTAGGTGTAAATGTTACAGATCATGACATGACTTTTAAAAGTCTTTCGGAAGTCCTTCAGGATGACATTACTCCTTATGTAGCCTTGCTGGAAGCCAAAGATTGCCCAGGTGAGTACTGCAATAGCTTTGCTACTGCTTCTGAATAAGCTATCAATTAACTAGAAGTTTTAGCTTTTGCCCCCAAATGTAAGAATAATGGGATGGAGGGATCTTGAAGACTCTCTAAAGATTTGCTCAATTCCATGTTAACATAGCAATCATGCCTACTGTATTTTAAGAGGTATTCAGTTCTCTTGAAAACAATGAAGATTGAAATACTACTTAGTTGTAGCTTAAATGTCAAGAGCATGCTGCTTCGTGTATTGCATGTTGATACTGTAGGTTGGCTTTCCTTTTGTTTGATTTGGTATGTATGTATGCTTACAGTCACATTATTACAGTGTGGGAATGGGTCAAATAAAATTTTGTCCCACTCTCCTTGCTCCTTTGTATTTTTTAAGTAAAATAGGGCAGCATCCCCAGATCTATGGATTGGGTGCCTTACTTATTTTTAGGTTGCTCTAAGTGCATGTGGCAGAATTCAGGAAAGGCACAGGGCCAATTCCTTAACCTGAATGGTTGCTATCTAGGCAAAATGATAGGATAATTTTTAATGCATTAACAACATGCATATCATGAATACTTTAAAGCTTTCTGGAGCATGAGGTGTGCATTCTGGAGAGAGGAGGATAGTTAGAAAAGTGACAAATAATAAGAGGTAATTTGGGGTAATTTTTTAGAGTGTGAGTTGGAGAAAGTGTAACCAAATAACCAAATGTCTTTCCTGTGTGTCTACAAATGTTTTGTGAAGGTATAAAAAATCTGATGCAGAAGCTGATGGGGCAGCTTATGAACTGCTGTATAGATATAGATGAGGACTCATTCGAAGATGACAGCCATGTGCAGGTTCCCCAGAATAAAATACGTTGTTCAATGACTTCTCTTATCAACTGGTATAAGAGTGTAACGAAGGTATGATTTTTTTAATATTTTGTTTTTATCACCAGTTTATAGAAATGCCTGGTGTTTAGATGCTTTTTTAAAAAGAATTAAATACATTTCTGTGCCATAGTGAAAAAGTGCCAAAGGTTAGCTTTTAGTTTAACACTAAGAAATAACTGAGATTGAGGTGATTTGAATATAAATCTCGAACATAGATAAAAGTGGAGTTAGTTTCTGATGCGGTATGAATATTGGAATTCTGAAAAACAAGCAAAAAGTACTATTTTATCCTATATTTTATTTGGAACTAGAAGCTTAAAATGCAGCATCAACTCTGTGCCAGAAGCTTTCCTCCCAGGAGTACTGAGTAAGACAGAACAGTGATCCAGGGGAAAGGCACTGTATTAGTGCTAATGCATCATTATGTCATCTGCAGCCCACACTAAATGGACAAGCAGTGAGAAAATAACTTTCAAAATGTTTTTGTATCTTTTGTATTTACTAAAGCTAATGAAACTTTAAGTTTTATCTCATGAAGAACTCATTTTCTGATGACTTTGTCAGAGCAGTGTGTTAAACCAAAGTTAAATGAGTGCATGCTCTTTTTATTACTGAGTAAAAATACAAGAAATGGGCAATTTCCATGTACACAACTCCAGTCTTCTCCCTCAATCCCAACGATTTCACTAGTTCTGTCCCACAGAGCTATTCATGTCTTTCTTGGAATGTGGGTTTTTTAAATGTGTTTATTCTTTATACTTCATGCTATGCCAAACAGAAGGAAAAGAAATTGGAATTATAGGTGTTAATAATAAATACAACTGTAGCAAAAAGTCAGTCATGTAGCTTTAGAGCATTATAATATCATAGATGTGATTCAGTCTTTTTGTTTTACTGTCTTCTGTTTGTTAATGAATGGCTTTAAAGAAAACAGATTCTGAAACTACGAGAAAAAAAAGAAATTCCTCTTCTAGACACTGGCAATCTCCTCCAGTTGTAGTTATATTCAAAGACATGGAAAGTTTCACCACAAAAGTACTTCAAGACTTCATAGTCATCAGCAGGTAATGTGACCTGAAGTTTAAGTCTTCCACTCCTTTACCCGTTTTCTGTTTGCCACTGTTTTGAAGTGTAACAATGAGACCAGCGGAGAGTTGGAATGAAATCCTGATGCTGCTTCTTTGCAGCAGTGATTGAACAAAAAACTATTTGCTAGGTTTTGGGGATAAATTATCCTAAAGCTAGCTTGGGACTCTGAATCAGAGTGCCTAAGGGCTGGGTTGAGCTGCTGGGTGACTGATTTAATTCTTTACATAAGAGGATTTACTGGTGACTAGTTGTTAGAGAATTCGTGATTGTGAAACTGATTTTTTAAGATGCCTAGATTTCTTCTGTAGACTCTTAAAATTGTTTTCAGAGTATATTTTTTGTGTGATTACTGATGTAATGCTGCTTAAAGGTCATTAGCTTGCTAGTAGGAGTATATAAAACTTAGCCAGAAAATTTCTCAGTCTTGGCCGGATCTGTAATTAGCAGCTGACTACTTCAGGTTCTCCTGTGCTTCTGTCCTTCCTTAACCTGTCTTCCTTGATATCATCTCATGCATTCTAATCAAAACCACATGCTGTTCTCCAAAAAAGAGCATCTCACACTTAGCCCCCAGGTTGAAACTACAGTAGCAGCAAAATTGGGGCCCCAGTTGTACAATTAATTTAGTTGCAGCGTGTGCACCTGATGTTCCCTCTAAACAATGCTAAGCAATTTCACTTGCTGAGACACCCACAAATATTTTTCTGCTTCAGATCTGGCACATGGGTTCTCTAGGAAACATTTCAAGAAGTAAAATCAGAAATGTTATCTGGAAATAATTAGGATGTAAGGCAGGGGAGTATGAGGTTTTGGTTGTTTAAGTGTTGTGGTTTATTTTGCTTTTTTTAGGAAGCATAAGTACCTATTTATGATTATATGGAATGTAGGTGAAGTGCAGTTCAAGTCTGTCAGTCTGCTATTTGCAAATACGCTTTTTTAATATGCTTCAGAAAAAAGGTTTAGAGGATTCAAATGACCTTATAACTAAAGATTGTCTTGATTAATGTCAAGTAGAAGATGGGTGAAATGGAAGCTCGACAGAGTTGCATAATACTTTGTAAAATATCTTTGTGATTATTATAGAGATGGGGTTTATTCTCTCCGTTTTATTCTTAAACATGTTTAGTAATAGTGTTGAAGTAGGTATATGTGAGAGATTCTTCTGATTTTGTTAATCACAAGTTTCAATTTCTCTTTGATACTCTTTTAGGTTATGAACAGTTGACAATAATATATGAAGTTTGTAGGCTTTATGTTTAAGTCTCTAGCAAAGGACTTGAGGAATTAGAGAAATTAAATCATTGCGGATTAACACCTAAAACACCAAGGTCAAAAAGTTGCTGTGGTGAAAACAAGAGGAGAGGAATAAATTGTCAATTTTAACCTAGAAGATATTTAATATAGAAGAATTTGTATCTCCTTGAAATTAATAAAAACTGGAAAATAATGATGAAAAAATATTGAAAGCACTGTATTTTGGGTAACTTGTAGGCTGTTCACAAGGAATACAGCATTCTGTCCTCGTTATGAGTTCTCAAAGCATAAACTAAAAAATTATCTGAAAAGAAAGATTGACCCTGGAGAAGTTCTGTGTTTCCATTATACTTAAAAAAAAATAAATTCCAACATTAGAGGGTTTTCATATTTATTTTAGTTTTATTAAATGGTGTAAGATTTGTAAATTTTCTTGAGACTGTTAGCTGTTTAATGTCCCTTCTTATTTTTTCTGTATTTCATTGAAAAAAATAATTCCTATTACAAGATTCAGTTCTCTGAATTCAACATTTTTGGGAAGATAGAACCAGTATAATACTGTAACTGAAAAGGTGCTTTTGGTGCCACTTCCTGCAAATTGAATCCTAAAATAAACTTTAATTTGCTTTTCTACTTCATAGCTTTAAGTAGCTTCCTTTCTTTTTCTTTTTACTCCACATCAAAACTCTTCTGGTTTACTGGCAACAAATCTTTTAATTTACCCCTTTCTGCTTCTGAGCTCAGTACTGTAGTAGGAACATAATGCATTTGTTTCATGATTTTCTATAAGTAACTATCATGTTTTTTTCTCCCTTCCCCCATGATCTAGTCATCATATCCGTGAATTACCTCTAGCGCTGATTTTTGGAATTGCTACATCTCCAATGATTATCCACAGCTTACTTCCTCACTCTGTTTCCTCTCTGCTGTGCATAGAGCTTTTCCAGTCCCTTTCCTGTAAGGAGCACCTGTCTACTATAATTGACAAGGTAATTCCCTTTCTGTATAGGAGTGTGTGTGTATTCAAGCACAGTGTACATGTAGGGACTTAAAACTAGGTTTGTCTGAAACTTTTGAAATGGAATCTGTTCCTGAGAGCTGTGGAGTTTGGATATTGCTACTCACAGCTACAGAGTAGCTTAATACTAGGAGCTTCCTTCTCACACTGAGACACGCTCACATACCTGCTTTCATCTTTCGTTTACATTGGCATCTGTGCAAACATCCTTGGGCACTTGCACTTTGACATTCCTACCTCTTCATTAAGGTAGTACTTTAATTTGAGTTTTACTTTGTTCCAGAAAAGATAGCTTTAAACATAGAAAAATACAGTTCAGCCTGAATTTTGCCACCTGTCAAAAATTAGTAGTTATCCAAATGTTCAGGCCATATAGACGCTGTGCCTGTGCAATTCTTGGTACACCACTTCGTGCAGGATTTCCAAAATCAGTTACACATGCTGGAAGTAGTGGTATCCCTGGCTGTTACATCAGTCTCTGTTCTGTTTGTAACTTTAAGAATAAACACAAAAATCATGTTCAGCAAAGCTAACTTCAAATGTTCCATATAAGTAAAAGGTACTTAAAAAAATGTAGTGAAATATTAAACTGAAAATCAATTCAATCTTTGCATGTATATTTTAGTAGAAATACTGGTTTTAGAAGTTGGCAGGTATTTAGTATCTCAGTTGAATGCTAACGCATGCTGAGAGTTGTATCAAATTGTATATAGAAATTTTGCTGAGATGAATTTAGGAAAAAATTTCTGCTATGGGTACTTTTCCTTTTTGTCTCCTTTAGCTGCTTCTGACAGCCCGGTGTCCATTTAAACTGGGTGAGAAAGTTCTGAAGGTTCTCATCAACATATTCTTGTACCATGATTTTTCTGTCCAGAATTTTATCAAAGGATTTCAGGTAGGCAATGGTAACAAATTATGGTTGTGAAAAAGAAGGGTAGTTACTGGGCACTGAAAGATTTCTTAGGTCCTAATGTTGTCACTGAATTGGATGGAAAAATGTCCTTTGGGAATAGTTTGGATCTTGAACAGGTGGGTGTTTTAAAACCTGAACTGCTAAGGTTTTAAGGGGAAAACTTGTGGGACAGATATGAAGAAGCATGTAAAAGCTTACTCTGCCATAAAAAACTATATTTAAAGGTTACATTTAAAAGGGTGACCTGCCTTAGTGGGTTGGAAGACCTCTGTTTTGTTATAGATTAATATGTAGCTTCTAACACCCCTGGCAGAACTCTCCAGCTCTGACCTGCTGTACCAGGTCCTTGTATTCTGATTTGTCATGCTGTGAGTAGGCTGCAGCAGTGTCTCTTCCCTAGAGAAGAGGGAAGTGCTTGTTCCAAGCAAGCTTGTGTGGCAATGCAGGAGACAAAGTGGAAGACTTCAGGATTTCCAAAAATATTCTATATGGAGCATGCTAATTATATTTTTGTTGGCTTATATAGATCTTCATATCTAGATGTATTTCTGTGTCTGAGTCTCCTTGTAGCTTTTGTGGATTGTGGACAAGAGTTGTCCAAAGAATTTGTAGTCCCTGAAATCTGGTTTAATGCAGGATTGTGAAGTTATTTCTTGCCTGGTTCCGTGCTTGAACCTGTTAGTAAAATATGCCCTTTTAGTCTCATATACATTTAGAGCATCTCAGATTCTTTGATATCTAAGACTCATGATTACATGCGTCCAGGAGAAATGTCCTGGCAGTAGTACCTCTGCCTGCAGATGGACCTACATAGACTTACACATGAAAGTTTCAGCTCCTTATTTGAAAGAGTCATCAGGATTTAATGATTCCCCATTAGCCTGATAAAGAGATACAAGTCCTGTCCCTGAGAGCATATATGGCTGTGTCCTTGTGCATTAAAAGTATTCAAGGATAAAGCAATTTCAGATCAGCTTTCCTAAGTGATAGATACAAGGGAACACCATCATCTCATTATGCCTAGGAGTGATATTAACTCTTCTGACACGGAGTGTCTTTCCTCTTTGACAGTTTTTATGTTTTAAAAGTTTTTAGTGAGGTAGTTTGATCAGGTTTTTGTTTTGTTTTTAAGAATAGACATAAGTATATGATGCTATTCTGCAAGGCTCTGATGCTACAAACATTTAGTGCAGCTGAAATCAGTGATAAAGCTTGTTTGCACATCTATATGGTAAAAACTTAGCAGTGTATTTTTGTGTGCATGAAACAGAAATTGAAATTAGGACTAAGCGTGCTTGTGTACAGTAGTTGTTTTTCATATCTTTAAACACATTCTTTGTTATTTGTGAGCATTGGAGCTGAATATGTAATCTAAAGAATCTGGTAATCAATGTAAGTGAATAAAAAATATTTGACAAGCTGTAGTTATCCTTATGTAAAAGGTGGGAAAGAGGAAGTACTGAAGATGAATAGCGCATACAGAAAAAAAGGTAATTATGTGACTGTGTTTCAAACTGAATACTCAGTGTCCTGTAGAGACTTATGGAATATTTATGAGCTGTAATGATATTTTTTTAAAGGAATACCATTATTGCCATTGTGGTACTTGCACTGTAGTAATAAGAAAGCATTAAAAGGCAGATAGAGCAGAGAGGATGGATTTTATTAACATCACTGGTTCTTGCTTTGTTTTTCAGCTCTGTGTTGTGGAGCACTTCTATTCCCAGCCTCTTAGTATACTGTGTTGCCAGCTGGTAGATGCTAAGAAGAGAGTAAATACTTTATCGCATGACCAGTGTGAAAACATTCGAAGACTGCCCTCTTTTAGAAGGTAAAAGGGGAAATAAATTTTTGGACAGTCTTGTATTTAGTCAGCTTTAAAAAAGATAAAAGGAATCTGTATATGTAGCTCTGTGAAAACTATAGATCACTGCTGTGTACTTCAAATCAATCAAAAGGAGAGAGAGTACAGCTTCCATGGTGTGTAATGACTTGTACTTTTTTCTCTTGTTCTTAATACAGAAAGAAACAATTATGAAAGATAACCATAAAGCACTTTGAAACTTGTTAAGCTGACTTGGAGCACAATCTCTGGGGTTTTGGAGTGGCTTTTCAACTTGCTGAATTTGGCTGTCTCTGTTCAAATCTTTCCAAAGAAATCCTTATAGTGCTTAAACTTTAGGGTTTTTAACCCTATAATCTTTAATCATACTTTATATTATAAAAGTTTTATGTTCTTTTTTCTTGCCACCAGATACGTGGAAAGTCAAGTTTCAGAGAAACAGATTGCACTGCTAACATCAGACAGCTTCTTAAAGGTAAAATTTTAAAAATGTCTTTGGAAAGCAAAAATAACTTTCCCAATATATTCATTTGTGGAGCATTGCAAAATACAAGACTAAGATGTATTGTTCTGTATAACATCTTTCATGCAGTACATACTGTGCTTCATGTCCAGTAACGGAGAATTAGGATCAGCAGGTCAAAATTCCAAATCTCTAGGGTTGCCTGATACACCTTTATGCAAAGCTGCGCAATTTATCTTGCATCAGCTTTTAGCTATGTCTAGAAATATAACTGCTTAAAAAGAAGGTTGCAAGCTTTATATATGACCTGGTCTTTTAATGCTTACTCAGACTGACTTTCTTGGAAAGTTAGTGAAGTGTTTGAAGAATCTGTAAGTAATCTTGGAAAACCTCCATACCCTCTGTGTAATTTCTGATTGGACTCAGTAGGGCAGTATTTATGTTACATGTTTATCTGAAGGTTTGTCAAGTGATAAAAGTGAGGCTACTACTATTGTGAGCCCTTCAGGAACTGACCAACAAAGATCTGTTGGTTATTTTCACCAGCTGAACCACTCCCAGTAGAAGCCTTGCTCAGGGTAGAGGTTTTCTCCTAACTCATCATCTCAAGTACAGCTAACTTGTCAGACAAAGGGTACTACTACAGATAAAGCAATTAATTTATCCTAGTAGATCTTCCTGGTCTGTAAGA
Organism: Falco biarmicus; assembly: GCF_023638135.1. Classification (NCBI taxonomy): domain Eukaryota; kingdom Metazoa; phylum Chordata; class Aves; order Falconiformes; family Falconidae; genus Falco; species Falco biarmicus. The sequence continues at coordinate 5,617,821 of NC_079293.1, read as the reverse complement.
ACTTTTCAAGTGTGAAGAACAATGGTAATGGCTGGAAGAGAGGTTGGTAGCAGGCAAGTTTGCAAGTGCAGTGCAGTTACAGTAGTCAAGGTGAGACATGATTTATATGTGATTTTATGATCCATAGTGTTCAGTGGCAAACATAGCTTAAGCTGGTGCTGTTCCCTGGCTGTTTATTCACAGCTCAGCAGATGTGCCAGCACAACTGCTTGTGTGGCTGTACAATGAACGTATCAATCAAATTAAAGTAACCTGGACAAAAAAAGACAAGACATGGGAGGTTTTTTTGCTGGGTTGTTTCTACAGAATGATTTCCCCAATGCACTTCACTCTGGAGGTACATAAATGCTTCTATTGAAACAACAAGAGGAGGGAAGGAGTGGGAATGAGCAGCTGAGACTTTTTTTGTTGTTGTTTTGTTTTGTTTTGTTTTGTTGAAAGACCATGTAATGGGCTGCTGTTTTGAGAGTTGAATACTCATCATCTTAAACTTTATATGTTTAATAGTGTGCCCCTTATTTCACAAGCCTCATCCTGTAACTTTGGGAAAGAAGCTGGAATTCTTGTGCTTAGGTGCATGTGATGCTTCTGACAAATTTTAATTGAAGATGTTTGTTCTCACCTCTGCAGTAGGAGTAGGACTATTATTGCTTTACCAAGCTGGCAGTGTAGCTTACTCGGGGAGAAAAGGACCTACTGCTGCATTAATGAGGTGCTGTTTGTTCCATATGTGGTACTAATCTACAGTATCATTATTAAGTTTGGAAACACTTTCAAAGTCACTATTCATACCAGTTCATATAAATTTACTGTTCATGTTGTGGACCAGGTAAATTCGCTGTTCAAGCTTAGTACGTAAACCTGCGATACCCTTTGTGAGCTGCAATTTATATTCCGTGTTGTTACCATGGGTTTTAATAACCATGGGAAGAGTTCCACCTATTTAGAATAATCAGTTTTAAAACCAATTTTACATCCTAATTACTTACAGCTTTGTCTGAAAGCTTTCATGGCAAATTTGATTTGAAATTATGTAAATGTGGCAATCTATATTTATGGAAATAATGTTGCATAATCTTTCTAATAATGTTTTCAAACTCTTCTAAAACAATATGCCCTTTAACTCTGTTATTTGGTAAAATACATAGTCCTACTGTATTGCTGTTTATGTATATTAACTACATCAGTCTTCAGCTTGGAAATGACATGAGGGAAATAGAGATGATATAATGCTTTGGGTTTAGAGGAACAAGATCGATGTAGTAGCAGCATTAAAGAGATCTTGTTTTCTTCTCTCAGCTTTTTTTGTGGTGGGGACAGTTGGTTTTTTTTAATGATCCTGGTTAGAATTAAGATACAAACTTACGAGTGTCCACCCTAAGGTCTTGGAAGTAATTTAAACAATTGTTACATTAGTGACCCTTCAATTTTAATAGATAAAAAACGCTACAGGGACAAATGTCTTCAATGTTTTTAATTATGTTGAACTTTAACATCAGATAGCTCTCTGCAGCACTAAGTGTCTTTGTTACTTTCAGTCTTTGCATTGTGATACTTAAATTTCCATGTTCAGTACTTCCTTATATTTCCTGCAGTTAAGGTTTTCCTTTTTAAAAAATCTTTGATGTCCTTTGTTTCAGTTTAACTTTAGAGAACTTCAGTGGCTTGTTTTATTTTTCTCTTTCCATTTGGAATAGTTTGCTCAGAGTTGAGCAGAGTGGCAGTAAAATACATAGAAGATCCTGTGGGTTTCTTTCCTCTTTGTCTGACTAAAAACAGTTGAGTGAAAATGTGATTCACAAACTTAAAAGTAGTCAGCCCAAAGTGCTTTAATACAGCTACCAGAAATTTTGAGTGCCATTTTCCAGAATTGTTACATATGCTTCCATGGGAGGCTGGTGATAATGAGATGCCATCCAGTAAATTCAGTAGCAGCAGTTAATTTTTTCCTAATACATAATATTTTTTTTTTCTGCAGCTCTCAATCTATGAATAAACAAGTCAAAGCACATAGGAGCAGTAACTGCGTATTTCTTTTCTGTGAACTAGTCTTTTTATGCGTACCTAAAGAATAGAAACAGTAGCCACCCACAATATAAGAAATAAATTCTTAAATGCATTTGTAAAACAAAAATGCAAATAATGAGGATTTGAGTAAAAGTAGCTATATAATTTCTCATTGCCTATTAAAGGTACAGTGTATAGTCTTGGTTTTGTGAGATGACATGTCAAAGTATAGTTGAAAATGGTAAAATAATAATGTTAATAACAAATCTCCAGTGAGATGAAGTAAGAAAACAGAAGTTAATGATATGCAATGTGATTGCAGTGAACTGTTGAAATAAAGGTTTTTCGCACAGTGGTCTTAATTTTAATTTAATACTGGTGATTTAACATAGCACACAACACAATGTCAAAACTTCAGAGTAATTGTAAGTACTTTATGAGAGCTTTAAATAAATGGAAGTCAGAACGACTTACAAAACAATTATTCTGTCACTGCAGGAAGTAACGCAGAAGTTGCTGGAGGACTTGCAACTTTACCATGAAAATTATGTTTCAGTTCTGAGATGTCTTCATGTTTTCACGTCTTCACTTCCAAAGTATCCTTTGGGCAAGCAGGTGATGTACAGTTATTCCATTTCAGTGAAACATGAGGGGGTTTTGTTTATTATTCTGCTGCTTTGCCCCCTGCTTCTTAAAATGGAAAAAGATGCTTTCTTGCTATGGGCAGAGGGCAACAGTATGTGGTTTCTTTAGTGTCGTGGATGATACTTTGTCAGTCAACAGGAAGGAGTTTCCAGGAAGGGGCAGATGCACAGAATAGCAAAAGAATCCACACGTTGACTTTCCCATGTCTGGGATTATCTATATGTATTGCAGGCAGTGTATACTCTTTTGCCACCTGTTAGCGTGCTAGGCAAATTCAGGTGAAGAGGCTGAGTTTTAACAGCCGTCTGTGCAGAATAAAATGATAGTAAGGGAACAGTGATAGTTGTTTGTAGTAGCCATGTTGCTCTAAAGTCATTAAATCCACTTTCTCATGCTAAGCAATTTCTCCTTTCACTAGAAGAGCAATCTATTCTGTGCATGTCCTCTTGTCTGTCAGTTCTCAATGTATTCCACAATGTTAAATAATTTATCACTAACTACAGAACCAGCATGAACTGCCCCAGTATTTGAGAATGAAAAGATGTTTTAGCTGGGGCATTTGACTGGAGTTACTCTCTGTTCTCTGCAGTTACCTTCATCTGCGTGTTAGTTGTTTGAAAGCGGGTGCAGAGCAACATGCAGACTCCAGCAACACTAGTTTAGTTCTAATGCTGTTTCTTTTGCAATCATTCTGCATCTGTGGAAAACAAGCTCCAAAGGAATTACATGTGATGCCAAAACGGCACAGAGTAACTGCTCAGAGACGAATTTTGTCTTTAAGCAGCAAAGGTATTTATTTCATGCAACGCTGGGGAGCTAGCTGATTCGCACTAGGCAAACTAGCTCCAAAGTTTTCAGTGAAAAGTTGGGTATTTTATACAGTTTTTGTGAGAGGTTACACAACATCTTAACATACATATTCATTTGATTTTGACACCCAATCATTCCATTCACAATAGGTGGGATCTAGGTGGAATAGACCTTTCAATTTTCTTTGTTCAACGATTTCCTGACTTGATGGTCTCCTTATCTCCTTCAGGTGCCCACCTTATCTTTTCTAATTATTCAGAGTTCACAAACAGAGCACCACCGAGAGCATTGTACCAAACTCATACTGACTAATTTTTTATATTTTTTTTAAGACCTTGTTCTGTTTCACATGTAACTTTGAAAAGCTTGTTGTAAGAGTTCTGCATGACTTTGTAAAACACTTTATCCTTTCTTCGCCTTCTGTGTAACAGATCAGGGAGCTGCATTGTGCATGTTTGGAAAACCAAGTGTGGGAGACAGAGGAGTATGAGTCATCTCTTCAGCTAGCAAGGTAACTTTTTTCCATTTTGTTTTAATACCACTGTATACATGGAGAATATCAGTCATCAGTTATTCTGGAACTTAAAGCTGAGGATATTACCTGTTGACAGCTAGTTGTGGGGTTATTTGCAAGTGTAAATGACTGCTCTTTTCATTTTGTCTTTCTTCTGTTTTCCATGAAACTCAACCAGGTTCTAATATCTCTTATGCCCTGAGTAATTGTGCTGAAAGCACTGAGATTACTGTGTGTGAATGAGAACATCAGTTGGATTTTGTCTTTTAAACTATGATTGTGTTAGATATTATCAACCAAATTATTAGTTTTAGTTGGCCTAAATTTTAATCTGTTGTGGAAATTAGAATCTGTTCCAAATGAGTAGCTGAGGCCTTTCTTGGTTTTTTATTTTACCACTTTCCCCCTCTCTCCTTTGTCTTAACAGTTTGTACAGGGACTGAGTTTATTTTTTGTGTTACTGTGAGCTTAGGACTTTAGGAGAGCCTACACTTGGCGTTGTCTGTCAGTGTTTTAAATGGAAAAGTCATCTAAAGCAATTTTCTTAACAGACAACGGTTTTAATTGCAGTGTTGCAGCTACAGATTTTTAAACGCACTTTGTCATGGCAGGTGGCTGTTTCCTGATAGCTGCATTCATTCAGATAATACCTTGGTTCTGCCACACAAGGAGCTGATGCAACCCTGTTACTGTAACCGCCTCTTCAGGAGTCTATGAGGTTGTGAGGTTTGATACGTGTGACAGTAAAATTGTGTAGAAAAAACATGATAGTGGTAGGTGGAGGATAACCTAGGCTCATATACACAAGGAGACATACTCTTCAAGCTGTATCTTTGCCACACTGAGTGGCTCTTATGCATCGCCACTGCGCTATGTTCTTTACCCTCGTCCCTTTGAAAGGATTACATGCTTGATTTGTCATTTCTAGTCTTTCCTTAATCCTTCTCTGACTTCTGAATCTTGACAGCACTCAATCACATACCAACCCTTGCCCACAAATGCGTCGTTTTGCTTTCCTATACTGTCTATTCTTTAATTTCTAATAACTTTGACCATTTTTTTCTCTACTTTTTCTCCTCCAATGTTTAATTGTCTTTCTTCCACTCTGTATTCATCTGCCTCTTCTTCTATCTCAAAATTGATGCTGCCATCAGATTATTGCTTGCTCCCCTGTTATTTTTATCTGTTTATCTCCCTCCTCTTTTTCCTCTGGTCCTGGTTCCCACTCTAGGACCTTCTGATAGAAATACAGTGATCATAGTCGTTACTTTCATAGCTAATTTTTTTTTTTTCCATCCAAGAATTCTGTCATTTTTTTCTAACAAAAGTCCTTCAACACTATTCCTTCAGATACTTGGGATTCTAGCTGTGATGATTATTTTTTCAGTTTTTAGCTTTAACTCTCTTTTCCATTTTACACATACTTCCTCTTGTCTCTGCTTTTTCTGCATAGAATCTTGCTGCTGTCTTTTAGAAGAAAATGATAAAATGTGATCTTTCCCCTTCTACTCACAATCTTCTGGTTTTTTCCCCCTTTGCTGAGATGTGGAAGTTACTCACCATTCCTTAATATCTCTGCCTTCCCAGGGGCCACATCACCATTGTATATCCTTAAGTTCACACTTTCCCATCCCTTATCCTTCTTTTCAGTGTTTTTCTGGAGTCCATCTTTTTTTTCGTTGTATTTAGAAAGTGAAAAGTAGAAAAGCTTTTGATCAGTTTTTCTCGATTTCTAAAAAAGTCTCTCTTTTGCCTTTCATGAATTATGTTTGAATGGGGGGGGGTGTCAGTTGTTGCATTAAGTTCCTTTTGTGGTTGCTTGGTTGTTTCTCTGGTTCGGCCTTTGCTTGGACTGGCTTTTATCCTTTCTGCTAAAAGTGCGCTTGCCAAAGGTGGTGTTTCAGATGATTTAACTTTAGTAATCTAGACAATAGTTATTCTACGTTAATCTAGTTGTCTAAAGTCCAAAAAAATATCTTGGGGAGACAGGGAGAGTATGTGAGCTTTAGTTCATATTGGACTAATTCAATCAGAAGACAGATAAGATTAAGAGATGTTGGAGAGTGTATCACTTGGTTGGTTATGGGGAGCTAACTGGCTGGGATATCTGGTCAAGCTTTTACTGGGCAAATCTCTGAGAACTGTCTGGCCTATTGTCTTCTGTCTAAATACTGTACTATGGTTTTGTCTGCTAATCACTGATGCCATTTGTCACATACTGCTTGTCAGTCCGGCTCTTCCCTGACTTGTCATTTTGTTGTTGACCAATGACTGTTATCACTTCTTCAGATGTTCCCCACTTTCAGAAGGATTCTGAAGAGCATTCAGAAGTTTTTTTATGGACTTCATCCTGGCGTCCTTCCTTCTCTTTCATAACTTGTCTCTGAATAATCAGAGACAGACAGATTTATTTACTGTTTTTTGGATGATCTGAGAGCTTGCTTTCTGCTGTAAACCTTTCTTTTAACCAAATTAAAATCTTAACCCCACTCTTTGATACCAGGCATACCTTGTAGTAATCTCAAGACCAAAAGGTTGAAAAGGATCCTTTACTGTTTCCTGACATGTGATAACCATCCTCTGGGCTGTTCTTTGGACCCTGTAATCTTATTGTTTTCCTAAATAAATTTTTCTAGAACTTGCAGTTTCTTTTTGAATAATATTATTAAAATAAACTTGTTCTTTCACATTCACAGATCTCCAGACCTGGTTATCCTCTCTCCATCTTAGGTGTTTCATTATTGCAGTGTTTTGTCTGGCCTGCAAAAAGGCTATCTTATTTACGCATTATATTCTGTAAGACAGTTTCAAAATGTTTTCTACCCTTCTGTGTGGTCTAGGTCACCATTTCTGTTAACTCCTGATGCTTTTCTGTACAAAATAAGTGTATCTCGAGGCAACACCTGACTTGGAAAAAATCTATAACCCTGAGTCAGATAAACCAAAGTTTCAAATTCTAGCCTTTACAAGCATTGGACTTGATGATCTTAAAGGTCTTTTCCAACCTAAATGATTCTGTAATTCTGTGATTTAATGTCAACTGCCAGTTGGAAACCAGAGCTCGAATTGCAATTGCCCCTCCAGACATCCATAAAGCTTTCCCGGCCTCTTTTAAATTCCTCCTTGAATCTCTTATTAATCAGTGTTTAGGTACTGATATGGAGACACTGTGCCTGACACACTGATCGTTATCATTTGATTCTTTTGTCATGTTCCCTTTTCTTTTTGGCTGTGTTTTTTGTGTCTTCTAAAATCCTTAAACCATTAGCACTTTTGCTTTGTATTTTTGTATTTGCACCTTTTTTTTTCTTTTCTTTTTTTTTTTTTTTTTTGTAGAAGACAAAGCAAAACGCCAAGAATAGGCGGGGTGGGGATTCTAGTAACATGGTTATTACAAATCTGTGATTGTTCAGAACCAGAGTGTTTAGCAATGGGAACCTCTCGCACTGCATGAAAAAGGTTACATGCATGTGTAATGATATTGGCTTGATGCATTGACTGTAATTCTGGATTTCATGTATGGATATTTGCAAGAACTTGCTTTGCTATCTTTATAATAAAGATTTTGAGCGGTGCTTGGTGACATTTATAAAATGCCCTAATATATAATTAAAAGTAAGTAAATGCTAGACTGGATGTTGGGCTAGATGATCTCAAGAGGTCCCTTCCAGCCTAAATTATTCTGGGATTCTAGTGGTGGTTAGGTTTATAGCAATTAAATACAAAAACCAGCAATTCAGATCTTGTTTTGAGAATCATTCTGAATCATAGAGAGTAATAGATTTTGTGGGTGTGTGAATACATACTAATATGATATTTTTTTTACCATTTCATTTACCATTCTTGGGAATGAGTTATGAACACTACTATAGGGGGTTTTTGCTATTTTTAATGACTCACAGGTTAAAAAATTGTAACTCTATCCAGCAGGTGTGTTTGAGTAGAATATCAGAAAAACTTTCATTATCACTTCTGCAGGTAAATGTGAAGGACATCTATCCAAATTAATTTATTTCTTTCTGTAAATGACAGCAAGGAAAAGATTTGACTTTACTGCAGGATTGAATGCTTGAAATCTTGGAGGTTTTCTCTTTTAAAAGAAGTTTTTAAAATTAGTATTCAACTTTTTTCAACTAAGAATGTTGAAAGCTGTTTCTTCATTCTGCATTTCAACTTCAGCCAACAATTGTCTTTTAGGATGTTGAATAAGTCTGATTTGGTAACCATGCTTCAACAATGTGTGGAAATTTTTGTGTCATCTTCTGGAAAGGAGTTTGATAAGACAGTGGAGAAGTTGAAGGAGTTCTTGACCCAGTTTCAGGAACTAGAAGGTGGGTGTGTACCATCATACATTCCGTTGCAGATTATGTGAAAGCTGTTCTATAATCTGACCAATGGGTATAATTTTCCCCGGTGATATCCTGTCATTGTATCAAACAATCAGACTTTTCAGGATTCTTTTTTTAAATACATGCACAGAATTAGGAAATGTTTATATTCTTTATTGGTATGTGGTTCATGCTTTTTATAGTACGGAAGAGTGATGTAAGATAAGAAATTGGACAGAGCAGCAAACATTGCTTACTAGATCTGTCATACATATATTTTGAGCAGTTTACCAGATGTTGCAATCATTAAAAACATGTAACAAATAAAAGCAGATATTGAAATAAAAATAGGAGCAGACTTCCTTATAACATGGTATTTAATCCAAATGTATATAAAGTTATTTCACCTGCACATTCAGTTAAATTTGTGTAAGAGCTAGGACACCAGGCACCAGTTGTCAGGGCTCTGCTGACATGCTGTAACTTCTCAGGCCCATATATTGATTGTTCATGGTAGAAGACTTACTTGAAAGTTTAGTAAGGCAAGTGAGTAGCAGCCTTCCATCTTTCAGGTTAACAGAAACTCTTGGTATTCCTTATTCTGGAATAGGAGTAGGTGATCACTTAGAAAAAGCTGTAAATGTCACTGAAGGTAGCAGCGCTGAAGAATCTGAACTACGATGGAAAACCTGAAGGTTCATCTAGTTTGGAAAAAAAAAACTGAAGCAAAAGGCTTTTAAGCAGTTGGATTTTTACGCAGAGAGAAGAAATAAATAAAAAACAACAACTCTGTGCATTCAGGAACATGCAGAACTGCAAAACAAAAAAGGCATTATTTATTTTCACTTATGATGTGAAGATGTTTTTAAAGCAGAGAAAGTCTAATGAACCCATGAATGATCTTGGTTTGTTTTCAAATTGGATTTAAGCTACAATGAAAAAGTGAGAAGGGAAAGTTAAGATAAATTTTACATTAATAGGTTGCAAATTTAGGTGATTCCTTCCCATAAGTTTCTGTGATTGTGTTCATCTTTAGCAGGAGTTTTCAGAAGTCTGCCAAAAATGTTATGTACCTGCATCTCCCACAGAGCCCTTAGAGTGAAAGGATAGCCCCACATTTTTTACCCTGGTTTGGTTTTTTTTTTTCCTCTTAACAACAAAAAAGTTCATCTTCCCGAATGTCTAATGAACTGGAAAAAATAAAACCATTAAACTTGAGGAATAAAATACCCTTATGGTTCTGTCTATTTTGAGCTGAAGGGTTTAATAAAAAATAGCTCAAAATACATCAGCTAATAGTGGAGAGAGGAAGTTCTCTCTGTTTTGAAGCTTTCAACAAAAATACAGATGTCTCCATGGCACTGGAAAAGACCAACTCATTCTATGTAGGTCACCAAAAAACTTTTGTGTATCATGATTGTTACTGCTGATAGGTGCTTTACCTGTGATCTGTAGGTGGAATCTCCTCTTATTACCATCTTCATAAGTAAGGCAAGAAGTCTAGTTACCTTCTGTTTTGATTTTGATTATCACTTATCCTGGCACTGATAGTGCTTTGGGAGGTTTTGCTGCTTTGCTTTAACTTAAAAATTACTAATTACTAGTGCAATTGATCAACAAACTAAATGGCTATGAAAAAAAATTGTGGAAAATTAAGATGAGAATAAAACTGGATAACGAAATACTTTACCATGCTTTTGGTTTGCTGCTGTGATTGCAGTTTCTGGATTAAGTAGGGAGTATTCATTTCTTTCTTAGTATTTTTTTTAAAATGAGAAAAAAAAATAGGCAACGTGTAACTTTCTGAACACTCCTGTAGCATGAGTATTATCTAGTACTGATCTGTCCAATTTACAAATGTTGAGAAGATGACCTAGGATGACATAAGCAGAATTCAGGTGATTTGCAAGGCTTGTGCTGAATCTTTGCTCAGGGCTGAATTGTTTTGTTTACTTAATTACTGTTGGTTAAGCTGCACTGCAGACACCTTTGTTAACAATCTTTTGCAAGGTGCAAGCGTGTCAAAAGCTGTCGGTGTTTGCATGTATGTGAATAAGTAACTGAACACTTGGTGTTGAACAAGTTTGCTTGGGTTAGGGGGTTTATATAGGTAGTCAGGAAGAGTTTACTCCACATACCAAACACTAGTTTTGTTCTAGTAGCAGAAGCTTTCGAAGAAGATGTGTCTGTATCATCAGAAAAGGAGCTTCAGAAGAAGACGGACCTTTACCATCTTCAGAAGGTTAGGCCTGTGTAGGCTTTACTGACTAGTTCCTGAACTGAATCTTTTAAGATGTAATTGTCCATGGTTGGTTCTTCCCAGCTTGCTGGAGCTCTGAGTAAAGGTTGTGTATAAGTAACTTTTCTTAAATGTGAATGAAATAAGTACCAACTATGTATGTCAGGCCCACCTGACACATAGAAAATATCTACCATAAACTAAAATTTTTAAATGCAAATTAGAGGTTTTCTTCTTATTTAACTTGTAAATTACACATTCTGCCTAAAACATATTTCTTGGGAATTTCCCAAACTCCTACCAGTTTGAGAGCTGAATACACTGGCCTAAATAAAAATAACTGCACGGTCAAACTTTCAAACATCATCAGTGAATACATGCCAGCAAAAATTAATTATACATGTTAAACATATAGATTGTGTTCTCCAGAGAGTAACTACCTCCCATGTAGTTTTATGCACCACTTTTTTTTAAAGACTTTGTTGGAGTTGAAGGAATCAAGGCGGTCTAAGAAACTGACAAAGTTTGAAATGCTTCGTTTTGAAGTTGTTGACTATATAGACAGTCTTGTAAGGTGAGCTTTCCTGTTTTATATTCCTGCATTAGTTTACACCGTAAGTTGCAACAGAAATTTTGCTAACGTGTTAATCTTGTTGAAGTTGTGTCTTGGTCCCTGTGGTATGAAGTACACTTTTTTTTCCTTCCTATTCCTTCTTTGATGAGGGCTCTAAAAATAATTTAAAAAATAAAATCTCTTTTCCATAGATTAGTAGAAGTAATTGGCATATGAATTGACTAACTTATTTTGGCTACAGGAAAAGCTGAGGGAAGACTGGGTATATGTGGCAAAATAAAGAGTTTTTACCCTAATCTTTGCTGATCTGTTCTACTTATGAAACTGTATAGATGTCAAGTGTGATATCCTGTGCATTTTGTTAACTGTTTTGGTGAGCCAAGGCATAGCAGATAGGATTTTGTAGGCAGCTCTAGCAGAAAACGTGAAAGGCTTGAAGCGGGGAAGAGATGAAGGTACTTGTTAATTATAGAGCCTTGGAGGTAGGGGGAGGCAGAGAAGTTAACAAAAATATGACTGTGCCAAGAGAAAAGCTTCAAATATGAAGACAAATATGAGCAGAGACCCGTCACGAGACCTTGAGGTGGATAAGCAAGATCTGTGGAGTACGTGACTGGTGTTAGCATTTCAGCTGCTGCCCTTATTTTTGAAGTTGTCTTGGCCCAGCTAAATCTACATTAAATCCATTAGGCGTCAAGGTGATAATAACTGACTTACCTGTTTAAAAAGTTGGTTTCAGCACTGCTGATTTTTTCAGAGATTTGTCAGGACTGGTTGGGAAATATACCTCCTTGTAGTCTTTGACTGCAGTAGATTTCTGTTTTTTCCCTTAAGATAAAGCTTGTATCTCCCCTCCTTCCCCCATACCTCATGTTGTGTTTTTTTTCAGAAATTACCTTGTTCCTGCAGACCACAAGACTCTGTATGAGGTAGTGTATTTCAACACAGCCAGTGTTCTCCGTGGGCACTTGAATGCTGCCCCAAGGACTGCACTTCATACAGCCTTAAATAACCCGTACTGCTACCTGAAGGTAAGAAACAAGCAAGTTGTTTGTGGTGCTGGAGTAGTTTCTGGAGGCTACACATAAGGATGATGTGTAAAGCTTAGTTTTGCTGTTTCATGAAGCTTGGCACGCATACAGTTGTTTTGCAGAGGACCAACAAGTTAAGTGTTGATAAGCAACCTGGGGACTTTGCAAAGAGCTAGGGAAGCTGTCTGGCTGAAAGGAAGAGGCTAATTACGGAAAGAATTCTAGATAGGGAATCCCTTTTCGAGAGCCTGTTTTAGTCACGATCTTTACTTTCTCCTGTAGATGTAGCAGAAAAATCATTGTGTCCTCCGTTACAAATGGGATGACTGTCCATGGGGAAAAACACAGTTTCTGTGGCTCTTTCCAGACACTTTCTTTACAGGGCTGGTGCCTAATCCTCACTGTATTTGCTGTATAAAGTGAAGGCTCTGTTCAGGTAGAGTGATGACATTAACAATAGCTTAAATACAGCATATTTAAAGAAGTCCTTTGTTTTTCTTTTTACATTTATTTTATTATCGGTATTGTGTATTGACATCCTGTCTTTTCCAAGTCGAAAAAAAGGATTGTCATTGATTCTGTTGGTTAACCCAGCCCCTTTTCCACTTCTTTCATAAATCAAATGGACAGCATGACCAGAAGAAAGAACACGTGAACATACATTTCTTTATTTTGTCTTGATTATAGATGCTACTTGGAGTTACACTCATGGACTAACATTTCCCTTAAAAATGTGAATACAGTTTTTAAGAAAACATTGGGTGTAGCTGTGTCTGAGTGATTATATGTTACTTGAGTCAAAACCAGCACTTATCAGAAATCATGCCTGATAATGATCAGTCTTTGAAATCCACATCGCAGTTGTATTGGGCTTGTTGGCACTGTGCTTGTATTTGAATGAGGGTTGTCAGTTTTGCTGTGTGCAGGAGTTACTTCTAAAACCACTTTAAGAGCTTATTTGTAAAAACAGTAGTTAGCAAGTGGGTTACCATTAAAGAGACCTAATATGAACGTCAGTAATTTATGTTTTTAGAAAACCTGTAAAAATGCAGAGCTAGCAAAATCTACCTACTGATTTGTTTAATAAGTATTCTTTTGATGAGTTGACAGGATTTAGAGCCCTCTGTCATCCTGTACTTTGGTCTTTGAGATACTTTTAACATATTGCCGATGTTTTCTAAGTAGATTGTGAAGGTTTGGCATAGTTTCTAACAACAGTAGTTTCTTAACTCAGTGCTGGCTGGGTACCTTGCTTAGCATTCTAATCCGTGTGAGTCTAAGAGATATTTCTTTCTTGATTGTGTCCATGACTTCTGCATGGCTTGTACTTTCCTGGGCCATGACCAGAGCAAAGTTCTCTAGAGCTGTTCCTTCCAGAAGGCTAGAACAGGATCTGCTTCTGTGGAGTTCCAGCAAATGATACGTGATGCATTTCTTACAGAATCCAGTCCTGTTATTTATTTAGCAAAATGTGAACCAAGGATTATATGTCCTGGGGGGAAAAAAGTCCACAAAAAAAAAGTGTAGTTCTATTTTCACTGATCCCTTGAAAATTCAACAAGTTGTAACTTTGAATACCAGCAAGGCACTGCTTACTATTGTGTCAGCACAAGGAAATCTGAACTTGGATCTTCCTGGGGTTTAGAGAGTCATGCAAGTTTTGTTCTTGACCTTAGGTAAGAAGGGTGGTTTTTCATGTAGATCCTAAGGAATGAGCCCTGTTACCCATGAAGATACTTTGATTGCTCAGAAACAAAACCCCTTGAGCTGCAATTGAGCTCCTGTATCAGGGAAAGGGGATAGTAGCGTTTGGTCCTTGGGAAAGATAGCAACATTGATTCTAGAGCAAGGTATGAGTCTGGCCTCTGGGGCAGGGTCAAGCCAGAGAAACCCCATCCACAGTGTTCTGGGTGGTTCCCGCTCCCATACTCCTCCCTTTCTGAAACAGCACCTCAGTGCTGTACAGGTGGTTTCACAACTGGCTGCTCGTTCTAGGGCAGCTTCCTGCTAGTCAGCCTAGTTATTTCCTCTTGCGGACAGCACGTGTGCTGCCGCCTCAGGAAACTGAGGTTTCTCTGCACGCAGCTGCAGCTCCCTCCCACTCTGCTGTAAAGACTTGGTGGCCTAGTTATCACAAGTGAGACTGAATTCCTTCAGATGCTGGCAGAGACCCTGCAGTGCCAGTCAGTAATATCTTTCTTGACCCATTCTCGGCGCTTGTGTGTGGTCCAGCTCTTCATTTCTAGAGGTGAACCTGTTCCAGGAGAGTGCAGTTGCTCTAGAAGTTGCATCCCCTCTTGGCTGTGGTTATTCTTCTGGCCTTACAGTTAGGAAATCAATGCAGAGTATCCAGCAATGCCAGAGTTGGCACATGGGTGAGAGGTAGGAAGCCATAGTTAGATGAAGTAGCAGAAGGGAAAAGAGAAAGCTGTAGGGTTATCCCTCTGGGCAGTGGTGAGCCAGTCGATCAGCCAGAAGGTGTAACTTCACCTATGCTGGTTAGTAACACTGTAGTGTTTGAAACCATTGTGGTATGCTCCTGAGTTATAGTCTGGTAAATTAACGTCTGGATTGTAACATTTAGCCGTTTCTGGACACCATCTGGACTGAACCTAATGTCTGCAGCTTGTGTGTTCCATGTACAGAATAAACACACTTGAAAATTGTTAGGCTTTCTGGAAATTGTGAAATGTCTCGTAAGTGCTGCTGTCCAGACTGAATCTGAGTCTCACAAATTACAGGGATGGAGGTCCATGAAAGGTAAGCTGGAGATTCTTGAGCAAAATTATTTGCCCAACCTTCTTTCCTATCTTTAAAAGCATTTATTTATGAAGGTAACCTTGCTAGGACTTTATAGGCTTTCCAAAAGTAACTTGTGTATTTTACTAGCATATAAAAGCATTTTTAGCAAAAGTTCCCGTGACCTGAAATGATCAATCAGTGGCTGTTTTCATGTTAAAAGACCTGGTTCTTGGAGTGCAGAAAACTGAAAACAGAAAAAAAAATCATGAACTGATACAAAATGTTGTAAATTTCTGCAGCTCTACAGAGACTTTTGCTTCTGGCTCAAGTGGCTTTTTTACTTCTCAAGTAAATGGTTCAGTGCTGATGAACTGAATTTCCTGACAGAATAGTTTGAGAAATCAGACTTTTGCCTTCATAGGTGCTGAGTGTCAAGCCAGAGAGAAATGATTATTTCAAAGATAAAACTGAGATGAGAGAAGCAATTTTGCTTCTTAGTACATCTGAATAGATACTGAGACTTCCTCTTTCCTTTCATGGAGGTGGCAGGGGACTGGACACTTTTCTACCTAGTGCAGTCTGAGGCAAATCGGGACCAGTTTCTTTTCTTGAATCCAGATAATTTCTCTCTGATATGTAAATAGAACTAGCAAAAGAACTGGGGGGAAGCCTAATCAGATAATCACTCATTAGAGACTGCGTAAGTACACAAAGTTTTAGAAGGAACATCAGGTGTGAAGTAGCTGGGTGGTTTTTTTGTTGGGGTTTTTTAATGGTATGTTTTCTTACTTTTCTGGGGTTTTTTTTCTTTGTACTGTCAACTTGCATTACACACAAACAGTAAACATTTGGTTACAATACCTACCATGTGAACTTCCTGAGAGAATGTTTTATCTAGCCCTTAAAACTGTTGAAGATTAAAAACCTTTGGTGTTTGGTTTTTTTTTCATCAGAATCAAGCTTTGAAAAGTGATGGAGGAAGCATTTCTAATAAAGCCCCTGACATATGCGTAGCATATAAGCTTCATTTGGAGTGTGGCAGATTGATTAATCTCGTTGATTGGTTAGAGGTATGTGACAATGCAAACAGTGCCTTTACCTGCTTTCAGTATTCTGATTTTATCTTTTTGCTGTGTGTCTGCTTTTCTTTAGTGCCCCTTTTGACAGCTTAAATCGCTGCATACCTCAGTCCTTCCTGTGTGAGAACGCAAGGTAACTCCAATTACCATCCCAGAGTCTTCCTCTGACTACTGTGAATCATTTCTTTCCAGCATTATTCCTCTGTGATGAAAATCTTTCGCATCTGCTTTTGTTTTATGCTTGGCACAGATCAGATTCTATGCTTCACAAAGTTACCTCCCCTCCCCCGCCCCCCCCCCCCCCCCAGCTTTGTCTTTAGGTATTCTGTGACACTTTTAAGGAAACAAGCAAGTGCTGCTGCTTGGCAAGTGTGGGGCTTCGGGAGAGAATGCTTGTGCTAGGGAAGAGCAGAGGTCCTTTAGCTTGGTACCCTGTTTCATACTGTGACCAAAAGCAGAACTTGTATTAATAATGATACAGTCTCCAAATACTCCCTACCGAACAATCACGTTCTAGTCCTGAAGTTTTTTAAACTGGAATGGCTCCTCTGTATTTTGTAAACCTACCTGGATTACATTACCAGTATAACTCCTAGCAATCACAGCATCCTCTGGCAAGAAATTCTGTAGCTTCACTACATGCAGCGCAGAGGCTGCTCCATTGACTTGTTCTGTTTGCTCTTGGCTTGTTTCTGTATTGGAAATGAGCGTGGACAGAAGATTCCTACCCTGCCTCTTGCTGTCCCTCAATTTTATGGATTTCTTGAAAGCCAGCTTACCTCCTCCTTTTTTTCTGGAACGTTTAAGCAGTCTCACTTTGAGAATGTTTTTCAGTTCTGTGTTTTTTCTGAGAATGGGTCAGGGATCAGAACTGTATTGGGATTTAAAATGCAGGCCCACAAGTTCATAGTGATGTCTTTCATCCTGGATTACTGCCGTGGTAGTATGTGACCTTGCTCGCTCTTTTGATTGCCGATGAACTGACATTCTCATGGATGTCCAGATCATTACAAGATCTCATTCCTCCCAAGTGATAGTCATCAGCTCACAGCTCATTATTTTATATGCAGCTGGGTGTCTATGAAATTTGTTAAATCTGGGCTGCTTTTCCCTTTCTAGGCTTTCTCAACTGTGGTGATGGCAGTTGAGGGACCAAAGGCAGATACAGCTTCCTCAGACCAGGTGGACCATATTATCTAGTATCCTTTCTCATTCCTCTTAAAGTTTGACATTCAAATGCTTACAGGATTAATGAACCAGGACTTTTAAAGTACAGCTTCATGCGCTGATACCTAATTCCAGAAAAACAAGATGACTAGTCTATAGACAGCTTTAATGTACTGACAATATCACAGAAATAGATCAGCTAAAGCAGTGGGGCTGGGGCTGGTGAGGTGACAGCAGCTTTTCTCCATAGGAGCTGTTTGGGTCTGAAATGGAACCAACAGGCTGTATAACAAGCTGAAATTATTCTGCTTGGTTAAATCATTTGAGAGTTGGTACAACTGCTGTATTGGGGGAGAGCATTACTGGGGAACAGACGAGAGGATAGCTGTGACCTAGAGAGCAGATGGAGAAGTAGGGACAGTAGATATTTAAAGGATGAGCACTGAAACCAAAACTCATGGCTACAAACAGCAGTGCTGCCATAGAGAAAAGATGAATGGTGGTACAAAAGGAGGCTTTAACTACAGGAAGAGTATATGCTTTAATATCTTTCCTTTAGTATAAGCATCTTTGTAGGTTTTCAGCTTCTCTTGGCAGTGGAAAAAGGAGCGCATCCTTCATTGGCACATTGTTTGTGTGTAGCAAAAGAAATACGGGTTTGACTGAAGGTTTCTGCTTCTGTAGGCAAATCATGCTCTGCCCTTATTTCCAACGATTTCAGTGTGCAATAGGACATTTTGTGTAATCTGTGCTTATCATAACTTAGAAGTCTTCCCCTCCTGGAGAGATCGGTGTCTCCATCAGTATGCGCAATAAAAAGTGTACTCAATTTCCTTTACTGAAATGTTCAGTGCTCGTTTTATTCAAGCTGTTTCTGAACTGATATTCTTAGGTTTCATCAAGCCTAGCAAGCAGAAAACTGACCACGTGGCAAGGTTGACATGGGGAGGCTGTTAATGTGCCACTTGGGCCTTAATAAACCTGTTCTTTCTAACATTGTGCAGTGGCTGTGTTCCCACTAAACTAGTTGTGGCTAACTTTGCACACCGAGTCAAAGTCAACGATGACTGAATGTTGTGAAATACATTCCGAGTGCCTGGATAGGCTTGAATAGCAGTGTTGGTTTTTAATACGCATCCTCCCTGTGTAATGTACTGCTCTGTTAATGCTCATGTTCCAAATACTGTAATGTTGTGCCAGTTTTAGTCATCTTTTATGTGTGATATTTAACACTGTACTGATAGAATTCAGGCTAGCAAGCCAAAAGGACAACAGAGGCTGTGTAAGCTACAGGAGTGATGAAGCAGTATTATTAACTTGCTTATAAGCTGATAGGGTTTGAGTCATCATTATAAAATGCCTTCCACATCCTTGAGCTACAGATTTAAAAATAAATAAAACCAGTATGCTAAAAAAGACAACAAGCTTCCATGTTCAGCCTCTGCTGCGTATGTTTCAAACCCAAACTGGTTGTAACTCTGAGAACTCCTTGAGGAGGAGAAAGGAACGGGATAATTTTCAAGTTAGAATCTTTGCTCTTTGAGAACAGCAAAAGCAAACTGTTTAAATCCTTGTATTTTTCTAGTGAAGTTGATTAGTACTTGCTGACTCTTGCTGTCAGGGAGATTTGTGTCAGCACAGACTAAATGCGAACATGGCACTCACTCATGCTGGAGAAAGGTAGTAAAACCCACACCTAAAGTACACACAGTAGCTTTTTTCTTTTTGCTGAGGATTTGTACTGTACACCAGCAAAGGAAACAGCTGTGTGAAAAATAACAGCTACTGGCGAGCATTAAACCACTGCTCATCTGACAGATCTTTAGTCCAAGAACCTTCTCAGCCCTTTGGCCCTGTGCAGTAAGCAAGCCCAGCGTGCACTCTCGCTCTTCTGCCAGCACAGAGCAGTGTTGACACCTGCCTGCAGGTCACCAGTGCTGTCCTCTTTGTGGGCACTGGACTGGAACAGCTCACAGCTGCTGCTGATTTGGTGAGGCTAGACCCGAAGGCTGCTGTTCCCCACCTAGAGTCAGTCGTACATCAGTGCCTGACGCTAACGAGCTGTGCAGAAGCACTGGAAAACCATGGTCACTGCTGGGGTTCTGGGCCCCAGGGAAGCGAGAAAAAACCTACGCCTGACTCCAGGTATCAGAGTAACATCGGCATGTCCTAACCGGCCCGGTCTGTCGTCTTTAGCACTCAGAAGGCCACGCTGCAGATCTTGCTGCACTAAGCTTCAACTTCCCTCAGACCTGGTTTAGGGAGCAAAAGGCTTTATGCTGACGTCAGCGTCCCATGTTTTCCAACCATGGAAAAAGCCTTAGAAATCAATGGGGGAAAAACCGTTTCCCTCCAGAACAGCACGCACGGCTGCCCTGGCCCGAGGACCATGACATGCATTTCAGCAGTATAAGCGGAGACTTCAGGTCAGTCTTAGCACCTAGGAAAGGGCTGGAGTTCAGAGAAAAGGATATAGACTTCATCCCTCCCAGCCTGCTTAGGAGTTGAATGGTGATTACTTAAAGACTGTATTTACTGCCAAAAAAACTCCCAGACTTCCTCGGTGGACCAAGAGGATTACACACTTCGCTTTTGAGGCAGTTGAGTGCTGCTCTTGGTGCACGAGTTCAGCTGTCACTGGAATCCAAATGCTCCCACTCAGCTGCACTGGCACTTCAGCCTACTCAAACCAACTGAAAACAATAGCCGGGAGCGCTGACGACTGAATCACTTGCATAAGCCGGGTCTGTACCAGCAGTGGGGAAGTCCTACTACAAGTTACCGGGCTGTTTGCTGAGGAATGTACACCAGGGAGGTCAGGCTTGGTTTAGATGCCCTCAGAGAGGGCAGGAGTCACGCGTTCTCCACTTGCTCTGTTGCAGAGACACAGAACGCTTCCTGCTGCACCTGAAGGTGGGCCCGGCTGCCAATGCTGCCAGGCAAATGAGTAGTTTATCGGCCTTTATACCAAACATGCAACTTGGGAAACGTAACAAATGAAAATTCGGTGCAAGAATTTTTAGGATCTCAGCAGAGCAACTGCCCAAGTTCCTCTTTTCCACCAAGACGCAGTGGTAAACGGGATCCACTGTTCTTCACTCCTGAGACCAAGCTAGGGGCCCGGTATCACAGTGCCCTTTATAAGTAAGGCTTTCAAGCAGCGAGAGGAAATTGAGGAATCTGGGGGGCGAGGGGGGATGCCGAACAGGCCTCCTCTGTCCTGCCCCGAGACTCACCCATTTATCTCACAAAACCTTGATGAAAGGGAGCAACCGCACAGCCACCTGTCTGGCTGATGTGCAAGAGGACACAGAGCCAGGCACTCCGCACAGCTGTCCTCTGCCCACCTCGCCTCCCCTCCCCTCACCCAAGGCACGGCAGGCCCACACCATCCACCTTCCACATCTTTGGAGGGGAAAAATACTTGGGAATAAAGAGAAGCAAGCCTCAACAGTGCGTGGTTTTTAATCCCCTGAAGTGCAGGCAACATGACATTAAAAACCAGAAAAATTCATAATGGCTGTTTCTTCCCTTAGTAACATAAATTTTGAAGCTTAAAATCATGTTTGTTACGCTATACACAGTTTCTCAGGATCAAATTTTTAATTCAGTATTTGGCACTTCAGACTAAGATGTATGGAGGAAAAATCCTTGACTGAAATTATATAGAAAGTACTGTGTAATTTCATTTTCTTCAGCAAGGAGGGCAGGAAGGTTGGACAGTTAAAAACAAACTGAATTGGTCAGAAATTTAATTTAGTTTGCAGTTTTTTTCAGAGGCTGGACTTTGCAGTTGGGAGTCCTAGGTGCTTGGAAGGAGCTTAACATCACTAAATTCTGAACCAACATCAGCAACAGCAGAGATCCTACAGCTATCAGAAAGGACCTTGTGCTTTTTCCTCCTCCAATGAAATTCTGTTGCTAGGGGTCTAGTAACACCAGGCTTTCTCTTAGCAGATAATCTGGCTATATAGTAGGAATTTTACATTTGGCACCTCTCATACAATTTATTTTAATACTTTTTGTTGTAAATATTCCAAGCTCACCCTCACATACCTTAGCTGAAATACGCACGGGAGATTTCAACTGCAAATATTACGTAATTTTACAATGTTGGTTTCGAGAACTGTCTGCACAGTAATAACATGTTCTGCAGATACTCCAGGAAACCTCTGTCTGCAGTGTTCACTGAAAGCAACTGGGAGGGAAAAAAGCCCGTGTTTGCATCACGGTACTAGCTCTGAAACCTTGAACAGAGTCTCCCATCTCTGAACTGGTTACTGGTTTGTATTCTTCAACAGCTACCATCTTTCAACAAACTACTGCCAAAATCAGACCTGAAGTAAGGTAACTTGTTTGAATAGTTTACCGTTTTGCAGATAATGTTCTCCAACAACACCTCTTTACACTGCCGCACTACTGGTTTCAAACACCAACTTTTCATTTATCTTGGTACTACAACAGCAGTAAAATACGAGAATAATCCAGGTGCCTCTAAAAGCCAAACGCTCATCCTCACATTTTTCATCTCAGAGAATGGCTTCCAAGGCAAAGGTCACAAGACTGGTTAACAACAAGAGCATAAACTCTGTAATACTTTACCAGCCTCGTTTTTTTCGTCCCCACTGTGGAATCACAGAGCAAACTCCTTCCCAATTCCCAACTCGGGAACGGAGAGAGCTTTCACAAGTTTCTAACCAGAATCTGCTAATGGTCTTGCTGTTCAGGAGTACGCAGGCAGTTCTCAAGCATCAGCTCACAAGATTGCTTCAACCTCCTTCCTTTTCCCCCTTGAAAAGTGCTGAATAATCTTAATGGTTATATGCTTTCACATCTAGACAAAAAACCAAACACGCAATCGGGACGTACATGCTGCTTTGTAAGTACACAGTAACTGAGATCTGCTTGAAAAGAATTTACACATCACTGCCTTAGAAACAGGTTAACCGAGATCTTTGGTATCACTCTGAATTTGCAATTAACTGCCCTCAGCTTGCTTGGCTTTTGGATAGACTGCAGTTACATACAGATGGCAAAAATATTCTCTTATGTGTCCACCACAAAATGCAGCAGCAAGAATCGAGCAGTTACTCATTCTTACCCATTTCTACCTGAAAGCCTTTGAAAAGGCCCTCCAAAGCAGGTTTGTTTTTAAGTACTGGCCTGCTCCTCACAGCACCCCATTTTTTTCAACAGCAGCCAAGCAGCCAACCATTTTCCCACTGAAGATTAAGTCACCTGTTGGAACAAGCCATTCATGTGAAATTCATGACATAAGGTATTGGCACAGAGATGAGGAAAAGGAGCCAGTTTAAAGTCAAGTCTAAAGACAGAACAAGCAGCAGGTTAAAAAATTAAAAATTTTAAAGAATGAATCTTTGTTTTCAAAACAGGCACAAATTAAGTGTGCAGAATACCACACCTGTGATGCATAGCACCCACGGTGGCATTACATTTAATCTGCCAGGAGACTGCGCATTATGCATTAATTTGGAGCAGCACAGGAGTGGCTGGGAGCTAACATGATGTCACTTATTTATAGTAACTCCTAACATCCCAAAGGAAATAGTAAGAACAGTGATGATGTATTTTGGGATGCTGGAATTTGGGTAGTGGTCCACCTGTAAGTAGTGGTTTTCCTACCCAAGGCAAATTAACAATAAAGAGATCAAAAAATGAGCAGCAGGAAGGAGAGGGACTGAGAACCCTGAGGCAGACAACAGAAATCGCAGTCCCAGTAGCTTTGGTTTTATCTTCCGTAACATGAGACCCAAGAGGGGAGTCTAGCAGAGCTTTCCCATTTCGGAGGTTCTGAAAATACAGTTAAAAGAACCCAAATATTTAGCTAAGACAGGTTTCAGGAAAGGAGAAGAAAAGAATTACAGGGGTCCTCCAACTTTTTAAAACAGGGGGGTGGTGTGCGGATGAAGTGGCAGGCAGTCATCTGCGGCTGCGGGGGGAGGGGGGGGGGGCGGCAGGGGGGGGGTCTGTAAATGCTGGGGGACAGACTGAGGACCCTGGGGGGTCAGATTGAGGACCCTGGGGGGCCATATCTGGCCCACAGGCTGTAGTTTGAGGACCCCTGGAATTACATGGTTGGTGGTGATGTGCCTAATTCTGAACCTGTAATCTCACTACGAAGTCAGTAAAAATTCACCCAGAGCTACAGCTGATCAGCGTGGCTTCTCTGGTATCGTAAGCATCAGCCTGAGCCAGTTAATGCATCTATCTACCAACTGAAGTTTCGGTTGCGTTTCAACTGAAACTCTTCCATTAATCTGACGTGGTACAAAGATCTAATACACAACAGACTTCCACTTGACCAGAAGCTGACAGTAAGTTAGAGAAGACAACAGTTTATAATCAAAGAATTACTTTGGAACTGCTTTAAAGTCCCCAAAGCAGGCGGCCCAGGTCATTTGGTCAGCAACACTTCTACCCCACAGCGCACAGATCTCGACTTGCCACGTAACCCACAGCAAGCCTCAGGATGGCCCAGGCGGCGGCAGCCAGCACCGATACAGCAGTCGGGAACAGCTGAATGCATCACCCAACAAACTCCTAACCCTGAACACACCTTTAGCTCTTCCAACACCCATCTAGTTCCAGCCTGTGGTGCAAGCGCCTGCTCTATCTTACGAGCAGATTTCCTTTGATGTGTCATTTAAATCTGAAGCAAGACAAGTGCAGCTGTTGAGTCACCTGTGGCAAGTTAAATCAACTGTTTCTTGTCAGTTCAGTACCGAACGTGCTTCCACAACAGGAAGCAATACAGCCAGTCTAAGGAAGATTTCTTTGCCTCTGAAGAATTACATGAGGTTTTCATCCAGCCTCTTCTCCTGATCTAAAATTCTGATCCACCCACTACTGCTAGTAAATGAAGTTTTCATTTAAACACTCAGATTTAAGTTTATTCATACACAGCAAAAGTTCCACCTGCATATTAAAAACAAACAGATTAGAAGTAAATGTTTTATTCTTCCAACTAAATTCCAGTACTACAAGGGCAGTAAAACAATGATACACTGAAAAATTGCAGCAATAAACATTTGTTAAAGACTGATAGAATAAATAAAAACTACAAAAATGAGAAATCATATAAACCCATTCTTAACCCCCAAAAAAGTCATGGAATACAGAAATGCCCTCCTTCACTATTTCACAGGCAGTACTGTGGGCTATTTGCTTAAAATTGTCCTGGGATTACATTCTAACTTAACTGTGATTACAGTTTTGTTGTAGTGCACAGTTATGAAAACCACACTAACTTCAGTCAGAAGTGTCATTCTACATTTTTATTTACACAACCAGTGAAGGGCAACTTCTAGAACACCAGCTTTAATCCTTAAACTTTTTCAAACTTATTAACATAAGAAGCCAAATTGTAATGATACAGCAAATGAGGCCACTGGTATTATTACAGGTAGCAAAGGTCCACATCCAGGTGGTACTGACATCAGGGAGCACTCCAAAACCAGTTGCTGCATAAGAGTGGTTGCCACTGACAAAAGCTTGAAATAACCTGTGTTCACAGGGGGAAAAAAATATGGCATTGCTGCAAGTCTTTACTGGGACAGCTTGCAACAATAGAACAGGGTGTATAGGGCAGCCCACATATGCAGAAAGTGTGATTCATGAAACATCTGGAAAGAGAAGAAAAAACCAGGAGTTAATAGCTCTATCACAAACCTGCTTCAAAAATAAAAAATACCACATTATGGGAGACAGTTCTAAATGTTTTAAAACAAAAACTGCATTTTATCGGCCATCTTCCTTTCAACCTCAAGTCTTCCATATTACCAATTTTAAGTATTTTAACTTGGGGCCTCACTGAAGCTTAACAACAAACAATGGCCGTTTAAATTATTAAACATTCAGTAATTTAATGCTGCTACAGGAACCAGAAGAAATAGATACTCACAACTGGCAGGCTGTTCTCCATATCGTCGCATGATCTGATCATGCGTGAACTTCACAAATGCATCATATTGTTCTGCAAGCATGAAGCATTAGAAGTGTGAGTATACTGAATTTAGCTTAAGCTGAAAAATATTCAAGGCTACTTTTTTATACATACAAATCATGTAAGTTTATCACGCATCCACTAGCAGTAGTTTTACACAGCTCATAGCTGCCATTTCCTTTTCACCCTCAAGAACAACAATGCAGCACATGTCCTTAATTAAAAGACTTTCCTTTACAAACTTCTGTAACAGGAAAGAAAGTAATATGCACCAAGAGAATTATGCTGCACATACACCAAGAGCTCAATATACCCAACACCTGCTAAGTGCCACGGTACTGTGAAGGAATCAAGCGTGCCCATTTCACAGACCTGTAACGGGGGCACAGTAGTTAAGCAAACGTGGCAATAAAGTCAGTGCTAGGGTTGGAAATGTAACTTCTCTCTGCTGCTATCACGACCAGATGTAAGAAAATGGATTTAATGAAATGGGAACACGGAAGGACAGGAAAGGGACTTGCTGTGGAATTAGAAATTCTTTTCAGTGACCACCAGAAAAATCAAAAGCAAACAACAAACTAAAAGGATGAAATGCTAAGGGACTTAATACCCGACTATTAATTCCAGTGACAAAAAGCAGCAACAATAGGAGACAAATAGTTGACTGTGGATTTCATGAAAACGGCTACTATGTAATCTGAAATGAAATTCAGGTATCAAACGTAGTGACTTGGCTTTGAACTAAGCATTATTTCCCAGAAAGATTATTCTTTCTATACACACATACATACAAATACATTCGCAATATTTTGTTCAGTTTTAATATTGCACTCATCAGCAGGATATCACCTTTCAGAATTAGCAAATTGAACAAGGAGAGTAATATCTACCAGATGCCGCTCCTCTCCATTCCCCTTCCTCCCTTGTGGAAAAATACATGTGCAGCAATGTGGGGTGTTCTGAGAAAAGGGCAAGGTCAAAGAAGGCAATCTTCAACCAAAAATGCAGTTACATTTGTAGTGGTTCCTAGTCCCACAGGTTTGCCCCATTAAAGTCCCCATCCTCTTGCAGGGATGAGCTTCACCTTCGAAGTAAACAGGGTATCAGTAATCAGCAAGCAGTGCAGCACCAGCCCAACGTACGGACCTGACCCAAAGATCTACGGACATTCACCCCTGACTGACGGGGCCCAGGCTCATGGCAGGTTCCCCTCTGCCCACAGGCAGGACCACCGTTTCACTGCAGTTCTGACTGATGGCGTTTCAGCAGCCATCTGAGGATCTTAGCCAAACAACAAAATAACACGAAGAGCAGACTGAAGGATCTGTTGCCCAGAAACCATTTCCAAAAATAACAGCAGCTAGAACTTTTCCTAAAAGTATGTATTAAAGGCCAGAAACCAACTTGCAAGCTTTCTTCTTTAAAAGTTTAAGTCAACATAACACAGTTGCTTTACAACATCGTCTTTGTTAAAACTACGGTTTTCGAAATTTAAAGAATCCACCGTTTCTAAAAGTCCCATCTTGTGGCATTCACATTCAGAAAGCTAACCTATCCAAAGTAAGGGCAACCTACAATGAACTATTTGAAAATCTAAGTGAATGCTTGTAAAGATACTTACATCACTAACATCCCGTATGTTTTTTAAGTCAAATCTATGTTAAGTCAAAAGGTGGCTAAATCACATGAATACAAATATGATTACGACTTGACCTTTCGTGTAGAAAAGCTGTTTTTCACAAACAGATTCTAGAAAACCTTTCAAGCCGAAGTTTCACTTAGCCCCTATACTCCTCCTCTGCTTTTAAAATCTGCAAAGGATCTTGCAAACCCAAGTTTATGCTAACACAGCAGTTTCAGGTAGCAGAGGTAAGAGGAGAAATCAGGGCATTACAGTAATCTGAGTTTTCCATTTATCAAACACTCACTCTGCATGAAAGGCAATTCTGCTCACAAAGAATACAGAGGAAGGAAAGAAAAAGGCAGTATTTGGCTAACTACCTACAAGAGAACAGTGATTCAGAAAGGAATGAGGAAAATATCTGAGGTCCAAACATTCAGCTAAGTCACTTGAAAGAAGCTATTCAATTGACATTTATTACAGAATCTCCAGTTAACATTTCCACTGACTTCACTAGTTTGTAAGAAAGAGCATCACCTTACTGTACAGTTTAGAAAAGAACATAATCACTCTGTCAGCAGAAAACATAACTGGCCTTCTATGTAAGGGATCTCTTAATTCTCTCTTTCTGAATTCCCATATAATGCTGAAAATGTATTCCTGTCTTGATATATGGGATGCAGTAACTATCTTTCTTTTGGTGACCACCATCGTAAGAACAAGCAAGTCTAACTCACCTCACTGTAAACCACAACCACACAAACAGAAACCATCCCCTGCCCTTCCCAAAAACAAGAAAGAAAATGTTCCTTCTGGGACTGACAGATGGAGCACATGTAAGGAACTTGCTAGAGGGGTTCCTGCTTGTAAAGAAATACAAGTTTGTACTCATCAAGTGTATGGAACAAATGTAAATACATCTGGTCTTCAAATGGTTATTAAGATCACCGCTAACTGAAATGCATTTAAGAGAACACAAGAAATGACCCAATTCCTAACATACATAAAAAATGAGAAGAAAAGAGCTCTACAGAGTCCTAATTCATCAGTCTGAAGCAAGTTAAAAAGAAAAACACAGAAATGGAACATCAGGCCCAAAGCAACAGAAGTATTTAGGGTTATAGTTGTAAACAGGCACAGGTTGAAGAGGGACTTACAACCACAGCAGTTTCTTACATAGCAATGGCAGAGGAGCAAGCACAAAACATGAACAGGTACGGGGACAATACTGTTACAGGCAACCCGCGAGCCTGACACAAGTCTGGTGACTTTCTGCATGGGCCTGCCTGTAAAGTTTTATTCCCGCACCTGAAGAGATCTGCAAACTTTAATTCTGATGTCTTTTCAGATGGGAAGCACAGCAGCCACGGCCGTTCAAAAGCAGGCTTGCTGCCGAAAGTGCACTCAGATGTTCACTATCATCTCACTAAATACCGAATTAGACACAGAATCGTATGTGAAGGCACCTACCCCTAATGCACCGGAATACAGGTGCTCAAATGCTAGCAAGATGCTTATAAGTAGAGGACTCCAACAACTAAAGAAAGGTCACGTTTACAATGCTGACATTAACGTGATCCTTAAAGAAAGGTATGTTGGCATCAGGTGCCAAAACTATCAGCTGAATGGTGTGAAATACAACAGTTCAACACAGAGCAAAAATGCAGCTGAACTACTGATGCTTACGCAGATACCAAACACCACTGGCAGCAGTGTAATGGTAAATACTGGGAAGAAAAAGGGAAATTTTAGGTACTGCCATCTTGCCAAATTCCAGAAAAAGGAACTCAGTTCCCAAGCAGGGGAAAAAAGTCTTTCACAAAGAGCTCTTAAGCCAGTAGAATAGAAAGTCTTTCTGGCTAAAAACAAAATAAGGAGGAAAGGATCAATTCAGACATAGCAAGAGAAAGTTCTATCTGAAATAAAACCACTGTTTCCACTGATTAGCAATACCCAGGAGTCACAGTTTCTATCCAGGGCAGCACAGAAGAAAAAAAACCATCAAAGAGACTACACGTAATTTTTTCTGTCCTGTATGCAATCTCATTCCTTAATCAGATTAGGTCAGGGGAAAAAACCACAGCGTAACACAAAAATGAGAAAAAGTTTTAAGCTTTCAAACTCATCCTAACACATTACTATGTACTATAGTATACCTGCAAGTTTTGTGGTCAAAATTTCTTCATACTCTTCACGGATTTTCTCTTCACGTTCTTTCAGCAAACGTTCACAGATCATTCCAACTTGTCTGAGAGTAAACAGAGGCTGTTCTTTTTTCAATGGTGATGATGCTGCAGATGAAGTACCTAAGATTAAATATTTGGGCATACCAATTTACACTTCCAAGTCGTTTAGAACCATTTTTAGTCAGTTTTCTTCACATCTTTTACATTAAAGGGACTTTACAGAAGATTTGGGGAAGTCTTTCTCTGCCATTTGAATACTTTAATTAAAGTAAAATTAGATACTCAAAAGGAAGACAACGGACAACATGCACAGGTATCAAAACACCAACAGTGTCACACAAACACTGTGAAAGCCACTTACACGGCAGCTGCTATTTACAAATTTAAGCTTCTATTTTATGTAAAGATTACAGTACAGTATATTTGTGCAAAGACAGCTGCTTTTCAAAAGCCTATTACTATATTAGTGGCAGGGTATGCAGGATGGTCTCTTGAAAACAGTGCAAGCTTTGTGTCCTACTGATCCTTAAAATGAGAGGCTACGATCTTCCAGATCAATGCTAGTATTGCCAAAAAAAGCAACAGTAACTGGTGAGAACATGCCATAAACCACCAGATAACTGGGAAAAATCACTTATGCAACTGGAGTCTAAAAACATGTAGCAGAATTACACAGAATTTTCTATATACCTGGCAAAGCTGGTCCAGTAAGGAGAAATGCATGTTGCTGTGCATCAGTAGAACAACAAGGATCTGTCTGCTGGAAGCTATTTTCTAAGTGTCTCCTCTTCTGCATGCGTTTGTACTCCTGTTTTATGTTGTACAGAATTTGTTCTAAAAGAAAAACAATAAAAAATTAAGCCTAAAATAATTAAATTTCAGCATTTCACCTAACTTTATTGCCAAACAGCAAAATTAACAGATGATGAAAGCTTAGCCTCTTAAAACATGGCCTGCAAAAACCACTGTGTTTTACCTAAGACACAAACAATTTAACTAACTAAAAGAAAGGTAACTCCAGACTGTTTTCACCAGGACAACAATAGCAAAATAAGGTCAGGTATTGGTGCCAGGGTGCTGCTAACAAAAATAAACAGCGTAAGGTTATAATTTTGGAACTATAACTAGACAACACACATGGATAAAAACTAGGCTATTGAACTTCTACCAGTATTCATCAAAATCCCTTCGTAATTTGCAATCACCTTTCTCCCGCAGACAGCGTTTACCATTCATACAGTTAAGGGTAACAAAAGACTCCAGAATAAAACACATACATGAAATACCATTCCTCTCTGTAGTGTTACTGGCATGTAGGCAGCAAAGTGGAGAGGAAAACACAACTTAAGAGTATGCATAATGCAACTACTGCTTAAAATCTCAAAGAGTTGGAAATGAACAGGCAAAATACAACAGCCTTACACATCTTTGACAGCCTCAGATCTATCAAAAAAAAAATGCAATGGAGGGATCAATAGTCTCTTTTAAAGGAGTATAGCAATATGTAGTTCAGCATTTGATTGCACTGAATAAAATACACAGCAGCTGCTTTTAATAATCTCATCGCCATTGTAGAATAACAAGGGGAAAAGTAATCCTTGCAATAAAACTATCAATCCTGTGTGCCTTCTCTGAAATTCCACATACCAAAAGGCTCTCGGGTACATCAGTGCCCTAACTACATATCCTCTAGCAATGTAAAGTATTTTAAAAAAAAAAAACCAAAACATTTTCTAGTTTTTACAGGAGACCTTCACAGACAGAGACTTCTGAAGACACTCTCTTTGGAAGAATTCTTACTTTCAAATATTCAAATGCATTTAAAAGTACTTCCCTACAGGATCAGCTTCACTGAGACTTCCAGACTTCTGGCAAAGACTGCTTTCCAAAACTCAAAACACATACAAATCCATGTGATCATGCCAGAGCTGCAAAGGATCTCCACTCAGTACCTTCCTACTTCTGTTCAGCATTTTGCCAATACAATACTGTAAGAACTCAACTAATTTTCAGGCTTGTAAACAGTATGCTATTCAGCACTCATACTTGAACATTTTTCTATTAAGCAACCATGTGAAGCAAGTAATCTGAGCTAGCAGCTTACTCAGTCAGTGGCTGAAGGCTATGCTAGACCAAGCAAACATTTGGCAATTCATAGTTCAGAGGTTTAACTACTGTCGTAGTTCTTCCAATTTCCTAAGTCAGTCTGGGGGCTTCCAATTTATAAAAAGACAGCACACTTGTTTCCAGTCAACAGGAATACCAACATTTTCAGCAAAGGAGCTTCCTGTTTGGATTCTGTCCATTGATTGAGGCCTTGTAGTTTATACCTTTTCAGTACCATGCCTACAGTGCTTGTACAATTTTCAACTCTGTGAAGAAGCAGCAAATGCAGAAGACATAATAAACACACACAGTAGGGAAATGAGAGAAGGAAACTACGAGAAAGTGGGGAAAAAAGTGCTCAAGGGTGGCTGGAGGATTCATGCTTTTTGTAGGACAAGGTACATACTATATTCCAGCATGGTACGGAAACACCCAAAATCAGGTTAAACCAAGATGCAGTCAGGCTTCCAAAATTAAATAGAATCCCATGTGGAATTTGTCATTTGCACACACAGTGAATCAGTTGGAGAATGGCCCTGCATTTTACTCAACAGCATTATGGTGGTAAAATAATACTTTTCCTCAGACTCGAGTGCTGTTCTAGCTAAAGCAATACTGCATAATTTTGAATGGTAACCAAATTAGCTCGTAAGATAACATCTGTCCTAAGGCATGTCTACACTATGAGAAATGTGACTGTAAACATTCACACTGTATTTACATTAACTGAAGAATGTAACAGACCATGCACATGGTCCTGGGCATACTTTCCAAAATCTGTACCACCTGCAAAAACATCAGCCAAATTTCAGGTATAACAACTTTGATAAAAATTGTCTCTGCAGCTCTCCATTATCTTTCTGCAGAAATGTTCTCATCATTAAGAAAAAAAAAACAAAACTAACTAGATTCTGGTCAACGGATAAACCCGCAAGAGTTAAAACCACCAATCATCATCCAGGTTACCTCCAGCCCTAAAACCCCCTGCAAATTAAACAGGGAATAATTCAGTGAAAATGTTAAAATACCAGCCAGAACAGATGGAGCAAAAGCAACACGGGGACAGGGAGAGACATGGAGGGGAAGCAGAGAAATCACGTACTGACTTTGGGGAAACAGTAACAACACGAACAGAAAATTAAGATGTACGCACCAAGGACAGATGATTCCATTCCAAATTATATTAAATTGTGGACACAGAAGTATGAGTGATATTACAGTAACTTAATCTACTTCTGATCTGGCAACACTTTAACTGGCCATCTTCAAATCCTGCTCTGAAAAGCAAAAAATCTCAAGAAATGCCACTGACAGATACATTGGGAGATCCACTTATGGTAAAGGTAAAAAACCAGCGAAGTAGGATGGAGGAGGGGGCTATTTCAACATGACGGTACACTCTACATTGCTAACAGGCACCAGGAGAAAATGCCTGAAATCTGTAGCCCTGACTGACTCATTAAGCATGTGCATAACCTGGTTCGGTAAATGCTATCCCTCTATTGAGTCTAACTTAGAAGATTTAAGGCACTATTACTCAGCACAGAGAACTGGACTACAAGCTCTACTCAGTACCATGCCGCTAGCAGGCAAGAAGATGACTCTGAAAGCGACTCATCTTATTCCTCCTGATTTCCACCATTTCTAAAATGGAGATTAACAGTCAAGAAACGCAAGTTTAACACCGCACCAAACTGTTCAATGACTTCTCATATGAATGATCAGACTGGTAATGCTTCAAATCAAGCAGGCATTTTTGCAGCAGCAAAGACCAAGTTGACATTTTTATTAACCTGCAGTGGCATGAAATCTTTGACTTTAAACAAAGCTATTTCACTGTGAAGTGAAATGTAAGCTTGCAAATATTTATGACTGATTTAAAATGAAAATCTGAATGCCAAATGGATTTAGTTTTGGGGGGTTTTTTAACAGTTTGGAGAGTAAGAATTGATTAAATGCACCAAGTTACTTCTGGCATTTACAGTTTTGCTTAGTAACTCCACGGAAATATGTTTGATGAACAAACAGATTCTATTCTTTTTTACAGGATCTCAGCACTTGAAAGACCCCATGCAATATTAGGGCAGTGCAAACCAGACAACTTTTGAACAACACCTACATGGCAGACATCTAACTGTAAAGCTCTTTAAAATTCTGCCCCAGTTAAACAAAGCTTAGTTAGAGGATCTCATTCTCCAACCTAGTTTTGCTTCCAGAAAGCCTTCCTCCCTTTTCAAGTTCATTTTCTTAACCTCTCTTACTTCCAATTAGCTCTGTTTTCTCTACAGTTGACTGGCGTCGAACACAGGACAGGTTTTCCTTTTTTAATGTGTTCCTCAATGTGGAAGGCCAAACTGTCTTATTCCACAATTACACACATTTTAATTAACAGTTATTTTATACATACAGATCTAGAATCTGAAAAGTACATTCATTAAAGAAAATCTAAGCTAAGTGAGCTTCTCTAAAACTATAGAACTGAAGTGAGAACTTGAAACATATATTAGAACCCATTAGATATTTTAAATAAAGACTGGCATCCATCCTATAGGTACTTAAGTTCAAATCAGACATCGTACATCAAGCAACAATTTAATTTACGAGATGACAAAAGGAATGTATTTAGTAAGATCAAACATACATCACTGTGGCCTACCCTCAGTTTCTTTTTTGTTTCACTTTCTCCTCTGCACTCAAGTGTTCCCTGCTGGTTAGCGGTACCTCTGAAGGCACACAGCTAGCTAACAGGAAGCACCAGGCAGAGCTACTGTAAGAGAAAACCAGACTTGCTGAATCTAGGGTAGTAGCAAGAAAAAGCCACACTGCCAACATGCTGAAATGAGTTAGTACTTCATAAATGACATTTCAAATTGAAGATGACTACAAATCCTAGCCTGTTACACAAGACTGTATTATGCCCAAATGAAGACAGCTACTGTCTCACCATGACCACTAAAGGCATAGGGGATTCAGTCAAATACACCCAAATGTAATGAAATGCATAGATACTCTTTTTTTTTTTTTTTTAATCTCGAGCTCTGTGTACAAAGAGCATAAAGTTGAGTACATAGATTCATTAAATACTGCATTAAGATAAAGGACAGCATTCACACCAGTGTTCTTTCAGGATCTGAGATGTGATGCAGGGAATCAAGACTTCACATTTCAGCTGCTTTGAAGAGAGGATGAAAAGTGAAGGGGCAAATCAGAATTCAAGTTTGACATCTGAAATATGATCTGTCACATTAATGGATTACAAAGTCAAGTACTCATTTCCAAGGAGTGATGTCTTCTTACTTCCTTTAATTCATGATAAAAAGGCAAGTTATTCTTTTTCAAAGTTCTGTCATCTAATTACTTCATCCTGACCTGTAATTACCTAGAAATTATGTACAAGGGAAACAGCAGTTCAACTTGAAAAGGTAACAAGGCAAACAATTATTTTCTCCATTTTAATAACCGTTTATCAACTATGAAGGTGCTTATGAAGGTGCTGATTGTTTCCCCTGCAGGATTTTTTTCTTTTGTTTCATTTTTAAACTAGCAATCTCTCATCTCAGTTCCTTGCTTCTCTCATTTAGCTGAAGGAAACTTTGGCAAAACACATAGGAAGGTGACTCAATAGGCTGAAATCAGAGTAGCAGTTTTCCTGACCTGAAATGGAACCTGAAGCTCAAGTTTCAGTTTGCAGTGTCACCATTCAACATATGCATTCAAACCTGAACCATGCCTGAGATTTCTTCTAAGTGAATCAATCAAATGCTATCCTGATGTTAACTATATATGTCTTCAGGGATTTCAGCTCCTGTTAAGGCAAAACTGCTTCACTGTCCTAGTTTGAATTTATAACATTTCCACCAGGCCGTCACCCTGATCCAACATCCAGTCGATGCTACCACATTCCTAGCTTTGCTCTCCCCACCAGACTACTGACATACAATGTTAATTTTAAGAAGCTAGCTACCCCCAAGGGCAGCACTGCAGAAGAGCAATGGGTAACTATTCTTCACCTTTTCTATCTACTTAACCAGGGAATCCACAGGTAGAGACAAAATTAAAATAATCCAGGTATTCCTCTCACTCTCTTGCTTTGGTCACAGACATCACTCCCTTCAATTACGTTTCTTTATTAGTCATGGTCTGTAAGATTTCAGTAATAGGATGTATACTTTTGGAAATCATGCTCACCTCAGAGGAGCATACTCTAAGCCAGAGAGAACACTGATAACGGGGTACATGCTGACACTTCACAGCCAGAGCCTATAGCTACAAAACGGACAGAAGCAGCTCATAATGGACTCTGTAGCACAGAGCTGGCCACCTCACGAGATCCACGTACTCAAGGTCTCAGGCTGACAAAGGTTCTGGATCTCCCACAAAAAGCCCGACGCTCACATATGTATTAGCCCATTCTGCAAATGTATTATTTCAGGAAATCCCAGTTCTCCTGATCAAGGGGTTAAGGAATGAAAAATAAATCAAGCAATGCAAAATGTATTAGGCATAGCAATTAGATCTTTCTCTTCACATAAAAAAATGTCACATTGCATTTATCAGACTTCCCACTGAAACAAAAAATTGCTTCAACATTTATGACATCTACAACCAAGGACATTTAACATTTACAGTCACCACAGGCATCTACATAGAAATTTCTCATATAAATTAAATTATCAAGTCCAGATGCAGCCATTACATGCTTTTTCTTTCTCCGCCCCCCCCCCCCTTTTTCTTTTCCTGAGGGGTGGGAATGTTTTGGTTTTTAAAATCCTAATGATTTCTGCAGTACTGGAGCACAATGAGAGATCTGGCATCATGCCAAGATAATTTAGCAATAAATACACATGCAGATAAATGTTAACAAAACAGAAATGAAGCTGAAGGAGATGCAGCACTACCAATACATCACATTCCGAAGCCACTAGATGTGTTCATTTAAAAGCCAAACCTGTGCTTGGCCCCTGTCTGACCAAGTTTCAGACAGAAGTAGTTCAGTTTGCTCAAGAGGGCAAATGAAAGGTCACAGGAGGACAAGCCTACAGAGAAGACTTAACAGTTCTTCCTAATCAAAAAGGTCAAAGTCATTTTCCTGCACTCTTTGAAAATTTGTGTTTATTAGATCAATTTTTTTCCAGATTATTCTGTAAAAGAAAAAGGTATACACTAAAGACAAATTCAACTACCTTCTGCTTGTAAAGACTCCCTCATGAAAGAGGCACTCTTAAACCAACTCCATTTGCCATACAACTGCCATTAGAACAGCAAATACAAATTATGCATACTCATTACTAAATACTGCACAAATTCAATACTTTCCATATTCTGTCAAGCATTTGACATTCTCTCTGCTTGGATTTCAACCAGTGACCCGAGTTGAAGGACTGCTCTCAGTAACTCCACCCACTACAATTTTTGGTTTGCAACATGAGTTGCTGGGAAGTGCTGAGGAAGATCAGTGTTTCAGATGGAGGAAAAAATTGCATGTGCAGATGTAAGTCTGCAGATTTTAAAGTGATTTCACAAACTCTTTTTAAAAACAACATTCTTTTCAATTTTACAAAGTTCTAGCTGCAAGTTAACCTGATTTTGGATGAGGAGTTTGGAAGAAAGCTACTGATCCCAGTTTGTCTTAGTTACCACTTACCATGAATTAGGGGATTTAAATCCTTAAAGTCAACATTCTCTTTCCCTTCTCCCCCGCCTCTGTTTCTTTGGACTTGTTTCTCATACAGCTTGTCTCAGAAATATCCAGGCATGCAGGCTAATACTGTCCTCCTACCTTTGAATTTAAAAAACAACTTAAGTGTAGTTTGATTCCCCTGCACCCTGAACATGATCTTTCAGCAGGGTAAAGCTGCAAATAATGGTTCTAAAACATTCAGCAAAGAGAAAAATAACACTGCCACTGCTTCCTCCTTTCACCCTCTAGAATTCATTAAAGAGCTTCAAAACAGGACAGCACCCTCAGGACTTCAGAGGAAACCGAACATGTACAATGCATTACGCACAGGCATCCAGACCCAAGCACAGTTATTCTGATCATACAGAACAGCCTCATTTATAGCTAGAACTTAGATGAAAAACTCCTTAGAGGAGCCACTCTGTCAAAATTCAACGAAGTCTTATTGCCAGGCAGATACATTTTGCACCACTTACCATGAACACCATTTTAAAAGCTTACTTCTAGATGCAAACAATGGTACCCAAAAATAGGCAAATATACTCAAGAGCATGCTCAAGCCAGTAAGCACAGTTCTGCAGAAAGTATAGACAGTAAAAGCCACAAGTACAGTTTGGCTGCCAAATTCATTGAGAAACTGGAAGTGACCTAACAGCTGTTTAAATAACCACAAAATATCAGAACACTCTTGCGAGAGATAAATTTCATCTTGAATAAGACTACCCCTTCTCAAACAGACATATCGTTTATTTGTCTATGATCACTCTATAAAGACAGCTGTTTTCTCATCCGACTACCACAATGTATTCTTATTTCAAAGCACTCCCCTCAATCAATCCATATTCTGCTTCCAGATTAATTCATTTTTTACATTATTAACCATGTCGTAAGAAGTTCTGGTGCTGATATAGTCTCCATTTGGTGAAGTTAAACACCAGGACAAAGTATCAGGTGGAAGAAAAACGCTTAAGTATGAACTTAAAATGAAGTATCAGCATCAGGTTTTATATCCAGAGCTCTAATTTCATATGAACATTGATCTTCATTAAACAAAATTCAGACAGACACTTTTTACATGCTGGAAACCTAAGCATTACAGTAACATGCTGAGAAAACCTTAAGTGAAGTCAACTGAATTCTGGCTATTGTTACTAAACATTTTTTAAATCCAAATGGAATTCTTTTCACACAGAGAGCAAGATTTATCTGACCCAAATGTAGACATCAGAAATGGTCATGCAAATTCATTGTACAGTCAATGCAAAGCAATACACATTTCTACAGCTCACTTTGCCCCATCCTAAGTCAGAGCTCTAGAACGTACCATCTGTTTCTTCCAACTGACTATCAAGAAAACCACAAATTATCAGGTCAGATGTACATTTATAAAATTAGAGATGAATCTCACGCCACCTTTCAAGTTGCCCCTTTAAAATGATAAGCTCTAATTTGTTCGCTGATGGTCGAAAAATATACACAATGTCGTAATACCCCTAAATTCAATTGAAATTAAAAACTAAGGAAGCTGCTTAACAGTCGCAGTTGCACTAGCACTGTATAAAGGGTTTTTTTCTTTTAACAGAAACCATAGAGGGAGCTTTTAAGCAAAACCCATGTAAAACTGAACAATTTATAAATGCTCCAAGTTTTCTCAGGAGCATTCAAATGCTGTACAAGACATTCCGATTTACTGTCCTTCACTTTTCATTATACTATAGAAATGGCTTACATAAATACACCCTTGTCATCAGTACAGAACCACCTTTTGACACGGATTACCACCTGCACCTCTGGTTTTCTCAAAAGAAGATGAGAACTGTATGTGACCAGTTTCAGTAACATTTTATTTAAGACCTTCCAAATCATTAAGATAAGAGTTCAGGTACTATCTCAAATACTGGTGTAGGTTATCTCTGCTGAAAACTTTATTGATTTGTCTCCTTTCAGCAACACACATTTACTGGCCAGACAATATCTGTATTAAATATTCTTTAATCAAATCCCAAAGAAGCAACCCAAAAGAAATCCTTGCAATGAAGCAACACTTAACCTCTACAAAGAATCAAATTAATTCTGATTTTAAACATCTGTCTCAAAGTATACGTAATGCCTCAGCCTCACTGTACCAGGGAGTGCCATCCATCACAACTCCCATCCCAGACCGCTGACTCATTCAAGATCTTTTCCTAGAGGTTCAAAAAAATATCAGGTACTCTGTATGCCCTCTATATATTTCCACCACAGCATTTTTTTATTAGTTGATTAAAATCAGTACAAAATTTATTCTACTGTACAGTCTTCAGAACTAAGAATATCGAAACGCAGCACTGTCCTACACGAAGGAGATGGGAATCTGAAAACACATGCAAACTTACTGCTTGGCAATACTAGCAGTAATCCGGGGGCAACTTTCATACAAAAGGGAGTACGGAACGCAACAGCAGAAGGAATTCAGCTGCAACAACTGCAGAGGGCTTTTTTCCTGCACACAAAGGACACACATCCATACCTCTGCGCTACAGCCACTCATGGCTGCGAGCTTAACCGTTCTTAAGTGCATTACTGGAAGCTACCCACTAGACTAACCGCAGCAAGGGCCAATCAATCCTACGTGCCCTGCCAAGATTCATTCCTTTCTTCTCTCCCTACTCGCCGGTAAAACGAACTCTGTTTATTTTTACTTGACAATTACACAAGCAGACCTGAAGCTTTTAGGGCCACCGGTTGACTCATCTCTCACACGTTAAGAATGGAAAGGGGGGTTCGTTCTCGCCCAGTGTTTCCGAGACGAGGAAAGTGCCCGATTCCATTTTATCTGCCCTAAAGGCAACTCTCACCCTTGCACACAATCGCTTTCATCGCTCGGTTTTCCTGCGAAACTTTAAGGATGCCAAGAATGGGTCATCCGGGACGGTGGCCCGCATTAAGCGACTGGAAGCGGAATTACCCCTTTGTTTTATCTGCTTTTGCCTTTTCCCACTGGCGTTTTGCCGGTGATTGATGACAGGCCGCGCTCCCCGCCCTCCCTCCCACCCGCCCCCCCGATGTCTGAGCAACGGGAGGAGGTGCCGCCGCCTCGGCTCGGGCAACGCTCGACCCACCGATCATGGCTGCGAGGGATCGATGGGGGCCCCGCCGAGAGGGGCTGCGGGCGCAGGCTGGGAGGCAGCCCCGGCCCCGGCCCCAGCCCCATCCCCGCCCCCGGAGACACCACGGCCGCCACCCCCACCCCCCCCGCCGCCGCCCCCGGCGTTTCCGCAGCTTGACTCGCCCCTGCGGCTCTCCTTGCCATAGCCAGGCACCCGTGGAAGAAGGGGGGAAAAAACCCTCCGTGCCCGGCCCCGACTCGAGGAAAGCCGGCCTCCCCCTTCCCTCGCTACCGGATCAAGCCTCCCCCACCAACAGCCCCCCTTCCTCCGCTCTGGTCCCTTTCTCCATTCCTCCCCCACCCCCCCCGACCCCTTTCCTATGGCCACCCGCCCGCATCAGCTCAACCCGCCCCCCCCTTCCTCCTCGTCCCTCCTCCCCCTCTCCTGCTGCAAACGGCCATTTCTATTGTGTCTCCGCCGCGGCGGTGCCAAGCCGAGCAGGGATCGCCCCGGCCCCCGCCGCTGCCTGCCACACAGCCCAACAGAAAATGGCTGGAGGGGAACGCGAGACCCACCCAACCCTCCCCTCTTCTTCCTCCCCTCCCGGTCGCCTCCCCGGCCCCTGCCCCGCGCACCCGCCGCCCCTCTCCCCGCCGAGGTCCCCCCGCCGCCGCCCCGCAGCCCCACACCCACCGCCACCCCCCTACCCGGCACAGCCGCCGTCCCGGGGGGCTGCCGGGCACGGCGAGGCCGCCTCCCTCACCTGTGGTGAGCCGGGACGAAACCTCTCCGAAGGGCGAGGGCTCCATGCGCAGGTATTTCTGCGGGGAGGCGGCGGCGAAGGAGGACGAGGCGGCGGCGGCTGAGGCCGGGGCTGACAATGGCGCACATCGCCTCCGCTTCGGGGACGCCGGGCTCAGCAGCGGGTCGAAATCCAGAGTCCTTTTCAAAGTGGCGCCGCAAGCCATGGCGCGGGGCGGCGGCGGGACGGAGGAAGGGGGCTCAGAGCGAGGGGCAGGGGAAACGACGGCGGCGGCGGCAGCCGGCCCAGCCCAGAGGCGCTTTCCCCGCTGTCTGGGGCGGGCTGGAGGGGAGGGAAGGGAGGGCGGCAGGGAAAGGAGGGGGCAGCTGCGTCAGGGCCTCCGCCGCCTCCCTGTCGGCCGCTCTCAGGGGAGCGGCCCCGGCCCCGCCAGCGGCTCCGGCTCGGCCGGCTAGATCCCTGCTCTCGCCGCCCGCCCTGCCCTGCCCGGGCCAATTCCGCCCGCGTCCGGTGGCCGGGCGTGAGCTGGGTCGAGGAGCGCGGGGCCGGGCCCGGCTACCCAGGCCGCGGCGACCGATGACGAGCGATGGCGGTAGGGCCCGGGCGGCGGCGGCGGCGGCAGCTCTCCCCTTCGACTCCCAAACCAACAATATGGCGTCAATAACAACGCCGCGGATTCAAAAACCAACCCCCCGCACTGCGCCTGCGCCCCGGGGCGGTGGTGGCCGCGGAGTCTCATGGGACTCGTGGTTTTCCCGCCCCGGCCTCGCGGCTCAACGGCAGGTCGCGCTCTGGGGCGGCGGGACTCCAAATCCCGTCGCGCACCGCGCCGGCGGCCCCGGCTTCCGTGTTCTGGTTTAAATCCCCCCTCAGAGGCGGTGGTGAGGGTGCGGGTTAAGGGACGGGGTTGTGGCGCTCGGGGCGGCGGCGGCGGCGGGCTCGGAGCTCAGCTCCGGAGTTGGCTGCCAGGCGCCCTCGGCGCCGCGGGGAAAGACAGCGTGGCCCTGCGGAAAGGAGGGGTAGGGGGGCTCCCCTCAGGTGCCGGAGACACAAAGGGGGCAAGAGCCCCGCTGCCTGCGCTAGGCCCTGCGGCCTGGCCGGCTGCGGCTGGGGGCTTCCTGTTCCCGCAGGTGCTGAGCGGGCCCGACAGCGGCCGTATCTCTGCAGGGCGTTTGTCTGTACGTCAGATAAGGGCAAAGTGCGTGCAGTGGCCTCCATGATGAGGGCTGAGCAGGGAGCGTGCAGGAGGCAGGCACGAAGCAGGTGGAGGTGACTGCTAAGGGCATGCTAGTAAGGGCCTGATGGTGTCGGGAGTTGTGTCTTTGTGTAACTGACTGGTTTCCTTGCAGCTGTGTAAAGGGCTTTCTTGCTTAAGGAGGACTGTGAGGGAAGAGGTTCCAAGAACTATAGCTGCTTGTGGGAAGAGCGAAGCTCTTTCCTGCTCAGCTTCCTAATGAAAATAAACTGTTGCAGTTCACCCCAGTAGAAAAGCTAACAGAGGTTGTTAGGACCCAAAATATATGTAATCTTCAGATTTTCTGTATGTAATCCTGTTAATTTAATGATTAACATAAAGGCAGATTGTCTTTGGAAGACAAAATGAGGATGTGCCCTCATAAAGTTTTAACATTTTGGTGGGGTTTGATTATCTTGTGAAATATAAACTAGCTTTTCGTGTGTGACATTATTAAAAAAAAATCAAACAAACCTTGCTATCGTTTGGAAGCCAGTTTTTGCTTTACATGTTTGATGTGTGGCATATATTGTTAATTATGCCATAACAGTACCCAGTCAGTCTAAACACAAACCTGATGTCTCTGCCAGCAATATGGTTTTGCAGATCTTGGTGTAACTGAGGCTTCAGGTGGTGGGGTGACCTGGCAGAGCCTTTCTGCCCAGCAAAAATGGAAATCGTGATTTGCTTTCTGTGACAGGTTGTGACAATGTTGGAACAATTATGTGAAATTCACCCTAGGTTTGCCTTGGCCAAATATTAATTACAGAAAATATCAAAATGATTCCTCTGCTGTTACCTCTTCCTCTGTAGAGGAAGTACTTAAGAGTATTTCCTTGGTAAGGAGGTTGTTGACAAGCCTTTCTAGAACTAACGTAAGTTCTGGTTCTCCATAACAAGGCTCAGGAAATGTACTGATGTTATTACAGTGTTATAATTGCCCTACTGTTACTATACTGGTATAACTCCTTCTGTGGACACTCTTCTTTATGGCTGGAATAACGATGGCTGATTTTCCATTCAGTTAATTCCTCATTTCCTTAAGTAGATAAGTTTCCCTGTGTTCGTGAACAGTCTTAAGTATTCTTACCAAGACTTCACCCAGGAAGATGGAAATCGTTCTTGCAGGCTCTGAATTAAGGAAACCCTGAGTGTCTCTCAGTATGTGTATGATTCACTTGCTTAGTTTGGAATGCCCTGTACGCACACAGGACCAAGACAGCCACTTCTGCCTTCATCTGTATGCTGAGAAGTGCCTGTGTTTGGGTGTGCTATTGAAAAAAAAGTATTTCTAGAGTAACCAGCAGTTTCCCCCTGAATTTAGTATTTGTCCCACTGAACTTAATATTTTGTATATAGATATATATTCTGCATTCAGCAGCAGAAAAGATCTGGTTATATTAACTCGAGTGACACCAGATCCTAAAGGCCATTCAGTCAATTAAAACAGTCTGAGGAATCAGGCAAAACTTCATCAAGATAAGCTACTAGAAAGCAAGCTTTTGCCAACGCAGGGAGCGCTATAATTTTAAGCAATTGATTAGAACCATGATTGTTCTAATCAACAGTTACT
This sequence comes from Falco biarmicus, assembly GCF_023638135.1. Taxonomy (NCBI): domain Eukaryota; kingdom Metazoa; phylum Chordata; class Aves; order Falconiformes; family Falconidae; genus Falco; species Falco biarmicus. The sequence goes on along the minus strand of NC_079293.1, from coordinate 5,574,473 downwards.
CAGGCTTTATCTGGCCTTTAATTTGTTGAGCTAAACTGAAGTAAGTCTGATTTAAGTCAAAATAAGAATTCACAGAGCCCTTTGCAGCAAATTAAACCCAGCTAAACCAATGTAGCTTCGCATGTAGATGAGCCCTAAGGCAGCAAAATGTCCAACAGCAGTGACAAAGTGCTCGATGGTTGTCAGGGAACATGTGTTTTTACTTTCATTGTGGCAGGAAACACCATAGGGTCAAGGCTGCAAACCACTGTTTATATTGTTCGTTCTTCTGCTTACTTATTATATAACCGATTTGCAGTGTCCCATTATGTGCTACATGGTGTGCCTTTAAAATTATATATTATAAGCATATTTTTAAAATAAATAGTACCCACACATTTTATTAATACTGGGAATGGGGGAGCTTGTTTATAACTGCTGTTGTACTGGTTTTATTGGATCTGCACTTCAAGCATGACACCTGTTAAAAGGATGGGTCCAGATGCAGGGCAACATTTTGACCTTTGTACAGCTCTGAATGGGGTGGGAAGGTAACCCTTTCAATATATTGCTTTGGGACTCAGCTGGAAATGTCATAGTTGACCAGTGTTAGCCTTTATGCAGTCTTCTTTTCCCTTCTGCCATTTCTCCATTCCCCCATTGTTTTTTGTTTGGTGGTTGTTTTTTTTTCCCCTCGTTTTCCTTTCATTCTCTTTATATACCATCTTAACTCTGCTTCCTCTTCCTTTTCCTTGAGTCATCCTATTCATTTCATGCAGGGTCCATATCACAATCCTCGCCTTTCCTTTCATGCTGTCTAACCATCATATTCCTCCCACTTCACACAGTAGCTCATTTCTCATTAGCTGGTTGTGCTTGCTGATGTGGGACCACCAGTTAGCTGAGCTGTTTTCTAGGGCTTCTTTCATCTCATGCTGAGTGAGCAAAAGTCACTTTAAACAGTGTCATTCCACTTGAATTTGGCCATGCATACTGAAGATTTCTTACCGATGTATCAGGTACACGCTGTGGTTGCAGATTTTGAGGACAAAATGCAGTGGAGGTTATTTGTCAGGACTTTGGTGAAGTGTTTGTGTGGTGCTGAGTGAAAAAGCATTGGTTAAGTTGAAAAAATGGGTATTAGTGTAGGAATTGTAAGGTGAGAAAAACATCCAAAAGAAAAATAGAATTAATTTCTCCATATGCTTTGCTGTACAGTGGCACAGCGCTGGCAAAGGGAAAGGATAGACAGGACCATGAATGAAAGCCAGAGGTCAGTGAAGGTCAGCTCTGCTTCTTTAGGTGCTGTCTTGCACTGGTAAACTGTACCAGAAATTATGATCTGAACCTGCAATGTGCAGTGACCTTCAACAGGACAAATACGTTTCTTAGGCCTAAGGTACTAAGGTATTTCCAGCAGAAGTACGGAAGTATATTTGCTGATAAAAGACATTCAAACCATCTATTTCCTCTAAAATCCTGCATATACTCCACTCATACGTATGCAGGAAAGATTAACTAAAACCAGAACTTGTCCAGAAAAAGGTGACTGAGCTGATTAGGAAAACAGAAATAGAAAACTTACTTATAGCAAGAAATAAAAGGATTGTTAGTTAAAGGTTATCGGCCCAACCAAGTAACTGTTGAAGTCAATGATTCTTCTCTAAAAGTGCAAGGAGGTGAATTCAGGAGATCTTTTAAGATCTATTTTAGTGATGCGGAGTCGATACAGGAACTGCCAGTTATCTCACCCAAACTGGAAATAAGAGGAAGATTTGTAACTGCCAGAGGAATGAGTTTCCAAGCACTCTGTCAGTAGCAGGGGTGAAAATAAACAAAATCAACCTCAAATCTTTAGATGAAGCTTAGGTGGTCTTTAGATAAGGCTTAATATTTTAAGAAAAGGGATTGTATGGTATGATTGCTCTCAGTGGCATGAGACCATCGTGAATGACCCAGGAAGTCCTTGCAGTTGTTTTGTAATACAAGGGGGTGACAACAAAGTCACAGTGGACCTAAACTTTTTACTTGTGTGCTGGTTTTGGCTGGGGTAGAGTTAAATTTCTTCACAGTAGCTAGTACGGGGCTATGTTTTGGATTCGGGGCTATGTTTTGGATTCGTGCCGGAAACAGCGCTGATAACTCCGGGATGTTTTAGCTGTGGCTGAGCGGTGCTTGCACAGAGCCGAGGCCTTTTCTGCTCCTCACTGCGCCCCAGCCGCGACCGGGCTGGGGGGGCACAAGGAGCTGGGAGGGGGCACCGCCGGGGCAGCTGACCCCAGCTGACCAAAGGGATGTCCCATACCACATGGCGCCACGCTCAGCATATAAAGCTGGGGGAGAAGGAGGAAGGGGGAACGTGCGGAGGGATGGCGTTTGTCTTCCCAAGTACCTGTCACACACGACGGAGCCCGGCTTTCCTGGGGATGGCTGAACACCTGGTGCCAGGGGAAGTGGTGAATGAATTCCTTGTTCTGCTTTGCTTGCGTGCGTGGCTTCTGCTTTACCTGTTAAACTGTCTTTATCTCAACCCACGAGTTTTCTCACTTTCACTCTTCCAGTTCTCTCCCCCATCCCGCTGGGGGCAGGGAGCGAGCGGCTGCGTGGGGCTCGGTTGCTGGCGGGGGTTAAACTGTGACAACTGGCAAGGAGGTGAAGCAGTAATAACCCATTTGAGTCAATTTACCTATATTCAGAGTAATTCATTGAGGCTATAAAGGGAACTCACTCGTGTATACATATGAATTGTGCTAATGGACCTGGATATAGAATAATTAGGGAGCAGTGAGAAAAATTTTGCAGCTCTGACTACTGCAATTACCTTGACAATTTCAGAGAAGTGTCAACAATAGCAAAGCGTGGATCAGCACGCTTTTCCATCCATTGTCAATCACAACCTTGTGTAGGTTCACCAAGATGGTAATGGAGTGTAGGAAGGGCAGTGTCATGAGGTACTGGAAATGTTACTGCAGCCTAAAGAAAGAATGCCTTACATCCCCACATCCTGCACACCATTACCCTCCACTGTCAAACATTTTAATACACAAACATTTACATTATGCCTATCTCTTATCTTCCTTCCTTTTTCTATTGTAAGGAATGCATATTTTTAAAACTCACATATAACGTTCCTTGCCTGAGTTTTGTAGAAACACTGCACCACACTAAATTCTGGTTTGCTCTTGATCTCAAAAAACTGGCACAGTGCTTCAGCAGGAAGGAAAACTTTATTTCTCATACAAAGATTTTTTCCAAAATCTTCTTTTGTATCTTTGTAGGACCATTAATTTTTCGTAAGTGTTCATACGGGTAAAGGAGCAGCGTAGTATTACATATTAACTGGAGAGTAGAATCAAGTAACTAAATATACATTGAACTGGAATGGTGAAAAAAAATTACAGGCCAAATGTTAATCATGTGAGTCATACTGAACATGTGAATTAATCACATTGAAGTCAGATACATTTAGAGTTGTGAACTTGTCTGCACTGTTGTGGTGGACCGTAGCCTGGATCATCCACGAGCTTATGCAACTGTGTCAGGCTGAGATGTAGTGAAGGTCAGGCTTTTCTTCTGTGCCAGTATGTTAGTGAACAAACCAGCATAGGACACAATGACAACTGAGACATTAACCAGTTCCTATGAATTTCCTCAGGTCTAGGAGGAGGTTCGTGACACCATCCATTCTGTTCACTCGCAAGACGTAGCTCTGTAGTCTGGTGTGCACATTGAAGAAATGGGCATGTACTTTTCAATGCAAACCTGTTGCTTCTTTGGAAATTTTGCATGGAAAATCAGTGGAAGCCAGCTGAAAATTTTTATTAAACTCAGTTCTTCTACAATGAAGAACTGAGGACCTGAATTAAAACTCTTACTCTCCCAGATCATGTATGAAGGGTTCAACTTCTCTGTCACTATCTTACTTGTCTTTTCCATCCTTCTGGTTTTTTCAGATAGTATCTGGCTACATTTTGTTCTCAAAAACTCCTCCCTGCCTCTGCAGCTGACCTCTGGGATGCTCCCCAGTTTCGCATGCGGGTGGTATGTGTGTGCATTGTACCATCTGTACACACCTACTGCTTAACTTGCTTCTCCACCTCTGATCCACTCCTCCGCTTCCCCATCTCTGCCCCCCTCTGCCAATCCCATGCGGTATCTCTCAGTTTAGCGTGCTTTTTCCATTCATAAAACAGGAGATGATGACCATTTTCTGCAGGCAAATCCCTTCCTCATCCTTTCTCCACCCGCACCAGTAATTCTGTCATCTCCCGAGCTCATTTCTTCTCTTTTCTCTCCCATACGAATGCTGGTCTTAGGCCATGCTTTTTGTTCTGTGAAGTATTTCCAACGACCTGATTCCCCACCTCAGACCCTGTTTCCAAAATTCTTCCCCAGACTTAGGTCATCTTTAGCCTGCAGATGCTCATAAATTACGAGCTTTCTAGAAGTTTCTCCCAGGGAAGCTTTAGCTTCCTCTTTCCACTCAGTTCAGGGTCTCTCTGTTCCCCATTCCAGGAGACAAAGTTTTCACTACCCTCCTTCCCCTTGTTCCTCACCAAGTGACAGCATCTTGTCACTGTTGTGCCCCTTCTTGGGTTGTTCCTCTCTTCAGTTTCAGACCTCACCTTTTGGGCTCGTCATTGTTCTGCTGCTGCATTAATTTGGGATTTGTGTTGTTGCTCTCACATGTTCTGGTCCAGCCCGGCTTTCCTCTGATTGCTTCCTTCCTTCCTTCCCTCTTCCTGCTTTCCTCCAAGGCCTTTCGTTCATGCTGCCCTTTTTGTTTAAGCCTGGAACAACTGCACCCATCTTGTGAATCATATCCACGCTGTCTTCATTCAAATCTCCCCATAAAACGTACTTCTGCCATAAAGCCTATCCAGCTCAGATTCCTCTGCTGAAATATATCCCATTCCTCTATAATAAAAACAAATCCTGTTTCATAACAAAACAAAAAGAACTGGGCAAGAGACTGACTACACAATTTTTGCCAGTTGCTTTCTGCCAAGAGCAACATGCTTCTTATCCCACTCCTTAGTATTGTCCTCCCCATGTGCCTCCTGTTTGTCCTTTTGTTTTATTATCAGCTTTTGAGTCCTTCCTGAGGGCTCCCAGCCTTATCGTGCGCTCACGTTGGTGTGAAGCGAGGAGTAACTCTGCTGCAGCAAACAGGGCTTTGCCAAGGTGAAATTTCTGTGGAAGGCGAATCAGCCCTTTGTTTTAATATTAGCTAATAAAGCCTGTGCACAGCTCTAGCACAGCACTCTGGTTTTAATTAATAAGAATTAGCATATACATCTACATACACTCTCTTTTTCCCTCTGCGGGCTCAGCTACTTTGAAGAAAACCTCTTTGTACGTCTTCCTGGTTATTCTATATCTTGACATTAAAAAACCCCAAACGAATAAAACTGAAAACCAAAGTAACATCAAACTCCCACGCAAACAAAAGGCTTAGCTGCTGCCGGTGGCGGGGAGCAGTGGGAGCAGCCCTCCCCGCCTGCCAAGGGGAGCCTGTGCTCCTCGCTGCTGGGGAGCCGTCCAATTCCCAGCCCGCCGTCCCTTCCTCCGCCTTTGCACAATCCCACTGGAGTGACTTCCCAGTCCTAATTGGAGCCCCTGGGCATTATTGTAGTATTATTATTTAATAAACAACCACATAAAACACTGGTTGGCATTTAAATAAAAGAAAGGAAAGCTCTGACTCCTAGACTGTTTTGTTTTCCTGTTGACTTGGGTGGAAGCAGGTTTTCTGCACAATACCCACGCTCACACAACACATGCTTACCTTTAATGTTTTAGAAAAGGCGCTGCTAATGTGGGCCCAGTGCAGGTGGGAGGCCCTAGACCTACTGCAGCTGTAAATATAGAGCTGTAACCTGGATGTTCCTGAATAAAATGCACTAAGGGCTTTTCTTGCCTGAGCTACACTGAGCAAGGATTCAGCACCGTTATCTCCCTTGTTACCCCCAGCATGGCCTTTCCAGTGGTTATCTGAAATGCACAGCCATCAGGATGCTCTTAAGAAGAATAAATGGAAAAGATAGTTTTATTTTTGCATTTGATTGTAAGTTTGGGACGTTGCAGAGGGAGCGTTATCATGACAAAAGAAAACATTGTGTCCTTCAAATGAATGCAAAGGAGCACAACTTGTTCAATAAGGTTTTGAAAGAAAACAAAGAGCTGAAGGCCAGAACTGACTCCTTTAGAAACAAGTCTAAAATGAGACAGGATTCAGAGTGCTTAAAATACTTCGGTGACAAGCCACAAAGAAGTGTCTGTTACTAGAATTGATTGAATTAAGGAGAGGGAGAGAAAATCTTGAGAACTTTTTAGTGTGGGGAGTATAAGAACAAAATTCTCCTGGGCCACAACCAGAGCCCTGAATCAGCGTAACTCTTTTCCTTGAAGAAAGTGAAAACTAGACAAGGGTGAGCGCATACACCCTTATTATCCTTTTTTATTGTGGGTAAACAAGGAAGAATTCTCTGGGCTGCCAGCTAGCCACTTTCCTGCAGTGAGCCTGGAGTGCAGGCTGGGTTTGTTTCTCTTGGTTAGGCGATGCCTCTCTTATACACTAAATGATCAGGTCCTACAATGGACTTCTTGTGAGATCTGAATCTTATTTACTGGTTTGTGTGTGGTGTAAGTGTTCTTAAGGTATTCAGTAGGAGTGAAACATTCTTGCTGTTTATAAAAGTTATGTACATATATGCTTTAATTGTGTGGAGTTCACCTCTCATTCTTCCCACCATTTCATTACATGTTCGCTCCCCTGTATTATATATTAAAAACTTCAGGCAGTGGCTCACTTGCATTTACATATGTGGACTGCAGTAATTCTGTGATGTTGCTTAGAACTTCTGTATGAACATGTTGTCAATGTGGGCATGACAACTGTATTGCAGATTTTTAGTAGATAAGCACAGTCAGTGAATGCAAATACGAGTGATTTTGTGTGCAAGTTTTAATATCTAAGCAGAGCTTATAAGTGCGTAACACCTGTAACCACAACTGTCAGTGCAAACAGGGAAACTAGTTTTAAGGTGTTTGTGCTGGTTTAAAAGTGTGGACTTTGAAACATACTTCAGCTGTAATGGTGAAGATGTGTTCATCCTCCGGCATGTATTTAAGTGCATAAACTCTGTTATTAAAGAACGCAAACTTTATTAGCAGCTGATATGCCAAAGTCCATGTGAAAACAAGTACCAGGATGGTGAGGACTGACTTACGAAGCAACCTGTGGCTTTTAAAGACATTACGGAAATCTTACTGTGAAATGGATTAAAAAGTGCTGGTTGATGGTCTTAGGGAGATGGGTGTTAAGCATGGAGATTTCTCTTGGAAAGCCAAATGGTAACTTACGGGGAGGGTACTGGATTTGCATGAGTGGCTGTTTGGCCAGTAATAGGTTTGCTCTAGAAGCAGGGAGCTTGCTTAGTAAAGGCACTGTAGGGGCACATAATGTAAGGAGAAAATGGAATCTGTTTGAATACGGGGTTTAGTAATCTTCCCCTGAAGGGAGACTGAGTGACTGCTTTTTGTGAGAGTACTAAAACAATAATATACTAAGTTGTAACAAAGATGTAGAGAAGAAGTATGCTCTGCAAAGTTTTCTGGTGCATTTTATCAAAACTGTTCATGTCACAGAAAGAAACAGTTAGATGCAAGCCCAAGAATTTAATCAACAAAGAGGCAAAATGAACCTCTTTCAGCCTTTTCTTTATTGATGAATATAAATCTTTGCTTGTTTCTGTATTTGGTAGAGTTGTCCTTAACTGGCCTGCAAAGTATTTCCTAGGTAGAGAGTTCAGCTTCAACATGTGAAGAAATTTGTTCTGAATTCACTGCAAGTCCTCCTGCTTGTTCTAAATAACACCATATTAAGTAGGTGTTGAACTGCTGTAAGAAAAGTTGTGTTTTGCAGAGAGAGGAAATGAAATTGTCTCTGTATTTGCATTTCTTTAGCACTCAGTCCGAGTGATGTATTCATGGAAAATCAGAAGGAGACAGTCTTCAAAATGGCCAGCAAACTGAAGAAGCTGGGCTGGGAGCATCCGTATTTTCCCATTTGAAAACCTCGCCTGTTGCTTGCTCCTATGGAGTACCTGGAAACACCAGTAAAAAACAAATTACATTAGTCCCATTGTATTTTAGAAGCTCTTTTGTTTGTATAATATTAGGATGATGTCAGAGGTTGATTATAAGTTAGACTGTTCCAATAAGAACAATTAATTTGGGGGCAAAAGCCAGTGAGGACCCCGTCAGACACTGAACAATGTTTTTGGTTTTCACACACTGAATCATCAGTGTTTGTAGGCCTCTAACATGTAAATCACCCTGAGGTAATCTGGAAGGGAAGGATATGAATAAGTCAATTAAATTGGCAAACAGCCTAAGGAACACCCTGTTTAGGGATAAAATCACATGCCTGTCCTACTGCCAGTAGTTTTAAAGAAAGAAATAGAGTTAGAATCTTTGTAGTTCATTTCTTTGCAGAGACAGGTGATTTAGAAGGCTTTGGTCTTCTTTTGTATGTGTGAGCTTGGGTTACTGAGATAAGGTAGTAAGCAATGTGTTTTCTGCAAGTAAATTTATTTTGATGACACAGAAGGATGTCATCCAGGTTGCAGAGGGTGTAGGAACTAGTTACGGTAATTATTTCATATTCAGTTTTACGATACGAACATTCAAAAGACTGAATTACCCTTTATCTTTCCAAGTACCTCTGTTGTTTGGGGGCTTTTTTTGGGGGGGGGGGAGGGGGAAGAGAGGCACAATTTTCCATCAGAAATCCTTTTTCCACCCAACTCAGCAGTTACTGACATACATTAAGGTGCTCTGTATCTAAACAGTAACAAAAACAACTGCTCTCTTCTTACCATCTGCCAGGCCTGTGCCTTCAAAGGTGTGATGTAACGGGAAGAAAAGGCAGAGGTGAAGAAAACTTTTCATTGAAAGTTGTGCAGAGGAAACAGTATTTTCATTCTTAGCTCTTTACAGTACAAAATGGAATCTTTTTGTGTTGTTAAGAGGCTTGCTGTATTTGCTGGAAGACTAGCCATGTGTTTCTGCCACCCCACCCAGACCTTTGAAGTCATAGGCCAATTCCAACCAGGAAAGCGGCTGGCTCTCTAGGAGAAGACATACCCTGGATGTGCTCTGGAGGGAAGGCCCAGGCAGAACGCACGGCTGACACCAGACACGGTACGTGGGAGTGGATCATTATGACCTCCCCGAGTGCAGGAGAAGCTGTAATTGGCATTTGTATGTTATTAAGCATCAGAGAACTTAACCATAAACAGAAATCCATAGGAAATCAGGAGGCACTGGTTACACCGCTCACAGAACTACTCATTTAAGGGCAGCTTTTGGGCATTTTTCAGAACCATTAAGAGCGGGGGAGATGTAATCTCATTTTCTTTTCCTCCATATAGCCTATCATCTTTGGAATTCTAGAATCGTGTTCCTGGTTGAAGGGAAGTAACTTCCTGGGAACAAAACCAGCCAGAAAGCAACAGAAACATGGGGTCACTGGAGGCACCACCTAACTGCCCTCTGGATGCCTGGGAAGTAACAGTGTCAGGAGATCCTAGAGACAAATGCACAGACTGGCAAAAGACCCGGATAAACATACTTGTTCAAGATGGTTTCGGTATCTCTCACCTGAGCCCAGCCATCTGATAACGTCTAGCCCACACCAGTCTTTACTCCCTATGGAGACAAAGAGGCACCTTCCAGGAACAATTTGTTCCATCCCAAAATAGGTGTGACATGGCTGTGATGAACCCTTCTTTTCTTCTTTTCCTTTTTCTTTTTCTTTCTTTTTCTTTTTCTTTTCCTTTTTCTTTTTCTTTCTTTTTCTTTTTCTTTTTCTTTTTCTTTTTCTTTTTCTTTTTCTTTTTCTTTTTCTTTTTCTTTTTCTTTTTCTTTTTCTTTTTCTTTTTCTTTTTCTTTTTCTTTTTCTTTTTCTTTTTCTTTTCCTTTTCCTTTTCCTTTTCCTTTTTCTTTTCCTTTTCCTTTTCCTTTTTCTATTTCTTTTCCTTTTCCTTTTTCTTTTTCTTTTTCTTTTTTCTTTTCCTTTTTTCTTTTTATCTTTTTTCTTTTCATTTTTTCTTCTTTTTCTTCCTATTTTCCTTTCTCTTTCTCTCTTTTTTTTTTCTTTTTAATTTTAATTTTCTTTTTCTATCCATCTTTGTTGTGTGCTGAAGAGGCCTAGGTGACCATCTGAATTTTTGGGACAGCTCATGTTCAGCAAGATGGATCCCAACTGTAGTGTTCCGCTCCTGTGCAGTCTGACTGCGTTGTTGGCAGCAGAGCAAACTCCCATTACTAGATGAGGGCTAGAGATTCTGCACCAGAGGGTTTGTTCAAGGATCTCTTTTGTTTAGAGCTGGAACTGGAGATTCACTCTGCCTCTTGGACATGTCTCTGGCTCTTACTCATTTTCAAGCATTCAGGCACTGCTCAGAGCAGTGGAAAGAAACAGAAATAGCTGCTTTCACTTCTCATGTTGGTGTATGGGCCCTGCAGAGAAACAGGAACCAAAGTTAAGGTTAAACAGGGTTTAAAGGAACAAGACAATGTTTAGTAGGGGAAGGGAAAAACACATAAGCTGGCCAGGTCTTTAACTTCAGAGCAGTGTACACGAACTGTTGCCATGTCCCCAGGAAAACAAGGGATTCGGGAAATAGTCTAAGGCTAGGCTGCATGAAATACAGAGTGCATGACACAGCATGAGTGCCTTTGTCTCGATAGGCAGCACTCTAGAATTGGTATGACCTTACTCCTGCCCTTGTTAGTCTGAAATATGTAGCACAGCTGTAGGATGTAGTTCATCATTTAGTAAGGGTAAATACAGTTCTGGATGGGAACATGGGGGTGAGAAGTGTTCTGCACCCAGCGTTCACTTGCATGTTGCAACTTGCTGCTTGGAAAAAAACAGAATGCTTTGTCTTCTTGTAGCTCTGGTGAGCGACTCCTTATCATAACCTTGTAAGAGGTTTCAAGTGTGTTCATGAATAGGAAGATGATTAAGATGACACATCAAGGTTTTCTGAATACTTACTCCTATTCAGCTGCACTCTCATATTTTTCTTAGTTTCCATTCCAAGCTGAGGTGTTTCTAATCTCCAATGCGATTGGCAGACCACATCCTCTCACTCTTGGTGGCCCAGCCTGCTTGAAACTCGAGAGGAGCAGTAAGAGAGTGAGTTTAAATGAGGGGCTGCCAGAGCAAAAGCAGCTAATTTAGCTGAAAAGCCCTGTGATGACCTCAGCAAAAAGGTGGCCTCTGCTGCTCCGAGCAGCTACTGTGACAAAAAATGAAGCGACCTGAAAAAGAAGCTAAACAGGGGATTTAGAGGATCTAATTTGTAGGGTAGAAAGAGGAAGATGGCTGTGTAGCTGGGGAACAGTTGAAACTCTTGCCCTGAACACATCCATAAGTCATCATGCCAGGTAGGGTATTTTCTCTTCCCCCAAGTGTTTCCCAGGCTGGGTGTCTGCTTTGGCCACAGCTGCTTCTCTTCCACAGCCCATTAGAGCCCTGAGACCTGGTTTTGAGCAGGCTGTGTAGGAAGGAGGTAATACTTCTCTCTGTCATGCAGCTGAAGAGTTAGGTCTGTAGCCTAGCTGGTGTGCTGTTTTTGAAGAGAGGACTCATTAATTACCCTACATTAAACGAAATCTAATTTCAAGAGCACAAGGACGCAGAGGGGAAAAGGAAGCCTGATTTTTCCAGTGTTCAAATGATCGCATCAATGCAGAGATTTGTGTCACGGGGAGTGCCTCTGGGCCTTCTTGCCACCAGGATTGTTAACAGAAGGCAGAAAAACAACTGAGACCAATGGCTTCGGTGACAGACACCAGGGGAGTACAGATGGTATCTCTGGCGTTAGACTGGGTGGGCTGCAAGGGGCAGTGTGAGGGCTGAAAGGTTTACCCTGTGTCTTCTTGCTTCTAGGGCTGTAAATGAGTGCTGGCCATACAGACTAACAGCACAAGTTTCACCACACTTGCAAAGTAGCTCTGGTAGTTCCCTTTTCTTTGACATTTTGCAAAGCCATGTTTGGGATATGCAAACGTTTGGGTATGGGCAGGTCCAGGTCAGGGAAGGTAGAAGTAGTAGAGAAGGTAGGTTAAATTTACATTGTAGCCTCATTTTCTTGATTTGACAGGGCAAAGAGAGAAACCCCAGAAGCCATGTATCTTGAGTTTTATTCCAAGTTGGTTACAAAGAGCAAATTAAGAAAATAGGTATGTCTGTTGACATTGCCACCCTGACTTTCATGTTATATAGCTCTTCCTACCTACTTTTGCAGTTCAGCCCCCTGTTCCTACCCCCTTAGCTCTGTAGCTCCAAGGACCTGGTTGACACCTGCTCCTTGCTGTCTGGTGCCCTCTGGTGCTGCAAGTACCGGACTGAGCTACATCCCATCACAACCTTAGGCAGTTGTGGGAACCAGCCTGTACCCCAACAGGGGACTCATGAAACTGGTATCTGCTTTTTCCCTATTTCAGCCTGGCTGTGGCAAGGGACCTCTGATACGCCTTGGAGCCGATGGGACTGGCCTGGGAGGTAGGTAAGAAGACCTAGTCCTAGCTTCTCTAGTCCTATTTCAGTCCTTAAAGGGGAAGAGTGGGAAGTGGACAGGCTTTCAGTGGTCCTCCCTCCAAATAAATCTCCCTTGCTTTATTCCCTGCCCTTCTCCAGCTTTAGCTTTCAAACTTCTGCCATCCATACCCTTTTATTACTGCTGCCTTCACAGAGTTGCCTGGTCTCTCCGCAGAAAGCCTTTCTTCTTCCTCCAGGATACAACTCCTCTTCACCTAGGACGCTACTCCCACCACACAGTCTCTGATCCTGCTCCAGACACCTTATATTCCAGGGCCCATGGCTTAGGAATGCTTGGAGTTTACATGCTCAGATCCATTGTTCAGAAAACAGGATTACAGTATCTTTGCTGTCCTTCACCTCCCCTCTAATTAATCAATGCTAATTGATTGATTGATGGTGGCTTATCAATATAACAATCTCCCAGGTCCGAGAAGCAGCCACATGCCTATCATTCTCACATATTTACCCAGAGCATACGGAACATATTAACCTCCAGAAATTAGTTAGAGCGTCTTCTGAATTAGTTTTTATTAATTTCTTTGGACTAAAAGAAAACTGATGACAGAGGGTGATAGCAACAACAGACTCATAGGTCATTTACTTGGTTTTGGTCTAGGCAGATTTCACCCTCACAGGGAATGTGTGGATCACTTGGTGACTACAAACTGCACAGTGACGGGGTAGGTTCTTGCCTGCAAGCCTGCTCACCACACGTAGTGCCTGTGCCCTCTTCAGTTTAGCACTCCCTTCCTGAGATGGTCACATGCTGCTCATGATGGTGTTGTAGTGCTGCACACATAGGCAGTAGGTGCCATGCAGTAACAGGGATCAGTTTAGAGGGGCTGGGACTGGCCAGCCTGCTCCGTCCCTGCATGAAACCCCAAGCGACCAAGCACTTCTCTTCTGCGCCAGTGCTTGGCTGAGATTCCTCAGGCTTTCTCTCATAAGGCTTTTTTTGGCCAGCCTAGCTGCTGGGCTTTCTGAGTTGTAGGCAGATGACAGTGCTTCCATGCTGTTGGTGCAGCTGGGAGTAACTGCTGTAAGGAAGGACCAGATTCACCTACTGTGTGGGCTGAAACACGACGAGCTGCTCGTTTGCAATCTGATTGCCACCAGGAGTCCTTTTGGCATGGGCTTTCACGGCAGATTCATGACCTGAGGATCATCAGCCTGACAAATTTCAGTTCTCTGCCACAGGGAGCAATTATAGGGAGAAAGCCACAACTTTGTTGCTGTTTTGACAAACCTCTCTTGGACACAGCTGAACTGGTTAATCAGAAAGCAAGATATCTGCCCCGAATTCAATCAAAGAAAACCCACAAACCTAACAAACAGGCAGTGAGCTGTAGGCAGGCATTAAGCTTGAAACGTGAGCTGGAACTGATAAAGGGTTGGAAGAGCTGTAAAGCAAACTGAAAATGGGACCTTATAAAGAGAAGTTGGGCAATCTTCAGAAAAGTGGTGCTACCAGTCCTGTCAATGAATACTTAGATATGGCCCTTGCAGATTGCAGGTCTCTTGATGCAATGCTCACTGGTGAGTCATTTAGAAGATCAGTAATTGAAGGATAGAAAATGGCCTGCTGTGGCCTGCAGCCATTATGAGCTGCACATTTTTTCAAGGGCTGTTTGTTGCAATCTCCTCCATTTTCTGCAGATGGGGTGTGGCTCTCCCATTCCTGGCAAAGTGGCTGGTGCAGCCTTTGGTTGGGAAAATACGGGTGCTGTTGCATGACAAGCTAGGCTTCCCCGGGGGGAGAAGTCACCTTCTTCCTCTTCTGCACAACATCAGGGGTGTGACAATTCCCTAAAGCACAATGGAACTGCATAGAAATCTGGCAGCTTTTTCCAGTGTGTAGTTATACAGATCTGGCTCATAAAAACATCTGAATCACATTTCACACTAACTTCCTAGCTACGTAAACATAACCTGATCATCTTCTTAGGATCTGAGCCTTATCTTATCAGACTATGCCTCCTTTTCCTTTTTTCACCAGAGGCCTTGTGACCCTCACTCCTTGCGTAATTATTTGGGCTTGCGTGAAAGCTGCTGTGTTCAAATTTCTCAGCCTGCAATCAGAAGTGACACTGTCACTCTTTGTTCATGTTAAATGCAGGCACCCAAAGTTTCTTTGGCTGTGATGCATTAGAGAACTCCTTCTTCATGCAGAATGGGAGGGACGCCGCACTCAGCCCCTTGGATGACAGAGCACGGATGGGCAGCAATCCTGCAGCTGTGCCTGTGGTGGGTGAGACAACTCCTACACCTCCTTGACTCCTTTTTGCCTTTCTGCCACTCTGCCTTCCCAAATCCACTCACTTTGCAGCTGAAGGCCAGCCAGGTAGGTCTGCTGGCTGCCTGGGGTCACCAAGCAAGAGGCAGACTGTGGCACTATGCTGCAAGTATGGGAAGCGTGGACTTAGATTTGTGGAGGCTGCAAGGAAGGAGCAGTCTGGTGAGTGTTCAGACAGATGCTGCATTCAGTCTGGGAGGCAGAAGAAGAAATGCACCCTACTTATTTATAGGAAGATGGAAGTTGCTGTGCTAGGCCAAGTGATTAAGTCTGGTATCCTGCTTCAGACAATGATGAATGCTGGCTGCTAGAGGACATGCAAGAAATGGTGTAGTAAAACAAAGATAGAATCACTCAACATGAACATTTCTCATCATCCCACTGATATCTAGGTCACTAGTTAACCATGTCAACAGCTAGTGACCAGCATGAGGTGGGAAGGATGAAGGCTTTACGCTGAACTATTCTGGTTGATGTCCTGCATGATTCCTTTCACTTAGCTGAAATGAAAATGAAGAATAAATGATACCCTCCTTATCCCGTTCCTTCTGAAATATATGACAAACCTTGTATTGTTATCAAAGGTACAGGATCAAACCTGTCATTATCTCACATACAGCACAATAAATATCGTGACTAGGAGTTAACAGTGCATCAAAAATGATCATCTCTAAGTCTTGTTGGCAGGCTTTACGTGAACCAAACCCAGGCTGTCAGCTGCGTTCTGTAATGACAATGCAGCAGCTCCTCTGTATTATCATTTTCTGTCATTGCATACTACAGGTGAAAAATGCAAGTGAACAGTATTTTACATGCACAGATACATAACTGATTATATTATGAAGAACTGCAAGAACAAGACACTTATTTTTCACTTTTAGGAATTTGAATGAGGAGTTCTCATTACCCAGAATCAGGATACATCTTGCTTGATGAATACAATAACGAATGGGTTCTTCAAATCCCTAATTCACAAGCATTTCAGAGAGACAGTTCAGCAGCCCAAGAAAGATGTACTATTCCTAGAAATCTTGTGACTCAACTCCTGTCCTGTATCTGCCAGTGATTCAATAGCATGGCAGCTGAGCACAAACATGCTTCTGTTAGCAAAGAGGAAGAAGCTGGGCAGATGGAAATGGTCTGTGCGGGTGCCAAGGTGGGTCATCGCACCTGGTCAGGGTTGTAAGATCGGTGATACGTGTAAGGCGATCAGGCTTGCAGGAGGAAAATCTGAGTTGCCTGTCACTGTGTGGTGGTGGTAAGAAAGGAGGATGCACAAGGAGAATGATAAGCTTGATGAGCACTTAGGAAGAGGAAAATGAGGGGTAATAGTGCTTCCTTTCTATTTGTTTAACTAGTAATTTGCTTACCTTTACCTTTAGATTGAATACTTTGCCTAAGAAAGCAGTGGCTGCAGCACTTAGTGTGCAGACTTCTGTAGATGTACAGACATTGTGTGACATGGTTGGAGAGAAGATGGATTATCAGCAGGTAGCCAGCAGCCTGGGGAGGGGTTCTTGAGATTTGTGTGTTTCCATGGGCATCTCCTCAAGTCCACCAGTGTGCTGTAGATTTGGAAAAAACCCAGACTGTGCTCTATTTATGAAAGCGATAATGACATCAGGACAAAACTACATGATCCACGTAGTTCCTGAAGCTAGGGGTTACTCACAGGATATTGCTAGGGCATCAGATAAAAATTTTAACAAGTGGGTGTAAAAATTTCATCATAAGCCTGTCTTTAGGAACCCAAGGAACTGCTCCTATTTTCAAAAGTGTGGAATCATTGACAACTTCAGCTGCTCTCTTCCTCCTGCTTTTATTTTGTGAATGGAGTAGGGCTCAGTCTTTCAGACTTTGTGGGAGTTGTTCTAGTTGCCTGAATTGGTATCATGTGTAACAAACTGGTAGGATGGGTCGGCTACTTTTCCTGTCTTTTATTTGAAGTTCTTTAAAATTATAAAATCTCTGCAGAGGCATAAGCCATCAAAACATAAATAAATGGAAAAGAAATTTTTCTGTTAAATACCTTCTTCCTCTCTACTCCAGCCTCCTGGTTGGAGGTTCCTTCCTATCACTTCTGCTCCCTGCACCAACCAGCACGTGGACACATCACTCCTGCCTCCCAGTGGCTCCCTGGGGAGAGAAGAACCTGCCCAAATTATCCTAAAGAGTGATTGTGGCTTCACTGATTAAACTCCTTAGGGTAGTGATGTACCCAAAAAGGCTGATGACTGCAAGTGATGCTTAGTTTCAAGCATAGTTCCAAGGGCAAAAAAGGCTCCTCCTGCCAAATTTGGTTAGTTTTCCCAGTTTAAATGTTTGTTGACGACTTGCATGTGTGAATAGGTCTTGCCATAAGCTATCTTCCTCAAACAATCTCAGTTACATTGGTCTTATTGCCCACTTCCGTTGACAGCCTTTTGGAGGGAGGAGAGGATGTCATGAATGCAGAAGTGCATCCCCATTAGTTGGATATTTTTATTTTTCCCAGCACATGGATCTAAGATGGCCCTGCTGTCTTCTTGCTGTAACTTAATTGCATGGATCAGAATTCGATTCACATTAGTTTTCTGGCCCTAAATGCTGAAAGTCTAGAACTATTCAAGAGAATAACTTTATGTCATAACAGCCTTACTCTTACTGCCATTAATGTTTCTTGATCATCTCTATTTCAGCCATGTAGAGGCACATAACTGAGGTATTCCTTGGGTAGCAAGATGGTTTCTGTCAGTTGGGGCTTGAAGACTTTTGGAACAACATCATTTCTAGCACAGAAACATCAGGAAGGTTGGGAGCCCATCAGGGACCTGATTGCAAGACATGTTGTCCTGATTCTTCCATTTTGTAATGTGGAGGGATCCAGCTGTTTGACAACCACAAATCACACTGAAGCCTCGAGCAGTATAACTGATTTCCTGGTGGACTCGGGGTGATCAGTGTCCTGGACCAGACAGCCCAGGACATGGCTTTTCTCTGTGTTTGAACTTTTACAGGTCTGTGGGCTTCAGGCAGCCTCCTTCTCTACCACTGGAAGAATCAACTTTATATTCAGTAAGTTCAAAAGAGGACCTTAACTTCCAGCCAGATGTGCTGATCTGTGGGGCATGTCTGGGCGTATGTGGCATGAGAAGAGGCTGTCATCTATGGGCCTGTGTTTGCAAAAGACTTGTAGGACTGCTACCTACAAGTGGCTTTTGGGGACAGCCGTGTCCATGCTCTTGGGCATACATCCACTCTCTTAAGCAACTGAGCAAGCACCCAGAAAGACAGATGGGTGCTGCACTGCATACATCACTTCCTAAACATTGCCCTGTCTCTAATCCACAGCTGCTGTGGATTTTCCTATCAGCATAAGGCCACTTCATCTGAATAAGCAACAACAGGATCTGAAGAAGCAATAGATTTTGAGACAACTGGGGCAATCATACTTTGATCTCTGGCAAAGCCCAAGGGCTTGATTATTATCCGGTGGAAGGAGCTGAGACAAATGAGTTTTCAGGAGTAGGGATCTCAAAGAGTTCAGGCTGGAGGTGGAATAGAGTGAGGGGTGAGGGGGTGTGCCCTCCTCCCAGGATAACAAGGTCAGTCATTAGCAAGCCACAGGGTCCTCTCGAGCCCAGCACTTTACAGGGCTCACATGCATTTTGTAGGAGCAGGCAGGAATGGTTCTTTCCATAGACCTCTGCCACTTCTTTGGAAGCTGATCAAACCTGTTTTATTAAAAACCACCATTGACTTCTAATATTTTTACACTGATTAAGAACATTGACTTGGCTGACTGAACAAGGGAACCAATTGTAGCTCAGCTGCTTCATGCTGGAAAAGCTTTGATCAGACTGAGTGGGCGTCTATGTTTAAGGTACCCTATAAAATGAATTTTGGTGATAAGCTTATAAACTGAATTTGAACCTTGCACAGGCTCCAGAGAAGGAATAAAAAGCTCAATTTATATTCTCTACAGATACACACCAAGATGTCCCTTTAACCTTTGGTTGTTTTACCTAGGGGGTCAATATGTTTCTTAAACCGTTTGAAATTATTTGTACAGATTAGCTGCCTGTGCTGAAGATGGAGAGCTTTCAGGGTGGCTCCCAGGAGTCCTGAAACCAACTATAATGAATGAGTTTGGTATTTTACTTGGAGGAAAAAATGCTGAATGAGTTACAGAGCTGCCAGATAGTCCCAGTTCATTCACACAGACTTGAGGATAATGTGCTTCTCTTGATCCCAACGTGGTATCATTAGAAAAGCTTATTTCAAGGATATTCATGTCTGACATCTTCCCTCCCTCATTACTTATCAGGCTCTATAGTTACACACAACAGTGAATTGCCATTAGAAGACAACAGTACCTGGGGGAGCATGTAGTGGGGTTCATCTCCCCTTTCCACTGAAGCTGGTAACCAAACTTGCATGGGATCAAATGGAAGCAAGAGCAGGTGGTCATACTGTGAAATCCTCCAGTCCAATACATCCGGGGGCGGGGGGGTGCACATGCGTAGGAATCAGTCTGAAGAGTTTGGTAACTGGTCAAGTAATTATTCATCACCAGTGGTGAGTACAGCGCATATCCCAGCACAGCCCTCGTGGAGAGTCCGAGGCTGCCACAAACCCTGGGCACAAAGGAATCATCACAGTAGCGATGGGGTCTTTGCCCCGGAGAGATTTTCTTTAGATGGTGGGTGAGGTTGTGATCTGTCTGAACAAGTGTCTAAATATTTCATCAGAGGAGTCATCTGTCCCACAGCTATCGGAAAAGAGAGACTTTTGTTTGCATTTTCTCAAGGCTGAGGGCTGGAAGTGAGAAACCCAAGGTCTGGCTCTTTGATGGCCTTCTGCATACCTGTGGGCAAGCTGCGCTACTCCGGCACTCTCCCCATGTCTGCTCTGAAAGGTAATTGCTGAGACCTGGCAGCACCCTGAGTTTCTGCAGATATTTCCCCTTCCCTGCTTCAAAACAAATCCACTTCATTTATCATAATAAAGGAAACATTTTTTTTAAACAGTTCATGCTCTCTATATGTGCATCTGCCTCTTCATCCCTCCCAGTGACTTCTGCGCTGATGCCAAACTCCAGCTAAGTGTAGAGGCCCCAGCAATGTCAAAATTATGTTACATTTCCATAAAACTGGGAGACTGAACAATTCAAATATCACTTCTGCTGAGAGAGTATTGCCAGATATCAGAGGATCCCATTGGGGAAGGGGAAAGAGGGACAGATAAAAATACATAAGAAACAAGGTCTCATTTGCTCATTCTGTTGCACACACTCATTTTCTTTTGTGTTTTTGGTTTGTTTTCTTGTAACTCCTAGTTATCCAAATCTTGCTCAGGATTTGAAGTGCAAGCCAGTATACTAGCAACAAAAAAAAAAATCCTCCTGTTGGCCCTTGGTTGCTCTCAGCAAGGTATCCAGACAAGACTAGAGCTCACTCAGTGTTAACCCTCTGCCCCTAGCAAGGGTAGACTATAAGCAGCAAGGACGCTAAACATGCCCAGGGAATGGGTCTTCAATGGAATGGAACAGGTCCATTCATCAACCAGTTTCACCATATGCTAAGGAAATGGAATAATATATATCTAAATCTGAGACAAACTGCAAAGACTAATTTGTGAACTGGGACCCCATTCCTTGGAGTGAAGGTCTTTTGCTTTGAAATGATCCCCACTAGCTTTGCCTGTATGGAAATAACTATGGGAAAAGGCATCACAAACAATCAGGTTCTGCAAGCCTTCTGAGGGCATCATTGACTTCTTCACATGCTCCCAGTCAGGAATCATAGACTCCCTGAACACTCAGTTTCCACCTGAATAGCTTTACTCTCAGCCTGCTCTCTTCATCACACATTATTTTATCCAACTACACTAAAATAACAAGTTTTAATTGGCAATCTGGCTCTCATTTACTAATATCTCCTTGTGCATGGAAGGAGACCTCAAATTCTATGTACTCATTCTCAATCAATGTCAGCTTGGCATTAACTCAATGTTATTACATTATTGATTTTATTCATCCCAGGAGCTACATCAATTTATCATGGAATTTACACTTCTTTAACAACCAACACAAATCAAGAGCATTTGTTAGGCTTGCAATGTAGACTAGAAGGGTTTTGGAATCCGATCCTCATTTTCCTTTACATTTGTTTAGATTTCCAGTTAATCTGAATTCCTATCTTGCCCCTTTGAACTTTCAACCATCTGTAAATACTTTTGATAAATTTCCGTGCTAAAAACTATATTGCAACATAGTTCTGAAAAAACACAACAACCAAACCCAAAAATAAACCCAACAAAAAACCCCAGCAGAAACCCAACTGCAAAATACCCAGCGCCTTCTGATGTATTGATATAACTGGCTTGGGGAAATAAATGGTCAGGTGCTTTAGGTTATACACTGGCCACATGTAAACAATAAAATGTGTTTGTAACCTCAGTCATGCATTTGGTTCAGGTATACAGTATAACCATTTGTAGGTTTAACTCACGTCTTGGAGGTGTGTAGCAAATTAAAAACACAGCAAAGAGTTTGTCCTTTCCCATTGCATTTTGCTGGCTGGCTTATTTGCAACAGATGAAGAAATTCTGGGAAAGTTCATTGTCTGCTTCTGCATTTGTTCAGTCTTCCTCTCTGGGTGGACTCTGTGATGGCCGGAGAGATACTGAAAGGCTGATGTCAGAAGAGTGGGAAGTGAAATCTGAAGGGAATTTTAGTCAAATGCTTTAGACTGTTGATTTAGAAAAAAAAAGGTTGATGCATAGGTGAAATGCTGAGTTGGCATTTGGGAGGAAGGATGTGGGACACCAGAGCAGACGCAGCACTGGCTGGTGTTAGGAGAGGTACTTTTCAGAGGGCTAAAGCACCTTTGCTATCTTCCTTCACACCACAGAGAAGCACACCACTGGCTGGAGTGCAAGTCGTAATTGCAAACTTGCTATTCTCTATAGTAATTTTAGTAACTGTATAGTAATTAGTAACTGCTGCTGTATGCTGATCCAGTTGCTTGTGTCTGCTACCGGTGTACAGTAAAAATAAAACTTTAAGGACATACTGTTGCTTAGTAGTAAGAGGATAGAGACCAGTCAGAAACACAAAATATAAACTTTGCTGAAAATATAAAGCGCGCAAGTAAGCTAGAAAAGGGAGGGTTGCAACATCTCTGTGTCCATGGCAATGCCACCCTTCAGTGTTACCTAACACAGCTGGGGTTACATCATCAGAACAAACTTTCGTCAGTTCATCACAGTTTGGTTATGTGACACTATTTTGAGTTCAGCATGGAAGTGATGCTTTTATGAAAAATTTGTCCCGTCCCCTCCAGAGTACTGCATACAGTTTCAGAAACTCCATCCAGCCATAGCTTGCCACAGGGTGCCTTGGGAATAAAAGGCACACCACATAAAACTATCAAAGGAAAAAGTCAGGAGGTGGAAGATTTGTGCAGATTTTCTCTTTGAAGTCACCAAAGCGGGACTTTCTTGGCCACGTTGCTCAGAAGGGTTTCAGGAACGTATAGTACCAGTAGTTCCCACACCAACATCCTTCTGTTTTGGGTTTCGTCATTTCGCATGGTGGTGAAAGATGGATACCAAGGTACGTGACTGCTTGTCATGTTTAAAACAGAGGCATGCAGGAGGCAGGGAAGAGAAGAGCAAGAACTTCCTTTGGATTTGCCTGGGTAGACAAGTGTTTCTGTTGTTTTTGCTACCCTGATAGCACAACCAGCTCACATCTGTGCCAGAAGCCTTACGTGTGGGCTGTTTGCTTGGTGGTAGCTGTGATGGTCAAAGGGTTGTAGTGAGATGTAATGTCTTGTCTCAGGCTGAGCGATACAGTGGGAACCCTCCTCCGGGTCAGACCTGGGATCACCAAAGGGCCAGGGACCCTGCAAACCAGAGCAGGGCTGTGGCGCTGGCTGCAGCAGGAGGAAACCCAGTGACTGGGAAAGGCGTGATCCACCCCTGCCATTCCCCCCTCTCCCAGCCAGGGCAGGGGCTGAGCGAGAAGCTGCTGCAGAGCTGTAGCAAAAGGCTCGACATTCTTAAAATAAAGACTGGTCAACGTATGGGGCGTGACAGGAGTTGAGATGGTACCCCAGCTGCTGTTTCAAGGGGCACGGAGGGGTGGCAATTTACCCCTGTTTCTTGATACAGATAAGCAGGCTCTGGCCTTTGCCGGTTTCTCATACCAAGGCTTGGGAAGCCCTGAGTGCTTTTATAAACCCACGCTGTAATTCTGCAGGGCCTGGGCAAAAGCAGGCACATGACCACTGTCAGACCAGCCTCTGACTTTATGCTGCCCTTACATTGTTTGTAGGAGGATGCCATGCAGAGAGAAGCAGAGTGGCATGAGTGAGCGGTGCCTCGTCTGGCAACCAGCACGCTCGTGCAAGGTTAACCCACCGACAATTTTAAACAAGTGTGAGTAGCCAGAGCTAACTTATCAAACTTTGCACCGTGTGGCATTTGGCTTGGCGCTAGGCTCTGTAACTGGCTTCAGTGCATCGCTGGATCTCAGCTCTAAGCTGTGGCTTGGCCAAGGTGTTTGGGTGGGTTGGCAGAGGTGCTTGGCCTTGGGGTGGAGGTTTCAGTGTGTTCGCCTTCACTGCCAGCGCTGCAGCAGAGTGTGGCTCCAGCTGCTGTGGCTACAAATCACCAAGTCTCCTGGGCTGAGCCCTTGGGCTCTGCAGGGGTGTCTGACTTGCAGCAGCTGCGCTGTGCAACCTTGAACATTAAAATATCTTTGCTTGTTGCTCAGACTCCCTTGTTTTCCTTTCACTGGCTCTGTGCGGCTCATTGCCATCTCAGGAGTCTGTCTCAGCAAAGGTCGCCCAAGTCATGTTTCCACACAGAGGGAACACTTTTCTCAACCTACACTGTAACCATGGTGATTTGTTTTCTTTTAAATTCCTTTCCCTTAGGTTCAATGCTATCTTTAGATGTCATCCTGTTTTGACAAATGTCCGTGTAGTTCCTGGTACTATCAGGGAACTGTGGCATGACAAGGACTGGCTTAAGTAACAGCTGCCTAACTCTGTCAGGAATTAATTATGTGGCTGGTGCCCTTTCTGGAAACACTCCCATTTTCAGTGATTCTTTCAGTGTATGGCAGCCAGTCATGGCCTGGCTTGCCCAGGTTTTTGTCTTTCCTGTTGCCCTGACCTTGTGCAAGCATCTTGTCGATGCAGAGTTTTGCTCACACTCCAGGCTTCACAGCCTGAGAGACTGGAGAGCTGGGATGTGCAAGGCTGGCAGGGCAGGTAAATGGGCACTGAAGCCTGAAAAGGTTAACCCTGCTCTGGGAGCTGGGCTTTCAACCCAGAAAAGTCCCAAGGCATGTGGCATGTGTTGCCCTGAGGATGACGGAGCTGGCGGTGGAAGGACCTAGAAATGCTCTTCCTGCCTCGCAGCATGGGATGGGCCGGTTGTGTTCTGGATGCTGGCACAATATTCTCTCAAGCACAGGCTGCAGAGGCTGAGGGCAAGTGACATACCACCCCCTGAGATTTTGTGGCTGGCACATCGTTTATGTATCTTTATTCTTTAAAAAATAATTACAGCCTCTGCTTTGTGCTAATATTATGCACAGTCTGGGAAATGTGAAATCTAAAGGAGTTTTGTTGTCTTTTTTTCATTCAAAGAGAACTTCAAATTTTTGGTACTGAAGCAATGCAATATTTTTTTGTTTGTTTTTCTTACAACACTTTGTATTAAACCACTTGATGCCCTGGATATAGTCACCTGTCTCTCTGCAGATGTGTGTTTACCAAAGGTAACCCTAACAGCGGGCCTTTGCTGATTTAAAAGCCACAGCTTCCCTGACGGTTTTCTGTCAGCGACATGGGTGCGAGCAGGAGACAAACCTACCCTCAGGCTTCCTATCATCTGCTGCTCAGTTCTTGTCTGGGTGAGGCTGTTGTGTGCACCAACTGTTGCCCGTGCAAATACAGCAAATACCACCCTGGAGAGCTTTTGTCAGCTAGGCAAAGGTACACAGGGCAGCAAAGGGGCAGTGGGGCTGTGAGCCTCTCCTCTGGCATCTCCGGCTATTGAAGCACCCTATTCTTAAGGCTGCTCAGAAGTCTGACCGTTCAGAGTCATCAAATCAAAATATTGGAAATCTGGCCTAAATTATAGAGCACACAGTCTGACATCACCTTCAGCTAAATCATAAGATGACATTTCCTTCCTATAAATGGACTGTATAAACCTCAGCTTAAAATGGCGAGCAAAATTATCCCATTATTACCTAGCTGATTTAATGCCACGGTGCATTCAGAGGCACAGATGTGATCTTTAGCATCACATGTGAACTTTATGTTTCTTTAATTAACTGCATCATACTGCATGTTGGCAAGAAGCCGTAATGATACTTTGTCCTTCCATCGATGGAACAGCAGAAAGTTGCAAGGATAATACTGTCAAGAGACAGACTAGGTCTTGATTAAGAACTACTCTGAATACCACAAAACAAAAGCTGTTTTAATAGTTCAATATTATAAACATAAAATACTTACGCTGTATGTGTACGAATTCTTTAGTATAAACAGTTGGAACCAAAATCAGTGCTATAGCTGGGTCAAATGTAGCTTATTGAGCAATTTTTTGGATCCAGATAATACGAGCCTTGACTGTCGTGCAGGTTGTTGTAGGTAGGAGGTGCAAGTATGATAAAGTTAGGTTTGTGTTTACTTACAAGAACATACTTGGCTTTTCCTAAGATACAGTGAGGGTTCAGGATGTGTCAGGATGTGTGCCCTCCAGGGACTGCCCACACGATGATTCTCAGCTTTTTTTCTGTCTGGCAATGCTCAGTACATGCGGAGGTTCAGCTCCTTGCCCCGTTCCCCATCCCTCCTCCTGCCCCCTTTTTGCTGCCCTTCACTCAGTCCCAGGAGCCCTGCTGCTTTCTCCCTGCTGATCTGATGGTGGCTTGATGCTGGGCCAGGCTCAGGATCCCGGCCTGTCCCTAAGCCCTTGGGCGTCCGTGGAGGTGCTCTCCTGGGCTCCAGTAAGGTGGTGCTGAGGCAGCCCGGGCTGGCTGTGCACAGGGGCAGCACAGATCTGGCAGAGCTCTGTCCTCACTCCCCCCTTACATCTCAGGATGTAAGACCAAGATGTAAACCACATCCCAGGAGCTGAGTACTCCTGGTCTGCCCTGAGTACCGTGCATTAAGCAAGGCTGGCATGGTGGCGGTGCAGCCAAGGGCTCCAAAAGCAGTCGGTGTCTGTGGTACAGCTATCCACTACAATCTCCCTGAAAATAAGCTGCCAAAAGGTCTCTGCTGATGAAGTTGCTGTGTGCTCACCCTGATTTGCCCCAGACGGCTCCATGGGCTGGGAAGCACGATTTTTTTCTCATCCTGAGCCAGCACAGCTATACAAGCAGTTACATTTTCTGATCTGAATCCAGCAGGTCTGCTTCCATGTGTTGCCTCCTTGCTCCTTCCCCTTACACACACCCTGTGCTCAAGGCGATGTGCAGGGTGCAGCGCCCTGCATGTTCCCTTTCATAGGCAGCCAGGACCAGAAATTCCCCCACCACCCCTGCCCCTGGCAGCTCATTCCCCCAGCTGAGCCCCGGGCTGATACCCCAGGGGCAACCATCAGCAGAGGGCACGGGAAGGGGGTCTCACCCTCCCAGAAAATGCCTCCACCCTTGGCCCATCTTTTCTGCTCAGAATTTAGAGCCTGCTTCGTGTGTTTGCTTTTGTTTTGGGTTTAAATATGCATTCAGCTATCTCTCAGAGCTATCTCAAATGCAGGGGTGTGGTGGGACTGCCTAATTGAACCCAGCCTGTGACATCTGCAGGTGGATGGCCTGTCTCCATAAAGCTGTTTTATCTTTTTCATTTAGGCTGATTTGAAAGCTGATCTTTTAAATCCTTTGTTGCCACTCTTCTTTTGGCTTAATGGGATGTAGTCTTAAGTTTGCTGGCAACCGGGACAAATGAGGTAAACCCTCCCAGAAACAGAAAAAGTCCCTGCAGAAGTTTGCACCGTTTTTAGAGCCTGTCTTTCAAAACACCGCTTTAGTTGTCTTTCCAGGAGGGATCTGATTGCACACTGGGTCATGCTTTTAGGAAAGGAGAAGAAACAGCAGGATGTTCTGGGTGCTCATGTGAGGGCCTACTTCCTCCCCAGACTTTCATCACCCTCCTCGTTGTTGCCCATCCCGGGGTCCTGCAAAGCCCAACAGCCAGGCACGATGCCTGCCAGGCCAGCCACCTCCTTCACGCATCAGCAGGAGTGCTTGGCCACTGAATGTGAGGAGCTGCATCCCTGACCCACTGGAGTCACTGGAAGAACGCCCTGGGCTTTCACAGGGTTAGGGTTTCAGCCTAGCCAAAGCTCTCTAGTTGAAAAGCTACAGACCAAACACACCCACAGGATCCACAACATGCACGTCTCCAGCAATATGCTCCGATTTTAATGTATTTGCATATAATCTTCTTGATGAGGGTTTCCCACTAAACTCTTGCTCTGACACGACGAGGAATATTTAAGACACCAAAATGGAAAACACACAGGGAGACACGAACACCTGAACAGAGATGAGGAGAGCAAGCATGGTTACCTTTTTCTCCACCCTGCTTTCCCTCCTGCTGGCCCCATCGTCATGGGTTTTGGCTTCCAGAGTTACTCCACAGTGACCCTAAAGGGAACACCTGTGGCAATCATGTGGCAGCATCCTGGTCCTCATACTTGTGCTTTCGTGTTGTACTTTGTGATGTGCTGCGTGTCGGACACCGGCTCATCAGGTCTGCACACAGCTTGTGTGCAAATCACCAGCTGAGGGCCCCAGGGCTATTTTTTCCCGCTAGAACAAGGTGGATCTCCGGATGTCCAGAAAGGGGGATCCCATTCCAGAGAGCTGCTTGCTGCCAGGGACTTTACCAAGTGCGAAGGGAGCGATGTGTTGTCTGTCGGGGACAGAAGGCAGGAGGATAATTACAGTGCTGTCATCTTTGGTAGCACAGGGCAATATGCCACTGAAAGTGTGTTTTTAGTCCTCAAGAAGATGATATTTCCATGTCTCAGTCTTTTATGTATTTACCACTATGTGAGACAGAGAAGTGCTGTTACTCACTTCTCATGAGGTGAGGTTGTAGAGCACATTAAAAGTGAGAAACTGAGCTCTAGGTTAATGGCATAAACACGAGTCTATCCATCCCTCTTCAGTATTGGACTCCTTCTTGGGACGAGGGAAAGAGATGGGCACCCTTTAAGTGCAGTCAATGCCACCAAGCCAACGGCAGCCGCACACATTTCATTCCACCTTTGTCTTTTTTTTTTCTAAGGATATATTATGTTCACCCCTGAGGAACAAGGATCCTGGCCACTTTATGTCAATCCATGGCCGGCAGTTGTGCTGTGGATCCTGTATAGGGTCCAGATCCTCTGCAAGGTGCTCTGTGAACACCATGAGGGCTTCTGTGGGACCATCTCAAGTGCCTCTCCTTACTCACAGGATTGCCAAGTCCCTGCAATGCTTTCCAGATGTGTGTCAAGTCTGGTCTGGAAGAACCAGCTCGAGGTGGGAATAGGCTTTGAGAGCCAGGTGCACACAACAGTACTGATTACTGCCTTTTTCCCCCCCAAGATACAGTCCCGTCCAAGATGGACTGGACGCAGACCACCAGCAATACAGACTGTCCATTTGTTATATGGTGGGGTTTTTTTTAGAAGCTATTAATTTGGGATGTATTTCAACTAGTGCCCTCGACTGGAAAAGTACCAGATCCCATGCTGTGTATCTTGGGGGTACCCCGTCTCATTAATAAGTACCTTCATTTCAGAGTATTGTCTGTTTATTTTGGAAGGTTTACCTCCCCTCCCTGAAAAAACAGAAATGAATTGGGATAAATACAGGCAGGAAATGGTTTCCCTGGCAACACTAAGAATACATAAGAACAACCTCATCATTCACTTTTATTCCTTAGATACACTTTTAAAAGAAGTTTGAACTACATTAAAAGACAGCTTCTGTTCACAGCACAGCACCCAAGTCAACAGAATTAATCAGCCCTGATTTCACTTTCAGTTAGACGGGAACTAAGTCCCTTTAAAAAACAGGGACGTAAGGTCTTAGATTCCAGGGAATGAAAGCTGAGTCAAAAGAGGAGTTCATTCAGATTCAATGCTGGTGAAAATAAAGCTGCTTTATGCAACATTCAGCTTTGCTGAAGTGTAACTTACGCTAACGAACTTCCAGCATGTCCTGTTCAGAGAACCTTAGGTTTTGGTGAAGCCTGGGTCGGATCGTCTGTAAGCAAAATCTGATCTAGTTGTGTGACAGCGCTGGAAAGGAAATCAGAAAAACTGTTTCTGAGAGGTTATTAGGGGAGACATCAAAGCCTGGTGCGATGTAATTTCTACTCCTGTCACGTTGTGCTAACACATCCCCCTCCTTCCCGATCTGCTTGCCATTCCTGCCAGCCTCCCCACACGCTGTAAGGTGCAGGAGAGACATTTCAGCAACTTGGATGATGGCACCTTCCATCTGGAACAGTGTGTCTGGTCTCAGAAGCCAGGGGAGACCTCAATGTGCACGTCCTCCTCACCCAGGATGGTCTACAGTCTGCAGGCAGAAGGGGTTGTTCCTGAGGGGAAGCTGTTTGGGAAGCACGGTTTCAGGCTTAGCCCTGCCAGATTTCTACCTCCAGGGCAGGCAAGATCTGCCCTCTCTCCTCATTAAAGAAGTATCAGATTGGCCAGCAAAGGTCACAGCATCCCAAGGACCTGGTGTTCAACCTGCTGCCTTCTCTCATGTCCTTTCTGGGATCACTGCTTCCCAGACAAGATCCTCTGTCCTGTATGTAAGACCTACTGTCTTGGTTCTGATCTGCCTAAACAGCACTAGATTTGTCTTCAGGTGGCTGCTGGGGACCAAGCCATAAGCACAAACTAGTAGGCTGCAACAACAGAACATTACCCAAAAGCTGTGTTTCTACTGAACGTGTTATTGATGCTGCAGAAGGAGGAACCATTGCTGATGACATCTGCAGATAACAGAATGTTTCAGGTCAGGTCGGATCAGTTGTTCAGCTGGGTGCAAATGAACAACGTGGGCTTTGACACGTGTCTAATGTGAAGCCACAGATCTGGGAACAGAAATGGCAGCACATTAGAAAGTCTCCAGGACCTCCCTCTGTCTGGCTCATTGGAAAGAAAGCTGAGAAGAGGGCTGGTCACTGCTTACCATCACCTGGATGAGGACAGATATTTGAGAGCAGAATGCTCTTCGTTCTAGCAGACGAACAGAAAAAAAGTGGGTGGAAGCTGAAAGACAGACAAAACCAAGATGTATTTTATTTCTGTAATTGTATTGTAATAGTCATTGGACTTCAGTGACAGAAAACCAAGATTGGAGTGGTTTCTTCCTCACATGAAACTTAAAATTCATGGTGTTTTTATTAAAGGTGTGGACCTTTGATCCCTTCCAGGACGTCCACTGAGCCAGGTTATGTAGGAGATCAGAAAAGATGCTCAGAGTGGTACCTTTCTGGTGTTAGACTCTATCACATGAGGACCAGAGCAGCTGGAGAAGGTGGTCCAATATTATGGCCAAGCTAGTAGGTGTAACCTTTTGGAAGGATTGATGGGAAGAAAGGGGAATACAAGGTGCTTTCACATCCTGGAAGGGCTCTGATATTTGCAGGAGAGTGCTGATACACATTTTCCTCAGGCTTGTTTGAAATGAAGACCCCCAAGAAGGAGAATGTCTTGTTTTACCAGTCTCATTGGCATAGCTCTGGTTTTTTTGGTTTTGACATCTACTTAACTCCATGCTTAGTAATATTATTGCTGCCTTGTATTGGAAGAATGGGTTTATGGTCCCTTCTGGGTCAGATTAATAGCATCTTTCCCTGAAGCAGCTCTGTATGGTCCAGCTGATGGTGTGCAGAAAGCACACTATGGCAGCTGCTGCTGGAGGAACTTGGAAGAGGGTAGTGGTCAGGGACGTTAGGGATTTGCAAAGAGCCCCAAACCCTAAGTCTGGTTCCTGCTGTGATGTTGTGCCATTCTGGAGTAGCTCATAATAGGAAATGATGCTGTAGCCAAATACAGCCCTAGAAACTAATGTAGTCACTTCCTTATCTCCGGGGGTCTGATTAAACTCAGAAATGGTTCCACAAGGTGGTTCTGCATTTTCCATCTACAATATTACTAACATCAAACTTAAAAAAAAAATATCCAAAATGTGCAATGCTGTAATGATGAAATGTGACTGAGATGTGATTGGTTTTGTTCTGTGAGTATGCATAATTTGTTTCAAGACCAAAATTCAACAGTCATATCCAGTAATAGAATTTATGCTCTGTGGGGTGAGATTCTCCCATGCACAGCGCTCTGTCTCAGGGATGAGCTTTCCATATCACCGTGCTCTTATTCTTACACAAAAGCCATTTCTCAAAGATACACCTTGGTTCAAGAAGGGCTTGGTCCTGAGAGGCCCAGTGAGCCAGGTTCTGGAGACCAGATCGGATAACCACAGCACTCTCTGGTTTTAAGCTGCAAAAGAGGATTTCCCGAGCATGAGGAGCAGGGCAGCTAGGAGAGGTAGTCCAGCATCATGGCCAAAAACCTAGACCCATCCTCTGGGAAGGAATGATGGGAGGAAAAGAGAAGGACTCCCCAACAGAGGACCTTGCAGGGCCCATGCTCTTCTTTTTCAGAAGAAAGAGCGCAGAAGCGATGGGGCATGGCCCAAACTTGCATGCCTCATGGTGACAACATGCATGGGCCGCCTCTTTTGGGAATGAGATCCCTAAGGGCTTGGCCGTGCCGTGCCTGTCCCAGGTGTATGGAAGGAGGAGGTGGTGTAGGTGCTCACCTGGGCTAAGATAGAGCAGGGTTTGGCTGGAGGACTGCTAGTGCCTCCACGCCTGCCCTCACTCTGCTCCTGCCCTGGATTAGCTCCACGGCAAAACCCTCCCTGATTTCAGCAAGTGTTGCCTGAGCCCCTCTCTCCGCGCTTCTGTGCTTCCCTGCCACATCTGGCAATTAAGCAAAAGCCCCAGACATCCCCTTGCTCATACAATGCTTTAATTATAAAGTAGTTTGCTTCTGATTGGCAATTACTGTGCCTGGGAATGGGCCTTGCAGGTGGGTGGGCTGTCGAGACCTGGCTGTCGGTTTCATCTGCCTCGTCCCCTTCTCCATCTGGCTGCTGAAGCATAAGGCCTCGCAGGCTTTTCCGTGAAATAGTAGTACTAAAAAATTTAAGGAGTGCATGGGGTTGGCCTTCAGTGAGGCTGTAGCTTCAGTTTGTTTCTTAGTTCTTTTCTCTTTCCCTCTCCCTCTTAGTTGTTAATAGAAATGCCTGATTCATTGCTATTGCTGGGCTAATCCCATCGCACTGTGGCACCAGGCTCCGCCTGCCAGACGTGCTGTAAGCAGAGAAATGAGATAGCGGTGGCACACAGGCAACCTGCCGCTGACCTTCTTCTCCCAAGGGCAGTGGGACTACCCTGGGAAAAGCACTTCTCGGAAGCACGTTCCTGATCCCAAGCGCTGGGGTCTACATTTGGTCGGAGGGGTTGCGATGGGGGTCTCTGCAATGGGGAACAGGGGGGTAGGGACTGGCTGCGGGGAGCAGGCTGGGTTTTCTTGCTCTGAAATCCCTGAGGCTAAAGACCAGGGACAGAAATACTGATGTGCAGAGACGTGGAAGTATTTTCTGTACCCTGACTAGAGTGTGCAGGTGCAAGGTGCCCTGGGGTCAGGGATGGGTGTGGGAGCCTGGGCACTGTCTGTGGTCCTCCTCCTGGCTTGGGGAAAGCCCTGCTCCCTCCTGACCTTGTCTACCCCCAGCCCTGTGCTCTCCCATCCCACGACATCCCAGCTGGTGGCACAAGATAACGGATGGAAGTGCCGTAGTGCAGGGCTGGCCTGATGTGGTCAAGGGCCACATGCCACCAGCAGGAGTCACCCACTGCCACAGCGGTCTGGTCATAAGCGTTCTGTGGCCAGTGACATCTGGGTTTTGCAGCATGCTTTCCCATGCTAAGTGACCCTTCAGACCCCACCCTAGCCCCTTCCCACA
Source organism: Falco biarmicus (assembly GCF_023638135.1). Lineage (NCBI taxonomy): Eukaryota > Metazoa > Chordata > Aves > Falconiformes > Falconidae > Falco > Falco biarmicus. Next base: position 5,541,530 of record NC_079293.1, on the reverse strand, counting down.
TCAGGAAGCGTGTAGGGACAGAAGTAATTTCCTTTTCTGACTAGAATCTCCATGGGACTAATTCTTAATACCATGCACTTTGGTTTTCCTTAATGCAGTCACACAGGTCATGGGGAGTTGTCCAATAGTAAATATTAGCAAAGAGCAAATATTTAGTAGCACAAATATTAGGAACTGAACACATTTTGGATGAAACTCTCCCTTTCTTCAGCAGCCTGTGTTTTTTTTGAGCTATTTAAATTCAGCCACTAGAGAGCAAACTTCTTCTTTTTATCAAATGGCTGTTTATGTATTTCTTTAAAAAAGAATTGCACAGTTCCTCAGGCTAAAAACCATAAAAACTGGAAACAGAACTTTCAGTTTACAGAAGGGAAAAGAAGCCTACTTGCTTGCTCTCTTTTCCTTTTCCTTTCTTTCTTTTTTTCTTCCTTCCTTTCTTTCTTTCTTTCTTCCTTTCTTTCTTTCTTTCCTTCTTTCTTTCTTTCTTTCCTTCTTTCTTTCTTTCTTTCTCTCTCTCTCTTTCTCTCTTTCTTTCCCCCTTTCTTTTTCCTTCTCTTTACAAGCTGTGTTTTAGGAAGGCAGAAGAAGAGATGAGCACGTTTTGTTGTAGTGAAGGCCTCTGCTAATGACTGCAGAAGCTCTTTTCATTTGTGTCAATCACCAGAGGTAATTGTCCATCCTGACATTTGGCAGGCTGTGTGAGGAGCATCTCAAAAGGAGGCCTTGGGATAAGTGCTGTGTTTGTGACTGTGTGAGAGTTAGAGAGGAGGAGATCTACAAACCAGCAGGATTATACCCATTAATATTGGAGACTGCTTCTTTCTGGAGTAGCACTGCAGCAGCTGGGCTCCTTATACCACATAGTTTAAACGCCCTTGAGATTGTAATGCAAACAGGTTAGAGAAGTCAGATCTTTTCAGGGATGAGCCTTCAGCCATGGGCTTTCCTTCGCCCCTTGGTCTTTCAGAGCTCAGAGGTGCCCTGTGGTGCAGCTGTGCTGGCGGAGCAGGGCCAAGGGTGGGAGGAGAAGGAGACCCTTTCAGTGTGGTGGGTTGGGAAGAAGAGCTCTTCTCACCTGTTCTTTTGGAGAGCGAAGGTTGTATGTGTGGATGGGAATAATTGTGAAGAATCTGAAAGCAGTAATAAAAGGGCGATAGCATTTTACTAACTTACTTCATTGCTTCAGGAAAAGGTCCATAAAAGGTACTTCTGGGCTACAAGGACTGTGAGCCCAGCCTCTGCAGAGTCCAGTAATTGCTATGCCACCACCATATGTCCTTGACAAGGACACGTGAAGGCTGCCTGCAAGCTTCCTTTAAGCAAAATCTAGGTGCAATAAACCCTGCAGAGGTGCTGAGGTGCACAGAGAAGCTTCCTAACACGATAGTGGTGGCAGAGGCAGCTCAGAGACGGTGGGGACAGGCAGGGAGATACGTGGTTTAACAGGAGACAAGTCCCAGGTATGGGCTGGGACTGTGCTGCATGTTCCAGGCTTGCCAGCCAGGTAGCAGCAGCAGCAGAACTGACCTTCCTGGAAACCACCTCCAAATGGCCCAGAGCAAAAGTGAAGCAAATGCTGGTTCAGTCCAGATCTGGAAAACCCCATTAGCGCCTGATCAAAAGCATCCTGGGAAGATGAAAGGGGATTTTGTGAAATAGTTCATGTTGTCAGCATTGTGTACGCAGTGCGTTATCTCCTTGCCTTTCTTTGTGAACTGGCCAAGGGACCAGCTGTAGATACACGCATGTTGCCTAATGTTCTGTGAGGTGGTCCTTTGTGGTGACTCACAGGCGTGATACTAGGGCCCATGGCCTGACCTGGAGCTTTACAGAAGGGCACTCCAACGGGCAGTGGGTGGTATGGGGTTTGACTGCAAAAGGGCAGGTCCTACAGTTAATGTCCCATTGACTTTATAAATTGCCCCGTGAAGGTGATGTGGCCCAGATTTAATCAGTTTAGTCCATTGTACCAACCTGGGAGCCGGTGCTTTAGAGTGAAACTGCTTTATTACCTTTGTGTTGCATTAGGCATGATGAAGTGGCTATGAAATGAATTAGTTGCACTCCTAAGCCTGCGGTGACAGACTCTGCAAGCCAGATGTTTTGCCAGCAAAGAAGGACCTTAGGATTTTGGACTCACTCAGAGCAGCTATGAAAGTCACAGTTGGCAAATCTCACGAGGTCAATCTGTTGCAATGTAGATTTTTATATTTTGCTGTGAGGCCACTGATCTTGAGACCAAACACAGCTTGGGTAAGTGCTATACAAATGCAGGCAGCAGGTAATCAAATCCTTTCTCTTTTATCTTGGGAGCATCAAGGTGTTGGGGAATCAGTGAGTCAGTTTGGAGAATGAGGTCCCGTCATCTCCCTTTTTGGTGCAACTTTGCTAGAGATATGACCTCAAAGAGCCATGCCTTTAGGGCCTTGGATATGAAAAACTTCATTGTAAGTTCACAGAGATCACAGAGGTACAAATGCTGAGAAGTGAGGACATAAATAGGATTGGAGCATCTCATGCTGCTGGGCATCCAGACCACCACAAAGAGTTGAGTATTGACCTGGCTGAGCAGCTGTCAGAGCAGATATGACATCTCCTCTGACCCTCTACTAATGCCTGCTTTGGTCTCCTCTGAAAATAACTAATAACCCTTTGTGAAGTGTGGCTTTGGGCAAGCTCATTTTACTGAAGAAGCTCCTACTTGGTGCATGGTCAGATAAAAAAAAGTCACTGGACAAAAAACCCCAGCTCCTAGGGCTCATTTGCAGCAGCTGCATAGCTTATGTCAGGGGTCCTCAAACTTTTTAACCAGGGGGCCGGTGCGCGGATGCAGTGGCAGGCAGCCTTCTGCGGCTGCTTGGTTTCCCCCAAGCCCCGGCGGGGGCGGGCGGGGGGGTCTGTAAATACCAGGGGCCAGATTGAGGACCCTGGGGGGCCGGACTGAGGACCCTGGGGGGCCGTATCCAGCCCGCAGGCTCTAGTTTGAGGACCCCTGGCTTATGTCTTTGCTCTGTGCATGACAGCCCAGTCCAGTGTCAGCATAAATTCAGCCCTGGGCACATTCAAACCTGTCATACACTCTTACCTGCCCAGCTACCTTTTAAACCTGTGTCAAAAGCAAAAGCTGATTATCAGCTTAAGTAGTGCTGTCTCTCCTCTTTGGCTGTAAACATTGGCCACAAGCAGGAGCAAAACCAGCACCTTGAACTTTCTGTAGAAGGGGTTTCTGGATAGGGACTGTTTAGGCAATCAGCACCTACTTCATTAGTAAGTACATTATAGGTTCAGTAGGGTACGTTTAAGAGTGCTTGTGCAGCTTCCCTGTAGGGCCAAGGATCTCTCTCTGACTCTCTTTTTAAAAAATAGTTTGTGTCTGAAACCCTATTTTCTGCAAACATTCACATCTCTGAAATTAGATCTCATGAACTCTGAACGGGACGCTTCCACAATTTCGCTTGGCAGCTTTGGAAAATGCCCCTCATAAGTGGTCGTTTTCAAAAATGCTCTTTGCTTTTGAGTATCTGCTTGTATTTTCTGTATCCCATTTAGGACAGACTTCATTGCTATTACCATACTGCAGTTGCTGAGGTCCCCGTCTGCAGCCTGCATTGGTGCTGAACCACCCTGGCACCTGCATTTTGTGCCTTCCGTGCGCAAGAACTTGTGTGCAGGGATGGGGAGGAGATGGTTGTCTGGAACCATGGGGAAAGGACCATGCTGCTACGCTGTGTTGGGGAGTGCATCTTCCTGCGGACTCTCTGGTTGACTTTAAACTATGTCTTCCCTACTCAAGACCCAGAACTAAAGCACTTCTGTCTATGTCCTTTGACTTTTTTGGCTTGGAAATTCTTTGTATGAAACATTTCATATGGAAAAATTAAGGACATTTCTTTCTAAATCTTACGGAAAATATTCTACCAATTGCTGGGTTGTGCTCAGGGACCAGGATTTCATTCTTGGCATCTGTTCACTCTAAAGAACTCTTTTTACCTTCCTTCTTTCAGGCAAGAAATGTGATGATTTTCTTAACTTTTCTGTCTGTCTTTCTGCGTAAAATTAGACAGTCACTTTCCTTATCTCTAGCCAGCTCTACGGTGCTATCCTTTTCCATTTCTTACCTTCCCCCTGCCCACCCCCTGTGATTACTTTCTGGAAAATGTGGCTTGCAGTGAATGTTTACTAATGCTGGAAAGAAAGATCGGACAAAATAAAAACTCACCTCAGTCTTGCTTTCTTTACTCTTCACATTATGGGAATGCTCAGTTATTTGTCCTTCAGCCAAACCTGTGAATCTTTTCCAAGGCCTCACCTTTGTTTCTCACCCCGAAATGAAAATCAGCATCTCTGGTTTGGGGAGATGAAAACCAACATGACACCGCCTTCTGATGTGCTCAGGTCCCTCTGGGGTCTGCAGCAGGGTGCTCTGTGTGTGGGTAGCCTGGTGACATTTGATGTCTTCAGAGGGGTAAGGCTGGTTGTACCCCACCCCAAGACTTGCTTAGCAATTCCCTTGCGTGGTTTTAGGCTTAAGCTGGCAATTAATGCTGTTCTCCTTTCAGTTTGTCAGCATGCTTGTCATGCAGAGAACATTTCTGGCTTGGAGTGGTCCCAGACCTGGCCTGAGGGAAACGGAGGGGGGAGAAGGGAACGGACACTGAGTGTGGGGGAGAGAGGCCAATCACCTCCACATTTATGAAACTTATGCCCTATAACATACTGCAATTATATTGTTTTCTAAATCCAGTGGGAAATGTTGTTTTTCAAGCAATAAATATCCTCCTGCTGCGCTGGCAGCGGTAATATGGCAGCTCTGACAACCTGAAAGTGAGATTCATTCCAGTAACATGAAACTGATGCTAGTGACTTTCCATTAGCTAAGCTGGGAGAAACAATCAAAAAAAGGTAAATAAATTGGATGTTTAAATGTGTTTCCCTTTTCCCTTTTAATAACCTCTTTCTGAGGGATAAAGCCCAAGACCTTCATTAGCAATACGTTTTTGATAACATTTTGATAACAGAGCCTTGAAAGATGCAGAAGGAACCACTAATGACAGATAGACCCAAACCAATAATTTTTGTTAAGACTGATGCTCAGTTTTTCAAGTTCAAACATTTCAAGGCAAAATGATGTAGGCAATCATTCATTCTTTGAACACCGACAATATTTCCTTTTCCCATCTTTCAGCTGTTATGGTCTGGGATATACAGGGTATTTTATTGATATTCCTGTAGCAGAAATTGAAATGAATAACAAATACATAATAATGAAAAACAACATGCCTAGAATGTCAGGATTAAACTGAGTTCCTAATGCAGCAAAGCCTTATTCAACTCTCAGCAGAACAGCCCTGGAGTTAGGTGCTTCTTGGCACAAATGGGAATGAATGTACAGAGCATTTCACCGTAAGATACTGTACCCAAGCCTCATGCAGTACGGCACTGTTATAATTAAACCATTTGGTATGGAAACATGTTTATGGATTGATCTGTCATTGGTAGAATGACAAGATCTGTAAGCTAGGTTTTTCATATTTATGGAGAAGTGTCCTCGTGCAAAATATCCCTAGTTTAGTGCAACCTTGGACCTTCAGGTAAATCAGTAGGGTCTGTGTGTACAAGCAAGCCCATTAACGCGTGTTAGACCACATGATAAAAATGCAATACAAATGTAACTGGCTCCCTAAGGCGACTGTGTTGACCTGTAGCATGCATTGGGAAAACCCTTACAAAGGTGCAGATGATGTGGAGAGAGCTGTGATGGAGAGATATACAGGGCCTCCTTCCTTTTCCATAAATGCTTTTGTCCATTGTTTAATGTATTAAGGACATTTAATTCTTCCAGTTTGATACAGAGTTGTCGTTATGTGCCAGTAAAAGACAGTGCAGTGGAAACACGCTGCCTGTGAAGGGCAGAGGTGTGAGTGGCGGATCTCAGTGCCCTGTGCTGCAAACCCAGGTGACCTCACAAGCTCTGTTGTTCCTACGGGCTGTGAGATGTACACGCTCACAGCTCTCGGCCATCATCGCTGCAGATCTCAACCTGGGCTCTGACACCAAAGGCAAGGGTAGACCTAAAGGAATATAGCATCATGTTTTCTAGTTAAAAGGGATGTATTTTGCTCTCCAAATCTATTATTCTCTGGCCTTGAAGACCAACTGAATGCTTATTGTTACCTGGGCATTTGTGAAATATATCCATAGTTCTCACACTAAATCCTAGTTGTCTAGCTGTGTGGTGAAGTAGTTTGATGGCGAATTAGACCTTTGGGTTTTGTTCCTCTGTGTCCTACAGAATATAGAAGCCACAACTGACTTCAAGACGTGCGTAAATGAGAATAAGGTTTGCAGCAAAACCTTCCTTACTGCAAGAACCTTGCATGTAAATTTGCAATTATTAGTCCTTTGCTGGAGATGTTAGCATAGGTGTAATAAAAAGATTTATTTTATTTTCCTGCCAGCCCATGTGTATTCCTTAATTGCATATCAAAGATACTCTTAGAATCCTCTCTTTCACGTAAATATACTCATCGGCTAGTAAATATTAACGCTGCTCTCTGGCTCCAGCTGTGAGAAGATTTTATTGTTGTGTTAGAGGTTTTGTTTAGCCTCCAAAAGGTTTCACAGCGTCTATTCTATTTATCTGAAACATACAGAACTGCTGCAAGCAAGGGTTGCTATAAAGAAAATAACACACTTTCATTGTTTTTAATTTAGTCTGTGCAAGTGGAACTATTTCTGTTTAACACTTCGCAGTCACCCTCTGTGAAATTCCAGATGCAGGGAAGTAGCTGCCTGGTACCTTTTAGTTCCAGTTTTCAGCAGGCAACACTGAAGGGAAAGAAACATATGTCACATCTTCCCATTAATCTCCCTAATTGTCATGGCAATTCACCCAGGGACTGACATGATAGCCGTGGAGGGAAATGGAGCAAAACCTTTTGCATAACTCTGGGCTCAAGGAAACCGTGGAGGCAGTTGGGAGGGGGTGCAGTGTCTGCCGGGCTGCACCGTGGGGGCTCTCCCTGTGAGATCAGCTGACGAGGCTGGTGGCCTGCTTTGACCTGCCTTCATCCAGCTGAAGAAAGAAAATCCTCCTCAGGTGTCCCTGCCGTATCCCTTACAGCAGGCTGTGTTGCTGCTGTGGAGTTACCCAAGCTGCTGGTGCCGAGTGCCTCCCCAGCTGCTGAACTGGTGTCCGCCCAGCGCAGGAACCCCGGTGCTGTTGCGCCCATGCGAACGTGGCTCTCGATGGTGCGAGGCCCATCGTGTGCCTCCCAGTTTTTGCAATGAAAAGGTTGTCCTGAATTCCCATGTCATGAAGAGTGGGAAAACTTGTGTTGTACCCCTCCCTCTTGGGTCTGGAGGGGTTTCTGTGGGAATGAGCAGCCATGATGTGACGATCATCTCCATTCCCTTGGCCAAGTCCCCACAGCCAAAATACTGTGCTAGTATGAGCTCCAGTCTGTGCTTCTTCACAGACCACCTCAGAGGAAAGGGTTTTGCAAGGAGGTGTGTCTTTGAGCTGGGGCAATGGCTTGCAGCGTTAATCCTGCAGTGATGACATGCCTTTCGCCTTGTGATTTGACTTTAAAACCCGAATTAAATATGCCCAGCAGGCATCGACTTGTGAGCTAGGAAGCTGGGTGCTGTCCTCTGTTGGTGTAACATCTGGAACCATTAGCAGGTGTCTGCTCTACAACCCTGGCCAGCTGAGGTGCACCCTTTAACCTCCAGCTTTGGCCGAGACTGCTGGTGAGGGCTTATGTCCATAGACCATCACGCCTGGGCAGACAGGCTACTTGGAACTAATTTTATCTAGTGATGATTAGGTCTGGATTTGAGCCAGTTGTCTGGACCTGAATTGCCAGTCTCCAGTGTCCCTTTTAACCTGTTGGATGTTGATGTCCACCCCACAGGCTTTTTGGAGGGGAACTTGTCAAAACTTGTTAAGTACAGTGGTGGGGCTGAGTTCTGTCAGTCAGTTCTCACGTGGAGGTCACCAGCATCTCTAACCTCCATGGCTGCTTTACATAAACCCCAAATATAAAAACACAGTAGCTTTGCATGCTGAAGAATAAATCTTGTTTGTATTATGCAGAAATTACCACATTTTCAGCTGATCTTTTAAGTGGTTCCTAATAAAATTATTAGGCAACTGGAAAATCTTCAATAACATTTTTAAATACAGTCCAGCTTCACAGTAATAATCCCAGCTTTTAACAGCCCTCGTTTGTAACAATTCCAACAGCAAGAACTAATTTTCCCTTTGGTAATGAGGCCTATTAGCAAGATTGTTCACACAGAGCTGACCTGGATTCAACAGTCATATGATTTTTTTGCTATTTTCAAGGCTCACTGTGTATAGCATATAAACACACAGCTTTCCCTCTTATCCTTGCCTCTACTTGTCTCTTTAAAAATTGTTTGAAGGTTGCTAAATGGAAGGCACAGAAGTAAAATGCAGTGATGTTCTATGCAAATAGCAGGTTTCTTCGTTATTCTGGTGCAGCTAATTGATGAACCCTGCTACAGCGTGTACTTTCACGATGAGAACATTCATCCAGTTCCCACTGGGGTTTGTTATTGTGAGAATACACCACTTCAGCTTTTAATACGGGCAAAGGACATGATTTTTTTCGTATGTTGACATTTATCGCTCCATGTGCTTGCTGGCTGTAGGTTGCAGAGACGGAAGATGTTGTCTCCTGAAAGCAGTGGTGAAACTCGGATTGCTTCCCATCGAGCAAGGTGGGCGAGCAGTTCCCACCAAGCTTCCTGCACCAGAACTGGTGGTGTTCCCTCCTTGCCGGGCCCCAGACAGGGCCAGGGGAGTGGATCAGCACAGGCTCTCTGCCCGTGACGGGCTCATGGCTCCTGATTGGGGCTGACCTAGCTGGGGGCTACAGGACCAAATTGATGCTCCTGGTCCAGGGCTGCACCCTCTTGGCTCCAGGCAGCTCTGCACACACGTCCTTTGCTGAGTGTCCAGCACCTTGCTGGGGTGAGCTCTGCCCGCCAGTACTTTCCTGCTGGAAGGGACATCGCAGCCAGGAGAAACAAGGTTTGGTCCTATTGCCCTCTTGTGGCTGCCCAAATGAGGCTACAACACTGTAGCCCCAAAAAGGCTACAACACTCACTGGGTGACATTTGCAGAAGTGGTACCTGCCCATTCAAGTTGACATAATTTTTCTATAACCTAAAACCCCAGTGCTGATCCCCTAGGTGCAGCTGCATAAGGTAAGGTGGAGCACCAGTCAGGAGATGGTGACATTTCTGAAATGGACAGGAGGATGCTGTTGCTGTGGTAGCAGGAGACCAGGCACCAGGACATCTCAAGCCAAACCTTCCTTCTCTCCTCCTCCCTCACACTCACAGTTGCCTTGTGCCTATTTTTCAGCCACATGAGTATGGGAAAAATGGTTTGGCAGAGTGCCCCAGGGCTCTCACATCTAAATGCAACAATTAAAAATGCCTTGGTAGCCCTGGCAAGACACTCTTTCCTTACTGTCTGACCTGGACAACATGTATTAACAATAAGGCATATAGGGGTGATGCTTCTGTCCCTGTAGGACATGATATGCACAAGGTGAGATCATCGTTGAAGGGTTTCACCAAAAAACAAGGGTTAGAATCAAAAGAAAGAGAACTAGGAGGAAAGGTATTAGGGGAAACAAAAAACAACAACAACAAAAAGATTGCTCTAACTGTCCCAAAGCTTTAACACCTTTCCATCCATTGCATGTGGATGTCCTGGGTTCAGCTGCAGCTGAGCTGCTTTCTCTCTGCTGCTTCTGTCAGGCTGGCAGCGCGTGAGGCAGCCTGCACACCTCACTCGTCCTTCTGCTGGTGTTTATGCCTACAAATAGCTTGAAAATTTACTCTGAGATTCCTAAAAGGACCAACAATAAAAATCGAAGCAGGCTTGCATGCAAGTTAAATCTTCTGATAAGGAGAGGTAGTGTCATTTGGTTTTGGCTAAACAGGGCAATAAAAGCCAAGGCATTTAATGAAGCTCTACCTGGTATGTATTGGCCTTGACACAGTATTTTTACTCAACACAGTCTGCACTTAATGGAAAGCCTTGGTAAACAATCAGAGCCCGGACTATAATATTTGTAAAACAGCTGTTGCTTTCCATATGCTTTTCCCCAGTGAAAGTCACGCAAGAATAAGAAAAGAAGATCCAGTAGCAGTGTACTTGTTTCACGTAAACGCCACCTCTGGGAAGCCATCTGAAGTTTTAATGTTTTAAAATGAAGTCTGAATTCACTCATCTTTGATAAAGCATGTGGCGCCGCCTTCTGCTCCCAGGTGCAGACGTGCATACACATGGAAGGGCTGCTGAAGGAGAACAGAACAAACACCATTTGCAGTTCAAGTGCCTTTAGACCCTGGAGGAGACTGACTCGTAACTGCTTGCCTGCTATCCCGTAGCCTTGATTAAGGATGAAAAATATCCCTCCAGTCCCAACGTCTGCCAGGGACTACTGAAGAACTGACTCTAATCTCTCGCTGATGCAAGTCACAGCTCTCCTCAAGGCAGTGGGGGCACTGACTGACATCAAGCCAGTGAAATGACACCAGACCAGGCTGGACTGGAAAAGGGACTGCTGGAATGGGTCATCACATACTTTCAGTCTCACTTGCTAAAAGAAGGCATTCAAATCTTGGGGTTTGCTTCTAAAATTGTCACCACAGGGTGCCAAGAAAAACCCTTCCCTCCAGGACCAGCCACCGTTGCATTTCTCTGTACATGAAACATGGGCTGCTAGCAGGGACAGACCTGATGCATGGAAGTTGCTAGGTTGAGCTTTGCATGCAGCAGACTTTCGGGTAGGTTTGCTTCTGTTGCGGGACAGAGCACCCAAGCTTGCCCCTGGGCTGGACTCCCCTTGTGGGCCCTGAGGGTTGGCAGCACCCCAGACCCACCTCATGCTTTCTGGGCTCCTAGCCCTCTTCTTTTCAACTTGGCACTTGATCATAAACAGCAGCAGGTAGTTAGTACAGGACATGCCATGTAATTAGGTTCTGGAGAAATTAGCTATTTTTCATCAATAGCCCTGCCATCCTCTCGGTGTTCCTTTGGAACTCCAGACATTGGCCCAGTCTCTGCTTGGCTCTGGTCTCCAGATGTGCCTGGTCCCGTAAAGCATCTCAATTTTTAACTCTTTTGACCCCAACACCCATTTTCTGAAGCCACAGTACCGGTTAAGCTCTCTGATTCACACCTTACAACATTTGTTTCTGTTCGTTATCAGAGGACACGTTTTTAAGCTGTTATTTTTTGCTGACCATTACTCATTCAGATTGTCCACTGCCATTGTTCAACATGTCTGAGGAATGGCAGGCCACAACGTGGTGTTAATTTTCCCTTGTGATCCAAGGCATGAGCACCTGCTTGCTGCTTACCCCCATCAGCCACATGGATGGAGAAGGAGGCAGCGTTCCCGGTAGTGTGCTTGCAGGACAATGTAACCCCACATCTTCAAGGTGGGTGCTCCAATAGCCTCAGACTAGTGTGTGATGCTCTGCTGTTGGACACCAGGGACAGCTGCATGTGAAGATGGCTGTTACAAAAATGAGTTGCTTTGCATTGTCTTTCCCCAGCTGCTTTCTTTAACAGGATCTTGGATATTTCTGTATTGTTGCATGTCAGACACAAACAGTATTGCCAAAGGATTGCCAGGATCAGATGAGGCAAGTTGCCATCTCCTGAAGAGTCCCTTGTCACAAGAGGAGTTTTCCTTTCTTCACCTGGAAGCTTCAGACACAGCAGGAAAAGGGTGACCTTGTTGCCTTTCTCAAAGACAGGCATTTTTCTCTTTGCCATCCAAAGCAAGCACTGTAAATGTTTTATCCTGAATTTAAGAAAAACACAACTGAATTGCTGAAGTTAAAAATGACCAAAAGTAGCCAGGCATTTCTTTTCAGGCAAAAGTTCTGTAATATTGAACTTTTGAATACTCAATATTGAATATTGAATAAAAGGAGAGAAGCTGCTGTGTCCCAGGTAGGCCAGGGCTTCCCCAAGCATTCCTGGAGCATCAGCTGGTATAGAGGGGGAACCACTGGTGTTTCGCCAGCAGTGGATGGCACCTGGGTGTGATTTAGTAGCGTTGTCTGGAATATGACCTCAGCGTGACACACACAGTGTTTAATGAGGATTCGTGGGCCACCGCAGACCAAAAGATCGCTGATGAGGAATCCAAAGCTGGCCATTAATGTTTTATAATCTCTGCTCTTAGCAAACACAATGTGGTCTTGTTCCTCTCCGCCACACTTTTCCTTCTTCCCAGCTGGTAACTTTTTCAATATTAACCCTAAATAACTCTGGAAAATATAAACATCTAAGGAAAAAGTGACCTTTCTTGTGGTTTCCACCTGTGCATGGAGACTTGCAGCAGTGCCTGGCATCCCCCTTGGGCAGAGTTTGATGGGAATTCTCCTGGTAGCTTCGTAAGAGGCAAAGGGAGGCTGTTCGGTCAGCCTCAGAGTCCATCCTTTCCATGCTGGATGGCAACTGGGGGGTCCCCGTCTGATGAACAGGAGGACCTGTCCTCCTTGGCAGACTCCACCAGGCCCACCTGGCTCTGCCATTGGTCCCATATGTGCACAGGGCAGGGAGAAAGCTCTTGGCCACCCCCAGCTCTTGCGTCTTCTTCATGCTCCTGATGTGATGGAAACAGCAAAGGCATCTCCCTCTCTTATCTCTAGATGTGTTTTTCTGCTTTGTCATCCAAGGAACAGACCCGTGAGATGTATGGGGGAGTGACCCCAGGCTCATGCTTGGGTGAGCATGATGTCAGAGATGGATTTTGCAACCTCAGTGACCCTGGTAGCCCAACCATCCTTCTGGTAGCCCAAGTTGGTACTAATCCACACCAAATGCTGTGTGCGAGGCTCAGATACATTTTGGGGTGCACTTGGAGCTCTGAGCCAGCAAAGCTCTCCATGTTGCATGCTCATGCTTCTCCTGGTCCTGCTGCAGAGCCAGCCTGTGCCCCTGTGGCTCCATCCCAAAGAAGGCAAGAAGTGTGCCTAAAAGGGGAAGAGCCCTTCCCAGGGGAGATCCCTGTGTGCTCTCCTCCCACCCTGATTGTTGCTGCTGGGGGATCCCCGCTGTGTCTCTGTTGGCAGCCCTCTGATTTTGTGTTGTACAAGGGCTGGGTGCTTAAGAGGGAAGGTTAACGTAAGCTATAAACTCACTTTGGCTGGGTCGCTTTAGAATATTAATGTGAGTGTTAAGGTTAGAATATTAATATTATCAGCTATGCAAGTGTGCTGCTTGTAATTCATGATGAATACACTGAAAGGCAGTGCCATTTCTGTGCCATTTTCTACTGCAAATATTCCATTTTCTGGCTGCATTGCTTCCACATGGAGTGGGCAGATTTCCTGACTGGGTATGTGCGCTGTCCTTCCCTGCCCATGAAGGACACATGAGCACTGAAAATCCCTGAGTTGTTTGCACTTCACAGCCCCAATAAGCTTTCAAATCAAATAACAGCTCTTTTTTTTTTTTTTTTTTAAGAAAAAATGTGTTTTGATTAATGTGGGCATGAATAATACCTTTTTCACAGTCATATTTGCTTCTTCTGTTTAATTTCTCTGAGATGACTAATTGTTTTAAGAGCTGCATTCCCAGAGCAAAACAAACAAACAAACAAACAAACAGCCCCCTTGTGTTTTACTCCCCAGAGCTTAAACCAGCCCAAATAAGGACAAAGTATAATTCACCCTCTGTAATTGTAAGTTTTCTCTTCCATCAGACTTTATGCTTGAAACAGATAAGGCTTTCTTTGCATAAGCAATTACAGAGCTATCTCTTTTTGAACAGATCTGAATTAACTGTTATTCTAAGCCAAGATCAGAGACATAGGTAGCGAGGCTGAATGCAAGTTCAGCAAGGTAGAGATTCCAGTTCAAGGAGCTGTTTATGAATTCAGACTTTATTAAATTAGAAAGAAAAATTCTCTTGGGATCCAGCAGTCTTCAGCGGAAATATGTTCAAGTCATTTTGTCTGTCTACCAGTTTTCTTTCCTTTTGGTATTACTATAAGGCAAAGCAGGCTGACAGAAATATTTTGTTTTGTAAGGCTACATGAGCTGTTCCATAGGTGTCTGCTTTGGTAGCAGGATGCATATTCATTATTTGCAATGCAAAGGGCTGTCTCCCTGAAGGATTTCTCTTTAGTGCATAAACCCTAGCATTTCCTTCCTTGTGGTGTTGGCCCAGCTTCCTAAATTAGTTTTCTGTTCTCTGCTGTGTTTTCCAGACATTGCAGCTCAGAGAGATGCTACTGCAGCGTGCTTGGTCTGCAGCAGGTACCAGGGTGCCAGAGGGATGGCAGGTGGTGGAGCAGGGCATCGTCCCAGAGTGAGCAGTGGAGCCATCTCCCTGCCCAGCTTAACCCCCACATGGCAACAACCCCCTGGCGTTGCGGTGGGAGTGTTGGCGCGTGAACAGGAGAAGATCCCACTCAAGGTTTTTTGGCTCTGGCATGTTCCTGCCTGAGAGAAGTGGTGCCAGGGCAACATAGAAAACCTTTGGCAGTGCAATTAAGCTGGGTGGGGTTTACCCCACATAACTCACTTTTGCCACCCAAAAATGGGCTATCCGGTTGCCAGTGGAGGGAGGCAGTTATCTATAGAGGAGGATCCAAACCTCCAGGCTCAAGCCCCTCATTCCTGTCACAGCTGTGTTGAAGTACCTAGCTGTGTGCTGTTTGCAGAGGGGCCAGAGACAGTGAGACACCCGAATTTTAGACAGCCACACTTAGGGGAAATGAATCATCCCACAGTGATGAAACTACTATCGTGTCAACCACGCTGCTATTCTGGAATAAAACCTTCAGATTTCTGGGACTTTGATGCACTATGAAGGAACAGGATTAAGGGGATTGTGGTCCAGTTAAATAATCCGCATAATTCTCTTTGTTTTATCCCATTTCCCTCTGGTTTTTTTTGTTTTGCAAGTCAATGACAACCATTTCCCAAGTGCTTTCAGTGAGGAAGCACACTGATGCTGAATCTCATCAGCCTGCTGCAAGCACATTGATATTCACGCAGTGACTTCAGAGCCACACTCCTGAAGACAGTGAGACTAAGACAAGCAGACACTTCTCCCAGACTTGTTACTGCAGCAGCCCATCTAGGGACTGGTTTTGGGTTCTGATGTGTGAGACTCAGTACTGCTGCTTTGCTGCCATGTGTGTTGATGGTGTCCTGGGACAAGCTAAAAAAAGAGATGCACAAGGCACCGTTATGAAAAGCTTCGGTTTGTGCAGTTGGGTTGTACTCTTTTAAGGGGGGGACCAGGGTGGCCCTTCTTTGTGTCCCCCTGGGAGGATCTGGACTTTCTCAAAAGAAAAGTGTTTCACAACGGTGCTGCAAGGTGATCTGCATATTTGTTGGGGTGAATTAACTAATGTGAATATTATTGAAAAATCACAGTAGTATTATCAGCTACTTTCTGAAATGGGTGATGCAACTTCTGTACTCATGGACTTCAGTGCTTTCCCATTCCTTTGTTCATTGTGAGGAACCTGGTTACTCTTCTGGTTAATTGAAGCTTTTTAGTGGCCATTTGGAGAGATAAGATGGATCTCTTTCACCTTACTGTAAGTAGCTAGAGAATGACCAGAAGGAGGAAATGTGGATGGAGGCTGATGAGGGTTGTCAGCCTAACACAGCAGCTTCCTGCGTGTTTTACAGTCTAAAAGGAAGGAGTGAGGGTCCTTTGCCAAAGCATGGAGAAGGCATATAGCAGAAAAAATGTCTCTAGGAAACAGTTCCAGGTCCAAGAGCACCATGTCCCTGGTCAGAAGCCATATGTCAGCTAGGTGCTTGGCTGGTGTTATGTTAGACATGAATCATCACAACTTCCCATAAACTAGCTCTATAACTGCGATAACGTGAATCTCACTTCATACTTTGTGGGAGATTGTGGTAGGTTTACTTAAGCATCCTTAATTGTTCGATGAGCAGAACTATGTGGACAATGTCAGTTATTTTTTGGTATGTAGAACTAGATATGCAAAGTTAGAATATGTGAGAATTAAAAATACTGGACAAACCCAGAGCTGGGCAGAGCCAAAAAACCTATTTGAGGTGGTGTAGGGAAGTTTGTGCTTGCACAGAAAGCCTGCTGTGCTTGTCTTTTCAAGATCTCTCTCAAAGCTGGGGATAGGATTGGCTTTACACTTGCCTGATGTATGCTGTTGGCTGAGTTAATGTGGCTTCTTGGTTTTTTTGAAGGGGTTATTCTCCAGTGGTATGCACAGTCTGTAAGAACCTTTACTTGTGGTATGCACAGTCTGTAAGAACCTTTACTTTTGATTTTCTTTATGAAGAATATGTCCAGTGCTGCAGCAGTACCAAAGGCAGGAAGGCTCACTTGTAGGTCGTAGGATGGTCATGAGAAAGCTGTGATAACCTGCTTACAACCCAACCAGAACATCTTACTGCTTCAGTGGCTTAGCCCTGCAAATGTAAACTTTGGCATTCCTTTTCCAAGAGACCCACTTGTACCCTGGTCAGGATTCAGAGGAATCCTGAAAATTCGTACATGTGAAAAAATTTGCTGTCTCTAGAGGGGAAGAGTCTCATGATTTTCATCAGGGAAGCAAGCAAGAAGGCAAGAGTTCCCACGGCTTCTCAGACGGGAGCCATGGTGAGGGGCTGGCTGTGCTCTAGCTGTGGCAGAGGGAGCGTACAAGGCAGCCAGAAAAACCCCCAGAACAGCATGGCACACTGAAAATCAGGCTGTATGTTGTCTGTCACTGGCATAGCCCTGTGTGAAAGCAAAAGGAGAATGTTGCAGGTGCAGCAGCTGTTTCTCAAGGATATTCATCCATTTCCAGCGTGCATGGGGATGCACTATCCCTGTATCTCAATAAAGTTGTTTGTAGATTAAAGAACTGTAAAATGGCAGGTGATTTTTGATAAAAAATGAACAGGTACAAGTCTTACATGACAGACTGCATATCAGCCTGCAACAGATATTCAGTGTAGGCAAGCCTTAGGTCAAACACAGCGAGCAGAGAAGCACTGCAACTAACCAAGCGCCAGTGATAACAGAAGCTGAAGTTTTCACATATGGAAATATCCAGAAATATTAAATGGGGAGACTGAAAAAATCCATAGGAAATTCTACAGATTTATGAATATTATTATCCATGAACTTTAATTACACTGACATTTAAAATGAACAG
Organism: Falco biarmicus; assembly: GCF_023638135.1. NCBI lineage: Eukaryota > Metazoa > Chordata > Aves > Falconiformes > Falconidae > Falco > Falco biarmicus. The sequence goes on along the minus strand of NC_079293.1, from coordinate 5,524,316 downwards.
AAATGGCACTTTAATTGCACTGTAGCCTCACTTACATTGCATACATTTAAATACATTAGAAAGTAGTTAGAGCTGTACTGTACTGTATGGGACCAGTTCAGGCAGTTATACATTAAAAATGTAGAAATAAAGGAGATTTCAGAGCTGCACCTCAGCTAGGGAAAACTGGCTCTTTTCTTTCTCAGTATCACGGAGGAGCAAAAAGAACTCTTCTCCCAGCTTTTTGAAATTCTTTCTCCTAGGTGCTCCAGGGCACTGAATCCTGAAGTCCGCTTGGATGAAACTGCTTGCAGGCTTTAGATAGATGGCCTTCTCTGTGATGGTATCTTCAAACAGATTTTTTTCAAGTGCAGCCTTGCATAACCTTGCATAATTGTGGCCATTGGTACAGGAAGGGCCTCACACCAGCCTCTGAAGTATCTGAGGCGGCCATCCTTGGGTTAATGGGCTGGGTGAGATGGGTGGCACTTCGTATCCACTGAGGGTCTGACATTGCCTATCTGTAAGGCTACTGCAGAAACCAGACTCCTGCTGTGCTTTCATCTTTTGGTTGAGAATGCTGCCGTATGGGGTCTGACACTGCACCTCTTCCCTGCAGTCTTTTTTCCTGTTTGTGGAAAGTTGTTAGCAAGGAATTAAAAAAAGAGTTCTGGTCTTTGATGAATCCTTAGAAGACATGTTCTGTTAGTGTTTTTTTCCTGGTGCTCCAGCAGTGGAACAAATAAAGCCTGGGTTAAAGCTTCAGCCGTAGGGTCGTCCTGAACCTTCTTGGTTCAGGCGCTGAAGAACTTCGATAAGTTCTTCCGTTTTTACCTGTTTCTGAGCAAGTGACTCTATCTCAGTGGTCTCTGCTCAGCTCTGCAATATTAATGATTAATGAGCGCAGCCTCGGCTCTACAGCTGTAAAGCCGTACTAGTCCTTAATTCATGCCTTTTTTGTGATCAGATATACTGGCAAACTGGACTACATCAGAAGACTCCCACTTAAAACTTTCAGAAATGGAAACCACTGGTCTGTGCAGTTTCTGCACCACAGGCTAAGACTCTGAAAGTTTGAAATGGATTATTGCACACTCCTCTGGGGACCACAGCATTTGGTTCCTTGTCCCACGCATCTGACTGGTGCCTCAAATACACAAATCTGAGTTCTGCCCTCGTGTTCGATGGCAGCACAAATGTCTCCACTCCTTTCCCTGAGCAAGCAGTCATGCTGACACTGCTGATCTTAGGTGCTGATACGCATATGTTATCATAGGATATCTTACAGGTGGAAAAGTATCTGAAAAGTGCATTGCCAGCCTCTTAAAAAGGAATTATCAATTTAATTCTGACTCGGGAAATATTTATGTAGGAAACATTCTGACTCTTTAAACATCCCTTCCTTGGATGTTTTTCTGCTTCATGATTCACTGCTTTCTTATACAAGGGTTGTTGTTATGCCCTGCTGCTGCTTTGCTTCAAGATCCCTTTTCAGTGGGTTAAGTCTGAGTGTCACAATTTCCAAAGCATAGTTCCTCATCCTACAGGTGTGACCTGCATTCTTCATTTCCAAAGATGCTTGTGATTTGCATTTTGGCATAATAAAATTCATGCTTTTCAGATGAATCCAGTTTACAAAATTATCTAGATCTCTTTGTATAGTTGACTTGTCATTATTTAGTACGTCACTATTTGTATCACCTGTAAGTGTTACTGGTCATGGCTTTAGGTTTTCTTCTAGATTAAAATATGAACTACTATTATATGCTATAAAGAGATGCTCTAATGATGCCATAATTCTGTTCTGTGTTCCTGCTGATGACTTGGATGATGGACTAGAATATGTGTGCTTGTGTAGCTGATACGAACCTGTGAGGGACTGCAAACATGCTGAAAGAAAGGACTGGAAATTCGAAACAGTCTTCCCAAAAGGCAGGTATTGTCTGAAAATAAAGAGGATCAGTTTTAAGAAGGAAAAATGCAAGGCAGCACACTTGGGAACACCCCTACAGAAATATCTAATGGTGAATACTTGGTTTTCAGCAAATCTGCAGGAGAGTTTTCAATGGATTGCAGGTTCAACATGAGTCAACTATCTGTATGAAAAAAAAAAAAGAGGTAAATGTTAAAGTGGGGGATATAGACAGCTGTTTAGCCTGCAACATAAATGAAATATTCCTCCTGCTCTGGTCAGCCCTAGAAGGACCTCTGCTGCAGCCTTAAGCTTGGTTTCAGATGCTGCACTTCAAAGAAGATGTGAGTCAGCTGGAGGGAATGCAGAGGAGAACACCAGCACCGACAGATCTCAAAAACATGGGTTCCACAAAAGGACTAAACTAACTGGGTCGGAAGAGTGTAAGGAATGAAGGACTGGGAACAACCTCTTTGCCATGTCCATAGGACAAGAAGTACACAGCTTAAATTGCGGCTACTGGAGGTTTTAAAATATAGGTTAAACAAGCACTTTTGGGGCTAGTAAATGTATCATTGATTATTCCTTGAGATGAGGGTGATTTGGATGACCTCTCAAGTTCCTTCTGGTCCTCTTTTGCTATAGTGTACCTATTGCCATACAGCTCTATTGTTGATCTATTTTGCCATATTTGCTATAAAACTGAGCTTTGGAATCCCAGGCAAGCTTTGCTAAATGCTTTTAGAAATTGCCATTGGATTCTGGCTTTATATTTACTATTGATTTTCAAATCCATCAGTATGTTTAATGTGTGCTACGCTGACTTACATATATATTGACTTTACACCAAATGCCATGGTTGGGTGGAAATACAGAAAGTTCCTTTGGTTTTGATACTACTTCCTTGGAGCACTGCCAGCGCACTTTAGATTTATACATTTCATTTTTCTCATGCTCTAGCATTGACCCTAGGCTTCTATTGAGCAAGGTGCTAATGTATGCCTGTACCTCTAAACACCCTGAGTACTTCCTCAGCTACTTTATTAGCTCTTTTTTTTTTTTTTCTTAATTTGATGTATTTTCAGGGCAAACTCCCTGATACATGGATTTCTTTGGCACCTGTGAGTGTGCTTCTTTCTCAAAGTAGCAATTGCATCTGACTTGCTCCTGCTACATTATTCTGGGGCTTATGAAAGCCTGAGTACAAATTTCCATAACTGGAGGCAGCCGGGCACAGGGAGATGGGGAAAGTGGGATACCCCAGTTGAAGAAAACACCTGGAGAATTTCAGATCTGAGGTGGCTTCCTGGGCTTTCTAGAGCAGCTGGTTCCAATGGGACTCATTTGCTCTACAAACGCCTGGCTTAGGGAGCACTGAAGCTGTATTGCTTTGGCCCTGTGCACAAGGTGCTGATGCCCACAAAACGTGACCTTGGCATCTCTGTTCCTATGACATAGTTTGCCCACAGCCAAGCTGGACCGTGGCCTGGAGTCTGCTCCCATAGCAGCTGTGCTTGACCAGCCATTGTTGTTCCTCAGGTGCAATAACATGAAGCATCAGGTAGGATGGGAGTGTTTTGGGGGGGGCGCTGGATCAGTTTCTTACTTATTTGCTCCCCTGCTATGTTTGCCAGCTCCTCAGGAGTGAGTTGTTTCAGGTGTGCCTGTTAAATTGGCAGTGACTGACACTTATTGCTGGCACCCAGGGATTCCCTGTCATTTGAGAACTACCAGGACCTGTCTAAAAATTGTACTTTTCACATGCACCTTCCCATCCAGTCCTTCCTTCAGCTGGTATTGTCTAATGTGATCAAAGCCTTTACTCATCACATACTCCCGCTCCACTTTGTCACTGGTGGGGTCTGATGAATCGCCCTCGTTATTATTCTGAGCCTGCAGGTCACCCAGACACAATACAGTGCCAGCACAGTGGTGACAACTGAATTATAACAACTTCTCAGTTTCCTTTGCAGCACAGATACAATATTTATGGCACTATGAATGTACAGCGCTGTCAGGATTTTTAAAGCGAGAGTAATTCACCTATCTCTGTCACACATGCATGTCCTCCGTGTTTCAGAAGTGTCAGGAGAATCCTTGTCAATTTTTCTCTCTTAATAGTCTCCTGCCATGAAGCCCAAGTCAAAAATGGCAGGCTCCTGCAGAGGAAATCCTGATGGATCTTTTTGTGGAGACAGCCAGGATAAGAATTTCAGCTGTGCTGCTTAAGCAAGTGACTTAGCCTTCAGGCCACGGGGATGTATAAGCACTTTCTTTCCTTTATCTCCAGATTTTAAGCAGAACCTGAGCTCCCAAATATCTTCATGTATTTGTCCCATAACCTTACAGGGCACCTGATACTTGACAAAACCAATACTCAGTCTGCTGAATCAGAGGGACCAAACGATGCTGAGAGCTTTGTGCCAGGTGGGATGTCAGCTGTCTCCCCAGGGTCAGTCATGGAGCTGGCATCAACACTGCAATTGTGTGCTCTGGCTATGTTAGCAGAAATATGACTGATTGCCCTTGACTGTGAGTGATCTGGAACATATTTGTACTGCCAAGGGATGGGAAAACACACACATTTGGCATGAATGAGTATAGCACCTCAACTTTAAGCTCCCACCGCTTTTTAAATAGGACATAGACCTTGCTAACACATAAAACACTTTACAGATATAAACATATGTGCAAATTCCTCCTATGGCCAGTGAAGATAAACCAGCAAAACGATTTTCTTTGGCTAGTGTTATTTAAACAGCTTCAGAGGGCATAATAACTTCCAGTAGTGAAAACATCCCATGTGGGGGACACTAAATGCTCCAGAGCTGGTGGGGTTCCTTTGGGGTTCCTCTGTAGTTAGATGAGATCTGTTTGATGTAGCTGATGGAGTCTGCACTGTGACTCACATCACCCTAAGGTCAAAACAGAGCACAGGATTTAAAGTTTAGAAGAGCCTGCTCTCCAGCAGCTTGGAAGGAACCAGACTCACGTGGTTACATCTACACTGCTGCTGTTGAAGTCAGGTGAGATGCACCTTTGCTTCTCCTTAGCCCTGGTCTCATCTAGCAAATAGTGCTGATGATTGATTGAAGAGGTAGTTTCTTAAACTCATTGGCTGCTCTTCTCCTGGCATGGCGGTCCCACAGCAGAGCCGGCAGAGCTGGCTTATGGACACAAGAGCACTCCGGTCAGGCCAAACCATTGCCCTGGGAATGGGACCATTATTCTAGGCTATTTCTTGCAGTTTGCTTAGCTACCGTCACACCTGATTTTAAACAGAATGGGTTGATTTTGCCCAGAGTTGATGAGGGACCATGGTCATGAACTGTTCTGCAACAATGCAGCAAGATCCCATGCTCTACCTGGCTGTGGTGGTAAGGACTTGTATGTACAGCCGAAGGCCCTCAGAGTAACTTTGGGGAAAAAAAAATACATGACTATTTCCTGTCATCATTGCTTTTCCACCAGAAGTTTTGGTGACCAGTGACCTGCCTGTGGACTTGTATGTCGCTTAGGTACTTCTGGATTGCTCTTTAGCCTTCTCCTGTGGGTTCATACAGAAATCAAGGAAAGAGCAAGGAGAAAGCTGGAGAGGAAGGGGAGCCAACGTACGATAGGCTTTCCTCATAATTTGTCATAACAACTTGCTTTTATTTTTTGGCTTAAAAATCTGGTTATTAAATTTCTCTCATGTCTTTGGGCTGACCTAGACAACAACCAACCTCAGATCTGGTCTGAGAGAGACTCACATGTCAGCGGTGATGGACATGTCATAGCACAGCCTTCCACCACCCTCCCCAGCCCACCTCTTTTAAAACTACAAACCTGCATTTAGGAAAAGGAAATTTACTGTGGCTTTTCTGTGCAGATGGTGACAAGCGTGAGTTAGCATTTGTAAGCTTATAAGCACATATGGTTTTGTACATATCAATTAAGGCAGTTGGCTAATCACTCTAATATCATTACTGATTCATCTGTATTCCTTCAAATAGACATTTATGCTCAGCCTGCTGGTTTTTATACGTATGGACTGGATTGTGCAATTCTCCCTGTCACCATTTGTAGTCAACAACATTTCCTTGGCACCAAAGAGATTAAAAGGGTACATTTCAGAACTGTGTGGGCAAGTCGTTTGGCCCATGCCTTATGTATAAGGCATGCACATAAAATATTTGTGCGTGTGTGGTTTCTTTTTAAAGGCTCTGCTAGTCATGCCGTGGGCTGAGTGACAACAGCACTATGTCTGTGCACATGGGATATACATGCAGACTCATGCATGCACTCATCCTGGTGTTTGTGAGCCTGCTGTGCACAGCCCAGCATCTTGATGCTGACCAGCCTCACCTCGCAGCCCTGGCTAAGCTCGCCACCATACTTCCACCACAGCAGCCCTGGCAAAGCTGATCTTTTCACCCCAACCTCTCTCTTCTCCATGCAGATATAACAGACCTCCAAACAAAACCCCAAATACCTGCCACCACCTCTCTGGCTCTCTGTGGCTTACCTCCAAGCCCACTGCTCCTGCTTGCTTGGCCATGGTCTTGGCACGACATGCCTCACTTGCCTACCTGCCTGTGCACAGCGCTGGGCTTGCACCAGTCCTCGTGCTGTTTCAGTTCCCGCTGCTGTCTGGATCGAGCATCTCCTATGTCCAGACAGCAATCCTGAGACCTGCATCGTCCAGAGGCAGCCCCGAGAACTGGCAAGTGAGGCATGGTTTGTTTACCCCATCTTAGATTTGAGCTGTGCCTTCCCCTGGAGGGCAACTGCTCTTCAACCCCCCCCATATACTCTTTGAATATGGGTAGATTTACCAGCACCCCCGGGATGGATGCACAGCTAGCTCCTTTCGCTGCTGAGGAAGTTCAGCTCGGATCAGGCCCGAAGTTTTCACCTGTTGGGCAAACCATTGCAAATGGCAGCTACGTGCTGAAGTCCATTTAATTGTCAATCGCAGTTAACAACCATTTGAAAATCAAGCCTTTGAAAATCACCGGCTCCTTGAGATAGGTATCTTGGTATATTCCAAGGCATCTGAGTTTGTTTGGGCTTTGGGAGATGTTCTGGGTCCAGAACAGTTACGTGAGCTGTAGCTGTTGGGAGGCTTTAGGAACTGGATTGCTTTTTCAGTGCTGTGATGAAAAGACGTGGGCCATCCTCTTGCACAGGAAACCTGTGGGACTAGGAGCCTGAGTGACCTGCAAGGCCACCCATTGACCAGAAAAGGTCCATCCCATCTGCCCTGATCTACTGCATATTGTTCTCGGGGCTTGTCACCATGCCAAAGAAATTGGTGCATGCAGGCTGGAAAATGACCGCTCTTGTAATAGATCTTAAAATGGAGACATGGAGATTTTCCCAGGTTTTACCTTCAGGTTGCAGATAATATTCATGCTGCAGAAACACTCTTTGTTCTTTTTTCTTCCTTTCACTTTTCAAATCTTCATGCCCACTTTTATTTAGCTTGCAAGTGAATGATGCATAATCTCCCCAGGGAAGTGGTGGATTCCCAAACATTGGGCACTTTGGAGATTTGGCTGGACAGGGCGCTGGGCCATCTTGTCTAGACTGTGCTTTTGCCAAGAAAGGTTGGAGCAGATGATCCTTGAGATCCCTTCCAACCTGGTATTCTATGATTCTATGATACCACTCCAGAGCCAGAAACAGATGAATTTTGCAGAACAGTTTACATATATATATAATAATTATAATATATATAATTATTATTATTATTTATATATATTTATATATATATTTATATTTGCACCTTTACTTCTGTCTTTGAAACATTCTTAGACCTCTACAATACCTTTAGTCCAGATTTTTTTAAAGAAACTGTTTTTCTTCAAAAAATTATTTCTGGTTTTGTTGCTGAACGGCTCTCACTATCTGGGTAAAAAAGCTTAAGCTCTCAGAAGAAAGAAAATTAAAAAAGGCGTAAAATTAATGAACAGTTTACTCTCCCAGCTGTGGTCCAAAGGAAAATTTCTCTGTTAGTTCCTCACAGGAGCTTATTTATAGACTTTTGCTAGCTACAGTGTTAAAGCTACTATGAAGAGGTTGCAGGATGGTATTTTTAGCACTTTACATAGAACCTGGGCATGTCATTTCCCTATAATCCCCTAAAAACTGCATAATGGAAACTGCATTTTAACTATAGCAAAGTGAGGATGAAACTGATAGGCCTACAAATGCCCAGCATGGACCTTTGCTCTTGGGTGGTTGCAGATAGGTTTGCTTGTAATTCAGCTCTCCTAGAGCACCGACAGTGCAATGGATGAACTTCCAGCTCTCCTCATCTCTACCAGTACTCCATCCTTAGTTAACTGTGCAACTAACTGTGCCTAGAGGGACCTGAGCCCTGTTAGTGTGGCACATTCCCGGTTCCCTCTGACATTAATTGAAACTGGAGGCGCAAAGTGCTCTGGATGTTGGGTCCAGTGAAAGACTGGTCCAGGTTCCCATCCTCACATTTGTCATGAGACTGAGACCTGCCCTGGGTACAAATTAGACCTTGCTAGCAAATGGGTATTTCCCTATGACGTTTTCCAAAGAAAGTGAAGGGGAGGTGGGCAAACCTGTTCAGAAGAAAACACTTGTGTTTTTGAGAAAAAAAACCTTGAAATACTTCAGATCTGAAGAGCTAGCCAGTGAGCGAGGTAGTTTAGATGTGTCGCGTTCCCACTTTGGCTCTGTGGTGTGATCATGTGTTTTGGGATGGATCATTGTGTTTCCATGGGGCTCACCTGGCTGTGGCACCTCACAAATGAGGTTTTCTGGCTGATGGCTTTGCTCATACTGAAGCACAGGAACATGAGGAAACTGGGCCATGTACAACACCATAACAGCATTTCTGCATCAAAACACCTTAGTCGTCGTCTGAAAGAATACTGTACTTGTTCATAGGTTTTTGCAACACTAAATTAAAATCTCTGTGGAAATCAGACACTGGTGAAATATTTAATGGAAATTTAAGACTAACAGTTTTTCATCAGAAAATTGATTTAATTTCACCCCAGAGCAAATCTTGCTGTCTTGATTAAATGAGACAGAGAGAATATTTACTGGTTGCTCACATCTCTCTGGTCCCTGATTTAGCTGTGTGCTTTTGGAGGGCAGAGACTTCTTGCATGTCTTTGCAGCTTTTGGCCACCTTGGCTACTTTATGACATGGAGCTGAGGCCAGCTGAGACTGTTTATAGTCTATTTTATCCAAGTTCCGTACTCTTCACTGGAGTGTTTTGAATTAGATGTTTAAAAATCACAGCCTTGACAGCTTCCAAGGCCACCGTTTCCTCTCATATAAAAAACACCAGGCATTTCATCTGAGATAAATGTCTAAGACTCCTCTCCAGCCAAGCAGAGATGGGCACCTCTCAGAGAGCTGGTTCACTCATCTCTTTCAGGGGGGGACAACTGAAAGTGCCTCTCTTCATTGCCAAGATCAAGAGACTGACTTGTAGATGAGTGATGCCAGGTGAGATAAGTCAGACCCAAACTGGTCTGAATTTTAAGCCTGTGTTTTATTCTCCCTGTGGCCCCTCAATGACTTCTTAGATCCAAAGGCTGATTGTATTACCCTGGGAAGGAGTGCATTTTTGTAGACAGATGAAAAGGGTCCAAGAAATGCAAATGCATTATTAGGGGCAATAACTTAGCTTTTTTCACCCTCTTAAAAGTTGCATCATCTTCAGCGGGTGCTGGTGCGTTGGCCACAATTTTGGCATTACCAGATATTGAGTGTTTCAATCTTGAGTTGGATCATTTTCTTTTTACAGAGTAATTTGTACAGAACAGTCACAGGAAAAGCTCCTGTTTGCCTGAAACTGAGCAAAAAGCACCCATGCTATACTCTGAGCAAAATTAGCGGGTGGGAGAAATCCTGCAGTCAAGGGATGGAGAACAAGAGGGTGCGTGACCTCTCTTTCAGTTTTAATTTTTGTCGGTAAGGCCCTGAGCATCTCATACAGTTATAAAATGCTTATTGGCATGCTGGGGGGCCTGGTCAGCCCCCAGGCTGCTGCTTGCAACCAGGTTCATTGCAGCCACATTTCTCTGCTGCCATCTCCTGTCCTACACCCATTCCATGGGCCCGTGGGACAGGGACAGGCGAGCAGTGGCTGGAGGCTGGAGAATCTTTGCCCACTTGTCCACCCTGCCCAGGGCTTCTCCACAACACCTGCAGCCCCAATGGGAAGGACCACTCTCCATCCCTGTCCTGCCTGAGGCTGCGCCAGTCCCTGGGGAAATGTGGCACCCAGCGCTTTGCCTCTCCGTCATTGAATTTCCAGCTGGGGTTGCTCACATATGGCAGCTCTGTTGTTCTGAAACCAGGCTTGCTCCAAAACGGCCATGAATTTTCATGAAGAGCCTTCAGAGATATGATGTATAATGACCCACTTTAATGGCTAATGTATATTTCATGTTAGGGTTGCCACACCTCAAGTTTCCACACAAACCCCCTGAGCTTTGTTCTCATGGTTACCATTGTGTCCACTGAATCCCTCAATAAAGTGCATTATGGTGGTGCCTACTGGAAATATTATACCTAAACTTTAGGAGACCGGGCCATTATCATGCTCTGTTTTCAGAATGACTTCCTCACTCTCCTCACAGGAAAAACAATTTCTTCTGAGCTGAAACCTGGCTCAGAAGATCTCTCGCAGAGACTGAATACGATAATATTTGCTGCAGACATTTTTGACTTAGAGAAATACAAAATAAAACAGAGCTTGGCAGGTTTGGATTTCTTGGGGGATGCTTTTATACACTCACAACTCTTGTCTTGAAAAATCAGTTCTTTTGAAGAAATTGATCATTGATGTGTATCTTCTTTTATTGGGGAAAGAACCAAATACATTAATGAGAATACAAAGACAAAGAGATTATATTTTAATTGCTTTTCCTTTAGAAAACAGAATTGTTCTGGAAAACAAAAGCTGTGCTTGTGTATTTTGCTAAATTTAAGTCATGGAAAGTACACTTTCTGGTAGCTCTGGCCTGCCATAAACCATATTGCTTGCGTAAATGGTTTTGTCTCAAAAGATGATTTTTCTTTCATAAAATTAATGCCTTCTGACTGACCGAAAATGCATATGTTAAATCCTTATAAGAAGAAAGGTCAGTCATACAGTGGTGTGATTTTACTTGTAGAGATTCCATTTTGAATACTATCTGATGAAAGAAATTCAGTTTAACCTTTTGAATGACTTTGGCAGCCTGACAAAATGTCATGACACTGCTTCCTTTAGGCATTGTCATCTTTGGACTCTTTCATATCCCATCTCAGCTGCCTCATCTCCCTGTAACAGTTTCTCATAAGGAATATACCTGCTTTCCTTCATATTCTTTGTTGGCATTTAAAAATTTCATTGAGGTTTAAGAAGCTCTTGCTCCTGTTTATCTCCATGTTTTGCCCAGCTTTGCTTATCACTCATCCACATCCCAGTCTCCCTGGCTGAGCATGATACTTTTGAGCCACATATTTTTGGTAGAGAGCACGCACATAAATGCAAGGAGAACAGGGGTACAAAGAAAAGAAATCGGCTTTCAGGAAAGCCTTGCACTTCTTCTCCAGGTAATTACACCCCCTGCTGCTTGTGAGTTTTGCAGCTTGACATTTTTATAGGTCTCTGTTCACATTTTGTTCATTGTACCAGGTTTACAACAGGTAGCACCAATAGAGCAAATGCTGCCTGAGATGGAGTAGCCCCTCTTCTAGGCTTTACTAGAAATGGATGTTGTTGCAGCCACTAATCAAACAGACCTTCTCCCTTTTCCTGTTTACCAAGAGGTTTCTTCATAGGTGTAGTCCTCGCAGGAACTGCAGAGCTGTCTTCTGAAAGCCTCCAATTTTGTGTGAAAACTTTCTGCTTGCTAAAAGCGTCAGCAGTGCCTTTAACAGCTAAATAAATGGACTGTGAGGTCCAAATTCTCTTGGCAATAGGCACTAATTTGTACTAGTCGAGCATCTGTCTCTTCAGCAGCATAGCACAAGGGTACCGGACAGTCTCGCTCTCCCTAGGCAATGAAATTCAGATCATTGCTGCGTGCCCCTGGAGCAGCTCCCCATGGCTCCAGCAGCTGTGAAGGTGCCTTCTCAAGTGAGGTCCTCTCCCTTCCTATAGCTGCGGTGCCAGAGCAGTATTTTTCAGCTCATGGTCACAGATCCCGGGGCGGGGGGGTTGTGGAGTGCTTCAAGTTAAAACTAAACAAGAGACTTACCATTAGAAGTTGGCTTACATCTATCTTCTGGGCTTATGCACCTTCCTGGAAATCATATAGGGGTCTGCAATGAATAAAACCACAGGCTGAAATCCTCGCCCCTGCAAGCTTGCAGGCAGAATGCTTCCCACCCTCCACATTCCCACACCCCGGTTTTAAAAATACTTAATGTTTCCAACTTTGCGGTATATTAGCAACATGTTTCCTCCCTTGTGCATGGGTGAAAAGTGAACCCTGGGAGCAGGCAAAACGAAATCCACCAAGTCATTTTGGACTCTCTCAAGTGGAAACAGAAGACCTAGACACTTTCCAGGGGCTGGCAGTGCTGCCCAGCTTGCTCCCTTTGCAGGATGGGAGGTCACTGACTGCCTGATTTAAGGATCCACTTGCTCTGGTTTATTCTGAATTTACAAGTCCTGAAGTGCCACTGAACAACCAGTGATTTCTGTGTGACTCCAGAGCTGGTCTGCTCAAACTCTTGAGCACCTTGGCGGAGTAAATGGCGGTGACTCCTGCCCAACACTGCCCATAGCAGTCCTCCATAGGGTGGCTTCTTCCCACGCCCGTGCTGGTCACACATTCCCTGGGTAGGGCAGGCAGGAGGAGCACTGCATGGGGGGTGGGAAGGCACCTTCCCATTTAGGATCTCCAAGGGAAAAGAGCATCAGCCCTCTGATTCCTTCCCCAGGTGCCTGACCCTTCCCTACCCAAGCGAGCTGTGACCATTCAGATTTTGGGAAAGACTTCCTCCTCAAGACCCCTTGTGGTTCCCCTACTTGTTTCTCATAGACGGCGCCAAGGCACCTTCAGGGACAGGGCCAAACTTTACGACCGTATTTGTAGCCATGTCCTTCAAATACTCTAAGCCCTGAATTGCATATTGCTCCCGCAGATGGGGGATAAATGGTACTGCTGAAGGTATCACTGACGTTGCTGCTGAATTTGGCCCAGAGACTTCCAAGAAAATTTTGTCTGCCTACTCCGAGCTACATTTAGCACAAACCAGTCATTTGTGACTGCAGCTTATAAATATTCTTAACTGCTGGCACATACAATGGGAAATATAATACATCTTATCTAAGGGCCAAGTGTTCATTCTTTATTACAGTCATTATTCATTTCCATTGTAGTTACTAATGGGGCATTAACGTTTGCTGAGCCATTAGCCCAGGTAAAGGGTCCCAGATTTCCCTGGTGTAGCTATCATCTGTTTTATCTAGTACATGGTTCCTGGGTGGTACATACACAAAGGGGAAATGGGCATCACAAAAGGAAATTCACACTTATTATTATGCCCCACCGTTCATTATAATGTCATAGTTTGTTCATTTTTTTCTGTTTTCTTCATCTAGTTCCTTGTAGCCAGATGAGGATCATTAGCTTCTGAAATGAAACATTTTAATTAAGCTGATCTGCGCTGTGCCTTCTAACTCTTCAGACAGCATTGCCAAATTAGGAAGGCACAATTACTTCTGTGTTTGTGTTTAATAAATATTTCAGCGCTGCTCGATAAGGCTGACACTACTGCATTAAGGACACTTGGAGCCATGTCCTACTGACTCACAGCTCTGTCTCTTCCCTTCAGAAGGTGGCGTGTGAGACTGAATCACACCACTCAAGCTGTGGATACAGAGAGTTGAGCAGGGAGACTGTCAGCATGACAGGCATGTCCCTTGTTAATCTGATGGAGTGAAAAAGTGAGTGATAATTAATCATCTTCATTCACTGCCTCCAAAACCAGCCAGTTGTCTCCTGCCCATGAAAGGAGAATTTCTGTGAGCTTAGCTCCTCTTCCCCTCTCAGAAAGTCCAAAAGATAAAGGAAATGTCTTTTGGGATCAATGTAACAGGAAATGGGACAGCTACAAACTGGTATATATTTTCCAATGGCTGGAATGGTGTTACCAGCTCCTGCTTACTTTACTTCTAGCCAGGGGTTCAGGAGAGCTCATTGCCTCCTGAGGCAGTCCTTCATTTGCCTGTGTGCAATATTTGACTGTGTGTGGAATAAACACAGAGATGGATCTGGCTAAAAAAGCCAAAACAAAAGAGCAGAGGACTATTCTCCTTCTCTGTAGGCCTGCAAATACCTGCTCAAGAAGAAATGTGGGAGTGCAGCAGAGCTGGGATGGAGTGGTCAGATTGAACTTGAAATGCTTACAGGTTGTTGCAGCCATGCCTGAAGGCATGATTCCTTAATTCACTGGCTGTACAGAACTATTTGCAGCTGATATCCAGACACCCTGACCTGTCAGCATCTTTAACTCATTTTGCACAGCGGTAGGGGGTGAGGGGCAGTGTACAATAACGGGGCCAGGCCTTCGCTGCCAACCACAGTGCACAGTTAGAGCTTGTTTGCTTCAGGGGTTGCAACCAAATTAGAATCAGGCCATGGCCAGAACATGAGCAGGACCAGATAGCAATGGGCACAAGTCTGAAGACAAGAACGAAACATTAAAGTGTTTTCAAGCCCAAGTGCAGACATGACTGATACCTCCTATCTATTGGGTCCAGGCCAGCCGTTCATGTTGTGCATGCCTCTGGGATCTTTTTCAGCTGCATCCCTGAAACATCCCTATATCTTGAAAAGAGCCCAGACAAAACTTTGGTGGACTACCTTGCCGAGCCCAGAAAACAGGAGTCACACTGAGGGACTTGATGTATCTCCCCGCTGTGCAGTGGGAATCCTCTTGCTGCTGTCGCTCCAGGGAAAGGCAGGAGCGCCTGCTCCAGTGAGTGGTGATGGTGTAGCTGCACTGAGCTGAGCCACCATTGTACAGCCAGCTCTTACTGCGGCTCAGCAGTGAACATACTGAGTTTTATCCATCCTGTGAATACTAGTGTTTCCCATGTGCTGTCATTGTGCTCTAAGAGGACCATGGAGGTAGGTGCCACATCTTCCCTAGAAACGTCACATACTTATGCCATCATACCCCCGTGGAAGTCAATGAACCATTTATAACTGTCTTCAGAAGGAGTAGAAATAGTGACATGCAATCACAGGACAGAAAGTGACTTCATAGACTACCAAATCCAGTCATCTGCAATCACAAGCAACTACATCCCGTAAGTGATGTCAGACTCCACCCTGAAATCAGACAGGTTTCTTTGCCATCTGTTCCAGCATCCAGAACCAATTTAATTAGAAGAGAAAGTCTCTAGCTACTCAGTGATCATGTTGTACCTTTACTTAATCATCTTTCCAATTTTCCCCACAGACTTGAAGTTCAGGTATCTTGCTACTGACATTTCCACTCAAAACTTACTTGCGGTGCAATAACGCAGGCATGGTTTCTCATCAGCACTTGCAGAAATGGAGACCTGATTAAACCTCACTTGAAAGTCAGGCCCTGAGGTCCTAATCCGCAAGCTGGCATGTACCAGGGGTGGAAGCTTGTTTACCAGCTCTCTGAAATGCCTCTTCGCATTGACATTCGCTTAGTGTCTTTGTCACCCTGGCTCTGATTTTATTTCTCTCTCCAGTGAATCATTTATGCACTTTGCTGCTATCAAAGAAAAGTCTTCATTTTCAGCACGCTGTCAGGAGAAATTCCTTTGAAAAATCTTGCTTAGGCAAGCCTTTCAAATGAAAGCAAGAATAGGTAGCATCACTCTTGCATCCCAGGTTTATAAAAAAGAAGGACCTTTTTATATTATTTTGTCCGTCTTTCTGCTGCTATAGTACTATCTATTTGTTAGTATTTTCTCCAGGGTCAATTCAATAGTTTTTCATGATAATGTTCCCAACACATTCCTCTGAGGGTAGAATTACTCCATAGGCTGTGGTGATCTACTCTTTCTCTGCATAGAGTAGTTGACAGTTATGATGTCTTCTTCCTAGGTCATATCTATTGCATACTTTATTCCTCTTTAGTCTTTGTCATCTGGCAACTGTCTATATAACTTCACTAAACTTGGGAAGTAACAAAATTAGCCTGCTTTTATTGGATTTCTCAGTGGTTTCATAGCTCTTCAAACTACTGATTATTTATCAAAATCTTTTTTTTTTTTTTTTTTTTTTTTTCGGAGAAGGAGTGATCTTAGCTAAAGAGTGGTTGCATTAAAAGCATCATTCTGCCAGAGCAATTACACATGGTAATTTTCTGTGTGGAGAGGTTGTATGAGAGAGAGTGAGCCTATTACCATGAAAGAGAGAAAATAACCTGTCTTCCAGTGTAATGTCTCTGCTGAAGAAGCCCAAAGTGGTATTAATCTCTATTTGTCTCCAAACTTCATTGTAGATTAATATCCCGTGAGCATTGTCACTGCTTGGTCTCTTGGTATTGCTGCCACTTCATGGACTGCTCCGTCTGCTGGGATGTTTTTATTATGCACAACTGATCCTCCCTGCATAATTGCATTCTGCCTGTGACTCTGTTCCTCTTGATTAGTCAGGAATGTGGACTGGAAAGGACCATGTGGGTCACTGAGTGCAATCCTTGGCAGTTTCAGGCAATTGTGCCATAGATGTATAGTGCTGAATGGTCACAGAACAGGAGCTTGTGCCTTTCCCCACATGTCTCCTGAATGTCCTCCAGCTACATGGAAAAGGAATGTTTAACCTCAAAGACCCGCAACTGTTAGTGTGACCAAGGCCTGGCTATAAAAAAGGCAGTGTTGGACACCATGGCAAGAACAGTGCTGGACAACTATGCTGCCCTCCAAAATGCTAAGCCTAAAATGTTCATGGGGTGAAACAGGAGAGGAGGGATGTTTTTTGGTGTTTGCTGGTCATGCCAGCCTGTGCATCCATCCTGGCTGGGAGGGAGACATTTAGAAAAGGAAGGAAAAAACAGCTTGGTTGATCCTTCACAAAATAAGCAGCAATGCCATTGGGTCACTGGAGGTTCTCCGGGATGCGGGGTGCTGTGATATCAACATACTCCAGGCTCACTGCAGCTTGCAAAAAGCTTTTCTGGTACTCATGCTGTGGCCTTGCTGCTGTCTTCAGCAAATAAGGAAATCTAGCACTGGGAAAATAAGTAGTATTGCTATAAAATAACTACTTACAGTCATGCTTAAAAAATGCTTTTGACTAGCATGGTATAAAAAACATTATTACAAAATACTAATGCATATCAGGTTTGATGAGCCTTCCCTGTGCAGAAGGGTCTAGGATGCAGGAACAAGGTTAATACAGGTTAATACAGGACTTTGGGCTGAGAGCTCATCCAAACTTTTAACTTGGCTGATGGGAAGGTCAAACACAAAATGTTGCCACTGCTTTGGACCTGGGCTGATTTTTTACAAAATGTGCACAAAGCCCCGTTACTCTGAACGCTGCTGGGAGGGGTAAAGGTGAGAAGAGGGTTTCTTTGCTGACAGTTCATGACCTCTATTCCTGCCTCATCCCAAAACCTTCTTGGTCATGGTGACTCTGTAAACCCTTCTCTGGTGGGTTCTTGCCTTTGTCTGACAGCTTCCATGATGTTTCCCACCCTTCTCATGTATCTCTGTCCTCTTCTGTGCCAGTGGGATGGGGTTTGCTTGGAGGTGATGGACAGAATGACCTCTACCTACTTAAGGTGCCCAGGGGCCATGCTGCAAACCGTCCTCTGCATCTACTCAGCTTTCTCTTGCCTCCTCCATCTGCTTTCCCTGCCTTGGTGCAGGAACAGGCTCCTGGACCTTCCCCCTTTGCTCTAACAAAGATCTTGGCTGGGTGTTTGCATTTGGTCATATGGAGAACCTCCTGCCTGCACTGCTGAGGCCCAGGTTTGCTTTGCTGGGTGTTTTGAGCAGCAGCTCCCACAGTTTCAGCTGTTTTAGCTCACACTGGAATATTTCAGCCTCTACAAAACACCCAAATAAAGCATGGCTCTTGCTCCACCAGCTTAACAGGGCTGTACCCAGCCTCTGGCAAAACAATAGCTTTGCTTTTCATTAGTACTGCCCTGCTGATAGCAAATGTAAACCTTGGTTGTGTGTATTTGATAAAACTCCAAGGGAGGCTCTGAGGCCATGGCTCCCCACACTTCAGAGCGTTTGCAGTGGGTTGCTTATCTTCTGCAGTTTCTTCAGTAAACACTGCATAACGTCAGCCAGCAATTTAATGCTTTGTAGTCTAACATCCCCTATTGCCAGTGAAAGAAACCTTTCAGAAAAATCACTTTATTAGCATCTTTCTAACTCACTAAGAACACAAAGTGACTTGTGTCACGGCCTCACCTTGCACACCTCAAACTCGACCTGAACAGAGGAACGTGGCATCTGGGCAAATAAAGAAAAAAACAAGTAACACTAAATAATCACACTCTCTATTTTCCCTTTCCATCCTCCAGTTAAGTGCTCTGACCCTCAGAGGAGGGTCATCCGGCTGTGGTACTGTGCTTATTTCTGGAGCTACTGTTCCATCCTGTTACAAAGACAGGCAGCAAGGGAGGGAACAAGATGGGTTCTTTGATTGAGCATATGTAATTTGGGAGAAGAGGAAACACAACCTTGGGAAACAAAGATAACATATAGTGACATAAAACTGTTTCTGAACATCTGGTAACCTCAGGAAAGGCAGACCTTCCAAATTAGGAACCAAATCCTCAGACATTTGGGGCCAGTTAATGATACTTTTGTACTCCCACTACATGAAGATTAAAACAATTACGGATTGAAAATAGTTCATTTATTTACTACCATTTTTAATGATAATGTTTGTAACCTTGTTTGGTTTAAAATGCTATTTCATTTGGTCGGTTACATTATTCTCAGCCTGTGATATCCTAAGGTTTAACAACCACACCACGTCTTCACACTTTTATATCCATAATGAAGTTCTGCATGCAAATAAAATACCAGTGCTTCAGCTTCCAGAAACCTTAGAGGCAAACATTTTATTACATCATGAAATTAATTTTTATTGCCCTTCTGTTCTGTGAAGCAGAAACACAAAGCAATATGAAAAAAAATCAACCGAAGTGGCCTTTTCAGCAGCTTTGCAGCCAGAATTTCTTTGTTAATCTCCAAGGCGATACGCTCTTCAGATCGATGATCAAAACTGAGGGGGTAACAACGGATACTACAGACTAAGTCTGCTAAAAACCTCTCCACAGTAAGGGAGCGTTAACCATTATGAGACCTCATGGACCATCTTGCTGACTTGCTCAGAATGATGATGGAGTTTCTGCCTCATAAACTAGCGGGAGACATAGATGTTAGCGTCTGCTTTTGTGCATGGTCAGAGCGAGAGCTGACCAGATACTGCATTGTATTTTGGACCAGCGGAGTTGGAGCCCTGCTGTAACATCTGCTGCAGTTTTGTGGTTTGACAGCTGCAGTGCGAATGCTGAATTATTGGCTTTAAAAGAACTGCTTGTGGTTTATCCTCTGTGCTTGCAGGACAGGAGGTGTCAGCCAGTGCACAGGCACCGGCGTAGTGCTGGCATTTCATAGGCAGCATTTGGGGATGCTATAGTTCTTGGGGACATCCAGGACCTGCAACCAGAACGTGACATGGAAAGACGGCTCACACAACCAGCTGGATGCTCCCGGGAGGTGATGTCTCACGGCTGTGGCAGATCAGGAGCTGCCACACTCCCAGATGTGGGCATGTGCCTCCAGGTGAACTGGCCATTTCTGTAGCTATTTGCCCCTATTTATGTAGCTATTTACCACAGACCATGGCTAGGCAGGCGAAAGGGACCGTGTGTTTGCAGCATCTGAACAATTAGATGTCTCCAGATGCAAATGGGAACTCTGCGCGTCCTGCACTGTAAACGCAACGACTTGTGTGTGCTCACGCATGTCCTGTCAGCGTTTGTTCAATGCCCCAGTTGCACTAGCTTTTTCCCTTTTAGTTTGTATTTTAATGCGCAGGCACTTGCTGAAGTGTATCCACTTAGTGAGCATCTGGCTTTGCTGGACTTTTAAACTGAACACACATTTTAATGACGCCTGACTTCTCAGTCAGCACTGAGAAAACTAATAGACCCAATGTCCTTTCCTTCCTTCCCACACAAGGCCGGCTGGTCCTTTTTCCCTAGAAGACCCTATTTTGTGTGTCCCACCTGGGCCTGCGGGTTGCAGCAATTGGTCTCTACAGGGAGCACATGGTGCTTCATAAACCCTGCAGGAGCCCTGGAGCTCACTCGTGGCCGTTGGCCATTATGAGCTTCTAAGGTCACTTGACTGGGCGTGGTAAGCCTGACTCTTCTTCAACAGACTTGGTGCTTTTATTTGTTCAGTGCACCTCCAAAGACTCACATTAAGTTAAGGATTTACTTAAGGATTTAAATTAAAAGAAGATCTAATTAGCACAGTTATGCATTATCAGGCAAGTCACAGGGCTGAGGTAATTTGCTTTGTTGGGTTAATATTTGGACCAGTGATGTGAAGTAAAGTGGCACTAATGAACAAACATAAGAGCCAGTGGAAGTCCATCAGAGAACCTTCATTAGACAATTAGAATCTCCCATTCTTTGCTTGGTGTGACATACCACGTTCCACAACCTGACCTTTAGCTCTTTCCTCACAGATGCCTAAAGGATTAAATAACAAACTTTCACAGCCTTGTGCTCACCATCATGAGCCTATGTGCCAGAGGTGACCCTGAAACAATCTGACTTCACACATTGAGACGTGGTAAGCGATATAGGAGGAAACTCCTGCATCCTCAGCCAGTGCTATCAACAGCAGCTCCCAGGTACCCAGAATAGTTCAGCGTGCCCATTTCCAGGTCTGTTTTGTTTTGTTTCCCAAGCTGCTGGCTTCCTCACAAAGACCTCTGGAGAAGAACTTGCTGCTCCTCACCCCAGCATCATTGCCCAGCGTGGGGGGACCAGACTGCAGGCGCTCACCACACGAATGGGTACACAGAGACTTCGAGCTCCAGCACCTGCATGGCCCAGTTTCAAACTCTGCTTCTCGGGAATGCTCATGCGTGCAGCCTGGAAACGCTGCCTTTACAAGGCTTTGTGCTGATAAAAGCCTCTCATATAAATATGCAAGAAAGCAAGCACCAAGAGAGGCTGCTGGCCAAATTCATTAAAATATGTGAGTGACTGTGCCTGGGAACATTCTGGCAGAGCTCATCTAGCCCTCAGACTCATTAATCCTTCCAGCACAACCATTAGACGGGGTGTTAGAGGGGTCCCAATGATTTGTTTTATCACTATTTAACAGTTAGATGAGCTTTGGCAATGTAACACACACCTAAGGACTCATCACATGCAGTTTAAGGGACCCAGCTAAAGGACTTCAGCTGGGAGCATGGTGTGGCTGCCCTCTGAGGCAGAGAACACAGCTAGCTTTCCCTGCTGCTAGAGATGCCCTCTTTCCTTCTCTCCTGAATTGATAGAGAGGACCCTGATACCCAGTCTCCTCACTTAGGAGAGCCCATCCTGTGCCTGCAATTAGCTGAGAAGTTTCAGGGCCAAAACAAGCGTTATCAGCTGCATTGTCACTATTTGAAGTGCACTTTAAAGGTAGGGTGAAGGAATGAATAGCCCGGCCACCCGTAACATGGGATGACTTCTATGAATGGATGATATAGGAGTCTCTATAGACATGGTGCAGGACAGTCCTTGGAGGATGAAAGTCTGTTTGGAATTAAATCTGGCAAGGGAAGTCAAGGACAACAAGAAGGGATTCTTTCAAGTAGATCAGTAGGAAAAGGGTAACTACAGAAAATGTGGCCCAGCTGCTGAATGAGGTGGGTGCCCTAGTGATGAAGGACACATAGAAGGTGGAGCTACTGAATTCCTTCTTTGCTTCAGTCTTCCCTGCCAAGGCCAGCTCTCCAGTTTCCCAGACCCTGAAGGCAAGAGAGGAAGTCTGGAGAAAGGAAGACTCTGCCCTGGTCAAGGAGGACCATGTTAGACATCATTTAAGCAAACCTGACACTCACAAATCCATGGGCCCTGATGAGGTGCACCCCTAAGTGCTGAGGGAGCTGGCACATGTTATTGCTAAGCCATTCTCCATCATCTTTGAAAGGTTATGGAGGAAAGGAGAGGTGCTGGAGGACTGGAGGAAAGCCAATGTCACTCCAGTCTCCAAAAAGGGCAAAAAGGAGGACACAGAAAACTACAGGCTGTTCAGCCTCCCCTTCATCCCTGGATAGGTGATGGAACAGCTCATCATGGAGGTCATGTCTAAGCATATGCTGGAAAACAAGGTTATCAGGAGTAGTCAACATGGATTCATCAAGGGGAAATCATGCCTGACCAACCTGATAGCCTTCTGCGATAGAATGACTGTCTGGGTAGACGAGGGGAGAGCAGTGGATGTTGTCTCCCTTGACCTCAGCAAGGCTTTTGACACTGTCTACGGTAACATCCTCACACGTAAACTCAGGAAGCGTGGACTGGATGAGTGGGCAGTGAGGTGGACAGAGAACTGGCTGAAGGGCAGAGCTCAGAGGATTGTGGTCAGTGGTATAGAGTCTAGCTGGAGGCCTGTAGCTAGTGGTGTTCCTCAGGGGTCAGTACTGACTCCAGTCCTGTTCAACTTAGTCATCAATGACCTGGATGGAGGGACAGAGTGTGCCCTCAGCAAGTTTGCTGATGGTACAAAGCTGGGAGAAGTGGCTGATACACCAGGAGGTTGGGCTGCCAGAGAAACCTGCACAGGCTGGAGAGCTGGGTGGAGAGGAACCTGATGAAGTTCAACAAAGGCAAGTGCAAGGTCCTGCACCTGGGGAGGAATAACCCCATGCACCAGTACAGGCTGGGGGTGACCTGCTGGAAGGCAGCTCTGCGGAGAAGGGCCTGGGGGTTCTGGGGGACAGCAAGCTGCCCACGAGCCAGCTGTGTGTCCTGGTGGCCAAGAAGGCCCATGGGACCCTGGGGGGCGTTGGGAGCAGCGTGGCCAGCAGGTCAGGGGAGCTGATCCTCCCCCCTCTGCTCTGCCCTGGTGAGGCCACACCTGGAGTGCTGTGTCCAGTCCTGGGCCCCCCAGTTCAAGAGAGACAGGGAACTGCTGGAGAGGGCCCAGCAGAGGGATATGAAGGTGATGAGGGGACTGGAGCATCTCCTGTACGAGGGAAGGCTGAGAGAGCTGGGGCTGTGTATCCTGGAGAAGACTGGGAGGGGATCTGGTCAGTGTCTACAGATACCTTAAGGGTGAGTGTCCAGAGGACGGGGCCAGGCTCCTTGCAGTGGTGCCCAGGACAGGACAAGGGGCAACGGGCACAAACGGCAACACAAGAGGTTCCACCTGAATATGAGGAAGAACTTCTTTACCCTGATGGTGACAGAGCACTGGGACAGGCTGCCCAGAGAGGCTGTGGGGTCTCCTTTGGAGACATTCAAAACCTGCCTGGATGTGACTGTGCAACCTGCTCTGTGTGAAGCTGCTTTAGCAGGGGGCTGGAGTAGATGACCTCCAGAGGTGCCTTCCAACCCCGGCCATGCTGTGACTCTGAGGAGTCTGGAGGGGACTGATCTCTGGGCAAGTGACAGGCCCTGGGAACAGGAATCAGTTGCCCTGATAAGATGCATTGACTGGTTTTACAGACATCTCCAGGAGATGAGAGCTTTCTGAGTGTAAGACAAACATTTCCAGTTCACCTGTAGGAAGGCCTTTTCAGCATCAGCAAGGGAGGTGAGAAAGATACTTCTGATTCAATTACAAAATGAAGGAGATTAACAAGGATCTGTAGCAGGAAGTCATGCTTATATAAATAGATGAGCAGAGCAAACCTCCAGGTACTAGAGGCTTGTGTAACTCTTCAGGATTTCATTTGTACCATTTTCACAAGCGACTTATAGAAAGTTGCTGATGGGGTCAGCTTTCAGCTCGATGTAACTCAATATAATTGATTCTAATGGGTTTGTTAGGTCATAAAAGGTGATTTCCTTTAGGTCTTCATCCTGTGCTGCCTGGCAGTATTTCCAAAACCCTGGGTAAGTAAAAAATGCATACTGAAGTGATTACTAATCTCGGGACTTTAATGAGACTGCTCTCTATCATTTTTACAAGATGATGAACGAGCACTCAAATTCCCTCTCCTTCTTTTCCTTAGTATACAAAAGTAGGGGTATATAGCATTATAGCTACACAATATCAAAGCTTCCAGAGTACAGATTTCCTCAGTACATACATCTAAAGGAGACTCTGTCTACTGGTGGGACATCTCTGCTGACAGCTCAGGCTAAGCGAGCCCCACTCTTATATTGCGCACAGTCATGCAAAGAGCCTTTCCTAGCCCAGGCTGCAGGGCTGACAGGTGAGAGGGACACCAGCTCTCTCCAGGCGCAGTGTATCAGCACTAGATCACCTGCCTGTTAAGGGCTTCTGTGAGTAGAGGGTATGGACTAGACCAACTACTGCAGCCCCCTGTGCTATCAGTGTCCTGCTTGTGACTCTCCCAAGGCCAGTGTGGACCCTTTGGGTAAGTGTGAGATGCTCAAAGGATAATTCTTCCTTCCTCTTTAGTCAGGTGCACTGTGATGAGAGGGAGAGGGTACAGGTTGTGGTGCTGTGTGCTCAAGCCACCCTTAAGGCTGCTATCCATCTCATAATGCAGTCAGGGCCAGAAAGACCCAGGGCTTGCTCATACCTGCAAACCACAGAGAGGGAGCTGAGATTTTTTGCAGGCATGCCTCCACACACATACGTTCCAGCTGTGGATCCTCTGGTGTTTTACCAATTTCAGGCTATTGTCATACACTGGAAAAGGATCTGCTAAGATGTGGGATGACTGCAGTGCATACACTTCCTATCCTAAAACTACTCATTCATGGCTGGTCCTCTTTGTGGTGCCTCATGGTATTTTGCTTGTTAGATAGGTCAACCTTTTCATTTGCCTGTACAACCTCCATTGCTCTGGGCTCATCTTGGCCAGGTGTCATCTTCCTGGTAAGCATCTGCCTGTACTCAAGTGCAGTTCTCTACTTGGTGAGATTAAAAAGTAGATTTTTAAAACCTTTTTTTATCAAAAGTAAAAATTCCAAACAGATCATCAGAAAGTCCCAAATCAAATGTAAAGCAAACTTGTCTCCTATTCCTGTATGGTCCCAGCTGAAGGTCTTTGACTTTGTCAGATTTGGCGTTAAGCAGACAAAAATGACCAAGTGCATTTGAAAAGAACTCACAACAGTGAGCAGGTATACCGGCAAATGAACAGGGAGAACAAGTTAAGAGAGTGGCACCTCCCCAAGACCAGGACCTCTGTAGAGGAAGAGGGATGCTGGTGGGGTTGTAAGACCAGTGGGATAGGGATAAGGCTTCTGTAACATCTGTTACATCTTTGAAGGGGAGGTGAGTTAATGCCTCAAGGAGGGACGTGTCTGGTGTGAGCTCAGAGGATCAACATCAGGATTGTGGTCTCGAGGGGCTGTGGAGCCCCTGTTGTGTGGAGGAGCAGAGGCAGAGACCAGCCTGGCAAGGGAACAGCATTCTACAAGCACTAAGTGTTACCTCAGCATGACCAACCCCTGAGGTTTAATCAATGTCACACAGCAGTCCTCTCAAAATATCAAGGGATTAGTTTAAAAGCCACGAGGTATTTTCCAAGGAGGTTATGACATTTATTGTACACACTCTCTCTGCCTGTTAGGCTGATCCACAGGTATTAAAAGAGAGAAGTGAAGCTAAAAATAGTATTTGGTTCACAGACTGTGCAGAAATGCAACTCTGCCCACACCTGCCTGGGAGCTAGCAGTCCTCTCCTGTGGGGCTCAGTGCCTCCCTGGAAGCAGCAGTGCTGCCCATCTGCCCAGCCTGCTCAGTAATCACTGTCCCTCACTGCATTACAGGGAGCCCTTCCACAGTAACGTCCTCCAGAGCAGCCTTGCAGGGGTTCTCGTGTTGCTGCAGCCTATCCCTCATGGTCCTCTCCATGCCCTGCCAGAGACATACAAGTAGACCCCAGCCCATCCTTGCTAGCCCTCCTTTCATCACCTCCTCACTGAGCTTCGCCTGCATGTGCATGCATGCAGCTGTTACTGTCCTCATGGGCTACCGCCACCAGCTTTCCCACCGTCCTTTTAACTTCACCTATTCCAAGGAACAAGGCTTTTCCTTCTAATCCTGCTCTACAAGGCACCATGAGGGATGGTGTTGACTGAGAAAATCTCCAATCTTTTCCTTTTACGATAGTCCTTAGACCTAGGGGAATTTTCCTGTGAATCTCTCCTTCTCTGGAGTAAGCAAACCTGTGAATGTGTAAGTATATACCTGGGGACACACATTGTTTTCCCCCTGCGTTCCTTACAGAGGGTGCTAATTGTAGAGCATGCTGTCTTCTCATAGAAAAATATTTCATATTACAAAATTGTAACTTATTCCATTATTTGTTTTTGTTTGGTGGTTGTTTTTGGTTTTTTGGTTGGTTTGTTTGTTTGTTTGTTTTTTAAATGGAAAGTGCAATTGAATATGCCATGTTGTTTGGAAATATCTTAAGATATTTGTGGAGCACATAAAATCCCTATATGCATCTCGACACCTTGTCTTTATTCTATCCCTACTCAGGGAATGGTGGAAAAGGTGTTCTCTTTTGTGTGAGCATCTGGTCCGGGGCCCTGGCAGTGGAAGAAGCAAAGAGTGAGCTGGTTGCTCAGGAGTGGAGGAAGGGCTGCCAGTGTCTGTAGTGGTCTTAGGTCAGAAGTTTCCCTTCTCATTGCAGAAAGCCAGCCTGACCTTCCAGGGTCCAGAAGGATTTTTCCTTATTGGTCTTTCTGGACCAGTGTCTGGCGTTGTCACCCAGCCATGCAGGTTCCTCAGGCATCACCATCATCAGGCACCTCACCATCCCCCTGCTTTTCTGACCCTGGCAAGCATGTTCGTCTCCACAAGAGCTTGCCCAGTGGGGCTGGCAGTCTGCAGTGAGCTGCTGGTGGGGACAGGGGTGTGCCTCCATACCCAGACAGCCCTGAACCCTGGGGGCTGGTGCTGCACAGACCTCTCAGGCAACTGCCCTTCTCCTCTGCTGGGCACCCAAGAACTGCTGTGTTTTCCCGTCCCCACAGTCAGTGCTGGCTGGCCAAGTGCTACAGGAACAGCAAAAGGACCTTGGCACAAGCTCCTGCCCGTATCGCTGCCTGCTTTCAGGCTGCTCTGCCACATTCACTCTCTCTGACCATCATCTCAAGCTATGAATGGGAATACTTACTATGACTATTGGTAGCACTGACCATGCAGACCGAGGCAGCTGCCTGTATTTTCTTTGTGCCCCCCCAGAGTTTTTTGCAGATTGAATTGACTTGTAAGATGAGAAGGGATGACTGAGGTAGGCGACAGGTGTGATGGCTGTAAGGAGTCCTGGGGGCTGAGATCCAAGCATGCGGGCTTGGACAGAGGGGATGCAGCTAAGCTACTGCTAACAGCATCAGGTGAGCCTGAGGGTGGCGATACACAGTGGGACGCTGAGCGTGGGGGGACAGAGGTGACACCTACACCTTCCCAACCAACCTTCCCACTTCCCAGTAAGTCCTCACCTGTCTTCTCGCAGGCATCCCGCATCCCACAGCAGCAGGTACCCGAAAGGGAAGAGCCACGTGGTGTGGCAGAGACATGTCTACCCAGAGCGGCAAGCTGATGTTTCCAACAAAGCTGCCTTGTCGGATGTGGCGGTCTCCGAGGGGGGGGAGAGGAGATTAACCGTGAATAGCAGCGCTGTGTGCTCCTGGGGCAATTCTTCCAGGTCATTTAATGTAAATAAACAAAACCCACAGCAAAGTTAAAGGCAACCCTGTAGTCTGGCCACAGCTATGAAGGCAGTAGTTTTACGAATTTGTTTGCTTCCAGAGTTGCTAAAGGTTTGGAGAAATTAGCTATAGTGTGTTGATGTGAAGATTTATGAGAGGATCAAGCAGATATGAAAATGAAAGAGTCAACAATACCAGAGCAAGACATGAGATAGTGAAGTATTTTATTTCCATTGCTTTCAATATTATCTCTTGGTTGGCAGGAAATAATCTGAACGGGGAGACTGCGTAGCAGAGGTACGGAAAATAGATGTGATCATTTTCCACAGACGCAATGAGCACCACTCTAGATATTTTATAACTTGCTAGTGTTTTATGTCATTTCTTCAGACATCTGTGCATTAGAGTGACTGAGAACTGCAAATGATGTATAGTTAAGATATCCCCCTATAATTAAGCTGAAATAATGCTGGATTATTCTAGCGTAATTATAGGAGGCTATTTTAACTATTAGCTCATTAAAAAGCTATGATGCAAATCTCGTTCTGAAAGAGACGAAAAAATGAGGGTATATGAACAAAATGTCAGTGGTCCTCTGCTGAGACCAGATGGAGAGGTATAACTATACTCAATTTATCAGTCAATATATTTAATTATAGCCAGGCTTGGATGGAGCCTGCAATGGCCTTTTGTTATGTTTAGTGTTTGCAGACAGATGTGGTGATTCAGAAACAGTTGGGAAGGGAATGCGATACCTATGCAAAAGGGTGGATTTTCACTGCAGTTGGTCTGGGTTTCACTTGAAGCCCTGCCATGTGCTCCTTTCTGGATGGGAACCATCCTTTTGCCCACCTTACACTTCAGGTGTGGTGCACAGGGTTACAGAAGCTGGCGCTGCAAGGCTAAAACCTGTGAGCCAGTATTTTGGTCCCACAATGAGCCTGGCCCCAGGAAGCATGAAGCGGTCACAGCTGGCACAAGCCCCGCTGGAGCACGATGCGCTCATCTGTGCCTAATCTGCTTGGGGTCAACGTTGGTCAAGTGTTATGGAGCAATGACATTGCCCGGTTTGGGATAATAAAAGCAAAGTGTATGCTTGGCTAGTCCGGTCTCTGACAAAGGGCATCCTGGAAGAGAGCTGCCTGCCCTTGTGTGCTTTCTTCCAGCAGCCAGAAAGTTCTTCTCCATCTCATTATCTCCCTCTCTCCCCTGAAGGACCCCACTGGAGACAAGGCACCCAACGGCTGGAGGGAGGAGCTGCTGCCCAGCTCCCAGCACTTGCTCAAGCTCCGCCTCGGCTATGCTAACCAGCAAAAAGCCATCCTGGGACAAAACTCTGATCCTGTTGCACTGGTAAAGATAAGGGTCTCTCTTGCCTGGTCCTGCATGTAGGGTGGTGTACAGCTGGTGCACAGTTTAAGCAACCAACTCCATTGAAACTCCATTTTTGGGCTTTCTGAGACCTCCAGCATCCTTCCCTCAAGAGAAGGGGACCTATGCATGTAGTGATCAATCTCTGGCCTATCGTTAGGGCATCACTTTACAAGGGCCAGGATTTCCCTCCCAATTCAGCCACTGCTGCTGCCTTGCTCAGGGTGATTTGCGTAGCAAATACGGTTGATTGTGCCTGCTCTGCCCAAAGGGGCATCTCATCTCTGGCATCTGACAGCAAACGACAGGGCAAAATAATAAAGCAGAGGCTAAATAAGAAAAATTACTTGCCCTCAAGCATTATGGCAACAAACGGTGAAGAACATGCCCTTGGGGAACAGTGAAATGAATGAGATGAATGTGTAATGTCCAATAACTACATGTCGAATCAAAGAGCATACTCCTAAAGTGTGAAGTTAGCAGGGGCTGGTAAATGCAAGAAGCAGAGAGTCAGCCAGAAAATTTATTGCTGCGTAGGATGTCACGGTATGTAAATCTTGCTGGAACGCTCTTTGCGGTTGCTATTGGCTTTTGATGGGGTAGGTAATGAGTGTAAGACTTTGTTTTACAGGAAAATAATGAAGAGGGAAAACCAACAGAAAGGCAGGGATGGCAGCTCAGGTGAAACTGAAGTCCCACCCAAATCTCTTTGTGGCCTAGGCTTCAGCTCCAAGGGCTGGAGACAAGGAAAGTGGGGGTTTCTGATGGAGAAGGAGGGGGAGGTGGACTGGAAGAGCGGATGGAGCTAGCTACAGTTGTACACTGGCATTTCTTTTTTTTTCCCCTCGGCTTTCCTCCATAGCTGCCTGCTCAGCCCAAGAGCAGCAGTGTGAGGCAGTGTGGGCAGGGAGACCCAGCAAGGGGCCAGGGGCCATGGTGCAGAATATTGTTATGCTTGACCGAAGGACTCATGGGTAGACATGATTGGAAAAAGGTGCTCCTGAGTTTGGCCCAAGGGGATTTCTTTCTTTATTTTAATTAAAGGCTGGCTGAAAATTAAGAAAGTGGCCAGGTGCCCAGGTGAG
Organism: Falco biarmicus; assembly: GCF_023638135.1. Classification (NCBI taxonomy): domain Eukaryota; kingdom Metazoa; phylum Chordata; class Aves; order Falconiformes; family Falconidae; genus Falco; species Falco biarmicus. The sequence continues at coordinate 5,494,162 of NC_079293.1, read as the reverse complement.
CTGGCAGAAAGCATCTGTGTGTGCATGATGGACCTGAGCGACCGGAAACTGGGTACACGTAGTGCCCTGTTGGCTTATGCTAGCTTGACAGCGCAGCGCTGCACCCCGAGACGGCAGAACGTGGTGGGTGAGCAATGTGGTTCCGTGCACCAAGGACTGGGCAGAGCTGCAAAGGACGCTGCTGCCTGTGACCCCTGGGGAGCACAGCTTTGCGCTGCTGTGTCCTTGCTGCTGAGGAGATGCTCCACGAGAAAGTGGGTTTGGGCACCTGGAGGGACTGTCACTGGTGAGACCAGTACCCAGTGCCGCGGGAGCCACTGGGTGGCGTATGAACACTGACGTACATGAATGAACCGGGTCCGTGGAAAAAAAACAAGGCAAAACTGTACGTAGATAATTAGGTGGGTTCTCCTTGAACTGGGGCAAAAGCAGGTGAAACCAACACAGTGTACATTAGAAAAGTGGTTATATGTCGTGCCACCTTTAACAGATATAAGTCCAGATGACCAAGGGTCAAGGAGTAAAGTTCAGAGGCTGTAAAAGCAATCAGCTAATGAAAAACCACAGCGCAGCCTCGCCTTTGCCGTGCAGGGCATGAACAGGGGACTGCAGGGGTGATGGCAGCTGCAAAGCCTCTCGGCAGACAGCTGCCCAAAATCATTCCTTGTGCATAAATACTGTGCCGGCAACAGTTAGGAGTTTCTCCTGGCTGTGCCTCGCTCAGCTGGGCACTGGTTGTGCCGCAGTTACTCAGTTGCGCAGTCCCCCCAGGTGCTGATGTGGCAGGAGGGCTGCAGGTCCCCAGGCACAGCCCTGCTCAGCTCCACTGCTCAACGCTTTCCTTTCCTGTAGGAAAGGCTGTTGCCTTTGCCCAGGGGGGGCTGAGGACAGCTGGCTCGCCAGCAGTTGGCCCCACAAGCTGGCTAAAGCCAGGAGGGGGATTTCAGGAGTCAGAAACACTTTATCTCAGCACCTTCCAGACTCCTCACATTTTCCTCCCCCATCTGGTTTGTCCCTGCCTGATCTATAGCCCTTGCTGCATTTCATGGGCTCCCTTCCCTCTGTTTAATGTGATTAAGAAAATATTTGTAATGTTTCTATCTCAGTTTTGCTCACTGCCCGCAATTCCCCCTGCAGGAAAGCAAGCTCTCACCACCTCGTGCAGCTGGGCCTGTGAATATTGCAACAGAGAGCTGCTCCGAGGAGTTACTCATTCCCGGCAGGGTAAGGCACCAGAGAACAGCAGAGACTACCTAGCTGTGACGAGCACCTGGAGACGCATTTTATCTCCTCTTAACGAATGTCAATACAAATTAACAAGAAGCTTATTTTGAGGATGTTTCATTTATACAATGCAGGGGTTGGGACAGGAAAGGTGGGAACAGTGCTAAGATAAATGATACTATTCTCAACTAATTCAGAAAAGCATTTGTTCTGAACGCAGCAGCATTGCTATGAATGCTCTTTAGCATCTCTGAGAGCCCCCGTATTTATAATATGGGAGGCACTGACAAGCTTTCATGTTGCTCAGGCATCGGCACAAGCATTTCACAAGTGGCAAAAGGCAGGGAAATGGAGCTGGCAGCCAGGCTGGGGCTGTGTTTGCTTGTCCATTAGCCATGCTCAGTTGCCCACCTTCCCTCCTTTGTGTGAGGTGTGATCATTAGGTATATCCGCTTTCAGCTACCTGTCATTCATCACTCACCACACACCACCAAGTCATCGGCAGGTGGTGGCTGTCTCCTGCCCGCAGCTGTTGCAGGGACAAGAAGGGCAGGCACGTGGGTGGGCAGGGAAAAAGAAAATTGGGTAAGCAGAGCAGAGAGATGATAGCCTGGAAGCATACTGGCTCTCCTTTACCAGCTAAAGTAATTGGTTTTCATCCAGCCTGGAGGAAAGAAGGAAAGTGGAAGTGAACAGTCCTCTTGCTGCTTGTCCATCCCCCAGCAAACCATGGCTAGGGTGTCCTGCCCAGCTGTGAGAGGTTCTCCTCCTGCCTCCGTGACTCAGCGTCCTTCTGTAAGAAGATCATTCCTCTATGGAACTGAAGTCCTCGCTGCCTGTGACCAGTTTAAGCTCTATGAAGAGATGCTCTGTGACTTTTGGGAGTCTCAGTGGAGCAATAGGTTGATGCTGTGGCTGCTTTTCAAAATGATGCCTGGGAAGGGGCCAGATTACTGGAGGATGGCTGCCTTTCCAGAGCAATGGCCTCATGTGAGAGCCCTGATGGAAGAACAATGCTCCCGCTGTGAGGGGGAGATCTCTCATCCCTGGGAAAAGGGCTAGGAGGGCATCTGCACTGTAGTTGTCTTCTTTCAGATGCACAAAGGTGATGTCTTTCCCATCCTCCAGATGGGAAGCTGAGGCAAAGAACAAAACAGAATGGATTTACATCTATTGCAGAGGAAGTCCTTGGTGGAAAGGAGACCAGAGCCCACATCTCAAATTAATGCCCTTAGTATCTCCTCTTTGTTGCAGGCTCTCATGAAGACCCCTGTAATTTTGGAGAAAGTCACTTAATCTGGGTCGAGATCAGGAAGCATCACAATAGATTTTGACTCTCAAATGGCAGCAAAAGGAGAAAGGGAGGCTTGGCCACTGAGCAGACAGACATTTATGCGTGTCCTTATCTGTAAAGGTTTCCTCAGCATTTAGCATGGATTTAAACTCTCTTTCCTCTGAGTGGCACCCAAAATGCCAGCTGGCTCCAGCAGACTGCAGGAGGCACACAAATGAAATCTAATGAAAGCACAGCATCGCTCCAGTCTCAAGTAGGATTGTGAGCTGCTGATTCCTCCTAGGCTAGGAGAGAGCAGCGTGATTTCGGATGGTTGCTCCAGCATTGGGGTGTCACTGTTCAGCTGAGCATCCCCTCCAATTGACTCCTTCCCCACAGCCCACCTGTGGCTGCAGGGTTGATAACACTGTATGATCTTGAGTCAGCAGGAGAAGAAATGATCGTTACTTCTTACTGTTTTTTTTCTGTCTTTATTCCTTCCAGAATAATAGAGTCCTCCCCTCCCCAATTTTGTTATTCACAGGAGATCATGCAGCCCAAGACACTTTGTCCTTAAAGGCAAAATGAAAAAAATAAACAGAAATAATGATAAAAGTCAGAGAATATTATAGTTAGTGAGCAGGACTGCCTGCTTTGCCTCCCTCTGCACTGCCCCAAAAATTGCCGATAAAACTAGATAGATATGTGACTTGATGCTTGTGCCTGAATGCATTAGTCAATTTTAATCTTTTTATTTCGCAATAATTATGGCATCGACTATGCCCTTTCAGTCTGAGGGAAAGTTTATAATGCTTGGAAGCACCTGGGTAAGGAAAATGGGTTTTATTGATGTCTTTTCAGGCGACGCTTTGGCACAATGCTGGTTAGGGCCCCAGTGCCCCCAGGGGATGCATTCCCACCCAGTGCCAGCCCTGGGCTCCTGGCACCTTGTGGCTGGGTTGGTGGGAGGGCAGGGCTGGCCTGGCTGTGGTGCTCACATAAAACATGGTCCTCTCATCACTTGCACCACGAGCACATGGCCTCTCTTCTCCCACGCGTTTGAACATCTCCCCGCTCCTTTTTTAGGGGGAATGCAGGGATGCTGAATGTGGCCTCAGGAAAAGTTGCTCTCCAAAGGTTCTGGGGCCTAGGAAAGGGCATAATTTTAGGTGAACTGGTGGGAAATCTGAGGGGCTTCGTGTGCACCCTAAATGGCTCATCTGAGCTGGGCAGCGTCCCCATTTACCTATATTTCTACACTACGACACAGCACTAGCCCTCCACCTTTGAGGAGTGAGATCTACAGCTCTTGGACTGTAGAAGGAGATGACGGTGACACCGGAGTTTCTATTTGCATGTATCACGAAACATGCAGCACAGCTTCCTATTTAAATAGCAAATTTTTGCCAAAGCACGAATGCCTCCTACGAGGTTCGGGGTGCCCTCCGCTTGCACTGAAGTGACTCGCAGCCGAGGGCACTTGCCACCTTCTGGGAGGTGCTGGGTGGTGAGTAGCACAGCATCGGGAAAACCAGGCTGAGGCAGCAGAGGCGGAGCTGGTCCATGCTGGAGGGCATTGTAAGTGCTGGATGATGGAAGTGTGGTATAGCACCTGTTTCACAAGGTCTGGCTGAAATCAGTGTTATTAGCCCCCTGCTTTCATGAGTACTAAATACACCCACACAATGTAAAAGTAGCATCCCACCAATCAAAGTCGGCTCTGTGTCTTTTGTATCCACTTCGCTATTATTCATGCCTCACAGCTGGATCAACCTGTGACATGTTGCAGTCCTTCATTTTTCTTGCTTTGGATTACAAGTACTTTTAATGTTTACCTGCTTGGAGAAATAACAGATTTTACCTACTAATAAATGTACTATATATTTATTCAGAAGGCCAGCTTAGATTATTAATCCAAACCCGATGAATTAATTAACTACCTGATGAATCAAAGTAAAGCAATATACTTTGGGTGTTGGTTACATCAGGGAGGGTGCCCAGCAAGTGAGTTCATTGAAGATGTTGTATTTATTTTAGCATTCTTGATTTCCAAACAATAAAATGCTGCTCATGGGTAAACTTACTAAACAAAGGAGACTGCCAATGGGCCTGACAACGTTTCCTTGGTAACATTTCTTAGCTTTTACCCCAGTGATTGATATCCAAGGATAGCCATTTGCTTTCCGCAGAGGAGCAGGAGAATATGGCTCAATGATTCTCTTCCTGGCTCCTGAAAGCAGAGAGAAGCAATCCATTACAGCTGATGTGGCTTTACTCATTATTTGGAAAAAAAAAACCAACCGAAAACAGATAAAAGCCCAACAGCCAAGAAAAAAAAAAGGAGACAAATTGCACTTGGAGCCTGATCCAAAAAAAGCCCACTGTACCTGATAGAAAAACTGACTTCATAGAGCTTCAGACCAGACTCCTGATGTGTGTTTAAGACTGACCATAATCTGAACACATTTATCTGCTGTGCTCTTTGCTTTCCTGGATTAAAAATCTTTTGTGCAAGTAGTGTTTCTTTTTGTTTGTGCTACCCAGCCCCACTGTTCATGAGGAGCCCTCAAAACTACCTGCCTTGGGAAATAAGTAGCTATGGGGGGTTGGATCCAGCTTTGATGTTGCAGTAGGATATCTCCAAATTTAATACAACCAAGGAAACTACATTTGTAAGTCCAGTCAGAGCGAGTCAAAAAGTGGTTTTAGGTGTGTAAGGGAGACAGGCTGGACAAGTCACCCTTCACAGATAAAAACTTTTGCTTTTCTTTCACCCCGCATTGCCTTCCCATCCCTCTGCAGCAGCTTTGCAAGTGTCCTCACTGTTTATTTGCAGAAATACACAAAAGGTGCCACTTGTGCCAAAGCCCTTTGCAGTCACCCAGATGACAACACTCGTGCGGTGATTGCAGCTGCTAACAAAGGTGCCTAGCTGCCAGTGCTGCAGCAGTACTGCCACTTTCAGTCAATGATGGCTTCACATCAAACACGAAAACACGTATTAAATTAGTCCTGAAAACCCAGGAGGCAGCTTTCCCTCCACTGCAGGTATGCTCCTGGCACTCCACGGTGGCTTTGGCTGAGCGCAGGAAGAAGATGACCTTGGGTGACTTTGCAGCTCCTCATCACTGGGAGGGCAGTGGTGCTCAGGGGCAGTGATGTTTTGGTCACATTTGCTTCTCCTCGGCCATGCCCCCAACACAGTCCCATTTGCAAGGGGCTTGAAGGAAGTTGTCATGCTGGCTCTGTGCTGTTAGTCACGTCCTCCCTGGATTTCTCTTCCTTGCTAAGGATTTTTCCCCATTTTCCCCCATCTTTCCCTTTTTTTTGAGTTTGAAGTGAAGGTAGTTGCAGTTCTGCCTCCGTCCCTCCGTCCCACCCCCCCCACCCCCCACCCCCCCCCCCCCCCCCGCCAAGGATGGGCTGACAGCTTCAGCAGGGCAGCTGCAATGTGCTTCTTCCACTGGGTTATGGGAAGAAATGGGATATGGTTGTCTGAACACCTTGGAAATCATTGCAGCCAAGAAAAAAGAGGCAATTTCATGAAAGAATACATCTGTTTTTTTGGATGGTTGGATACCTGAGAGGTTCACCCTTGCCTCCTTTCTTGCAGTTTTTCCCTTGTGCTTCTATACCTCAATTTTAGCTCCCTGCAAGCCTCCCGTAACTAAATGTCCCTTTCTGCTCATGTCTCTTAAACCTGTCACAGTCCCCATCTTTTCTTTGCCTCTGCCACAGGACCCCTCAGCCCTTGGCAGCCCCCTTGAATGCCACCAGCAGCCCTGAGGTCCTTGGTCACTGGCAGGAGAAAAGCAGAGGCTAGTGTGGCTAGCTAATGGCCTTTCCCCTCAGCCCAAACACCAACTCTCACGGAGGAGGTGGCCCCTGGCAGCTCTTGTGGCTGCTGTGGCCTGAGGTGTGTGTGGCAGCTGGGAGGCTGGGAGAAGGACTGATGGACGGATGAAGGACAAGCAGTGGGATTACAGCATGCCTCACTTCTGTCAGGGAAGGGGCTAAATCAATGAACACACAATAAATCAATGCTGCTGGGGTTTTTTTGGTAATGTGATCTTTTCCATTAGGAAGTTCACCACTGCTCCATTATTAGTTCACATTCAACCGCCAGTGCTGAGTAGTACCCAAGGCCTGAGGAAATGCAAAATTAAAAAATTATGGACTATAATTGATCTAGCAAGTTTTATAATCATACGATACAAGTGGGAGATTTTACTTTTGTAAGCCAAGTACCTTATTTGCTGAAGCCTGAGATACAGTCACACACTACAGAAGCATTATATTGCTTATAAAATGATCTAGTCCTTTTTATAATCCAGCATCAGGACAACTTGTCCCAAATAACTCTTTTTAAGATGCACTCCACAGGCATACTGTGTACATAATTATTTCCCTTTGTTTTTCTCCACTATTTGTTTCACCCAGTGTCTCCCTCTTCCCAGTGATGGATCATCTGTACCTGCAGACATAAATAAAGCCTGCTAGTCCTTTAAGGACACCCTCCACGTCCCAGCTTCAGTACTACTGTTGCTTTTTCTCTTTCCTAAACAGAAACATTTTCGTGGATGGCTTTTGAGGCTTTGGGGTACAAGGCTGTGCCAGTGGAGGAAGGGAGGGAGGGTCTGTGGACCCCCTTCCTCCCCTGTGCAGGAGGAGAGAGGTTGCTGGGGGGCTGCACCCTGTGGAGGCAAGGAAGGGCCAGGATGCCTTTGCAAGCAGGGATCTGTGCAGGGATTCCCTCTCCAGGGAAAGGGGCTGCTTTCTGTTCCGAGAGAGGATATCTTTTTCCCAGGACCCAGGGAAAGGGTGGCTTGGTGGGCTGAACGCTGGGACGTGCTGCTGGGCTGCCAGCCTGGTCCTGCCCACTGACACCTGGCATCCCGCCTGGCACCAGGGAGAAATATCTCACTGGGGTGACAGGCATGTGAGTTTTGGGGTCATCTCCTTCCCCCTTGCCTGAAGCGAACACCAAGCACGCCAGCAGTGGGGGATGGATCTCCAAAGTGGGGTCTTGTGGGAATCTAAGCAAGAATATGGCAACTCCCAAACTAGGGAAGCTCAGAGTCAGTGACTTTCAGGAGCCTCTGCATCTGTCACCTACAGACGAAGTCTTTGCCTACCTACCTCCATCCGCACTGGAGCCTACCCGTGCTCTCCACCCTCCACAGGACTTGGTCCCTGGTGTCACTGACAGCCCCTACTGCCAGCTTTCTGCCGTATGCCTTGCCTCACCTTTCACTCCCGGTGTTTCCCCAGCTGAGCCAGTCTCAGAAAAGCCCATTTTTTCCCCTACCGACCTCAACCACAACCACCAGAAGAACAAAACAAGCAGCCTTCTGCTCTGCCACCCAGCTGCTCCTTTCAGCACAGAGTATAACATGCACAGCAAAATGTGGACAAATGCATTGCAAAAGCTACGTCACCAGCTGCAGGCAGTGTCTATCTGCTTACAGCACCAAAACGAAACTTTGCCCATGTGCTACAGAAAAAGGAGATTGCTGAAAACCTTCAGACTCTGCAGATCCAGGCAAACATCATTGTATCATTAGTTCCACGCTTCATGGCTTTACCCACTCTCATATATGTGGCAGGCGTCTAGAAAAATTAGCCTCTAGGAGCAGAAAAGCATCTTTGGAGAAGATGTTGGGATCACTGGCTTGCTCCAAGCCCAGCTAGAACTGATACGGTGCTGTCCTATGGGTTTATGAATTACTGATACCACTAGTTTTGAGGGGAACGTGCAGCCACTCTCCAGAGAAGGCAACTCAGTCCTCAGTGACCTAGTCCTAGACGTCGCAAGGCAGAGAAGAACCAACTTAAGAAAAGGCAATATCCTAGGAAGAAGGGTCCTCATTGCATTTGGACTATTGTCCAGAGCTTTGCTGACCTGAAAGATGGAGGGGGGAGAACTTTCTAGCTTAAGCAGAAGGTTAGACTGACCAGAGTGAGGAAACCGAACTCAGGTAGCCCCTATCTGTATCTGGGAAAAAGGATATATGCTTTTAGCCTTGTGTGTACAGCCTGAATTAGTGAACTAAGTACACCGTAAATCATCCCCTTTCTTGAAGCACCGTTTTTCTCCAAACAATGGAAAGCAGAAACTGGAAACGTGCTGATATGATAAGGGGAGTGGAAGCGAGGCAAGGTCAGACATACTCTTGTTGCTGTCTTCCTGGCTGTAGACATACACTCCTCACTTCTCTAAAAGCCAAGGAAGGGCTCAGATACTTTGAAAAAGCTGTAGTAGCTGTGTCAGACCCTTGCCCTTTCTACCTGGATGCATATGGCACGTAACTAAGGAAACTAAATGCTGCAGATGCCCTGGTTTGAAATATCTCTGCTGAGAGCTGGTTGAAATGCAGGACTTCTATTCCGCAAGAAATCCTGGCATTTGCAAAAGTTTGGTTTGGCAGAAAAATGAGTCATTTTCCCCCCGAAAAGGAAATTCTGTGGGGAGAGAAGAAAAGAAAAAAAGAACTGCTTTGGAAAATCAAACCATTCCTAGTCTACCTACCTTCCCCTTCCCCTCCCCCCCCCCCACCCCCCCCACCCCCCCTGCAATGCAGAACAGAGGAACAGCTGCCTCTGTCTCCTGAGGTTCCCCTCATCCACGAGTCGAGCAGCCTCAAATCCCAGCGAGCCGCTGCCTGCGCTAGAGCTCCTGTGGCTTTGGGCTTCCCGCAGCAGAGCTGAGCCCAGCTGGGGCCGGGAGAAAGACTGTCCTCTCAGCAGCATCACCTCGGGCTGGCGGGGAACCCACCCTGCCTCAACTGACCTGCCTCCGCAGCCCGGTGTCGGTTTTATATCCCTCCTGGTTTTGGGGCGAAAGTTTGTTTTGCTGGAGAATTCGTCACTAGCCTTTCTTGATAGGTTTGCATGTTACACAGTCACTCCCATGGCTGCTACTTTAAAAAAAATCGTATTATTTATCCAAAGGGAGGAAAAAAACCCCATCAACGCAAACTGTCACATGGTTGTGTTGGAGCCATACGTCTCGCTCCTCGTCTGTCGAAATGGGCCAAGTGACGGCACTTGTGTATGCTGAAAGGGGTTGTACTGAGATGCTGGAAAAAACAACCTGTTAAGATGACTGGCTCACTGCTCAACAAATGGCAACGTTTGAACACACGATACGCTTGAAGATGATTAAGCTGGGAAAGTGTAATGATAGGTGAAACCAATTTTTATTAATACCAGACTGAAACGCAGAGTCTTGTACAAGGCAGTGAAATGTCCGTGCTCCTAGTAATGGGGATCAGAGCCTTAATGATCATTACACTACTAAAACTGTACACTAATACCACAGCAGGTCATGGGGGTCAGAGCAAATGCTTCTTTCTTTGTATTACATGCTTTTATGTCTTCATTTACTCCACCAATTCTCTCATTATTTCCTCCTCATCTGCTATTCACAGGCGTAATTTCTTTGGCTGACGTTCCCCTCCTCTCTCACTAAGAAACAATCGATATTACATCATCTGCCTCGCCGCAATGCCTCATACGCCACGAGATACATTGGAGCGAGTTCCTCTGGGACTTGTTTTCCAGCCCAGCTCCATCTGAGTCAGTAAGGAAAGGAGGACGCTGTGCAAAGCCCCTAGGTGTGCTGGAGTGCAGCCCGGGCAGCGCAGTGGCCGCTGCTTCAACCTCACTGTCTGGGAGGGGATGCCCGCCCACGAGAAATCCATATGCCACCATTTGTTCTTGCAGCCTGCCTTAATAAGCCGTTAATGAGGAAAATAATGTAACAAATTAAGTGAGCCGACCCATGAATTAAAAAGATCGATGGAGTTACGGGGGATTCACCCCAATATAACAAAGCAGAATCTTTATTTGTCCCGAGAAAAAACCAAATAAAAATCTGATGATCATGTATCAGTCCTTATAGCCTCCGTATAAGAGCAGCAAAACCTGCCCACCTCTGCTGGGTGAATACGTATCATCGGAGCGGCACGACCATTCTCATGGCTCGGTCCTCTTGGCTGTGTCACCATAAATCGCTGGGTGATTAGAGCCAGCTAATTTCCTACAGTGCTGCTTGCTTCGGTGGTGTTGTCTTCTGGTCTTTCACACGCTGCTGTCTCGTAACAGGGTTGTATGAAAGAGGGACCTTGTATCATTTTGAATCATATTGTCAGCTGATTCAGGAGGGAGAACTCTACCATGTTTTTCTTATGTTCTTTTACTTTTCTTTTGATTTCCTGATTCAATACTGCCTGCCTTCCCTTGCTCTTAACTAGCCAGCATTTCCTATTACTGGGCTGTCTGCAAAGGAAAGCTATCTAACTTTGAAATTTAATAAAAGCCTCTTAAGTGATTTGGGAGTGCGTAGGAGAGAGAGATATCTTTAAAAGCAAACATTACTGCTAGGGGTACATGTAGCTTAATAGGATTTTCTTCTTTGTGAATCTGAGCTCTTAATAAGACAATTTGAGATTAAGGAGGAATGGGAAGATTTTATTTATTTAGGTATCCATCTAAACATGTTTTGGCTGTTTACAGTGAAAAGTGTGTAAAAAGATATCCCACATCCTAATAACATTAAGTTGGCATTGTAATTTTTTCAGCAATTTATTGCAGAACACCGTTTCCCCATACTCTCTGCCATTTTGCCTGTAGTTTTGCTTTTTCCTGTACCCAGTCTCTCCTCCAAATTTCTTTCATTCCTCTCCCATATTTTTTTAATCCTCTAAGACCATGCTGCTTCCTTCTAGGGGACGACTGAGAGGAGTGTGAAAATGAGTCGCGTAAGTCTTACTCACAGTTTCCTCTGTATTTGCCCTGCATTACTGGGACAGACCAAAGCTGTACAGATTAAAAGATGCCCACAAGCTACTCTGAGTAAGCTCCTGTTTAGGATCCTTTAGTGTGGTATATTTTTTTTCCCTAAAACAGAATGCTCTAAACCAGCAACCCCTGTAAAAGATAAGCAATTTAATTATAGCAGCAAGATAAAAGCCGAAATGGCTCTCAGACAGAACCTCTGATGATTAGATCAGAAGTGATGTGAAAGGACACCCACCGAGGAAGAAGGAACTCAACACTGATAACGTAAGGCACTACCGCACAGACCTCGCAATATTATTTCCTAGATTTTTCCAAAAATAAAAAGCCCGAGAGCTCACATCAAAGGGGCTTACAGCTCTGTGTGGCAGGTGTTTCTTCCCCTTTTTTGGTCCTCCTTGCATCTAGGCCTGATCATGTTCTGATATCGTGTAGATGAAGTAAGTGTAACAGAATAGTGGAAAATGCCATATTTTAATGTACAATTACCACAGCATGTCAAAACTAGAGAGAATTGCAAGGAACGTCAGAAGAGCCTTGACACAGCAAGATAACCAGGCAACATTATGGCACACGAAATGGAGTGTAAAAACTCCAGGAGGCAATGCAGAATAGAAGAAATAATTGACTGTAGTCACTCAGAGGAAAGAATGTATCAGTATCACCGAGGGAAGCAAAACGAAAGCGGCTGGACAGTCGTAGTCCAAAAGGTAGCTGGAGAGATGCTAAACTGTGGGTGGAAAGTGTTATTGGGTAATGCTGATATGATGATATAAATACGTGCTACGATCAGCCTTTAGATGCTGTCTATGTGTGTGGTCATCGTACTTGGGATATAATGTAGTAGCAAACAGAAGAGAGTTCAAGAAGGCTGATGGAAAGGAAGGGGCATGGGCAGATTTCTAAAGAGACTGAAAACATCAAAAGTACTTGGCGCAGCAGGGAGATAATGACAAGAGAAAAGAAGAGAGAGGAGACACAGGAGAGTTCTTATTTAGCTGTCCTCAAGCCTAAATACAGGAAGAGGGAGCACTCAAAGAAGTTAAAGCCAAGCTGAAAAACACAGCTCACCTTGGGAATTCAGTGGCCAGCGCCTTCTTGCTAGGGGGACCATGTGGCCCACTTGCTGAGCTTAGCGAGGAAGCCTCTTGTGCAGGGGTTCTGAGTTGCCATCTCACCTATGCGACGACATCCACCCCAGTCCTGCATCACTTCAGCCCAGGGTGCAGCATTTGTCCTGCTGCAGCCCGGGGTGCAGCACTGGACCTTTCCTGGAGGAGCCATACCCAGGGCAGCCTTTGCTGCAAGAGCTCAGCCCCACTGCAGGTTTGAACCCAGATGGGCAAGCGCACCGTAGCACTAACCCTTTGGGTGAGGCACTGCAAAGCTTTTAGAGCCTGAAGGGAAGACAGGCTATGAGCGCTTTAAGTTCTCTTTCAATGGGGATATTTTGGGAAACAGCCCCCTGATCTGGGACCTGGCTCTCTCAACACCTCTGAGGTGGCTCATCTGTAGGTGACACTGCTGATGTTGCATTGTGTGGCAGCCAGCAAATCTTCTTGCTGAATGAATGCTGCAAGCTGATTACCTCTCCAGCCACTGCCAGCATTATCACAGGGACAGTAAATTTTGTAGCTCATTTTTTGATGAACTACATAAGTCCACAGCATGATCTGCCAGCAGGGACAAGCCAGGTTGTGACCTCCTGAGTTTAGAGTGGTTGCAGGAGTGCAATAAGGTGGAAACACCCAGTTCTCTGGTGTTTGGTAAAGCGCCAAGTCTGGGTGTTTCTTCCTAGCACCTAAACAAATTTGGTGCCTCTTTTCCTCAGCCTGTATTTCAAGTTGTGCACCCAGATTAGCAAAGGGATTTTTGCTTCTTAAAAAGTAAAAAAAAAAAAAAAAAAAAAAAAAAAGTCTGTGTCCTGGACCCCATTGTATAACAAAGGAATGGAGTGAGGGGATGCTCCAGTATCAGCACAGGGCTTAGGAGAAGGAGGTTGTGTTCCCTGCTCTGTTATAAACTTCCAGCAATCTCTAAGAAACATTCCAGTTCCTGCTGGGATTTGCTTGTAGACCACAAACTGCATTTTAAGGTGTGATCCTGAGTCTCATTGGGTATGTCTATGCCACCAGGCTGGGTCTTGTACTTTGCACTGGACCCCTGGTCTCCCAGTCACCACGTCAGTTGGCACAGCATCTTTGCACTGGAGCTGACAAAGCAGTGCCCAATGGGAATGAAAACCCCAGCGAGGAAGACAGGATAATCTGTGTTGGGATCCACTCTCTCCCTGCAAATACAGTAGAAATGGGAGCCACCCTTGTCCCCCAAAGGTGCTGCAGCAGATCTGGAGCATGGTCTGTTCTGCTGCAGTTTGAGAAATGATGCGACAGCTCTTGCAACGTGGCACATGCCTGTGGTTGCATGCTGTATCCTCAAAGCATCCAAGACCCCAACAAAATGACCCAACCAGCATACACCGCACCACTCTGGCTGGGCAACACAGTGCGTACTCTGCCACAGCAGCCACAGGCACTGAGGACACTGTCTCCACTCCTGGGATCCCACCTGCGACATGGAGGTGGTGCCGGAGCTGACAGAGCTGTATCACTGCACAGGGTGCCATGGACAGAAACACAGTGAGAACGTCAGATGCTGAAACAAAGCTCTTGTGTGAGGACCAGGGCCAGAGGGAGGTGCCGTGCTGATGGGCAGCATGCAGAGGCCAGGTGTCACCCCAGACATGTCCCAAAGCATGCACCATACCGGGTCAAGGCCATGCTGTGGGAAGAAGGGAGTGGGCAAAATCTCTGTCACCTGCTTCTTTGCAGATCTGCAACCGTTCAGTTTTCTAACTGCAGTTTTGCTATCTGCCTCTCTGTTGAGGAGCAGATAACTCACCTTCCTGCCCGTGTCCTCCATCACAGATATTTTACTCATTGATGCTACTAATTCGCTAGTCTCCATTTCACAGGCTTCAGAGGCACTTTGAGTAGTTGCCTTAGCTTCAGTGAAACCATTTGCAAAAGTGAGAAGCACTCAAGGGAAGAAGAGTTTACCTATAATTTTCAGCAATTTCTCACATTTTGGCTCTGGACTGTGTAGCTTTTTGAGCCAAAAAGATTTAGATGCTCTACATGCAGGATTGTTGCATTCTCCTAAAGCAATATATGATTGATTCCAGTCGTGACTGAAAAGCTTAGGGCTTGCCTACAGTTGGAAATTTACCAAAATAGTTATTCTGGAAGAAATCTTGGGGTAGCGACTCTTCTTCTGGAATTAAAATGCCCACACAGCATTTGGTAACAACATCATTATTCTGGAAGAGCTGTTCTGCTACATTTGCAAGTGTTGACTTCCTCGTGTCAGAGGCTGCCGAGCGGGTTATCCTTGCTGTGGGATTTAGAACGAGGAGGTAAGAAAGGGTTTGTTTTGGTGTCTGAGCATAATAGTAGATGTGATCTGCAACTGTGTTTTTGAGAGACCCATAAAACTAAATGGGTGGAAACATAGCAGGTTATTAGCACCAATGTCCTCTGCCAAACTGGAGGCGTTAACAGTGCAGTGGAACTTATTTTATGACCTAATTTCTGGTTTAAGTTTTCCATCAGAGATTGCCTGGGACATAAGGACACATTGCTATATTTTAGTAATATTTCTTCCTGGTTTCATGTTACTGTTTCTAGCAGAAAGGTTTGGTTTTGCCCTTGCTACTTCTCAGCACTCTCATTTCACCACATGCCTCCCCAAACTGATGCAGTGTGAGTTAGAATACCATCAGGCAACGTGCTGCTTCTCTGGAACATGAAAACCGGTAAGTCCCTTAGATGCTTTGTTTCCCCAGAGCGTTAGCTGGGGAACTGAGCCCAAACCCAGCACGGCTTCTCCTCCCTGCAGATGTAAGGGCCACTTGTGTTGACATGAACCATCAAGAGGGCTGCTGACCAGTTGCACCCTGTGCTGCGTGGTTCCGATCTTCATAGGCACCAGGTTTCTCATGCTGGTACTCCCTTCAGGCTAGGTGAGGACACACACAAGAAATGTTGCTCCAAAAAAAAATCTGTAACCTCCTCATACCTGAGGGTATTGCCTCCTCCAGCCCCCCGCCTCCCAGCCATGTGGAGACCTGCAAGGCTCATGGTGTTACACATGCCAAAACACGAGGCATTAAATTCAGCAGGAAGTAATTTTGACCAAATTCTTCAGGTCTGAGGCGTGTGTGTGTTTAAGAGTACTTTTTGCGTTTGTTAATGCTGGAAGATGCAGCTGCTAGGCAGTCTCTGCTGTTCAAGGGCTCTTGCCCCTGGTACGGCTCTTGCCCGGTGGAAGAAAAGCCTCCAGCACAACAAACGAGGTGAGGCTCAGCCCTCCTTATATTCCTCCATTAAAAATGAACAGCACCTAATAAAGCAAAATAAATATTTTAGGTCCTCGGGACACGTTAAAAAAGTGCCAGAAGGCACAATTCCTGCCTTTCGCAGCCCCTTCCAGTTAGCTCTAACAGACAGCTGCTAGCAGTGCCATGGCCGGAGCCAGTCTCCAAGTGCCTTCCCCTTCCATTTGGTGGACGCATCAGAGCAAACACTGGCTAGGGAGGGAATGAGAAAGAAATAAACCACTTTACTACCTGCGCAATAGTCTTTATTGTACGTTTCTTAAAATATCCCCGTGGCCTAATATATGCCGTAAACGCAGTTTAGGCGGTTACTGGATAAACAAACATAAACAGCAATGCACAGGCAGGATTTAAGACTATCCACAAACAGTTCATTTTCAGGCATTGTAAACTGGCAGGAGCACATTAAAATCTATGCATATTGCTGGAGAAAGTATAACTGGGAAGGGAGCCTAGAACATCTCACATATTTCTGCCCCAAGACAAATGTATTCTGGGCAAAGATTACCAAAGTAATGACTAAAAATTACATCCAGACTTGGGAGGGCTGTTTTCCATCCTCCAGGGTGGCAGTGGGGACAGGAAATCTCCACGAGCAGAGAAAGAGGTGCTCTGACATTTTGTGCTTCAAAGATACCATGTAGAAGATGTGAGGAGCAGCAAAAGCCTCCAAGCATGGCCAAGCTTGTGGCTCCAGGCTGCATGGGGGGTTTCTGTGGGGCGGAGAGTGGGGCTGGGAGCGGAGCCAGCTCTGTCTTCCTCTGGGCTGCAACAGCAGCAGCAGCAACAGCAATGCTGCATGCAAGGCCTGCACAAAACATGCCATGATATTCACATGCAACAGCACAGGTAAGCTCTGTACCTGCAACCCAGATGCTCAAGTAGAACCAAAAATCCCACATTTCCCAAAGCCTGCTAGCAGCACTGCTTCCCCAGGTGCTGTGCACGGTACATTGCTTCAGAGCGGCTCAAAGTAGCCCCGATGCTCGACAGCCTTTCCTGCAAAGTGTAATTACTTTCCGTCTCCTCTGTCTCGTGAGGGCTGGCAGCACGGCTGTAGCGTTTAAAATGCAAAGCTGTGCCTGGCCTGCAAACAGAGGGCCAAATGCTGTTCTGGAGTACTCAGGGAAAACGGCATTAATTTTAGTGAAACGCCACAGTTAGATTCAGTTGTGGGACTCTTCAACAGCCAGACTACAGAGAGCACTTTTGCTCTTGCTCTGTTGTAGGGTCTCAGGAGTCACTACTGCACGTCATGAGGAAAATACGCCTTCCTCAGCAGATGAAGGCTAGGAGGGTCTCATTTTCCAGATATATTTCAGCTGATTGGATTTATCTGTAAGACAGATATGAGCATGATGACAGAAAATTCAAAAGAGAAAATAAGATGCATTTCTCCAGTAGATTGTAAAAATGGAGATGTAACTTTTTATGCATGTGTTCATTCCAGGAGCCTGAATTATTGGAGCTAGTATTTTCCTAATCACCACTATTCTCTGTGTACCCTCCTTCAGAGCGCTGCATTCCCTGGAAAACCAATGCTGGCTTGTGAATAGGCAATTATTTGTTTCCTTTTTCCCGCCTGGAGGAGGGAGAGGAGGAAGGTGCCCCAAGGATGCCTTTCCACTTCTGGAAAATGGTAGCTTGCAAATGCAAATGATGCTTTTTTTTTGTTTGTTTTTGTCTTTCAGGAGACTCTCAGTAGAAAAGACTTTAAGAAACAACCTAGTACAGGCTTGCCTGCAGAGGCTAGGAGTGAGATGTGCACAGGCTGATGCAAGGGTTTTTAGCAGCAGTCAGGGATTCTTCAGGTCTCAGGAGAAGACCATCTAACCTGAAGGATGTCCCTGGCAGTACATTCAGAGAAACCAACCCATGGCTTATTTGAAGAGTCGGATGGAGGATTAAAAGGTGATGAGGATGCTCTGAAGGGCTGGAAGATACAAATAGATTTCTCACTGCTTAATAACCTGAGTAAAGCTCCCAGATCCTGCCTGAGGAAGACTGTGGGAGACGGTGTGGTGTAGCAGTGGCTGAAGAGGGGTTTAAAACCAGTCATGCAAGGAAGAATTTATTGACGTGGCAAAAAAGAAGCCTGCAGGCCCCTGAGCTGAGCTAGCAGTTAGCAGGATAGCCCATGACATCGGCATCAAAAGAAAAGGCTGGTTGGTAGGCACAGTGAGAGGGCACAGGGTAAGTGTTAAGGAGGGGTAATGGCCACATCCTGGGGACTGCATGCGGGCCCCATGCCATGCTTGCTGGCTCACGGCGGCATGGCACCCTGCTTTCAGACAGCAGGTCGAGGAAGAGGAGCATCTCGGCTCCTTGCCAGGAGCAAGGCTGCATGGGGGCTAGCTGTTTGCAACCTGCTGCAAAGCATCTTGCCCTGGGAACTATTATTTCCCACTGATGGGTGCTTTTTTTCACGTTTTCTGTGCAGCCAGCTAGCCAATGTGTGGGAAGACTATTTTCTTTTTATTTGCAGGAGCTGGTATACCTGGAGGTTTGACTCCAACTTGCTTTGGTATTCCAATAACAAGATATTAAAGCTGTTACGTTTTTTATGTTAACAAGCTGTGGTGTTTGTTTTAGTTTAAGGCTTACATTTTCTATAGTACAGCATGAAGCTCACTGTACTTTATGAAAAAATTTTAAAAAGCTGTCAGCTCTCAGTGCTCTGTTTATGTATTTCTCTCTTTCAATCCTTTATTAAAGTGCTATTAAAAATAGGAAGTTACATAAAAGAACCTTTATCTCTCTATTGTAAGTGTGCTGAATGGGATTACCAACTCAATGAACCTTTAAAATACTTTTACTGACCCGTTTACCTTCCTGAAATTCATGTATGCTTCATATGCAAGCTTAATTTGATTTCCATATTAACGCTATTATCTGTAAATACAAAGGGCATGAAGTCTCCCTTTAAGAGAGAAAAATAGATCGAATTGCGTGAAATGGTAGCAGATGTTATTTTTCTCCAAGAAATTCATTTAAATAAATTGCATAAAAACCTGCAGAAAGAATGCAGAACTGAGCCTATGCTTCTAGAAAAATCAGTTTGTGGCAGCTGTGTTCTGGAAACATGGTCTATTATAAAATAATTGAAAATTCCAGTTTCTGTAGTAAAGGCCCCATTTTTAAACACAATTGATTTGCTGGTGAGGTACCCAACAGACTGAGGAACAGTTGAAAGCAAAGTCATTTTCCCGACCTGCAGAGAGTTCTGCCCTGATCTCAGAGGCCATTTGCTGTCATATGACTTTCAAGAATTTCTAAATCTATCCTTGACATTGCAAAAGAAAATATGACTGCCCCAGGCGCTCAGCCATAGCTTTATCAGCAGGCTGAAGACTACATTTCCGTAGCAGAATTTTTCTCCCTAAAAAACTAGTGTATCTTTCGATGCCATCCACACAGATACATGCTGTGGTGGCTTTGCTGAGACGTTACCTCTGCTCAGGTGAATATTCATCAGGCTCCAATTTCCCTATGCCTGTCTGTTACCGAAACCTCGGAATGAAGAACTTACCGACACCAATGTGATGCAGATAAGCAGACACTTCTTTATTAACGGCTGGGTGCCTGAGTGAGTCCTCTCACGATCAACGCACACCAAGTTTCAAAATCATACACCATATATAGAACTTAGTCATGCATATTCATTAAGTATTCATGCATAATCATAATATCTCCCGAAAATCATTAACATACCCCCCTCCCCTATCCGATTCTGCACAGTAAAGGTTGGAAAAGTCTAGAAATGGGTCTAGGGTACGATTTGGGTAGGTGGTATATGAGTCGGTGGTCGCGATCTCCCCCTGCCAGAATTACCTTTTACTAAAGTTCACGGTTTCTTGGCAGGTAACTACAAGCTGTTCCAGTCGACTCTCCCCAGTTCCCATTAATTCTATATTCTGACATTTCAATACACTTTCTACATACAAAGTATGTATGAAAAGAAATACAAAGAAATCTGTAAAACCCCAAATTTGTTACCTGAGTTTTAAACAATGATTCTAGCCCATTCTTCTGGCCTTGGTACAGGACTGTACAAAGGATTTCATAGCAGCTTTTACTGTGCAACTATAAGTTTCATTAAAATATATCTTATCCCTCCATATTTCTATTAAAAATGATTTTATAAAATCAAATACAGTCAATTAATTCTAACTTATTAGCAAATCTGTAACATGTCCATTCTCAAACTGCAGCGATTGCTTTTTATGCCTGAAATGGGTTTTCACAATGCTGCGTACAACCTGGAAGAATGGGGGCTCTTTCTACAGTCAGCTATTCCCTCTCCCATCACATGGCTGCTAAGCATCTCAAATATGACTGCACCTCCAAGACCAATTAGTGCAACAAGAAATAAAGAAAAGAAAGAAAGGTCTGGTCTGCAGGTTAAAAAAAAAGGAGAGAAAGGACAACAAGTCAAAGCAATGGAGATATAAGTTGGTTCTTTTTCCTTTCCACCATTGCTTTTATAATTTAACCTGACCTTCAAGCTGACAGGGAAGAAAAAGGCAAGAGGGTTGTTTTGCTGTGGAAAGGAAGATGGAGGAGCACCTCTCTCTGCTCCCAAGAGACCTGACAAACCATCTATACAGCACCAGAGAAGAGATCCCATCATCCTGCTCCCTGCCAGCAGACTGCTTCTAGACTGTGCCCTGGCTCTCGCTGCCTCTCGTGTCTCCATTCATTCACTTTAAAAATCTCATCACCCTAAGCAGAAGCAGAGTACACCCCAGGAATATCCTCTCCGTCACTGCTGAAACTGCTAAAACAGACTGATGCACAATTCACCCCTTCTTGCCTAAGTTCACTTTCCAGTTCTCTTACCATTACAAGCAGATCCAGTCTGTAAGCTCAGCTGTGTCAGCGTAGCAGTTTCTTCTTAACATTGGCACTTGTCAGGGAAATAGAAACTGCAGATTTCCTAGTGCTTACCACAGGAGAGACTCCTCTGGTAACCTGGCCAGGCACTGAGGGAGCTGGCAGAAGTGCTCACCGAGCCACTTTCAATCACTGACCAGCAGCCCTGGCTAACTGGGGAGGTCCCAGCTGACTGGAAGTTAACAAATGTGACACCCATCTACAAGAAGAGCCGGAAGGAGGATCCAGGGAACGACAGGCCTGTCAGCCTGACCTCAGCGCCGGGGAAGGTTGTGGAGCAGGTCACCCTGAGGCCATCACACAGCATGTGCAGGACAACTGGGGATCGGGCCCCGCCAGCAGGGGTTATGAAAGGCAGGTCCTGCCTGACTGACCTGATCTCCTATGACAAGGTGACCGGCCTAGCGGAGGAGGGAAAGGCTGTGGATGTTTTCTCTACCTGGGCCTTAGCAAAGCCTTTGACACCGTTTCCCACAGCATTCTCCTGGGGAAACTGGCTGCCCATGGCTTGGATGGTGCACTCTACACCCGGTAAAAAACTGGCTGATGGCCGAGGCCAAAGAGTGGTGGTGAATGGAGTTAACTCCGGTTGGTGACTGGTCACAAGTGGTGTTCCCCAGGGCTCAGCACTGGGGCCAGTCCTGTTTCATGTCTTTATCGATGATCTGGATGAGGGGACCGAGTGCACCCTCAGTAAGTTTGCAGACGACACCTGGTTGGGGGGGAGTGTTGATCTGCTTGCGGGCAGGGGGGCTCTGCAGGGGGCTCTGGACAGGCTGGATCAAAGAGCCAAGGCCAGCTGTATGAAATTCAATGAAGCGAAGTGCCAGGTGCTGCCCTTGGGTCACACCAGCCCCAGGCAGCGCCACAGGCCTGGGGAAGGGTGGCTGGGAACTGCCTGGGGGAAAGGACCTGGGGGTGCTGGTCAACAGCCGGCTGAACATGAGCCAGCAGTGTGCCCGGGTGGCCGAGGGGGCCGACAGCATCCTGGCTTGTGTCAGACACAGTGTGGCCAGTGGGACCAGGGCAGTGACTGTCCCCCTGTACTGGGCACTGGTGAGGCCGCCCCTCGAACCCTGGGTTCAGGTTTGGGCCCCTCACTGCCAGACAGACACTGAGGTGCTGGAGCGTGTCCAGAGCAGGGCAGCGGAGCTGGGGAAGGGGCTGGAGCACAAGTCTGATGAGCAGCAGCTGAGGGAACTGGGGGTGTTTAGCCTGGAGGGAAGGAGGCTGAGGGGAGACCTTATCGCTCTCTACAGCTGCCTGAAAGGAGGCTGTAGGCAGGTGGGGTTGGTCTCTTCTCCCCAGTAACAAGTGATACGACAAGAGGAAATGGCCTCCAGTTGCATCAGGAGAGATTTAGATTGGATATTAGGAAAAAATTCTTCCCCAAAAGGGTGGTCAAGCATTGGAACAGGATGCCCAGGGATGTGTGGTTGAGTAACCATCCTTGGAGGCATTTAAAAGATGTGTAGATGTGGTGCTTGGGGACATGCTTTAGTCGTGGACTTGGCAGTGCTGGGTTAACAGTTGGACTCAATGATCTTAAAGGTCCTTTCCAACCTAAACAATTCTATGACTCCATGAAGCTTCTCAGATCTGGCCCTTCAATTTTTTTTTTTTAATGTATGCTTCTTACTCTTTACACAGATAGACTTAATTTAGCACTACAAATGACTCCATAAAAGCCCATATGGAGAACTGTGTGTTTTTCAGTAAATCAGGCCAAGCGCTGTGCTGTGGATGTGCCCAACTGTAGGCACGTGTCTGACATGACCAAGGTGATCCCCAATTTGCAGGCTACCAAAAGACACCTATGGCCTGCAGGAGAGGAGGATCATGCCATGCAGCCTGGTGCAAAGGTAAGAATACCCATTTCCATTCCCTGCATCTGCCCATGGTGCCCGGGCCAATGCAGTGTACCAGGACCTACCTGCCACTCTCCTGAGACGCTGTGCTTAACCTGCAGGTGGCAGAGGAACTTTGAAAGCTTACCCAAGGAAGAAAATGATAATTTTGTGGCAGCTGTATCAGTCACTGCTGCAGAGTTGGTGCATGTTCCCTTCGCTTAGCGACCAAGTTAAAGCACAACTGCAGAAATTCACAAAAGAAAAATATCTACTGAGCACTATTAAATAAAAAAATGGGGAGTCCCCTTATGACAGAGCTTTCTGTGCATCTCCTACCTGCCCGTCAAGAGACCAGAAAGCCTTAACGGTCCTTTCCTACCCCGAGACCCATTTCTGCACACATGCGGGTGTCTCCAGCTCATCCAGCTCCAGCCCTAAGACTTACTTGCAAAGTCCTCAGATAAATCTGAGGGTGGGGGGAGATGCATGGGGCAAGGGATGGCTGCCTGAGACTGTGCCCTTTGCTGCAGTGAGACATCTCCTTATGCTGTTGAGGGCAGACGGTGTCTGGCCAAAACCTCAGCAGTGTGGTTTTAGCAGAGCTGATGGGGGGTGAGGGTCAGCGCCTGAGGAGGTCCTGGAGTTGGAGCTTGTCCTGGTTTCAGCTGGGATAGAGCTAATTTTCTTCTTAGTAGCTGGTGCAGTGCTGTGTTTTGGATTTGGTGTGAGAACAATGTTGATAGGAGGACCTGATGGTTTTAGTTGTTGCTAGGTAATATTTATACTAAGTCAAGGACCTTTCAGTTCCTTGGGCCCTGTCAGCGAGAGGGCTGGAGGGGCAAGGGAAACAGGGAGGGGACACAGCCAGGACAGGTGACCTGAACTGGCCAAAGGGATATTCCACACCATGTGGTGTCATGGTGAGCATATATGAGCGGAGGGAAGAAGAAGGAAGAGGGGATATCTGGCATTATGTCTTCCCGAGTAACTGTTGCGCCTGATGGAGCCCTGCTTTCCCGGAGATGGCTGAACACCTGCCTGCCGATGGAACACAGTGAACAAATTCCTTTTTTTCCTTTGCTTGTGTGTGTGGCTTTTGCTTTACTTATTAAGTAAATCTTATCTCAACCCGTGAGTTTTACATTCCTTTCCAATTCTCCTCCCCATCTATCTGGGTGAAGGGGGAGTGAGCAAGAGGCTGCATGGTAATTAGTTACCATCTGGGGTTAAACCATGACAAAACTGAAGTGAAGGAGTTGTTCTCCATCTCCACCAGCCATGGAAAGGGCTGCCTGAGTTGTTCTCCATCTCCACCAGCCATGGAAAGGGCTGCCTGGTACCTCCAGTGCCCTGGGGATAAGCAAGACATCAGGGATTCCATTTTTGTCCCTTGGCAATAGTCTTCCCTGAAGACCTGTCCCTCCTCGGCTCTCTGGTTATGGGTCTTGGACAGGATGGGGGAAATTACTCCCAGGGCCAAGATGGCTGGTCACCTCTGCTCTACATGGGAGGTGAGGAGCAGGTTCCACCTCTGGAGGGAAGAGCATGGGAGAAGCAACCCAATGGGACCATCACAGGAAAGCGCTGCCTTCACAGTTACCACCAAAGGACTTTCCTATAGGGACTGGGGAGGGATTTCCCGTTCCTACCTCTGAGATTTTTAAAATCATCAAAAGCTCACTACAGGGGCAGAGCAGTCAAAAACCTGCCAATCAAACACCCAGTAAATGCAGTTCCCACTCTTCTTGTCTCAGCTGCTCAGGAATAGAGGACTATGAGCATCACTTAGGTCCCATTAAGGGCACAGCTGGCAGGGAATAACTTGTCAGCCTTGATAGTCTGAAAGTGCAATGGATCAGCTCAGGACACTTCAGGCCTCCAGAGCACGTAAGGCACTGGCTGGTTCGTGTTGTTGCATAGTAGCAGCAGTTGCATACAGTGAGCAAGAGGTTAGGGATGCAGTTTCTATTTTAAAAAACGTGATATACTTCAATTACTCTGTCCAGAAATATGTGAGGTAGCATGAAACTGTGAATTGTCATTTATTTTCCCAATGTGTTTTGAACATAGTCCATGAAAATAGCTTTGGAGTTTAGCAGAGGTTTAAAAGCATTTTATTATATGTGAAAATAAATATACATCTTTAGCATCTTGTCTCATATTCAGAGGAGATGCCCTCAACCTTGACTTTCTATCCAGCTGCACTTCCCTCCCTAATGGCACATTCTCTTTGTTCACATTTTAAAACTGAAGTGCTTAGCAGGAGTCAGAGACCAGCAGAAGCAGACGTTCTGCAATGGAGCATTTCAATCATAAGGAGAAAGCAATAAACAGGCTCAAGGATTTGGATAGAGAAAGAGACCAAAAGGAAAAAACCAGATCTTTTAGTGTAATTGAAAATAGGTTCACCACTTTCTTCTCCTTGAAACTGGATTATCACATTTCAGAAATAACATTTTCAGACCCATTTCTCAAGGTATTTTTCAGTCTGCTGGATAAGAAATATGCCTCAATCTCAAGGTAAAGTCTTGGAGGAAATATGTGTCTCATGCTGCAGGAGATACAAGTTGATTTGTCTTCTTCTCTGGTTCCTGAGGCTCAGGTGTGTTAAATGGGAGCGTAAGCAGTATTTCCTACCAAATCTGGATGCCCAGTATCTGATTTTCAAAAGCTTCTCAAGTCACTCAAAAGCTCAGCTCGAAAGACTTCCTCCAGCAAAGCCTGGATTTAAAGATGTGCGCGGTCCCATTGACTTCAGCAGAACTCCCACAGGCTTCATCAGTGACTTCTGTATTTGTTGGATTAAAGCCTTCACGTGCCTTAATAGAGTTCGATGCCACTACATGCTCCTGAAAATTAGGAATTGCTCTTTTCTCAAGCGGAGTCATGGGGAATCAGTATCTGGCCAGAGCCGTTACGGACGAACACTATGTTCTCAAACTCAGTGGTGCTACACAGACTCATCAGACTTTTCCAGCCACGGGCTGTTCTGCACATGTGCAATAATGAATAAACTTTTAGCCCCCAAAAGACAATGTACTTATGAAAAAATGAGATCTCAGGGTTTTGGGGAGTTTGTCTAGGCCTGCAAGGTGGGTGGGGTGCCGGACTGTGGTAGGTATACCCTGTGGCTCTGCTGCGTGTTCCCTGGGTGGTGTGACCAGAGCTGGAGGGAGGGTGTGGCATGGAGAGCATGGCAATCTAGTTTGTCTCTTCTTGGAAATAGGGGAATGGGCTGCCCCGGGCTGGGCACCCAGCTTGTTGCCTGCCCCACAGGCTTCTGCTGCTATGGGCAGAGCTGGGCGGGCTGAGCGGAGGAGGCAGCAGCCCATGCAGCAATACCCGCTGGCAGTCTGCACCCCTTGGAGCGCGAGCAGGGAGCCCAGCTACTTGGGCTCCCTTCCAGCCCGTTCCAGCCTGACCCTTCCTCCGTCCTCTGCCCAGAGGCCTAGCCTGCTAGTCCCTAGAGGGAGATGGCGTTGATGACATCAAAGGTTGTTGGAGATGGGAAAAGCAGTGCCTTTCTCCATTCCCAGTTCCCGTAGCACCTTAAATTCCTTTCAGCTTCTCTTCACCACAGTGGTCCCCCCAGCAACACCTTGCAAGGCTGTGCAAACATGCGTCTTTCCCTTTCCTGCAATCTCTCTCACCCCTCTTTGGCCCAGGCATCACCATTCAGAACCCATTGACTCTCCCCTCGGTCTCCCACTCCCTTTCCCACTATTCCCAGTCTTCCCTGTTTCATTTCAGCACTGGCATCAAACCACATTTTCCTTACTCTGTGGAGAGCTGTGTCTGGTTTAGGTAAAATCCATTATTTGTGCTGCCTGAGAAGAAATGCTTTGCAAATGTTTTGTTTCTCCTGATTTGCAACCCAACCAATTCTGTGTTGAGTTTAGGGCTTGGAATAAAAATCTGTCAGTGTTCAGTGTGGTCCTCAAAGGCAATTTCTGCTCCTGACTGGAAAGTGAAAATTCAGTATAGCCTCCATGTGAACCTACGAACTGCCACAGGCTGAGAGAGGAGCTTTACAGACCATTCAATCCACCTGGCTGCAAAGATAGACAAATGTATAATTTTACAACATTTCCAAGCAAGACAAGGTTAATCAGTTTTGCCTACGAACCTCTCACACAGCTTCAGCAGTAACACAAAGTCCTGAACTGCTGAAAGCTGTTGCTGAAGGAGTGGCCTTATGCCAGTTTGTACCATCTGAGATGAGCTCTGTCCGGTATATATAATAGCAATTACAGTGCGCAGTGCGCTGTACATCTGACAAACTGAGCTGTGGCATAATCAATAAACTTAATTACCTATCACAGCCTGCCCACGTAGTATACAATTTTAATTCAATTATAACTCCCCAAAAATGATACACAGCAGAGCAGATATATTTATCACTGAGGTCTAAATCAACTGTGCGTGTCAAGGCTGACACTTAAAAATTAAGACGTTTATAGCTTCTGGAGCCCAAAGAAACCCACATAAAAAAGCACATTCTTTTCTTCTCAAAATAACTAAAGATGATGTGTCACTGATGGAGGATTCTCTGCCCAGAAAATGAGTCCAGAACCACAGTAAGTAGCACATTGCCTCCCCAGAGCCCTGGGCATAAAAGTCAACCATTCCTCATAAATGCAGCAGTGTGGGGAATCACAGAATCCTCTCCAATGAAGCAGCCAACAGACTCCCTCTGCTTCCACTGCCCTGGCCTCCAGGATGCAAGTCAGGAAGATGCCTCCTAACCCAATGGGGCCTAAATGGTCCTCAGCCTGTCTAGCACAATATTAAAACCTAAAAACCTTGGTCACAGCTATCCCAAGTGCAAAAACTTTCCAAGTATCCTCACCTAGGAGTTCTTGGCTCTCATCTTTAGGCATCTCATTCATCTCTACATCTGCCCCTACAGGTAAGCAAGTTTCAACAACTGCCCCGGTTCTTAATGTAGCCTTTACCATGAGGTGAGATTTAGGCAGTCACTTCTCTTTTCTCTCCCAGGCTTTCTCTCACCGACATCAGGAACAGATTTTCCAACCTCCTGCATGACTTGGGATGTGGGCTGGAGGGTGCATTAAGTGCACTTGCTCTAAATATGTCTTTCCTATGACAAATACACTGGGATGTCATACCCTGAAGCATTAAAAATGAGGACCTGGCAAACAGCATAAAGCTAGCGGCAGAAAAATTAATCAGGATCAACAGCCAGGGGATTTGCTGCACAACTTAAAACCAATGGGGTGTCCCTGGTCACCGAGGCAAGTCCTTTGCTATTGTAGACACCGTGTCCTGTAATCATATTCACAAACGTATCCGTGGCCTGTTCATACCCTTTTGTTCTTGTGCAAGTGCTGTCCTTCAGCATAGCAGCTGTTTTCCATCCCTGGTGTCTTCCCCCAGTATGTTTATAGGCAGCAATCAGATCCTTTGTTTTGCCAGCTTTAACAAGGCAAGCTCCTCCTCCTCCTAGAGTGAGGCTGCCTCTCCCCTGTAGCACATCCCTGGGTCTGTTCCAGTTGATTTTGTCTTTTGTGGATGTGGGATACCAGGTTGGCATGGGTGGATTGAGGTTTTACTGGTGCCTTCTGCACCAGCATGGATCTTTCCCCTTCTCTCATGCAGAGTACCTGGCTTCTGAATTGCTTTGACTGTCTTTTTGCAACAGCACTAGGTGGTTACAATCAGCATTAAGTCAGGTTTGACAGAAATCAGCCCATGCTGTGTTGCCAGACATTTTCGATTCCAGCCCCTGCCTAGGTTCTTCCAGAGGCTGTTTGTTTGAAATATAGTCTTGCAAGAATGGGACTATACCCAAATTAAAAAGTCACCTTGTTTCTTTCTTCATCCTTAGGCAAAGCCTACTTTAAAATCCATTTGAGGCCTCTAGGCTGGAATTGGATCTCATTTGCTGGTCTCAGCTGTGTCTGTCTAGTGCTAGTAACTGTAATGCTGGACGCGCAGGAACCTGCAGCAATCCTTAAAGGAGGTATGGCCATCCCACAGCGGTGGAATCCAGCAGGGCCTCTCCAAATAGCATAGTCTTTTGCTCCTAGTGCCTTAAACCAAAGCCATTCTTCATCCATGTCCTACTCCCATAGGCTTGCTAAGGCTCATGCAACCCTGCTCCTCCATCTGTCTCTGTGAAGTGCCTTTCCTGCATGGAACAGCTGCATTTCATTTCTTCCTGCTCCCATTCCTGACTTGGCTGTGGGAATGGGGGAACCCCAGCAGCTGTTTCAGCTGGAGGCCACTGGGTAGGACTTCTGAGAAACAGGAGCTGGGACAGCCAAAAGCCCCTGAATAAAGGAAGCTGAGAGAATCCCGTTCCCTACAATCTCCGTCCTCCCAAGACAGAGGTGCCAAACACCTGCCCTGCTGGCTCACTGTGTCAGGATGGTTTATGTGCCTTTATAAATTGGCCTTATCTTCATCAAGGAAAAAGACTGTACTCCTGCTATGTATCGGCTGTGGCGAAGGCCATCAAGACAGTTTGTAGAATTAAAACAAGCCACTAGGGCAAGACATGTTGTTCTCCTTCCCCATTCTGTTAATGTTGACATGTAAACTACATGAAAAGCACGTAGTTTTTCATGTAGGCATGAAAGCTACAAATTGTCTTGGCTTCACTAGGGTTTTACCTCAGCAGTACTAGATAGAGTGGCTGATGTAACCAAGCAGCATACCTTCCTCTTCTTTGCAAATCCTCTGCTTCAGCATAATCTGAACCATCATTAAAAAAAAGAAAAGAAAAGAAAAAAGTTTCCAGCCTTTTTGATTAAAAATTAACCCCCAAATGTGAGCAGAGCATCACTGATGCTGTGCAGGCTTCCTGGCAGCCTGAAACAATGGCTCGGAGACGTGCGAAATCTGCTGCCCTTGTTACTGCACAGGCAGCACTAGCGTGAATACTTGTCGATAACCCCAAGCCTGCCAGCGTTGTAATTTCGTATTATCTGGAGGGGTGAGTCGAAGAGGAGCCAGAGGTCTATGGCAGATAGCGAGTCCCTTGCAGGGAAGGGAAGGCAAAGGGAAGAAAGAGAGCGGGGGTAGGTGTTTGGGGCATCGGCTTTGCCACCTCTTCTCTTGCCTGGATCCCTCGGGGGCTGTCTGTCTGGAGAGGCTCTGCTGTCTGGTTACACATGGTCACTGGAGGGGACCTAGTGCTAATGATCAGTTATCATGTGCTTGCCCTATTACTCTGCCTGCCCCTGCTCCCTCATTCCTCTGACAACAACAGGACATGGTTGTACCTCCAAGGTTAGGACAAAGTGATATTTATGGAATACTCCACAGACAGGGGTCCAAAGACCTTGTGAAAGTGCACCTGGTGTCTCAGATTCAGGGTCTTCCCCATTCTTTGTTATATGGGGACCAATATGCTGGGTGCAGACCAAGATCTGGAGACAGTCATGGTCCTTCTTAGATACTCCAGGAGACAGAAGAGGTAAAGACAGAGCAGACAGAGGAACTCGGAAAAGGCTTGTACATTGCCACTTCTTTCATTTATTTGTCTTTCACCTGTGGCAGGTAGCAAGGGAGGAGATGAAATCTGTGGGAAGATCTCGCTGGTGATGGAAGAAGTGTGTGTGTGGGAAGTTGTTCCCTGTACCACACACTGCCCCAAGAGAGGTAAAAGGAAAGGAAATGAAAGGGGCAAGAAGCACTTCAAGGAGTCTGTAAGAACTGAAGGAAAGTTGGAGAAAGTGATGTGATTACTGCTGTGTTTGGAAAGATTTTGTACTTGGACAATGGCAGGAAGACTTAAACAGAGTGAGAGAAACTAGCAGAAAGAATGAGAGAAGGGTGCAGATCAAGGTGAAGGTCTAGGAATTGCATTTTGTCGGAAGAATGTTGGATGGCACAGTATATGGTAGAGTCTGGAGAATACAAAAGACAACTGTGTGGAGCCTGGGATGGTTAGCCTGAGATGCTATAGAGCCGGTGGTGGCTGGAGGTGTCTGTCAGTTGACTTTGGACAGGAAGATTCAAAATCTGACCAATTGCAGAAAAATAAATATGTTGGATGCATGATGGGGGAGGGAAGAGTCAGATCTACCCACAGGCTAATAGTCTGGTAGCAGATGAAATGGCTGGGCCACATTAACCTGGTTTAAAAGAAATAATGTGAAGAGACTTCTGCAAATAAAACTAACCTGGCAGTTCTGCTCTCAGATGCAAGGACATATTTATGGTGATTATGGTGGATGAGCAATGAATGTTCAGTTTTTATATTTTCCCTCCTGACATCTATTCTGATTTGAAAATGATAGGCCAGCACTCTACTGATTACAGGATTATATGACTAACTTCCAGCAGAAAAAGAGAAATCTGTCTTTTTTTTTCTGTTTGAGATGGAAGCAAAGTCATCAGCACTGAAGATTTGGCATCAGGGCTCTAGTTTATTTTCAGCTGAATATTGAGAATTCTGGGCAAACTCAGCACAGTCCATCACATTCACATCTTTTCATGTTAGACTTAGCAAGACTCATGGCACTGACGGAATAGAGGAGAATGCAGAAATTATTAATGCCAGCAGTATTAGGTAGTGCTTGGTACCTACCTTCCGGGAATAATAGGAAACATTGCTGACACACACTACAGTTTTATTTATTTTTCACTACTCAATCTGTTTCCAAATTGCGTGAATCCCACTTGCTAAGGCTGAGATGTGAGGCAGGATGATCTAGGAAGCGAAGGGGGAGGAATCTGCCTGTGTACAGACATTCTGCGTAAGATATGCCTCATTGTGATGTCCTGTGTGAGTCCCAGTCCCAGGTGGGACTAGCATCTGCTGCTTCGTTTGATGTGCCTGCATCCTGTCCCAGAAGAATATGCATCATTTGGAAATCCCCTGGAGGTCCTGAGGACAGCTTTACCCCTGCCTCTGACCCTGCATGGCCATTACCCAGTCACCTAGCTTTCCTTTTACTTTTCCACAGAATTATTCTTAATAACATTTTGAACATCACAGCTGTGCTGCGGGGCTGTTTGATGCTATTGGGAATATATGCTGTGATCATATGACAAAAATTACTCCTGGGTGTGCCATGGGTCTGTATACCATAGTTAGGATTAGACCAGTATGACAGCATTGTTCTTTTAGCCAGAAAAGTTCCTGCTCCTGCATAACACCTACAGTCCCAAAAGCATGGGGTGAAGGAGCTAGGGACAAGTGCGACTCCCCATGTGGGAACATAAGGCAGGGTCTGGGGGGCAGAGCAGAAGGGGGAGCTCTCAGCCTTCCCAGTCCTGATAAATCGGTGCCAAATATTCAACTCCTTCACAAGCCCAGTGTGGTGATCAGGGTTTGTGCAGTTTCTGGAGAACTAAATGTTCCAGGTAAGTGCTATTATTAGGTGTCCTGCAAGCAGAGGAGCAGAACAAGCAAGCAGACAGCTTTGTAACCTATGGATACTGAATCTGAAAAGTCAGGAAGGACAGAAATGAGGACTGGGAAAAGGAGATGCTCTTTCTGTAGACACAGAAGCTCCCCTCACAAAGATGGGCATATAGAGTGGGCAGAGATGCAGGGTAACAGCAAGGTCTGAGCTTCAGCTCAAGGGTCTGACTTTTGGATCTGCAGAGAGCTGCCTTGAAGAAAAAGAAATGCCTTGGGATGCCATAAAGCTGGCTCTTTTCCACCTGGGGAAAGAGTCACACCTAGGAAATCAGAAAAGGTGCATGGGAAGCAGTGAACAGGGAGTTCTTACTCGCTGTTTCTCGGAACACAGGACCGGTGTTTCCCTGAAACAAGCAGGCGGTGGATCTAATGCTCACTGTGCGTGTGTGTTTTATTACCCAGCACATCGCTAACTCACTGAATAGTCTTTAATAGTCATCACGTTTAATATGTGGTGATCCGGGCACAATCTGCTGTGGAAGTGGAGGAAGCACAGCTCCCTGGATCCCGGAAAGCTTTGTCCATGGAGGGAACCCTCTCTGTGTGCCTTGTTTTGCATTTGTAGCAGACCTGTTGCTGGATGAACCCTGGTGTTCACCCCCGAGTGCATCAGAGTGAGAACAGGGGAAGGGTGGTAAGATGGAGCGAGCAGTTCTGCTGGGCCTTTGGAGACTGCCATTCCCACGTGCTTCAAAGTGGCTCCTCTGGTGCTCTGCGCTCACTGAGAGGTTGGCAGAGGGGAACCTAACCCAAGGCCAGCTCCAACCATGCTGCCCATCCATCCTTAGTCTGCATGTCTCACTGGCCTCTGGCTGGATGATTTGGGGTGAGACTGAGCAAAGTTAATGGAAGAGATCTTGGGAAATACAAGACCAAGTGAAGGTTCCAGATGTCTTCTGCCTAATGTCTGCTCTCCCCTGCAGCAGCAAGCTCAATTCTGAGTTTGATTGTGACTTTGGACTTCAGTTTGGTCCTGAGTGCTCTCTAGATATCCTCTAGACCCTCACCCTTGCCTCTGGAGTTGACCGGCAGAGAACATAGCTCCTGGGTGAGCCACTGGTTAATCCAGAAGTACAATTTGGTCCTGGAGGAGCACAGCTTGGCGGGTGTGTGGCCAGTGGGGATAGCCCAACAGGACCTGGAGAAATTAAAGAAACAATCCCCTCCCCCCCAGCGAGCCTTACAGCTGCTGCTGCCTGCTCAGCTGCTGCCCAGACAGCAGGCAGCAGATGCCTGTGGGAGATGGGAAGAGGGAGGGGAGGCTGTCCCTGTCCCTAGCTGCGAGGAGAGCCAGCATGGCCCGGGAGTGCGGAGTCCAGCGCGCAGTGCTGCCGCGGCTTGCACGTGAGGACTGGACAGGGAGGCAGAGCTGCGAGGCTGCCCTGTGGCTTACGAGCTCGCCTGCCAGCCTGAGAGCGCTGCTGGCCGCCTGGCCAGTGTTGACGGCAAGGAGCCTGGCCTCGCCACCTCCTCAAGTTGGGGTCAGGGGGTACCCCAAAGAGCTGCTGTAGGAGCACAGAACAAAGCACACCACACACCGCCCCACCCCCCAATCCGTAATTCCGAAGTGCTGTGCTTCCAAGCCCCCAGGCTCGGGGCTGTACATGCACAGAGCCCAACCAGAGTCCCTGAACTGGAAAGCAGAGATCCCCATCGTCTTCCTGCTCTCAGGAAGCTTCCCTGAGGACTGACTAAGCCTAATGGCAGGCAGCAATAATTACGATTGCTTAATCAGGACTGTTTCAGGATAAATTCTATTTAATGAAGATCCATTTTGCATCTATCAGGTAGTTAAGGGATGCTTAAACAGGAAAAAGAGGTGTGAGATTCTGAACACGGCTTTCTGGAGGCACACTGTGAAACAAAGGTGTATTTTTTGTTGAGTGTTTTTATCAGTACCTTCAAGGATGAAAAATGAGCCCCTCCACATCCCACACCACTGCACCTTCCCCAGGACGATGATCTCTGTGTGTGTGTGCACACATACATGTGTGCGGCCACATCGGAGAGCTACACCCGAGCTCTGCAGGAGACCTCACGCCTCACTTGGCACAGAGCAAAGAAAGGCAGAGCAGTGACCAGAAAAACCTGCAGCCCACCATTTGCATACTCCAGGGATCCCTTGGTGAATCAGACAGGGGTGAAATAACTGTGAATTGAGGGATATCTCACTATACAGGACAAAGGGAGGTAAAAAAGAGAAGCCATTTCCAGTTTCATTACCTGTAATATCCCATTCACCATTGTGCCTGCCTATACCTCCCTGCCTTTTTATTTTGCATTTTCTCCCCAGTACAGGGTGTGTTAGCGGACAAGCAACGCTCTGACTTTGGGGGAGAAAGGCAAGATGGCTTTGGGAGGCCTCCAAGCCATGTGTGCACAGCATGGCATCTCTGAAAAAAAATACCCTTCTTCACCGGCACCAACAGCAGTAGCTACTGACAGACAAAGGGAAAACTTCAGGGAAGGCAGTGGCTTAAACAAGACGTAAATAAAAAGGAGACATTCAGATTTTACTTGCCCTTGGAGCCCCCTCCTCCTATCCTGGCACTGTCCTCCTGACCCTTCCGTATCTCCAGAGGCAACATTATAAAACCACAAAAATAGACGTGTGGGAATGAGGAATGGCTCAAATAATTTCAGTTCCTCTCAGCTCACACTGCTCAACAATCCCAGAGGCTTCCACCTCCCAGCAGCAAATACCTCCGGAGGGCAGAGTGCCAGCTGTCTTAGGCGTTTGTGGCTGAGGAAGGTGACCAAGATGACCAAGACCGCTGGAAGTGACTGTTTGTCAACATGATGAGGGAACGAGAACAACTAGTTTAGACACCCAGAGAGAGATTCATCTTGCCAAACTTTAAAAACCTGTATCATAATGATAACAGTCTGGGCTCTCTTTATAGTTGATGGAGAAGAAGCCACTTCTACATGTGATTCGCTGGATCTCTTTTAGACATATTTTTTGGGATGAGATGTGCTTACGCATCAGAAGTGCCTGTTTCTCTTCATTGCCTATAAAGGAGTCAGTATGACTAGCTCAGCTGTTGACGTGTGCACTGTAGGAATCTAAATTTGGGCAGATGAATCCCATTTCCAACTTTCAGACTGCTGAAGTTAGGTAACATGAATTCTACTGTGGGCATGTGCTAAATATTTGAATAGATGCTATTTTTTAATTCACCCTCTCCTTGCAAGACGACCACATCAGTAGGGTTATCTGTGGGAAGAGGAAACTGTGTGTCATTAAAACCAGAAGACATCCAAATTCTGTACTTTTTTCTGGCACAGATTGCCATGTGAGCTACAGCAGATTCCTTAATCCCTCTGCTTTTTAAGCTTTACCACTATTCAATTTTCAAACGTTAGCTTACAGTTTAATTCCTGAATGTGCAGACAATGCTTTTTAGCACTTCACTGTTCTGGTTTTTCCTCATAACATTTTTATGTGAACATATAATTTTGTGTCCAGATTCATTACATTTTGAGTGTTCTGGCTTCTGCCCCCCTCCTCTGGGAACTGCTATGCATTTCTTTCATAAATCTGAACTCTCAAGCCTGAAGAACGGCACTAGTCTTTAATATCAGGGCAGTATTCCTCCATGTTTGCTTGTTGTGAGAAGAGTCTTTCATATTTCCTCTGTCTTCTATTTTTCTTATTTGCCTTGTGTCTTCAGTTCTTTGCTGATGTGTAGGGCAGTATGTTCTGTTCCAGAAAAAGACTTAGGAACAAATGCCTGCCAGAGAACAGGCTTTTAATCTATTGTGTCTATACCACTGTGCTACTGGGTAGTTTGACACCTATTTCTGCTTGGCTCACATTTTCTTCTAGGAAAGGTTCTTTCAATTTGGAGACTTGGGAGAGAACCATGGAAGGCAACTATTGCTTTCAAAGATACAAACACTCACTCCTTACCACATATGGCAAAAATGTGACAAGGGATTTCTTGTTAGTGGTAAACGTTGATTAAAAAAATCAACAGATGAGGCTTAAAATCCACCAGAAAAGATGCTGTGTGGTGAGGCTTGTCACCATATCCAGATCATTCTGCCTGAGAGTCTATAAATTTTAAACGGGGGCAAACATCACTGCAAGCACCAGCAGGATGTTCACCACCTCCGAACAAAGGAGCGGGGAAGCGCTAACGGTTCCCCGAGGAGCTCACGACTTGCAGTGCAGCCCAAAGAGTGGCGGTGGCTGCTGCACAGCCGGGGTGAAACGGGGAGGGAGGGCACCGGGGCGTCTGGTGGAGGTCACAGCTGAACGGCTGGAGAGCATCTGAAGAGCTCACGACAGCCTTTGAAATGAACAGGAGTATTTTTCTAAAGAATGCACACGAAAGAGCCACAAACATGGAGAAAGTGTAGAACATGCACCCACAAAGACTAAATTTAAAAGATGTGCTTAGCAGGGAACACATGCATAGCATATGGATGCAGCTGACGGAAGAGCTGTTGGACTCCATTCAAGATACCACTCACACAGCAGATGAACCGTCATAAATTTAAGCTACACATGTCACATTCTTACCGCTAAGGTTCCCTTTAGTCATGTGTGAATGCAGCTTAGTTGCTGGATCCTGGCTCACGAGCTAACTTACCCGCTCTCTGAGCACATGAATGTGGTGGGCAGGACACATAACGTAGAGACATCCTCAGCTGTTCGTTACTTTTTGTGAATTATTAGCCTGTGGGCTTTTTGCAGCCCCTACCTTGGCAATTGTTAGTCTGGCACTTGCTGCCTAATGGGTGTTGCATGCTGTCCTTCAGCTCTTCAGCTGCTCGCTGACTGACAGGGCAACTTCTTTAACATTTGCTTTGATACATTTTCTCATATTAAGTTAAGCTCCTTGAGCTGATTAAAAGCCTTCCAAGACTGTATCATTGCCAAGTCTTTTACATGCATGCACACACGCACAAATACAATAATTCTGCAAAGACAGACACATAATAAAACCTGTTCTGGATCTCTCCAACTAGGATGCTAGTAGCCAAGTCTCTGTTCTCCAGACAATTTTCTATGTTACTGAGCCAATCCACATCTCTGATGGGCACACAAGAATGCCAAGTTATTCTTTGGCAATTACTTTCCGCTATCAAAGTCTTTTAATCCAAAGTACAATATACTGACAAACCTGGTAGAATAGGTAAACATTCATGGAGAAAAAATCAGACCTTCTTCCACTTCCATGTAGCACTGGAGCTGAAAGAGATTCCTTGCAGCTGCTTGCAAGGAATTAAAGTTTTACATTTGCACTATCCTTTTGGAACCTAATTTTATAAGCAGCTGCCAACAGTCCATTAATTTGAATCCAAGATGCCCTCTGAGCTAGACTAGTGCTAAAGAAAGCATTAGTTTCCATTCCACAATGTGCTTTATCACACATTCCTGCTGCCTTTTGCATATCTGTTTGACTTAAGGCAATTGCAGCATGGTATTTAAGCGCCAATTACATTTTGGTAATCCACACAATATTTTAACAGAGAGAGGAAGACTGAATGACCTTAAACCTTGTTAGAATAAGAAAAAAACCCAGACTTAAGCATTCACTGGAAGGATTTTTATGGAAGTCTTGCATATTTCTTGGTAATAAAGCTTTTTAACATTATGCCTAACACTGAGATTTTCTGGATGTACAAAACCGGAACTAAATTTTCTGGATTTTCAGCTTTCTTTTTCTCTAATAGGTCTAAATGAAATTAAAATTCAGACAAATTCTGTCTTTCTTTAAAGGCAGGTTTGAGCAGAATAATGATATTTGTCACTAATGAATCTATATTATGGTAGCAGCCGGTGATACCACTCTGTGATGGCAGTTTCTTTCAGATTTGGGGCTGTATGGTAGAAACACAGATGCAGAGCCAGTCATATGATTTGGGGCTGTATGGTAGAAACACAGATGCAGAGGCATCTGTGATACGATTTAGAGGATAACCTGCTGTTTGATGATGATGTAGCTGGTGCAGGATTTGGAGGTTCCTTTGATGGCAGGTTTTGTTGCTGATATTACTGTTATTGACTCGTGGCAAAGAAGATATGAACCAAAATGTCATGAATCTGAAAGAAAGGCAGAATGGAAAGCATAGAAAAGCAAAATTATCACTGAGCCAACTAAGAGCAGAAGCATTTTGGTTTTTTTTTTAAGGTATTATGCAGAGGTGAATATCAGTACCTTTGTGAATATGGAGATTCTCCCAAAATCTAAAATGCATCATGGAAAGAAGATGCATCTTTTAGACAGAAAGGTAGACTGATGGGCAGAATAGGCTGGAACCATTCTGCAAGAAATTGCATCATCATGTCATAATTCTTTCATCTAAATAGAAATGGTGAAGCTAAGAAATGAAAGGCCTTAAACACAGAGGTGAGAAATTTTGACTAAACAATGGAATACATTTGGAAGAGCAATAGGCCCGAGATAAGCCTGAACGATGACCTGAACAGTTAAATTTTAAATGAACTTCGGGGACCTAAAATTGCTGAAATTAAAGGCAATGAGAAAGGAAGTGTTGATGGCAAAAGAAATGGAGCTTCCGGGCAAGTACTCTAAGGATGAAAAGGCCAAAATCTAGAGGTGATGTGGGAGGACGTAGTCAAAGGTAACATGTCTGTGATACCAGAGAAAGATGGGAAGAAGGCAGCATTTCACATAAAGGAAAAACAAGTATCAGTTTAGCCATCCTGAGTTTAAGATTACAGCTATGCAATAAATAAAGTCAGAAAGAAAATTAAAGGTGTGGTTTTCATCAGAGGTCTGGATTTGCAAAGCACAGCTGAAATTTCTCAGCCCAAAGTAGCATAAGGGATATGAGATTTGAGACTGTAGGAGATGGGCCAGAAGGTCAGGTCTAGATGTACAAGGGAACCATGACAAAGTGAAGGAAAGCTGAGAATCAGTAAAGAACTATGTCACAAAACCCTCAAAGTAAACAGGCCTTTAAGAACAAAATGGCAGCAAAGTTTGAAAAGCAAAGGGGCAGAAGATATAGTGAGGCATTGTACTGGTCCACATCTAGCTAGTCAGTTTGTTCTTGCATTATATGTATAGAAACTCTGCACCTCAATAATTTTTACTTTTTTTTTTTAAATCAAATTGACCAAGATGTGCCTATATAAGATTCACAATGTCTCCATCTGCCTGGAATTTTAGACGTGCAAGCCCTTAAAAAGAAGAAAACATCTTGTATTAAATTTTCTAAGCAGCCAAAATGCTCTTCATTTTTTCCCCCCTGTAGTTTAAATTTAAATTTATGTTTCTAAATTTACATATTCAAAAACTTAATCTGAAACCTGTTTGGAATTTGGATGTCTCTTTTTATCACATTTCATTTAATACAGCTACTTCTCAAACTGAGGCATCACCCTGCAGCTACTGGATGTCAAAGGACAAAAAGAAAAATAAATTGCTTGAAAAAAACCTGAAGCCAGATTTCTCTTCTGCATTTGAGCTGCTGACATTTTCTAGATAACACCAAAAGATGTCAGAATACTGGCTGTTAAAGCAGTCTATGTTTGGAGCCTATTAAGTTGAATTCTGAGAGTGAAGGGACATGTGAAGACTTCTAGAGGGACTGATATATACCATTACTTTCTTTATTTCAATTTTATAGGGAAAAAAAGGAGGGGTTTTTTCCTACTTTTTTGTCCAAGAGTTCCTCTTAAACCATGGCAGGTTGCTAAGAGTCCACAATTTCACTCTCATTCCTTTGTGTATTCAAAAGCTCCACAATACAGCTCCTGCCCTTTGGATGAGGAAGGGCTGAGAGGAACTCCCATCAGAGCTTCTTACTCTCTCGTTACTGTCAGAGGCCACTACTGACCTGCCTTCTTCTTTGGCACCCATAATTCTGCCTTTTTAATGTTCCCACATTATGTTGCTCAAGGGATCCAGACAGCTGCTTCTTGTTGATAAAGCTGCAGCTCCACCAAGTCCTTCAGAGTTACCCTAGGGTAAAGGCATCTGGAAGGAGGAAAATGGCTCCGAGTGACTTGTTCAGGTCACTTGTATGTCGTGTAAAGCAACCAGAATGATCTTCACCTTGCTGCCTAAGCACTCTCTCCTCTTCTCAGACAGTGGTAAACTTCAGGAGGAAATTGCTTGCCTGTCAGCTGAATTTTGCATGAAGCTCCTTGGCTCACACAGGCAGTCTGGCAGAACATCCCTTCAGAGACCACATTCCTGTCCCTCATTCCTGTCCCTCAGGCCCTTGCTTCAACTCGTCTGTCCCAGGCACAGAGAGAACTCAGCACAGACCTTCCCCCATCCACTGCACAGGGCAGCGAGCCTGCAACATGCTAAGAAAAAGCATGAAGAAGTGGAGAGACCATGACTGCAACCAGCTATCGCTTCCGGAGCCAAGCTGCTGTTCTGCAAAGCTGGTATGCCTTGCGCTTCCACACTCACAGCCTTGGAAAGGACGCGTAGCGTTGGGTAGCGTGCATAGGGCTGAGCAGGGTGCACGTGGCTGGGGATGGTGCATAGGGTGGGCCGGAGCTGAGCCTGGACTGACAGGCTCCTTCCAGACCTAGCTGGGGTGTCTCTGCCAACCCACTAATCTTGATCTTACATTAACAGACAGCTGGCGGCATTTAATCAGAGGCACCATTCATGTACACCCGCCACACCAATGAGTCTCCTGAACT
Source organism: Falco biarmicus (assembly GCF_023638135.1). Taxonomy (NCBI): domain Eukaryota; kingdom Metazoa; phylum Chordata; class Aves; order Falconiformes; family Falconidae; genus Falco; species Falco biarmicus. Next base: position 5,453,689 of record NC_079293.1, on the reverse strand, counting down.
GTAGATAGTGCAGGTCTATCGGTTGTTTCCTTCAGTTGCTCACAGAGCCTTTTGTGCCTGCCAGTTTACGGATTATCTTAAATATTGTTTCTGACTTCAAAGATAAGTGGGACGTATTTAAAAGCATTTGAACATCCATCACATCTCAGCAAGAAATATTACAGCACAGCTTCTTGCCCTGCATAGCAGTTGGCCAGAGGTTTTCTACTGAAGCTCCTGCCTCAGCCTACACTACTCTTAGCATGGATGTTCCCCATTTCCCTGCATCTGCCTGCTCTTGTGCTGTGATCCTTCTTTAATAGTACTGCTGTTGCCTGCCTCAGAGGAAGTAAGGGTACATGTGTCAGCCTGACTGGAGCTGCTACAGGACCACACAGACCCTTTGCTGAGCTGTTTAAACTTAGAGCAAGCAATGTGAGCAAGGGGATCTGCATCAAGCAATAGACAGCTCGATCTGGAAGGCTGAATCCAAGCAGAAACAGCGCAAGAAGCTGAAATCCTTTGTATGTGCCCGTGTTAGTACCATGTGAATTAATTTGCAACTAGTTTCACCCAACTGAGCTTTCTAGTGGTGCTTTTCAGGAGCTAATCCAGTGTCTCCTCAGTTTGAATCTTTGTGTTATGTCTTGTAGTGATGAAGGGTGCAAGTGGGGGATGGGGGGTAGATGGCTGCTGTCTTTACCAGCACTTTACCTTAACTCAGCCACTGGGAAGATCTGAGTGCATTTTAAATGGCTCACGCCTTACTGCAATAGCTCTAGGACCCTGATTAGCTTAGGCAATGTCAACTTAAAATTCAGCAAAACATGTACTACTTCACAGGGAAAACACATGAGGCTGAATATTTTTTACCCTAAGCAGTAGATGTTTGACTGTTCCCAAGAGCCAGAGACTACCAACATGCACTGGTGAGCTAAGCAGGAAAACAACAGCCCTCATTCTCCTCTCAGACTGGAATCATGCAGGAGATAGTCCACCAAACTCAGTTGACCTGAAAGGTACCAATGTAGTGCAAATGAAGAATTTGGCCCACACAATTTTAAGGTTTTAACTCTTCTCTTAGTCTGAAGGAAAAAGGCTGCCTTGAAAATACCAATAGATATTCCAGAGGAGATAAGAGAAAAAAATGTAAGCATCCCAACCAGTATTGAAGGCCCACCAGAAGGAAAACGTATTGCTCAGAAAACTGAGATGATGTTCCAGAGGACAAAAAGAATGAAATAAACCCCTAAATTACCTCCAGCCATGCATTCAGGAACATAATTACGTTATTTTGCTCAGTCTATTATTCTTTCTTTCTAATCAGATTAATAAATATACACACCAGGAAACGTTAATATTTTGTATATGTGGGAGCTGACTTTATTCGGCATTTTGAAAATCCTTAAGCCTGGAGTTTATTTTGAATATTTATCATTTTGCAAAGAGAACACAGCCACCCAGCGCTCAGAAAAAGATCAGTCTCTAGCTCTCCTCAAGGCTATTTTTCCTCTTTAATCCTCAGGGACCTGATTGAATTTTTCTCTGTTTATTATTATTTTATATTTCTTCTCCACGTTCTATTTATTTATTTTGATTTATAAATTATACCACCATGCTAAGGGCGACTGTCCTCTCTGAATCATTCCTCTTGAGCCTGTGACATTTGTGCAAACCTCATGCCTGCCTTGTGCATTTCACTGCTTGGTCTCAAACTACTTTAGGCCACTGTATTGTTTAATTTTTTCCTCACTTGGCCAAGCAGCCTGAAACCAACTGCATAATATTCTGCTTGATATTTAGCCTCACATATACTTTACAGTCTCCAAGTTCTCTGGGGCAATAGCTGTCTTTTTAAATTATGTATAGTGGGGCCAGCATAATGGGGCCTCAGGCCTTGAGATGGCTCCCTCAGGCACTGCTACAATGCAGCGTATATTTCTAAAAGCAGAGGAGATGAACCACCAGAAGTGCCGAATTCTCTGTCCCTCGGTAACTTTGCAACCCCGCTGGAATACAGGCTACAGCTAAACATGAGTTCAGTGCAGTGGTAAGTGATGACATTTAAGGGCTTGTGGAGGTCAAAAGAGATGATCCAGTGGTCCCTCCCAGCCTTTGATCCACGAATCTATGAATACAGACAACAGCAATCAAAAACTGGCTCTCTGAAAAGGTTTTCAGAGACACTGTGAGGAGTTTTGCTGGAAGATTTCTTCAGGAGTGAGGCTGTGGAGCAAGTCTGCTTTCAATGAACGGGTACCACTTCAAGGGGAGAAAACATCTGCCTAGGGTGATGGAAAAAGACGTCTCTAGAACAACATCATCTTAACTAAGGTATGACGACTCTACTGCTCGTTCCAAAGTGATGCCACAAATAAAGGAATCAAATTCTCCACGCATAATCTTTAGGAGTGAGCAACCAGGAATGGCGAGCAGCACGGACGAATTTGGAATTGTTCACTGACTGGCTGTTGACCCTCTGCTAAATTCCCACCAGCTTTGATGTTGCTCATTTCTGCTGGCTCTGGGTTTACCCTGTAACTTAAAAAAAGCTTCAGCAAAATTAAAAAAAAAAATCAGGACATTATTTGAGGTGTGGTTCAGGCAAGACAAGGACTAGGAATCCCAGATGGCACAGCTATGGAAAACTTGCTAAACAAGGCAGGGAATATGCAATATTCCCAGACATCCAGCAGCAGGTTGTTGAGGCAGAGCTGAACCTCACCTTGTTTGAGCCCAGGAGATTCCCTGTGGAGAAGAGGTGGGAGTCAGTATGTGCCCAGCTGTTAACTTTATGCCCTTGCTACATCTTCACAGATTACTGTCAAAAGGCAGTGGATCATTTATGGACATGGAAAAAAGGAGCTGTGTTTTTCAACCAGCCTACTTACTTAAGCAGCAGGCATCAGCAGTAATTGGCAACGAGAGCAAAAAATAAACTTTGAGCAACCTCACCCTCCCACCAAATCCCTTCCCAAACATGTATTGTTTTGGAAGCAGATAATATTTCTAGTAATGAAGCAACAAAGCAAATACAGTTCAGTGCTCTGTAAACACAAATGCACACAGACCAATACATGAGCCTTGGAATAAAATTCTTTGAAAAAGCACTTCTTCAGATGCTTGCCGGTGATGGAGTACCTGCCAATGAGAAATCATGACTTTTCAGAAATTGCTCTATAATGCAAAAACACTGGCAAAAAAATAAACACAAATGATGTTCAATCTCTGCTTGGGCCAAAGATGCAACAGGGAAGGCTAGAAATGTGAGGCTGCTAGCTGGTGGGTCTTGGCTTTCACTCAGCTCCTAGAATGACCCAGCAACCATTCTTCTTCATTTACCATGTCTGTGTTGTTTTGGTACAGAAATATCCCTAGTTTTCTGGCATGATTTCATGAAAAATTGTTTGATCTTTGCCTGCCCATTTCTGCAAGGCCTGGCTTGTTTCTCCTGCTGCAGCAAGACACTTTCCTGACTTCTGTCAGTGCAGGTGTTGCCATCACTCTGAGGAGCTGATAAAGATACATCTGGGTAACCTCAAGCTGCCTCAAACAGCTGTAAGCCTGCAGGACTCTCATAATGCAAGTCAGCTCCAGATATCTCAAAAGTGCTGGCAATATTGAATTTTGCTGCAAAAGAGCAGCAGCAGAGCCAGGGGAGAGTCCTGTGGAGTCATGCTTTCCACCTCTGCTATGGCAGAGGTGTCAGGGGAGCAACGGTGGATGACAACAATTGCAGAGAAGCCCTTAGGTCTTCACTTCTGCTGTCAAAAGCCATGGCCCCACACAGAACTGTTTAGGTTGGAAAAGACCTTTAAGGCCGTTGAGTCCAACTGTTAACCCAGCACTGCCAAGTCCACCACTAAATCATGTCGCTAAGCACCACATCTGCACGTCTTTTAATTACCTCCAGGGATGGTGACTCAACCACTTCCCTGGGCAGCCTGGTCCAATGCTTGACAACCTTTTTGGGGAAGAAATTTTTCCTAATACCCAAACTAAACCTCCCCTGGAGCAACTTGAGGACATTTCCTCTTGTATTGATTGTTACTGGGGAGAAGAGCCTGACAGTGTCCTGATTCCTCCAGCAACAGCCACCAGGCTGGCTCTTTAGGGCACTGGTACTGACAAAGGCGGCTGCAGGAGCCTGAACTCACCCTGGTTTCACCAGCAGTCTGTTGCCATAGGCAACTGCCTATTTTGCCTATACCTAGAGCTGGCCCTGAGCAATATACACAGCAGAATTGCTATGATGAGATTAGCACGCTTTATTATACTATCCCTGCTCTTATCACCAACACCAGCTCTCACAAATTCAAGATAAGGAAATTTCCCTCATGTACTTACCATGGTCTTGAACAGCACTTTAGAAAGAAGCGGTGAACGCCACTTTATTCACATTTACATGGGAAAATTTAGGGAGCCATTACTATTCTTGTTTTCAGGTCCTATGAACCTTTCAGTGTCCCAGTTCTGGTCTGGTTGCTTATCAGCCATCCCAGCTTGAGTGGCTTGAGGGTGTCCTCTCTGCACTAGGCTAATGTCAATATGGGACCAAGGCATCATAATCCCCTCAACTGTAGACCATAATCTTTTCCATTTGTTAAAAGCATCTTCCTCCTGATTCTTCTAAAACACCCAGGGATAGCATGTTTCTTAGTCTGGCTTTAGCTTCTGCACCACTTCGCTTTTGGCAGCTGGGACAGACACCTGCATCAGGTAAGCATACTTGTTAGTTTGCAGGAAGGTAAAACATCTCTAAGAATGCTCTAAGTCTCATTGAGAGCCAAAACAGGACTTACTCTCTAGAGACTAAGGCATGCAACCAAACCAACACCACTTAACACACTACCATCCATCATCCGAGCAGCAAAACTGCAGGCACAGGGGCACTGCGCTACCCTGGTCTGTCTTGGGTTCACCACAAGGAAATGGAATGGACTCTCAGTTAGAAATGGTGAGCCTAAACCCTTTCTTGCGTGTATTTTTCGTTTAGGTCCTTCACTCCTCATTGAAATACCTTGCTGATTCTGGGAAATACCTCACTGAATGTTGCCTGGATTGTCAAAGATACTGCTTTTTAATCAGAGTGGGACATCTAATTGCTTTGAAAATCTTAGGGTTTAGATCCTTCAGTACTTGCATAGCTCTAAAAGTCTGAGCCTCAAACTGGGTTCTGCAGAAAGAGGTTTATGTAATGTGAAATCCTGTTATATTAAACAACAAATACAGGCCTAAGTTGACCTAAGAGTGACCTTTTTAATAATAGAGAATCATCAAAATACAAAGCACAATGCAAATGCAGATGATTTGGTTACAGTAGATTTGATCAAATAAAACAGACAATCTAATTAACCAGCGATTAGATTAAGTAGAAGTCTCTGTATTGAGTGATGGATAATTAACTGGAACTGTATTTACTTATTTTTTATTGTACTGCAGAACAAGGCATATCTTTGCCTTTCTTTCTTTTCACTGCAGTCTTTTAATTAAACAAAATTATTCTGAATGTTCTACACAGAATCTAGGCCTCTGAGTAAACACGGTGGGTTGGAAAGGGAAAGGCAGCCCTATACTGAGATTTAGTTGTCGATCAATACTGTTTGGATAAATCTCACCCAGCAGAACAGTTACAACCCTGGCTTTTCAGAGCTGCTTGGCATTTATAGCTCCAGCTGAATGGAACGTGAGCTGCAGGTGCTCAGCCTTTCGGAGAGCCGCACCCTTATTGTCCAAACATAATTTATGCTTGAGAACAAACAAACAAGCAAACATATTCAAGGCAATTCCTAATTTCCACACCTGAGTCAATCAAGGTTTATTTTTATCAAGGCAAATGCACATAAGGGAATGGTGCATAGCTGATCAGCATCTAAGAGAGAAATGGATCTTGTACTTTGAAATCCTTATCAGAAATGGTTGTAGTGACTTTTAAGGGTAGGCTATGCAAGAGGCAGTCTTTTAAAGTGATTTAATTCCATCCTTTCAAGAACTGTAATCTGGGAGATTGGTTTGGCTCCCCATCACTGCCAGGGAAACCCTGTACTATTGAAGAAGCCCTTTTAATAACACAGCTTGTCAAATGCTCGATGTTTTAATTTTTTAAGTGTCTTGTTAACTGCGTATTTGCCAGAGGCTCTGTGATATCATATAAAAGCTGTCATAGCAGGCAACCACTAAGTTCACCATACACTCAGGTTGCATAGTCATGCTTCTCTGTTCAGAATACACAACAGTTAATTTGATGAAATATCTACTGGCAAAATTTCTCCCTTAACTGTGGCACTGCTGTCTGTCTGTTTGTCTGCCTAGATGCTCTTAATGCTCTCATTACCATGGTATCTCAGTGCATCCAGACCCATGGATATCTGAGGAGGAGTTAATAAGCATTAGCTCTTGCTAGGACTCCTCAGAGGATGCTTCTGCCAAACTGCAGGGGACAGCAGAAAAAACCAGCATGATTCCTGAATGCAATGAGCTGCCTGAACGAGGAAAGCTGGTAGGGCAGTGTGGAAGCTCTGGAATCTATTTAGCAGTGCCTTACAGTCTGCCTCTGGCCAGGTGGCAGGGCACTCGCATGTTGAATTATACGCAGGCATTTTTCTTGCTTGTGTGCAGAGAAAAGCAAAGCTAGAGTTACTGTGAGCTCTGTGCTAGTGAGGATGCCAAGGAACACCATGTGGAGGCGGGTGAATTCTGGATGAGAGAGTGGGTAAACAGAAAGGCTGAAGTGCCAGGGGGTAGCCTTGGGGGCATTCCCTTAGGGAACAAACAGCAACTGAGCTAAAAAGTAAGGCCACACTACAGCAATTAGCTTCCTGAAATGATCTAAGGTATCAGCTAGACTTTTAACAGAAAGACCTGGTTGACCAGGTGATGTGCATGCCTACAGTTGCTGTATTTGAAAGCAACATTTCTGGTCCTGAAAAGCCAGCCCATGAATTTATCCATTTACTTGTGAAACCTGGAATCTCCTGGATGGTGCAGACTTTATTTTTGGTGGTGCTGAGTGCAAGCTGGAAACAGATAAAACTGCACCTTTTCAGGACTGTTCATGTTCAGGGCTTGGATCTTGATCCTCATGATATTATTAAGAAAACTTCACGTGAGCAGGCTTTTAACTAATACTACTTTTATTCAGTCCCAGCTTATATCTGAACAACCCCTCTGACCAAAAATGGCTGTAACAGCGGGAGCAAAATATGACCTCTGGTTTGTACTGTTTCAGCAGGGATTCTCCCCATTTCTCAGTCTCTCTCTCCTCACACTCTCAATCTTATCTTCTCTTCAGTTTAACAGGAAGATGGATGGGACTATATCAGAAAGGCCAACAATATATCTGAATTCTCTAATATTTCTGGCATAAAATATTCAATAAGTATTGTTGTTGAAAAGGCTGGGTGTCAGGAACGTGTGTGTACCTCCTAAATAACATGGGCAAAATCATAACATCACAGCATGCTGTCATCCACAGCAAGAAATCTCAGCTGAATTCCCCTGTCTTTCTCTTCACAAGGCCACGAAGACAAGGAAGTACATACAAACCACAGGACTCGAGAGTGTTTTCCAGTGTCCAGTAGCCTAGATGCATCCTGACTCCATCTCATGACAAAACCAAGGCATGTATACTCTCCTCCCCTACTCACTTCTCCTCTTGTCTTCCTTTCTGGAAGGCCAGGTAGTCATGTAGGCAAGAGGGCCTCGTTGCCAGTAAGGAAGAAGGAGTTGCAGAAGATAAAGGATAGCTCCTCCAGTTTTGGTGGAAGCAAGGAAGGGGGAGAGTAAGTAGATATGAAATACCAGATCTCTTGAGAAATGTCAGGTAAGAGGAAAAGAAGTAGTGCACATTTTTCTTCTGCTCAGTGGTGATACATGCATGCAGACACCAGCCTAGGAATTGCTGGGGAACTCTAATGAATCTCTCTGAGTTGTGTCTATGGTGCTGATTACCGCTGTTCCCGCAGAAGCCACTTGTATTTGTGATTTGGAGATGTTTTCAGCAGGCAATGAAATATTAGTCGCTATTTAAAAAATGTACCACATAATTGCAGAAGATAGCATGTTCCCATTCCAATTACAAGTGAATAACTGTAATACCTGAAGGAGCCTTGTGCAGCATCTGTAGGTAAACACCCTTTGTAAAGGAATCTAGGCATAGAAAAATGCATAATAGGCTTGTGAATAGTAAGGTTTAGATATAAACTACTGAAGTAAAAGAATCACTATTCCATGGAGAAATCTAAGTCGAGTTTGAGCTGTTTTTCCTAAAAAGATGCAAAATATATTGTTAGCAAGTTGTGCTCTCCTTTATTGCTTGCATATCGATATGGCAAGTAGAATACTTCTACCTCAGAATAGTTTGTCCTCAGCTCTCCATGTTAAATTCACAAAAACATTTAGATGTGGCAATGCTTCATCTTTAACCAAAGCCTGTCTTCACACATTGATCATGCTTGCAGCCATTCTCCAACACTGAGGTCAACTAGCATGAATGGTTCATATTGACTCTTAAATCTCCTGCACAGCATGGCTGTTGCAAATTGTTTACTGGGAATGGGACTGTTTCCAGTAAACATCTAAATTAGCTCACTGCAAATGCTGAGATATGCCCTAACTGCTAGGTTATGTAGGGGCCTCCATACAGCACGTATAGAGTCTTCTGACATGTGTAGAGCAGATGGGCAGATTCTGACGATCTACATGTTGAAGGTGGCTGCTGAAAGTGGTGGTGCAGTGACTAAATCCACACTTTGGTAGATTCAGCCCTTAACAATTTATGGGAAGCTTTATAGAAGGGAACAGAAATATATATATGGGGCATGACAGCAGGCTTGCAAACAACAGAAATACCTGAAAAACCCTCTGTTGTGCTATTGATCCAAAGGAGTGCTGGAAACATTACTATGGCAACAATTCTTACCCAGTGGAAGAAGCATGCCATTATCTGTGCATAGGAACAAAACAAGAGGAGGCGTTTTTCAGAACTGTTGCCCACCTCCCCTTGACCACTACAGATGTGCTGACCTTCTGGCATGAGCTCCTGCTGCAGAAGCTTTCAATGAGGTACAACTTGCAGAATTATTTATTGGCCCATGCACAGAGAACAAAGACATTCTATTGACCAACAGAGTCCTGTTGCAGAAACCAGCACTGCATGGAACTCCTGTTTTCTAAGAGTATCAAACATCTTCCTTATCTTGTTAACAACCTGGGTTATCCGTGTGAATAAAAGAGACACGTCTGCTCTGGCTCACTCTAAATGTTGCCTATGTCATTTGGCTATACACCACTTCAACCTTTCGCAAGTACAGCTATCAAATCAGAAAACTGCTGAGCATCTAATCTGGCCCGTTATTACTGAGAATTTCAGACTAAAGTACAGATCTGTTGGTATTGTGGTAAAGGTATAATTTGGTCTATTAATTAGCAACTAGACTAATAAAGTCAGCAAGAAACCTTTTTGCATTATGTGGCTACATTGACAGTCCACATTCCATAGCCCGAGGGCAGAACTGAGAGCTAATCATATTCCAGGTGTTTGTAGCAGTGAAGAAGCCCTCTGCTGCTCCTAGCTGCACCTCCAGCTCCACATAATTTTAAGCAGTACTGTGACCCTGCCCACCGCTCCTAACCCTGGGGAGGGGAGTGATACTGGCTACAAGTCCAGGCAGACTGTTCTTCCTGTAAATGGCTGAGGAAAACGATTGTGTGGGAGATGGTGCCAAGCCAGGAGAGGAAAGGAGCAGCCTGGAAGAAAGCTTCCAAATACACACTCCCACTGCAGAAACACTTTATGGCTGTCCTGAGGCTGGGGAGAAGAACAGGCAGCTGCAAGCTCTTTCCAAGCTGTTTGTTTGCCAGTCTTCTCTGGGCAGCCTGTGGTACAGCCAGCTGTGAGAGCAACACAAGTAGGTGGAACAGCTCTGCCCGCTTGGGAGCTTGCTACTGCTCCACAGAGCCTTTTAACAGCATGAGCCAAACCGATATAGCCCATTGCCATTAGTATTGTTATCCCCCTTTTTTATAACAACAGAAAAATAAGGGCCAGAAAAAAAAAAAAGAGAGAGAGCCTGGGCAGAAGATAGACTGTAGAAAGATATCAAGATCAACACCAAGTCTGTGAAGTACAAGGAAGGAATGGAAAATACATTGCTACTAATTAATAATGTTGAGTATATACACCAAATGCCATCCAGGTGTTTACTAGGTCCCAGCCTAAAAAGTTCCTGCTTATTCTGTAGAAATGGTAAAGGTCTATTTCTTCCAGAGAAGTAGGTAGCCCTGCTATTCCCAGAAATTATTTGTCTTTCCTTCATGTTAACTGTCTCCTGCACTCCATCACAAGCAGCCACAGTGGCACAGAATATATGTGCATCTGTGTGTATATACAGGTATATTTTACACATACACAAACATAGGTAGGAAAGAGTGTTGAAAATGACTCGATGAAAGAAAAACTAGAATAGACACTTGGATTTAATCTACTTGGTCAGTCTTTTTTCCCTTCCCTAGACACAGCTGGTTTTATTCAACACTGACTTTTTTTCTAGTACTAGATGACTTTGGGTCCTGAAGACACAGAAATAGGAGCTGTTACTAAAGACATAATTTTTTTTTTTGACAACATTAACTTTGACAGCTTCATGAACTTTATTGAATAAATGATGGTTTACTACCCATCAAAACAGTATTTTCCCACTTCCCCAGCTTTCTCTGCCTTCAACACCTGAGAGCCTCCCAAGTAATAATCTCTTTTCTAGCCTTTGGGGAAGTAGCTTAATCAGTTCCAGGAATTTTCTTCCATGTTTGCACAGGTGAGAGCAGGTGCCCTGGGAAGAAATAATGAAAGAAAGGCTAAGTCAAACAGGTAAGATACACAGGTAGTCTCGGATGTGTGGAAAGCTCTGTTCGTTTGCAGCTCTCACGGAAGCAGATTTCACATGGAAGCAGCCCAGGTCCAGCTCTGCGATCAGAAGCAATGCCCTGTTGCCTGCCTGTCTGCATTCCGAGGAAATGCAATTGCTGGTGGAAATCGTGGTCCCTGAGGGGGAAGTTCTTGCCCAGATAGCTTGGGACATCTGCAGAGGTTTTCTCAACATTAAAGCAGAGATTGCATTGTGGATTCTGTGTGAAAATGTGGGAGCACTGCTTACAAACACTGGGTTTGGGTTGCGGGGATGCTTACTGCAAGCAGGTTCTTGTATTCTCTGCCTGCCGGCCCAGCACCTCGCTCAGAGCTGTTGTCCAGTGTGCCCACCGCACACCACTGCTGGTGTGCTGCATGCAGGTGCATTTCCCTGGCTTGCACAGGGCTCCGGCATACCGGGCCTTGAAAGGTGCTGTCGGGTAGTATTTTAAGCCATTGGAGTCAGCCAGAAGAATTTGAATCTAAATCTGCTTTTTCTGGACTTTGGAGAAGAACTGCATGCCTCAGTTGCAAAAGCGAACGTTACTGTTCAGGCCCACCTTTAACCGGCAGGCTGATCCCTCCGGTGCCGCGAAGTTTGCCGCCAGTTTTATGACGAAGTCAGGCCAAGGAGCGGCCACGAACTGCTCGCGCTGCGGCTGCCAGCCTCAGCCTGCGGCCCCGGGCCCGCCGAGCACCCCGCGCAGCAGCCCGGAGGCCGGGGCCGCGCCGGGCGCCCCGTCACAGCCCCGCCGGGCCGGGCGCACTGTGAGGCGCCGGAGCTGCCGGGCGGCGGGCTGCGAGCGCGGGGCATGGCGCTGAGGGCGGGCGGCGCGGCGGGGCGCCCGGCGCTGCTCCTGCTCATGTCTCTGCTCCTGCCCTCGCCGGCGGCGGGCGCCGTGAACGGCAGCAGAGCGGAGGTGGCGAAGCCCCTGGGCGGGCTCGCCGAGCCGGGTGAGGCGTCCCCGGGCGGTGTGGGCGCCCTTGGCGGGCCCTTCCCGGAGCGGGGCGGGCGGTGGGCTCTCCTCAGCCCGGCCCGCCTGCCCGCTCTCTCCCCGCATGGCTTCTCCCGCAGATGGGGCTATGTCCGCTCCCGCCGAGGGGAGTTCCCCTTCGCCGCCCGGCTTCCCTCTCCGGAGGCAGGGGTGCCCGGCCGCGCCGCGGGGAGACCAGGTTTCGTGCGGAGAGCGGGCGCTCCGGGTGCGGGCAGCCGCCTTCGCCGCCGCCGGGGCGGAGCGACCCCTCCCGGGTGCCACAGGCGGGCAGCGGGAGGGGCCGGGGCCGGTTCCATGCTGTGCGGAGCCAGGCAGCAGCACAGGGACCCCTCCGGCCGGGGGTCTGGGGACGTGCTGGGGAGGCGGGGGAGGCGCCGGATCTGCCTGTTGCTCTGGTAGCCGCGGGGGTGGGCTCCGGGCCGCCGGGAGCCCCTGCAGCCCCCTCCGCCTCTGCTCGCGCAACGAACCGCACGGGGTCACGGCTCACGCGTAGTCAAGGGCAAAGCCAATTCCCCATGGAAAGATTTCCGTCCGGGGAAGCCTTCGTCCCCTGAGCTGCCCCTTGGGGTGACACTTCGGGGACGGAGCAGTGCTGCTCTCCCTCCCCACTCCACTTTGACCTTTAGGACCCCGCAAGTACTAAAGCCACAGTCCCTGGCAGGAATGAGATGCCTAGCTCAGGAGTGAGCAGGTTCCCCCAGGGTTCACAACCGTGGCTTCGTGTCCTCTCTCTTTGACATTTTTGGTAGCACTTCTGCGGGCTTTTAAAGTGTTTATCAAAATGTTCTGCATATATGCTGTGATGCGGCTTGTAATTAAAATGGTGTACAATGGCAAAGATTTCTGTTCTACATAGGTTTTACAAGGCTTCCAAATGTAGAGAGGAATACAGACTGCTTTGCTGCGCTGGTACTAATTGCAGCCCCCTGACAGGAATGTAAATGCAGTTCCTTAGCACATTCTTATCTCAGCATGTGTGGGATTTACATATATAACTCCTATTAATGCTAATGGAAGTTATATACATAATTCGTTTTGCATAGGGCTGACACTATTTTTTTTATCTGAACCCCATGCAACTAGAACCAGCCTTCTCATGTAAGTAGAAAGATCTGTAGTTTCTTGCCAGGAGCTGTCTTTAACATTTTGGTTCATTTAAAATGTACAGAGGAAATGCAAGTAAAGTAAGCAACCCAAAACTTTGTATTGTGACATTGGCACGGAAGGTTCATATAAAAAGTGTTACGCAATCCAGAGGTTTATAATTGAGTCTGATTCAGTTTCCCTCAGTTTCTTTTTGTTGCTTTTTAAAAAAAATTCATTAAATCAGAAACCAGGATTGGTGATTCCTGATCAACTTGTTCATTTAGAACAAGTCAGCTTTTAATGTTTAGGTGTGTTTAAAGTTTTATTTGGAGTATTACTTACAGTATCTTTTCTATTTAGAGCTATAGTCAGTTCATCATTATGCATCTCTGACAAAAGAGCCATGTTGTGCATTGTGGTGCTCCTGAAGCCAGAAGCATCCTGAAAGTTCATATCTTCACCTATAATTAGAAGTTTGCTTTCACTGGTTAGCAAAGTCCCTCGCCTTTTATTAGTAATATCTGAAATTTTGTATTTTGTGTCTCTGCTTGTTTCTAAAGCTTTTTTTTTTTTTTTAAATTTGTGTCTGGATGGGAAATAGCAGGTTCTCCTTTCAGACCTGATGGCATCCTGCTGTGGCTACACTCAGCTTGTCACCTCAAAATTGAATTACAATAATGCCTACTTTCAGGGTAGAGGTTTGGGGCTTACCATAAGCTGATATGAATCATCAGAAATCTATTGAGTTGAGAATTAACATAATCTGAAGCTGTTTTAGTCCCCCCTCCCATTCATTTTTGCATATTTGTTTATTCTGCATAGGTGAACAAGTGCGACTCGTGTTGTACCAAGTTGAAAACAGGTATTTTTAAACAGGACTGTATTTAGACTGTAGACAGGATCTTTAAGTTCTCCTCCTCCTCTCTGCTGTGCTGTGGTAGTTGATGTTAGACAAGACAGTTGAATGACTGTCCGATATAAAAGAAGCTAAGGGAAATGTGATAGGATGTCCATGGTGGGTACCATCTTCTAAAGAAGTTGTTATTTTTATGGCTCATTAGAGATAGTTTGAGGATACACTAGCTGTTTTAAAGGTTGTCTCTGTTTTCATAGGATTTTAATCTTATCATTTTTTTCCTTATGTTTTGGCTAAAGTTGGGGGTTTTATCATTCAACTGGATAGCTACTGTTTAAGGATTGTTGTGCATACGCTAGAAGACTGTTCTGACAAGCACAGCTTATATGCTGAAGTAAATGTCAAAACCATAGAGACAGTTAGAGATAACAGGAGAGTAAGATTTTGATGGCTTATTTATAATGTTGGGGAAAAGAGTTCAGTATCAGCGTATTATTGTGGAGAATGCACCATGCTGCTGTAGTCTAAATCCTTTACAATGGAGAAATAAAGGTTTTATATTTGTGTATCACTGACTGCAAGAAAAATGGATCCGTTCCTTTCAACCTGAGAAATTTAAAGTTTTGGATAGTGTGTGAAAAATGTAAATGTTACTCAGAGATTTAGTAGCAAGAAGTGATATATAAACTTGCATTGCTGCACAGAAATAACATTTTGTAAACATAAATCTTGAATATAAAAAACTGAGAGACAGTGAAAGCAAACTTTACATTGGTGAGTATTTGTTATCAGAAAAAAATAATCTGAGTAGGAGGGACTGGCAGTGCAGACTTGCAAAAGCAGTCATAGTGACTTTCTCTTTGCATTTGGAAGAATTGAAAAGACCTATTGCTTATTTAATGAATAATTTCCAAAGGAGTTTCACTAAGTTAGTTTCTCTATAAAACAGTTACTGTATCTCAGCATCCTTATAAACAAACATTCAAATTGCATGCTATTAGGAATAAAATATATAATCCAGATTTGAATCCCAGATGGAGATGAGAACCTTTTGCTTTTGTACATTCTGTGAAACCCATTTTGTAACCTCAAAGTACCATTAAAAAATGGAAGGAACCCAATCACAGTGATTAAAACCCTAGTATCTAATTAAAATACTGTACCTGGTTGACTCATCTTTGTGCTGGCTGTCTAAACTTGACCTTGAAGTGTGATGGGGAAAAAAAATCATGTGGGAAGGCATACATTAGCCAGAAAGAACAAGGAAATGAGTTAACTGAATATTGTTTCATGAAAATTTTTCTTAACTCTTTTCAGGGAGGACCTATTATTTGTGTAGAACCTAGACACTGCACTTCCCAGAGCATTCAGTAGGCTAATTTAGCATCATAGTCTGCTTTAGAAGAAAATTACGGCTTTTTTCCTTTTAAAGAATCATCTTAAGGTTTAAACATGAATGCTATTCAGACTGGATTTTATGATAAATTTTTCATAAATGTCTTGTTTTTCTCATCTGGTTAGTGAAAGAAAAAATGTTGGCAAATTTCACATTTCAACTAAAAAGTAGCAGAGATTTCAAGGAGTGGGTTTCCCATTAATTGGGAATTTCCACCCCTGTCATTGTATTAGAGATGTAACTTTAGACTTTGTGTTCAGGTCTGGATGCCACTGTGTCCGCAGAAGTAGAATATGGAGCATGCACAGTTACATGTGGTAAGTAGCAAAGCAGATGAATAAAACATATTGTCATTTGTTTTTTGGGGAAAAAAAAAGTGCTAACTGTAGCAATTTAGCAGTTGTAATTTGCTTGCCCTTGTTCACCTCTCATTGGTTTCAATTGCCAATAACTATAATTAACAAAAACAATCAGGCTGATTGTCATTAGGAGTTTAGGTCAGATCTGTTGTTTTATTAATTTCACAGCCTGCAAGCTCCTATTTTAAACCAGTTCCCTACGTTTATTGGCACATGAGCTGCCTTCCCCAAAGTAACAATTTTCGCTATTTGTGAACATCTGTGAGATGTTCAGAAGATGAAAGATCTTCTGATGCTTCTCACAGATGTCTTCCCACATACAATATTGCCAAAAAATTGCTTGCCTGCAGTAGCCTGTTCTGTATTCCACATTTATACAATTTATAAATTGTGTGATGGCAAGAAGAGGTATCATTTTGGAGTAGGAAGGGAGAGAGGAAAGATGAGATGAGCTTTAAGAAGACATCTCTGTGTTTGGGGTGATGATAGAAACTGCTCTGAGGTGGTAATTTTATTGCTTAGGAAGCAGCCTTGAATCAGAAATGCTATTAATTTTTTTCTGAACAAATTCAGCTTCTCATAAGACCACAGAGAAAAGTGAGGTTTTGCCCCCATCAATCTGATGTTTTCTAGAGTATGCCTTTTTTTCCCTCAGTCACTTTTTCATATGCTAGAACTTCCTTAATCCCCTCCTGTTTCACATCTTAGGACAATATGGGTCTAAAAGATTTTTTCCTTCTACATACTTTAATATTTCTCTTTCTTCACTTCATAATGTCAAATCTGCTTATATGTTCTGTATATTGATACTGTATATGTATCCCCATACTCTTAGTAACCTCACTTGCTCTGATGCACACATCTTTTGGATATAAGAAACTGCTCTTGATGTCCCATCCCTCTAGCAGATGTCTTAAATGTTCTGTATTTCCAGGGAGTTTCACTAAATTTTGTCTTGGTTTTATCTTTGGTCCCTCAGAGTTAATGTTCTGGTGGGTTAACTATGGCTGGATGCCAGGTGTCTACCAAGCCACTCGATCACTCCCCTCCTCAGTGGGACATGGGGAAAAATAAGATGAAAAAGTTGTGGGTCGAGATAAAGGCATTTTAATAAAGAAAAGCAAAGCCTGTGCACAGAAGCAAAGGAAACAAACAAACAAAATTATTCTCTGCTTCCCATCAGCAGGTGATGTCCAGCCACTTGCTATGACGTAGGGCCTCAGTATTTGTAGTGGCTAATATGAAGACCAAGATATCGTATGGTATGGAATATCACGTTCATCAGTTTGGGTCGGATGTCTTGGCTGTGTCCCCTTCCAGCCTCTTGCCCACTCCCAGCCTACTGGTCTTTGGAGGGGGTGCGAAGAGACAGCCTCGATGCTGTGGGAACACTGTTCGGCAGTAGCCAAAACATCAGTGTGTTATCAACGCTATTCCAGCTACAAATACAAAGCACAGCACTATAAGAGATGCTATAGGGAACATTAATTCCATCCCAGCCAGACCCAATACAATATGTTTAACCACTTTAATTCTGAAAATTATATGATCTTGCTGAAGAATCAGGAAAGGAAAGCTCTAACAAAAAAGACAAAGGCATCATCTCATATCTGGAGTTCAGATCATGTTCATAGCCTTCATTCTAGTCTGAGCTATTCAGTGCATGGCATGTTTACCCTAGACTTCAGGAGAGCAGACTTTTGCCTCTTCAGGGATCTACTTAGTAGAGTACCATGGGGTTAAGCCCTGGAGGGAAGAGGGGCCCAAGGAAGCTGGTTAATGTTCAAGGATCATCTCCTCCATCTCAGGAGCGGTGCATCCCAGCAAGAAGTCAGGCAAAAGCACCAGGAGGCCTGCATGGATGAAGAAGGAGCTCCTGGACAAACTCAACACAAAAAAGGAAGCTTACAGGGGGTGGAAGCAAGGACAGGTAGCCTGGGAGGAATACAGAGAAATTGAGTAGCCAGGGATCAGGTTAGAAAAGCTGAAGTCCTGATAGAATTAAATCTTACCAGGGACATGAAGGGTGACAAGAAAAACTTCTATAGATACCTTGGTGATGAAAGGAAGACTAGGGAAAGAGTGGGCCCTTTCTGGGAGGAAACGGGAGACATGGTTACCCAGGACATGGAGAAGGCTGAGGTACTCAGTCACTTTTTTGCCTCAGTCTTCACTGGCAAGTGCTCTGGCCACACCACCCAAGTCACAGAAGGCAAAGGCAGGGACTGGGAGAATGAACTCCCCACTGTAGAAGGTCAGGTTCAAGACCATCTAAGGAACCTCAAGGTGCACAAGTCCATGGAACCTGATGAGATGCATCTGTGGGTCCTGAGGGAACTGGCAGATGAAGTGGCTAAGCCACTATCCATCGAATTGAGAAGTCATGGCAGTCCAGTGAAGTTCCCACTGACTGGAAAAGGGGAATCATAATCCCCATTTTTAAAAAGGGAGAAAAGAAAGACCTGGGGAACTACAGGCTAGTGAGTCTCACCTCTGTACCCAGCAAGATCATGGAGCAGATCTTCCTGGAAACTATGCTAAGGCACATGGAAAATAAGGATGCCATTAGTGACAGCCAGCATGGCTTCACTAAGGGCAAATCATGCCTGACAGTTTGGTGGCCGCCTATGATGGGGTTACAGCGGATAAGTGAAGAGCCACTGACATCATCTACTGGACTTGTGCAAAGCTTTTGACACTGTCCTGCACAACATCCTTGTCTCTAAATTGGAGAGACATGGATTTGATGGATGGACAACATGGTAGATAAGGAATCGGCTGTATGATCACACTCAAAAAGCTGCGGTCAATGGCTTGATGTCCAAGTGGAGACTGGTGATGAGTGGCATTCCTCAGGGGTTGGGATTGTGAGCAGTGTTGTTTAACATTTTTGTCAGTGACATGGACACTGGGATTGAGTACACCCTCAGCAAGTTTGCCAGTGACACCAAGCTGTGTGGAGCAGTCAACATGCTAGAAGGAAGGGATGCCATCCAGAGGGACCTTGACAGGCTTGAGAGGGAGGCCTGTGTGAACCTCATGAAGTTCAACAAGGCCAAATGCAAAGGCCTACACATTGATTGGGCCAATCCCAAGCACAAATACAGGCTGGGTGGAGAATGGATTTGGAGCAGCCCTGAGAAGAAGGATTTGGGGTTGTTGGTTAACAAGGAGCTCAACACGGCCTGAAAATGTGTGTTTGCAGCCCAGAAAGCCAACTGTGTCCTGGGCTGCATCAAAAGAAGTGTGACCACCAGGTCGAGGGAGCTGATTATCCCCCTCTGCGCCGCTCTCATGAGACCCCACCTGGAGTCCTGCATCCAGCTCTGGGGTCCCCAGGAGAAGGACATAGACCTCTTGGACTCAGTCCAGAGGAGGGCCATGAAGGTGATCATAGGGCTGGAATGCCTATGAAGACAGGCCGAGAGAGGTGAGGTTGCTCAGCCTGGAGAAAAGAAGGCTTCAGGGAAGCTTTGTAGCAACCTTCCAGTACCTAAAGGGGGCCTACAGGAAAGCTTGGGGGGGACTTTTTACAAGGGCATGTAGTGATAGGACAAGGAGTAATGGTTTTAAACTGAAAGAGGGTAGATTTAGATTAGATACTAGGAAGAAATTCTTTACTGTGATGGTGGTGAGGCACTGGCACAGGCTGCCCAGAGCAGCTGTGGCTGCCCCATCCCTGGGAGTGCTCAGGGCCAGGCTGGACGGGGCTTGGAGCAACCTGGTCTGGTGGAAGGTGTCCCTGCGCGTGGCAAGGGAGTTGGAACTGGGTGATCTTTAAGATCCCTTCCAACCCAAACCATTCTATGATTCTGTGATTTTACATTTGTTGTTCCGGTAAAGCTGTAAGCTCTTTGTCTCCTTCACAGTCCTTATCCTCTAGATCCATCTATCAAGTCTTTTATTATTTCTTGCTTTCTGAAATGACTCAGTTTTCTTAATTTTTTCCCAGTAATGCTGTGGCTCAGATCCATTGCTCCTGTAGTCATAGTCCACGTTTACAGAGGCATTAAAGCGTAATTAAAACATATTTAATGATACCTTGTCATACTTGCCTCAGTTTTGCCATACTCTCTTTGTGGTCTAATTGTTTTGGCCACTCTTACCTCTCGATTTCTCTTGTATTGCTAAGTATCCAGTTCTTTGTGGATCATCTTTCTTTACCACTTCTGCCCCAGTCTATTAATTTACATTTCTCTATGGTGAATTTAATTTAGGTAATTTATTTTACTGCATTGTGGCCAGTTTTCTGTTAGGTTAACTTGTATGACTTGTTGAAGTTAAGACTTCATTTGTTAAGCATCTCAGGAGATTAATTTCATCAGCTTTGGCAGCTACTAAGAAGAGGTGGGGAAAGGAAACATGGGAATGAAAGGAAAAGCTGTCCAAAAGGAAGAGGCAGAGGAGTACCAAAAGAACTTGTAGGTGTAATTAAAAGGGTTTTTTTCATGAACCCTTTTGAGTACGATATACTTTTCACATTTTATTATTCCCATAGATAAGACATGGTGAGATGTTTCCTGATGAATGTGACTACAGTTAGCCCAGTACCCAGTCTTTTGGCTTTTCATAGGCTTCCTGTCTTTTTTGTTAGCTAAAAAAACTAGATGTCACTGAAGAAAGAGGAATGCCTTTAATAAAAATGTCAGTTCACTGCCATTTACACCTCTGTCTCTCTGCATCATGAGATGAGACATTCTCTGGAGAGGAGAACAATCCTTGTTTTGTGTCATTTTCAGTAAGTGGTGTTGTCTCCCTCTGTCACTTGAAGTTCTGTTTCACAAGCTACATGATATCTCTGAGACATTCTGAAATCCATTGGTTTATATAATACGCATTTAAGGAAGGCAGATGCATCATAAATGCAATGCTCAAACCAATTTCCTATTTATTATTCTCCTGCAAGGGAGGGTTAACTTTCTCTTTCTATGCCTATTAGTAAACAAAATGCTTCTGGAAAAATGGCAAAACCTTCAGTGTTTACTGGGCCTAAACACATTATTCCTGCCTCCCCCACAAGCTATGTCATTCCAATGAACTGTGTACACACTGTTTGGCAAAAACAGTTATAGCACTTGTTTTGAATTTGTTCGTAATTGTTAAAACGAGGATGTTCCCATTGAAATCCTGATAGTGAGAGTGAACAGCTTTTTGCTTCCTTGAACATTGTGTAGGAATTCTCCTTAACTTTACATGTTTGAAATAGGTTCCCTCCCGTTCTTTGTCTTCAGTGCGACCCTCCATGTTGCAGGTGGAGTCCAGGTGGACAACACTTGATTTCACGCGTTTGTCGTGAGAAGCCCCATGTTACCGTCCACCAGCCTCTGTTCTCTGAGAGGCTTCATTCCGGAGGCTGTTGGTGGTATTCCTGTATCCCTCACTGTTGGTCCCTGTTAGGTAGCTTCAGACTCCCCAGTCCTAGTGCCAGGAGGTTTTTCGTGCCTTCAGTTTCTGTTGCCCTTGGTGGGAGTTGAAGACACTCAGTCACGAGACTGGAGGCAGGCTGAGTCGGCAGTCTGTACAGTGTTCTCTGTGCCATCTGATTCGAGCATTTAAAGGCCAGGAGCCTGAGTGCTTTGGTAGTTAAAGTGAATTAATGGTTTTTCAGAACATAGATTAGTTTCTTTTCAAATGCTTTTTCTGTAAGAAAAGTTTTGAATTAATATTCAATTCTTTTGATGACACATGATGACTCTAAGAATCTCAGTTCCTGGTGTGCAGTGTCTGACAGAAGTAGATGTTGTCATGAAATCTTAGATACCAACATGGGATAGCTTTAGCAGGCACTCTGAGAACATCTGTTTTGCCTGGTATTTGGTAGATACATATTAACATCCAGGATAAAGAAAGAGAAAGAAAAACAGAGTATGAAGGAAATGAAGAAATTCAGAGTGAAAGATTTTTTTTTGCCCCTCATAGGTATTGGCATTCGGGAAGTTCTGTTAACCCGTGGATGCCCTGGGACTGAAGCAAAATGTCTTGTCCGTGTGGAGGAATGTCGGGGGCCAGTAGACTGTGGATGTAAGTGGAACACTGTGATACGGTAATCTAGAGTAAATATGTTGATTCAAAGGAAACATCCTTATTCTCTGTTAGCATGGTGGAAGTGGAATAAAATGATTGCATTCCACCCTCTAATCACCCTGTTAAAAAATCCGGTAATGTTTCAGGGTTCATTTCTGTACTGATGTGTGCTGGATTTCAAGTTCCTGTAAAATACTGTTTTTCTGCTGTGTACTTGGTTCCAGACATTAGACCAAGCAAAAAGTATTTTAAGCAATTTTAAGGGAAAGCATAATTTCCAAGTAACATTCAGTGGTTTACAGAATTATGAACTTTATGATCTATACAGAGATGTATTTAATTAAGTAATGATGTACCTAATTTAAAATTCCTCCTATAGGGGGAATACCAATTTCTGAGGGCCTTGCCTGTGTGAAGATGCCTTGTATTTCTATACCTCCTGAAAATCGATTTACATATGTTTGGAAGATGTTAATTCCAAGCAAGGTGAGTAACTGAATCCCACTTTGTGCACAAAAATTGCGTACTGCATGCATTTACCACATGCTCCAGCTGAATTGTTCAGACTTCTGGGCAGATTATTTCCTTTGTTGTCATAATGCAAATAAGCCCTGATTTCTGACTGGAAAGTTGGTAATAGAAGGACTCACAAAGCTTTGCTTCTTTATGCAGCTTCACTTTCCTCTTCATGTGAGGGAAATAATTTTAAAGAGTAATGTTTACTGTTACTTCAGGAAAATGGGGCATAGTGGCTGGTGAGCATATACATATCTCAGCAAGTCACAACCACGTTGCCCTTCCCAGTTGTTTGCGTAGGAGATGCTGAAGAGGTGGTGGAATTTTCCCAGGGGCCAAGAGATCCTGACAGGTTGAAAGCTGTTGGAGTATAATAAGACTTTTCTGTGCGTCTGACACAATGCAAGTCATCTTTGCAGATCTATGTGAAAAATTGCAAACACCCCCCCCCCCCTTTTTTTTTTTCTTCTCTTTTATATTTGGCTAGACACCACACATTCTTCCCAATGATTCAGCTATTATGGAAGTTTGCAGAGGTACCCATTCAGTTACTTTCCAGTGTGAAACTCAAGAAAATGGAATTATAATTGCCTCTGTAAAATACACAGTCTACGCAACAACTGGTAAGTTCACAGAGATGCTTACAGTCTTGTAGTGATTTGGCCTTGTGTTTTTTATGTAGTACTCAGTCTTCGTAAGATTGCATGTCACTGGCAGTATATAGGTAGCAGCTTGTGCACTGTGGTAATGACTGTCATGAAATGCAGGCCAATAAAAGAGACATATAAAAGGAAATGACAGAATGAGAATGAAAAGGTTCCTTGTGGTAGGAATGAGTATTTTCTTTATCCTTTGTAAAACTTCAAGCTAAAATTAGGTTTTCCTATTACCTGCTTATTTTTTACTGCACCCAGGTTGGTTAACATAGGGTACTTTTTGCCTCACTAAACCACATAGCACCAGCAGCACGGGCTGTGCACTTAAGTTTCCTTTCCACTTCTACACTGAAGCAGGAAAACAATCTTTTGGGTTTGTCTTTTAGTAGTCATCTGGAATTTGCTTATACACAATGGATTTAGCAAATTTTAACATGAAGAAGAATGCATCATAAACCATTTCCCCAGTACTATCTACTTACCCCCTCTGCTAATGGGATTTTTGCTGACTTCGTCAGGAAAGGTAGCAGTGTGCTGATTTTCTCAAACCATGAGAACAGCACACGGAAGCTCAATCTTTCCCAATCAGAGAAAGTGTGAAATTGCCTTGCTCATCAAAATGTAAAGTTTTTCCTGAAATAATGTAGATTTAGGTCTTAGGCAAAAATATGGCAGACTAGAAAGAAATCCTTGGAGATACTCCTCCCCAGGTTTCTCCCTTTCATGTTGTTTACCCAGGTAAAACTGTGTGGCCTGGGAATCCTGCTTTTTTTCCTTTCTCTTCAGTAAGATAGGCTATTTCCTGTATATCTATTGAGGTCCTTTCTGCTATTGTACACTAACATGGAATTTGTTTATTCACTTTCTAAATCCATCTGGCAGTCACAAAACACCGAAAGCTGTTTTCTTTTTTCCTTCTCCCACTATTCAGTCTCTACATGCCTTTTTGTACAGAGCAAACTTCCTTTTTGAGACCTGAATTAGCGTAGCACATAATCTGTTTTAGGTTTAAGCATGCAAGTGGTTCCATTGACTTGAGTAGGTGAGTCATCAATAGGACGACTCACACACTTGTGTTTAAGCTGTGACTGAGTAGTGTTGGTGAAAAGTGGTCAGATGAAACACGTCCAACAGACCTAGCCACAGAGAACCTCTTACAAGGACTGAGATTTATTGAGTTAGAAAATATTTAGGACTGTACAAAAATCTGAGGAAGACAAGCTGTAAGGTTTACTAAGTAGCCTAAAAGGAATGGATTGTTCTGCTTAGTGCCAGATCAGCATCCTTTGGCTTTGTACAGAGGTGTGCAGATGCCCAAAAGAGTTTCTGGGTTTTGCTTACCCAGGAGTGGCATTGTTTGGACTTGAGAAATTACTAACTCTGAATTAGATACATAGAAGAAGTTAATTAGTTTAAGTTTTGGTTGAGAATGTACCAGATCTAGTTTTGCTCACTGTGGATGATCAGAAGTCTAGCCAGATCAGGATTTGCAACAGGATTGGGAGGAAATGAGAAAGATCCTTCTGACAGCATCAGTGGATGCGGCGAGACTCCTTGTGTTTGGATGTCGATTTTCTTAGCTGCTGCCTTATATTTTGCAGAGCTGCTCTGTTCATCTGTGTTGTTCAGACTCTGGAAAGGGGTAACATTTCTGCCCATGGTACAACGATGCCTGTCCCAGTTCCTTATTAAAAGACATTTTGAAATGAGGGTTGGGGAATTTGAGACAAGTTTATCACCCCCGTCAAGTAAGATGGCTTCTCTATCTACTCCAGAAAATCTAAGTCTTTCCTTTGAGTGAACATCTTTTTCTTTGCCGTTTATCTATCCGGTCTCCAAGCTGAAATGTAAAGAGCAGAATCAAAATCAGTATCAGAAATAGGACAAAAATTTCCCCTTTCAGGTAATCTACAGGACTGAACTAGATTTTTTTTGAGCATCCAAAATTGGCTACAGAGATTCCTAGTCAGCCGAAGCTGGACAGGTGTGGTGGGCTGACCCTGGCTGGCTGCCAGCCCCACACAGGTGGGTCAGAGAATCATAAAATTGCTTAGGTTGGAGAAGACCTTTAAGATCATCAGGTCCAACCCTTAACCTAGCACTGCCAAGTCCACCACTAAACCACGTCCTTAAGTGATGAGTCTCACAGAGGCCACCTTGCAGCCCTTCACTGCCTGGGCACTGGCACCTAGTACTGCAGTCCAAACTGTCTGTGGGGAGAGGGTCTTGTGTATGTTTTGGGAGGTGTCTTTGAACCAGATGCATGGACAAATCGGTTTTAGTCAGGAAAAGAGTAGGTCCTTTCTATTGCCTCCTAAATTACTTTTTTTTTTTTTTTTTTAATCCAACTGAGGGGATTCAGACGATCTCTGTGCCTCAGTCAAGTCAATAAGCTTATGTATTTCATCTTTCTGATCACCTAGATCACTCCTTTCACTATTCCACAGAGATACATTTCTTCATGCCGGGACTACAGGACATGGCAGGGGAAGCGAAAACGTGTTTGCTCCATGGTTGGCCTTTCTTGTTGGCACTTTCCTAGAGAGAAAGCCTTGAAGTTGTCAACAGAGCTAAAAATTATCAAGGTAGCTGACAAAGGGCAAATATGTTTGCTTTTGTCTCATCCTTCCTTCTTTTTCTAGTGCTCTGATGTTTCACCCATGTGAACAGCAGCAACCAGATTCAGCAACACCACCTACAAGCCTGGCCCCAAAGACACTACTTGAAAATACATAGTGTGACACTTTCTGCTTCAGATTTTGAGGCATGCGAGGTGGGAGGAGGGAAGACGTGTTGCAAAAGGGCAGATAAAACCTCACAGGACTTTGTGTGTATTTGCCATGTGGCAAAACTTCGTATGAGTTAATTTTAAATCTATGCACACAGAACTTCCATGTGTCCTTTACCAGTGATCACTGTGCTTCTCAGTGACCTTTTGACGAGCAGTCATAATGGTATTTTTGCATAAGTGAGTTTTTTTTCATAATTTGGCTCTTTCTTTGGTTTTCAGAACTGTTCAGACCTATGGGTTCTCTTTGTCTTTTATAGCAAGAGAACAGGGGGGAAAAAAGTATTTTATTCTCATCCAAAATTACTGGAACCTATGCAAGGAAAATCCCATCTTCTAATAACTGACTTTTCTATATTTCCTTTTTACTAAATCACTACCCTGAAACACTGAAGAATGTTTGTTTCGCACTCCCACCTGTTGTGTTGTTCGGCGTTTTGTAAAGACTTTGGAACTGGAAGGTGGTTTATTCATATGTACTAATAATAGTTCTGTGAGGAGGGAGGACTCTGCAAGGGAGGAATGCAAGAACAGAGAACGATCCTCATTAGGATGCTATTTGAAGGGTGTCAGCCTACTGAGATCCCAGCTGTGCTCCAAGCTCCACGCTTCTCATGAGTGAGAGAGAGAGTTGGGGTGTGTGTCTAGTGGCACTTCTGTGGAGAAGATGGAGGCAATAGCGTTTCTGTGTTTCAGAGGCCATTCTAGCCCACATCTCTCTTCATTTCCTGCTGATGACTTCAGTGCCAGAGCCTCCCTGAGACAGAAAAGTCACATCTCTGTAACTGGCTACTGTACAAACATGCAATCAGCATGGCCATGTTGTCCTTGCATTTGCACAGAAATGAAATGGGGAACCCCCGTACTCAAGATTAACAGCCTGGATCTCCTCCATGTGTTGCAACCCTACTGTCTCATTAGCATATATCCATCCATTTTTGATACACAGAAAAAGGCTTATAGATAATCTAGAAGGAAAACAAAAAAGCTATGCATCACCATTATATTAAGGGGAAATAAAACAGTCTGCAGAGGCAAAATCTCATTCCTTTCTGCCAAACTGATACATACTTTCTGGATCTGCAAAGTGGTGGAAAGAACTGCTGTTGG
This sequence comes from Falco biarmicus, assembly GCF_023638135.1. NCBI lineage: Eukaryota > Metazoa > Chordata > Aves > Falconiformes > Falconidae > Falco > Falco biarmicus. The sequence goes on along the minus strand of NC_079293.1, from coordinate 5,427,018 downwards.
CTGCTGGACCATATAAACAATTGGTTGAGCGCTGGCTTGTAAATGGAGCACTGCTGTACAGTCAACATCATGGTCTAGGAGGAACTCCAGCTCAGTGAAAAACCCAGGGGTAGAGGAGGATAAAGAGGAACAGTGCTACTGGCAGAAGAACTGGGTTTCCTTTGGACAGAAATGGTGCTGAAAAAGCAGGTGTTCCACTTCTTGATGTACATGATTTACATTATTATGAATCTGTTTCTTATTAAAGAAATTACTGAATGGAATGCAGAGACAGAATTTGTATTGCTGATATTTTCTGGAGGGAAATGCTAGCAGTGGCAACAGATGCTTCTGAATGTATTTGGATTTAAGAAATTAAGGGGGAGAGGGTTCCATAAAGGCAGAGGACAGTCCAGAGATGCACTGCACTGCACAGAAATCAAAACAGCTTTGTTGAACTGTGGTGTACAATGCAAATACAGTTGCTGGGCCACACCACAGCAAAGTATGTGTTGCTAACCTGCTCTGGTGCTTGGTGGGAAGGAGGTATGTGATGTATCTCTTTCAGCCCAAATAAGAAAGCAGTAACTTTCTAAGGTCCTGTTGTTCTGATGGCACAAAGAAGGTTAAAAAGCTGCCAAGCTTCTTAGCAGCAGGTAGTGGCCATACAGGTGATGCTTTTGTTTCCTTTAATCCAGCCTGTTGTCCCTGCATTGGCATAGCAGATAGAGACTGGGGTAGGAGTGTGCACTGCTTGGACCATTTGAGCTGTTGGAAAGGCTTCCATAAGTCATGACCAGCACTGGGACCACACAAACTCTGGGGTTTCTGCCACAGGGCTGGCCTCAAATCAGCAAGCCCTGGTGGAAGTTAATTTTTTTTTTTTAATTTCAAATTTGAGCGTTCTTTCTTTTCCTTCCTTCCTGTCTTGTTCAGACTTACATAAGTAAATGGATCTTCATAGGTTAGATCCAACAGTGCCTACAATCTATCTGCAGTATCCCAGCCTTGCATTTCATTGAAGTGCATTCCTTTTTTAATAAACATGAATATAAATAATTAACAGGTAAGGTAAGAATGCCATGCTTTCAGTAAGGGTTGGAGGCAATCTGCTTGAAACTGTGAGATATGTTATCAATCTCTTTTTTTTTTTTTTTTTTTTTTTTTAATAGTGGAATGCACAGTTTTAGGGATCGTTTTACAATGTAATTTGGGAATATATATGATAGTGGTTTTTTTGGTCATTCTTTGTAGTGAAGTAGTCCACAGACCCAGAGTGGGCTGTGGACTTCAAGTTGAAAGCAATTGAACTAGACTTCACATGTTTCAGAAAAGATTTGTTCTTCCTATTTTTACTAAATACCTCTTTGTAACCTTAACTGTAAGCTGAGGATGTTTTTAAGGCACATTCTGACTGTGGCAAAATTTTCACTTACTAATTGGGAGTGTTGCCTGGACTTTAAGAGTGCAGTCAGCACTTAGAAGTGCACCTGATGTGAATCAATCTTTGCTTATTGTGAACCAGCTTACTGGGAAGCTGCTTTCCTGTCTGCTTCCTGCTTGCATTTTAAACACGTGTGTTTACTTGGAATGCATACCCTCTGTATTATCAGGTTGTCTCTTGGGCAGTTCTGGTTCTTGGCTACTGGAAGAATTTCTTGCCTAGGAAGAAAACTTGAGTAGACTAGCTGTGGATGACATAAAACTTGCTTTTCTCTTCAGCAGGCTCCTGTTACAGCCCGTAAACAGAGATATTCTTAGAGTTCTAAGTTTACATCTAATATATTACATTAATGAAATTACAAAATCAATTATAATTTTCATTAACCTCTCTTCCCCACACCTTCATGTAATTCTAAAAAGACACAGTCCAGTGATGTCAGTTAGCTTAAAAGTGAATGGCTTTACATTGTATAAAAACCCCAGCATTCAGACTTATTATGTATGATACTCTCAGCCAGTTCACCATTCTTACCTGTCCTATATCTTGCAGAAAGATCAGGAGAATCATATAGATGAGCTGTGGTGTAAGAATATCAGAATGAAAATTCTGTGATGCAGAAGGGTGAAACCCAAATGATGTGATGGAAGAGTTGCTTAGATACTACAGTGATGACAGTGGCACAGGTCTTTATATAGAAGTAGAAATGAAGTAGAAATAGAAATGGGTTTCCTGCAGTCATTCTGCTACACAGAATTCCTACCAGTGTGAACATGAATCTTGCATACCAGTCAGCAATGAGATTGCACCTTATAGTTTTAGAAACTGCATGAGGGAAAATGAAAAATTAGAGTTGGCTCATGTAAAATTGCCAAAGTTGGAGGGATCTGGCAAGATGCCTAATGGTTCATTGATTTTGGTTGAATGTGGCTGAACAAATAAGGTCAAGTAAATTTCAGAACAAGGTGACTGGGTTTGATTTCCAGGCATTTCTTTATCCACTGTCAAAAAACAGATGGAGGAAGTTGGTTACCATCTTCAGCATTTTTCACTCTTCCTGGGTTGGTTGTTAGAGTCACCTCCTAACCGTCACGTCTGGTCTTAGAGAGACAGCCTGAGTAATGGCAAGGCCCTCAGTTTCCTTAGGTGAATGGTTGAACAGGCTGCAGTATTACAAAATGCATTTTTACTTGATGTCCTTGCTACATTTTCATTTCTCAGCTTCATGCAGCTGCTCCTCTCTCTATATTTCTGGGCCATGCAGAACAGCTCCTTTCCACGCTTAGTGGTTATTTGCTTTAAATAAAGGCTTTGCAGACCTAGATAGAGACAGGGAACTGAAAAGCGGCACTTAAGTCCTTGAATCTGGTCTTTTGTTAGCATACTCTCTTTTGGCTTCATTATTATCATTATGACTGCAGCAATTACCATTGTTAGAATTCTTCTGTAGCACGGTGGTACCTTGATGTCTCACCCCTGGGTGATGGAGCACCTGGTACCAGGCACAAAACAAAGAAGTCAGCCTGCCTCGAGTGGCAGACAGGCTGTGGTATTTCTTCTGTCTTTATCGTTCATGTGTCTTACACGAACATGTCTTGAAATCTTAACATTAAGGCATTTCTTAAAGCAAAAATATTGTTATATTAGTCATTCTTAACATGTACCAAATAGATACTTTCCCATTTTTATTTTTGCCTTGTCTTTAGGAACTGCAGTTCTTTGTGTTTCACAGCTGTTAAGTGACATGTATCCCCCACTCCACACCTTGATCTCTGTTTCTTTGCATCTTCCTTGGTTAGATAGGCCTTTGCAAAGAAGGTATAAAATGTCACTATTCTAACTTTTGCTGATACAGTAAAAGCCTGAAGGCTGTGAAAGATGTCAGATAGTAAATAATCAAGCCCTGCTCCTTTTCATCCTGTCCATCAGATTAAATGCCTGATTCATTTGACAATTTGAACATAACAGTGACCATGTATTTCTTTTCTTCAGAGATACAAGCAAAAAAATCTAGGACAATAGAAACAGAGCAATCAAGGAGAACAAGAGATGCCATTCTGGTCTTTTGCCTGGTAACTGGAACCATTGTGACTGTTGGTGTGATCTTTGCCGTGATCTTTATGATTCTTCACTGGTAGGTGGACAGTATACAATATGTTTTACATTTTATTTGATCAAAATATGGTATTACTGATGACAAACATGACAAGTTTCTCTGTAGTTTAATATTTGTATTGTCAGTAAAGAAAACAGGAACAAGCTTCTGGAGACTGGAAAGAAGTGCTTTGCAAAGCAGTTACAGTGATGGTGGGTGGGAAGGGAACGACTCATGTTAGAGATCACTTAAGCAAACTAGACACCCACAAATCCATGGGCCCTGATGAGGTGCACCCCTAAGTGCTGAGGGAGCTGGCAGATGTTATTGCTAAGCCACTGTCACTTTTTGAAGGGTCATGGAGAACAGGAGAGACGCCCGAGGACTGGAGGAAAGCCAATGTCACTCCAGTCTTCAAAAGGGGCAAAAAGGAGGACACAGAAAACTACAGGCTGTTCAGCCTCACCTTCATCCCTGGATAGGTGATGGAACAGCTCATCATGGAGGTCATGTCTAAGCATATGCTGGAAAATAAGGTTATCAGGAGTAGTCAACATGGATTCATCAAGGGGAAATCATGCCTGACCAACCTGATAGCCTTCTGCGATAGAATGACTGTCTGGGTAGACGAGGGGGGAGCGGTGGATGTTGTCTCCCTTGACCTCAGCAAGGCTTTTGACACTGTCTACGGTAACATCCTCACACGTAAACTCAGGAAGCGTGGACTGGATGAGTGGGCAGTGAGGTGGACAGAGAACTGGCTGAAGGGCAGAGCTCAGAGGATTGTGGTCAGTGGTATAGAGTCTAGCTGGAGGCCTGTAGCTAGTGGTGTTCCTCAGGGGTCAGTACTGACTCCAGTCCTGTTCAACTTAGTCATCAATGACCTGGATGGAGGGACAAAGTGTGCCCTCAGCAAGTTTGCTGATGGTACAAAGCTGGGAGAAGTGGCTGATACACCAGGAGGTTGGGCTGCCAGAGAAACCTGCACAGGCTGGAGAGCTGGGTGGAGAGGAACCTGATGAAGTTCAATAAAGGCAAGTGTAAGGTCCTGCACCTGGGGAGGGACAACCCCATGCACCAGCACAGCCCAGGGGTGACCTGCTGGAAGGCAGCTCTGCAGAGAAGGGCCTGGGGGTTCTGGGGGACAGCAAGCTGCCCACGAGCCAGCTGTGTGTCCTGGTGGCCAAGAAGGCCCATGGGACCCTGGGGGGCGTTGGGAGCAGCGTGGCCAGCAGGTCAGGGGAGCTGATCCTCCCCCCTCTGCTCTGCCCTGGTGAGGCCACACCTGGAGTGCTGTGTCCAGTCCTGGGCCCCCCAGTTCAAGAAAGACAGGGAACTGCTGGAGAGGGCCCAGCAGAGGGATATGAAGGTGATGAGGGGACTGGAGCATCTCCTGTACGAGGGAAGGCTGAGAGAGCTGGGGCTGTGTATCCTGGAGAAGACTGGGAGGGGATCTGGTCAATGTCTACAGATACCTTAAGGGCGAGTGTCCAGAGGACGGGGCCAGGCTCCTTGCAGTGGTGCCCAGGACAGGACAAGGGGCAACGGGCACAAACGGCAACACAAGAGGTTCCACCTGAATATGAGGAAGAACTTCTTTACCCTGATGGTGACAGAGCACTGGGACAGGCTGCCCAGAGAGGCTGTGGAGTCTCCTTTGGAGACATTCAAAACCTGCCTGGATGTGACTGTGCAACCTGCTCTGTGTGAAGCTGCTTTAGCAGGGGGTTGGGCTAGATGACCTCCCTTCCAACCCTGACCATTCTGTGATTCTGTGATTCAAAGCAATTTATGGAAACTTACTTGAAGGTATGTTTTTGTTTAATTCTTTTTTCCATTTCAGGGGTCTTATAAAATATATTTGGAAATCAAAATTTGGACAAGACAACCAAGAGAAGTTGGCCCACAAAAGATCACTGTGTAACATGGACTAAACAGCCCCCCTAAGGGTCTGCATTGGCCTTTCAAGGAACTGGAGTCTCCACCTGTAGCTACAGTGTTCTCACCATCTGCATTAGCTATAATAGAAGTGTCAAAGCCCTCACTCACCAAGTATGAAGTGCAAAAGTCCTTCCAGGACTTGCATAATAAATAGAAAAAAAATTGGATTACAAAGAAATGTGATACAAAGAAGATTAAAATATGTTTGATATACTGGTTTTAAGAAGTACGTTTTATAGTTCATTCACTGTCTTTGATTTCCAGTAAGTCTGACATTTAAGAAGTCTTAATTTTGTGACGATATTAATCTAGACTAGATGAAACCAGACATATAGTTTAGGCAGAGACCATTTTTTGTAAAGTGCTCCTCATCTCCCTGGTGATCTTCAAGCATAGCACCTACTATGTAATCACTATAATCCAGTTTCTTCTTGACACGTGGAGGGATACATAATGGCAGGGAAGGTCATTAAAAGTTGCTTCATAAGTTTAATTAATTTTTTACCTGCACATTTGTGCTTGTAACCATTTCTGCCATCAAGGGGACCAAACTATGTGAACAGAAGAGTAGGGTCAGACCAAGGATTCATCTACCTCTGTAATCACATCAGTGGATGAAAAAAAAGGATGTCTAGGGGAGAGTACAAAAACAAGACAAGGCTGTATGATGTTCCACATGTATTCCTCCAGCTTCCAGGCATTTGCAGATTTTCTAAAACAGATGCAACTTCTAAGCAGTTAGCAATCTTGCATGGATTTCTTTTCCATGGCTTTGTTCAATGTCCCCTTGTACCTGTGTAAGCTTCTGTCCCATAAAACATCCTAGGGCAAGGAGATCCATAGCACAACCACATCTTTTGTGCAGCTTGAACCCACCTCCTTCTAGCTTCATTTGTCCACCTTACTTCTTGAAAAGGCAGTGAGCTGCCAGGCCACACTGTCCTCTCCCCTTCAGGGATCATATTCTTTTTGGAATGAAAAGTGCAAGAGTACATAGTGATTCTTCATCGTGAAACCATATCATACCTCTGATCATCCTTTCTGAGCTTCTCTAACCCTCCTCCATTACATGACAGTCTTGTTTATGAAGGTGCTTTCTGTTGGTGTACATAAACATTGTTTGATGCAGATAAAAAACCTGAGTGGATGACATGTTGAAAAATGGACTGTGGACTGATTAAAATGTTTAATAGATTTTATAATTAAGATTTTCTCTTGAGTATTGTAAAAGCTCTGAAAAGAGGCCAAATATTGAGCACTCCAGGGTAGAGAATGCTTCTCAGTAAAGAACATTGTGAAAAAATGGCAAAAAAATAGATTGGAGGTAGTAACTCATCCTCTCAAAGAATTCCTGTTCTCTTCAGATCCTCTGTTGCTGCAGATGTTCTAACTGCACCATCTGCACATCCTTAAAAAAGCATTATCATATTTTTCAGAGATACATCATTTTGTTTGCTGTTTAGTGAAAAGATCATTTACATTTTTGCAAATAAAACATCATACTAAAAAATGACATGCACTTAATTCTATAAAAATATCTTTTTTAAAAAAGGAAATGATATTTTTGGTAACACTATCATTAACTATGTCATCTTATAGCATTTGGTGGACAAACTTAAAAGTCTTGCAACATTAAGAAGAAAATGCATAGAGCAGGAAAAAGCAGACAATAAATTCTGCAGTTCACAAAACTAGCTTACACATTCAAGGTGAGTTTTTGATTCTGTGCAACAATCAAAGACAGCATATTGTGGTGAGTCTGGGATTAGGTCTGGAATGCTGCTCTTAAAAACAGACCCAAACCAGTTGTTATTACTCAGGAAAATGTTTCCACTGAAAGTATGGTAAATATGAAGCACTGCCATCGGCTCTATGATTGACTTCTGAACTCCTGCTTTCGTGTTGTGATTAGGGTGTAGTGTAACTGAAAGAGAAAGAGAGGGAACTAGGATATTCTTTTCCATAATGATGCAAAGGTGTACTAATACACAACCATTTTGTATTTTAATAACATTTGCAAAGAACCTCCAGACTTGTTTGGGTTGATATTTTGAAGGTTTTAAATTTCCATGGTCTGCTGGAAAACCCAGCAAAAAGTGATAGGTAACATAAGCAGAGTAGTTCAGAAAATGAAATTCAGGAACAGCTGAACTAATCCGTACTGGTAAGTGTGGGGGTTCTTAGGGTAGGTCAAGGAGGCTTTGTTCTTTTGGCTTATATTTTGCAAAATATGATTATCTGCTGCTTTTTTTGTTCTCTTACAGCTCCTTAAAGCTATGTACAAAACAGGAAAAAAAATTGCTAGAAAATTTGATGCAAAAACTGTAGCATAAAACACAGAAGAGTGCCTTACTGCTCAACAGATAGGGCAAACAGGCTGTTCTGTTGCTGAAGCTGCAATCAGAAACTCCAAGAAGTGAGGAAATTCCTGAAGTTGGTAGTTACTCTGTCCAAGCAGCCATCACACAACCACTGTATTATCATCTTCTCATTCTAAATATAAACTTGAATGAGTTGCTCTTTGTACTAGATGCAGTATAACACACATAGGAAGTGCAAAATTATTATCTTAGCACAACTGTCCCTGACTTTTGATGCCATAATCTGAATAATATACCTGTTAGTTTGGTAAGAGGGTGGACAGCCATGACAGTCAGGTAAAGGGCATCCAGAAATAAGTGTTTCAGTTAGCTTAAGTATTTTTAAAGAGAGAAAGAATATGTTGCAATCTTCTTGAACACTTCTAGCAAGAAGTGTTCACCATCTAGAATATATAACTGTACTTGGTGTAACTCCTTTTATCTGCAGTGCCTGAGAAATGTAAAGAATTTTCATTGTTACTTTCTGGTAGTGGGTTAATTAAAAGAATCAACAGGAGTTTCTCCTTTTCTGTAGATTTAACTACAATGTTTTTATCTCCTTCTGCTTGCTGACTGCAGTGGAAACATTATCTCTACTGATCACCCCAAGGTACAGAAGTATTCTTATTCTGAGACCTTAGGCATGTGCCCAACTCCTGTTTAAGCCAGTGGTATTTAAATTCTTGAAGTGAGAATCTGCTGCATTTCTAAGGGGAGAAACACGGAAGAACTATAAGAAGGGACAAAGGTCACATAAAAATGTTTTCATGATCACGGGAGCCTACAAGAGCTTTTGGCTAATGCAGGTTAGGCAGCCTCTCTAGCCCGCTCTGGCAAGTGTGATCTGTACAGAAATCCTAGCACTGTGGGAGCCGGATACCCTCCTACACCACACCTTGGATGGCCATCAAGCTCAGTTCATCTGCCAGGAGACCTTTTCACCTGCCTTTGCTGTACAGAGCCTTCCACTATCTCCTCCCACTACTCCAGCTGCTGAATCTGGGATACAGGGGCCGGAGTGAAGGTGAAAATCTCATCATGCTTAAATTTAAGCTTGTGCTTACATTCTTTCCTGAACTAAGATGTCCTCGTACATGTGTTTAAGTGATTTCCAGAATCGGGGCCAAAATGACCGTGTCATTCCTTGCTTTCATTTGCTTTGCATTGTCTAATGTTGCAACACGATCTTGTGGGTTTCAATTTAATAGTATTTTAATTGTTTCCCCAGTATTCTTTCATCTTCCCTTTCTTCTTCTTCTTAAAGAAAAATCTTTTTGGAATGCATATCTTGCCTGTATATGATCCACTATCTATCTCAGGAAATTTAGGATGCATTTATATAGTTATTTAAGTCTTGATGTGTGTGCAGTTTCATTTATGTATGGTCTAATAGTATATACCATAGAAATGAATTTTTTTTTCTTTGACAGGTTTACTGGCTCTTTTTGGAAATAAAAATTTTATGGTGAATTGCAGAGATTTTCATTATTTTTTTATAACTTCGTTTAGTCAAACACACTTAAAAAAATAATAAGTACTCATGATTTTTCTTTCTTTGCTGCTATGCAAAAGAGAGAGTTTGCCACAGAAGTATGGGTCATTTTTTAACCTGATGCTCTATAAAATAAAATAAAGAAATGCTAGTTGAAAACTGATTCGGTGCTCCATGATTGATGGCAAAATTTCAGCATTGTGCAGCCATTACAGGGAGAAAATAAGCAAATAATTCGATTTATGGTTTTATGAATCAGAAAGCTACAGATAAATGTTAAGTCAAATGTAGAGCATTTTATATGGGGTTTGGAAATAGAACTCTCTGCAGTTTCCAGTTGTTTATCTGTAATGTGTAGAGGTAGATTTTTTTGTTATATTAGGTCAATATTGTTCACTTAAGATTTACTAAGTTTTTTACTTTTCTGTGTAGAAAAACTTTTGACTTAGAACTGAGACAGAGTGCTGAGACTGGAAAATTCATTATGGGGAATTTTCAGGACAGTGCTACTTTAACATGAAATTGTGTTTGTGGGCTGTGAAGAGATAACTGGAGAAAAAGCTTGGATGTCTGAAGCAATTAAACCCCAAATCCAGCATGGCTGGATATGGATAATTGGCTATTTAAAATTACTTAACCTACATGTGTTTTGTACTCTATCCTCATGTTCTTATAATCAGAAAGCTACTGGGCAAAATGGGAAGATGAGCCGATTAAATCAGCCTTTTCCCAGAGAGGTGGTTTTGTAGTATACATACAGTGTCATATAATATGATGTCCTGATCCCTACTGAGAGTATCGCATGTTTTCACTATGTAAGAATTAAATAATAGTATGAAATTGTCGTGCAGATAAAGCAGTTACTATTCTGGGATAACATTATGTTGTATTACACCTAGAATAATGGCAAATTGTTAATTAAAATCCCTTGATCTTTGCAATGATCCAATTTTCTGCTACTTATAACTGCCAAATTTAGTCTTTAAGGCAGAAATTTTCCATGATGAATATGTGATCCTCAAGCTACTATCTTTCTTTCTGAGTATGCAGAAAGTGCAGTCAAATGTTTTATTTTTTTCTAGGGACCCACTCAATGGAAAAATGGGCTGCTAATCCCATCCTGACCATTTATCTCACATTCCTAGTTTCTGCTCTCATCCCAGTTTCCCCACTCCTGGCCTACCCTCCCATCAGCAGCTCTTCTTTAGTGTGGTAAGACTAAGATTGAACAGGAAAGGAATGACACTGACTTGGAGGTGATGGAGGAGATGTAGGAAAGAGCAAGATTAAGACAGGGTGGGTAAGTATTTTGAGAGGGGCTGGTGACAGCAGGCTGGGTGGGGGAAAACTGGGAAGGGAGCAGAGACTGGGAGTGCTAGCTGAGAAAAAAGAAATTAAGCAACATCCTGAGATTAGTGGGACAAAGAGGCTGTGGTTAGAAACCTGATGGAAGTGGGGAGAAGGAGCAGATACTGTGAAAAGAGAGATGCCTTGAGCAGGATCTTCAGCAAGAGGGAGAACTGGCTGGATAGAAAGCCAGACAGGAATTGTGAGGAACATGGAGAAGGAAACTGGGAAAGTGAGATCCTGGGAGGCAGAGAGAGAGCTATCAAACAGGGAGCTAAGCATGTTGAATGTGAATATGGAGAGAAGAAAGGCAGGATGAAGACACTGGGTAAACAACCTGGGTCTGAATGCTGGGACAGGAGGGCCGGGGAACTGGAGTGGATAATGAAGAACAAGGCTAGAGTGGAAAGCTAGGGCTGAATAGATAAAAAAATAGAAACTGGGTTGAGAAACCTGAAGACGGGAGACTGGAAATCACTGGCAAGGAGAGACTGGAAGAATGAGCAAGGGAGACATGGGCTACAGCAGGCACAATACTTGAAGGGTCAAAACAGAAGGGGTCAGAAGAGAGGATTTGTTTGGGGGTACCTGTGTCCACTTGAATACTCCTCCATCGTGAACCTCGATTCGGGGCAGTTTTTCTCAGCCTCTTTGTACCTCTGCTGCTAGCAAACATCTATAAGACCCATTAGCAAACTATGACTCTCGCCTCCTGTATATGCAGTTAACTTGAAGGGTGAACATGTTACTGCATTAGCTCAAGCATCCAGAGCCCTGTCCTGGAGCTGAAAGTCCCAGCCCTGTTGATGGTGTATGTTGTTATGAGTATGGTGCCACCTGGCAGAACACCTGAATTGTTAGTACAGAGCTTAATAAACCACATAAAACTCTAAAGGAATTACAAGTTTGGGTGTTGAGAAATGTCAGTGTGTTTGTGGGCTGTACAGCACTGGTCCAGCCCGTCTCTGGCGTGCACGTGAAGACAGAGCAGGGTGCAGGCTTGTTACTGCAACACACTCATACAGAAGGGGCAGAAGAGCTGGGGAGCAGAGGACTCACCAAAGCTGTCGGGTTTGTCAGGGTTGGTTAAGCAGGCCTGGGGAACCCAAGCAGAATAGCAGGATGGCATTTTAAAGGCAGAACAGAGGCTGAAAGATTTCCTCTCTCCTCCCCCACTAAGTCTGGCTATAGACTGATGTGGGGCCAGGACTTCACCCAAACAACTGAAAAAGGAGAAAGAGAAGGCCAGGCATTTAATGAGGCAGGGTGCTGAAAGACAAACCTTATAAATTGGTAGATTAGTGTGTATATTTACTTCATTGTAAATGGCCCTGAAAAGGCAGTCAGGTTTTTTACTTGGTTTTTACTTCTAAAGCCTCCAAACTTTTATCTTTGTAGATAAATGGGTAAAGGTAAATTCCTTGTCTCATAAAAAGTTCATCAGGTGAATGATGTAGTTCTTTGAAAATGTCATCAGTCTTCCTGGTCCGAGTGCTATTCACAGAAGATTCTGAGCCAGTGGAAGTCAAAATGCCAGCTCCCTTTGAATAGCGTAGAGGCAAGTCATGTATAACTGAATCTCGTTTTTATTGTTGAATCACTGTTTTTATCCAGGTTGCCCATGTGCTACACTTAGTATTTTCAGTGAAAAACATCTGTGATTTTCTAAGAAAGCTTTAAGGACCTTCAGTTCATATGTTCACAGAGCACACATCCAGAAGGACCTACTGGATCATCTGATCTTGTGTCTGTTAGAGGGTCTTACCCATCTTACCTGTCCATCTATTACTCTTGTGCTGAGGCTGTTAACTCAATTGAAGTCTGTGTTTAAACGATACTTGCCAGAAAATCCTTTCTTTGGGGACACTGAAAGACGGGAAGTCCAGCACTTCCTGTGGCAACCTGTTCCAGAGGTTTATTGCCTTCTGTGCTACATAAGAATTGCTTCTCATTCAAAATGTGAACACATCTGGCTTCATCTTTCAGCCACTGGCTTTTGGTTCTGCTAAAATCAGCAGTCTTTTAGTGGTTCATATTTTTTCTTCATGGAAAAATTTTACTTCACCAACACACACTAATCGATCATTTTTTAGTCTTCTTTTATGACTAAGCTTCTTAAAGGTCTTCTCTAAAACTTTTCTCTCTCATGTTTGGGTACTTTTTCTAACTCTTTCTGACAGCTTCTAATTTTTCAGCATTATCTGTTCAACCAAGAACCATATATGCCCTATGACACTGATGTCTCTGTTCAGCTGCTTGCTATCCCTACAACGAAAACTCCTTGCAGAGTTGCATCTTTATTAAACACAGTTCCTCATAGATACAACTACATTCCTTGTTACCGAACCAACTTTTCTCATTTGGCCCTAGTAAACCACACAGGGATGAGTTGTTCCATATGCTTCTCCCAACTTTATTTACTGCTTCATCCATCTTCATATTCTCTACCCATTTTGTCTCCGCCAGGAGCAGCTGTTGTAGCACAGCCACTATTCAAAGAAGGGTTCAAGGTTTGTTGACCTGGATGTACAAAGGTGCTAGTAGGAAGACAACCCTGAATCCTGTTCAGTTTGAAGGGGATGCCTGCGTCTGCATTTTGCATTAAACAGCTGCATGACAGAAGCAGCACAGACTGCTGTGTCACCACTCATATAGCCTGTTAGCAGTGAGGCCACGTAAGGGCAGGTCTCTGATTCCCTTCATGCCCTGCCCCAGGAACCTGTCATGTTTCTACACACTGGTACAACTTGGGTGGAGAGGGTGAAGTGTGTGATGCCAGGAGAAACCCTGCATGTTAACCCCTACCCTGGTAGCTGAGATGTTTTCTTGGGAGACATAGGTCTGAATTTCCTTCATCTGAGAAAATGGATCTGGGATGGGATCTTCGGTAGCTGCACAAGATCAGAACAGGAGGTTAGTTTATAAAGAGGACAGTCTGTTAAATTGTCATTGTCTCGCCCCTTTGCTGGAGACCTCTCTTACTCCCTTGCCTCCTGGCTAATATGAAATATCTGCAATGCATGCAACTGGGGAAGCTCTCCTCTGTCTGGTGCTAGTGCTGGTCCAAGCTGGATAGATTCTTCATAACGTATTTAATTCTAAGGAGTGTGAAAATTATGTTTCAACATTTTAAATAATGAAAAATTGAACTTCTTCTACAAAGTTGGAACTCTATCTCTCGATCCTTCTCCCTTCAGGAAAAATAAAATGAATAATGGTCCACGACTGTGGTCCCCCCCAATCTTTCTTTGGTTTTCCTTCTCTTTTGGTTCAAGCATTTTTAACTGGAGAGGGGACAGTGTGGCAAAAGAAAGCCCAGAGAACTCTAAAGCTTCAAAAATTAAAATGGAAAACAGTGTTTCATTTTCATAGGTTTTCTTGCTCGTGGATTCCATAAAACATGGCAGGGCAGGGCTGTATTCAGGCATCACTTCCAGCAGCTCCACGCCACCAACTCTGGTGAGTTTTAATCTTAACTTTCACCCTTGAGTGATAAAACTTCCTTGCAAATCCTGGAAAGGACTGACCATACCCTTCAGTGATGTCTTAAAATTTCAACTTGTGTTTCGCAAGTTTGATGCATCGAGAAGTGACATGTCAGACCTTATTAGAGGATCATAGATTCATAAAATCATTTAGGTTGGAAAAGACTTTTGAGATCATCAAGTCCAGCCGTTAACCCAGGACTGCCAAGTCCATCACTAAACCATGTCACTTGAAAAAGAACTGTATCTATCTGTCTGTGGCAAACTGATCCACAGTGTTGCCTGAAATGCAAATTGTATTGCTAGACTTTTCCAACATCAATGAAAACACATAAAATAGGAAGCAAAGTGGAAGGATCAGAACACAGTGTAGAATCCTTCTTTTCAAGTGTCGTTTGTAAATACATTATAATTCACCTAACCTTGCTGGCTATAGAGTGGATTTCCTTCCTTCCTTCCTTCCTTCCTTCCCTCCTTCCCTCCTTCCTTCCCTCCTTCCCTCCTTCCTTCCTTCCTTCCCTCCTTCCTTCCTTCCCTCCCTCCTTCCTTCCCTCCCTCCTTCCTTCCTTCCCTCCCTCCTTCCTTCCTTCCCTCCCTCCTTCCTTCCCTCCTTCCCTCCCTCCCTCCCTCCCTCCCTCCCCCCCTCCCTCTATCCCTCCCTCCCTCCTTCCTTCCCTCCCTTTTGTTCTTTTTTCTCTTTCTTTCTTTGTCTTTGTCTCTTTCTCTCCTCCCTTCCCTTTTCCCTTCCTCCTTTCTTTCCCCTTCTTCCTCCCTTCCACCTTTCCTCCCTCCCTGCGCTTCTCTGTCTCTCCCTCCCTTGCTCCCTCCCTCCCTTGTTCCTTTCAAAACCTATTGACTGTGTAAAAGAAGGCAGTTTTTAAAATTAAAATTGGCACAGGGAAAAGTACAATGTCCTGCCACCTCTCAGCCTCGATTCTGAGGATTCCAGGACTGTCAAAAAATAATTTGTGAAAGCACAGAATTAGCTAAGAAGTTTGGATCAACTCTCATAGATATCAGTGAAAAGTCAGGTCATCATGACTAAACCCACCTCCTAACAATAATCTCAATAATCAGAGTCTAACTCTGGCTGGGCTCCTGGGCTGTGCTGTGGGACCTGTGTGCTGCTGGATGCTGGCAGAGTGCAGGCGCTGGGTGCAGGACACAGCTGGTGGCAACCAGGCACCATGGATAGTCCCGTGGGGTCTGCACCATCCCCTGGCTGCTGTTTGCCCTCGGGCCAGCGACGGGCTTCACTCAAAAAACAAAAGAAGGGGCTTGTATCAGAGTCAGCGTTAGCACCTGAGGAAAGCAAGCCCTTGAGCTTGAGGCCACCGAGCCCCCAGAGTTCATGGGAGCAAAACCTTCTTGTTAATAAGGTTTGAGTCCAAATTATTTCCTGATGATGAGGAAACAACTGGAACGTTGTGCTGAGCCTCAGTGGCCAGGAGGACCCCCGCTGCAGAGAGAGGAGTACAGCAGGATCAGTGCCAGCCTGTGGCTGGACACATTTTGGTGCCCATGCCAAGCCCGTGCCGACCAGCATCTGGCCAGCTGCAGGGCTGTAATCCACAGAGGTGGCCCTTTGCCTGGGGGATAAGCTGCACTGGCCCTAACTCACACCCAGTTGTCCCCCACATGCTGCTCTCACGGCCGAGTTCCACAGGCCACAGTGACAGAGCAGGCATGGTCTCTCCCTGGGCTCTTCACCCCACGCCGAGGATGAGCCTGGGGAAGGCATGGGTTTCCTTGCGCCACTGTTGGTGTCATGGGTGTCACCTCCTCGCCCCAGGAATTCCTGCTGCTGGTCCAGCGACATCACTGGCAGTGTCTGAGGACTTGGCTGTCTCTGCCAGAGGAACAGCACCTTTCTTGGGGTTGCAGTGAGATACGTGCTGCCCTGCACACTCTACTGATAAGGACTGGGGACAGGTGTCACCTATGTGTGACAAACTGTTTTGTGTGTTTGTGCTAGGTATGCCTTCTGCTTTGGCTTTCTCTTTCTGATGGATAGGTGTGCTCCTAGGGCTTGGGACTTGGGCGGCCATTGGGAACTAACGCCTTCTGGCTGGAGGGGAGCTGGCCGGGCCTCATTTCACCACCCCACACATCCCGCTGCCCCACTGGGTCTGTTTCCCATGATGAACCTCCCTGCACAGGAACTGCCTACAGGGCTGGAAATGTCCTATTGCTCAATTCATCGACTTGTGCCTCAGATGATCCCTCCCTGCAGCAGGACACGCTGCAAGCTTCAGGTAGCCAGCAACCTTGGTGAGCTGCCTTTCATAGTCAACTCACAGGAGTTAAAGCACTGTAGAAGATGGCAACTGTGTCAGAGCAGTGCCAAAGAGCTACACGATTTAAATTCTGGTAGGGTAAACACTTGTCAGATAGCTCACACTGATCAATAGATGTCACCTAATAACAACAGAATCTGCCATCAGACATGAACTCCATCCATGATATATTCACCTTGGATTTACAAAAAACCTTTTGGGACCAGCAGTTGGGCTTGTTGCATCTTTTGTGAACTATGGCTCTGAAATTCTGGGCTCTCTTTGCATGTCAAGATACTGTATCTTGGGTTTTTTTTTTCAGGGTGGGCCAGTCCACATATACATAGCAATGAAAGTTATGCGATAGAATCACATGGCAGGAAATACAATGTTAACTTGAACCTGGCTGTGCTTTTTATACTTAACAAGAGAAAATCAGGAAATAAGGAAAGTGTTGGATTTAATTTGGAATTTCCTGCCCCCTTGCTGTTTGTTGTCTTGAAGACAACACCATCTAAACATACAGAGTTTTAAAAATTTAATTTCCTTTTTCTATTTCCTAGTTCCTATTGCTCAGGCTTTCAGGCTTCTATTGTGTCTCCTCTTGAAGTAGAGACTTTTTATAATTCTGAGTGTGTTTTCTGATTCACACTGCATTTACATTCCTCTTGTTCCTTTCCAGTTTTCTCCCGAGCGAAATCTCTCTGTTCCCTCATGTGGACTCAGCCTGTGATGCTAGAGGAAGGGCACAGAAAGGAGAATTTGTTGATACTGCTAGACTTTTTGTATTTTCCTTTTCATTCTTCTCTGTGTGTCACCGAAGATGACTGTTGCCCAATGGGCATGTCAACAGACCTTACGTAGGGCGTGTTTGATCTCAGTGTCCAATATGCTCTGCAAGAGCAAGAAATCCTCTTTCTAGAGGCCAAAAATAAACCCCATCTTGTCATCATGACACCTTGAGACCAACAGGCACAAGCACAGATACTTTCCTGTGATGTGACTGAGCTCACTGGTGTCATTTCCAGCTGCTGCCACTTCAGCAGAGGGAGGACCCCTATCAGGATTTTGGCCACAGTTGTGTCCTCGCTGCCCTTGCTCTCCAGGGGTGGCCGTCACCCATGGGCTGGGGAGCTCACTTCCCATCTCATACTGGATCCCCCACAAAGACAGACCAGCAAATTCAGGGAGTTTCTGGCAAGGGACATGATCACGTCATCCAGGCCTCTTTGAAGGTTTGGAGTTTGCCCTTGCTTGGTTAAAATACAGGGTCCGCAGGTAGAAAAGTGTCTGCTGCCCTCACACATTTGTCTCATAGTCTGTTCTTTTTTTGTGCTGTCTCCTTCAGTGATTTTAACTTGCGCAATGTTTCCCATCATTAGAATTTTTATGTGAGCCATTCTTTTTATCGATGCTGAAAGGGCATCACCTATATTCTTTTAGTGTGGGCTGGCAAGTGGCACTCTGCAGAGGACATAAAGCCACATTTTCATAACAGAGGATCTTTTGCTAATTCTAGCCAGGCACACTACTTGCCACTTAAAATCTAAAGCACGTTAAAGTAAATGGCTTGGTATATGTGGAAATTATTTTCTAATAATAGGTGGGTATTCTTGTTTATTATTTATGTGCATATAATTCCGGTAGCAATTAACATCTTAATGGAATCTTTATATAGAATGATTTTTAAAATGAAAACACAATTGTGAATATGATTTGCTGTTCCTAGCAAACTGAGCATAATTAGATCCAGTTTAATACTGCGCAAAACTATTAACATATGAAGAATGTACTCTGAAAACATTCCTATGATGACACAGGATCATCAGAAAAAGCTGAACTTACTTTTCCCAAGGTCTGCAACAGAGATGAGGCTGAGATGCTGTTGCAGTTGCATCACGTTGATCCCATTGGTGAGATACTAAGGCATTTATTTGCAGAAAGTCTGTGCACTATGAACCTTTCTTTACTTTTTCTCACCAGAGGATTCTACCCCTTGAGCAAGGGATGAAACCTCTTTCAAGTTGAGATTTCAGGGAACCCAAAACTCAATGAGAAATTAAGGTCTTGTTTGGTTAGGGGATTTTGCTATATTATATCCACTGGTGACAGCCGCTGATGGGGCTTTGTCAGCATTGTCCACAAGTGCATACAGGCGAAGCTGCTATTTGCACTGGTGGAGATTAGCCGGCCCCCAAACAGAAGTAAATTGCACAAATGCAAATCATGGCTTGCTGCGACTTGCTGACTTATGTCCCTGCCCATGGCAGAAGGGGGTGGACTAGATGATCTTTAAGGTCCTTTCCAACCCAAACCATTCTGTGATTGTGTGACTTGCATAAAATATTTCGCCGGTGTCAATTTGTTGGCTCCGCAAGTGGAGCATTTCTCCAGGGCAACTGAAGGCTAGTGGCTAGCATGTGTTTGGATGCGACATACCGCTCCCAAAGCAGAGCAGTGAGGAGGACAGGCAAGCCATGAAACGTTCTTCAGGGTGGCTTGACACACACAGAGGCCAGGAGATTCATGGCCCACCACCTTCCCTTCCAGGGTACACAGAAGCCTCTGCAAAACTTCTGATAAGCCTGTGCCCAAGATCTGAGCTTACAGCAAAGCTTTCATGACTTCTGTCCAGGGTTTTGTTTGATTTTTTTTTAATGAAGTAATAGCCCTGTTCTGCTCAAACTCTCACCGGGCAGACCAGGAAAGGACTGAGGTGGGAATCCTCTCTGGGTGCCTTAAGAGCTTAGAGGCCATTAGAGGCACTTTAGCAGGCTTTGGCCAAGGCTAAATCCAGATGGGCTTTCTCTTGCTGAGATCCATTTTGCCATGTCCTTACAATTATTTATACATCAGGACTCACATTTTCCAGTGTGGCTGTGTGCAGTCATTTTTACACACCTAATTAAGCCCAGAAATGCATGTTTAGTGTTCTAGCGATGACAGAGCCACCCAATAATCCTTAGCACTTATGTGCGTATGAAATGGTGCATACAACATCAAACCTGTGCACACACATTAAATAATTCACCCTCATAATAACTGCTGGAGGCGGGAGAGAGGGGCATTAGATAAATAGCTCATCCCTGTTCTTGCAGCAAGTCACCAGCAGAGTCAGGGTTAAGCGCTGCAAGGGTTCGGCACCCAGCTTTATGCTTCGTCTATTAGCTCTCACTTCTCTGCTGTGGATGTCCGTAGCAGCTCATACGTTATTTGGAATATTTCCTACTCCAAGACAGTCTCCTGTGGGAAGCAGCTACAAGTCCAGATGCACAAAATATTCCGTAAAAATAAACTAGTGATCCCCGGGTTGGAGCGGCTGGTGCTGTCGAGGAGAGGCAATGCCACACAGATTAGTGATGCTGCTTGAGTTGCTCATGATGCTAACACCCACAAATGTGTTGTGGCACCAGGAAGCCCGGCACCCACCGGCTCCAGCGGTGGGCAGGGGCACCCAGGTGCAGGAGCATCAGGGAGCGCGGTGCAGAGGAGGGCTGGCTGCTGGGTGGTGGAGAAAAACCCAAACCAAGAAGAGCGTGGCAGCCACGTCAGTGGCTTTGTGCTCTGCTGTGCTCACGGCCAAAGAGTACAGCCCTACCTTGGTCACCCTCCTACTCGCTGTCGTGATCAAATTCAATCAGCTGTGACCAAAAATGACATAAAAAGCGACCCCCAAATCCCTTTGAAAACATGAAGGTTTCTAAATTAGTAGGGGGTCCCTTCTCCCTCCCTCAGCCTTCAGCCAAAGCGAGTAAATGGAGCACTACTGGAAAGGTGAATTTCTCTGCAGACATCCTGTAGCTTTACAATCAGGATTCATCCTCTCGCATGATATTATTTACATGGTTCAGTTCTGTGTCACATGCATTGGCTTTTGTTTGTCTCTTCCCCTGAGCGGTGAGGTGTATGACACCTCTGAAAAAGCCCATCTGCAGAAGGCAGCTTTCCGAGGCTGGGAGAGAAGGTATCCAATGCTCTGGGAAAGAGCCAGCTCAGATGTAATAATAATTTGATGTTTTACTGGCCGAGGACGGTAACTCTTGATATTCTGCTGGCAATTTGCAGGGATATGGTTCTCCACATTGCTCTTTCCTGACAGACACGGCTATTTTTCCAAGAAGCCTTTGGACTCCAGGCATTATAAATGTGTTGCTGGTTTGTTGGGTTTTTTTTTGGTTTTTTTGGTTTTTTTGTTTTTTTAAATCTAAGCTGCCTTTTGGTATAGTAATCTTTCTGCTCAATACAAGTTTACCTGTGAAGCTTATATTGCCCCTTTGTGATGTTACCACTGACTCCACATATTCTTTAAAAAGCCACTTTACCTTCAAAGAAAACACCCTAAAACTCCTGTACGTATTCCAGAGCTTTGCACAACATACGACAGGCTCTGGAGAGACCTATGTAACAGAGACCATTTTCTATCTAGATATGTTTGGACATTCCTTTATAGAGCATGTGGAAATATATTCCATTTTCAAATAGATACACCCTCCTCCTGTAACATGAGTCAAGAGGAGAAAGCCCACACAGTTGTTTTGGTTACTTAGGAACTTCCATGCCTGATTAATCAGTTTCTCTCCTCTGCTTCAAGGAACCTAATTGAACTTGTCATTTTATTCCTCTGAAATGTACTCACAGATTCAAAAAATTCTGGCATTTCTAATATTTATTTTCCACACTGTAGTTGCCAAACGTACCTCCCTTGGGGATAATATAGACTGGTTTCCATGTTAGCTAAGATCGTCCTCTACATTTTCTGTCCTTGGCTATAAGGAATGGAGCACCTTCTGCTCTTTTGGAGCAGTTTGGCAGGAACTGAGCCCATTCCTATACCACAGGGTCTTCCATATCAGCAACGTACCTCCTTCTCTTGCTCCCACCATATCTTTTCCCTCCAGCATCTTCCAATTACAGTATTCCTTCCATTACCATTAAATTTAATATAATCCATCAAGTAGTCCCAGAGGGGATATCTTTCACTTTGGATTTATCTGCTAATAGACACATGGTAGCAGATGATCTCTCTCTTTCTCTTTTCTGGGAGATTATTAATTACTAATGCAATTTTATCGCAGAAACCTGACAGTCTCCAAACATAGTCTTGTGTCTTCCCATTTCATTTGAATTTCTCCAGTCTAAATTACTGCCTCACAGTCCTGGTTTCTATAGGTGCTCATTGTATTCCAGCATAATTCATGAAAAAATAGAAATAGATTATTTTATGGGTGTGTTTCTTCATCCTGAGTTCCCCATTCACTGTTTGATTCTATTCTCTTTGGTGTGTTTATGCACTCATTTTTCACAGGTTTATGAATGTTGCAGTGGGAGCCTTGGATCAAATTCTCAGCTATAGGCACAGGGCTCCCATCTAGATGAATAGCTTCTTAGGTTTAAGGCCAGAAAGAAACATTAGATCATCTGTTCTTACTTCCTGTATATCACAAGCCATTACATATCACACAATTACCCATGTATTGAACCTAATAGCTTCTTTGGCTAAAGCACATCTTCCAGAAAGGCATCCATCCAGCCATGATTTGAAACTCTCCAGAGATAAGAATCCACGGCCTCCCTTGAGGATTTGTTCCAGTGGTTAATTACCCCCACTCTTAAAAATATATGCGTTATTTCCCATTTTAATTTGCCTGGCTTCAGCTTCCAGCCACTGGCTCTTGTTATGCATTTTTCTGCTGGTTAAAGAGCCTTTTAGCAGCTGGTATTTCCTCCCATGGAAATACTTCACATGCTACAAGAGAATCATCTTTCAGTCTTCTATTTGATAAAAACCCAAATGTTATGAGCTGGGTCTCTCACGGAAAAATGGATTCTCAAGCCATTAAATCAGTTCTATGGCTTTTTCAGCACCTTTTCCAATTTTCCCTCAAAAGAAATGACATTCATATGTCTGGTTGTGATCTGCGGGAGGAAGCCCTGCCGCCTTCTCCTCCATCCATTTAGGATACAGTCCAGGTGCCCTCAAGGCATGGTCACACATAAACACAATGCTTGAGTCCAGTCCTGGGAGGTGATGGGCCTTCTCAGTTCAGCACAGACTGAAAACTATGTCTTGTCCTTCCCAGGACGAGGGCTCAGGACAGTAACAGAGCCTTTATTCAGATGTCTATCCTCCCTCCTGCCCTCTCAGCTCATTGTGAGGTTGGCGAGAAGGGCCATGCTGTTCCCTTGGCCAAGATGGCTGAAAAACCATCATATGCACCTGGCATATGCACCTGGCAGCATATCTCTCAGGGGGCCATGTGTGCATCAGGGGACTCTCCTAGTCCTAGTCCCTGCTGCCCTCCTTCTGAAAGAAACCTCCTGTAACAGGGTACAAAGCATGGGGTGATGAGCAGACACACCGTGGTGTGGCAGATGGGCTTCCTGGGCATGGTCCATTGGGGACCAGCCACATAGAATCTTTTTGGTTCTTTGTGTTGTGTTTTGCTCTCCCAAAACCTGGCAACTTCTCTGCAAATGGTGGTACTTCCAGAGAAGAAGCTCTTGGTTGGTCATTCCCATCTGGTACTCAGCCAAGTAAGAAGCAGCTATTGAACAAGTGCAGTGAGGTACCCAGCCTGTCCAGTCCTAATGTTTATTTTTATTAGCGATAAGTAGCTGTGAGTGTCTCTGAATGTCTCTTCTAGATAATGAAAGCTTCACTTCAAAAAAACCCCCAACAAATAGCTTTAAGGAAGTTTTATGACAGAGCTGGGAAGCACTGTTGCTTTTGCGGCTTGCAGACCCCAAGGAGAAGCAAGGACTGGAAGCACTTTGCATCAGGCTCAGGCTGCCTCACTCCCATCTGCGTTCAGTTAAATCCTGGCCAGCTGGTGATCCCCATCGTCATGCCTGCTGCCGAATCCAGAGCTGCTGCTGTGAGAGGTTAGATGTGGCTGGAGTTTCAGGTGAAGGGTAGATGACTGAGGCAGCCATCCTTTGCCCATCTATTCGGACCAGGACCAGGGTGCCACCCCAGAGCTCCCATTTAAGTGCATATAAACCTTTGTGGCACAGGAAGAAGGTGCTAATGATGGTTGCTAAAGATTTTAAGTGCCTTTAGATATTAGCTGCTGCTTTCCATGCTGAATTAATGAGGCTTAGGGTGCCTGAAGTTGGCATATGGTGGGATTCAGATCTGCTCGTGGCAGTACAGGACAGGGAAGGCATCAGGCAGAGTTGCCTGTGCAGGGATGCACAGCCCCAGCCCCGTGCCTGTCCTTGCTGTGCAGTGTTTCACGGCATTGTCTTCTAGCATGCATGCAAGAATGGCAACTGGTGCCAGGGAGTTTCCTTCCACTTGTGCCAGCCAGCATTGAGAACGTGCTTTGACTTTGCTCTTTCAGCTTCATCAGCAGGCTCCAAGCATGCACCCCCAGCCAGGAAATCAAAGGCAGTAAATACGTTCAGACTTTCAAAGCAAAGTTAGACACTGTGAGGAGCACCAGAAAAGACTGCAGGCTGCTGAAGACAGCAGGGAAGAGGCGATGCTGAGTGCTCTGCAAGACCTGCCCCTGCCTGCCAAGCCATCAGTCTCAAGTTTTGGTTTTTATCTTGGAGCCCCACCAGAGGTGTTGACGCGTGGTTTGTTGTGTCAGTCCCAAGTCTGCCCTGGATCCCTGAGCTCATGGATGTTTTAGAGAGGAAATATCTGTGCTAATGAATAGTCCTTAGATCTTGGTCTTCTGCAGACCTTGTGGCCATGCTGTAAGGTCCTCCCTTTGGGCACGTGAAGAGGGAAAGATGAGGCAGGGAAGAAGCTTTCTTTGATATTGAAACATTTTATTTTTCAGGGAAGGGGGCATAGCTATTTATTTACTTTTGATGGATCCAGGGCAAACCATTTGTTTGATGGATTAGGCACTTAGTTTTAATTTCTCAGGTTGCCTAGGGTACAGGACAGGCAGGTTAGATGGAGCAATTGTCTCTATACAAATGGAAAGAATAATGTCCTGAAAAGACAGCATTAAGGGGTCTGCTCTCTCCTCTGCAGACTGTTCCACAATACTTACCCTTTAAATCCCAGTCAAGTCTCTTGAGGAGACCTGAGTTAGCAGTCAGAAGTAGAGGCTTGTGTGGCCTTTTAGCTGCAGACTAAATACCACTCTAATAATGAGGCCTTTGACATATGCAATACTGTTTTTTCCCCTCATAGGAATGGTTTGATAAAGGCTGTTTATTATTTTTTTTGTGTGTGCTGTTGCCAATACCTTAAGCCCCTATTATTATGAGTTGCCAGGTATTATAGCAATATATGTAAAAACAGGCGATTAACTCAGTGACTTGCAAAGAAGAATATTATGAGTCTACCCCTCTTTGGGCAGAGAGCTTGCACAATTCTGGTAACGTCTGGCTCATTTGATTCCCCCAGTTTAGGTTAGGATGGCTTAAGGATACACGAGGTACACACGTTATGTTAGTGTGAGGAGAAGTGCAGCATAGACTGTCAGGGATGACGACTACCAGCTTCCCATGCACATCTTTGCACCTCAGGGAAAATGCAGGGTACCTTGCCCTCCTGTGAAAGGATATGGTTGCAATTACTTTTGTGGAGTAAACACATCCACAACTCAGCAGTGTGACTGACTGATGTATGACTGGCCTCTATCGCTCTGCTTGTGAATGTGGTAGAGCTCTTCTAATTTACAGCAGCTTCTCCTCCTGATTTATTTACCAACCCAGCCTCTAGAGGAGATTGATTTTTTTGATACAGAACCAGGCAGTTTCTTTCTTTTTAACAATACAGGCCTGTAAAATCAAAGTTTGACTTGTTTTTTCTAAGAACGAACATTTCCCAAGTCCCATGTTGTCATTGGTATTCAAATAAAATTTGAGGAGCAAAGAGGCACCAAGTGCTCCTGGTGCTGAAGAGGCTGTAGTGGTTGTCCTGCCTGAGTGCTGCAGATGCACCTGAGATGTAGTCTGCTTACGTGATTGACCACCAACTGGTCAGCAGCTCCTTCTGTAAAGCATCTCCGTGTCTCTCTGCAGTGATGAGAAACAAACTCCTTCAATTCCCAGTAATCTACCACTTTGATTCCCAGTATTAACAACACAGATACAGCAGTACAGAGAGGGGCATCATGAAGCAGGCAGTGAGAGGAGTCTGCCCCAGAGGTGATGGGCACCTGTGCCAAGGGATGCTCGCACTGCGATACGAGTGCCGCTGCAGCACCAAGCTCGCCCTGCCTGCCCTGGGACATTGTGTACCGGTGCAGAGAGGCGCTCACCGTGGCATGCCCAGAGCAAAGTGATCCCACGGTGAGTCGGCCACGTGGCTCGTAGCCGGAGGGATGACTTGCATGTTCTGCCCATCCACCTGAGCATGGGTATTTCCAAAGACTCAACAGGAGCATAGGTATCTTTCAAAAGAAGAAAAAGACAAAGGGAATTTTTCAACTTAGTTGTTACTTTTGTTGTTGTTGTTGTTGGGGGGGGGGGGGGGGGGGGAAGTGTATTCGTGTGAGCAAAGTCACTGGCACTCAGAATGGGGAGAATTTTCTTAGCTCTGGTGAGGACTTTGCCTTTGAAGGACACAGACACAGCCCCTGCAGTTTTGGTACCTCGGTGGGCTCAGAAACTCAAGTTTTCCTCAGTGCTTCTGTGTGGAAGTGCAGGTCACTTTTAGACTCTTCCGATAATGAACAACAAGACCCTGAAGGGCCCATTACATGCTTGGCACAGCAGGAACCTGGTTTGATGGAGCTGTTGAGCTACCTGTGTGACAAATCCTGCACCAGTTCCTAGCTCTGAAACCCAGGTCATGAAGTCTGGAAACGATCTGTCAGTCATAACATGCCCAAAACAAAAGAAAAAAAAAGATGATGTTATTTTATAGCTGGATCACTTCAGCTGGATCTGACTCACCAGGCAGCCATGCAAGCGCTTGTGTTGGCACTATGGAGGAGGCAGCATAGAGAGGAGAAGGAGCAAACTGCCAGAGGGCAAGGGGCCACAGAAAATGTACATCAGCCCATGTTCTTATGCTTTGCCATTGTTCACTTTCTCACAAGAAACACTCCTATTCACTCACACCTCCACACTGCTCTCTAGAAGGCAAGTGCCCTCTTCCTTTTTGAGACTTCAGTCTACACTTTCATAGTCAGCAGAAGGATTTAAGCCTCAGCAGGGGCCAGCTGACACAGCAGCTAAGATTAGATCCCAAACAACTATTTAAAAACCTTGTGTAATCAGTAAGAAAGGGCAAAGAGCAGAAGTGTTAAGAATAGAGCGGCACTGAGTTTGAAGGCCCCCTCTGTCCTTCCTTATGATAGCCAGTAGCTTCCCCATGTCTGCAATAATGAAATGAAGCATCTGCAGGGCCCAGCAGTATTTTGAACCGGATTAAAAAGGAACGAAATGATGGATGCTCACTTCAAATCAGGCCTGAATGTCCTGAATGAAAGAACCCCAAAGGTCTCAGCTTAAGTATGTGTTTAGGAGGTCAGCTGCTGGTCCCTGTAGGAGTGGTCCTTTCCAGCTCCAGATGCAACCGCTGCTTGCATTGCCATTGAGTGAGACAACTCAGTCTTTTAACTAAGCTAAACCAGATCTTCAGCTTTCCCACGGGAAAATGAAGTTAAATAGTTTACCTGCATGTATCACTTGTATAGAAAACTGGGCTAAATGCCCAATTTGTAGGTGCATAATGTGGTCTTTTTTGACACTTTGCTGTTAGGCTACTCTTCCTGTAATCTGTCTATAAGGACTGTAAACATGGAGTTTTTTATCGTCTGCACATAGCCACATCTTGGTTAGCTCCAGGATCCCGAGTGAAGAACACCAAGCTGAAAGTGGAAGCTTTTCTTAAAGAACAATTTGGGGTAAAAAGCAGATACTCAAGCTATGCACAATTCATGCTCGTGTCTGATGAAGCACAGGCAGGAGGAAGCCAGCTCCCTTTGCAAATGCCTCGCCATCAGCACTAACCTTCAGCTGCAACAATTTTGGCCACCTCCCCGCCAAGGAGCCCATCATCAGCTGCCAAAGTGGGAGTGGGGGGTTTGAACCTGAAACTTTCCTCCCCCTGCGGCAGTGTCCAGCCAGCACCTCCCAAGCCATACGGGGATGTAGGATGTGCCTGGGGAAGGAGCTGCACCCTGGAAGGCTTCGCTCTTTTCTGATTTCCTACCAGGCTTGCTATGAAGTGCCAAATCCTCTCTCTTTGTCTCCTTGCCCAAACCAGTGTTTTGCAGCACCTGGGTGCCCTGGCCTTGCTGCTGCAGGCAACTCGGCACCACCACCGGCCGCATGCGGAGAGACCATCCCTCCCTCTGCCAGAGCTGTGCTGCCAGGTTCTGCTAGTGCTATAATAAGAATAAATAAAAGCCCTCAAATAAATAGGAAAAGATAAGGAGGCAGATAACTGTAATTCTCATGACTGATAGTATTACTCAATTTAGACATTAACATTCTAGCTAAAGCTTTAAATCTTGGATTTACTGAGCATTGCCTGTTATTAGTTTTGCCTACTCAGAATGCATTGGTGGCAGGTAGGTGTGTAACTGAAAAATTACTTTGAATTAGGCTGTGAGTTAAGCATTGCAGAGACAATGATTCTCCCCCACCCCACACTCCACCCCGGCTGCTGCTGAAAGGCCTTACAGCATTTATTATTACCCTTGTGGAAGTTTGGGAGGAGTGTTTACCTGATGGATCCATAGCCTGTATAATTCCCCACATTCCTGTATTAAAATGATACCCCTAATCCTTGTTCCGTAGCTAAGAAATGACGCATAGCAGATCCTGCATCATGCCCCTGCCACATCTTAAACCCTCTCTTTTCAGAGTTGCAACCAGAGATGATTATTCTTCACCCCTCTTGATGAGGTTTCTGCTCTCAGCCAGGTTATAACAACCACCAAGCCCTGCCCTGGAAGACAGGGACACCATGGGGGAGTCCCCAGAGACCCTCACAGCACTACACACACAGCAGCTCCAGGAACAGCCTGCCACAAACAAGAACCGGGGAGTTTCCAGGTCCTTTCCCTTCTCCCTCACTTCAGCTTGGTGGAAAGTGGTGTGTCCCTGTGGCGCTGAGCCCTGGAGGGACTTTCAATGAGATCCATGGGGAAAAAGAAGAAATGGTTCAGATAGCAATGGTAGGGCTTGATCCATCCAGACACAGCTATGAATGGCAGAAGTTTCCCCTTTGTTAAATTGGTGGCTGTGAAGTTATTTCACATTATTATTGTTGTTCTTGTTGCTGTTATTATGACTACTACCTTTATTTTGGGGAAAGACTTTGAATATGTGTGTGGCCCGTTTTCACCATGCACATACATATATGCATATATATGGAGAGAAGGAAAGAAAGCAGCATTGGAATCGCATCGCCACAAGCAGTCAGGAAGCGACTCTGTCAGCATTACTGAGAGCAGTTTTGTTCATTATGTTCTCTACCCCATCTGCACACATATGGATAAATAAATTGCTTCACTCTCATGTAAAGTCCATTGAACTCCTGCCAGACTTTATGATTCTGCATTGACCCACCAGAATTCAAAATAGGTTATCTTGGAGGTAAAAAACCCCTAACAGATACAGAGGGTATGACTTATTCTGTCTCATCTTTGTTTTAATGCCTGCAAATGCAAATATAATGGAATATAAAATCGCACTTTCCAAATGCAGACTCACAGTTTGAAAATCTGGGATAAGATATCATATCTGCTGAAGTCAATAAAAGATTTTTAGTGACTTTATTGAGACAGGACTCCATACCTTAATATGCTTTAACATTAAACTGAGTGCTGCTCTGAATACCAAAGATGATTTATTGGAAAGCAATACCAGGGCGTGTCAAACCTAGTGATTTAGATTACCCTGGGTTTATTATCACTTTTTCTCCTAACTGAATTTTAAAGATTAGTATTAGATGACTGTTCATATTAAGGAGCCCTGTTGAAGGCTATCATGTGCTTCATACGTTATGCTGCTATTTAAAGAAAATTCTTTATGTCCATTACCTAAAAAGACCAGTGGACAAAGGCAGAATGGAGGAAGACATGGATTCTAAACTGTCAAATAAGCCCCTGACCCTATGCCTTCTCAAACACAGGCAAAAATATTTTTTTTCTTCTTTTACAGTCTGTTCCCAGATATTATGCTTTCATTTTTAAATCAAGCCAAAGCTGGACTTTCACTGAAGACAAAATACATATGTTTTATTGATGATGTGCATGCACGATGATATTGTGACTTCTTAAAAGAACTGTCAAAGAGCAGAAACTGTAATGGATGTTAACGTGAAAGTCTGAAATGATGACAGTCTATTTGGCCGCATGCTTCCTGAGCTGGTATAGCATGGGAAAACAGGCGCTTGGGAAGTTGTCGTTATTTCCTCTTGTGTTGTTTAGAACAGACTTACAAATGCCGTCAGGTGTTACTGTCAAGAGGAACTGCTGGTCTGTGGCAGTATAGCCCTTATTTTCTAGTGAGCGTGCAATCATACAGTGGGAAACGTCTCCTGGCTGCTTTGGTAGTGACAGCTTTCAGCAAAAATATTCAGACTCTGTCATTTAAATGTAGTACGCAGTTAAAGATTATGAGTTAATCTTTCACTTCCAGTTGCTTTTGTTTTGCCAAGACTTTCTCAATTCGTCCGTGACCTAATTTTTAAAAATACAAATATTGTGGCACAACCACGATCCAAAGCCCCAGGAGACGCTCACTTCATCCCTAAAGACCTCCCATGCTTTCAAACCACAAATGCGGAGAAGGAAAATTGCCCAAGTAACATGAATCTGACATTAAGTCATATGGAAAACCAGTCCTTTGAAAGGGGCAAGGACCTTTCTACAGCATTCAGTAGGCTTCCTTTCAGTTGTGGATGAGCAGCAGTGGGAGCACTTTTTTGTGCCCGTAGGCAGTGGCGTGGCTGAGCTGGCTCTCCCTGCACAGCTTTCGTGCAGCCCTGCTGGACCAGCCATCCCCCCACCGAACCCCATAACCCTGCCCCCACTGGCACTGACCAAAACTAGACTTTTTGTTTCTCTCAAGTCTTCGATTACGTTTACAACCATCAATAACTAATTTAGGTCATCGTTGCTTTTGGCAGTGCTGGTTTAGTTTGCATTCCTTTCTTCTGCTCTTTTGTGTTTCGCTTTTCTGAAGTATACGGGTTTGTCTTAACGTGACATCTCTGTGCAAACATATGCATCTGAGGAAGGCAAAAGAGATTTATTGCATTTTGGCTAATACAGAGGAAAGGGGAAATTGCCTACATAATGAAACAGGAGATTCAGTTTTAACTATGTCATTTCTCTCGTCTCCATAGTACTGAATACACAAATATAAAATACATAATCTACCTCCTCCTTCAAACATATCAACGTACAATTAAAACCCACAAAGCTTGACAACCTGTTGTCAAGTTGTTTAAGCAGTTGTTTCAGAATCTGACAGACAAACTTATAAACAAAACGTAGAGCACCAGATTGTGGGATGAGGCAGCAGCATCACGTGGCTTCCTCAGTTATCTCAAAATTTGGAAAACAAAAAAGTAGAGGAATACTTTTTCTCCTTGAATAAATAACAGTTTAATTACATTACAGAAATAAAATATGATATGGTAGGAATACACTGGAAATCTTACAGAAATACTATTCTGCTACTGGTATGTAAATGGTCAAAGCTACTTTCCATGACAATCTGAACAGTACTTGTGTACAAACTATTATACAGGTTGCTAATGAAAAATATTGCAGCAGTTGCAAGGATGTTACCAGCTCAAACAAACATCTAATGATACAATATTCTTCTAAGAGGAAGTAATCATGTTAGATTTACAGACAATAAAGAGTTATGTTCTCCACTTCGAAACACTGGAAATAAAAAGCTCAGGTAATCCAATTTCTTTACCTCATATTATCACAAGGAAAGATTTTCCTTTCACTATGAAACAGCATCCCAAGAGACCCTGTAAACAGTTTATTCAAAGGTAGTATTTGAGATGTCACAGCAACTTCAACAATCGTCCTAGTCTACAATTACAGACTTTTTAGGCCACTGCTTGTACAGATGACGTTTTTTTTTTAAATTTTTCACTTATTTACATACATTCAGCCCAATAACAGCAGGTAAAACACGCTGTCTATCTCACAATAGACACACTAAAATTTTCATCGAAAGGCCAGTGCAAGAAGATGTGGATAGTGATTGCACAGCATCGAGATTATATTACACAAATATACAATTAGACTGTTGAGAATCTAACTCTGCACGCATGTGACACGGATGATCTTCTCAGTAGATGTGCGACACTTGGGAGTTGGTACATACACGTAACTGCAACTATTGTTGGTCGGTTGATGATGACGGCAGAACACGGTATCGTTTGTCTGTGTTATCGCTAAGTGAAGGCAGGCAACTGCAAATTAGGAATACCTAACGCTGAAGTTTAAGTACAGCTTATCTTGGAATGGCAGGAGTTTTTTCTAATGAAAGGGTAGTTATACTTAGCGCGCAACGTGTAGGGAAATTGTTGCCACCTCTTTAATAAATGGTTCTAGCTGAACCGACACAGTTCCCAGAGCTTTAGAATAACTCATTATGCAAATGAAGATACTGACGACAGACGGTAACATTTCACAGGATGCTATTTCTTATTATATCAGTAAGCACCAAGTTAAGTGCCAAGACAGCCCCATTGTCCCATGATTTATCACGTAAAATTTAGAACTTGAATGCACAACGAAAGTCCACAAAGTTTGCATTTAAACACAAGAAGACAGTTTCAAAAATGGCTCTTAAAATACCTTTACATTTCAAATGGGCTTTCCTCCCCTCCTCCAAGAGGACCGCTTTAGCTTTAGGGTGGACTAGACCTAGATATAAGAAAGATCTTTCAGAAGGAGGACTTGCACATCCTCCGGGAATCCTCTGCAATCTGCTGGTTTTGGCCGACCGCCGCAGCCCCCTCGGGAGCGTGGTGCCCTGTCCCACCAGCCAGGTAAGCTGCAGGGGAGCTGGGTGGAGGAGGAAAGTAAGCCCATGTCGTCCAGCTGCTGCTCAGCACCTCACCTGATGTGATCTTTAAAATGGGCCACCCCGCACCAAGCCTCAACTTCGGAGGCACTTACGGCCCCGCAGAGCCGCTGGCTGTCATCGGCTGGGCTGCCCGTGCCACCGGCTGCTCTGGCCTGCACGGAGATACCAGGAACGCCATGGGGACACCAAGGCGGCCGGAGACCCAGGGCTGCCGTCCCCCTCTTGCTCCCTACGTAACCCCCAGGATGGGCAGCATGGATTTGGCTCCACTCGCCCGGTGCCACGGAGGGAGTCGCCCCTCTTGCAGCAATAGTCAGGCAGCGAACGGGCTAAGCCAGCTTTGCAGCTATTTTGGCAGAAATCAGCCAGAATAAGAGTGAGGAATTGGTCCAAAAAAAGCAAGGCAGCGGAGAAGAGGACCCCAGACCTTCTGATTCAGAATGGAATTACGGAATATCCAAGCCTCAAAGACCATGCGGTAACATGCTCCTTGGCAAAGTCCCAGGCTGCAGAAGCAATCCCACCACGGAACAGAGTCACCGCTTCCCTTCAGTAACTTCTTCCTTGAAGCCGATAGTGTCAAACCTTGTCATCTGTATCCTCACCTGATTTCAAGCAATCAGATTTGAATGCTAATGGCCTTAAAACAAATTATAATTTATTTCTGGCTTTCTCAGCTTTCAGGAACACCACCGACAGCCGCTTCAGTTGTCAGTGCGGGCTCATGCCATGCTCTGCCGCTTGTTTCCATTTATTCTCAAGTACAACTGAAAGTTTGCTTTCTCTAGCATGTGGATACCCCTCTCAGAGTGGGTTGGGATGTTTTTAATATGGTACTTTCATCAGTAATCAGTTGGAAGAACTCAATTTTAGAAACAGAATTTGTGTGCAAAGCGTGCAACAAGAAATACAGTTTACATTTGGTCATAGTGTCCTATCTTAGTTATGCTACCATGACTCACACCGATTAGTATACTTACACACACACACGCACACGCACACATGTACACACACATAGATATTTATTTATATACACGCTCACACAGTAAGAAAATGTCTGACAATATTTCCTCCTCTTTTAGTGAAGACAGGAGTCTGGCATCTCAGGCTCTGGATCTGCTTAAACCTGGGATACGGGAATGCGACACACTTCAAGTATACATCGACGGCACAGTGATAACATCGCACATTGAGTCTGACACATGCTGTCTTCAGTGGTCCAGCACCAGCACGTGGCTTAAAACCAGATGCCCATTAAAGGAGCCAATATCCGGGACCTTCGCTTTTCAGTGTTCATATTCACACAAAGCCCAAGAGCGGGGCGATAGTCTTTACAACCACAAGTGTCCTTCCGTATAAACGCAGTGGTATTTAAAAGTCTGAACCAGTGCATTCCTCTCTTACATTCCTCCTCTTATTCCTTTGTTGCTGTTACTCTCGTATGCATGTCAAAGTAAAAGGTAGTGGGGAAATAATTTTAGTAGAAGAACACAAAGCCTCTCCCCTAAGTCCACAGAAGACCACTAAAAGTGTAAAATTTCCAAAATAGCTCATAGGAATTCTTCAAATACAGTAAGTGTTTTCAATGGGGTTTACATATCACGTTTCACATTATTTCCACGGAAGTCTACCTTATCACTTTGTTTAATCAGACAAATATCAATAACACATAATAAAACAGCATACAATTCACAGGACACGACACATTTTACAAAACCTCTAAAACTCAGCACTGCCGCTTTTGGAAAAAATCAAAAACCTCCTATTACTTACAGACATGAAATACACTTCACATTGAAATGAACAGCATGATTACAAGTTTCTTTTTTTCTTATTTGATGGTACTGGTTTAGGATGCGTTAGTTTTCAATTAGGTTTCACAATTTTTTTTCACACCCCCAAAAGGAACCATTGCTAACCTGGTATTTATTTTCTCTGTGTTCTTTCAGGAAATTTACTATTATTCAGTAAACACTTTTTGAGAAAAAAAAAATTGAAAATTTAGCTTGAATCCCTAATTGTAAAACCTGAAGAACTGGCTGATGGTAATGCTCTTAACACAATCATCACTCAGCTTACAATGACAAACCAAAAAAATATTACAGGAGGGTACAAACACGTTAAGCCACGGGTTTGGTTTTCTCTGTTGTGGATTTTTGTTTTTTTTTTAAACTAACTCCTTTTCTCACAATGCGGAGAAGTCTCTGACTTACAATGCTTCAGCAGTTGTGTCTGTGGAGACAGACATGGTAACTTTGGCAATCTTAACTGTGCTCTTAATGCAGCTCTCGGCAGCCCTGTGCACGTTGCCTGCGTTGTTGGCGTGTTTGTGCTGGCAGTCAGACTCCATGCTGTTATCGAGGGGCTGCGCGGTTCCTTCGCAGGTGGGGAACATGCTGCGGAAGGCATGTCGCAAGTCCTTGCTCCTCAGAGCGTAGATGATGGGATTCACTGTTGAATTCAGCAAACAGAGCATGCTACAGAAGGCAAAGACAGTCTTGATGAGCTTGTTCATTTTCCCAAAGACATCGTACACCATGATGGCAAGGAGAGGGCCCCAGCATATGATTAAAACGACTAGGATAAGGACCAAGGTTTTGGCTAACCTGATGTCCATACGAGTTTGATCAGGCCTAGTGATCTGTACCTTACCGTCCTCTGTAGACTGAATGATTATGCTTTTCTGCGTGCCCCGCTGAATCATGCGAACAGCGTGGCTGTGAGCCTTCCACAGTATGTACATGTAGGCATAGACAATGAACAGCAAGAGGACGCTGGTGACCCCGATCCAGAACATCAGGTACGTCTCGTCGATGAGAGGGAATATGTCCGAACAAACAGAATTGAGCTTTTTGCAGTTCCAGCCGAGCAGAGGCAGAACGGCTATTACAATAGCGATGGTCCACATCACACAAAACGCTACAACAGCCTTTGGTCGGGTAACAATCCTTTTGTAAGCTAGCGGCCTGTGTATAGATATGTACCGGTCTATTGCCGTGAGGAAAAGGCTACCTACAGAGGCGGTGAAGGAGGCTGTAACTCCACCCAGTTTGAACAAGAAGACGTTGGGGCTGTCCTTCCGGTGGAAAACATGGAAATCCACAAAACTGTAGACAAAAATCACGCTGCCCAGGAGGTCGGCCACAGCCAGGCTGCCGATGAAATGGTAGGAGGGTCTACACCGGAGGCTTCGGGAGTGGAGGATGACACACAGGACAAGGAGGTTCTCTAGCACTGTGAAGGTGCCCAGGGTGAGTGACAGCACGGCGATGGCCAGCTGCTGGCTGGGGTTCAGGATCATAAAGCACTCCATATCCATGAAGTTCTCCCCACACTGTATGTTCTCCTCATTATCCTTAAACGTGGACAGGGACTTGTTGTAAAACTCTGTGATGTTGACCTGATCCGAGGGAATAATGCTCAACAGGGGATCATCTCCTGCAGTCATTTTTTCTTGGAAAGGATCACCCCTGAAGGAAGACAGAGGGAACTTCTGGGGGTAGTATCCCAGCTTGGATGCCATGTCGCCTTTCATGTCTTCGTACTGGATATCGTTGGAGCCCACGTAAAGGAGATCTGTCGTGATTGTTCGGAAAGTTGTATCTGCGAGGCCATCTAGGATTGACTTCATAACCCCAGTCTGGTTGGTTTCAGAGAGACTTGGGGGAGGAAAAAATGCATCGGAGGAAACCCTAGAAGGGGAAAAGATCAGACGTCATTAAGATAAACAGGGAAACAAACTCCACAAACAGCCAAACTGTCCCCAACATTGACCCTTCTCTTGCATTCAGTGCAGGTCTAGCCTTTGCCACCTGCAGGAATCAGGGTGAGTCAAGCACTTAGAAAGAAATCATCTGGATTTCACTAAAACTGAATTGCGCTAAGAAGTGACGTGAAAAATGGAGGCACAGGGAACTGAGTATTCCACAGGAAAGTAATTTTCATTTCTCATCAAAACCTTCCAACCTGCTCCACCAGAAACATATTTTTTGCTAGACCTGAACTTGGCTCCTGATTGCAAAGTACCTTGCAGACCAATATTCCTTGGGCTTGCTTCATTTAGATAATACCAAGTGCCACTGCAGGAGAAGCATTAAATTGAATCATCACCTTCACTGCCTTTCTTTCAAAAGGCAGCAAGGGTTTTGAAAGCCTGACAACAGAGAGGGAACAGGGAAAGAGCCGTGCACTCTGAAGTTTCACCCAGTATGCCTGTATACCCATCATTACCCTGTTACAGCAATCTGAGGCCTACTAACATCCTGAATTTGTTATTGCAAATTTATTAGCAAGGTATTTAATCTACAAATATAGCTTCATAACTCTAGCCCTTCCTTCTGTTAGGCGAACTAAGGGAACTGGGATGTTTGGGCTACATGGGGGAGGTGGGCTGTCACCCAGCCCTGTCCACAGCTTTGGGAAAAGTGACCTGCATCACCGAGTGAGTGAGTGCATCACAAACCTCCATCAGGGCAGTCCATGTTCGCCTAGAAAAACACAGCATCAAGTTTGGGTCAGAGTACAAATGGCTTAAACCCCAGGCAAAAGGGACCAGGAGCCACTGCTCCTGTGAGAGGCACAGAAATGTAACTCGTCCCACTGGGGACACCCTCAAAAAAATTCTGTCCCTTCAGAAACGGGGACCGCAGCAGAAGGTCCCCAGGTAGCCAGTGGCCTCCGACTCCCGTTAGCCCAGCCTTTGCTCATGGATGGTGAATAATTGCAGGGTGCAACTCCTGGCCTGGGTACCCTTGGGAGGGCACCCTCATCAGCATCTGAGCATCTTACATGCATCAACATGTAAGACAGGTCTGTCTTACAGCTCTTCTTATGCTGTGCTCCTTTATATGACTTTGCCCATAAAACATGCCTTGAACGTGCATTGAACATCTGCTTTAGGGGCCCCTTCCACCAGCAGAGTGACTGAGAGTGGTCTGAATGTAAATAAGAGCCAGAATCATTGCTTCGGTGTGCTACAGCTATTCCACATCTGCTACGGGACACCTCGACGATTTCATCAGCAACAGGAGCAAAATCAAGCTTCCTCACGCTTTTAGAATGGATGAAATTGTTTGTGACACTCAAGAAATCCCAGATGCCATACATATGCTTGTACTGACTTAACCTCTTCACTTTACACAACCGACAATAAACGGCCAGAAAAGCCACGAGAGATTATCTGCCAAAACCCAGAGTACTGATCACCTCAACTCCTGAAGAGGAGACTCGCACGGTAGGTACCACAGCTCGGTTTTCCCATGAAAACTAAAAGAAAGAAGAAAAGGATTCCTCTCTACAACAATACCAATACTTCAAACCAGAAGAAATCATGAGCATTTCCAAAAGAAGCAGAGATCATTTGGCTGATGAGATATTTATACCCATATATATATATATATATATATATGCACTTACACAAGAATTTTCCCATAGTCTAAAGTTTTGCATTTGAGTCAGCAGGCCCGCACCTCGAGTGTTAAAGGGAATATATGTACCTAGACCTCCGAAGACACTGCAACTCCAGTGCTGCAAACAAGGATGAGTACAAACAACCCTTACTGGGACGGTCTAACACACAATACACACTGACTGCATCTGCTTTTGCAGACATCATTTGCTCAGCAAGTAACAACATAATCATTAGACAGACAGACAATATTAAAGAATTTAATTTTGATGGTGTGAGCAGTGAGGGAGGTAAATGCCGCTGATGCACACATTACAAATGAACAGCAATAATCTAATATGTAAGGTACTTTTCTTCCAGAAGGTACTTTACAGCTGTTTCTAGTAGAACTTGCAGATGTTACATGTTGCAAAAATGACCCTGCTGACAACTGACAAATCTGCTTTGGGTGAAGTCTGGCAACTTTAAACTTGGCATTATAAAACCAGTTTAAAGCCAGGAGTGAAGAATGTGTTATTAATTTGAAAACTACCCAAAAAATATTAAATAAATCAAGTAGCTCTCTAAACATGTGAAGATGGCTGTGGTATTCTCTGCTATTCCAGCTTATTTCTGACAGAAGACAAGACAACCATTTTAATGAGTAAA
Organism: Falco biarmicus; assembly: GCF_023638135.1. NCBI lineage: Eukaryota > Metazoa > Chordata > Aves > Falconiformes > Falconidae > Falco > Falco biarmicus. The sequence goes on along the minus strand of NC_079293.1, from coordinate 5,388,560 downwards.
GCCACAGCCCCATGTCGAGAAGATCATGTTTGAGTAAAGCTTCAAAAACTGTATGCAACTGCGCACTTCTGCTAGACAGACAAACAAATTGTTGCGAGGTAGCTGGTCCCTGCTGGAGTCATGTTAAGTACAGACTTCCTCAGAATAAGGTGCAAGCCGCCACACAACCCCTACCTTTGTCTGAAACACAAACGAAAGAACACGAATTCCTGTGTGCTCTTTCGAAGGTGGCAGCGAGTTATGTGACAATATCACTATGCATGCATATGCTATGCTAACAACACGGTTAATGGGATCAGGAGAGGCAAGTCTTACTCTGAATTTCAATGGTTTTTTTCCCTCTGTATTTTTACATTGAGATTATTACAGTAATTTCCACCTTATTGTCTCTGCAAAGAGAGTTTTCTTTGAGAGTACTTGGGAGTTCATTAGTGGTGTAGTTTAGACTTTGGGGGATGCAGCTGACATTAATTTTGGTTTTGTTTGCTGCTGGGAATATCATAATTGGAAATTTCTAGCAGTATGTGTGCATGCACCTATTCAAGTAGCAGTTGATTTTTATTAAAGTTGCAGTAAAACAGACATTCGCCTGATCTGGAATTGCACTTTACTGGAATTTCGTTTATTTTAATTTACATACTAGCTTGTCCCGGTACAAGCTACAATACTGAAATTCACTGAAGCGATCAGTGAGGTTTTCCATGGCTGTCTAGTGAAAACAAGACCGGACCTTTGGCACTGCGGTTATCAGGAGAGTCCACGTCACAGTCCGAGGTGTCGTACGACTTGACAGAGACTGAAAAGCCAACGTCAAGACGCAGTGGTCTGGTTCTTGGTCTTTTCCTTTGCTCAGGCACATGTGCCAGTGCCACACAGATTTTGGCTCTGAGCTCTTCTGTCCGAACCTGGAGTGGCGAGCAGGCACTGCCCACAAGAACAGGACAGCCCATGCCATCTGGCCACGCTGCTCTTCGCAGCTGGCTTCAATGCAACCCAAACCCGTACTGCTTGGGACCCGTGGCCACCTCTATGCAAAACACCCTGGGAGCCTCTGTGGCTTCTCACTGCCTCCCTAGGGGACATGTCCCCTGCACAGACCTCTCCTCTCTGGACGGGGCTGGGGTGACGGCCATGTGCCACAGCAAGGTCCCCTCACGGGCAGGGCGGCAGCAAGGAAGAGCCTCCCTGCCCGGCCAGAATTCACTTTTCCAACAGAGCCTTTGAGTCTCCAAAGCTCTCAGCTTCATCCCTGCCTTAAATGAGCTCTACTACCTCACTCATTTTAAAACTGCTTTAAAAAGAACTGGAACATTGATTAAAGATGAGGAAGAGCCTGCGCTGATGCCAGCACTCAAAATTCCTGATGTGCTTCCACGACTGCATGCAGCAATTAACAGTAAGTAATGAATTATGATTAAAGATAAGGATTAAACAATAGAAAAAAAAAAAAATTCAAGCCTGTTTTATCTGGAAGACCGAACCCAGAAATCCCACGGCTGAACACCATTTCAGACTTCTCTCCCATCAACCAGCAGCTGTGGATGGGCGCTGCCAGGCCAGCTGTGCTGCCCCTAGATGGGGCGGTGTTTACAAACACCCCACTTCGCTCTCTGCACAGACCTGGATTTAACTTCTCCAGCCCATCTTCCAGCCTGCTCTACCAGGGTTCAAACGTATGAAGTTAAGTATCAGCTGAAGGTTGAAGACACAACTTTGTAAGGCTTTGCCCTCAAAGCAAAAGCGTTAGTTAAGCACTGAGGGGGCAAGTCTTATTAGTGCCCTCCACCACGTGGTTAGGTATAGCCTTAAAAGAAACTTGGATGCTATCAGAATGTAAAGACCTCTCAGGTGAAAGATGTAATATGTAAAAGGCTGATAACTCATCTTGGACAACAGGGAGGATTACACCCTCCCTGGACCTCTTGTTGGTTCACTCGGGGAGCAAGAATGTGACTTCATTAAAATGCTATTACCTAGCTTCTCCTGCTGTTCTAGGGGAGAAGGATGGCTGGAAAGTTTTTATCATTGTCTAAAAAAAGGGCTGAATTTATTATAATTTTCAAACCAGGATGACTGATAGAGCAATTTTAATAGCCTGAATAGAAACAGTGAATATCTGCATTCTTCCGCAGAAAGGAATTATGAGCAATACAATGATGCTACTGATAACTGCAAAAATGTTGACGTGGCAAGAAAAGGGATCAAAACAAGAAAGGGAAATCCACAACCAAACCTTTCTAGCTTCTATTTTAGAGAACACTTTCATCTCCATGTCTATACATTTCCTCTATGATACTCCAGCTAATTAAAAACAAGTAGGGCGAGTAGGTATAACTGAAACAGTTTTTGAACGCACCAGAATATGTAAATGCATTCTCCTTGCTTACACATTACCAGGTTTGCAAAGTCCTTCAAAGAAGGGCTTTATCTTCTGGTAAGTTTGCACAGTGGCCAGTACATTGGGACTCCTACCAAGCTGGGTCCACAAAGTACTACCACAGGAGAAACAGCAGTAATTTATACTCATCTGCAGTCAGCTGAAAAAGTGTGAGAGAAATTAGATCTACCATAGTAACTGTTGGCCTCCAGGAATTAGAACTGTCCTATAAAATGAAAATTTATATGGCTAATAATTACCTTATCCCATATGGCAACAAACAATACTGCTACGAGGACAGAGCAAGGTTTCTAAGCCCTGGAGAAAGAAATGCGCAGTCTGAGAAATGGCACTCTCAGGCTCCACACCGAGCAAGGAAAAAACATATGTTGACAAGAATGTGAAAGCAATGTTACCTCTATCCTATTTACTGTTTTACTACTCCATTTCCAACACTGTGCTACTCCTAGGCTATAAATGGCAAATGTGCTGTCACTCCTAATTCAGGAAAACTTGCATTCGTTTCAGTGGGAATTTTCTCAGTGTGAAGGATCAGAAAGGAGCACAGACGCTAGAAGAGGAGCAAATGAGGGATGCCATCTTCTAGTTACAGCAAGGCACTATCAGCTATGGGGTAAACTAGGGCATGCAACTAGCGAACCAAATTTTGTTCTTATGTAACATCATGGTATCTTTGTAAAGTTGAAACTTAATTAGCAAGAAATCACAGCTACATGGTTATTTATGTTAATTAACATACCGTTTGCACACGAGCAGGGTAGGGGCTGGATTGTTCTAATCTGGGGGCAAACTTGCCCCTACATGACACCCCCCTGCATCCAGCAGCTGACAATCTGAATGACAAAAACAAAACAAAGGGAAAAACAGAGTGTTAATCAGTGACCAACAACATTTTTAGAAGAAATAACGTTCTTTCCTCCCTGCAAAGTTTTGTTGGTGGGATGTGTGTACCAGTTTCAGCGCAGATGACTTGCAGACAGAGAAAAAGAGGCTATGCCTTACTTCCCAAACAGCCAGAGCATACATGTGTGTCTAAGATCACAGAGGTTCAAAAGCGAGGCCGAAGTCCTGCTCCATTTGGTGCAGGTGAAGGACCTGAACTTTGCTCTCCGGTGAGCCAGGGGAGCGTGCCGGCAGCCTCTCTGTTCTGCTGCCCATCCCTAAACTGCTTGAGTTGTTCCATGTTGGACCAAGAGTTAAATATGCAGAAATAAAGGCACTAACTGACACTCCAGCAGGCAGGGTGCATGCCTGATAAGATGAGAGGCTTAGCCTCAAGCCTTTTCTCTGAATTAAGCAAACCAAGGATGTGTCTCCCACATCCCACCCAGCCGCAGCGGGAAGAGTGGGAAGTGCTGCCCCACCCGCCTGTGAAAAACCCCCAAAGCTCCCGAGTTCACTTGAAACCCCTCAGCCTGTGAATTCAGCCCCCTACACACACATTCCCTACCAAATCAGAGACAAGATGAGTCACCGAAGTCACAAACCAGCAAGGGGAACGTCAGGGTCACGTTAATGGAAAACTTACAGCTACCCGGTCTGTCCAGCTTCTGGAGAAAGGAGAGGAGGCAGAGGTGGCTACTTTAAAACAATGTGGGATTTTAAGATCTTTCACACTTTACTTTACATATCTTAATTTCAGCTGAAGACAGAGTTTTGAGAGAGGATGAAGAGGCTAGCTGAAGCATGAAAGGCTCAGATGAAAGCGAAAGAGTGAAGCAAGAGTGACCTGGCATTTCCTTAAAAACCAGCTCCAGTTTAGAAACTCATTTCCCAATAAAGTAGAATGAAACAGGTAATACAAAAAATTTGATTCAGTGCTATGGTATTTACATATTAAAGAAAATGGAAAGAGAACTCATTAAGCTGGCCAATTTTGAACTCTCAAACTTTTTCACAAAAGGGGTTTATCTTGGATTTCAATATTCCAATAGAAATTGCTTCATTTCCAGCCTCTTTTCTAGCCATTCTCTGATGCCAAAAGGTGCAGGCGCCTATTACTGCTGAGCAGAATTGACATAAATGTCAAACAGAGACAGAGCAGCCCAGCCAGGTGCAAAAGAGATGGAAGCTGAACACTCAGTCTCCTGGAAATACCCAGAAGACAGCAGCTTAGCACACAACGTAGTTGAAGGGAAACAAGTCATAGGAAAGCGCAGAGCAGGACGTGAAAAACCCAGGCTCCACTGGATTCTACATGCTAAAGGTCCCCAGAAGAGTGCAACATCTGGAGGATGAAAACACAGGAAAAACACATTTATTATGAAGAAAAAAAAAAACACTCCAAGAAAACAGCTTCCATGTAATGACCAGAGCAGAACAAAAAGGTCAAGAATCTGTTGCAGCAGAAAATCCTAGTGAACTTTATTAAAAGAGTAAGGAATAAGTGACACAAGGGTAGCAAAACCACCAGGCTCCAGGGAGAGCTCTCATGAACTACACAGAGTACACGTCTGCCGCCTCCTCCCTCCACAACACGCTGTGGCCATAAGAAGTTTTAATCAAAGACTGTGAGACAGCAAGGAGATGCTGAGAGCAAAGGTAATGCGAGTTAAGGATCGGTGTGAAGGGCACTGGGAGGAGAGGTAACTACTGTCCTCATGGAGGGAACAGCACGTCTCCAGTTGAGACGGGAGCCAGCCGGGGAAAGGTAAGATGGGAAGACCCAAGCGGAAGGAGCCACTGGGAGACAGGGATGCTGATTTTAGGGCAAGAGAATAACTGCCTTTGTGATTGGCTTGGGGAAAGCAGATCAGGTGAAGGAGAAAACTCACGAGAGAAAACCTCCCTCCTCTTCTGAGCTACACGAACTTCAGAGACGCCTCCATAAGCTGAAGGATACAGCTAGCGGGATTTTCAGATCTCACCGTAAAGAAAGAACAGACCCACTGCTCTGCAGGCACTGACTTGCTCTTTTGAAAGTCCTTTTCTGATCTGTATTCAAACGGCAAAGGAAGACACAAAGGGCTCTGAGAAGGCATCCTTAGTAAGGTCACAGAAAAGGACAGCACTGTGTGCACTGGCACACGGGACCGAGCTGGGGACACGCAGGAGAGATCAGTTAAGTAAATCTGACCAGGGGCACTAGTAAAAATCAAACTGCTTAAGGAAAATTAAGTACAGGATGGACCTCAGAGGTGGAAAGGAAGAGAATGCTCAAATGGAGCCACTGAGTGACCCATGCAGTGGATAAACACACCAAAAGAGGGAATGGGGTTTACAGGTAACGACAGAAAGCGCACGGAAGGTCAGCAACACATTGCAAAGCAACATCCCTTCTGCCTCCATCCTCCAGAGTCTACTTTTCCGGAAAATTGTTATTAGGCCACCAAGTATCGGCAGTGCTCAGAAGCTAGGACAGAAAGGCTTTTGGCAAATGTGATGTCCCACGCCACCAGAGATAGCAAAGGACAAAAATACTCACTCCAATTAAAAAATGTAAAACATTCTTTCATTTCTGGAGCTGTCTGGCCTTTCATAAAATTTAAATAAGCTCAGATAAGTCTCTTCATAGCTACATTCAGAATATAATGATATTCAAATATACTGCCTTCACACACACAAACAACTTGTGAAATTATTTGCCAGCATATTAAGCCACTATACCAGATTGCTTGGCAATGGTGCATGTCTTCGATATATGCAGATGCTTTTCTTTTTAAAAAAAGGGAGAGAGGGAGAGAAGAGAAGAATTACAGGAGAATCTGATATCCCAGTAGCCAGAACAACAAATAGCAGAGAGGCTCCAACCAATATTACACCAGATCTGGAGAAATAGTTAAAAGATACAGAGGGATGAGTTACGACTTTTTATTTGTGTGTGTTTGAGTGTATATATATATATCTATATATATCTATATCTATGCATAAACTTACAGATAGACATACACAAACACATACATATGCCTGGAGGAACAATTAAAGTCTCACAACCGCTGCAGTAGTGTTCGTCATGTGTAAACTCAAACTTATGGTGTCGGAGAACAAGCAGACAATCTGGAAGTGTAGGTACAAAAAAATATAGGCAAGGTAACTGCTGAATCTCTTTTTGAATTCCCTTACACATAGCCTTCCTGGGGAAAAGCAAGATTCTAAAATGAGTACATCTATCACTGAGATCCTGCAAAAGTTACTTTGCAGGTAATGTACACATAGGTACCTATATACACACTCCAAACTTATGCCACCTAATTTTCCAGGCACACGCAAATCCTGGATTCTAAACAAAGCACTGCATTGTTTAGAACAGAGACAGAACCAACTAAACCCATTGATTTCTGAGAGCACGTTTCACGTATTCACCGCAATGGGAAGGTAGGAGCCCCCCAAGTCCCCAAGCACAAACTCTGAACGGTTTCCTAAAATGCAGACAGATGAAAATTACTCCAGTGAGGGCTCAAAGGGAACTGACAGCATTCCCTGCGGAACTGCTCCTGCTCAGTACTTCGTGCTGAGTAAACACACGTTTCTTAAGAACATACAACTACCATAAAAGGGGTTAACACACGATGAGGTATTATTTAATGCCATCTAGCCTCGATCTATGCAAACCAGACAACTGAAACGTATTAAAACACCCAGTTTTACCAACCGTTAGCCAAAGTATAAGGAGTGACATTATACGAACACACACAGTAGTGAAATACCTATTTTATCTGTAATTTGGATGTGGGTAGCTTCATCAAGAAAGGATGTTCCTACTGAAGAGAGGCAGGAGCGAGCTTGGGGTGTGCGTGTGTGCATCATAATAATGCCCTTGCATGAGGCACAAACTGCAGAATAAAATGTACTCCAACCTTATGTTGCAAACCCAATCATTTTTTATGGGCAACAATGGCACCTTCGGGAAAAAGAAAAAAAAAAAAAGTTCTTTCTAACGAGAAATTGATTTATAAGTCATTAAAACCATTTCAAAAGGACAGGTCGTGGCTGGTTTCAGCCATCATTAACAAAGCCAAGCACTTTCAAAGAGCCCGAGTTCTGGGGGGAAAATGCTTATCCCACCGACAGCGATCACATGTGCACTTTTTGCAGCAGTACAGTGTCAGCCTAGAAATGGAGACGTAAAGAGCAGTACTGAGAAGACAGGTTGTCACATTTTTAACTTTGCATTAATAAGAAATGCTGTTGCTGTCTATTCTGGCACATTTGCAAGCTTGCTTTTAAGTATGAGGGGCTGGCATGCATTTCCACTATAGATAGGAAAACAAGAGCAGCCTTGTTATGATTAAAAGGGTCTATTTCCCTCTGCCTTCTGTCTTCTCTGTCCATCTGCACAGCTGCTTTGAACTTGGCCAAATCCCAATGCTAGGGTCGCCCGCAGTACATATTTTAAATCAGCATCAGACTGTGTGAATTTGTTCCTAGAGGAGAGAAAAACCCTCCAAATTCTCACTTAAATGGTTGATGAGTGGTTTTGTAAAACATTCATCATTTTAGTGAATTTACATAGCCTGAACTAATTGGGAAATGGCTGTGAAACATACCTAAAATCATTTACTATTTCAGGAGGAGACTCAGATAAAGCCAATATAGACATCTGCAAAGAAATGAGGAGCAATCATTGAGAAAAAATTAATTCTGTGGATGCGCAGGTAGCCCACTGCATAACTAGAGTGAGGTCACAAAGTTTCCATCACAGAAGTTACGGTAATTTCTCTTAAAACGTGCAGAAGCAGAGAAACTAGGTAAAGAAACTAGAGGATGAAACTAGTAGAGAAACTAGACAATGCATGAGACCTGCAGAACCACGAATGGCAACGTGTTCGTAACAATCTTGGGCGACTAAATGAATATATGGGTTTGGGTTCTCCCTTGCCTCTTAATCTGCTCACCTGCCTCTACTCTGTAGAAATGAAAGCCATCCCAGCACTCCCTCTCTAGTGTGTAACACTTTCAGCACCAAAATTCCCAGCAGGATGATGGTCTGCAAGCATTTCGGAATGGCTACATTAAAGGCTGCAAGTCAGAAATTACTTTTTTTTTTTTAAAAAAAAAGTTAATTTAATTTCTAAACTTCTGTTGCCCAATCAGAAACCTGTGAACAGAGAAAGGGAAAGAAAGGCTTGCATTGGCTAAGACCTGCCATTCCTTCAGCAGAGCATGAAAGCCCTTAATGGGGTCCTTTATGCAACTCAGCTAACATAATTCACTGAAGAACAACAGCCAGGATCAAAGGCGCCCACCAGCTCATCCTCCTGATACTATAACCTGCTTTCACCTTCGCCCTGAGTTTTATAGGTATTTTGATTTGATTACTGTGGGTGTCGGCGTTATCGAATGGTCGATGAGGCAAATTCACAGCAAATAGTAGATTTCTTTACCTAGTCAACTTACACCCCCCCTGCTCCCCCCCCCCTTGGCAAAAGATGCCTGCTGGTTCAGTCAAACAATTACTGCTTTTTATCAATTCTGCTTTAAGTGTTTTTAATTCAAATGGTTCTGCCTCTCATTCCAAAGACCAACAGATAATAAAGCAAAGCTGTTCCTGGTAGCTACAAAACTAATTTTAACCTCAAGCAAATCAGGAATTACACATTCATCTTCTAAACTGTTCAAAGATGTTACGTTCGTTTCTTTTACGGCTGATTTAATAAACTCTGCCTGCATAATAAATATTCCTACTACAGTCACAGGGTTTTTTCCTTTCTTGAGAAGGTAAAACCCATGCTGGCAGTTTATATGAGGCGTAATTTGAAAAGAATTAAGCACACCCAAGCAATTTTTGCAATGTTGCACATTTTGTTATTAAATATGGTATTAAGTATCAGTCTCATCCTTTGCATGATCTTGGTACATGTGAACAGCAATGCCACCCCCAGCAGAGAATGCTGTATTCCTTTAAGAAAAGGTGAACAATAACAATGAAAAGAAGATGATACATCTAAGGGGAAAAAAAAAACCCAACAACATTACTACACCTTTAACAGATTAAAAAAGCCACGCTATGTTGTTTTGTTGGTTTTTTTTTTTTAATAAAAAAAGAACTTGTAGATACTCAAGGAGTATTTTGCTATCTGGCTCTACACTATGCATGTCCCTTTATCTTCTGAAAGAAGAAAACAGATGCCCAAACTGTTAATATGATCATTTGCTGCCATACAGAAAATAACACTGATGATAATTTTAGAGAAAGAAGGAAAACTACGGGCTTCATCTTCTGACACCATTTTACTTAATCAAACTGCAATCACAGTAATGAGCTCTCTGCCACCAAAGGCTTGGTACATACCTCATCCAGGGGTGTTCTCAATGGAGATTTGCAGACGTCTTTGAGACAAAAAGATGCCCATTTAAAATAAGCCCATCTGGTTACTCAGAATTCTTTCTCAACAGCTGAAGATTTCACATGACAAACACCGCGTGAAGTTTAAAAAGCTCACTCTTTTTTGGCTCTTTTCCCCCCAGACCTCCCAATTTCAGACAAAAACAACCCAACCAACCAAAACCCCTCCTGGGATATTCTGAAGATGCTGGATGCCTAAGTGACATCTTTTAACGGCACATCACTGCGCACAAAATCACGATCCGCCTTTAATTTCGGTGCCAGCCTCCGCGGCAGAGTTCGGGGAGGAGAAGAGCCGCGGCAACCCGGGCTGGATGCCACCCGCGGTAAATCACCGCTGGCTTAGGACGGGAGGACGGACCTCCGATGTCAGACAAGGTCCGGTGGGAGCCCGGGAGGCCGCCGGCTCCGCGCACAGAAGAATAGACGCGTGTTAACCACACCGCCGCCGGCCGCCCGCACCTCGCCCGCCGCCGGGCTCCCCTCCGGCCGGGCTGCCCCCGTCCGCCGGCCGGGGCTGCGAGGGCGAGACGGGCACCTCGGGCTACCGGCTGTTCCCCGCTGGCCCCGCCGCACCCTCCGGCTCCCCCCGGCCGCCCGAGGCGGCGGCGCCGGGCCGTGCCCGGGGCAGGGGCGAGACCCGCGCTCCCCCGGCCCCCTCCGCAGCGCGGGGCGCCGGACCCCGGGAAGGGATGCTGCCGCCTCCCCGCCGTCGGGGCAGCCGGTGTCACCCCCCGGGTGTCACCCCCCGGATCTCCCCCCACCCCCGCCCCCGCCGCCAACAAACTTTGAGGGGGACGACGGCTACCTGGCCCCCGGCCGCAGGGGTACCCGCCACCTCCGCCCGCCCCGCGCCGTCCTTACCCTCCGCACGGCACCGGCCGCCGTCCCCCGCCTGCTCCGGCCGCGCCGACCCCCGGCAGGGAGCGGGAGCGCCGCCCCGCCCGGGCACCCCGGCACTGGGGAGCGCCGAGGAGGCGGTGCCGGTGAGGGGAAGGAGGAGGTGGGAGACTTCTCCCCCTCGGCTGCCTCCCCTTCTTCCCTTCCCTCCCCCCGGCGCCTCCTCTCCGACCACCGCCGCCCTTACTCGCCCGGTTCAGGCGGCGCGCCGGGCTCCGCCGCCCTGCCGCCGCCTCTCCATGTGCCGCCCGCCCCCCCCGGCCGCCGCCCCCGGCCCTCCTCCGCCGCCTCCGCCCGCCGCCTCGGCGTGGGGAGGCAGCGCGGGAGCCGCCGGGCACCCGGCGCGCCTCCGGCACACGCCGCCGCCGCGTCCCCCCCCGCCTTCCGCCCCTCTCCGGTCCCATTTATGAAGCCCGGCTCCCATCACGTGTCAGTGTGCCTTTTGTCCCGGCCCTGGCAGCGGCGGAGGCGCCCCGCACGCGCGGGCAGCGCCGGGGGAGACGGGCGGCGGCGGCGGCCAAGCTTCGCCCCGGGGGAGGGACACGGGGACAGCGGGTGACACCGCGGGGCGGGCGGCGACGGCGAGCGGGCCCCGACGGCCCCGTGCGGGCCCCGTGCCCCGCGCCCCGGGCCGCCCGCCCGCCGCTGGCCCCGCGCCGGGGCCGCGCGTGATTGATCGCAATTAGCCCCGTCGTGCCGGCGCCCCGCCGGGCGTGGGGGAGCGGGGCCGGGGGAGGCGGCGCGCGCGGCCTCCAGCCAACGCGGACGGCAGCGCCTCCTCCGGCCCGCGGGGGCGGACGGCGCCTCCCCGCCGGGTGGGCAGCGCTGCCCCGCCGCGGGCTCGGCCCGGCCTCCCGCCCTCGCCGCCCTGCCGGGCTGAGCGGGCGGCCCGCCGGCGCGGCGCGGCGCGGCGCGGCGCGGGGAGAGCGGGGCAGGCCCGGCGCTCGTCCCCGGGCCTCGGGCTTGGCGCACCCGCGGGGCCCGGCCGGCTGGCGGCCGCTGGGCCTCGGGCCGCGGCCAAGCTCGCAGGGCGGCCCTCGGGGCCGGGGCCCAGCCCCCGCCAGCGGCGCCTGTGGAGCGCCGGCGTGTTGCCGTCGTCTGTTTCCCTTTTCCTCAGTGCCCTGAGCCCTGCCCGGGGTGTTGCGGGGCTTACACGACTGCCATCATGGCAGCCCTCGGAAGCGCCGGGCAACTCCCCGTCTCTGAGGCACGACGTGCCTCCGAAGGCGGACAGGCAATGGGCAAAACCGGAAAGCTGGGCTTTATTCAACAGCCACTTCCTAAAGATGTGATATCCAGCTGGCTTTGCTCCACGTGCTTCTGCCTCTGCAGTGTCATAAATATGTATTTGCCTTCACACGTATTAATACAGAAGCATAATAAATATTTATCATTTAACATAGCGTCTAAAGACATTAACTGGTCCATCTACCACACCCACCCACGGAGGAGGAATATGCCGTATTCCTCATTCCTCAGGGAAAAAGCACTCAACTCTTCAAAAGCGAGGGTTGAAGATTCTGGGTGGCTCTCAGTTTTGGGGTGCCCAACCCGAGACGTGCCTGCCGTCTGGCAGCGAGCCTTCCTCTTGACGGTTTCTGGAGCTGGGCCCCCAAGGCCCGAGGCACCCAGAAACCTCAGGGTGCCACCCGGGGGAGTGCATCTGCCAAGGAGCACAGCCCATTCTCACAGTCCAGCGTTTGCCTTGCGTCTAGTCCCACGATGAGTCTGCAAGATCGTAATTACTGCCAATTTTTTTCCAATGCTGGCTCTTTCCAATGGCAATGGTCAAATTAACAAGAAAGGAGATCATTTCAAACGGCATTCCTGTGAGAAAAGTGGGGCTAACTCATTTGTGCCCAGCTCGAGTTTCTGATGTTAGTCAGTCTGTTTGGTCATTCAGAAGTGGTGGTGTGTAAAAAGAACTTTATTTAACACTGCAGTAAATCGGAACAGATGTCTCTTTGGCTGTGCATTTCAGAAAGTGTTGACTTCTCGTCCTCAGAGGGCTAAGCCTTTTTGTTAGTTCTTTGAAGGAGTTGGGTACTTTTGCTTTTAATGTGAACCTACCAGGTTCTCTTCAACATTTGTGGAGGGACACATCCCCTTGGCAAAGGCAAGTCACATCCAGTGGACATCGCTGGACTAAAATCAGCCCACAGAGAGAATTTAAGGGCATATGTTAACTGCTCATCCCACCTCCACATCCATGGCTTGCTAAAGATCCCCATCCCGAACTGGGAGTTACTCCAGCCTTGGGGTAATCCTTCTTTCTGTCACTTCTAAACTCGGATGATAGAGGGAAATTGCAGTGCTGAGCATGTAGCCATGCCCACACACCGAGGGTTTTTTTTTTTCCCCCTAAAATCCCCCACAGTTGCTACTGCCAGTTCAGCCCACAAGCGCAGCAGTTCCACAGCAGACGAGACGTACGGGTAGCCAGAGGTGATTCAAGCGCCAGGTTCTGCACCTTCTTCAGCGGTGGGGTGTCCTGTGGTCCCTCATGCCTTGCACACCCCAGCCACTTTTCCAGGATCTTGCTTTTAATTTAGCAGTCTGGCAAAGGGAAGGTTGTTGCGATCTTGTGACACCTGTTCCTAGCAGAGCTAGTTGGAAAACCTCTGAAAGAACAGCTTTCCACTGGAAAACGCAACCCTGTCAAAATCAAACTTGTGTCGGTTGCACTGAAAATGTCATTTAAAAAAGAGTAAGTGGTAGAGGGATGTTCCAACAGTGTGGGAACATCTCGTTTTGACATTTCCAAGCTAAATGTTTCAATTTCTTCCTTCAAAATGAGTCTTGGTTTCAAAATATTTCCTTTTATATTATATATTACAAAATAATACAAAATTTGAAAAGCTGAATTGCATATTTTCATTGATAGGAAATTAATGTTCTCCACAACTTTCTTGACGTAAAGAATTCTACTGTTATGATTTGGAGCAAAATTTTAAACCCCAAACACCTAGGGAATGTAAAATATCTGAATTTTGTTGGGCTCTCAACTACATGATTGAATTCCTGAACACATTGATGGCCGCCACCTTAAAGTGCGTGGTTACAAAATACTCAAAAAAGTGGAGGGCTACTTGCATTCCTGTCTTTACTTGCACTTTAGGCTGTGCTGCGAGTCAACAGAAAACCATTCGATAACAAAGATGGGGTCTGAAGGAAAAAATGGGGGTGGACATAGACCCTTGAGGACTAAGTTCTCACTTTTGATTGCTCCTAGTTAACGTTATTTCAAAGCAGCACATCAGTCACGTATATGCTGGCCACCCCCTGTACTATTGTGTCCTGGTTTCGCCTGGGATAGAGTTAATTTTCTTCCTAGTAGCTGGTACAGTGCTGTGTTCTGGATTTAGGAGGAGAATAGCGTTAACACACTGATGTTTAAGTTGTTGCTAAGCAGTGTTTACACTAAGTCAAGGACTTTTCAGCTTTTCACACCACTCCACCAGTGAGTAGGCTGGGAGTGCACAAGTAGCCGGAAGGGAGCAGAGCCGGGATAGTTGACCTCAACTGGCCAAAGGGGTATTCCATACCATATAATGTCATGCTCAGTATATAAAGTAGAGGAAATGTCTGCTGGTGACCACTGCTCAGGAACTGGCTGGGCATCAGTCAGTGGTGAGCGATTGCATTGTGCATCAGTTGTTTTGTATATTCTAATTCTATTATAATTATTATTGTTGCTATTATTATTATTATTAATATTTTGCCTTCATTTTCTGTCCTATTGAATTGTCTCTATCCCAACCCACAAATTTTTACTTTTTCTTTCCCAATTCTCTCCACCATCCCTCTGAGAGTGGGAGTGAGCGAGCAGCTGTGTGGTGCTTAGTTGCTGGGTGGGGTTAAACCACGACATATTGCAACTGGAATTTCCTTCAGTTCTTATCTCAGGAAGAAGAGGAAAGAGGGTAACAGATGAAATAATCCAGCTGATCCTATGCTCTTTCTAAATCACAAATTCCACCAATTCTTGCCCTCTCAATAATTTTTTTTCAAATACCTGTATTTCATATTTTTATGAAAAATAAACTGTCTGCCACTTTACGAATGTTGTCTTCCATCCATGAAGCATTTTAGTTATCTGTTTATGTTGATCAGAGGTGTCTAATGGGTGAGTTTGGTGATTTACTTAGCAAAAATCTGCACAACAATCATGTTAGACGCTTCAGTTATCTCATAAAGATGCTTGGTTTCTGGTTTTACAGACCCTGGAGTTCCATGGCTGCTTTCAAGATTTCTTCATCTCTTCTTTTCAAGAGCATTTCCTGATGCTACCTCATCAAACAAGACATAAATGATCTCCCAAGAGGTACTTAGAAGTATGCTGGCTTCTAACACCCTTATCCTGTGTCCTGCCCACGGGCAAATAGGTTTTCACAAGGTTTGCGTGGAAGTTTCTTAAATCATTTTCAAATGACAGACGAGATTTGGTATCATGCCCAGTTCCTAATATAGAAGATTGGCTGCTTGTCCCAAAGGCTCATCTTTATCTGTCCAGTTCAGGAGACTTTGCTGCTAGGATAGCAGCGAGCACTGTAGGTGCGCACAAGCTGTCCCACCAATTCATAGGCATAAAATCTGTGTAAAAAGTTGAAGAGGGTCTTCACCATAAATACAGTTCTGCCCTTCCGTATCTTGAGGGCCATGACAGAAATTCCTTTGGACAGGGAAATCAAAAGATTGAAAAATAAGACCTTAAACGTTGACCATTTCCTCTGCTCGCCTTTTCTTTCTGAACCACAGAGCCTGAGGACCTGACAGGTTCAGGTGCTGCTGCAACACAGACAAGTACTCAAGGCAACATGATTTTTATGATTTTTCAAGCTATCAAACAAGCAAGGTCAGGTTGGGACCCACTAAGTCTTGATTCTGCTCCTCTGTTGCTACATGATCTTGGCCCCCTTTTTTCAGTAGTGTTGAATACCCACAACTTTCACAGAGTTCAGCAAGAGCTCCATGAGCTCAGCACCTCAGGACATCCTGCTGCTTGTCTTTCTGTGCTGGTGCTTCCCAGCTGTAAAATGAGGATAATAGTATCTCCTTTCTTTCATCACTCTCAGGTTTTTCTATTTAAACTGTAAGGCCATCAAGGCAAGGACCATCTCTTACTAGCAGTTTGTGGGCACCTGTCACAACAAAGTCATAATCCTGTCTGAGACCTGCAGGCACTAACACATTGCAAATAAAAACAATAAAAACCCAATCAGGAAGGTTATTGTCCAGGAGTAGCTTTGCTGCCATCCAGCAAATGAAAAAAAACCCAACCCAGGGAATGACAGAACCCATGCAAGTTGGGTGGGTTACCTGGGGGCTTTGCTAATTATCCAGCTCCATATTTAGTCAAACATTGGTCTCCTGTGAAAGGGTTGAGCTGCCAGCAGGCAGCCACTGTTTATGTCACTGGTGAGGCATGGCAGTGTCCTTGTTTCGGGCTGTCCCCGCAGCATGCTTTAACCTTTTTGTTGTTCAGGTGGCATGGTAGTCCTGCTCCTTCCCCAAGCCTGACCATGGCTTTTTGACTCTGCCAGCTGCTGAAAGCAGGAGACATGCTGCCGGCTTTTGTAATGCAGATGGCCACCAGCTAGGAACCGACCAAGGACCACCAAGTCATCTCACACAGGGAAACAAACAGCTCTCATACAGTAATGACTTTGTGTCACTGCTGCCCCTGAACCAAATTAAAACCAGTGATGCAGGCATTCAAGTCCTCTATCCCATCATTAACTGTCCCCTGAAGCTATCCAGTTCCCCAAATAATACTGTCTTCAGCTTCTTGCTTTGTCCTTTTAAATTGGAGCTGAGCAATGATGAACCAATTTAGCCACTGTTCTATGTAGTTTAGGTTATGAACTCAATGAATTAAGGAGAGACACACATAACACAGTTAAGAATGCATATGTTTTTAAAAAAACCCCTCAGTTTACTCCTGATGGGTGTCAGTAGGCATACCAGACAGAATGCATTTGAGCTTAATCTTCTGCTCTATTGATTTTTTGTAATGTTTTGCCTATTCTGTTGTGGGTGGCACTGCAGGGTACTAACAAGGTTTTTTCTTTTGCTCTGATGGCAGTGATACTGTGCTGTATCACGTTCCCTCCACCAACTCCTGACAAAGATGACAGAAAAGAAGAGCCAGGAGACAGATGAGCACCTGCTATGGAGAAACCTCTGTTTTAAAACAAAGGCTTTCCCAGATTCAGAGAGGGGGAATTGCTTATCTGACATCTCTTGACTGTCACACATTCGCTGATGCCTGGGGAAGGACTCTTAGAAATGTTCCTTTGGGCTGAAGTCCACTGTCCCCTCCTCCTTCCTTTTTCAGTCTCCCTCTGATCCTTAAGTCTCGGCTGTGGCATGCTGGAAAGAAGCTGCTGTGTTCGGTGTGAAGCCACGACACGGTGCTCCCGTTCGGCGCAGCACCTTCTGGCTTCAGCGACTCTAATTGGCTCTGTGCTTTGAACCATTCGGCACCGTGTGCTCTGCTCAGTGTGGCTCGGTATTGACTCATTCTTCATCACAGGTCTCCAGAGCAAATGACAATAATCTCATCAGCTTAAAGATCATGATTTTGGAATCTCTTGTTCTGCAGAGTTTGACTCTGTGGCTGCAGCCGTAGGTAAGGGTTTGTGAGCTGCTCTGTTAGGGGTGGATGCAGCTCCAAGCACCTGCTATGGCATTTTTGCATGTTCCTTCAGAGCTAAAAGCTGGCTGAGGCACATGAGTTTCTTTTCTCTCCACCATCTGAAAATTACAATATGCTGGTCCAGGTGGAAGAAGGAGGTTGTCGGGCAGGAGAGTGAGTGTACTGTGTGAGAGAGGAGGGACCTCTGTGACCTTGGCGATGCTGCTTTTGAACCTTGGTTTTTGTATTTTTCGAACACAAAGGAAAACGCTACTGGTCCTAAGTGATCTTCCAATGCAGAGAAACACCCTCATTAGTTTTTTTTTCACCTTCTCACCTTCTTTCATTAAACCGTAGTCTTTACAGTCCCAGTTGAACAGCAGAGAACATTATGAGCTGACTGAAAGGCATTTTCCTTTGTTAACAAGTTTTTTCATCATCGAGCAATAGAGCAGTAATGAGAACACAGATCATCTTTTCATTATAAATATGCATTGCATAGCGAAGTATGTAAAAAAAAAGTGAGTTCCTAAAATAAATAAATAAACAAAACAACTGTGTGGTGAAGGAAAGGAACTGAGAAAAGCAAGATGACAAAGCTTTTTCCTGATGCTCTCTACCTTTGCTAGTGTACAGAGGCATCCAAGTCAGGAAAGTCTCCAAGTGATGTTGGGTGCTCTGAATGTTACGTTTAAGGGAAACAGGCATAGGATTGTATCTGCAACTTCTGTGCAACACAAATCGATATCATTCATCAGTATGGCAAAAGAAACCAACAAATAAACAAACAAAACCCAACTAAAAACACAGCCTAAGATGACTCTAAAATAGATTGCTTCTTTCATGGAAATATACAGATTTGTTTTCTCTCTTGACTTTTGTTCGCATTTTCCTTGTTCTGCTAGATATGAAAACAAGCCATCATGTCAGTTTTTAAATAGGGACAGTATATATCAGTCTGCATGGCTTACACGTGCAATTCCAGAAAAGAAAAACAATTACGAGTTTGGATGAGAACTACACATTTTCTAGCTCAAGTTCTTTCGGAGATGTAGCTGTGTGGAGGAGGCACTGTTTCTGTGTATGTGTTTGTACAGCACTTAATAAAATGAGGCCATTACTGGAGGGTGAGGGAAAGAGCTCAACTGCTATTGTAATAACTATAAACCCCAGCTATGATAAAACACACTGAAAGCAGCAGTGCGTAAGTGCTGTCCCAGAATGCACACTACTTTGTCACTGCTGCAGAAGGAAAAGGTAATTGGTAGCTCATAATCTACTTTCTTCATCTCTCCCCACAGGTTGCAGAGGACCGCAGAGCGTCTTTTCCCGGTCGTAGCACACTCAGTGCAGTGCACTGGTGCAGCTGTTCTCCTGGGTAGCCCGGAGTGTGTATGCTTAAGGCTCCCCTCCACCTCTGCTCCCTCCCCAGGCTGGCTTTTCCAATCAGTTTGCCCAGCATGGGGAAGCGTAGTGAGTCTGGAGAACCCACTTCCAGCAGAAATCTACAGCGACTCCAAAGGAGAAAGAAACGTAAACTTTCCCCTCTTCTTTTGTGCCAGCCCTCAGGCTCGATCAGTCTGGTCCTCAGGAGACGGTATGGCTACGTCTTTTGCCTCTACCAGCTTTTCTGTGCCTTTCTTACTGTTGCTACAATTTTTGTGGCTACGTTTGTTCATATGGTCAAAAGGTTGCTAATGCTATCTATCCCTCCCTGCCCCACAAATTATTCATTATAGCTTCATATACTACTTGGCATAAAATGTACACTTGAGTGCTTGTTTTCATTTAATAAAACACTTTGGTCATGGAAGCACTGTCAGCTCAGGTTTTGTTATTTCAGGATATTCACCTTAAATCTTGTGGCACCTGTGTGACAGAGAGGTCACCTAGCATTTTCAGCTCTGTAAAGCAGATGCGAGGGGTGTGTCTGTATTTTACAACTACAGGTTTAAACAACAAAGCCAGATCACGAAACTCAAGGCCACTCAACATTTTCTTTACTAAGGCAAGGCAGAACTGGATGCCGACAGCTGATAACTTTGCAGCCCCACACCATCCCTGAATCCACTGGAAAGTAAATCCACATTAATGGCAGTGAGGTCCTGGACACAGATTAGCCTGGGATCAGCCCATGCAGCTCACCTTGCAGCGTTAACTTGAGGAAGAGAATGGGAGAGACAGCTGGTGGGACAGGGGTTCTTCAGAGGAATCCCTCCGGCGATTGTGTTTTGGCACAGCCCCATCTTGAAGCCCAGTTGATAAGAGATTTGCTTGCATCGTTTTGCGGTTGGGAATGGGCTTGTGGCTTCTGGAACCAATTCACTTTACGAAGAAAACTCTAAAAAAATTAAGGGCCAGAAGATATGTTTTATCTCAAGGAAAATCAACAACATGATGTCACCCTGAGAGAGCACTGTCTTGGAAGCATTCTTTGCGGTTGGTGAGGGAAAGCTGACTTCTGAACTCCAACCTGGAGAGCAGATTCAGAAATAAAATGTGCTTTTCTCATAGCTACTGAATATTTAGATTCACAACTCATATTGCAGAATATAAAAAGCCAGCAGGATCATTTAAGGACTAGAAGATGGACTAGATTATTTTATTATCTACATTCCAATGCTTTTTTCCTATTTCTGTGGCCTGAGCTTATCTTCTGCTCATTTGTACTGGCTCCGGCTCAAAGGGTCATATAACCGGCTGAGTCAATAGCAGAGCTTTTAGCACCAGCACCAGGAGCCATCTTGGACAAATGGAGTCACCGACAAATTCTTCAATTTCCCCCCTTCCTCAGTCATTTATAAAAGCTATTTTTATTAAAACCTTCTTGGGTACTTCTGCTGCTGCAGCTGGGAGACCATGTGATGAGCATTTTCTATTACACCATAGAAGAAAGAGGCAGAAGTGCTTTGTTTACTTCAGTGTTGGCTTTCCTTTGTTTCTGCAATGCTTGTTTTCTTTAGGGTGACCAAGAATACTAGAATGCGGCAGAAAAGCCCTGACAGATGCTGCAGCAGCAGAATTTCTCTGTTCAGAGGGTATTTTTAGATGAAAAGGTGTAAGATGCATTTAGCCTATTTGTCAGGAAATTGTATTTGGTTAACTCTTTTTAAGAGCAACACAGAGAGGCCATCTATTATAGACCATCAGGTTATTAGGAAGATAGCCTGCCGGACCACACATGTCTGTTGTACTGAGTAGGAAATGAAATATTATGGCAAGGTGTACTATTCTGTCACCACAAACTGGGGATGTCTTCTCTCGTTAAGAGTGGTGCAGTTGTGGTAAAGTTATTCAAGACACAGGAGTGACAAAAGACATAAAGCTTTCCCATGTATTTACACTGTCTAAAACGTGAAAGAGTCTTAGCCTGCACACTTGCCCAATTCAGTTTTCTGGTGGATTCAGTGCAACGTGATGACCTTAAAAGAGGAATTTCTATAGCAAGGATCACAGAAACAAATTCTGTTGTGCCTGATTTTTGTCCTTTATGCAAGTCTGTGTAACTGTGCCTCCCACTTGCTTTGTACTCCCCCCCCAACACACACACCTTCACCCCTTTGGAATGGGTATTACTATGGAAACAATTGTGTCCTCGCTATCGTTAAGGGCAGCTGAGTGACATCCAGAAATCCCATATACCCTCAGAAAATTGTAATAGTAAATCATCTGACCAGCTATTCTTAGCCATTTTCTTTCTCATGTAAGAGAAGGATGATACATAAAGGGAGATTATATGAAGGAGCTTTTTTGCTCCTAGAGATTTATGACCGCTTAGCTGAAGCATATGAGTAAAGGTAAAAAACCATAAGCATTTCATGAGCAGCAGAACTAATGAAGCCTAGTTCCCTATGGATTTGTATCCTGTGGTTGGATTCTCTGATGACTAATACAACACTAGCTGTCTGATCACATCTTCTCTTTTAGCTGGGGCATTCAGAATGCCTTTGTGCAATGTGGATCCTCAGGTATCTATTAACAATTGAGTTTGAATTGCAGCTTTTTGTCGATGAGGATGCTGACAATGGTCTATCTCATACCCACACACTGGTTTTCATCAAACTTGTAGAAATGTAACATCTGAGACTACTTCCATCATACTTGGTTGAAACAATCTATCAAGTTCAGAGAGTATTCTTGGGGAACAGACAGACACAAAGACATTGAATATGTGATCTTGTGAACCTCTTTTCCTTGGGAAATCAGCCTAAAATTTTGCTTGAATTCTTGTTCCTATAATGTTTCTGTGCCCAGGTTCTTCAGGCTAGCAGGTGGATGATAATCCTTCTGTAGTTCATAAGAGACTTTGCAGTCTTTTAACAAATGGCTCTTTGCAGTCTTTTTTAACAAATGGTTAAAAATGGGCAAGCTGCAGAAAGGGAAATTCACATTAAATACTAGGATTTTTTAATTTTTCACAGTGAAGGTGGTGAAACTGTGGAGCAGGCTGCCCAGAGAGTGTGCAGAGACTCTGTCCTTGGAGGTACATGAAAGCTGGCTAGGGAAAGCCCAGAGCTACCTTCTGTGTCTTCTGCTCTGAATGGGACTGGACCGGATGACCTGCAGAGATCCCTTCTAATCTCGAGTTTCTGTGCTTCTGTATTACTTATTACTTTAGATTTCAATTCTGTAGGCCTCTTACTCAGGAAGAACCATAGTCAAAGTCAAATTTTTCAGGAATGTGATGTTCTGATAAACAATGTGTGCACACTGGCACGAGCAGACCCTCCATGGAAAGGTTCAGATTCTTACTGTCTGAGACAAATTAGAGCTTTTCTATTGAGTCTTCAGTATTTTCTGAATATTAATTTTCTCATTGTTTCATTTAAACTCCATGTAAAGTTACTGTGAAGCTTCTTATAAAGAAAACCCACACCTCCATTTGCCACCTCTCTTTGTAAATTGGAGAATGCAATGAAGGCAGCAAGACCGCTGGAGTCAGTCTCTCTTGCAGATAACAAATACTTCATAAATTAACTACTTTTCTTGGATAATCTTGGGTAGTATGCTCTGGAAAGCTTGGCTGAAGTGAGAGGAAAAAAAGGGAATTATTATTTTTATGAAACACAACATTTTATAATGTGATTGCTGTCCCAAGTACAATCAATCTGTCCATTGATCTGGCAGTGTTTAACAGATGAAAGTCGCCACAGATCTGAAGACTCCAAATGTTCCAGAGCCCGATATTTGGAATATATGGACACAGGAACGTAAAAAAAATACTTAACATCATAAATTTTTTTTTTTTCTCCTTTCTGTTTTTTCTTTCCATTGACATTAGTGCAGTCAGAGATGGTGAGATAATACATTAGTAATGAGCCAAATGGCCATAATAAAACAGTGACAAATCTTTCCACTAGAAATCCAACTTTACTTAGCTTAAACCTTTTCACAAACACTTGCAGCACTGTTCCTAAAATAAATGGGTGTCTCATCATTTATTGCTCACCTTGTGACAGCACACGGGGGCCTGTGGCAGTGCTGGAGAGAGCACACTGGAAAGCAGCAGCCCTTGTAACACGGGGTTTAGGAGCTCAGACCAAAGGCAACAGGTGGATACAACAAACAGCCAGAGGCAGCACAAGGTATCAATGAGACGATTATTAACGGCGTGACAAGCAGCTGTCACAGCACACCAGCTGCCTAGCCACCAACATCTCACATTGAAGAGAGGAAAGAAAGAAACCAAGCCACCAATAACTGATCCCCCTCCCCAAGCCTCACAGGCAAAGTCGAATCTAATTGGAGCTGCTACATCATTGTTTTTAGTTACTCATGTCCTTTCTCACCCCTACTCACTTCCCAGTCGATGTTGTACTCTCATTTGCCTACCATCTCTTGTATTTAGGGCTAGGGTGTTGCACACGAAGGGCATGAAGGAAAATTTTCCTGACCTCATCCGGAAGGAAGGGGAAATTTTAGATATTCGGAGGTGGGGGACAGGACACAACATGATAAGGGCAGGAACAGGGGAGTAATTTTTTCTGTAGTACAGCCTGGAACTGTGTGACCATTTGCAGAGGTGAGGTTGGTAAAGAACTGGGGATCTGAGGAGGAAGGAAAGGAGAAGAGTGGAGCACCCTTATTTGTGTACTGAGACACTGCTATGCACCAGAATGGGAAGTCACTGTGTTCTGGCCCCTCAGTACAGGCTGAAGCCTACATCCGTCCTTTAGGGTCATCACAGCAGCAAACTTGCTCATCAGTAGGATGTACTCCATAATCAGACACTGGAAGTGATGGCCACCTCCATATTAAGACACATGAGTCCTTGTAGGTGTCTGCATGGTGGGGTGTCTGAGCTTCCATGGTAGTCCGTGAAGATCCAGTCAATACAGTCAAGAGACCATGGTGAGTGACTCAGGTGACCCACTACTGAAGTTGGAGCTAATCGAATTACCCTGCAAATTCCACTGAGTGCACTGACTGCCTCTGTGCTGACTCACCTTGAGGGCTTGGACAGCTATGGTTAACACCTAACACCTGCTTGTACATACCACAATGCAGGTGCCTTAATCTAGAGTTGATTTCAGTTTGGTCTCTCATAGTGGGACTCTGGAAAACAACAGATAAGAATCATAGCAATTACGGCAAGGACACAGCTGTTAGTTGAGAAGCAGCTTCAATTAGCACATGGTAGAGCTCTGTGCCACTGCAGTAAATCAGGTCCCAGTCAGTACCTGAGTTAATGCTTTTAAATCTGTCTGACATCCTCATGCAGCGTCGCTGCCTGCAGTGGAAGTGTACTTGAAGATTGCTGGTCCATAGTTCAGTGTTGCTGTTGAACCATCTTCTCCAGGATCACAAGGCTACTCCACTTTGCAGGAGAAGTAAAGGCTGACTTGGAGATGTAACCTTGTGATTTTTTAACTGGTACTGAAACTATCAGACATGTAAGTCAGGATCCAAAACAAAATGTCTTGTATTTTTCCTGCAGTTGCTCTTCGGGAAAAGGAAGGGGGGGGGGGGGGGGGAAGAAAAAAGGAAAAGTGCCAAATTAGTAATGTTAGCAATCACTTGACCAGTGCTGCTACTAGCATGGAAGGTGTCCCCAGCCAGAGGCTGATACTAGTTTTAGGACTGGCTTCAACCTTAAACTAGCTTCAGAAATATATGCAAAAGGAGAGAAGATGAGCATTTGATGGTGCCAGGGGAGAGGTTAGTTCAGAACTGAAGAGTTGGAGGAAGGTAGAAGCCTAGGTCTTTAATGTACTTTTCAATACAAATTATGGCTCTTTTGCTTTTTCTTGTGGCAGAAATAAGGTAGCGAGTCCTTCAATATTGCATGCAGATTAAGGAAGGACAAGCCCACCCCTGCAAAGGAGTGTGGTACGATCTGCCCATTCTAATATTTGCGCCAGACCCAGTAGCAATAAAGCACGGAGCCAGAACTCAGAGCATAAGGGCTTTGTTAGGCACAGTGGTGCACAGGGTGACTACTTTGTGTTTTTGACCGCAGCTAGTGTGTTTGCTGTGTAGGAAGAACTTCTCCAGGTATCCTCATCATTAATTTTCAAGGAGTCTCTGCTGTGGGCTCCAGTGTAGACATAGCCAAAACTCTTAAATATGAATAATAATTAGCATGTGGCACACATACTGAGCAGCAGCAATATATTTTTATATTGCTTATGTAAGTGTTTTCTTACGTATTTCAATGTGTATACCCAACACACAATCAGTCAGAGACATGAGTAAATGTGGTTTCGGGAAAGGAAAGGGTGGTGATTGCAGGCTATAAGGGCATTTGCAAATGACTTGCAAATGTCAGCCAGGTTTTATTTGCATTAACTAATTTTCAAGTCAGAAATAAATGGATTTTTGGTTGGTTAAATTAAACAAGACTTGGGAAAAGAATAGGAGAAAGGAGAAGCATTTGAAAAATTCATAAATATTATGTAAGGATTTACAAATCAACCTTGAATTACTCAGTAGTGGAGACAAGAATTTTGAATTGTTTTGCTGAAACCCTCATAGAGCTTGAAAATACTTCAGGAAGGATAAAGGTGGTCCTAAAAATGATGTTAGAAATGCACCCTCATATTTCAGTTTATAAGGAGCCTCTTAAACATAATTCCCAGTCCTTATTATTTGAAGTAGAGGAAACAGAAGGAAATCACACTTGGAATTCAGGTAGGTGAGATTTCAAGCAGAACTTTACAGTTTGAAGATCAGGCCCTCAAAATGTCTGTCTTAGCAACTGAACTCTCATGAAAACTCCTGCTACCGACTGAAGGAGGTTTAGTTGATGGAAAAAAAAAATCTTTTTTGTTGTTAAAGGTCCAGATTACCTTCTTATTATCTGAAATAGATGCAGTCTCAAAAATTTACTCTCTTGTGAAGCAGTAGATCTTTTACTTTGAAACACAGGCTCTTTGTATTCAGTTCATAGCTTTCCTTTGGCTGCTTCCTCCGTTCCCCTTTTGTACATGTCACATTGAAATCTCCGTTCTTGTAACTGGATGTAATCCCAGTCCCAGTTCATAATGACAGAGGTCACTGGTGTTGAGCGGTTTTCCATTATGAGGCATTTATAACTAGGCTGGATAAAACATTCAAAAATGTATAGGAGGGAGAGGGAGGAACTCTGCAGTGCTGAGGGTTGGGCTGGATGACTGAAGGGGTCTTTTCTGTCTTGGATTTCTATGCTGATCATGGAAGCACACAGTCTAATGAGCCAGATATTCAAACATCTTCAGGCAAACCATTTTGGCCAGGAAGAATGTACATTGGATGCTCAACTTGATACATCTGAAAGAAAATCAATAGTTTTCCAAAGGCCATAATAGGACAGAAATAGCATTGGCAGTTCTAGATATTTCTCTGTGAAAATTTCTACCATCAGTTATATAAGTAACCAAGTATTTTTTGCATCAAAGGCTGTAGTGAGCAATTTTAGTTACTCTTCCCTTCAGATCTTAGTCTTGCTGTCTTTATATGGATGTCATTAGCATATCAGCATTCCAAAGTCTTTTTTTTTTTTTTAAAGCCACATGATTTCCCACCCAGTGGATTGCACTATGAATTCCCTGTATTGCAGAATGTCAAGCAAAGGACCCCCAATACTGGAAACAATCATCACGTGTATATAGGAAATGAGGAACAATCTATTTGATGATCCAGCTTCTTTTACCCTGTCTGACTTCATACAGCATTAAATACCCCGGCTGAAGAGCAATCTTGGGAAAAATGCTTCCACATCCGCAGGGAGATGTGATGGTCAGACGATAGTTCAGGAGGGGATGCTTCAAAGCTGCATAACAAGGAAATGAGCCTCCGGGGACCATGCCCAGGAGGTGTTCAAGTGGGTGCTCCTGGGGCTGGGTTTCAGCAGGACCAGCTCAGCCGTGGGGCTGATCCCCTACCAAGTGATCCTGCACATACCAAGTCATCTTCATAAGAGGAGAGGAGAGTCCTCACCCATTGTCCCTGTAAACTCACCCTTGGTTCACTAACATTGAGGACTTTCTTTAGGGGCAGCTATGCTGATGCCATGGGGATGTGAGTGACCTAAGTGGCTACAAAACTGCCTGTGTACCTGCAGAGATGCTTCAGCTCATTGTTATTGCACAGGGGTAGCAGGCGGGTGACAGACCAGCTCTGTAGCAGGTTTGGGTGTGGATGCCACAGGTTGGTACAGTTAAGCCAGTCAAAAACTCTCCAGGAGAATACTGCTTTAATAGAAAGTAACTATTTGCTGAAATTGAAACATTGAAAAGATCTTGTTGATGCCCACAAATTCAAATTTTTAAAATAAGTCCTTAAAATTAGGCATTTGTCTTAAAATTAGACATTTTAGCAAGAGTTTGGAAACATTTGGAAACATTTGATTGTCATTTTCCTAAACCAGCTTTCATTTCAAAATGTTATATATTTAACATTATCAATAAATGAGTGTGTTTTGATCACTTATTTTGTAGTGTCTACAATGCCAAGTGCTAAATCAATTACCAAACCAATTATCTATTATAAATGACCACTTTGCTCTGTTACCAATGAGAAAACCAAATATGAATTACCAAACCAATTAGAGTACCAATTAACAATTTCCATTGTAATTACCAGTCACTAGTAAGAATTACCCCAATGGCCATTTGGAACAGCAATTGCCAATTAAAATGCCAATTACCAAAGCAAATACCAGTTACAGTAACACTTAACAATTAGAATACTAATGAATTATTGCATTACCGTACCTGATATTGTTTATAATTAAGATAATTATTATGCTTTGTTCATATAGAAAAATTAGATTACAGAATTGGAAAAGCTCTCCACATCAAAACCTTTCAGCTGACGGCAGTTATTTCCTCACAAAAATGTGCAGTATGGGAAATTTAAACCTGGGGTCTTTTTATGCCAACGATGAATGAAAGATGTTGGAATCCCCCACAGAGAGCAGAAATTCGAGGTTGCGGTTTGTAACAGCAAGCTCTGGATCTGTTGGAAAGCCCAGCTGCTCCTAGGTGCTACGGCATCGGACCTTGGCCGTCCTAGTCCTCAGTC
This sequence comes from Falco biarmicus, assembly GCF_023638135.1. Classification (NCBI taxonomy): domain Eukaryota; kingdom Metazoa; phylum Chordata; class Aves; order Falconiformes; family Falconidae; genus Falco; species Falco biarmicus. The sequence continues at coordinate 5,360,837 of NC_079293.1, read as the reverse complement.
CCTGGGGCAGGAACCAGGTAGTACTCACAGTCCATGGGAGATCCGGACGGTTGGGTCACAGCTGTCACAGCTGCCACCCTGTTTGTGTGTAACACAGAGGTGTGCATCTTGTCCTCAGCATACGCAACCTGCAGAGAAACACTCCCCTTCTAGCAAAACAGCTGATGCAAGACATTGCTGCTCACTGGCCCTGCTTTTCTGTACTGAGACGGGGCTCCAGACCCAGATTTAGCTGGTGGTGCATGTGTTTGAGCCCAGAAACCCACAGTTCCAGGGGAATTTTGTGGCCACTGGGATGTTAGCGAGGTGAAGCAGTGCCTTCAGTTGTGCTGGTGGAGCAGCCTGGCCTGGGGCAGGGGGGCTCAGCAGGAAGGCACGGGTAGGGATAGAAGGGCTCCAGGGCTGAGCTGATGCTCCCAGCCTTGGCCCCACGTGTGTCGAGTGCCAGGTGCGTAAAGAGGAGTAATGAAATTCTTTTTCCCTCACAGAGCCCAGCCGTGAGAGCACTCCAGCCTGTGGCAGTCACTGTCTGCAAGAGCTCTATTCAGTCCACACCAAAACCTACCCCGAGCCCATACTAGCCATTTGACAGAGCCGAGAAGAGCATACAACTCCTTGTGCCTCTGCCCTGGGCCTGTTTCACTAGAGGAGACATAACCTATGCTGGGTTTTGGTTAGGGACATTGTGGAGCCAGGGTTTAGTGCTGCCATTTCTAGAATGGGCTCAGGGACTTGATGCACATAGACCTAAACCTGGTGGTTTCCTTCAGATGTCCATTTCTGACCAGTCTCACATCCAGCAGCAGCACTGTGGGGACATATAAGCTAAAGATGAATATATAACCTACTCCCCAAGCTGTATGAGTTCCCAGCAATACGCAGACTACTGCTCATTATGTAGAATCTGTGAGTCCATATGTTCGAATGATGATGTGTGATACATTATTCACCCTTGCAGTTACTTTATAATTACATGCATTTGACTTGTTGGGGCATGTAACTGCGCCTAGGTACCAGTCAGCATGTTGGAAGCTTCTCTGAGAAATCCAAAATATTGCAGACTAGTGGGTTTTTTCCCATAGCCAAGCTGCTCCCGTGGGTTATTCAGTACAGAACATAAGCCCTGGCAAAAGTCTGTTGGTGCCTGTCACAGGGGGCTTCTGTCAACTGACAATTATAACCATCCATGGCAAAGCTTAGGAAACTACAGACAGGTCTGTCTGTCTGACTCGGGGATTCAGGTATTCAAAAAGTGGCTGAGCATAATGTCACTTTGCATGAACACAGATCCCAGCAGGGGGTGTGTGGGAGGTGGGTGGGTGACCTGGGAAGGAAGGGACCGATATGGTTATGGATTACGCTTGTGCCCTCTGGGTCCTTGGCTGCTCTGGGGAGCACTGAGCTCCTTGGCAGTGTTTTAGCACTCCTGGGGTGCAATGTGGCATCTCTTCCAGGCTCTGCTGTGGCCTCAGCCCTACCCTGAACGCCCACAGCATCTCAGCAGAGGACTTCAGTGCGTGGTGGTCTCAGCAGCGCTTGAACCTGGGGACTGCTCCATGAGGAGGGTAAGGGACTTCTGGAGCCCTGTAGCACCTCTCTAAAAAAAGTGGGGAAGGGCAGGAGCAGAGCAGACACCTTTCCTTAAAGTGTTGCAATGTTCAGTAACCCCTGAGAGAAAAGTATCTGAGAAGGGAAATATTGATTTGGATTAGGAGTGAATGTGTGGCACAAAAAAAACCCAACAAACAAACAAAGGAAAAAAGAAAACTATGAATGTTCTAATGCAGTTCTGGCTTCCCAACAAGTACTTAATCTCTTTCCCAGACAGGGTTTAAATGATCTTTGTCTCTTTCCACAAATGCAAGTGTTCTCTTTTTGCATTTCCTCCTACAAAATCTGAAGTTTAAGACTAAGTGCTGGGACTCCTGAGGTCCAGCAGAACTTTGGTTTTCCCTGTGCAAGTTCTATTTGTGACCAGCAAGCCAGCAGAGGATTTTCCTGTAAGCACTTGACCAGGGAGAAAAATACCATCATTTTTTCTCCTATAGTAGCTTTCATCCAACACTGACAATTTATAGTAGTAAGCTGGCAATATTATCCACATCTTCATCATTAAAGACAGAGATTAACTGTCTGGTCTGAATTCTCATTAAAGATTAAAATGTATCCCTCTGCAATATCTCTTCAACAGAGCTAAACCAGAAAGGACTTTCCCTGGACTCCTTAAATCGAGGGATAAATCACCATACTTTACCTTTGCAATATCAAAGCATTGTCAATTAATACAGGTGTTTGCAGTGCTCTATTATTTCCTCTTCAGTTTATGAAAACGTGGATTTGGGACCTACAGAGCAGTTGGCCAGCTCAACAAAGTCATTCCATGGGATTTTTCGATGCCTATTGGTCTGCTTCCATTTTCAGTTCTTTTAGAAATGTTTAGGCAAGTGTAATGGGTTCATGCTGCTAATGGGTCCGTTCTGGTCCGCTTGTTGTTACCACATCTCTGAAAGACTGATCTTCTTTGTCATATTTGCAACTACAGTGCTGCCTCAGTTCTTTCTGCAGTCTGTAATTAAGCATCTTTTTTCATCAGAGAACTGAAAAAACTCCCCTTGCCCATCTCTTGTTTGGGGAAATTGGGATTGCCCTCTATATTTATAGACTTCCAGATGAGTTACCAGACTGAAAAGAAAATATTTTGCTCTTGGAAGGACCATACAGTGTGGGCTTACCAGCTTATAAGCATTCATTATACCCTAGTGGCTTTGCAGGCAAATTTTAATTCAACAAAGGATGAGACTTAATAAAACTGATTTGTGGTGGAAGCCTATTACTATGCTACAAATAGAGCAAGGCTCAAGTCTGGACAAGGACATGGACAAATTCTGGTAACCCAGTACAAGAGTAAGACCCTAAAAACCTGTGCTTGCTCCTGTGGATGCCTGAAATCTTTAGCTATATTTCTGACAGCTATATTCTCTAGGATCCATAAGTACCTGATTACCTTATCACAGCTTAGCAGCTCAGCTCTTACCAAGTGCTCAAGCTCAGTGACATTCACTAACTATGTATTTTCCAGGTGGTCCAGACTGGAAAATGGATTCTTAGCATAAAGTGGGGTTAGAGAAAACAGGGATGTATTATTTACCTCCTAGCAGTGTGGTGAAGGCTGACCCTAACTGTGGCAAATACAGGTTCAGTTTCCTCTCCTGCTTGCAGACATTCAAATCCACATTTTCCCACCTTCCTGGGGATTACTCTGCTTTTGAGTCTTGCCTAAAAAAGGAGCCTTTTGGAGCAAGGGCTGGCACCCACACGTGCCCATGCTAGCAGAAAAAAAAACCCCAAACCCAAACCCAAACAAATTTCTTATCTGGTTCTGAAGAATGACCAGCTTTAAGAGGGGCGAGTGGAGATTCAGAGAAAAAAGATTTTTGCTAGGGATCTCCACCATCCCAAGTCCTTGTCATGAGGATACTGTGCAAAAGGGGAGGCGTTAGGAAGAAGGGAACCCCAAATGCATTCAGCTCTGTGAGGATCAATTGGAAATCAGCTCTTTCTTGCAGAGTGCATGCATCTGCATCCTACGAGGCGGAGGAAGTGGTGCCGTTAATGTTATACAGCCAGTGTCAGCATTTCATATAGGGTAACCTACACTGAGCTGTATACTCAGCCCACTGGCTCCTCTGGGCTTTATTTAGAGGTGCAGGGAGCTCAGCACCTTGTCTCTGGCATTGGATTCCATCCACCCTAACGACCAGGCACCTCAAAATCCAGCATCAAGATTTATAAATCATTTCCAGCCCTAAATCCGTACCTTATCTCTAGCAGAGCACACAGCCTTTAAATCAGCACCCAGGTTCATGCCTGCGAGTGTCTTTGGCTTGCAAGAGTCACAGCAGGAGAGAAACCGAACAGGAGGCTCAGCCCTAGCTTTTCCAGGAACTGGGCTGTCCCTTACATTTCCCTCCCCTGCTCCTAGCACCTGGTTCTCCTCCTGGATAACTGATTCTGCTTCCCCAGCTACCCAGGGAGGATTTAACAAGCTGAACCTGGAACAGCTGCTGGCAGGGTTTGAACCTGCGCTAAGAATATGGGTCAGCAGAAAAGCATGATTATGCTTTTAAAGAAATGCTGTTCAAGGCATTTCACTAAAATACGAAGGCCGTGGATAAACGGAAGGGAATCTGCTGGGTCAAGTCGAGAGCTGTCTGTCCATCCATGGAATAAAAAAGTATCTGTTCGAGTCCTCAGGCGGTGTCAGTAGCCGACAGGCAAGGTGTCAGGTGGGAGCGGTGTGTGTGGCCCAGTCCTATGTGGGTCTGAGCGCTTCCCAGGAGGTGACAAGAGCTGTCAGCACCTGTGAGTCCCACAGCGCTTCGCAGGTTTGGGTGTAGGGTGCCTGGTGCCATAAACTCCCACTGATGGCAGCTGCAATTGAGGAACTGTGAAGCGTAGGACGGACTGTGCCACACATCCACCCCCCCTTTTCACCACCACCCACCAGGCGCCCTGCACCCAAACCTGCGGAGCGCTGCAGGGTCGCAGGCGGGATCTCCAGGATGGGGCCCTGCATCAGCAGGATGCCTCTCCCTCTGCCTGCCTTCGCCTTCGTGGCTGATGGCCTTCCAGAACAGCAAATGCCACTCCACTAATTTTGTACTAATATCTTACGGGGACCCTGCCAAGGTCAACAGGCCTAAAATTTCACGCACATGTGCTACCCTAAAAACTTTTAAATTGATGTTGGTTCTTTTTTTTTCAGATCTCTGTTATTAAGGGGGAAAAATACCACTTTCCAAAAGGAGGGATGTAGCCGTATTAAAATCCCAGCTGGGTGAACCGCTCACAGATTCAGCAGATGCAGGCATGCTGATGGCAGGGGTTTGCATGCCAGCTGTGCCCTCTCTTGCCTCTCTGTGTCAGCTCTGTCACCGATAGCTGGCAAGGGACGCGGGCTGTTAGGATCCTGTGTGCAGAGTGCAAGAGACTCATCTCCAGGCAAGCTTCTGCTGGCTCACACTGGGTACCAGGGAGGAGAGGATAACAGTGCTATCGAGGCTTGCCAGCAGCATAACGGTGCTAGCAGAAAACCCCATGTGCTGAGTTAACTCTTCAGCACCAAGCTGATGAGCTGAGGTATTTTTATCCTCCTGCAGCCTGGGTTTTGCTGCATCCTTCAGCCCAAAAGGGGATTCTTTCTCCTGCTGCCTCAACACACACTTAGAAAAACCCAGCCAGTTGAAGAAGGATCAAATTTTGGTCTTGTCAACCTCAAAAGTGTTCCTTTAGCTTCTTGCCACCCACACATGCTGCATGTATTCATACACATGTGCAAGTAAGCGAATATAGTCATATGCGAGTGCATACACACAGAAAGACATACACTTGCATCTACATGGGTTTTGCATAGTAAGAATAGCATTAAAGTATAAAGGACCAGAAGGATGTATAAAACAAGAAAGTCTCTCGGATCGGTGCAGGAGGTTTAAGCCCACCAGCCTGCTTTTTGTCATCTTAATTCTCCAGCTCTTGTCAGAAATTGTGCTGCCATCTTCATTCTTTTTTTTTTCCCAACAAGTCCTGCAGTTACCTGTGGGATGGACAGATAATTACAAATATTGACTGACTTTAAGGCAGAGAGCAATAAAACATTGCCTATGGGATAAAAAACCCGTGCTCCTCAAGCTGTCATATGTTGCCTGAAGGCAAAGAGCCAGCAGAAAATACACAATCAAAAGGAATTATTTTTATCCAAAGACAATTTCATTTCCCACTCTTATCCTCAGAGACAGCCACTGTTTGTTGTTATTACCTGTAGGTCTGGTGTGCCCAAAGGCCCAGTCAGATCAGGGATACACTGCGCAAGGCACTGTACAAAATATAGTAATGCTGTTGATTTTCTTTTCTCCAAAGATTACCTTTTAGAGCAGACTTCAGGGATGAGGGCAAGCCATGAGGTCTTATCCGCTGCCAGGAACATCCCGTGAGGAGGAGAGGAATAGCTGCATTTACCTAACGCTGTCCTCTCTCTCCTCTCCCATGTGGATGAAGAGTCTCTGAAGTTGCCAGTTTCCCTGAGGAAGAGGGAGTCAGAGGTTTCTGATCAGTCTCAGAAGGGGCAGCTCCATCACTCCCGCTGCCACAGCTCTGTGCTCTGACTCCAAGGTGAAGAGTGCAAGGGGAGCTGATGAGACGGCACAGAAAACATGTCTTCAGTCATCAGCTGCTCTCTCTGTTCCCAGTTCTGGTCTCCCCAGACAGCTGATACTTTGCAGAAAGCTGGTATTTCTTAGCAGCATCTTCTTGCTGCTGGCACCTGTACTTTATGTTCTGAGTCAGACATCCATGCTATATTGGCACACATAGTACCGTTCTCTACGGCCAATAAAAATGTGTTTGTGCCTGTGTTCTTGGAAATGAGTCCCATCTCCCGACAGCATTTAGCTTCTGAGTTAGTGTTCAGATGGGAGGTAATTAGGCCCTACCAGGGGTCTGGATTTACCGCTGGCTCTGAGACCAAGCAAATGCATGCCACACAACTCGTGTTCTACATTCCTGAAAGCTGTCTCCAGCGTTTACCTTTGGTCCCAGCTCTTCTCCCCTTGGAACAGGTACCACCAGTCTTTGTGTCTCAGCTGTAGTTAAGGCACCTGGGAGAGCGAGGAGGATGTTGACATAGATCTAACATATATTGTTAGCACGACACGCAAGCGTGTCCCTCAGGCTACTTCACTACCATCTCTAATGCAAGCGGTGAAGTCTTTTATAACAGAAAAATCGTGCTCGTTCCCTTAGCCAGACAGTGCAGGTGCATTAGCAAGGTTTGCGCTTTCATATGACTCCCTGTACAGATCAAACAGAAACCCCACCTTGCCTGTGATCCCAGAGCATGGTCTTGGGAATCAGAAAAATAAAATTACGGTAAACATTTCAGGGACTGTAAACCATTGTGCTGAGGTATCGGTGGATGCCTGCTGTGAGTTCCCAGATACCTTGGTGGGGAGTTTAAATAGCGTAAGTGCTTGATAGATAGAGATCACCATCCAGCCAGCTAAACAATTAAAATCAAATGCAGAGTTATTACTGTGAGCATGTCAGAACATTATCAGGAGTACTGGATATAAAAGAGCACTCTGGTGCACTTTAATTCCTCTTACACTCGTGGTATATGCCTGTCCTAACTCCCACAATAAGTTCTCATCCGTTGGTGCTCAATAGGTTGTGCTGCCCCAATGATGCACATTAACATTTTTTAACCTTTCTGCTTCTGCTTTTGTAATTACCCAGCATTTTGAAGCCTCATTTGCCAACTCTGTGTGACAGGTTGATGAAGTAAATCTAAGGGCTTCCAATATGAATCTGCAGAACGTGGCAACCAGGACAAACATCATTTCAGCCCATGTATGGGGGTATTCTCTTTAATTATCATATTATATAATTACAAAAATTCACATATATATTTGTACACATTTATGCACACACATATTTACACAGATGTGTACATTTCTTACAGTGAATGCTGAGGGACAGATAGATACTTGGCATATGCAGAACCTACTATGCTGAGAAACACAACAGGGATATTAATTTCCTTGCTGGGAGACACAGCTTGTCAAGACCTATATTTTTTGAAGTACAGAAACTCCTGGCCACAGAACAAGCCTATAATCTCCCTCTTTCCCCACTCAAAGAACAATGTTAGAGCTCTGACATAAATACACAAAAGCAGAAAAATTGGAAGCTAAAGCTTCTGTTCTTTGAATGTGTGTCATATACTTTAACCTAAAGATTGCTACAGTATCTAGACATGACTAACAGAATAAGGTCAGAACAGAAGATGAATCTCAGAGGATTTTTGTGCTGGGGTTAAGACAGAATATTACTGACTTTTCAGAAGCAGAACTAGCAGGGAAAAATATTTTTATGTAGATATCAAAGAGATGCCCTTGCTTCATGGCTCCATGCATATGTGCACGGACATGCACTCACGCACACAGAGACACACATGTGCTTGCACACTGCTAACAGACAACATATATCTGTATTTTTTAGTACTATGGTGCATGCATTGAAAATTTCTTAGACTGTTTTTTAGCCTATTTTATTTATATCTGTAGTTTTTAGTGCTACTATGCATGCACTGAAAATGTGTTCTTAATGGTCATTCACAGGCTTTTTCCCTCAGTCCTACCATTCAAACAACTTCGCCTACTTCTGAAATTTTTCCTTTGAGGATATGAGTTTCTACAACTAAATTATTAGTAACATGGTATGTTCCAGTGTTATACTTTAGTGTTCAGTTGGATGTCAGAATATTTAAGAACAGGACAGGCATGATGATAAGGAATTGACTTGCTGTACCCTAAATCTGTCACGGAGTTCTCATGGGAGCAATACTGCCCCATACATTTTGAAATGTAGCTTTTCTTATTCATTTCAATCATTTCACCTTTCACTAGTTGATAATGATGCTTAATATCACATTCAAACCATTAACCAGCTAACCAAGAATGAAAATAAACATTTTGGGCCACTTTGTTTAAATTTGAGAAACTGGCCACATTTCAAGAATTTGACTTACTGTTCAGCTAGTACAGCGTTGACAAATTGCATGACTAGTGCTGAAAAAAAATCCTCTACAATCTCCATCTTGCTAAAAATGCAAGTATCTTGATGCTTTTTTAATACTGCAGTGAAACAGAAAGTTTCCCCTAGAATGCGTTGATTGAGAAATATTAAAGGTTAACCTTCCCCGTGCTGCAGAAGGTCAAATGTACCCCCTTCCTAGGGATTATCTCTCTGGTAATTCAAGCTACAACAAAACATATGCCTTTGCCTTGCTTCTCCCCCAACCCTGGCTCTTCTTAGGGTTTCCTGCAGGACTCCCATCTGTTAGACCAGTCATTTTCCTGGTGTGTATATAGCAAGAGCTATAATTATCTAGGTATAGATATGTAAAAGATAGATGACACACATAAATGATACAGATACGTATATTCATACACACGTACCTACAAATTTGTAATTCTGGACTCTTTGAAGCCTCTGACAGAATTGCCACTGATTTCAACAGAGCCCAGATGTGTGTGTTTATTTGCAGGTGCAAGTGAGTAGTGCGTTAACAGTAGCATTGATCTAGCAGAATATTTTCCTGTTAGAAAATGCCAGTTTGTCCAAAGGGAAATATTTCATGAAAATGTACTAATTGCAATGACATTTCTCTTGCAGACAGAAATAAAAAAAGCATATTGATTGGGTCAAGATGTCACCCATTTTGGACATATTTGGTATGGAACGTCCTGATACTTTTTTCAAACTATTTTGCATTTAGGAAGGTTTATGTAGCATTTGATGTATCTTTTATTAATTAAAATAGCAGAAGGAAATATGAGTTTATAAAAATAAAACTCCTTAGTCAACATACGGGGGTTTTTTTGGTGGAGAAATGTGTTTGTGAGAAATTTGAGAGAGTTTTTTAGATTTTACTGCAGCTGATGAGATTTTTCTTTTTTTAATGGTGCAGTTCCTAGTAAAACTCGGTCCCAAAGAAACTAGTTCAATCACAAACACATCTTATGTGGATTTTCTACGGAGGCAGGCTTGAAACATCTGATCTGAAGTGGAAAGCTGAAGAGAGAGCCATGGTCACGTTGTCATTAGTCCTGCCCAGGGCACTGTAGAGACATCCTAGCTTTACGCTCTGTGTAGCTTCTGGATGTTCTGGGAGCTCTCTCCAGAGGACCAGTGACAGCAAAGGGACCTGGCTTAGGGTCTCACACCTAAACATATTGGCCTAGAGTTCCTGTCCACCTGTATTTTATAAAACCTTCACCGTATTTTCAGTGCTTAACCAATAACAACATCATATCAACAAGGGAGCGAGAAACTGCTTGCAGTGCTTTTTTGAAAATAGCATAATAAAGCAATGGTCTTCTTTTCTGAGACACTTGCCAGTAAGAGGCTATTATATTTTTTCCCTTTATCCTTTAGAAACCTTGTGAATAGATTTATTAAATCTCATTTTCTGTTAAATGTGCTACATGGCACTATGTAAGTGAGTTACGTTTGGTGCTGAATAAAAGAACAGTGTGTCATGAACCTCTCATTATTTTAATTTTGATATCTATAGCTGGCATTTCAAGTTGATGAAAGACATGTACTATGGACAACAAAATGGTATTGTTTTACTTCATTTTGAAACATTCTCACAGTCAAAAAAATGACCATATTTGAGTCCTCAATTTTCCATTACAGATAGACAATTTTATTGTCAGGCTGATAGCTGTGAGATTATGTCTTTTCTGGAAATGTTGAAAAACCTGTCACATTGTAGATAAATTTCAATCTCACTAGCAGTGGAAATTCCAAAATACACTTCAGGTGATGCTATTATGAACAGCAGAATCAATCCCATAGTTCAGGAAGCAGGAATAGGGAAAAAGTTTAAAAAAAAAAAAGAGCGCTGCTCACGTATGGAAATTAAAACAGTCACTGATGACTCCACAAAGAGACAGCTCAAATTATCCTCACAATTATCAGGTAGAAGATGGCAAATTATACTCCCAGTTCACAAAGAAAAAGCAATCTAGAGGAGAAGTGTTGATTTACATAATCAATATAATACAAATTCAGGGAGGCCACTTTGCAGCACACACAAAAAAAGAAAGCAGAGCAGGAGACGGGATTTGCACTAGGCAGATAATGGAAGAAGAACCCTGCCGAGAAAAAAATGAGATAAAAGAAAAAGGACGTTGGAGAGAGGAGGCAGGACAGCACCACCTTGCCCATGTGCCAGCCCAAGTGCCGGCTCCAAGAAAGCTGCAGTGGGGGAGGTGATTTAAGGCATCTTTTAAGTTTCATAATGTCATCTGAAATGAAAAGTAAGCCCTTGGACTGGCTTCTTGCAGTCTAAAATGTTCTTTGCTGGAAGCCACAAGCATCTGATGATTTCCAGGAGTTACAGGCAGATGCTGAACATACCTTTTAATTGCAGTAGTAAAATCCCAAGTGATAATGTTCAATTATAATATTAAATAATAATTACAATATTCCAAATGACTTTAAATTGTGATGATCCAATGAATCAAACCTCTTTGCTCCCCACCCCACCTCTTTTTATGGTGTACAGGCTCCAGGAGATGGGTTAACAACTCTAGCAACTGAGAAGTATGCCACAAGCTCAGTCCCCTGAGCATCAGACAGGCCTGAAGGAGCCAATGTCTCACAGTTATTCTCATATGGATATTTTTACCTGCAACATCTCGTTGCTGGGGAGAAGCTGAGCAGTCCCAGACATCACCGCAGCCAACACACGTTTTGCAGACGTGACCTAAAAAGTTGATGAAAACATCCATTTGGGCTTGTAGCTGAAACTGCAAAATCTGTAAAAGGGAACGGACTCAATTATGTGTGTCCCGATGGCACTTGGCTCGATTCAAAGGCAGATGATTCCCATGGGAATGTGAGCATTGATTATCAGGGAGTTGGTCCTGCAAGATAGGCTTTGGACTCCGTCCACGGTCTAAAAAGGGCTTGGACACATTTGTAGCATTAAGCATATCTCCATGGCTCAGTGGAGTCACTGGGACTCAGTGAGCTCCAAGCTGGAACCAGACCAGGTGAACTTCTGGCAAGCAGCAGTGACGAGAAGGGGTGTGCCGGAGCGGGGTACCGGCACTGGGGCTCATCGCTCCCTGGCTGCGTGCGGCTCGGCAGGCTTTGGCCCTTGCACCGTCCTCCCTGAGAAAATGTCACAGGACACAAGCTGCAGCGAGTGCAAGTGGGTGCCCGTGTAAATAGGTCACTGCAGGCGTGGCACAGAAACACAAGTGGCCAAGCACAGGTCATCTGGCCTTGCACAACTGCAAAGACATTGTTCTCATTAGGCATCGTCCTTTGCTCAAAAGCAGCTGAAATGCAGTGCTGGAGCCAACAGACTGGGCTGTGAAAACATATTTCAGTGCCATGGCAGAAACTTGTTCCCACTTCCATTGGCAAAACTCCCTCTGACTCCTGTCAGGGGGGTCCCAGACCGAGCACGGCACGCTGCATCCTCCGGATTGCCGAAGCAGGACCGAGGGAGGCTGAAATGAACCACCAGAAAGCTGACCGCAGCTCTCTGCTGCTCCAGACTGCGGCGAATCATGCAACATTTGCAACCTTGGAAGGAAACTAAAAATAAATTTACAGGGAAATAATACATTCTTTCTAATCTGAGTCAAACCTAAAAATTAAACAGCTATAATTATCAAACCTAATTTAATTAAAACTAGCTACTCACCATCTGGTGTTATTTGTATAAATTTGGAAATCTACTATTTCATATTAAATTCCTCCATTTAACAAATTATGTTAGAGAATATATTTCTCCACTATAATCATTATGTAATTGATCATTTTACAAATTATATTTCCTTCCACTTGATAGAAATATATTTTGTATAATAACAGGGCAGATGATCAGCTACTTTTTTCATCAAAACTGAATTTAAAATTAAGACTTGCAACATCAATAAAAAATAATTCACTGAAGTAGAAAGATGTATGATGAGGCAAGATTTTTTTATTTCTCATCTTGGTCAATGAGAGTATAAATGAGAACTCCATGGGTTTTTTTCTGCAGATGTAAGTTTATATGCAGATATATAATACTATATGTCTATTGTGTGTATGCACACATTTTATAATAGCTAGTGAAGAACAAGAGTTTGGTTTGAAGAGTGCCATGTACATGTGTGTGGAAACGTACAGTTGCAGACATTTAAAAATATATTGTCAAAAATATATTACTCTTTCTCTCCAAAGAAATGTAATAATCATTTACACAGTGATATGTAAAACTGATGGTAGAATAATAAAGAGAACATAATAAGAAGACTACAAGTTGATTAACACTTAAATATGAATTTTGACACAGCTAGCACGGGAGTCGTGGGTTTCTCAGTGACTTCTTAAAAATTTTCCATAGTTTTTGACATGTAGGTATTTCTGTAAGAAAGTAGAGCAATGTGTAAGTATCATAAAAAAGAATCCACTGCAATGGGCTCAGCTGGATGTGTTGACAGAAGAATACACACAGTGGGTGTTCATAGGAGGCTGTGGGATGGAGTGGAATCACAGCAAAATGTTGAGACGGCAGAATGGGTGCAGTTTAGGGCATAGGCTACCTAAATCAGGTTTGGAGACATGGAGTTTATCCCAACCTGCCTGCTGATTTGCCCTATGGATTTGAGTTAATCTGTTCACATGCTCCCAATCCATGGAGACTGTAAGCGCTTCTGGGTGGTGGGTGGTTCTCCAGTTGCACTGGCTCAGCACTTGGATCAAGAGACACGAGGTCTTGGTGGCAGCCTCAAGGCAGCACTGTAAAAGTAAATAATGGCAAAACACGAAAGACCAAAAGTCATTGTTCAGACTCGTTGGTGAGAGAAAGGAAAGGGAAGAAAATGAAGGAAAAATAATCCTCCCTAAATCTTAAAAAGGCACTTTTTTCAAAAATATGTTTCCACCCACGGTTTTGGCATGCCATTACCTGTGGCTGCAAAAACATGAGTTAGTCCGTAAGTCACCTGTTTGCAATTTCCTAAAAATAAATGCAAGGAACTCCCTAAAACTAAATGCAGGGACACTCCTAAGCTATCCACAGTGACTGGAGACATCCCTCAGAGAGAAGCATTCATTAGTAACAAAACCATTTAGAAACGATAAGGGAGAAAGACTGGTCATGTTTAGCTTGTTTGATATGCGGTTATCTTCCGCACAGGAATCTCAGCTGATTTACGTTTCCTGGGGCTCCCTAGCAAGCAAGGTGCTTCCACCCCACTTTTTGCCCTGTGCAGCCCCCAGGCTTTTCCCTCACCAGCCGGGGTTCTGCCCAGGAGCTCCGTCCTTGCAGCCGGCCGCTCTGTTATACAATGCCTCTGTTACACTGGCAAAGGACTCGCAAAGCTTCACCCCCTTTTTGCTCATCAGTATTTATAGATTAGCACACAGCAGCATCTAGTCCATCACATTTGGTACTTTGCTATCTAACAAGGAAGCAAATCTGGCACGGATGAATTTTGTTGTTCGGCTGCTGTTGGGACTCTGCCCCAATGGGAGCCTAAAATTGCCGATGTTCTTTGGGCATGGGGTGCATCGCAGCTCAAAGGGCCGAGCAGAGGACCACAAAGGAGCCCGATCGCAAGATGCTCAGATGTATGCAGAGAATGCAACATGACAAACTGCTAGGTTTGGTTAAATCGGGACTGTTAATTATAGCAGTTTAAATTGGGTTCTGACTCAGATTTTGAATTCATAGTGGCAAGATGACAGCCTGGAGAAGGTGTTTGCAAATGGCTGACTCAGAGGATGATGATCAGCACGACGGTGCCGTCTGCCTGTGCTAGTACTATGTGTTTATAGGAGCAATGTTATAAGGTGACAATTGCCAGTTCAGCTCCACCCCTTGATCTGTTCACCAGAGATTATGAAGCCTGGAGAGACAAAGTGAGCAAATGGAGGAAGGAGCGTATTAATTGGGTGAGTACGAAATGGCAATCCGCCATCCCTCTTAGTGCTCTGTCCTCTTCTTTCCACATGTAATGCTGGTTTTCCAGATTTTTTTGTAGGCATCCAGCTGCTTCTGACTTGAGTTGATGAAATGGCTTCTGAGGGAAGAACAACTGTTTCCTAAATCCTGTCTGTGAGACGGAGGCGCAGAATTGTCACCCGGTTTGCCAAATTATGAGGCTGCGGATGGGGGAGGCCACAGCCCCGGGGTCCCTGCTGGGAGCCTCCGGGAGCTCGGTGCCCTTGGTGGGGCTGCAGGACCCCAGGGCTCCTGGGACCCCTCCAGCAGCTAAGGGTTCCCAGCACCTCTCCACAGGGGCTGCCAAAGGGATGGACACTCTGGGGAACAGCTGCCTGATAGGAGGGTTGCAAAACCTGCCTTAATTTCTGACCAAATTCTGCAAAAATTGAACACTGGTCCTGGAAATACTGGATGCTGACAGATCTCCAGTGTTGTCTCTCCTCTCCCAAAGGTGCTTTTGCTGTTTTCTACCAGTTGCTCTTGAAATCCTTTCATTCATGTTTTCATGCAAAATGAAAATGTCCAAGATTTCCTTCCCTGTGTACTTACGTACAGATTGGCTCAACTCTTCGAACGGTTCCTGCTGAAATCCCTTTGCAAACGTTGTAGGTGACTAAGTTTTGTAACTGTAATTTGTGAGTTACAAGCAGGGGTCAAAAATCTAATACCATGTGAATAATGTAGCTATCCCTTGCTTTGATCTTAGTAATCCTTGTACCTGTGCTTGGCTGAGTACAGCGTCAGCCAGGCACCGAACGGCGAGTGGGGAGGATTTGTTACAAGCTACCGGTGACTGAGCCAGAAGGCAAGAAGTACATACACTAACATCACTTCTCAGTTGCTTGTAGAAATAATGTATAGCTCCTGAAATTACTGTTTTCAGATCTCTAACTCTGCTCTAATAATTACTAGAATTGAAAGACTAATATATTCAATGAATTACTATTTGTTATCCATTGAATAGCGGAGAACAGATTGTGATTCCCCGGTCTATTTGTTATTCAAATGAATTCAACAGATACCTTTTCTAATCTTTAACTCTGTGGACTGAAAGCAAATATCCACAGTACGTAGTTGCTGTAGTTGCTGGTGCTCTGATAAATCATGTGCATTGTTTCTGTTTCCTGACAGGAACACTGTGCAGATACCTAGGCTGAATCCTTGTTTATGCAAAGATACAACTGGGTTTTCACAAGAACTTACATATGTAGATTTAAAAACTGTTTCCTCATACTTTTTTTTTTATTGTTACCAAAGGTCTGTTTCCCCAACTGTCACAGAAAATGAACACAAAAGGAATTTAAGTGGGGCCAAAGCAAATGTACTCTTTTTTTTTTCCATGTAATATCTGTGAACAGACTGTGATTGAGGCCCTCATGCAGAAAGGTGATTTATGATAGGCTTGGCTTTAAATGTGCTGCCCTGCTCCCATTGAATTCAGTGTGACTGTGCAAGCAAAAAATGAAGTATGAGCATTGTCTTGGAAGATCAGGGCCTAAGCTAAGATTATCTGAAAACTTTCTGGATTAGTCAGCTCTAATAATGACTATTTGGGCACCACTCCTGAAAGAACTAAATCTGCCATCACTGCTTCCCTGTCCTTTAGACAACCTGAACCATGGAATATTGACACTGTTCCCCTGCTCAAATAAAACAAAAGAGATAACTGCGAGCATCCACGAATGGACGTGCTCTGTAAGGGAACATGCCCAAAAGACACAAACCCTGGACAAAGGAATAGTCACTGTGGATTTCCTGGAGGTGGCGAATGGTAGTTTTTACAATGTAACTTACTTGACCAACAAAGTCGTCTGTTTTTTTGTTTGTTTCAGAATAGATTTTGTATTTTCTGGAAGTAAGCAAGAACATTTCTCAAGGGCTCCTGGTAGGATTTCACAGTTTTGACTGCATGTAGCTGAGAGGAGGAGGATGGGCAGAGGCATACCTATCAGAGATCATGTCATCCTGTGTATTAATCCACAGCAGAATTCATGCAGGTGACATCAAGGAGCCTGACCGCTGGGAAGGAGAAGAAACTTGATTTTCACTTGTTAACTGAACTGTAATTATCATTTCCACAGCAACAACGCACAGTTTCCTGGAAACTATTCTAGTGTTGGGAGGACTCTTCCTGGTGGCTTTTGCGCTACTGCTTTCCAGTCTGGGAGGTCACCCTTACCACCGAGCAAATGATGCACTGCTTTCAGGTTTACGTGCCTGCTCTATAAAGAAGCCATATAGATCTGTCACATAAACTCAATCTTATTCTCAGTCCCTGCTGTGAAATACATGTTCTGAAGGTGGGGAGACACCCTCTAGCAATAGCATAAAATCAGTGGAGTGTCTTTTCCCAGCGACAAACTTATGCTTAGCCATATGAGAAATTTTCTAACCTACATTTGTGCCTGAAACAACACAGTTGGCGGAAGAAACAAGACATAGTTACGGAGGTTTACAGTTTTTTATGTTCTCCTGTGTAAAGATGTAGTGATGGATTTACCAGTCAGGGAGAAGGCTGGGAGAGAAGGGAAGATGAGGCAGAGTGTTAGCATCTCCAGATCAGCTTGCATCCTGGATGATCTGCAATGTTAATGTCTATGGCCATCTTTGTTTTTTCTCCTATGCATACTATCCATCCAGCTATGGTATATCCCACTGGTGTATTGTGGTATATCACCTTTGCCCTTCCCCTCACCCCTCTGAGTACGTTTGTGGCTATGTTTGCACCACAGAAGACACTCGCAGGGTATTTAAGCCATCGGTAGCCAAGCCCTTCCTCTGGGAAGCTACTACCAACATCGCCAAACTCCAAACCGAAACAAACGCTGCACCACAGTTGCTAATTTGAATGGCCCTGGGAATGGCTCCCTGTGCTTGCCACAGGCAGGGCTGCTCCAGCCCAAACCCTGTGGTGGAGAGGGTCCACATGGTGGGACACCCTGGGAGAAAGCGGTTTCTGACCCCTCGCTGTGGTGAGGTGGTGCAGTGGATGGAGGAGACTGGGTGGCTCCAGGGACGGAATGCTGCCTCGGAGAATACAAAAAGGCAGGTGGGTAGGAGGCAAATGGCAAACAAGTGGCAAGGAGGGCTGGCAGGTGCTGGGGGTGGTGTGAGGATGCTGGAGGGCACACGTTCAGCTCTTTGTGCTTGTTGCACCTTCTCAGGGCTGACGGCCTGCAGCAAAGCAGCCGTAAAAGTGGGCATTGTTTCAAAGCACTTACCCAGTCATGCTTAAAGGGTTTGTACATGTTTGTTAGATGTTGGAAGCAAAAATCTGAGTAAAAACATAAGGCAAGCCCTCAGGGTAGATGTACTCTGCGAGACAGCATAATCTGGTCCCACTGCTTACCAGCTTTGCACCTGGTTAACTCTAGGTCAGAGTGAATCTATATAGTCAGAAGTGATTATTTGTGACCCCAGACAAGCACATAACCTTTCTATCTTTAGGCTCCATTGAAATGGCAATACCCTGATTATGGAATATTTTTCCGCTAATTAGGAATGCAGGCTCTACAGGTCACTGGGAGTTCATACTATTCCCTTGGCAGAAGCAGATGTCTTCAAGATAAACCTGTACTAAACGCATCAACAGCTACACACTATCTTGCATGCACTGGGGGGGGGGAAAAAAAAAAAAAAAAAGAAAAGAGAGAGGCAGCAGCTTACCAAAGACTGAAGAGCCAGATGACTCCAGGAGCTGGATATTAATTTATGAACCTTAAATAAATAGTTGTCTTTCAGGTATTGGGTCCTGGACTCTACAGCATGTGGCTACCAGTCTGTAAGCAGGCCTTATTGGTGAGGTACAAATCTGAGGCAAGGAAGATGTGCTGCACAGCCTGTGAGTCTTGCGGGGCTGTGCTGGCTTCATGCAGGGCCGACGCAAGCACCCGTACCGTGCTTCCAGCCTGGGGGAGGTGGGGAGCACGGCACACAGGCACCCGGGTAACCATCATCACAAGAGCCTGTGCGAACTTCATGCAGCAACATCTTTGCTCCTGTTTCTTCCTGCCCTCTATTTTGCTACGTCTTCTTAACTTTATTCCCACTGCCCCCCGCCCCACCACAGTCTTCCTGCTTGCCTGCTTGCTGCTAGCCAAATTCTCCATTCCCCTTTATATGTCCCATCTTTTCTTACCCACCTTAAGCAAACCCTCACATCTTCCCTAAACTTTATTCCTTCCTGCTCTGCTCTGTTCCTGATCTGTTTTTCCATTTCTTATTCAGAGGTGTGCCTTATTGCAGCTACAGTTTATCCAGGACCCACTTTACTCATTGTTCTTGCTGTAATTTTCTCTTCCATAGCAAAAGTCTCCCTCCTGAAGAGATCCAGTCATGTTTCCTGGTGAATTTACCTCCCTCTGCCCTCCCATCAATCTTCCCTGTACCAACTGCTGTGATTCAGCTGCCAGGCACCAGGCACTCCTTGCAGCCCACGACCCTCCTCACGTACTTGCTCATGGGAGGAGAGCGTTGCTGGCATTGCGGTGCCAGCAGAGAAGCGGGGTGACGGGCTCTGTTTCTCTGAGCAGACGTGATGGCTGTACCAGTCCGGAGCTATGCCTCTACTTTCCCAACAAATAGCAAGTATTATTTTATTTTGTTGGCCAAGTGGGAGAGCTGAATTGTGTGCATCCTCATGGCTTATAAATCTTCAAGTGACAGGTCACAATGGTGAAGGCATCTGCCATGCTTTGCTCTTCGGGCAGCAACTGGCTGAGCTGCAGCTGCTATAATAATGAGTGCTGCTTAACATGGAGATAGCCTGTCGCAGAGCTACTCTCCTGGCTGTTTTCTGGAAGGATGATATACTGCTTAGCCACATCTAGCCTGTGCAATGAACACTGTAACCAAACTCCTTGTATGTTTTTATCCCGCAGGATACTAAAGCATTTGCAGTTGATACAGATGCAGGACAGCATCAGCTATCCTTCAAGTGCTGAGCTGGGACTTTGTCCGCACTGCCGCACAGCCATTTTCACATGAAAAGAAGTGATAAATAAAACCCCTTTATGTGTCTCTGCCTGGAGATTCATGGGTGAATCCTCCCCAGATGTCTGTGGCATGGGCAAGTCTTAGATACACAGGAGGATACATGAGAAACCCCCAAAGGATAAGGGATTTACCCAGAGTTGGCGTTAGTTGTATACGGTGGGCACTGTGCCTGTGAAGTGGGGAAGGAATGTTGGAATTAACATTCTGTATGAGCCATAAAGAAGCCAGAGCTGTATCTTTGTGTGCCATAACGATGCTAATGCCCCTGGTGGGGCTAGTGGAGCTGGCAGCAGAGGGGAGTGCATTGTAGGGAGCCACGCGCTGCTGCCTCCCTACTGAGCTCAGGCAGGTCTGTACGTGCTGGTCACCCCGGGGTGGATGCACACACTGCCCTTTCCCTTTCCCATGTGAAAAGGCAGGCTCCTCCATCACTGTGCCCCTTCCTCAGCCCAGCAGAAACATCTGCACACAGCTGGTGGGGAGACAGGAGGGGCAGCCGGGGACTTGCTGTGGTACCTGTATTTTTCTTTTCATTAGCGGAAGCATCATCATCTTGATTTCTTAGTACCATTGCTTGCATGAATGATAACTTTGTAATATCAGCAGTATTGAGGCACTGCTGTAAATAGGGGCATTTTTAACTCTGAACCCTTTTTCTGTCTTCAGTAGGACAGTCTATGTATTGTTCAAGACAGGAAAAGATAAAACAAGGCAGGAAACCTATTTCTCAGTAGCACCTGTGATGTCTGTTAAAATGTGTTAATGAAGGGGAAACACCTCGTCTGCCATGTAAAAGAAATTAAGAGATAACATCCGGTGAGAAATATGACCCAGGCACCGAACAGGTCTTGTTCCATATCCTCAGATATTTACAGAATACAGTGTACTGGCAGGGCTTTTACCAGATGTTGTATCTATATATGCTACCTCTTTAAACATAAAGAAATACCTTTCCACAGAAGATGACTGTGCCACTCCTTCTCTCTACTGTTAACAGAGATATTTTGACTAGTGAAGTTATTCGGGTGGAGAGGGACCTCAGGACGCACCATGATGGCCTCCTCACAGGTGACAGGCAGCAGTTAGGTGCCCCCAAAGTCACCTTTTCTCCAGGGTGAACAAGCCCAGCTCCCTCAGCACGTCCTCATGGGGCAAGTGCCCCCAGGCATCTTGCTGGCCCTCTGCTGAATTTTTTCCCATTTACCAATGCCTTTCCCGTGTCTCAGGGAGCTCAAAACTGGATGCAGTATCCTGTGTGGTTTAATGAGTAAAGAGTCAACTGCCTCCCCTGCCACAGGGAGTCACACGGCACCATCACCCACACTGCCTGGAAATGTATTTCCACAATATATGCAAGCGGCAAGCAGTTGGGCAGTGATGTCCCAGTGATTTGTTTGTTCCAGTTGGGCCCTCAGTGGATTCCCACTTCTTGAGAGCTCTGTGTATTTTGGGGGAAAGCACATATGTTTTTTTGCAGTGTCACGTTGGTCTTTTAAAGGCTGACATCACCATCTGCTCGTCTTCTGCCACAAAGGGAAACTGTGCATAAAGTTTCCCTCCTTTTCTCTTTGGTGCTTAAATAGCCTCTGGTATCACAGTACCAGAGTAGGCTACAATATTTAATATAATTTACCTCTCATAGTGGTCCTGTGAGACAGGAAACCAGTTTCATTTTGAATTTGTGAAGATGTAAATGAGGCATGGAGAAACTAATAGACTTGCCCACAGAAAGGTTGTCACAGAGTAGGAGTCTGAACCCGTACCTGCTCAGCTAACATGGCCTGTGTTCTGGCTATTTGTTCTTTCTGCTGCTGTATTGGTGTCCTGTTGCATTCAGGGATGACCAGCCTCACTGCACTCTGTTAAGATGTGCTGCAAGCTGCAATCTGATCCCATGCACCTATGGAAGTGGGAAAGGGTTTGGGCTAATCCATTGGCCCATCAAAACTGAGAGCCCCAAGGGAAGCTGAACTTTGGCATCTTTTTTTTTCTTATGCTGCCTGAAAATAAGCTGATTTCTCAAGCTATAACATGACAATACAAAGCATTACAGAAAGTTAATTCTTCAAATGCTGAACAAGGAACATTAGTGGAATAAACATGATCTTCCTTATGCGTATTCTGCATTTCTGTTGGGTTTTGGCATCGAGCGTTCTCAGTCCCTCTTGTGCTTGCTTAGTGCACAAATCAAACATGGATCTCTCCAGCCTCCACTCTCCATTTCATCAAAAAAACGGAGTACGAAAGGTCTGCAGAAGCCCTGGAGGGAAGTGACACAATCCCAGATGTTATAGGATCTATGTTCCAGCTGCAACAAACCTGCATGTGGCAGCTGCTTTTGCACAGCCATCAACAATAGCAGCTGGAGGGGCTCTGCTGTTAATGGCTCATCCCCCAGCGAGGAACTGGTGTGAGGAAAAACAGCAGGCATTACATACGAGATATCGCATTGGCACACTTTACGTTTCCTTTTGTTATAAAACAAGCAGAAAACAGTGAAAAAGGAAGAAAAATCAGACATGTTCCCTTGCTTCCCTCTCTAGCCTAGAAGTGCTGTGAGATATTACCCCCCACCTACCCACCCAGTTATGCTCTGCCCTTTCTGATTGAGTCCATAGGAGATCAAGGTATTTGCTATTGTGTGACCTATTCTAAATACCCTCCTTAAGGTGGTGAAAAGTAAAGGTGGCCTATAAGCAAAATAAAAATGAAAAAAGAACTGCAGGCTCTGGAGCCTGTCCAGTGAATGCATAATCCTAGTGGGTTTTCTTCTCATCACCTGAGAGAAAGACACACATTAGGAGAAATAAAACAAAATAGAGGTTTATATCCTCACTAAAGAAAAAGCAGTTTCTACATTCATTGTCGCTATATTTTGACATATGTTTAGTTGTATTATGTCCTAGGATCATCTAATTTCCATATAAAGTGTAGCTACTTTCAGTTTTACTATATAGTATTCAGGGGAGACTATGATTTGTGTGCCCTAGGGTAGATCTGAGAAATGCATAATTTTCTTTAAGACCCTTCTGTCATGCACCATCAGTAAATTCCTGTACAGATTACAACATGGATGTTTAGTCAGAGGTCTGCACTCCCACAGAGGAGAGTAGGAGGGAATAATAAATGTGTGGACCAAAGTGGAAAAAAAAAAGGGGTAAAAGAAAAGAGAGGAAGAGAGAGAGAAATTCCATTAAGAAAGGTTACTGAATCAAAAATAATTTATCAAAAGTAGACTGGTGAGAGTGGCTCTTGAATTTTTATGAATTTGTGGGGCACACAAGTCAGTCTGCTTTGGACTGTAATTTCAGGTAATAGCAGAACTGGGACCACTGGGGCATGCTCTGTCACTGTTTCTAATCTCCACTGCTCTGGAACACCAGTTACACATCAATTCAATTAATCACCGGTGATAACAAAAGTTGTTTTTTTCCCACTTTAGAAATGTTGCAATTTTTTTTTTAGTGCAGAACTTTATCAGAAAATTTCCTTTTCTCTTGCAAAGAAAAGCTTATGAAGTTCATTTATACAGAGAGCATAAATCCCATCCCCAGTCGTTTTCCCCTGTAACCTAACATGAAATATGGCTTACAGCTCTGCTAATTCTCAACATTTAGTGCAGACTGATGAAAATAGTTTATCACTCACAGGAATCTATCACATACGGCAGCACATACAGACCAGGAGGCACACATGTGTCAGACCAGGGAAGGTACATGCAGCAGCGTTGTGGCATGACACATGCAGCCTCAGATATACCACAGCAACCAGGTGTCTTAATACGGCTTGTTGGGATATATAGTATTAAAAAATGAGTACTTCCCATTGTATAGCAAAAACATCTCTCTTTCTTGTTACTCTTCCCCCTCCACAGATTTATCTCCTTCTGTTAATGGCTCCCTTTTTTTCAATTTGTGTCTCTCTCTGACAGCTAATACTTGGTCTCCTTGTTCTCATGGCTTGGCGTGCCTCTCACCTTGTTTGCTGCTTGTTATTTGCACTCATTATTTGCTGCTCATTATTTGCAGGATGTAGATACAAGAACTTGCCCATAATCAGTTCAATAATTCCACTTCAAATCCAACCATTCTGCTGTTACATATAATCCTGACAACTCATTATCCACCAGCCCGGGTAGGTCTGGCTCTTGCATATTAGCTGTGCTGTGAACTCGTCCTCCTCCCCTTGCCTTCCACGCTTTGATTCACTGTTAAACTCCCCTTGCCGAGTTTTACCCTCAGTTGCTTTGGTGCAACGGGAAGGAAAGGAGACTAGCAATGTGGCAGAGATGCCCAACTGTTCCTAACTCCCCGAATGCCACTATTCCTGGTGGGAATACGTGAAAGTGTATTTCCAGCTTGTGACATGTAAATTATTAGAGCTGACATTTACAACATCTCCCATCTCAAGCCTTGAAGATAACATTTACCAGCCTGTGAGGCAGGTAGGTGTGATCATCCCCATGTAACAGAAGGGTAGGCTGAGGCAGGGGATGAGGACATGAACTTGCCAAAGGAAGTCAGCCCTGGGCCTCAGACCGTTATTTGCAGCTCTGAGACCAGATGACATTGGAGAGAGATGCACCTCAGCTGGGACACAGGTGCACCCGGAGCTAGCTGGCGGCTCTAGCAGAGCTGGCAGTGCAGTGTTTCACACTGTCTAGAGTCTGCCCTGGAGCCCTGGCTAGGGGCAGAGCAGGGCAATGGCCCCAGGGACCCCCAGGCACTTCCCAGGCTGGGGAAGTTTCCTTGCTGCAGCGCACAGAAGGATCTCATCTCGGTAGATGAGATAGGGGATGGTCTCCATAGCAAACAGGAGTCTCTTGCCACATCCCTTGCCAAAAGATGGGAAAGTCAGATATTTAATAAGCCAGGCAAGGAACCTAACTGCAGTGAGGCAGGAGCATACACGTACAGTTGTTGCGTCAGTGTGAAAGGAAAAGGCTGAATATGAAGTTTACTAGGCAGAAAATAGGTCTGCCTTGTATCTTCCTCTCTCTTTCAGTCAGGAACGAACAAGTCCATTTCTGATCACGGAGACCCTACATATAACTAAACACAATGTTTCTTTTTGTGCAGTAGAAGACAAGGAAAATTTCACAGTCCGATTGCTCTCAGATGGTTTGTGTAAGACTCAAGTGTGCGCTTGAAGATGAGCATTCACATATAACTCAGGAGATGAATCAGGGTTTTGGCTCTAGATCCTCTTTAGAGACAGCAGCCCTAGTGATGACCAAAGTGGTGGCTTTTGCATCAGTTCCTTGAAGTGAGAAATGTCTCTGACTCAGTGTTTGTGCGGGGCCACGTAGCACCACCTGGCTCAGGCATTCAGGTACTGTCACGCACAAATAACGTAAAGAGGGAGCACGCTCTGGAGTGTCTTTGGACACTCAGTAGTCAGGAAACTCAGCTGCTGCCACCCTGAGATGGCTGGGAAGGTCACAACCAAGTGGCGTGCACTCCAGCACTGTAAACCTTCAGTGCACAGCAAACTGCTCGCTTTTGTAAAACCCATCTACATGTCTCCTCCACAACAGGCATTTGCTGTCCTGCCCTGTATAAAGGACATGCTATTTGACCACCATCATGCCTCTCCATCCCCAAAAGCGCAGCTCATGGAAGCAGAGGCAGGGTTTAGACCATCATTTCCAGTGCATTACTGGTAAGTGACCCTTGCAACAGTGTCCAGGATGACACAAAACCTAAGCACTTCTGGACATGTCAGTTCTGTGCAGTCCTGGGCAAGGCAGGGCAAGAGCCAGACATGCTCCAGCCCATCCTTGAGCACAGGCAGCACTTGCCGCACAGAGGCCAGCACAGGCAGGCTGCAGCTTACATCTGAAAAGGGAGGAAACAGCTACTGTGCCAGTAATACTCTCACCTCTCATGGGGCACAAGTCCCATCATGAACTGAACATACATAATTACCACCATCTTTTCTAAAAGGGCCCTGCAGCGATTAGTTCATTCAAGCAGAAGCTGCAGTTACAGGACTCCAGAGCCGTCACTACATCAACATTTACCATTCTGCATATATTCATTTGCAGCTCCAAGAGCTCTTGCAGCACTGACAGCCCATACCACATAGGTCTCAGCTCATACTTCACGGTAGCTGCAAGTGCCTGCTGCAAAGAGTGTCCCAGGCAGATGGGTCCCAGAGGAAGAAGAGAGGTGGCATTTGCTCTGCAGCCCTTATTATTAAGGGCTAGAGCTGACAATTACATTTAAAAGTAGACTAACGCACTGGTGATTGAAGCCATCGAGGCAGGCATGCCAAGGCAGCAGTGTTTCCTCTTGGCAGCGTCTCTGCTGGGGAAGGTATTGCCTGTTTGAAAATAACATTGTTCACTTTGGGAGAGTGGAGACAGCTGGCTTTAGGAGACCTAAGGGTATGAAGGTCACACCTTTTTTATACCCTGAAGTTTTGTTTGTTGGGTGCTTTTGGCTGGATTTGGTGTGGATGCTTAGGTCAGAGAAGACCTGCTGTCTGTAGAGCCATTCTTGTGCTCCTTCCTTGCATGGTGCCAACAGGTTGAAAGAAATGTTCTCAGCTCTTTTGTGGTGATTCGGTTCCTAGCTGATACCCCTAAGATGGGAGGGTCTGACGGCACAACAGAACCGATAGCTTGAACAATTGGGCAAGGGGGTGTGTGCGCTCAGTGCTCTCAGAGGACAGTAATGTGTCTCCATGCTTTGCTGCTTCTTTTCTATCTTAACCTTTTGGCACTGTGGGGCTTTTATTCTTTTCTCTAACCGTCTTCCTAAGCACAGGTGTCAAGCTGACTGCATGTCGTGGTTTAACCCCGGCTGGCAACCAAGCACCACGCAGCCAGTTGCTCACTCCCCCTCACTCAGAGGGATGGAGAGGAGAATTGGAAAAGGAATGCAGAAGTCAAGGGTTGAGATAAGAACAATTTAATAATTTAAGCAGAATAAAGAGGTAATAACAATAACAACAATACTAACAATAATAATAATAGCAAAGTGGAAAGGTGGGGAAAAAGGGTAAAGCAAAGCAAAGCAAAGCAAAGCAAGGAATTCATTCCGCACTGCCCATGGGCAGGCAGGTGCTCAGCCGTCCCCAGGAGAGCCGGGCTCCGTCACACGTAACGGTTACTCGGGAAGACAAACACTGTAATGCTGAATGTCCCCCGCTTCCTCCTTCTTCCCCCAGTTCATATACTCAGCGTGATGTCATATGGCATGGAATATCCCTTTGGTTGGTTTGGGTCACCCGTCCTGGCTGTGTCCCCTCCCAATTTTCTGTGCCCCCCCAGCCCTCTGGCTGGCAGGGCCCAAGGAACTGAAAAGCCCTTGACTTAGTATAAACATCACCCAGCAACAACTAAAACCATCCGTGTCCTATCGACAGCGACATCGTTCTCACATCACAGGCAGAACACAGCACTGTACTAACTACTAAGAAGAAAATTAACTCTATCCCAGCTGAAACCAGGACACTAAAGTTTTCTCCATGTCTTCCCTCAAATTCATAAGCTGTGTTTTCCTGGGTCTTTCTTGTGGTTGCTCTTGCATGACCCTTACAGAAAATATATGTGACAAGAAAGGAAAAGCTTTCACACAGTAAAAGAGCAGGGCTGCTCACAGCAAAGGGCAGTAATCCAGAAGGCTTTGGGTGGCCAGTGGCCAGCTTGACACGAAAACCAGAGCAGGATGGTAAACAAGGGAGGGAGCAGTGGTGGCAGCTGCCTGCAATGACTGCAGCAGAGCTAACTGCGCAGCAGGGGCTGCGGCTGTGGCTGAGCATCAGGCAGGCTGAGACCGTCTCATGGTAAGTGACCGCCACCCCTCCCTGGCCCAGCCTTTCTTGTCCCGAGCTCCCCTGGGAGGTGAACCTGGCTGTGTCCCCACCCCAGGGGGACAGGGCTCATCACACCAGCAAAATACATGCCTGACTGTGGTTAGCTACCTGCTGGCAGCATGCAGCCCCAAGGCTGACCAGATACCTTTCACAGCCAGAAGCTCTTTCAACATTTTTGCTCTTGTCAAGTCAGGGAAGTATATTTTTATGGAAGGGTCAGGGTAATGCCCATGAACTCTCTTTCCCATCCCTTTCCGTATCTGGCCTGCTGTATCTCTTGGTGATATGCCTGTTTGTCTCCTCTTTCCTACCTCTGTGAAAGTGGTTTCACTAACTCATATGTCTGATTGCATCGCGCATCATGCATTTCGCATTTTTTACCTGTTAACATCGCTTACCCATCTCTGCCTTCCCCACACCCCATGCCTGCCTAAGGGCTAGGCTTCCCAGGCATCTCTCTCTTAATACATTTAAGAGAAATCTGCAGGAAGGAATGGGAGATATATTAGCACAGAGATGACCCAACACTTGGGGACAATAATTAATAATGTAGGAGCTACTGCAACGACCTGAATGAATTACAAGAGCTGTCAGGAAGGAATGAAATGTAGCAAGTATAGGCACAGCACAGCTAGGAGAATTACAAACGCAAATACAAAACAGGGTATCCACGACTGGACAAGAGCAGTGCACCGAAAGAACCTGGGGTAATCACTCATGAAGAAATAAGGATGAGTAGTTAATGAAAAGCCATAATTAAAAGGCAAACACTGTCTTGGGACGTATGAGAGGGAAAATCATATGAAAAATGTTACCCAGAGTGTTTTGCCACAGCAGCTACCAACAGCTAAGATGCAGCTACTGGCCGTGCTGGGTTTGTACCTTTGGAAGGTGAGGACAAGAATCCGTGGCTGAGAAACTGTACTTGAGAGCTCTCTTCCCTCCCTGGACCAACAAAGCCTCTGTTTGTTAACTTACACACACTGCAAGGTCAGTCGATTTTCAGGCTGTTTCAGGGGCTGAAAGATCAGGGAGAGATAAAACCTTCTTTTCTGGATCAGACGGGATTTTCACATCTTTATATTTCATGTCTATTTTAAAAATCTTTTGCTAGTACACAGAGGGGTGAGTCCTAAAGCTATAGCAAATGCGTGCGGGGACGAAGAGTTTATCTCCTGCTCACAGCATGCTCTTGTACTCACTGTAGAAATTATGCATGATGGTGGGCAATGCAAAAGGAGATGTGACATTGCTGAAATGCGGGTGGGAGTCAGCTGAGCTGCAGCCGGGTAGCATCTAATGCCTGACTAAAACCACGCGGTGTCTCCTATGATTTTCATGAAGTTGCTGCATCCAAGTGTTCCCATACTGTATGACCAGCAGGATAAGGAGAGACCAGAGGACAGCCAGCAGCAGGCAGGTTGTCAAGCCTCTGAAGGTAGCTGATGGCAGGAGGAATTGCAAAACTCAGAGGTGGGACATCCAAAGCCCATGGCAGGCTCATTGCAACTGCTTGCCCGCCTCAGCTGTTTTGGAAAATCTCTCTACCTGTAAGAAGAGTTGCCCACTTGGGCTACCCAAGGCACCACTCTGGGGATGGTGGGAGACTGGCCCATAGGGTGCGTAAAAAGGTCACTCAAAGAGAAGACAGCTGCTGAACAAAAAGATAGTGGTTTTATCATGAAATACAAATTACTTGAACCGAAGTAAAAGCACTATATGTAATAGAGAATGGGTAGCTGGCAACAGAGGCACTGCCTGGGTCCCAGACATGAATAGCCAAGGCAGTCTAATGAACAGAGCCGGGGTCTCCTGTTGTTCTTAGTAATGTCAATGGAAAACTCTTATTGCCACCAGACTCAGAGGGAGGGTGTACATTTCCCAGATGTAATCTTTCTCAGCTATGCGTCCCACTCTTTTCCACCGCGGTGAAAGGACGAGCCCTCTCAGCCCTGTTCCCTGGAGACACTGCCCTGGACTGGCTGCAGTTTGACCACCTGTCCATCACTTGCACTGAACCTGTGGGTGTGCTGGGACGTGGTGATAAAGAGAAAGGGCAAGGGCACCTCAGGCCTTATTGCAGGGAGGCCTGTGGGGCTGATTTTGCTTGCTGCCCCCCTTCCCGCTGTGTCTGCCATGTCAGTGGACCATCTTTTGAGGAGACTGATTGGTGTGTTGGGATATGAGCTGAAATGAGGAGAAAAATAGTCAGTGCTCAGAAGATGATGAAAACTATGAGGGAGACAAAGGAACTACCTACCTACCCAACTTCATTAACCCTATAGATGCAAAAAGCTACTTTAAAAGTCAATATTCCTTCTGTTTCCTCACTCACCTATCTTTGAGCTTTAGCCTGAATTCTTTAAATTCTAGAAGGGAAGGGAACAGGGGTTGTCTTACCTCAGGAAAAGCATCCCCACGGATAGCTGTCTGGCCTACCCTTTGGTGTAAGGAAGCTTCTGCATCAAAGTACCACCACTGTGCAACTGGACATGTTAGCCCCCATTTCTGTTTTAATGCCTGATAATTCCCTTTGTCTGCAGCCATGGAGAGGCCACTACAGCAACATTTTATTGCTAATAGACAGGAGGTCAGTCCTGTCCTTGTCACAGCTGGGCTACAGCAGCTGACATTACCATCACAGTAGTGGCTTTTTGTCCTTTGAATGTAGTCAGTTCCTACTCCCTCTGATATGCAGGAGGGAAAACTCGAGCAAGTGTTTTCCATCTGCAAAGCAAATATGATTCATTATTAATACAGCCCTGTTAAGAGTGCATTGCACTTTAGAGACTTTAACTGATTGACAGTCCCTGACCTAAGGAGATTTTTTTCTGTGTTTAAGCATCATGGGACAGGTAAGCATGGCAAACAAAGGAAGGGTTGGATGGAAGAGTTGGAAGGGCTACAAAAATCTTACGTGCTAGTGTGGTTTGTTATGCACAATTCTTACACGTGCTGCAACATCACTGACACCAAGAACTCTGTAAGGTTTGGAAAAGGATTTGGTATTTTACTGTTATAGGGAAGTTTGTGTGGTTTCTCATGAGCCTGTCTGACCCAAAAACCTTACTAAAACCACTGGAGAGGACAACAGCTTTCCATGAGAGCTAAAAGAGGTGGTGATTAAATACCCCATTATACCCCTTGGTAACTGACCAAAGACATGCCCCAAATTATGGACCAATGTGACAGTCAAGACATGTAGTGTGGGGGTCTTAATGCAAATGTTTGATGGCATTCTCTGGGGCTTTGAGTCAGAGGTAAAATAATGACAAGAAATCCTTCAGGAAGCTGGAGTCTGGAAACAGCAAGTTGAGCAAACCACAGCATGGCCTTGGCTTCAAGACAGACAACCTCTTCGGGGAACATTCCGGCTGAAAAAAATGGTTCCAGATTTTGGGTGAGGAAAATACTTTCTGTGTTCATGGCACCTAAATAAAAAGGGTTACTTCAGAGAAATATCTGATCATATACTGATAAAAGGCACAGTGAGGCAGATAGGCAGATCGTCTGCACCAAATACAAGTACAGAAGCTGCAGGAATCAATTAAGGGAACGTCCAGCTAGCAAGGTAATAAAGTCTGTCTGAAGTTATCGCCACACTGCAGGCTCACCTAGGTCTCTTACGCACACTTTAGCCCCGGGTTGCCTATTATTTGTGTACAAAATCCTTAGAAATGTGACGTGAGCTCTTAGGTTCTCCACAGCTGAGGATAGAGCTCAAAGCTGTTGGGCTGCCTCAACCAACTGACTTTGAATTGGGGAAAGAGCTCCCGTCCACATGGCAGGCTTTGTGCAATGATCTGTGGGGAAAAGCAGGTAACGTTGCCTGTGATTCATCTCGCTCTCTTAAACTCCTACCTTAGGATACATGAGTCAGCCTCTGGAAGGGCTTGTTCCTTTCTCTTCTTCATACCGAGACCCTCAGGTGCTCAGCTCCAGTGTACGAGTGACCTTAGCTAGTGCGCAGACCCCGCTGTCCAGCCAGGTGAATCCTGCTGGAGGTTGGCTGGCAGAGCCAGGATGCCTTCATGAATCTGCTGGAGATGACGCAGCACACGGTGGTGCTCTCTGCTTCTCATGGGCAGCTTTCACCCCATCCTGTACATTTTCTGCTCCCTGCCTGTCTAGTCTTCTGAGACATACACAAGCATGTCTTTTTTTTTGTGAGCACAAATCACTTTTATTCTAAAACCAATTTACCTTTTATTTATGGGAATCTGAATGGAATTGCACTAGATAAATGTCATCTTAATTGGCCTCACAGGCAGTACAAATGTTTATTCTTTGTTTATTTTGTTTCATTTTGGTGGTGTTTTATTTTTCCATGCAGCTATATTAAGGAGAAATATTAAGCCTACACAATGTATACAACACATTTCGCTGCTCAGGCAAGAGGAATCAGAGTTGGGTGACATACTGCAATTCATCAAAAGGTCTGACACTGTGTTATGAAAGAATACTTTTCTGTATTTTGAAAAACCTTTTCCCCAACAAACATTCAAGTACATTGTTTGATCAAGCAATAACAACACTTTAATCTACCTTGTGTACTTTTTTCAAAATAAAAGGTCAGAGAATAATGGTTCTCTCTATTTTTAAAAGGAATCCTCTTTAAGATGCTTTTAGATGCAAAGATCTAGTGTCAGGATTTTTCTTACTTGGAGGACTTAGCATTTTGTCGGAATGGGAACC
This sequence comes from Falco biarmicus, assembly GCF_023638135.1. Taxonomy (NCBI): domain Eukaryota; kingdom Metazoa; phylum Chordata; class Aves; order Falconiformes; family Falconidae; genus Falco; species Falco biarmicus. The sequence goes on along the minus strand of NC_079293.1, from coordinate 5,328,751 downwards.
ATCTCCTTGAAGTCCAAGATGACAGATAATGGGACTTACTCTTTTGGTTTCACAGATATGCATCCCACACAGATACACTCTTCCCCTGTCCTTTAGCAGAATCAGACAATCTTATTCTTGAAACAGGGTCTGCTGAAGTTACTCTGCACCTCTCTGCTGATATCAGTTGGCTCGGGATTAGGTGTCCAGAGGATAAAGGAAGAAGTATTTGACTCTGACTGTTTATTCACATCCTCGTCCATCATCAACTCAATGTGAAGCAAAGGAGACTTGGCACAAGGTGCCGGGAACTCAGCATCCCATAAGGAGTGAGAGAAACAAGCTGGGAGATGGGTAAAACACAGGTGTAGAGCAGCCCAAGCAGTGTGGAGTTCACCAAATTCTCATCAGTCTCACCCACAGCTCAAGGACAATACTTGGGTGGGGGTGGGGGGGGGGGTGGGGGTGTGAGACCTTGATCAAACTGGTACAGGTTTCCACTATTCTTCACCTACATGTTTGGCTCCTGAACATGATTGACAAAAAATATTACTGATCTCAAGCACTGATCTAGGAGCACCTAAAAATCTTGGATGTTTCTATCAATAGCACACAACCATGATCCTACATTTCTTTTTTATCAATAATTAAATTAACCTTGGGATCCATTTCTTCCAGATTCAGCCACTGAAAAGAAAACTGCCTGTTCTAACCTAGTTAATCCGGGTTCCTTTTATTGCTACCAGGCAGCAATGGGTACCTCCACAGGCCAGTCCATCCCATCCATCTTCCATACCTCCCTTCCAGGAGTGTAAAATACTAATTAAGGCTTTTAGATAGCCAACACTGGGTAATATAAATGCCTTCTACAATGACACAGCTATTGCGCCATGCTTGATCAGGATTTCATTTACTGTAGGCTGCTAGCCCCTAAACTGCACAGTATAATTCTTTTCTCTCCTGACCATTCCTTTGAAAAAGATTAGGTGCCTGGCAAGTTTTCATATTCATTTAAAAGTCTAGAATGCAGCCAGACAGCACAACAGTCAATCATGACTGTTTTTATCAGGACCTCATCTGTTTCGGGATGTCAGTGGAAGTCCTGCTTAACCAAGCAGGGCAGAAGCTGCCCTTACGCATTCCCCCCCTCCCTCTGGCTATTATGTTTCTTTGTCAAAAGTTCCTGTATTTCATCTATAGTTTTAGGAACAACATTTGCTGGAAGTTAGAAAAGTGAAAGCTAAAGTTGGACATTAAATTCAAGAACAAGTTAATAAGGATAATTAGGCAATAGTGTAGGTAGGCCAGCATTTGTCTGAATCAAAAGCTCTGGATATGTATGGCCATGTTAGATAAGGTAGCGGTGGGAATGATATAATAAAGAATTCTGCAAAGGTAAGGGGTCAAAGTGGAGAGCTGAGATGATCTTTTTCTACCTGTGATTTTTAAGTGCCTAACGACACAGGGTTTTTAAAGAAGATGAGGGAAAAAGGATCTTTCAGGTTTGCCCATTTGGCAGACATTAATTCAGCTGAGCTAAGCAACCTGTAAATGGAACTGACAAATGCTATTATTCCAGGTGCTAAGTTTTTTTCTCTTTTATTTTTAATGAACACAAGCAGGACCTGAAATTTTTCCCACAGAAGACCGCATCTGGGGATTTGCCAGAAAATTCAGGGTCACTGATTTGTTTAAGCCAGAGCAAAATAAAGCTACCTTCATTTTTAATAAGGAAGTAAGATCTGCACAGATTGCAGCCCCAGTATGCCATGCTGAGCTGCTGCATGCAACAGCCACAGGCATGGCTGCCCATCTTGAGGGACTGCAGCCATGTGATAAACGTGTGGGGCTGCAGGACTCAATGGTACAGGCACACCAGGACCATCAAACATCCACCTTGGCTGATTCAAAACCTATTCTCACCCAAAAAATTGTTCTTTAAAATAAAACCTGACTACAAAATTATTTTTCTGTTTGTATCTTTTAACAGAGATGAGCATCATCCTTTTTTTTGCAAATGGAAGACCATAACTCTAGATTTTATCCAGCATTTTAAGTAGTTTTCCATCCCTTCCTTTATATGGAAACATGCTTCTGGAAGGACAAAGTGGAGGTAATCTAAATAGGTACCATGAATGATTTTATAAAGCCAAAGGTGATTAAAAGCAAGTTCCAAGGCAAAAGCACGAATGCAACTCAAATGTTTGTGAACCTCAGGCTAATTTGCTCCTTGCTGATGCTGATGCTGCACATTGCCATTTTGACAAGGCCTCGCATGTGTCCCTGACATTATTGACTGGGGAAGGTGCTGAGATGAGAACCGGGCTCAGCATTTCACATTTTAAGGTCACTTTTAGCATGTGAGCTCATACCATACTAAGCTATCCTAGAGCATCTTATTATACTAAACAAGACCTCTTGAGAGACTTTTAGCCATAGGGCAGTTGACCTTTTACTATAGACTGGGGAAAGTTTGGTTGTGTAGGATCTTCATGTCTCTCTGCTAGCCCATTCCTAAGGATCTGTCATGGCCAGCTCTGCTGCCAGCCCTGCTGAAAAAACTGTCTCACCTCTGCAGCCTTGTGCTGCTGGGGGCTGTAGCCCCTTCCTGCTAGCTGGGCATCTGAAGGGTGCTGGGAGAAGCAGAGCACCCAGCCACCATCCAGAGCTGATCTCAGAGCTCATAAAGCTTCCTCATGCACGCAGGGTCTGGGTAATCACACGTAACTCCTTACGCAAATAACACAAATCAGCAGGCAGTTGGTAAAGCTCCATAGCATCCAAGGAAAACAGTTTATTTCTATTTCAATTAGTTTATAAGAGCACCTACACTTTTGAAACTTCATAAATGATGAAGTAATTTGCATTTAACTCAGTTGCTATGTTGTGGGATTTTCCGGAGCTCTTCAATTCAGGTTACAAACAGTATTTTCCAAAACAGCCGGGACAGGCTGCATGTTAGTCATCAGTCTATCTTATGGCCGCTGGGACTTGGCTGGAAAAGGAGGGGGACCTGCACAGCAGCCGCAGCTCACAGGGTCCACCAGGCAGCTCCTTAGGACCAGCAGGAATTACAAACTCAGTCAAGTCGATGAGGTGGATTGAAAACTGTCTGAACAACCAGGCCAGTGGTAGGGAAGTGACCAGCAGTGTACCCCAGGGTCAGTACTGCAGCCAGTATTGTTTTACATCTCCATTAATGACCTGGATGATGGCAAAGGGTGCATTCTCAGCAAGTTCACAGAAAATATGAAACTAGGAGGAGTGGCTAATACACCCCAGGGGTGAGGTTACATTCAGAGGGATCTGCACAGGCTGGAGAAATGGGCTAACAGGAACCTCATGAAGTTCAACAAGGGGAAAAGCTAAGTCCTGCACTGGGGATTAACAACTCCAGGCACCAGTACATGCTGGGGGCTGATCAGCTGGAAAGGAGCTTTGCTGAGAAGGACCTGGAGGTTCTGGTAGACACCAAGCTGAGTATGAGGCAGCAATGTGCCCTTGTGGCAAAAAAAAAAGCCAACGGTATCTTGGGCTGCATTACAAAGTGCATTTCCAGCAGGTTGAGAAAGGTGAGATGTCTGGAGTGCTAGGTCCAGGTCTGGGCTCCCCAGTACATGAGAAATACGGACATACCAGAGTGAGTCTGGGGGTCATCTCTGTGTCCCTTTTCAGGACTCACTCCTGCAAAGCCTGAAGAAAGGAAAACATCTCACCAGCTGGGGAATCCAGTTTGTGCTACAGGAAGGGGACAATCTGGCTTGAACTTCAAAGCAGTTTTCCAAACAGCACAGACTCTTGAAAGTTTTTTGGCATCATGAGCACAATCCTCACATTCCAGATGGATGGTAAAGAAAGAAAAACGGCTGTCACCTGAGGAACTAAACTTTTTAGAGCTGGAAACTTGTTTCTGTTGGGGGAAAACCTACCCCTCCACACTCAACCCCCAATGCTACCCCAGCTTGCCCAGGAGAGCCTGGCTGGCAGCAAGAGCTCATCTGCCTCTGCATCACCCTGAGATGTTGACCAGCTTCCAATGCCAAGATGTCCCCAGGTAAGCAGGCATTCAGCTGAGCCTTCCCAGCAAACCAGCATCTTTAGGGCATCCCAAAGCTGCAATGGCTATAACATTCAGACAGTTTCCTGCATGGCAGGGACAGAAGAGTATCCATAAAGTGCTATGACAATTTTGCCACACAAAAGTCATTCTTTCCACGTCCCGTAACATCAGGTATAGTGGGATGATGGGGATCACTGTCAGTTCTGGGTAGTGCTGCCTAATTCGAACACATGAGGAGAGAAGTGTTACCGTACTTTGTCTTTAACTAAACACTATGATAATCTCTGTATTTGTTGTATCATGATGACCTTGTGTCCTAATTTCCCCTTCTACTTAAAAAAATGGCCAGTTAGCTGCACTTGTAGTTGCCTACAAATTGCCAGTCATCTTTCTTTAAGAAGAAAAGTTTCACTGCTACAATTACTACCATGTCCTCTCTTATTAGAGGTTCTGCTATTTACTTGTATTTATTTAAGATTTAACTCTTCTTATCATGGAAATTATTCTAAAAATCTTAAGTGTATTTGGTATTCTCTAGTTTGGTAATATTAGATTATAGCTCTTGAACAATACATAATCTCTTGTTTATAAACCCAGAATTGTGCATCTAGGCAATGTATCATCCAAGAAATTCGGGGCTTTTTTTTCCAGTGATGAATCATTTTCTTCACACCACTGTACTCTAACCTCATAAATGACATTCATTATCACAACATATTCAAAGCCTCTGCTTGTGAATGTGGCAAGGAGCTGTTGTTATGATAAGGATAAATGGATGGGAAATCTCGTAGTTAGGGCTGAGCTGAGTTACAGTTAGGGTAAGACTTCTGCATTTGTCTGTCCATTAGAAGGCAATACAGAGTTTGGATTAAAACCAGATATTAACATCTGGGCTTCCTCGGCTCCATTCTGATAGACTGTCTTAGCATCATAGAATGGGTTGGGTTGGGAAAGACCTTTAAAGCCCATCTAGTCCAACCCCCCTGCAATGAGCAGGGACATCTTGAAATAGGTCAGGTTGCTCAGAGCTCCGTCCAACCTGACCTTGAATGATCCCAGCAATGGGGCATCTACAACCTCTCTGTGCAACATGTTCAAGTCTTTCACCATCCTTATCATAAAAAATGTATTATATGTAATCTGACTCTACCCTCTTTTAGTTTAAAACCATTACCCCTTGTCCTGTCACTACAGAGCTTACTAATAAGTCTGTCCCCATCTTTCTTGTAAGCTCCTTTTAAGTACTGAAAGGCCACAATAAGGTGTCTCCAGACCCTTCTCTTCTCCAGGCTGAACAATCCCAACTCTATCTGCCTGTCCTTATAGGAGAGGTGTTTCATTCCTCTGATTGTTTTCGTGGCCCTGTAGCCTGATACCCCCAGCAAAGATTTCTTTATCCCAAACTCATACTTTGCCCTGTCCTGGCTTTGAGATATTCCCTACTCTGCTATAATGATGTCTGTATTTGTTTTATTATGTATAGCCTCATTTCAGAGGCCTTTCCTGCTGCAGATACCAATCTTATGATTTCTAACAATGTAGTAATACAAATAAAGGCAAATCAGACTGCTGAGAGGCCCACTTAAGCAGAAAGCTCTTTTTTGTATTTGTTGTAAGAAATTGGCTTATAGTGAAGATGATACATGGGGTAATTTGCTTTCTACCCAGAAAGGGCAAACAGCTTTTTGTCAGCAGAGATGTTCAAGCCAACTTTGTTTTAACTGGGAAACAGATCATAAAAGATATCAAAGCTTAGTAGTTTGGGACGTGTACAGAGTAAGTTCTGGGACCATTTTGCTTTAGAGAATTTTGGTAAGACATCTGCAATAGTATTATAGCAACATGTACATACTGTAATAATGATAAGGTAACCATGGCAATGATGATAAGACAGAACTGATCCCAACATACACATGTAAACTGTAGTGGAGAGATCCGTGAACATATACAGTTTAAGAAAATGAGTATGTTGAATACACACGTTCAGGCCTAAAAGCCACTTGTGCAAAGGGTAGTTTCTTTCCCCATGAAATCCCCCCCATCATCTACCCTCTTGTTCCTTTTTTTCTTGCTATATCAGAGGAATGATGGACGTGGAGGGGATAATAAGCTATTAGTTTGGCTTATGAGAATGTTATCTTTATTTTATGGATAGAGTGAGTTAAAGCTGTGTTTGGCTTCTGGATAAGCCATACAAATATCACAACAGTAATTTCCATGTGACTGTGCAGGTGAAGCTACTACAGGACAAAATGTCCGAGCATTTCTACTTTAACCTGAAGGCAGACCTAGACTTGCTTTAAAATTACGGACAGCAGTTTGTGTCTAGGAAGCCTATACTATCACCAGAAGCACGAAGTGGCAGGTCTGGGCACAGGGCTGATGGTAGAGCTGTGTGCTGTGCTGGCCAGGCTCAGGCACGTGCGTGGCCTCCTACTTGTGCAGCCACAGGAGCCCGGCCAGGCTTTGCAGCTGCATTGCTGAGTCCCAGTCTCTCTCAGTTGTCCACACAGCATGTGGTCATCCAGCTACCAATGATCTTATACAAGTAAAGAAGGGAAGCAGGTAAAGAATAGGAGCCCATCACTGAGTGTCTTCAGGGATGAAGAACAGTAATTCTTCAAGCACTAACTAATTCTGTAAACCTAATGCAGAGAAAACTCCTGTTGATTCTTGCAGGGATTTTCCTATGTTGAACTTACAGCATTCAGCCCACTGCAATGCATTTCATAAACTTTTGATTGCAAAAATAGTCCACAGGTCTAACAGGCTTGGATTAACATTGTTAAAGGCATTGAAGTATCCACTCCTCCGTGTTTCAGGCTTGCAGCTTCATGGCAGTATCAACTGTTGTTGCTTTTTTCCTCTTTGAAACAGAAAGGAAAAATGCAAATTTGCAACACTACGGATCTGGTTTGCATAAGTCCTTGGGCCAAAGCCATGTCCGATGTAACTCTGTTGCCTTGAGTCATATATATTTTCTTCATGCATTTCGCTCCAGAGATGTAGTCACTGCAGGCAGTAAGATGATTTGGTGAGAATGATTACAGAGATTACCACAAACAGATCCTGATCTCTAATCTAATCAAAATCTCTGTCTAATACCCTACACATTAAATCCAAGTTCAAAGTGCTGTGCACTAAATGATGTACGTGGTATGTCTTGGACAGGCAACAGAAGCAGGAGATGAATGCGTAGAACAGGAAATGGATCATGGCCATTTAGCAGTGCAGAAACCATGATGGGTCATTTCCAAAAGAGCTTGGCAGGCTGGCAAGTCTCTGTGCAGTGACCTGAGTTCAGGCAAGTGTCGAAGACCTTATTCCAGAGCTGCGGGTGGCTGTGCAGCCCAATCTGCATGGGCTGCATTTGGTGCAGCAAGACAGGCTTAGGAGGCTGTGCTAGTCTGTAGGCACAGCACTGCTGGGTGAGTGGAAGAACAAGAGAAACTTGAGATATGTTAAACTTGTCACTGCAAGACATTTACAAATCATCTGAACTATGGTCCCCATTACTCAGAGCCTGCCTCTGTCCAAGAGGGATATCTGTCCAACGGGGAGGAGGTGGGAGGGAAGGCAAAGCTCAGATTTCAGCCAATTCCTTTCCCTGATCTTTTTTCTACAGTTATCAAGAGGAAAAAAAGGATTTGAGGAGCTGGGAACACCTAGCCAGTTAGAGGTCCGTGAGCCCAGCTGAGCTCAGAGCCCACCAGACCAGGCGCAATGTAGGCAAACCATCCAAGATACTCCCTGCTGCAACAGGACTGCAGAATAAAGAAGTGAAAGGGCAGAAGGGGAAACAGAGGCAGAGCAAGACGGTGGGGTTCGCCTTGGTTTGCTCTTGACCACAGTGGTGGGCACTGACCTTCCAGGAGGACAGCGGTGTGGCAACATGATGCCTCCAGCTCACAGCTGTCCTGGTGGGCACCCACTGGCTGGTAAGGGTGGACACCCTAACATACAGACAAAAGAGCCTGTTATGATGCACAGATCCTAGTAACAATAGTACTAGGGTTTTAATGTTTAAAGACATCACTGTTAAATGAGAATGATCAAATTAGTCCATTGTAACTTGAAATGTGAAATAGGATAAAAGATGAAAGGACGAGAAACTTTTTTTTTGTGACACAAGAGGGCACTTAGGAGAGAGGCAAAAAGAGTAAAAGAGAAGAGAACATGGAACAAAGACACTTCAAAAGCTTTTCCTCACAGCTTTTATTTAAAAGAGAGCTATGTGTTTGTATGTACCTATTCTCTCTCTCATTTTCCAGGAAAAGAACAGGTGTGAACTCAAAAGAATTGGCTACTTCAGTCCTATTAAATTCGTTTTCTGTTTTGCAACCTTCCTAGTTTAGCTATTTGCTGCAGCAGCATTTGAAAGACTTTCAATGCTGTCTTACGTAGGTTGCGCTTTAGATAGCTTTCCATCTTCAAGGCCTTGAGCAAATAGTCTCCTCCACAGAAACACTTGGGGGCCTGGGATTAAAATCTTTAATTTCTAGATTCTGATTCAGGAATTGATGAGCTGTAGGTAGAAATGAAGACAAAGGCAACCTTCTTGCAAAAAAGGGGGTTGGAACTGCAGCCTGGAATTAGGCTGTACAATGCATATTCCTGACATCAAACCAGTTTTACTCATTCTTATTTCTGTGCTTGTTATTGAGGCTATTATATTATAGATAAACATGTTGACAGCTCGTCTTAGGAAAAGAAACATCTCAGCTCTGCAGAAAGCCACCCTCACAATGGGGTGTGTTGCTGCATAATCTATACTAATCGTAGGGCAGAAAACTGCATTGCTCAGACAGACAGGCAGAAACATCTTCAGTGTTACTCTCCAGTTCTTCAAGTCTTCAGTAAGAAACCACACCAGGACTAGCTATGGTGGGTTGTACTGAGCTGTTCAGCATTTTTGTGTTGAAACTGAAGCTGGCAGAGAACAGAAATTATGTTTAACGTAAATTTTCAAGGTCTTGATGTCAATTTTCACTGTGGTTAGGCATAAACCCCTTACGCTTCAAAATACTTCAAGAAAACTTCTTGAAGATTCATTTTAGGTTGCTCAAAATGTTTCAGCAATGATACTTCATTTTTGTTTTGTTTCACAGAAATGTTATGATACAAAACAGAATACAAAATTAAACAATTCAAGGGAAGAAAATGCTTTCAAAACAAGAAAACCTGGTGTTTCATTCCAAAAAATGTCAAAGCAGGATAGTCTGATATCTGAGCTACTTTTGCTGTTCAGACTGAAATTTGGCAAAATCAGCACGCTTATGCAACAGAAAATGGTATCACTAGTGTTTTCCTGTCCAGCCCTCACGGACAGCTACTAAAAGCGCTACAATTTATTAACTGTTTATCAATATTAACATTTTTCTTGTTGTACAACAAGGTTTATCAAATAAATAATGCAACTGGCTCAATTACATACTTTTAAGGGAAAACAGCACCTTTTTTTAAAGAAAATTTTATATTGCTTACAAAAGAATTTTTTTACAGCCACACCTTTTAAAAACTTTGCTAAAACCCACAAAAGATAGGAAAAGGACAAAAACATCTCATTGTATCAAATAATCAAATGATTTATTTAAAACTCCCACCTATTCTATAGGAGAGGTTACTATTCTATAATAGGGTCATGGAACTATTTAAGCCTATGGAACAATAGGGTAGTAACATTGCCACATTACACTACCAGCCTATGGCATGATAGATGTGTAGATAGGGTGAAAAGAAGCTGTAGGAAGCAAAAAAAAAAAGACCCGGGAGTTCAACAATTGTATGCACAAACCCAAAAAGCTGCCCTTTACTAAGTAGACCCAGGATACTGTTGCGTATCACCCATGAACTTACAGGCACAAAAGAAGTCTGGGATCTGTAGTGAAAGAAGCTTTCTGAACCTGAGATGGTCATGAACTGGCGCTACACAAAGGCGTTGAACTCCAGAATAATACAAACGCTGGAGAAAACAGGAAATTCAGTAAGTCAAGAGCAATGGGCAAGAATATTACAAGTTGGGAGCCATCACCCTAGGAATGAGGATCGGGACAGCCTTCCAAAGGAGTGGGTTGACTTCAGGGCTGTCTTAACTTATGGGATAGGTGAACGCAAACAGGAAGAGGTGTGATAGTGCAAACTGTGAGTTTATGCACTTACAAAACCAGGTGTGAGTTTAAGTCGGCAATGACAGAGAGGAAAGAGCTGGGTGGACTTGTTTAACCGTAGCTATGACATTACCACAGGTAGCATAGGCCAACTGAACTATTTCCATTCCATACATGAAGCATTAATAGCACGGTGCAAACTCTGTTATGGAGACTTCATCTGGACATTTGCATACGACTGTAATTATTCATGTTCCAGAAGGTGGCTTAAAACTGGACCAGGCAAAGGAAGGGCTGTTAGGATGATCCAGGGAGGGGAAACAACTGTGCAAGTGAAGTCTAAGACAAGTTATGTTTATGCTGCAATGAACCATAAATTCAGGTAGTTACAGTTATGAAAATATGGTGTTTTCCTGAAAAGATCATTCTGTAAGGAAGCAGCATAAATCATCCCATGCAAAACCCCATGCCTGGGACAGCTTGCTAAAACCTAATCCAGCTGTTTTTACGCTGCCCTTTATCAGCCAGTTTATGGAAGAGTTTGGCATGTAAGCTCAGAAAGCGAATGCTGAGGTGGGATCTGATTGCCATCCATCCATATGCTGAAGGTGGGAAAAGGGAACCAACAGAGAGGAAAAAGAGCTAATGAAGCTTGAGGACTGCGTTGGCACCTGCACAAATGGTAAAAACCAGCCATAAGCAAATTTGAAGTGGAAATCTGAAGAAGGATTTTAACCATCCAGGCAGGATAGCTCAAGAATGGTCCTCCCGTAGAAAAAGCAGGAGCAAAAAACTTAATTGATTTTACAGTTTCATTGAAGTGGAGCTCAATTAATATTTTAAAGGGATTTCATGACACAGCTGTTTGAAATAACAGAGATCTGGATTCAGCGATCCAGAAGATTGCTTCTAATCCTATTTTACTAAAATACAGCTGTAAATACACCCATAAAACATGAAAGTCCATAAAAAAAAATATCCTCTGGAAAGAACATAATGGATAAAACAAAAAACAGGTGAAATGGGCAACATCATGGCCCCAGGAGAAAGGGGAACCTGAATTGGGAAGCAAAAGGTGCATAAAGAAGGAAAAAACCACTAGGCAACACAACAGAGTCATCTAGTAAAAAAGCCAACTTTGTTGTTGTCAGAAATGTTGTGATTTAGTGTCCTTATTAATAATCTATAAGGAATGTGAGCTGCACACAAAGGGCTCTCACAAATGACCCTGGCTTGGGAGGAACTGGAAGGTAAGTCAGGATGTGGAAATAACAGAAAGTGACCTACCGAGACTGGGGACGTTACTAGAGAAAATAACAAGATGAGCTCCCACTTGTAAACATGAAAACATACCTGAGGCAAAATCCTCCAAGATACTTGTAGTCAATGGCAAACTGCTAGCAGGAATACTGAAACACTTTGCAATGAGAGTGGGTGGCCAATTGAACATAAGTGCATATTACATTTTGGCTGCAAAAATGCTGATGCAATTTTTGGGTGCAGTTCCCTTGATATTTGAATCAAAAGCAATAGAGATCTATTTTCTACATCATTTTAATGCAAATGTATCTGGAATAATACACCCATTTGGGGGAGTTGCTGTGCATGGACAAATTGGCACAAGGAGGGGGGAAACAATAAAAATTATCAGGAATCTAGACAGGCTGTCTTACAAAGAGATTTAAAAGCTCTGTGTGTATGAACAGTACATACAGGACAACAGTCCTTTCAGCCCCGTTTTTCTATGACTCCATGCTAAGCAGATACGAATGCCAAAGGGGAGGAAACAATTCAGACTGCTACATAGACACAGAAGTGCCAAATGGGTGAAATTAGCAACATGAAACCACAGACTGACTAGCAGGAAAATCTTTCAAGATGTATCCAGCTATGGAAAAGCTGCTGGGAGACCTGGTAGAAGCCTGGTCACTCAGGATTTTTGCAAAGCTGGACAAAACACTAGAAAATGTACCACAGGAAGCAATTCTGTGCTGGCAAAGAGCAGTGGAGCAGATGATCTAATAGGATTCTTGCATCTCTAACCTCTACAGTTCTATGATTTCTTACTGTAAGGCACAATATTTCAAGAGGAAAAAGAAATAAATTGAAGGTAAAATATTAGATGGGTAAAAACCCCACAAAAAAGCTGGAGAATGAATGGGGTTCTGTCCTTTTGCCTTTCTGTATTTAGAGGAGTTGCTTCTGGCACATTGTTTTCTTGTCAGAGGCACTTCATTTTCTCTTTCTCTCACTTACTGTTTTCTCTCTCGCTACAAAAGCAAAAATAGCCACTTGGGACTGCTGATGTCTTTCTGAGGAAGGATGCTGCTCTCATGCTGTGGAACAGTATCAAGGTTTCGGTCAGTTAAAACATAAAAATCTCATTGTTTTCTTTGGAAACAGATTTCTTTTTAAAGCAAGCCCCAGGCAAGTACATGCCTCACAGTGTATGCACTGGCGTATCAGCCCTGCTCCCTTCCCGCATTGCCTTTGCCCCCCTTCCAGAACATACTCTGATTTTACCTTGTTCACCCACTTCTCACACAGGTACCCTGCTCTTCAGCGCATGCTGCCTTCTGAATCCGAAACTCCTTTTTCTGAGCCGGTCCAGCAGCCTTTGGAGCTTTCATCTGCATTCAGGCATTTCTTGAAAACCTATTTTCTTAGCAAAGGACTAATTAGCTGTGTACAGTCAGGACATTTATAAAATCACAGGGTGTTGTAGGTTGAAAGGGACCTTTGAATGTCCTCTGGTTGAAACCCTTGACAGGCCAATTTCAAACCTAGATCAGTTCGCTCAGAGCCTCATGTAGTTGGGACAAATTTTTGACCAAAATTTTAGCTGCATCTCCAAGGGTAAGGATTTGACAGCTTCTCTGGGCAACTTGCTCCAGGGCTTTGCCAGCCTCATCAAAAAAATATTTTTCCTTTAATCCAGTCATGATTTCCCTTGCTGTGGTAAAGCCTCCCTGTTCTTTCTTTTTGCTGGACTAGGCAAACCTTCTCTGGCAGCCTCTCCTTGTACATCCTGTGCTCCAGCCCCTGGCCATCATCATGGCCCTCCATTGGATTCCCACTAGCTTCTCTATAGGTAAATAAGAGGATGAGTTTGAATGCCTGGAAAACAGCTACCAGCTGATTTTTTTTTCCCTCTTTAACTGTCTGTTTGCACATTTATTATAAATACTAGGAAACTTACTATAAACTCTGAAAAAAACCTCTGCCTTTTTCATGTTTGCAAGAGGCTCTTTCAGAAGCATCAAACACATTGGGAAGAAATAAACTAATATTAATGACATTTTTCCATGTGTACACAAGGCTGGGTTTTGTCAAAGCTGAGCATTCATAAGTCCACATAATAACACCAGGGGTAGTGAAATCTTCAGGCAGAAATGTTTCAAAATGTTGTCTGAGCAGGGGCCACCTTTGCTAAGGTTTGGTTGTTGGGGATTTTTGGAGAGAAGGAGCAGGAAGGATGATAAGTATAAGAGAGCGGTTTGTAGTTGCGTATGGCAGAAAGGGTTTCCCGAAGTGGAAGCTTTAGCAACATTTCCTAGAGACAGACTCTTTTAGACACTTTTGAGCACTTTTAGATAGCAGTAATGACCTAACCGTGGTTTTGGTTATGACAATACCTTTAAATTGGGTGGGCCTTTTATACAGGGAAATACTTTTTCTATTTCTTGTGCAAATAGCACTTATGTTCCATATATAGCAAGAACTACTTTATCTGTCAAGAAACTGCAGCCAGCTTCATCTGAGTAGCTGTGATTTACCATAGAGCCAGGCTACACTCACACAGTGAGAAGGCAGCTATTCAGCCTAGCAATGTTATCAGGATCTTAGAGCTTCTGCTTTAAATTGCCAAGCACATGCTGGGATAGTTAGCCTGTCAGGACCAGCCAGTTCCTAGAAAAATGTCCTCCAGCACATGGCTAGTTTTCAGAAGATAAGCAAACCCAGCAGAAGTTCTGTCAAGCAGCAGGAGATCTGAGACTGCTTTAGGCTCCTGTTTTGTTCTTCTTCCCTTTGCAATGGGTCAGTCCTTCCCGACCTACTTCAGTCCTTTAACAGCCTGACGTGTGGAGCTGGTGCCAGCCCCACTTCAGCTCAGGACATGATAGAAGAATAGGATTAAAATCAAGCTGAACCCTAAAGTTGCCTACAGAAGCACTGAGAACAGGTTGTGGAGGAGAGGAGCCTCTTTGGTGTCAATCTTGAGGTCAAAGAGGTGCCTGGAGTGTCTGAGGGAAGGGGATCTGCCTGAAGTGGCTGTCTGACAAGATATGGGGAAAAGAAACTTCTGCTTACCTCGGAAAACTACTGGCAGCACATACAGATTTGTCATGATTTGTGATATTAATGATAGTAATGGGGCATGGGACTTCTAGGTTTTGCACCTCAGCTTTACATCAGTACCTTGCTGATAGCTCACTGCTCAAAAAACAGCTGGTTTGGTTCCAGTTTGGGGGATCTTCTCACCTATTTTTAGTTACCTAAGAGCTGGTATACAGTCTGAAGTCATCATTTGCCTTCCCTTTAGAGTCAGTGGAGACAGACATGACTGCCGAGTTATCCCATCCTGTCCTGGATGACTCCGGGGTTGGGTGGAAACGTCACACTGGGGACAGCAACTCTCATTGATCTGCAAGCGAAGGTGTCAGCTGCTTGAAATAGACTGTGAAAGTGGCTTTGCTTAGGCAATTTGGAAATCTGCTCTTGTGCTCAGCTAAAGCACTGTATGTCAGTGGGGGAAGATGTAAACCAAGTCTTCACTCTCAGGTTTGCCCACTGTCTTTAGAAATTACCATGGGGTATCTGGTATTTTTTGCCTAGGTAGGCCAGTGCATGAACAGCCTTGTTTGCACAGAGTAATCATGGGGATAGAAAAAATCAATACAAGCCAGGATGTTAGAAACACTTACTTGCAAACACCTCTTCATTAAAATGGGAAAGGAAATGTCCTGAGCCCTATCTGACTTTTAAAAGCCTCATTTCCTTCCGTGGGTCTGAGGGACACTCCTGACAGGTGTGAATAGGACACCATCCTGTTTAGTGACCATCTTGCAAAGGAAACTATAATGCATGCAGTAAATGAATCCTGATTTTAAATTTAAGAATTGCATGCATCCAAACGATCAGGTTTGGATACAGCTCTAGCCTCCTTCTTTATAAAACTAAGGCTCAGCCTTTTTGTGTTGCTGTGCACACTGTCCTGTGGCTCTCCTCGGGCTATGCGGCCCTTATGTTCCTACAGCTTCTGGGAAAGAATGCTAATAAAACAAAGCAAAACAACCCCAAATTCAAATATGTCATCCTGGGATTAAAAAGGAATATGCTGGTGACTCGTTATTGCACGCAGTGCGTGCATTACTTTTGTTGACTTCAAGGCTGTAGTCACTCACAGAGAACAGGACGACAGTATTTACATTGGGATTTCAAGGAAGACTGCTCTTATAAATTAGTAAAAGGCATGAGTCATCCCAGCGCAGTGCTTGATCCAAGAGACGCAGTTATCAACCCAGCATAACACTCTAGCATCTGTCCAAAACGCCGTGCACCCTCATTAGCATGCTATTCCTGGGAGCTAAGCAGGCTGGAGGTTGCGAAGAGGTGCTATTGTTATACTAGGAGTAATTCTTATGTTTTATTGATACCCAATACTCTGTGTTAGCCTGAAAGCAGAGGGAGACGGGGAGCGGGCTGGTGGCGATGTCTGTTATGTAACGTGCGAACACAGGGAGTGGAACTGGCCAAATCCTGTTCAATTACTTTCCTTCAATAAATGTCAGGTTTGGGGAGGAGGACCATCTGAGTGATTTAATAATTTATAAGAACATATTCATCCCACTGTACAGCTGGACACATCACCTATGAATAAATCCCCCAGATAATGTATTTGTGGATCTTCATAATACTTTTTTCATTCTGCTTTTTTAACTGTTTTTTAAAAAATTTGGTCTGGTCTCAATTGCCCTAGGATTTTCCCAGAAATCAACCAGATTACAGGTAACCACTCGGGGGGAAGGGAACAAGCACGTGGACCTCAGGCCCTTGCCCATTCAGGAGCAGAAGTGGCATTTGCAATGATTAGGGATTCTGGCAACACAGGGAACCTGGCTGTTGAGCCACAAAGATTTAGATGATGCTACAGGACTCCGTGAAAGACAGACAAATATGGGTGCTGTGCACAAGCTGGGAATTACTGTGGATGTCAATTAACCTCAGAGATCACAGGGTTTATTAGGCTGAATTATTTATCCCAAAGATAAAACACTGAAAGAAAGGAAGGCATCATTAAACAGCACAGCCTTGCACAGACTTTAGGCAGTGAACCAAGTTTCTGAACAATTTAATTTATTAGGGACTTAAATTGTACTAGATTATCAAATCAAGTGGAATAGAGGGAGGCAATGCATTTTGTGTTCAGTGCCCAGAATGTAATAAGTGTGTTATTCCATTCATGCCATGTCTCAGCCTGAGTTATGAAGAGAAGGGGATGTTTCATCTGTAGGGTAATTTTCCATTTTTTATCCATTTTCAAAAGCTGTCAAACAGTTGTCATGAAGGAAAAACATTGCTAGTTTATCACTGAAGCTTGAAACCTATTAAATGTGAATGTAAAGTGGAACACTACATATAGTCCCAATACAATAGGAAGAAGCTTAACTGTTTGAAGTCTGTCTTTGTGGAGATTATACCCCAGCAGAAAAGGACAATAGGAGAGTTTTGCCTTGGGAAAAGAAAGACTGACAGGTCTGCATGTTTTTCTGCAATCAATATTGTAGATGGAGCTCTTCTTACACCGTGGGGTTCAATTAAAGAAAAAAAACACGAGAATTTGGGGGAATTCCCTGAAGAGTTCAAATCCTTCCCAGGAGGAGGTAATCTTTTTTTCAAGATGAGTTTGCATGAAAAATTCATGCAGTGGATGGATACATTCATACAAAAAGAAATTTGATAAATAAATAATTGTCTTAATTCTTACTGCCTCACATAGCAATTGCACATCCATATTGACCACTTCAGTTTGCAAAAGTAGTCCTTAGTGTAAACATGTGTAAAATTAAATCATCCAGAAAAACAAAATAAGACAAAAGGTCACAAATGCTAACTGAAGCAAGTAGTTCATACTAAAGTCTCTGCCAACATCCAGGAAATAAGAAACTGCCACATGCAGCCAAGAAGCTGGTACGAGGATGAACACAAAGAGACAGACAAAACACAGCATGAAAACGGGTGATAAGCAGAGATTTGCAGCCATCAGGAAGGAGAGAAGAGGAGGCAGCTGCAAAGACAGGAGGCCGGAAAAGATAGACGAATTGAGCTGGAAATATATACAGTTATGATAACGGCTATGAAAGCGATTACATGAAGCTGCAATTAGCTAGCTGTACTCGACTGCTATTCAGTCATACTTGCATCTCTCTCCTCCTTTCTCCCAGTATTGGCTGTGTGGGGAAGACAGTTATCTTTGTTGAAGAGTTACGCACGCAACGCTCGGGTTGGGCAAATAACATGCCAGCTTAGTCTATGGTCTCTTCATCTCCAGGCCATGGAGAAATGCAGGAGGACAGGATCTCAGGAAAACCCATCACCCAGCACAGCCCATCTCTCCACTGCACTCCTTCTCCACTAGGAAAACAAAATCAAAGAGGAATAAATGCAATGCTACCTACCCTTCAGACTCAACGACATTTTTTCTAGCCATTTCTGTGTCTTTGGTCCCTGTCAGTTCCTCTCCCTCACCTTTTTTCCACTTCTGCGTAGTTGTTTTCTGTGTGTTCTCACAGAATTTTATTTTCTCAGCCAATTCTTCCCGCAGGTATCTGTGGCTCTGTTCACAGTCCTGGAAACCTCTCTGCACCTTTACCCATCTCCCTGCTCCCTGTCCCAGGCCCCTACCCATGCCCCCTATCTCTGCCCCGGCTCCTGCTTCCACCAAGACAAACTTTTCAGTGTGTTTTGTTCACAATCCCTCTCTTCACAGTCATCTTCCTTGGTTATGCAATTTTGTCTGCGCCAAGGAAAGCCTTAGGACGCAAGGTTGAAGTGGCCTTTTCCTTAGTTGCCAAGACAAGCGGCTCCAGTGCCAGCACAATTGGCAGCAGAGCACTCTAGCACTGTGCATGGAGAGTTTCCCAAACTGGGGGGCCTTCAGGGGAGCTGAGAGACCTGCCAGGAGCCCCCAGCTCACACAACAGCAGCTGATGGGACCTGGGCAGGGACAGGAGCAATGGCAGCTAACACACACGCACACACACCCCCCAAAAGAAGGCCCTAGGAAGCGCTAGCAGCCAGGGCATGGCGTGGCACAAAGGGTATGGCGTGGCGCAAGGGCATGGCACAGCAGTTTGCGCAGAAGAGCTGCAGAAGGGCATGCAGGAAGGGCGTGCAGGAAAGGTGCCAAAGCTCTGCCAGCTCAGCCGGGGAGCGGTGGTACCCACCCGGCAGAAAGCCCCGGCCTCTCTAAGTTCTGCACCCACCACAGCTGACACAGCTGCCCACAGCTCTGGTGGGAACACGCTGCCAGCTGGGTGCCCAGCTGCTGGCTGTGCCCTGCTCTTACACCAGCACCAGCCGCAGCAGTGGGCACAGCTGTGGGAGTGTGCCCGGGGAGACGAGCTCCTCCGTGTAGTGACAGAGCTCGGGGAGCGGGTGGGTAGGTGGAGGAGTATCAGGGAGAGCGAGGGAGAGACAGGCTACTGGCATCGCAGCCTACCCGCCCTGGGACAGGCAGACAGGCAGGCGGGACGTGTGGTACGGAGCATTGCCTTCCCTCTCTCCGCCTGGCTGAACACAGGACTTGGGGACAGGGGCCATGGCGACAAGGTCCTGCCCAGCACAGCAAGCACATCACCTCTGTGACCACCCACTGTCCCCTTCCCAGGTGCTCTCACGTAACAGGCGTGAGGCTCGGCAGTGGGACCCAACAATGATGAGAACGATGGTTCATCTCGCTTGGAGGTGTCACCAAGGTTAAGTTGGCCTATGCCCTGCATTAAGGCTGCTTCCCTAAATAAAAAAAAACCCCAAAACATGGATCATTGTCATAAGAGACTCCTGAAGGGAACAGATGGCCCAATGTACAGACCAGACCCACTGCTTAGGGAAGTCTGCTGCCTCGCTGGGACTTGGGTTAAAGATGTTAAAGAAGAGAAAGCTTCCTGCCCTGGCATGGCCCTCTGATTACTATCCATTACTGATTTTTCAGGTAGGCATCACTGAAGTTGCAACAAGAACTCTGAGGGCAATCAAGAGAGACTTCAGGGCCTAGAGACAACTGGTTAAGGGGTCAGGAGCACAAGCAGTGTTCTCCTCTGTCCTTCCAGTTGTAGGGAACGATGAGGGAAGAAACAGGAAGAGGCAGCAGCTCAACACCTGGCTCTGAGCCTGGTGTCACCAACAGAATTTTTGGGGTTTTTGATCATGGGTCGGTCCACACAAGAGCAGGCCTGCTGGCAACGGAGAGGGTATGAAGCAGGGAAACGATCTTTGCACAGGAGTTAGAGGACTCATTGAAAGAGCTTTAAACTAGATTTGAAGGGGGAAAAGGATAAACCCAGGCTCACTGGAGGTAAGCCTGGGGACAGCCTCCCAAAGGACTCTGTCAATCAGGCTCCTAAACAGGCCAAAGTCTACCCTCCAGAAGTCCAAGGTAGCAGTTCTGCTGACCCCCCTTCTTACCTCTCTAGGAATCATAAACTAACATTTTGTGATCACTAGGTGCAAGACACCCTCCAACCATCACATCACCCACAAGTCCTTCTCTGTTTACAAGCAACAAGTCCAGCAGGGTGCCTTCCCTTGTTGGCTCCCTCACCAGCTGGGTTATTGATCCCTCCACCTTTTTTGGGGGAGAAGCCCTAATTCCTATGTGACCATTTTCAGGTGCTTCTGTGGTTTCTAACACGTCAATAACCCTAGCATCTTTGCTGACAGATGGATCTCCATCCCCTGCCTCCACTGAGATGGCAGACTGAAGGATCTTGCTAGCACACTGTTCCTCAAACATTGGTGTGCTTGACGAACCTGGTCTCCTATGACAAGGTGACCGGCCTAGCGGAGGAGGGAAAGGCTGTGGATGTTTTCTCTACCTGGGCCTTAGCAAAGCCTTTGACACCGTTTCCCACAGCATTCTCCTGGGGAAACTGGCTGCTCATGGCTTGGATGGTGCACTCTACACCCGGTAAAAAACTGGCTGATGGCCGAGGCCAAAGAGTGGTGGTGAATGGAGTTAACTCCAGTCGGTGACTGGTCACAAGTGGTGTTCCCCAGGGCTCAGCACTGGGGCCAGTCCTGTTTCATGTCTTTATCAATGATCTGAATGAGGGGATTGAGTGCACCCTCAGTAAGTTTGCAGATGACACCTGGTTGGGGGGCGGGGGGGTGGTGGGCAGGAAGTGTTGATGTGCTTGAGAGTAGGGAGGCTCTGCCGGGGGCTCTGGACAGGCTGGATTGATGAGGCCAAGGCCAGCTGTATGAGCTCCATCAAGGCTCAGTGCCAGATCCTGCATCTGGGTCACAACAACCCCAGGCAGCGCTACAGGCCTGGGGAAGGGTGGCTGGGAACTGCCTGGGGGAAAGGACCTGGGGGTGCTGGTCAACAGCCGGCTGAACATGAGCCAGCAGTGTGCCCGGGTGGCCGAGGGGGCCGACAGCATCCTGGCTTGTATCAGCATCAGTGTGGCCGGCAGGACAAGGGCAGTGGTCATCCCCTGTACTGGGCACTGGTGGGGTTGCGCTGAAATCCTGGGCTCAGTTTTGGGCCCCTCACTACCAGACAGACACTGAGGTGCTGGAGCGTGCCCAGAGCAGGGCAGCGGAGCTGGGGAAGGGTCTGGAGCACAAGTCTGATGAGCAGCAGCTGAGGGAACTGGGGCTGTTTAGCCTGGAGGGAAGGAGGCTGAAGGGAGACCTTACCGCTCTCTACAGCTGCCTGAAAGGAGGCTGTAGGCAGGTGGGGTCGGTCTCTTCTCCCAAGTAACAAGTGACAGGACAAAAGGAAATATCCTCGGGTTGTCCAGAGGGGGTTTAGATTGGATATTACGAAAAACTTCTTCCTCAAAAGGTTTATCAAGCATTGGAACAGGCTGCCCAGGGGCTTGGTTGAATCACCATCCCTGGAGGTATTTAAAAGACATGCAGATGTGGTGCTTAGAGCCATGGTTTAGTGGTGGACTTGGCAGTGTTGGGTTAACAGTTGGACTCAATGATCTTAAAGGTCTTTTCCAACCTAAACAATTCTATGATTCTATGATGCTAAGATTCATCTTCTTTTCCCTTACTCCAAAGGGGAATCCCAAAGGCTTGCTCTGGGCGTTCCTCTTGAACTGCTCTCCAGTGACAATGAGCTTGGCTTTCTAAGCAGACCAAATAGACATGAGGAAAATACATGTCCTACCTCCTCCTCCTTAGAACAGGAATCACCTTAGGAAAGCTCTTTTTTTCTGTTTTTTTAAAGACAAACCAGAATTGACTCCTCATCAGCCTATGGTGCTATAGAAGAGCATGCCCTGATTTGACTCATGACTGAGTTAGTCCCCCTCAAGTGAGGGAATATCAATGTATAGTAGAAAATACTGATTTTTAAAGAGTATCTGAAAACTAGAGGCTGATGGTTGTGTTTAGTAACAGGACACATTCAAACTGCATTGCTTTATCCCACACGGTGGCCCTCAGTACACTACATGTTTCACCACTGAAGAGCCTCTCTGAGAAGGGGGCTGGTGGGTACAAGAGCTGCATGGTAACTGCAACGGTGTAGACAGGTTTTGGCAAGTAGTGCTTGGGCAGACAGCTAGGTTTATGTGAGAGCCCTGTGCCTCTGGTTTAAAATTTTGTAAAATTCAGCCTTGCAGTAAAAGGAAGAAACTCATGTGCCTTTCTATTTTTTAAGGTCTTGTCCAAAAGACCCTACTACAGAAAACCCATTTAATCTACCTTAGAAGGATGAAGGGCTCAGTCAACCCTGCTAGCATTTGAACCTATCACTCCAGGGAGCCTAATTATTGCAAATGTGGCGCTTAGACCACTAAACCCTTCCCTCCTGCTCTAATCATCTCTCAGAGAGTCCCTTTTGATCCTACAAGGTTACGCAGCACCGGTGATAAAAGCAAAGTATTTAACAAAGTCTCTGTAAGTGGAGTATATCATTATTCATATTACAGCAGGTTTAAAAGAGCCAGGCAAGGATGACAATATTGTGTTGTAACAAAGATTACAGTATTAACACTGTGAATTGCTTCTCAGCTCCAGTCTCTGCTTTCCTTCTGTTACACAATGGGAAAATGGAGCAAGGGGAGAGCTGAGCTAAATTGCGCTTGCTCCCACTATGTTGCACCCCTAACTGTGTGTTTACTTGAAGAAGGTTTCATCTCACATAGCTTGGCTGCAGGCTAGAGGGCTGCATAGCTGGAAGGTGACAGCTGAGTGAGGCTTGTCCTCCTCTGTACCTGCGCCAAGTGTCTCCAGGAGCCACCCAGTTGGGAAAGTTCCTGCTATGAGCTTATATTTGCATGTCTGTGCTGCAGGACTGCAGGAGGCTTGGTGTGCAGGCATTAGGGAAGATGATGGGGAGGACATAGGTGCTTGCCCAGCTGCAGGGTAGCAGCTGAAAAATATCTAATGCAGCTCCTTTAATTTCTTTGCTTGTCTCAGGATGTTTCTGCACAGTTTAGGAGGCAGAAGTGCAAGCTGATGAGAACCTCTTGTCTTATTGTAACAAGGCTCCTGGTTGGAGATGGAAGGAAAAGCATGGCTGAAGAGTAAAAGGAAGCCATATTTTTTCAACCTCTGAGCTCTAAAGAGGTTGCTCCTCCTCAGAGATAACATTGCAGCTAATAATTTTGCCTTTTATTCCCTGGGAGAAAAGGGAATTTTTGTCCCTCCTTTCCTCCTTCCATCACCTGAAGGGGATGCACACCTTCTACTGACATGCAGATAGACTAAATCTGAAATGCTAATGGACTGGCAGTGTTTGCAGTGGGGTGAACAGTTTTCTGCTGGAAGGCTTGTTGGCAGGATACAGTCCTGCAGTCATTGAATCATTGCACTGAATCACAGCCATGTTGGCAGGATCCCATTCTGAGGAAGTTCACAGTACTGTCAAACACCTGCTGTTGCCATTGAATGATATTATGCAAGATCTGAAGTTCTATTTATCGAGATCCCTATTTGATTTTTTTTCCATCCTCTTCAGTCACCAGAGTCTCAAATGACTGCAGTAAAACCTATTCCCAAAAGCATTTTACCATATTCGGCCTGATGCCAGGATACCCGTTCTTACGGGGTGAAAATCCGCTCTTCTGACGTTGTGCTGATGCAGAGATGCCAAGATAGCACAGGATACAAAGACATACAAGCATTCCTACAGTATGCACTCTGCAGGGTTACCCAGGTAAGAAGACAAAAGAGGCTTTGACTTGTAGAAGCCCAGCCACTCTTTTTTTCCCTTGAAAGCCCTAGTTGTACAGCCTGGTGGGAGAGGGCACTCCTAGTCTTCTTAGACAGTGATTGTTTCAAGATGAGAGACTTCTTGACCCACTGTGATGGGAAATTTGGCTTACACACACCTAGGAAGTGAGGAATACCAGCTTATGAGAGTTAGCAAGCAAGTATATTCTTGTCTCTAATAAGTCACAAGATACAGTACTTTAAAGTGCTATTTCCCTGTCTTGCTCCATGCCTTCTGTTTTGCCATACAGTCTACTTTACCTTGGTTTTTTTGAGTCTTTCCTCAAAAGCAGTAGTCTATATCTTCAGAAGCCATCCTGAGCTCCAGCCTGCCTCTTCGGCTTTACTCCCAGCCCAGCTGGCATCAGGCACTGCTGGCACATCTCTGCCCCAGGGCAGCCCCAGCCCTGCTGGCTCTCCAGCCACCAGCATCATGGCCAGATCTGCTCCTTCTCTGGATCTGACTTCCTTATTCCTGCAATCCTCTATTTTTGGATATTCTACTCCACAAACACCACGCACTGGCTGACTCTTTCCTTGACTGATAGATCTGCTTTCTGCACAGGAAAGGTCTCTTCCTGTCCAAACTAAAATATCTGTTTGGTTGGCAATTCATTAGGAGATGTCAACAAGTTATGCCAGGCTGCAACAGAGCCCTTGCTGTCACAGTCCAGCCTTTCCTGCTCATTCTTTCTTGAGCAATTGAATAACACTGTTACCTCGCATCAAACTTGCAGTCTGGCTGTGAACTTCTCTTTGGTTTCTTCACATCAAGCCCCTAGCTAAAGTCTGAGCTGGTTTTTTTTTGGTTGTTTTTTTTTTTTTTAAAAAAAAAACTAAAATCCAGACTTGCTTATCCAGTTACACAAATAAAACTCTTAACCAGGAGCTCATTATCTTAGGTCTCAGTTCTTGCAGCATCCTTTTCTTTAGCGCTAACACAATCTTGCCTTGCCAGCGTTCCTCCTGAGCACTGCTGCAAAGATCATTTTCATAGACTGTCTGTCTGCCCATTTTAGCTCTCGTGGCTAATCTCCCCACTGGCTGCCCTTTCTCTTTTGTGTAAAGACCTTGCTTGGCCCTGCACTGTCATCTGCTTTTTAGCACTTAAAAGGTGATTTATGTCTCCTGTTTGCCCATGATTCTACTCTCTGCTGCCCCCTTTGAATCTCAAACGAGTCCCTTTTTTTTCATACCATGTTGTTCTCCATGATACCCCTCGGTGTTTCAGACAGCACCTCCCTAAACAGATGTAAAAACCACCTTATTGTTGTCCTTGAAATCCATCCTTTACACTCACCTTGTACAGGATGGTTATAAAAGCCTTCCTAATCGTTAGGCTGGCAACAAGTTCTTCATGATGACCAAGAGTCCCTCTGCACCTGTTCATTTCCCCCTTCCTTCCTCTCACAAGAAGTCAGCATCTCTTCAGCAGATTGTGACACAATGGATTTAAAAACAACAAAATAATTCAAAAAAAGTCTTTAAAAAAACCCAACCCAGCCAACCAACAAAAAAAAAAAAAAAAAACTGTGAAAAATTGCAAGCCACACACACAATTTTACATACTGTTATAGAACAGAGCCCCATAATTACTTTGTATTTGTAGGAGGGAGAGGAAGGATGTGGCTGAACCTGCAGCTGGGCTATCAGATATCAGTTGCTGGGGTGTCAGCAACTAGGATATCAGCAATGCAGAACTGCCCAAAACCACTTGCTCCCCCCAAGTCACGTATGAAGCCTGTGGCAGGGCAAGAGCTTAGACCCATCTCACAGATCCTCAGTTAGTGTCAGACACTCAGGCATTAATCATCTGCAAACTTGCTTTGCTGTCTTCAAGCTGATACAAGCTATTCACTTCTAAGCTTAGAGCTTGGAAACAATGGCTTTTAAAACCAGGAAGCAAGATGGTAATTAACATGACCTGTCTATCACCCAGATTATTAAACTGCATTATAAATGTTTTGTTGCTGAAGATTAATTATGTAAATCTTCACAGGAGTCTTACACAGCTGAAGGAAATATTAATGGTTTGTTCATCAGCTCTGATTTCTCCTCTCAGCTGCTTCTTAAAGGTTGAGTTATAGTCTGCTATCAACATCACACAATTGCCGTTAGCAATAGTCACGATGCTTTTTGCTGCAAGTAGCTAACATCTCTGTGTGCACGTGGTTGACTAGAGCTTGTAATGGTGTTTCAGGTAAACATTGTCTGGATCTACAGACATGGCAGGTCAGGAGCTACAGCTCTGGCTGAGGTCATGTTAGCTATAACCTGCTCTTCATTCTATGGCCATGCGTTGCCAGATGATTAATGGAAAACATCGGTTTGTGAAGAATAAAAGGCCCTGAATCTTTAAGGTCATTGGAACATTGCAAGGTTTTTTGGACTACTTTTTCACTGTGTAACACAGATGCCATTTAGAAAAATAACTTTTAAGTCTAGCATGGACTTGTTAGAGCTTCTTATGTGCTGCTGGCAAGCAGAGTCAGCTGAGAAGTATTAATTTTGCTAAAGCTTTCATAAAGTTTAATGCAATTACTTTCAGGATGTCCAAAGCTAGACTCAATAGAAAAATGTTTTTGTGAAAAGGCAGTTTGTAAGCTCTAGCCCTAAGTGAATAACCAGTGCAAAAATGCCTCAGTTTTTAAGTTCTATATCCATGAACTATTAGTCTAGACATAATTCACTAGAACTCCTTCAAAATGTTAAGGCAGCATTCTGAGCTCAGGCTTAGTGGGTCATGTGTGTGACAAGCGGAACTCACCTGTGTACAAGCAAGTCACCTGAGAAACTCCTTGTGTTCAGGAGAGATACAGGAACTTTAAGGGTTTGATTTATCTCTGAAGACTTTAGGGTGAGACAAAATGTCTGGTCCAGACCATTAGCCCTAAAGGAAATTAAGCTGTGTAGTTCGGATGTAGATATTCATGTTTGGTTAGAACAACTGAGCTGTTCTAGTCACGGACTATCAGGAGAACTCCGGTGTCCCCAGTGACCATAAAGCCCATATTTATACCTGCCTTCCAGCTGAGGCCTCTCTATCAATATCAAAGTGCTAACATGAGCCTATGGTTTGGGGACTTGGCGGAAATGTGCTAGTGTGTTCAGGCTCCAGCTTAAGGTTTTGCCACCTTTGCATCTCCATTGCTCAGAGTCACAGGATTTTGCAACCCAACAGCCCCCCTTGGCAGAAATGAAGCTGCAGGGGGAACACCCCATTACAAATGCACAGTAAATGCTGTAGGATGAAAACAGCATTTCTGCTCTGCTGGAGGGGCGCTCAACTCCCTCCTGATGTTAGGAGGCCAGGAAACAAGAAGTTTAAACAGAGAGCAACTCTGCATTTTAAGTTACAAAGGAAGCTGAGTATAGCTGGTCACACAGTTTCAGATTCAGGGTTTCTTTTTTGTGCTCTCACAGCCATATGACAGACTATCGCTGCTGCAGAATTGAGATTTTAAACAAACCCCTCACTTTTGCTAGGACTAAAACATGGGAATCTAATATGAGAAATCTGTTTCTTGTTGATCCCACACGTCTCAGTAAATTGTTGACCCTGAAACATAAAGACAGAAATCTAAGATATCATTGATTTTCAGTCCTTCTGTAATGATCATGTTAACAGAAAACCCCAGCTACCTAGTTTGTTTTATGTAATCCCCAAGCTTCTCCATGGTTCCTCAGGTGCCAAACCCAGCACTTATTAACACCCTGTTCCCCGGGGCTTCTTGTGGAACACTTTGTTGCTGCTGCTACCAGCTTTCAAGCATAGCTGCACAAAATTAAAAAACAACTGTGTTAAAAGAAAAAAAGCATGCAAAATGCAAAATTAACATGCTAACAAACAACAGGGGCCACTCTACTGATTATATTTTCACTGTCATGCTGTATTAATTAAGGCTTCCCATCCCTTAATTAAAGTGAAGCAGCTAGAGAATCTTCACCACGTTACGCAGGGTAACTGAATCAAAGGGTCTTTCTCAGGGGTTTACAACTGCACTACCAGGTAGTATGCAGGGCTTTGAGTGAAGAGATTATCCTGATCAAGGGCATTCAGAGCTTGGATCCAAATTTCCACAAGGTATAGACTTGTGACCCAAGGTTTTGGTCTGGCCCCATCTTTAATTAGAACCTGCCTTGGCTTTCCCTAACTCGGCTGCAATATTTGGCATGGACCTCCTGCATATTTAGATGACAACTAATGAGGATTTTTATTAAACTTGAGCCTTGGCCGGCTGGGAGGAGAGAACAGCTTTTTAGCATCAGATGGAAAAGACTTTTGCCTCTGGAATATTTCTCAGCACGGAGCAAAGATCTGGGGGAGGAGAAGGTGATAGGAACACTGTCAGTGCTGCCACTAATGGGACCTGCCTGGGGCACACTGTTTGGCATCCCTTGGAAGGTGACCTTGACTGCTAACATTTACATTTTAGCAGCCGTTTGACATATTTGATTGTGTCTGCAGCTGAAAAGGCACAGTTCTGGGAGAGACATGTAGCTCAGATCAATGTCGTCAACGCCACTGTCTCCTCTTGCCCTGCCATACTCTGATGCTTGCTATTTAGTCTGAAAGTGCATGCTACAAGAACACCAAGGCACTGCCCCTTCTGATTAAGGTACGTAATCGATCTCATCAGGCACCATCCGTACAGGCTAACTCAAGGTACAATCCACAAATTAAAGGACTTCTCAAAACAATTAAGTCATTCAAATTGGTAATAATAGTGCCTATTGTCCAATGAACCAAACAGCTGGCCATTATTATTTGCCTTTGGTGTCATTTATCAGCCTTGGACATGTGAGACTGTAGATGTCTGCCAGAGGTATTGCTGGGTCAGATTCCAGAAAGCTTTGGTGACTGCAGCTCCTGTAATTTCCTTACCCCACAGGATCTGTCTTGCAGAAGGTGGAGATTTGACAATAGCTCCCAGTCCTTGTTGCCACATGTTTCAGAAGCTCAGCAGATGGCTGCGTGCTCCTACCACCTGGCCAAAGGGTGCTGTCACCCTTCCAAACAAATGCCATTAGCACCTCTGAGGGACAGGCCAACCCACCGATGCTGATGTGCTTTAACTCATGATATAAGGACGGCTAAGAACACACATGGGGCTAGATATGATGGCTTACCAGATGGGCAGTAATTTGTTAAGCTGCTATAATGCAAAAGCTTTCAATTGAGTATTCATACCCTAAGATCTTCAGCCAACATAAGAGTTAATTTGTTTGCCTTTAATGTAATTGGAAAAGATAGGAAATTAAATTTTTAGGCCCTAGTATGTGCCAATCTCTTTATTTACTTTGAAAATAAAAATCTTCCTTTTCTCTCTGCTGCTGGAAGTTCAATCACTTATCATATTTTGATGTGACGGTCTCCGTCCTGGCACATTAATACTAAGACATATGTTATATTAAATATTAACCAACCATTAACTGGTGCATCATTCAGCCAAGGAAAGAGGTGGCTTCACAGTATCAGTGGCCTGTTTCGCTCTTCTGATGTCTCAGTACTTTGCTCTTCACCTAGCTTATCCTATTGCTCTGCCTCTGTCAGTCTTGAGCATGAGGAGCATTTTGGCATCTCCTGAAATCAGTTTTGTGTTCCCTTTTGCATCCCAGTTTATGTACATCAGGACTCTCCATTGTGGACAATACTGCCTGGGGTATGAGCTGGTGGATTGAACTCTGTATTTTAATTCAGTTTGGCAACTGTCCTCCCAGGTGAACACAGGAAAATCACTTAATCTACCTTGTGCTTCTATTTCCTAGGTACAAACTACAGGAAGAGAAACACTGATGTTTAAATTGCTAAGGCTGTCCCCTCACTTCAGGACACAGGAAAAAACATGTGTTGTAAAATCCCATGCTGGAAAACCTTTGTCAATATAATTGCATCCATTTATACTGTTGGCAAATTTATAAACATGAGATCAGTTCATTCAGCGTACCTAGAGATGATGGGTGGCATACAGACTACAATTACAGTGTGAGATGAATAACTGGATGATTAATAGAGTGGTGGTGATTTTTCAGGACGAGATGTATAACACTACCTTTGTTTGCATGGAAGGAATGTCAGGCCTTAAAATAGTTTCCAGGTTACTGAGTAAAGCAGGCTTCTCGCTGAGGGCTGCAGTTGGGGCAGCCGCAGGGAGGGAACAGTGGGAGGATCTGCATAGTGTAAGGGGTGATAGAAGTCCAACTTGCTAGGGAAGAGGATAGTGCATGCTAGAAACTATGACCATATTGCAGTCTGGTCACTCTTTATCCTTTCTGATGTCATCAGAGACAAGACGTAGAAGTTTTCAGTTGGATTCATAATTAACACTCCCCAAGCTTCTTGTCTGTGATTCTGTTCTTGCAGGTCCAGACGTACCAAACTGGGCGTGCTGGTAAAAAATGCTGAGGCTTCAGAGCAGAAGCCAATCATTGGCAAATCAGGGCTGGAAAGAAAATCTGTTAATAAACAGTTTGTCCCCAGACTGGGAGCTCTCCTTGGAAAACTAGATACCCATCTTAAGACAACTGAGTAGTGTGTGTGAGGGTTCTGCGTCCCATGGTGTGCAAAGTCCTCTACCCCTGAATTAGAAAGAACAAGAATAAGCTGGGCCTCTCTCTCTTCCCTTCCCTCCTTGCTGCTCTAAAGCATGGATGAGAGAAGAACCACCAAGGCACCTCTGTTGGGGGCCAGAGCCTGGGCTGGCCATCCTGGCCATACAGCTAGTCTTGGCTATCAGGTTCAGAACCAAGACAAGGAAAAATGCTGATGGGTGTAGTCAGGAGCCTGCAAGGTGGTATGGTCTGAAAAGTCATCCCAAAATTACAATCACTGAGGAGCAACCCACCCCACTGAGCCTGGGTGGACAGATTTGCTATTAGCGCAGCTTTGGATCTGCTTACTCAACACAAGCTGCCATAGGAGGGAAAGCTTAAGCATTAAGCTGAACATTTCAATGTCTAGAGGAGTTGGGATTTTTTTTCCTGTTGCAAACAACTCAAAAGTCCTGTTTTGTTTCTGCAAAGAGTTAATTCTCTGTTAAGAAAAATAATGCAGTAAAAAAATCTTTCCATTGTGCAGGCCCCAAGCTTTTGAGATGCTTCAGTAGGCTACTGGGAAATCTCTTTAGGATAGAGTCTGTCTGGCTGAGCTGTCAGATTGACTGCTAGAGGTGCAGCTGAGTTTCAGATGGACAAGCAGTGTGCATGCGAGACGCATCCCAAAAAAGGAAGATGTTTGACAAGTGAAGTGTTTTTATTTTATGATGGAGAACGAGGAGGAACATCAGACAGGTAAATCGCCCTGCCAAGCATGAGAGTTCTTGACTGACAGGCTCATTGCCTGCCCTGCCTGCTTGAGAAGATCCAGCATTTATTTCTACAGAATAGCAACAGTTAAAATTGCCATTTGCTGACTTTTCATTACCGATTATAATTGCAATGTGCAGGTTCAGAAGAGCCAAGGGAAGTCTTTTATTTATGGGCAGAGGAAAATGGGAAGCAACTTTTCTTGAACCGAACAGAAATGAAGGAAGCTGGAGAGAGTGGAGGGAATAAAAGAAAGCTTGCAAATCACCAGAAATGAAAACTAAACAATCTGAGGTAGAGAAGCAAGGCTAACACTGATGTTTATCAAAGTTTAGCAATTAAAATCACAATATACCAATTAGAATGTATGTCAAGGGTTGACTCCTATTGACATGCTCTAACAATATGAGTATCTATATATCAGAAATTTTGAAAACATAGCACTGTAATTTGAGGTCATTTACTACCATGCTACAATACAAACATATCTGATTAAGTATTTTGTCTGAATGCTATGACAGAGAGGTCCAAATAAACAGACTGGAAGGAGAGCATGAGGACATTGGGTAGTGTGATATCAAGCTGTTTACGGCTGAATATGACATGCCTTCTATAGTCACAAGTGCCAAAGCCACCAGTGAATGTGTCCTTTCAGCCCTGAATAGGTGAAAAAAAAACATTGTAGCACAACATCATGTATTTTGTATGGGCTGTATTCAGCAAAGTGTTTAAACATGTGCTTCAATTTATTACTATTCAGCAGTCAAGTACTTAACTTGTACTAAAATCCAGGAGTAGATAAAGATGCACTGAATCGGAGACTATACACTGCATATTTTACAGCAAAACTATTTTGGCAATGCTTGAAAACACTTTAAAAATTTTATTGGGATCATTTTGAGATCTCTACTTCTCAAGCCCTAGTTACTGTAAGGTGAACTGTGCATAGCTCAGAAGGAAAGAAAGATTAAACTTAATCAATCCAAAGTGATTCATAAGATATCTAGAATATCTTTACTGTACATACAAAAAGGTCTCAGCTTTGAAGTCTGCCATATGGAGAATATTCAGGGCTAAAGGCAAAACCTAAATATCTTGGTCGAATGCTTTGAAGCTCCCCTTTCCACCACCAATATAAAATTCATATTCCTAATCAGAAAAATTATAAGGTGTTTGATCCTCAAGCAAGGCTTGGCACAAAACTGAGCCTTGCATGCTGTGGCAGTCAAGACAGAGTAACCCCAGGGGCAAAAGCAGGGATGATCTTTGGAAAGAAATAAATAGGCAGGATATCCAAAATGGCAGCAGCTGGAAGCTGCTCCGAGGTGGGATGTGAGGATGAACCCCCTGGGAGATGCGATACTGCACACAGGGCAGGGGCAGAGGTCAAATGTGCAAGGCCCCGCAATTTGTCAGATGGCTAACACCATCATTACCTGTGTTGCCTGCATGCAGGCATGCTTGCCTATAAATTACGCTCACTAATTTCTAGGCTAAATGTCCTCTTATTGGCAGCCCAGAGCACTGCCCCCCCCCCCCCCGCCCCCCCCCCCCGCCATTAGGAGATATTGTTTTATAATGAGAAATAAAAGTTAGCTCTCACAGTGTGAGGCAGCAGATGAGTCACTGCTGAAATTAGCAGCGTTGTTAATAGTTTTGATTTTTTGGTATATTACACATCTTTCCTTTTTCTGACATCACTGGGAGAAAGAGCATAGGAAGAAGTGTGGGCTTGAAAGAGGAGACAGAAGCAGAGAAGGGGTCTTTGGATAGGACAAGGGACAGACAGGGGGAAGAATATGTCCCCCATTACTATCGTTATCTAGTGTCAGGTTCAGGAAGGAGATGTTCAGGAGCCAGATGCTTCTTGAGACTCCCTGGGCAGGCAAACTTCTGTACTGCCTGCGCTCGTGTTGGACCTCTCCGGTGTTGTCATTTTTGGCAAGACCCCTGCTATTAGAGAGGAGCCCGCTCTCCATGCATCAGGGGCACAGGCATACCAGCCTCAAAGAGCAGGCATCGCTGGCAGAGGCATGCCTTGCCGCTTCATGCAACACTTCTGCAACATCAATGGAAGAAAGGAGGTGAGAGGAGACAAGAAAGGGAAAATTAGAGTCTTCCTGTTCCCAGTGGAGACAGGATCAGGCCCATAAGGAAGGAAAACCATCAGACACTTCTGCAAGGTGGCTGCAGAGAGGAGATGTCTCCCATTGCCCTGCTGACTCCAAGAGCAGCGCGTAACTTGTGGCTGCCTTGCCCTGGTGTTCCCACAGCCACCCCAGGCTAAGGATGAAGGCGCTTTCTGGCAGCTGGCAGCTGCCACTCTCAACACTTCAGAGAACTTCCAGGACTGAGGACCAAGGAATTGCAGTAGATGCCACTTGTCCAAATAAGATAAGCCAGAAGTCTTGGCAGTGGCATTGCCACTCCCTAGGCATGCTCCTCAGTTACGGGAAGCCTGCCAGGAGTGGGAATAGGAGAGAGTGGTGAACACAGCAAAAATGCCAGCCCTGTGAAATGTAAATATGTTTAAAATTTCCTACATAACCTGCACCTAGTGCTTTCCTAAGAGTCCAATACACCCATTTATCTGGGCCTTTCCCTCGTTACTCTCCAAATGGCCATTTCTTTATAACCTGTTGAAAAACATCAGCTGCTGCACTGGTACTTTCTCTGAAAAACAGAGGAGAGTTGGCATTGAGATGGCAGGTAACAAATGCAAGCTAATCCACGCTGAGAGAAAACATTTGAACTACTTGTATGCATTGCTGGGTTCTGAATTCACTGTAACCATTTAGAAAAAAAGTCCTAGGCATCTCACTGAAAACCTCTGCTATTTTGTGCTGGCCATTGTCTCAAACTGTATGGGGGAGATTTTTTAGTATTATTTTTGTGCCATTATATAAATTGAAGGTCTTTGCTCCATTCTGGTCATTTCAGATCCCAAAAGAGATATGCCAAAAATAACAGGGGCCTGGGGACAGCTGACAAAGATGATTAGAGGGATGGGAAAGACAGTGTGTAAAAGAAATTGAGATATAGGATTTGTCACAGTTCCAGGGTTAGCTGCTCCCCTGACCTCTTTCTACTATAGAGGCAGGCTCCTCTTCTTCAAGCCCCTGGTAGGAGTCTGTCTACTTACCTATAGCTCTCTTGCACACAGCTCCCTGACAGCTTAGTGAGCCTCTCTTTCAACGAACTTGTTTTTTAGTGTCCAGCATCTTTGGGATCTTTTGACTCCTGGCCTTGTCAAAAGGTCTGCAGCTGGAGTCTGGAAATAGCATCCTCGCAGCTCTAGCTGTCTTGTTATGACCCCTGCCATGCAAATTACTAATCCAGAGGCACTGTGCAGCCTTCCAGCTAGTTCCCTAATAGCCCTGTTATTAAACTAAACCAACATTACACAGAGTAACCTCCACTGCCACCCCACCACATACCTTATTCTTAGAGACTTATACAGCAGCCGTGCATCCTCTATAAGGTGGTTCAGTGGTGGTGACCCCCACTTGAAGGCCACAAGACTTGGTGCCTATTTTCAGCTCCATCACCACCTCCCCGTGGGACCCTGCATTCTTGAGGTGGTATTCACCTCATCTAACACTGGCCATCTAAATCTGAGGACCCCTCAATGAATTTGCCTCTTACAGTCACGGGGCAGACATAGCTGCAATGGATGGCTTATCTTAAGCCCGTATCTCAGAATGAGACAAATTGCATTTGTCGCTTCTTGGATGTGGAGGGAGGCCAGATGAGTAGCCAAGGTCAGGCACAAACTTTTTATAAAGCAGGATTTATGTACATCTGAATTTGTGCATGGGTATCCGTAGGTGACACCAGTTCATTCCCACCTCCTACAGCCCTCAGTGGCGAGAGGGCAGAGTTTTGTACAGCTTACAGCTGGCTAATCTTCTGTGTTAGTAATCTGTGAGGCTCAGGGCCAGCCACCTCCGTTGTCCAAGACACGGACCATCAAGGCTTGGGTGTTAGACTTGAAGACTTACGAAGTGGCAGACACAGCCATGAAAAGCTTGGGTGGGAGAACTATATATCCTCTGCTCCTCCTGTGTAACAGGACAGGTGTCAGCAATCAGCCAAGGGAAATTGCTTCATTCTTCCCCACTTAGAGCTGCAGGGCTGAATGAGGATGGCTGGGAGAAGCTCACCTGAGACTGTTCTGGTCCACAGGGAAGGTGGGCTAAGTACTCCTGAGCCACTGAGAGAAAGCCACTAGGCTTGTTTCAAGCAAACCTAGAAGGCTGAACTAAAAACCACCTAGTGTCTCTTACCGATCAGTGTTCCGGGTTAGCTTGTGGCCATCAAAGGAAGAGCAGGCACTGAAGAGTGAAGAATTGATCAGTAATTTTACCAATATATAAACCTTCTGCCTCTAAACTTTCTGGTCTGGGAATGATTCTGTACCCTGACAATGTCAGTTGGTCTCTCAACCAGCCCAAGAGAAAAAGCAAAGTGGCATAGGGCTACTTCTGGATCCTGTTTCCTTACACATGTCAAACACCAACCTGATGCTCCTAAGGTGTGAGTGCCTCTCTTCCTAGGGAGGCGACCAAGAAAAAAAAATCAGAAGAGATCTGGTAGGGGAAACGAAATCCTTGCGAAGAGTTAACAGAGAAAGATGTTACTGTAAAAAATAATGAATGAGTTGTGCCTTCAAGTCTCCTCAACTATGGAAATGTAAAAATCATCTCATTTTTCATATTAATAAGCCTGTTTTGCAGAACTGCCCTTCTTTTATACAAACACTTACCACGGTACATACCCTTCTTTCCTTCACTGTCATAAATTATCTTGTGGATGCTCCCTGTGAAATTGTTAACTGTACTGTTCCTATTGATCTTGGCTCAACCTTTTTCTAGAGTATACCCGTCTTAGGCAAGAAGGAGAGTGCTTTGGTCAGGGCTCTCTGCTCCCCTCAAGGGAGCATTACTCTTGTTAGCTGTAAAGTGTCCATAACAATGCACCTTTTAATGATGCTCCCCTTTGGCTTTTACTGGGCTTATAGCAAGACTTGTACTCCATTTTCCTGTAATAACTCAACCGCCACCTGGTTGTTTCTCCTGACAGTTACATCCTTACCAAGACTTTCTGACTTGCCCCAGCTGGAGCAGGGAGATGCAAAGTGACTGCAGTGCTCTGGGGAAGTGATAAGGGCTCACCTCTTCAGTGACCTGGAGTATTTCCATTGGGGATATGATCAGCAGCAGGCAGCAGAAGACACATGAATTAATGCTCCCTGCAGCTCACTGGGGTGGTGTTATTCACTCATTTTCCTGCACTTCTTTCTGCAGACCTGAGCCCATACATGGTTTATGCCATGTTTACCACCTTAACCTCTTCCTTTAGTGGACTGTAGCAAACTAAAGTCAAAGAAAATTTGTTTGCTATACTAGATGCTCGGACAAATAAGAGAGCTTTTCAGCTGAGTGATTGCAGATGGTAGAATAATTGACGTAACTATATTCGGGTTAACTATATGCATGCAGAATGCAGTCAAAAAAATTATGCCCTTTGCCTCCAAAGGACACATCTTTACTCAGTAATCTACAAGAGCATTTTCGCAAGCTCAGCCAGTGGAAAGAATTGATAAACACTTGAGCGGCCCTCATGCATATTTCATCTGGTAGGCAAGGGTGATGGGTGCACGTGCGAACGCACACATGCACATATGCACCAGCCAGTGGTACCTAAAATTCTTCTATCACTATGTAATACCTCTGACACTCTTTTAAGTATTATATACTATACAAGCACCTCCTTACCTTGCATACCAGAATGAGGGGAAGCAAGGAGATACAGCATGACAAGGCAAAGGACATGCATACAAAGGCAGGTAAAACCTGCTTTATTTCTACAGGTCAGTACTTGGTTCTGGTAAAATATGTTAGGAGGCTAGTGTTCTCCCAAACCCAGGTGGACGCAGGATGTTTGTTTCAGAGATGAAGGTAATGTCTGCAGGGTAGGATGGAGTTCAATGGTAGCCACATCAGGAACAGAAACGAGTATTTTGTTAAGAATAAAACAAACAAACAACACCCACCCCCACCCCCTCCCCCCCCACCAAAGCAAAGCAAAGCAAAGCAAAAAACATCCTTCTCTGAACTGCAGGATATATAAATGTGAGAACATTCCTTCCTGGAAACATTCAGTTTTTGTGAGTCCAGGACTCTTATCTTCACCTCAAAAATTCTTGAATCCACCAGTCTAGGAAAAGTAATCTTTATCACCCTCCTTTTTTCTCTCTCCATCCCTCTATGTAACAATTAATCACCTATAATGCAGGGCATGTTATCTTGGCATGATGATATTTTATATATTGATAAAGCAGGCAAAATCATGTACATACTCTACACCTTCCTGTTTCCTTAAATATAAGCTCTTGAAAAAAAATTTGAAAGTGCTGTGCTGAGGTTGTAGGAGCACCACGGCTGGCATAGAAGTCCTGTGGCTGACAGCCAGCCTTCCACAAAAGTGACCTCTCAAAGTCTCCCTTGCAAGGCCCAATCACCACCCCCACATTGCATCCTACTAAGAAATGTAGATAGCCATAAGTGAGATCTAGAGACTAAATACTTAGGACAGGACTGTTTATTTTGGGAGTACTACACTGTGATCTTAAGATTTTGGTGCGAAAGGAAGATAACCCTGGGCCAAATCGAGCCACTTCCTTTGGACGTGGTTAGTGGAGGAATGGCTCTAGTGACATCACCTTCACTGACCTATTCCCTGGTGACCTTGTCAACCCATTGTACACAGCGAAGGGCAATAGTATTTCCTGACTTGTAAGTAGTTACAATTCTTCTCAAGTTTTATAAATCTTAGGGTAAAATTTTCTACTAATAACAGATAAGCACATGCAAAGCTTGTAGCCCTCAAAACTAGGGGTGTGTGTCCCTCCTACCAAGACTCAGGTGGCAGCTGCAAACACAAGGTGCAAATTTTAGGGAACTTAGCCCCAGAAAGTCTAGGAAAACTGCAGTGCACTTTCTCATGTTTGAAGATTTGCAAACAGGGATCAAATTGCTGATAATATCCTTACTAAGGGGAGCAAAAACCCCCAGTCTGACAAGGTAGAGCAGCAATACCTAATGGTTAAAATATAACTACAGTGTGAACAATTGCAGTCATCTGGAGGAGGCTAGTGGGTTGCTTCTCCCATCATGCTGTAACCTTCCCTCTCAATCTGAGATTATTAATTTTTGACAAGTTGTAAGGCCTGATTTAGTCTGATCTGATCTGATGGAGTGACCTATTTTTATTACCTGCTCCCTCCCTTCTCTTGCTGCTTACCTTTCTGATGGCCGCTCTGTCTAACTCCCACAGCTGTGCTAACAGCTTTTGTTATTTCAGCTCTTGGAGGAGTACCCATAATGGTGAGAGCTGAACACAGTTTCTCAGCTCACTGGAATTTATAAAGCCTTTTCTCCTGTCTCACACACCTCACAGGAAACTCTTACTCAAATCTCTTTTTTCCTAGGCTCTAGCCTTCGCACCCTCAACGCTGGGAGGTATTGCTGTTGATTCGATGAACCCAGGCACATTTAGACAGTTAGCTGCACTAGATTTCTGTCTGCTATTCCACCTGCCAGTTTTTCCCCACTTAATGTTATCGCTCTTGTTGTAGTGGAAATGCCCCTCAAACATACACAGAACAATCAGACTGTGGGCTAGCCCACTGGTTCTCAACAATTCTGCTCCCTTCCCTCCACCTGGTGCTGGCTGAAGGTTGGTCCTCCTGCAGGATCCCTACCCTGGGAACGTGGAGGGGCTGTGGGAAGCAAAGTGGGATGGGGGTTGTGTTCTACTCTTGGCTTGGACTACAGCAGGCTGCACATATCTGGATAAGGTTTTTTTCCAGAACGAGTGTGCAGCATCCTGCCAGGCTGTGAAGCTGTCAGGATCAGTCCATTCTTGGACCTTTGTTTATATGATTCACTGTGAGAAACAACCCAAAAGCTACAGAATTTTGAGGACTGTGCAAATCCCCCTTCCTTTTTGCTCTGGGATTAATGTTCATCTTTTATTGTTTATTGATGGGGTTTTTTTGTCCATTCTGCAAGCTATTGCCCTTTTCAAACTGCTTGACAGAACAGTGCTCCGTGACACAATGCCAACAAACAAAATATTGAATGG
Organism: Falco biarmicus; assembly: GCF_023638135.1. Lineage (NCBI taxonomy): Eukaryota > Metazoa > Chordata > Aves > Falconiformes > Falconidae > Falco > Falco biarmicus. The sequence goes on along the minus strand of NC_079293.1, from coordinate 5,289,697 downwards.
TTAAATGCTATTTTCTAAAACAATATGGGACAGCTAACCATCAGAAAATGGATCATGGACAGAGACACTGGGGGAAACACCATCATCATCTCAAATCAACACTGGCACTTGATACGACACTGAGACTTAGGGGTCTAAGAGTCTTAAAACAGGATTCTGAATCATAAGAGATATAATGAAAAGGTTTAGATTTTTTACATCGTCTTCATACTGGGACAAGCTGAAAGAGCTTTGAGTTTTGTTATTGATTTTGACCTAATGTGGTATTGATATGAATTTTAAATGCTGTACGTAGATAGAAAAGGTGCAATGATCAGATCAAATATAGTCTATTAATGCTAGTCTAGGCAATTTTGTATTGTATAAGATGACAGAAATTGGACAAGACCTTACTTGGTTCTCGTGTGTGAAGCTCTAGCAGGTATGTGCTTTTTATATTCTCATGTCTAATCAATATATCTTGGGTTTTTTGGATTGGTCACAGAGTCACTGCCTCAGGACTGATGAAGCTTAAATGCTGGGACTTTACTTCATGCTGCTGTTTTTCCTTCCATTTCTGTATAATCGCTGTAGTTCTGGAGAGATTAAGTATTGTATATTAAAGAACATACTCACAGGCCTTTTGTGTTTGCCTTCATAATAATAATAATAACAACAACAACAACAAAAGTACTGGTGGTAGCAACAGGACAAGCAGTAATAAAAACCTAAATACTTGTCCTGAATAGTATCCTATTGAGTCTGCACTCTAATCTTTGTAAATGCTGATCATCTTTTGTCTTCCTAGAGCTAGAAGATGCTTTAGTCTTTCAAGTTTTTCTTCACAGAAACTCCTTTCAAGGTTGAGGCATTGTTAGAAGCTAACAACAGTGGCTTTGAAATATATAATTTAAGCCGGAGAGTGACAAACACCCTACCCTGCTCCTGTGAGAGTAGCTGTGCATTCACTTAATGAGGTAGCTGAAGACATCTCTGGTCCTTTTCCCACTTTGAGCCCAAATGCCAGAGGCAAAATGGTGAGCTTCCCTTGCTTGTGTGCGAAGATTTCAAGCTCTTTGTCTCCGTGCACTTACAGCTGTTGTCACCTTTCTGGAAGGGTCATTTTGTCTTGCATAGCTATTAAATCCTGTCTCCTTTGTTCTACCCAGATCAATCCTAGGCCAATGCATTGAAAGAGAGATGTCTGCTGAGAAACACTTCTTTGTAAAATGGAGTATGATGGTGAATATTGTTGGCAGGCAAAGGCAATATAAGCTTGACTCTATTCTGCTCCCTCCTGAGTGCATGACATCTCTTGGTGAGAGGGTAGCTGGGTCTCCATGACCATTATGCCTGTTACTATTCAGGCAGAGTGGCAATAAGAGCACAACCGTACCAATTACGATAATTACCTGGTTCAGTGACACTGAACAGAGGCAGACAGAGAAGTATCACTTAGTGATCTTTGCATCCAAGCTACAGCAGACAAGTATATGGGAACAAAGAACACTCCATCTACCCCAAAAGATGCCTTGACACGAAAAGTTCATTTGCTTCATAACCATGGCTGTGTCTTATGCACTAGGTTCTTCACAATACACACTCCAAACAGGCTCCTGGAAAAGAGACCTTGTGTAGCATCTCTGTATGTTATAGTGGGAGCATATGCTTGAAGAGAATTCTTATAAACTCTTCTTCGTGTAGTACTTGCATAATAAGTATGCCTGAAATTCTAAATATAGGCTAAATGTCGCATGCACAGGGAAGAATTCATCCATGAGATACGTTGCAGATTTATGATGCACAGCTCATTAGGGTTTGTTATCTGATTCACCAAGGTTTCAAAGAAGACAGATTGCCAAAGAAGATAAGAGGCAAAGAAGATCCAGTCAATTTATTCTGAAGGATCCATTCTTCCCTTATGACATCGTGTTGGGGCAAGCGTGCTTTAAATCAAGGTGTATGCAATTCGTTTATGCCACAGTTTGATATGACAGTACTTAACAGTCCTCATCAAATGGTATTTATTTCATCAAAGCAAAGGAAACAGAAACTTGTCCAGAGATTGGAAGCCCCACTCATTAATCTAATGAGAGCTGTTCTTCCCATTTCACTTTCATGCCTGTTGGGGACAAGAAGGTTCTTCATTTTATCATCATTGTCCATACAGCTATCCCACACTGAAGAATCCATGATGACTGCATTTTTGAAAGAGTATCTCCCCAGGGACTGTAATTATTCATCTTTCAGGAGACACAAGATCTATAATACACAAGTGCTGCAGACAAGAACTAGTTTACAGGTTTATCTCATGACTGAAAGTATAATCCGTCTTCCCTGGCATGATTTAGGAGGTGCCACACAAGAAAAGAAAGAAAGTGGGTCAACCCCATTTCAACTTGTATTCCCTTGTTCACATAGGTCCTATTCTTTTAATTTCTCATTGAAAAAAATTAGCACCTGAGGGAGCAGAAGAAATGGGCCTTTTTCCTGTATCCTGCAACACAACTTGTAGCCATTAGGATTGTGTCTGCACCAGGTTTGGACTCACTGTGAGCTCTCTTTCCCCAGCAGTGACCCAGCCAGATAGCAATTCTGCTATGAGCAAGCAGAATAAGGAAGTTCTGCTTCTGATGGAGATGGTGCCTTGGGATCTGAAAACCTTGACATCTCCATGAGTTAAGAATCAAGCTACTAGTAGAGAACTTGACTGTATTAATGGGATTTTCCTAATGATTACATGGTAAACCTAAGCCTCTGAACAGGGATTCCCAAGCTTCCCATGTTTCCTCTAAGGACTCGTACCTCAAGACACTTTCTGGTGTCTCAGCCCTCTTCTTTTCCTGATAAGTCAGTCATTGCTCACTATCATCACAGAATAGCCCTGTAGCTATCAGTGCAACTCATTTCCCTGAAAAATTTATTCTGAAAATGGGATTTAAGGCAGTTTAAGCTCCTTGGAATGCAATTCATCATCTAAAAACATTTTTATGTTAAAAACATGGAGAGATGATATTGCCATGTCTTCATGCATCTCAGTTTGGAAGTCCAGTTTGGGTGTTTGAAAGAAAAACTGAATGAACATGGCTCCAAACTGAGAATTTTTCTGGGTAATAATATGACACGTGTGACCACATTGCCTCCTAAGCACTTGTTTTTTCACCTTCATCCCCACATATTTCTAATTTCCATGTATGCCAAAATCCCCATTGTAAACCCCATTCCTCTGTTTGTTCTCCCCATATCCTACAATAACAGTTTTTTCCTGAAGAGTAAACATAGCTTGTCTTTTTCATTGTGAGACATAAAATACTACTCAACAACTCTAAAAGTTGTGCATTTTTTATGCAAACCTTGCTCAAATCTACTTTCTGGGGTCTTACATGCAGCCTTTCTTGCTTAAAGGGCACATAATATCCAAAAAAGCTAATAAAGAATTGCTAACACAGAGAGCACAGTGTCTCTAACATCAGATACATTAGGAAGCAAGCATCAGTCCTAGGTGTTCACATTGCAAAGGATTTCAAATAACCAGAGTCAGGCAGACAGGAACAGCTAAACTGTACTCTAGACATGTAAATTTAAGGACCTGTATTTTTCCTAATGTGGTGGCTGACATTATTGATCCTGAAAGCAACAGAAGGAGCATACCTCTCTGCCTTGCTTTTGCCATTAGAGATTAGATCAGCTATGCTGGGTCTTTGCAGGTAAAAGAAACCAAAAAGCTCTTAACATACCAGTTTGAAATTACAAACAACAGGCTTAAAGGGCCTAAATCCAACCACTGCAACTACCTGAAGCTGTAGTTTGTAAATACTCCTAAAGTATAATTAGATGGATGGAAACCCTAAATCTAGGCTTCTTCAAACATATACATGCAAATATCATCATTGCTCCTTGAGGCTGTGTCTGATTTGGAGCCTATTCCCTGATTAAAGACATTCCAGATAGACAGTGCTGGTATATCCAGCCACAAGTCATTTGTTAGGCAGAATTACTGATTTTAGTAGGGAGTCACTTTTTGAAATCAATCTCACAATCTGGCCAATATTTAGGAAAAATATCCTCATCTCCAATAACTCATTCAATTTATAACATCTAAAGTGAACTAAGTTCAAAATAATCTTATTTATTTTTCACCATTTCACATCAGTGAGTGAGCTGGCTGATTTATATGATCATTTGTATCACCACAGTGTCTAGGAGAATTTTCTCACAATAAGTACCTTCACTTTTCTGGCTCATGTGAACTATCATGCAACGGGAGCTTGCAAACACTGTAAGGAAACAATTGCAGGCAAAAATAGATACAAATTAATTAGATCATTTTAATGAGTCCCAAGTCTTGCAACACACAAAACCAACCCACAACTAAATGAAATTTTGTGCCTCACCTACTCAGACCATATTCCTTAAATTATATAGTTCTTCCAAAAATCTAACTCATTTATTTATTCTAAAAGCCTTTCAGCTCACCTTCATTTTCATGCAATTTTAGGATGGTAAATTGTGGCAGGAATTGATTTGTCTGGACTCATACATTGCTAGTTCTCTGTGTCTGCCTCCCGTGTCACTATAGTTTCTCCTTGACACCTACCCTTCTTTGACATTTTTTCTGGGAAGCTGACCACTGTGCCTCAATTTATTAAGCCCTCCCCATGGAGATATCAATTGCCTCCTGGCAACAGAAACATTATATATCTTTGGGGGACGGGTGTTTTCAAGAAAATGTTCTGAATGAGATATGCCACTTGCTGTTAGCTCTTTACAAAGGAGGACACTCTTTACCCTTTCCTTATCAAAATTATTCAAAGGCAGAAATACTTTCTTTTCTGTCAAAATGGTCACTCACAGAGAGGTGACGAACCAGTTTTAGAACAGACACGTACAACAGTCGTGTACTGGTTTTTCAGAGCAAAACATTTCTTGAAGGCAAAAAGCATACATGACGGTGCCTCTGATACTTTTCAGTTTTGGTCATGAGATTCACGTGAAGTCCTCACACAGCCGGGACCCCAGACACCAGGAGCATACTTAGGGGGTTTTTCATACTATCACTTGTTTACATGGAGGAAACCAGCAAACCTAGTCTTGCCAATGATTTTAAAGAACTGAACTGGGGTGTTTGGACATTATTAAAGAGCTAGCCACTAATTCATAGACAAACGTGTTCTTGAATCAAAGCTGTTAGTGACAAGAGGTTGCAATCATCACAGTGCTGAACATATGCATTCACATGACTGTGTGAATCACAAAAATAATTTTTTAAGAATATACTTCGCAAAACTGATATTTACTGGGCACCTCAGCTGCTGGCACCAGGACATAGAATGAGGAATTAATGGGCAGAAAGGAAGAGATCAGTAGCAAGACAAAATGATGTGACTGCATCCAGCAAACTTGTAATCCAGCTCTGGAGTCATACAAATGCTTAAATATAAAGAGTGAAAGCTGAGACAGAAAATCCCATGGAAGACGTTAATCTGTGAAGCTGCAAGCCTGCTTGTGCCAGCCACACAGGTCCCATTCCTCAGGAGTTTTTGAACACAAAACTTACCTCCTAGCTGCCTCCATCGTCCCCTTATTGCCCTGATCTCTTGTGAGGACATCCCCAGGATGTATGGCAGAGAGCAGCTCCTTGTCTGCGCAAGGTGTTGTTCAGCTGAAGGTTTCCCACTTCTGTGTGGCTTGCAATCTAACTTAAAAAGAAATCAAGGGGCTTGTAATGAACAATAGTGGGGAGATAGGAAAGGTAAATTGTAATAAATGCAATGCTTTTAGTGCCAAATAAAGCTCTTCGTGCCAAAAGTTTCTTCCTGTTGCATGTTTCTACAGCATTGAGCAGGACGGTGCCCAGGCTGAGGACAGGGTATTCTGCTAAGGAAGCTCTGACAGTGGTCAGCACAAGGAGGGCTTGTCCTGGCTGTCAGGTGAGGTGAAAGCCCTGGAGAAGCAACAAGAGGGAGATACTGCTCCTTCCCAGAAGCAATGTGCCATGGCAGAGACCCTGGGTACAAAGTGGGCAGCACCACAGTGCAGATGAAGAATGTCTGGGAGGATAATGAGGTCTGCCTGTAGCAGGAAGTAAAGTCTAAACCATGGTTTTGGTGTTCTAGAAGAAAGGAGGCTTTCCTAAGAGTCTGCAGAGGACCATAAGGATTTCATAGATCTTGAGAAGCAACTGTAAACTACTGGACAAGAATGAAGAGTGAGTACCCTTCTAGCAACCAGCTTTGCTTTCAAGCCTTTTATTTAATCTGCCTCACACATCAGTATCGTGGTTTGTTCTGCTGCACTTTGGTTCTTGTTGTGGTTTAATGTATTGTGGGGGTTTTTTTATTTAGTTGTGCACGTTTGTGTAATAAAGCACAACTCTGGACCTCAGATACCTTTCCTCTCTTTTAACGTGCTTGCTTGAAAGGAAGTAAGAGGTGGATCCTTCTGAAAGTGTGAACTAATTTGTTGGGCCAACCTAATGATACAACTGATGGAACTAAAAATAAAACCAAATCAAACAGACTTTGCAAGGCTGTACATCAAAGAGCATATAGCAACTGATATGTAAGGCTTTTCAGTAGCTTGCCACTGTGCATTAACCAGATAATCTACTAAATCTAGAAATAACCTCCATTTCACAGGCTGTTGGATCTGCTTTGAATGGCAGATAACTGGAAAAAAGTAAGATAGGATGAGGTGTCCATTCATGCATTCCTGGAAGAGGCAGTCTCTGGGTATTGAGTCAAAGGCCTTATGGTGGTGGGTGGTACAGAGAAAGTGATTTCTTAAGACAAAATGTAGGCTCAGACAGATACCTTGCTGACCACCCATTTGTGGTTAAGTGAAAGGACATACATCACTGGAAAATATTAATAGCTAGTCTTCAGGGAAAAACAGTGGAACACAGTCAGCATTAATCACATCCCTGACTCTATCTCAGGAGCCAAGAAGAGGTCATTTTTTTTTTCCATCAGGAACATCTTGGTACTTAAGGGAAAAAAATGCATTCACACTTAAAGGTTTCTGTGGTGTAACCATAGAGATGTGTTAAAGTAATAATCACAGACAGCCATGTAGGGGCTTGTTCTGTTTTGTGCAAAGGGAGTTAGCAAAGTCCAACCTTTCTCCACACAAATGCACCCTTTTAAAAGTGAAGATAAGCAAATATATAAGTTTTACAAAAACAGAGGGTTTTATTTAAAATTTAATAAGCTTAGTTCCACTAAAAATATTTTCTTTGTGGTTCAAATCTGTGCCAGAATATCCACATGGTGCAAATCAGTGTACCCAAGGCAGCTCTGGGGATTTGCACCTGCTAAGAAGCCAGTCCATCACTTCCTCGAGGCTCTGACGTTCTGAGGACTGTGCTACAACACACCAGCAATTCTGAAACGCCAGAGTGATACCACTTTATCACTATGTGATCCTGCTGAGCACAATAACAAAGCTCAGTTTTTTCATGCACGTGCGGTGTACATTTCAGCGTGCAAGTTTATTTTCCTGCGATGACAGTTTGCCTCCTCTAATTTTGCCAGGAATTAAAACGGGCCTTGATGTATACCCACCAGGTGATACAGGCTCAGCAAACTGATTTGTTACAGCTTCTGGACAGGATCAAAATTCATTACACAAATCAGCTCTTTTGATAATTCCATAGAGTACTGCTCTCAGGCACGGTGTGGAACCACAAAGGCAAATATTCTTAATATCCAATAGCTTTATACTATGGTGAGACATCTTAATTGAGTTTCTTTGCTGATGTGTACACATGTACTGCTAATATTATACTGAGCCATACTGAGCAGTCACAGTAAAACCCACAAGAATGTGCTATTTTCCATATTTGTAAGAAGTGAGCCCACCTCTGTGGGAACCCATGCCCAGGCACAGCACAGAGACATCTGGTAATTAACAGCAAAGCCACAAATCATCTCTAAACTCACCTAAACAAAGCCACAGCTGATCTAACCTATTGCTGGTGACGGTCCTGCTTTGAGCTGCTCTAGGTGCCCCCTAGCAATCCTCCAGCAGCCAACAGGAAAAAGAAACCCTTCCGGACTTGAAATGAACTGGGGGTATTTGGGGAAAGTGGTGGGGAAGGAGTTTAAGATTAAAAGAAAACTACACAGACATTTCTAACTCATCCAGGAATCTGTCTCCTTTGATCTTGAAACATATTTCATTTCCAGCTCTCTGAAATGTTCAGAAGCCTTATTTCTCTAACAAGAGGATAATTACCTATCTGGACATGAGGAAGTATTATGATACCTTTAGCTGGTTTCTGTTCTGTATATCCACATAACTCCTGTGAGTACATGATTGATGATATACACAAGTGTACAGTTAACTTATTTTTTTGCTCCTAAAAGATTTGTTATTGTTTCTTTCCTGAACTGTGACACCACAAAATAGATATTGTATTCACTGGCAGGCAGTTCTCTATCTTTTACTGCTTCCAGCTTACAGTAGCACTGTTATCTTGCATCTGTGTTTCAGCACTGAATACACACACAGTGATGAATACTGAACCCTACATGTATAAGAGCGCTTTTCTAGATAGCTCCAACTTCCTTGCCCTGGCAGTTGATGCCACACGGTTCTGAAGTTTGCTTGGGCTATGCTCAGCCCATGGGGGTTGCAGAATGAGGAAAATGTGGACTATTTTTCAGAGAGCTAGAACATGCCCTGTGCAGGGGTTTGCCCCCATCCAGGAACTTCATTTACCTGAAGGAGCTAGTATAAAAGGTAGGGAACAGCCAGAGCTCTGACTTAGCTTCAGTTCCTGTACATGCCACCAGCAGTTAAAAGCAATAAGGAAAATCCTATTGAGTAACTGTGCTCAAGCAGGGAAGCAACTTTTTCAAAGCTTTATTTTCTGAGAGTTTTTTTCTCTTTTTATAGTGGCACCTGAAGGCCTGAAAAGCCGAGTGCTTGCTTCAGACATAGACACATTTGGGAACTTTGTACAGTCACAGTATTTCAAGAGAACTGTTTGACAAATGAGAGTATGGTGAGTGGTAAACAAAGGTGATCTGTTCAAATAATGTCACACCCTGAAAGAAAATACCACTATCAGAACTAGTCAAGTGTGCATCCGTCACAACTAATAGCCTGTGTCAATCCTCCCTGACTGACAAGCCTTGTGCTCTGGGGCAGGCAGAGCAGCACACCAGCCCAGCAGCGGCTGTGATGCTCTGAGTGACTGCAACACACCAGCTGGGACCCTCCAGCTGGCCAGGGGGCTGCTGCAGCCCCAGGGGCTGTGCACAGGGAGGCACAGGAGCAGGACGCAGGGAGTCAGAGTGCTGGTAAGGAGGCTGATAAAGCATCCTTGAAAATACAGGTCACAAGTCAACACTAAACTAACATGAGGAACCAGTTCATTTATTACTTGACAGCTGTAATGGGTGGGGCTGGAGAAGAATGCATCTGTGGGTCCCTGAAGAACTTGCACTGCTGCTGTCCTCAACAGCATGGCTGATAATAACAAACATAAAAGTATTCATGGCACTGCAACTCTGGCAATTTTCATTAAAAAAAAACACAACACAAAAAACCTTAGCTGAAAAAGGTGCAGTGGGAGAACTGTGAATTACCTTCCTTTTCTTGGTTTCAGTCATGTCCAGTTCAAGTTACATGAGCACATGCATCTTGGATCTGTAAGGGCTTTGTTGTGGTTACCACGAAAATAGAAAGGAATGACTGTGCTGGTGATTTTTTTTTATTATTATGAAATAAAAGGTAAATGACTATAAAAGATGAGTGACTTGTACAATGAATATGTGATATTTTTCATCATTTTCCTGACTACTGCCCCTGTAATCATATAAATAATTGAACATAGACTGCACTAGCCCTTACAATCTCTCTTCAAGGCACTTAGAAAGGATGAGAACTCATTTAGTCTCATTTGAGGACAAACTTTGCAATAGAGAAAATTGCAGTTTTGCAGAAAATCAGATTTATGAGATAAAACAACCATAGGGGGAATGTGAGTCTGATGGAGGAAGAAGGGAGTGAAGGCTAATTAGGTTAATGGTGTGTCCACAGTGTTAACTATGTTTAAACTGAGGCCAGGGAACAGGGCAATGTCCTTATCAGGCCTCCTTGATCACTCTCTGTAGAAAGAAAGTGGAAGGAAGGGAAAAAGATAAATCCAAAGAAGGAACATGGTGGAAATAGCGCAGGGCAAGGTGTAAAGGGAAACAAATATAGGAACAGAATGGAGGAAGAGAAAATGCTGTACCAAACACAGGCAGCAAGCTGCACAATTTCCCATGTAACAAGGGATCGGTCAGTCCAGCTTGTGGTTTGTTCTTCTACCCTTCTTAACTGCGCAGGGTGCCTGTTCAGTGTAATACAAAATAAGATGTTTTTCTTTATTTTAGGTGGGGTTTTATAGTTCAAACCACCTTTAAAGTGCATTAGCAATCCTTTGACAATCCTGTCAAAGAGGAAAGGCCAGATACAGTTCTTCCTCCCCAATACACCCAGTTTTCTGCACTGTACTCTCTGCCCCCAAAAATACATGATAAGAAAGAGACATTCTAAGCTCTATGGACCACTGACTTCAATGGGCTTCGGATTGCTTGAGCCATTCACTTTTGTATTCTAAAGAAATCAAGAGAAAGCACATGAAGATCAGAGGCAGCTGAACGTCTTTATGTGCAAAATAACTTGAAAGACAGAGCTTAAACCAGCAAAGGGGAGAGAAAATTTACAGTCCACCTACTCTATCCAGCCATAGATTTGTAATTGTGCCACTTGTGATAACGCTAAAAGAAAAAATTAAAATTACATGGGGAAGGGAGGAGGGTCATGAGTCTGAACTAAAAGCCTGAAAAAGAATTATTTCAGGACTTTAACTGTCCCTACTGATTTCCTTTTAAGACTTACAGCATGTGACATTATTTCACTCTGATTTTCTCCAAAGGAAAAATATGACACTGTATTAACATTAAATTAATTGGAGGAACCAAATATATCTATATGCACAACATATCTGCATCTCTCTGTATCAGAAAACCTTCTACCCAAAATAAGCACCAGCTGGAAGAGAAATTCTTGCAATGGAGCCCTTTCTGTTTAATCCCTTAATCTTCTCAACATCCTCAAACAGTAGGGATTCTCTCTTAAACCCGACTGGAAAGTAACATCTGCACTGTTGAAAGAGAGGAAACACCAGAAGGCAAGCCACTGAGGTCTCAGCTCCCTCTCTCCCAGTCAATAATTTTCTCTTGAAGATGCCTGTTAAGGACAATTTCTATTTAATGGCAATGACACAGACCAGGCAAAACCAGGGGCCTGAAATATTTTCTATTCCTAAGCATTTATGCCCCCCATTCTTATGCTATGACAAAGGCAAGGGAACTTTAAATGCCAACAGGACTACAGAGATGGATTAACCTGCATAGCTGGATAAACACATAACTGTTGTTATGCCCCGAAAGTTACTAGCTTTCCTCCCGTCAGCCATCCCTTCTTATTATTCATGTTTAATATTTTGACAGCTTAAACTACAGTGATGTTCTTGTCTGTGACTTGTCTTGACTGTTAGTCCCAGGGCTTTATATGGGTTGCAATGCCTCTTCTAGATTTGAGATTAAGCAACATGGTAGCCCAGATTAGTTGAGGGGCCACCTCCCAAATGCTAGGCCCAATTTCATGGGTCTCCTGTTAACCCAGTCTTACAAAACCCTGTGAGAAGTCAGGCAGAGCACTCAGAGTCTGGCTATGTTTTCTTGCAGTCTAATAGAAAGGGGGAAACTTCCCTCTCTAATTAGAATTACATGTAGAATGTGTATTAATGTATAGAATTCCTATGTATCTATGTCTTCTAAATACCAAATCACAATAATCTCGGACAACCAAATGGGTCACCAGTCACTCACTTCATTCTGGTCTCTCTTTGAATATCTGACTTGTTTCCTCCCTGTCCCTTTTTTCTCCTTTTTCAGTTCTCATAATGCTGCAGTACAAGTGTCAGTTGCAGGAAGGAGAGGTGACCGTAGCTGCTTTTATGCCCTTAGATCGGCCGGTTTCTGACACAGCACTCACAGCCAATTCAAGCAAGATTTTACCAATGCCCAAGAAAATTTTCATAGAAATTCTCTGCACTTCCTTCTTTAATAACCATCTAACTTAATAATAGTAATCACTTCCTCTGGAGAACAGAGCCTGACCCATGCAATATCTAAGGGTAAAGGCTGCTTTTGGGATGAAATATGAGATTGGGAGTCAAAATTAAGCATATGCTGAAAAGGGCAGGTGCACAGTGATAACAATGCACTTCTTTGGTCTTTGACACTTTCATTCTTCTGTCTGAAGTCTGTAATTTATCGTAGGGTGTACTGGAGGTACTGTGACTTCTGGTGAGGATTATACATAAAGAATGCTCTAGTTTAGCTTTCTGGACTCAGAATCAGTGACTTGCTCATGGTTGCAGTAAAATTGATGTACAGGCCCAGAGCTTCCTTCAGTCTCGGCTGGAAAGCTTCTGGCTCCTCACCAGGGTGAGGTCTGGCCAGGAACCAGTGAGTCACTGAACTGCGACACCACAGAAAAGAGACCCAGGGAGACATTTAGATGGCACTGCAGTGTTGGTCCAGAAGGATATTCAGGGGACTCGGGACCTAAGTCTACGAGCAGCCCTGGAGGCCTGTGAGCGTATGTAGGGCAGAGTGCCTGTGGGTATTCTCTTAATTCAAGTGATGCTGATAATAGCAACCACCTTCTCTAGAGAGCACACCCCCACTTCCCAGGTTGTGTGTGCCCAAAACAGACCAGAACCTTGAGGTACAAGTTCTGATCTCCTCCGTCTTCCAGCTGGATCCATCACACAGAAGACACCAAAGTATCCCAGGCTCTTGAATCAGGTATTAATAAAACATACAAATACTAACTCAAAGATAGGTAAATTATTTCAATGGGGAAAATTCAGGTGGAGTGGGTGAAACAGGTTAACTAGAAAGGCTGGTAAACAACCTTCCCTTCATGTACTGGAAAAGTAGGCGCATTCCTCCAGTCCCTGCTCAGCTTTCAGTGGCTTCCTGAGCCAAAAAAATCCCACTAAGGTTTAACATTAAGCCTGGTCCCCTGTCACAGAGAGGCCTCCTTCTTCGCTTGCACACTTTGCAGTCTGCTCCCTGCTTACTGCTTCTTTTGCCCACTGCCCACCCCACCCTTCATTTGGGAAGGCTGTACCGTGCCCACCTCCTCCTAGGGAAAAAGCAATTGCCCTCCCTTCACCTCCCCTCCTGAGGTTTTGGCTTGACGCAGAGGGCAGCAGTGAGGAACTTCCTGCTCTCATAACCTCTGTAGCACAGTGTATAATACACAGTAGGGGGCAAGAAATAAATTAGACAAGGAATACTCGTGTTCCAAGGTTGTGGTATACTCTGCTGTTTTTATGACTGCAGTGTTTCTAGTGGGGGTCTTTAGAAAGCCAGAGTTAGTGCAATGGTTCATGAGAAATGGAGTGCAATTAGTGAAGCCTCCTGGAAGCACACAAGGCAGGAAAATCGGTCTTTGCAAACCTTGGCCTTAGCCTGGAAAGAAGTGTTTTATGATCATGACGCTTTTTGACCTGTCAGCATCACGGTAGTATATAACAAAGGCTGCTGCTGCTTCTCCCTGGAGCTGCATTGGGAACAAGAGTGGGTTAAGGGGCAGAGGGCACTGCATTGCCCCCTCAGCTATCCAAATGCAAAAAGAGGTACACTGCACAGCCAAGAAGAGTTTGTAAAGTAAAGGCTTAGCACTGTGGTTGGCACACCATCCCAGTAAAAGTCCCTGTGCTGTTGCATTCAGAAGGTTAGATACCTTCCCTCACTGTGTCTTAACCAGGAGGCTCTGTGGTGGACTTTGGTTTGTGGTCAGCATCTTTTAATTTCTGTCCTGACCCAGATCCTCAGTCTTTGCTCCAAATTGCTATGAGATTGGAGGAATCAAAGGCCAGTTTGCTGTATTCTTAGCAGCTAGGCGCAAGGCTGTCCAGGGAGGGGTGGGGTGGGTGTGTTGCAAAAAAGGCAAGTCTCAAAAATTGATACCTTTACCTGGGAAATCCTAAAATGCCACTGTACAATGTAATGGTGCCAGGGACACGCAATACACTGTCCTTGGGAGCTGACAGCTCTCCTCTGCTGAGGGTTTTAGTGGAACAGCAGTCACGTAGTGCTGTAAGCACACGCACTTCTCGCTTCTGGTTCTCTTGATCCCATTGCTTTGATTTCCAGGTTCAGTACTTTGAGGTTGAGGATAGAAAAGAACAAGTTGTGAGAATATCTTTTTCTTTCTCTTCCTTTCTTCCTTCCTTTCTTTCTTTCCCTCTCTCTCTCTCTTTTTCTCTCTCTCTCTCATCAAAATCTCAGCAAGTGTGTTGAGAATGGGGGGTTCTGCTGCAACATTATTGCTGAGACCACTTGTGACACTTTCTCATTAGCCTGTGTAATGGGAAGCCAATCTGCTGCTCAGGAAGCAGCACTGTCAATGATTTTCAGCCACAGATGATGCAGCCTGGCTTTGAACTGCTTAGGTCTTGTTGTAACAGAAGCACCAGTAATATTCATTTAATGTGCGTTGACCTTTCCCTGACCTGGGACACAGAGACGGCTCCTGCTCTGACTTACCAGCATGCTTTTTTCTGTAAAGGTTTCTGCTTGGCAGACTACAGCAGGAAAATAGTAAATTCTGTCTGCAAAAGGTGCAAAGTTTTCTTGGGTTCAGCACAGCTCGGGGAGAGAAGCAAAATTTTTTATTTTTCTCAATTTTTGAACCTTAAAGGGTAATGATATGGGGTGAGGGCAAAGGAGTAATCTGGGAAATGTGTACCCCTAAAGCATTAAAGATAACCATTCCCCTCCCTTTCTGTTGCTGCAATCAGCTCACACCACTTGCCACTCACCAGGAGACCTGTATCACCAGGACGAACCTGGGGATGACAGGAAGTTCCTGAATGTAGACAAATCCATCAAGTCTCATGCTTGGAACGTGAAACTCTGAAGACCTTCGTGCTCCTAAGCTGATATCGCTTGTAAGTGCAGTTGCAGAGCCACAAGTTTTTCATTTCCACGTCCCACCACAGCAGAAAAGAGAGTGGGGACTTGCAATGATGTGGATCCCCTGACCCTAGAGAAGCCTGACATACTGCACATTAGCAGGCCAGCACTGCCTTAGGACCCAATGCACCAAAATTTAAGCCCCCACAACACAGTCATGAATGAGGGAACAGACATGAGACAAATATGAAGGGGCATGAAGAGAACATGTCTTCCTTGCAAACCAACCAGAACTCAAGGGAAGAGATCACAAAGAAGCAGAACACAAGACAAAAGATTACTGCTCAGCCAAAAGCGTAAGACTGCATACTTTTGTTGGATAAGCCTTTGCTGACAATACTACACAACTGTCATAACAGACCAGCTGGACCATCCATGCCTCAAGACCTGATGGTATAGTTTTGTCTCATAAAGCTATTGGAAAGTCACTTTCGAAAGTCACTTTTCTTCTATTTATTCCCACTCTATCTTGTTTTTGCTTCCTTGCTCTACAGATTACTCTGAAAGTTGAGAAAAACACACTGCAGTTTCAGTTGCTTCACTGGAAAAAGCTAATTTTATTTCCCTTTCCTTCTTGGCCTTTCTTGCTTCTGCAGTTTACAGATTGCTGACCTGCTCCTGTGACCTTTGTTTTGATCTCTGCACTATATACCAGGTCTTGAGAGAACAAATCCAAGGAGCAAATAGGCATTTGTCAGAAATATCTGTGCAAAGACAGAGCAGGATGAAGACAGTGAGGTCTCAGAGAGCCTGCCCTGGAAGAAAAACGGTTGTGCCACGTTGAACTGTTGTGATATCGGTTGTCACTGTGGTTGATCATGCAAGCAATTGTTGGACTTGTTCCCATCTGCAAAGGAGCTGTGAAGAAAGGTCTCACTTTTTCAAATTGCTGGCCGATTAGCTGCAGAGCTGTGAACTCCTCCTCTATACTTGCACAAACTGTGAGATTTAGAAGGGGTAAGGGTTTCATTCCAGCTATTTATTCTATGTAGAATCAGAAACCCAGAAAGAAGGATCTAAATGGTTTCTGGCAATAGATAAGTTTAAACAAATTGCAGAGTCACAGGACAAAGCCTTGCTCGCAGAAAGCCTAAAAGTGGACAACAGTAGAGCCAGTTGCACTTACCTGCTAACCCTGGCACTTCTGCAGTTCACCTTTCAATGCTACTGCCAGCTGCCTTTTTTTTGACCGCAAGCTTGAATGTTTACATAAAAATAATAAAACCGAAATGTTTGTGCCATTAATTTCTTGGCTTGGTATTTCTGGCATTTCTGGTATTCCTCCTCCAATGTGCAGACACACGCCCCCCAACCCCTCCCCAGTTCTGTAAAGGCTCCAAGTTTGATCAGCTTGGTATAATCTCTGCCCTCTGTTCTGAGATCCCCTTGTGGTTCCTTGCCCCAATTTGAGATCAATCTGAACATACCCTCTGACAAAATGACTATACCTGATCTCAGCACACTCCTGCTCCACATTCTGCTAAGTTGATTATAGAGCTAATTGGGCACAGGGAACAAAGCAATTTAACTTCCCTAGAAGATGACAGCGCTGAAATGCCCAGAGCCATTGAGAGTAGCTCTATGCAGGAGCTAATTTTTCCACCTCGCTTACCACAGGCAGCCTTCATGCACTGGAAGTTTTAGGGCAATACTTTTCATCAGAAAAGAAATGAAGTGTTCAGAAGCACACTGCACTAGGCCAGGACATTAATTTGCTCATTCTTTAATCTATGTCGAGGTGTGCCCCAAATGGCCCTTTTCACCACTGGGAAGCCTAAAAGCCAGCAGCATTACAGCTCCTCAGAAAAATGATGCAGAGGAAGGAGTGAGCCTATTGCCATTCTCTGAGGATAGTGAAGGAAAATGGGATGAAAATGGTAAAAAGAAGAGACTGAACATTCAGAGAAAACTAAGCAGAGGAACAGAGGAAGAAAGACAGACAAGAGGAGAGGCCTTTCCTTCACTGGAGTTGCTCATTCCTGAACACATAGAGCAATGGCACTGAACAACTTTGAGAAGGGCTTTCTGGCCACCTGGCAAGAGGCTGCTGAGCAAAGCAGGAGCTGAAGGCTGCTTCTGAAGTATATCCCTATGTTTTCTGAAGCCTTTCAAAGGACTCATTTCCTTCTGGTACTTAACAATGCTGGTCCCCTATGGGTGTGACAGAGAGGGGACCCTTTTAAAAAAGTTTTAGCCTTTTGAAGGTCACCTCAGACACCACTCTGAGGACAATGACAAAGGTAAATGTTTCAGCCTCACCCACAGGCTCCAGCAGAGAGAACAGCAAATGCTGACATTTTCAGTGGTACCAAGGAAGTGCTCCCTTGTGAAAACAGGAGAGCCCATATACCCAAAATGTCTCAAGCCTATCGTGTGACTTGAGCCCCACCAGATGCCTAAGTCCTATCCATAGCCATCCTCCTGAAATGGGTGGGAGTCTCTGTGGTGGGGGCAGGTGAAAGGCCTCCTTTCCCAGGCACTGCCCTAGGAAATGCAACCTGTTGTGCATCAGCATGTCACCCCCCTTTCCCAAACAAAGAGCAGCTGGGAGAAAACTTCTACCCCTAAATGTAGATTTATTAACACTCAGCACCAGGAAAGTCAAGGTCAAGGGTTAAAGCTCGCCTTTATCCATCACCTCTTGATATGACCTTGGTGAGGCTTTTTGCAAAGGGCAGGGACAGTTGGCGCTGTAATGAGCTGCTCTTCCCAGGAGACCCAGCATGATGAAAAAGTACAGAACATCCACCTTCATGAACCACTGCAAGAATACAGGTTTGATTGGTAATAAGTTTCCCATTAAAAATACATGGGAACTTACCTCTGAAAGACAGAGTAGACCCCACAGGATAAAGTCTGTTCAGCCAGTTTTTAATGAAGGCAATTACATCCATGTATTTGAGGCTTTCCTTCCTTATTCTTCTCCCAATAAACCAGGCTCATTTCATGGAGGAAAATTAGGATGAAAAAGAAATTCACAGTTGTTGTTCTTTAACTGGTTCAATTACATTTTGATATTTGAATGACAGTGTTTTTAATACAACTAAGATGGTGCATATTAATATTAGCTTACTTGCAGGTATAATAGCTGCTTTTCAGAATTAATTTTTTTTTTAAAATTCTGAAGGAATTAATACTTCCTAAAGAAACAAGGAAAATGTAACTTGGGTGGTCACTGAAACCATTAATTTTAATGAGTTAGCCAATATACTGAAATACACAAGGAAGGATATAATGCTGTTTTGTCCTGAGGAACTACTAAGGTACTTATTCATCTATCAAGACTGGATGTCACAAGTTTTGTTGTTTCAAAACACAGTAAACAATCTGCTCTTCAGTGCTCTCCTTCACTGTTTCCTGTCCACTCAAAACATACACGGACAGCCTGTAGCAATTTTTTGCAGTGGATCTATGGAGTTCGCTCAGTGGATCTGTGTTTCTGACCTTGAACTCCAATCTCATATTCATAACTGATGAAATGAGAAATATGGCAATTCACAGCAGACAAAACATCCTCTCCTGCTCCACTGGTCCTCTGTCGCTACTGAAGCTGAACCAGAGCCTTTATATACTGACACTGACACAGCCTTCATATTTATGCAGGAAAGGATAGGGGAGAAGGCCAAGGCAGTCACCACTCCCGGCTGGAATGATGTCAAAAAATATTGGCATTTCATGTGGGATAGAGTCGCAAAGACTGTGCACATAAACCAGTTTACATTGTTTTATAACAGACCTAATCCAGCAGAATTAAATTGTTCTCATCTGTGAACATCGCACATTTTACCTTCTGCACAGTACATCATCTTCTGAAGGTAAAGTTAGGGATGCAGATGGAGATCAAGAATCAGTCTTAGAAAAGAAAGGTGCTTTGGGTTACTCAGCTCATGATATCTTTAAAGGTGCTCAACAAGTTCAGAGCAGACACTGTAAAAACCAGGTCTTTTAAAACTGCCTCCAACTGGGGATGAAGAGACAAAGCAACTGTAGTCACTACCATTTTTAAAAACTTTGGCCTTGTTTTAAAGTGCTGAACTAAGAAGACAGTATCATGTTGAACTATAACAGCCTCATAAACTTAAGGCAGACCTGGATCTGCAACACACCTAGCAAACAGCTAGAGATGCAGGGCCAGTCACTTCTCCACCCACTTCCAGCAGCAGCACTGGTGAAAGCAGAGGCACAAAACATCTGCCACAACACACACACGCTCCTGCCCCAGGAACCAGCACACCGGATGGTATAAAAATACATTAGACAAGCCTGCAAGAGCCCTGGGCTGACAGGGACTGAAGTGGCACTGAATTTTGGCTTACTTTAAGTCTGGGTAGATTTGGACAAATGAGTCTTCAGCTTTTTTGCCTTTCTGCTCATTCTTCTCTTCACTCTGCCCTTCTGGGAGGCAACCATTGCAGGCATCCGTCCACAGGGCTGTGTTCCCCTCCACCCCCAGAAGCTGCAGGGAACTGACACAGGGGAGCTCCCTTGGTAGCACTCACCAGTGCCCAGCCCTGCCAGGACAGACTTTCTGTTCAAATCATATTAATCTGCAAAATCCTCTGATCTGTCTCTGGGCACTTTCTGTGTTGTTTAAGCAAAACGCATCTCTCAGAGCACTCCATTCTCTCTCGGTATTGCATTTACAAGAGGAATTTCCTTACCCAGAACCAGCAGATACTCCTCCCACTGCACTCTTCCCTATCCTCCTCCCTGCCCCCATAAAACTATTATTTAAAAACAAAAAAAAATACTCCGACAAACAATCTTCCCTCCACCCTCCCTGCTATCTGTTTAAATATCCTTGACTGCAAGACATTCAGTACAGAACAGTCATCAATTTTTAATTCATTTAATCTCTTGGTAACAGTGTTCTCATGAACTGAAGGGCCCCTGAGGAAGCTTCAGAGAAACCTCAGGCTAGCATCTTTCACTTGATCCAGGGATGAGGTTTTTGTGGATAGAATGGACTCCATGTAATGTATGGGTTAATGGGGAAAAAAATATTTAAACCTGAGTACCTTTCACCCCCAGCCAAATCAACACACGCTGTAAACTGGAGCTCTGTACCTAGCACAGCACAGAGTGAAACAAGCATCAGGGACAGAATTCCCTGCATCAGAGTTGTTCATGATTCAGCAAACTTGGGAAGGAGCCCTCTGAGTAAACATGTGGGTTGTCTGCACTCCTGGTCCTGCTACTGCTTCGTTCTTGTTCCAAGAAGCTCAGAGAACACCCTAATACACTGTCAGTAATTAAATTCTGCCTGCTTAAATGCCCTGAAAGTCTCAAAAGGGGATAGTTTTTCTATCTAGCTAATACTGTGTGTCTCTGCATCATTCTCCAAAAAACTGCCTTTCAGGAACAGGCAAAATTGTACCTGCATACAATGTGAACGTTAATTGGCTCTGCAGGCACTTTAGGGCAGGGAGCAAGAGGATTCTTGGCTGTATTCAATCATGTCATGTAATGGTAGCACCCAAAGGCTCCAGCTGTACTGGAGTGTTGCATGAAAACAAGGAAAGAGCAAATCCCTGTCACCAGTATTTTATAATCTAATGCAGCAGGTTAAAAAATAACCTATAGCCACAGTTCTGTGACAGCTAGAAATGACACATTTTATCTGAACCTGAGCTTTCTCATCATTGGATGTATAAGAACTATAGTTCTATGAGGAGGCTTTTGAAAGGGGAAACAGGTTTGATCACAGGTATGACAGGTATGGCAATGAACTTAATCCATACATACAGCCACATCACCTCTATGGCATCCAAGCAACATAAGGTGTGCATGCACACATAGCTCAGGATACCCAAAGAGACTGCCCTGTGCCACTGGATTTCACAACGAGCACAATGCTAACAAGGATGGCAGGAGAAAACTTCAGCCTCTCTTCCCACTTCCCTCAGTCCTACTCCTTAGCAGAGAACCTTGTCTAGTACTTCATTACCTATAACACCTGGCAAGCTGCTTTGTGGGGATGGGTATGGCCCAGCCCTGCATCGCTTCTAGAGGTCAATGCTGAATTGTTAATTCAAGCAAACTTGATTGTAAAGAGACTTGTTACATTAAATCACCCAATTTTCCATCTTTCCACATGCACTTTAAAGTAACAGGCAGGCTCCTACTGCAATGAGAGGCAGCACAAGTAAGATAAGGCATTACACTACGGAGCTACTCAGTAAATTAATATGTTTTTCTCAGGCTCCTTATGATTATGCAATACACAGGACATTTAGGGGTCTATTTTTCCAGAAATGGTGACTCGAAAATCGTGATGCAAAACATGACCTCAATGTTTAGCGCTAAATCCCTTGTCACGACACCCTCTGGTAGAGCTGCAGCTCAGCCAGACACATGTATGCTAGGACAATTTGCATAGTTACTATTTCTTGCAGAGACTTCCTCTAATTTGGGACGCCTTTTTCTAACCAGGTTATTTATCATTTGTCAGCAGTAACCCCTGATTCTTTGCCCGTGAACCTCCTGCTCTGTTTCACACTATTAAGAACATTATTTTCCATTCTCCCGTCAGTGGAGAATGCCAGTGATTAGCACTGCAATATCTGGTCCCCTTTATTGAAAATGTTAATCCTTCCTTTTTGCAGGGTTTCTTTAGCCAGGGGTGTTAATACTTGGTTAATAGAATCCGGCTGCCTTTTTCTTCATCTTTTGTATGCATGTGTGTCAGGGATGGATTTTTTTTTAATCTTTTGGTCAGAATTTATGATAGTGTCTCTTTTCTCCAGAGGGTCTGCTTTGAGTTTCCTTGCTTTTTTTCCATGATTATCTTAATGTTTTTCTAACATTTAGCACCCGGAACACTCATTGCTCTGCGTCTTTTCTGGTTTCTGCAGTCTTTAAGGGGTGCTTAAGAGTGTGTCCTTGAAGGAGGAGTTGCCTGTTTTCGTCATCACCCCTCCACACCTCAGCAGGAAGAGGACTGGGAGCCTTCCCTCTCCAGCTGCACAGATGAGGCTTTCTTTGGCATTCCGCAAGCCTCCCTTCAACCTGAAGTTCCTTTCAGCATTTGGATGGCAAATGCCATCAAAGATCACCACCCACCACTCACAAGACATTCTTACATGGAGAAACCATGATGAGAAGCATAGGTCACCTGTTGTAACTTCAGGGACGACAGATTCTGTCCCAGGTGGAGATGTGTGGCTGCCAAGATCCAAATGCAGACCAAAGAAGGCTGCAGAATGAAGTGCAGGCAGTTTTATGTTGTTACAGTGGGTTTTAACATTATTCAGGTAGTAGTTCAGTGAAAATTCCTCTTGTTTTGATGTGAAGAGCATAGACCCTATCTCCCACAAATTGCTGTTGTGATGACTTTCTTTAAAAGGAAAGACATCACCTGGGGCGATGTAATCACAAAAGGAAGAAAAGTGCCAAGTCATCTGAAGCTTTGTCTCTCCTGATTGCAATCATATTTCATTCTCAAGCAAAGAGAAGCTGCTGTGGCAATGGAGCTAGGAAACAGTGGCTGTTCAGCATCTGTCTATAGTGGATATGGGACTCCAAGACCGCTTTCAAGGTAGCCCCAGTACACAGATATTCCCCCACTGGAGACAGTTTCAGCAGGCATACCTAGAGCTGGATGGAGCTATGGGACCTAGCTGACTCCCTCCATCGCTCCAGCCAGCCAGTCAGCCAGCTGAGGAGGCCAGGAGCAACGGGAGGACACCGAGGGCCTTCTTTGCATCTTCTACAAATAAAAGCATGAGCTTGTCAGAGTTGTCATTTTACTACTTCCTTCTAAATTCCCGTTAATATGTCTGTGTTACAAATAAGACGCCCCCGCACATGAAGCCGTGGGAAGGTGTTGCTCGCAGAGGTGCACAGCTCCTGGTATCTGACGCCCTTAGAAATGCAAGAAGCTCCTTCAGACCCCTACCCTTTTGATCGCGCTCCAGGCGCCTGCAGAAGATGCCATCCAGTGGCAGCAAGGTAGCATTGCAGGAACAGGCAAGGAAACCGGCCTTGGACACCGCCCGCCGTGAAAAACTTGTGTGTGGTCGTGACTTAACTACATAACCAAAATACACAGGATGTCCGTGGGCTGTGGTGAAGATCTGAGTGACATCCATCTCTAATTATGTTAATTGGACTACTTCCCCCCCCCCCCCCCTCCAGAAACCCTTAGGCTTTTGTTTGCAGGGAATAAATAAAGAGGGATTAGTTATGTTTATCTGTGTTTTCCTAAGTCTTTACAGAATAACTGTTATGTGTAATTAAGTAATTCGACTGTCCTTGACCAAGCTGATAGCAAATTACCAGACATTACTTATGAGGTTCCATTACATTTTAAGAATAGATTACACGGATCTGGAATGTATTGATTTTTATTTATTTTTTTACAAGAACAACTGGAAATAATGGTTTTATGAGGGTGAAAATGCAATGTGCTTTGACAAGCCGTCTTTATGTGGCAGCATTGCTTGGCAATATGTCTGTCTTCTCCACAAAGTCTCTGCATTGAGCCAGCTGCATGGTAAGTCTTTTCATTCACAGCTTTCCCTTGCCCAGTGTCAAACATGTGCTAGTGGGACACATTCAGGTAGCCTTTGCTAAGCAGTATCATCCTGTATTTGATCTCTGTGATGCAGTTAACTGATATGTAAATAATTCACACTCCTTGAAGATCCAGCTTAGCTGCTTCCCCTATGCTTTGCCGCATCTCAAATCACTAATCCATATACCCTTTTTTAAAATCTGCTTCCAGTGAGGTTTCACCGTATAATTGTCACCACAGATTGATGAGTTTCTCTTCAGGAACCAGAAAACATCAGTGTGCAGAGAGAACATAATACCATCCTGCCTCAAAATAGATTTTCTTGTTGAAGATACAGATACCATTTCATTTACCTACTTTGGAGGTATTAGATCGAGCATGCTAGACCCTTACAGATTCCCAGGGAATACATTCTCCTTACACCAGAGACCGGATAGTCCACCTTAACATGTACTTATCTTATTCCACCTTTGTTTTTTAGCTATATAGTCATTTAGTGTAATCACAAAAACATATTTCACACTAAAGATACACACCACTCAGCCAACAGAAGGCTTGGAAGAATGTCCACCAGCTACTGACAAATGGCAAAGAAAAAAATCTTCCAAAGAAACACTGCACTCATGCATTTGCCAAGAGGCCTGGCCAGAATTGGTTACAGCCAACCACTGTGCCCTAGAAAGTGTGGTATCAAGGCTAAGTCATCAAAACTGGGAGGCAGCAACTAACTGTAATTGAAGGGTGGGTGTTTTTGTCTTCCCCTGGGAACTAGTACTCAGGGTAGAAAATTAAACTCTTTCAGTAAATCCCATTGTGTGGCTTTGTCTTCCAAACACACTGGGGAAAATAAGGGGAGGAGATTCAATAAGTGCATCTAGGAGAAATTTGGGATACAGCCAGGAGTCGTGATCTGGATAGTGCCAAGACAAAAGGCAGCACAGAAAGGAGGGGCTGCTTCCAAAAGAAGCATGCCAAACTCTCCTCCCATCCCTGTAAGCAAGCCATGATGGCTATGTATTTTAGTATATACAAAACCTCTGTTCCCAGAAATTAGAATGTGGTTATGATGTTTCTGTTTCTTGAGGAAACCTAAGTGTTTCCTCAGAGAAGTAAGCTTCACTCTAGGACAGATGCCAATGCACAGACAACATTTTGAGTATTCTTGGTCAAGGTGGGCATGAGGCAGCCTGTGCCTGTAGATACATGGACTAAACTGGTCTAGCTTCCTGGGACATGGGATTTCAGGGTTTGTTTCTCTGCCGACCTGGCCTGGCACACAGGCAGCAGAATATGATCCAGGGAAGGCAACTACTTTCAGGAAAAGAAGTGGGAGAAGGTGGGGGTACCCCAGCCCAGTCTGGGGCAGCCACAGCAGCAACCTGGACTGAAGCATTGGGTACCCACTGCTTTGGGTGAGGTTTACCTAGGTGGGATGAGCTGACTTTACCTGCTCAATGGCATAGCTAAAAGATAGTTTTTCTCTCTACTCCACTCCTCCTCTCCTGTCTTTCATCTCCCACATGCAGTATCACTACTCCTTACAGCTTGCCAGAAGCCCACCAACAGCAGCCATAGTTGTGCCACCTAAGCCTGAATAGAAATGTCCAAGTTTTATTCCCACTGAGATGTGAGGGTTTCATATGTGCACCGAGGGAGGATGCTAATTATTTGGCTTATTTTAGGAGTTTTTGTAATAGTGGCCTAGCCCTTGTCAAAATCTCACATCCCATGGATCAGAATATTAGATACATTGTCCTTTTTCATCAAAGGGAGCTCGAACTTAGTTCAGTTTCTTTCTTCTCTGCCATGGGGAGATGCAAAACCTGTTTCTCGAGTAGCCCAGTCATTGTCTTTTTGTTCTGTTTGTACAAAGCAAAATACAAAGATTCTTGAAGAAGCAACCACATTAAACTATTTTCATATTCTTATTGCAAAGAACAAGCATGTCAGAGACCTTTTGCTTTTTCCCTTGGAACCTGCCTTTTTTATGTAGGCACTTCTTAAAACAGCATAAAAAAATAAAAAGCCCTCACTTCATTTCCCTTTTAAATTAGAATGGGTGAAGGATCACACAACAGAAGAGAAAAGTTCATTTTCCTAAATGGTCTTTTACAACCAGCAGCACGGCAACTTAGAGCTGATACTGTCCCTTCAGGTCTTTGAGTCCTGGCCAGTTCAGTGAAGAGGAAAAAATGCCCAGCATGTCTGTATTCCTTGAAACAGCTTTTCTAAGTGGCTGCTCCTAATGTTTTGCGGCTGCTGCCCCACACCTCACTGGAGAGCACTGATCACCCATCAGCTGCTCAGCTGCTCCTCAGCCTGGTGTGCCCAGCTGGGCAGCCTGGCAGCCTTGCATGAGCACTGTGCAATGCTCTGGGCTCCTGTGTGCACGCTTGCCCTGACATTGTACGTTGACTACCTCCCCAGCATGCAAGCTGACACAGCAATGGCTCTCTACTCAGATGTGGATCCCCTGTACATTGTGGCTTTCATGTCTGAATTCAGTCAGTTGCTCCCCTTGGCCAGCGGTCTCTCTCATAGTGATACACGTAGTGTGTATAGAATTTCACTGCTGGCTCAGGTTCTGGTCATTGCTGGTCCTGGTCGTTTCTCCCCAGGCAGTATTTTGCAAGGCTGCCAGCCCTTACCTGACCCCACCCCGTGAGGTTCATCCTCTGCTCTCCTCACGCGGGGAAAGGATGACCATCACTGAAGCAAAGCTCTACTGTGAGCTTAAGCATAAATGTAACTTACACAGGTCAAAAACATTCTAAAGCATCTCACTGTGTGTCTCATTCTTGTCACACAGACCTTTTTTCCTTAGCTGCCTGAGAGCCGCTAGGCTTTAGTTAGTTCCTGTGTCTCCATGCTTTCAATGAAAAGCTCCTAAGCCAAGAAGATGCTGTGGAGCAGCTCTTTCTCTCCAGACACCTAACCTGGGTCTCTCGACCTCATTATCAGCAGAATAGAGGACATCTGTAACAGATTTGTCTTACATCTGATTGCTGACTGTATGGAAGCTCTTGCTGTAATGCATTCTCCCCATTCAATTTTTAACAGATTTGAACACAATTCCACCTTATTCAGAGATGTATCATCATTCCTTCTGAAATCCTAGAGTGTTTGAGGATAGCTTTTAATTTGAAGGGCTGCAGAGAGCATTGGCTCTCTCTCAGTTTTGAGTTTTCAGCTGGTGCAGGGAGCAGGGACAAACAAAATGCGTAAATACTGAGCTATGTGCTTGCTGACTGAGTCCTATTTAGAGAAAATTCCATCTTTGTAAAGGTTTTGCACTTGACAGAAATGCTTTAGTCTAATAATATTTTATGAGTATTTATTACAATAGTTGCATTCATCAGTTCCTTGTATGCACTGGGCACTGCGGAGATTTAACGTAAAGAAAGGAGATGATTGAATGAATTCCTGGTGAAAGATCAAATACTTATAAGTCTCCTAAACCCAGAAAACCTCATTTAGTTCTGCAGCTTTTCTTACATGGCAGCACCCATTCTGTTTTACATGGTGCCAACAAGACACGTAAAAAATTCCTGAACATAATAACCCCTTCTACCTTGGCAGCTCAGCAAGAACAGTTTTCTCTGAAATCTCCCTAATCAATTGACTTCGCCAAGTCTTTTGCTTAACAAATCCTGCAATTTCTTCCAGCATTTTCCCCACAAGTGATACCAAATTAATGGGTTTGTAGTCTCCTGGTGGGTCTCTTGGCCTTTCTTTGTCTTATTAGGCACACTCTGGCCGGCTGGGAGAAATGTTTTGCATTGATAAAGGTGCTGAATGAAGTTCATTTCACGTCCCACTTTCCTTTTGCATTCTTGGACTCATGCATGTCAAAACGTTACAATGAACATGGATAAGATTAAAAAGCTCAAAGTACCGCAATATGGACACATATCACTTCATGACAAATCCAGTGTCCTACATGTCCTATGAAGTCAATGCATGCTATTGCAAATCTGGTTTGCATTTAAGATCTTGGCCCAAATCCAAAAGAGTGGATTCTTAAAACATATTTGGGTGCTTAATTGAAGATGCAAATAAAATGTTCGTAAGAGTAATTTAAGGACCCAGGAAATCTAACCTTAAGCCTCTGTCAAATAATCCAAAACAAAAAAGTATATGAAGGCATTACATTTTAAAGCAATGATATTTTGAGCACACAACTGCTTTCTGAATGCTATTTTCTCTGTCATATGTTTAGAGTCACTGTCCTTAAACAACAGACTTGTCTTAGAAAGAACAGCAACAAACAGGGGTTTGTTCTTTTTCTAAACAGTTTCAGCTCTATTCCTGCCTTGTACTAGAAATTCTTTATTTTCCAGGTATTTCAGTAAATCCCTGAAACAGCTAACGGTTGCACCCCCACTGCACATGAGAATGCTCACACTCCACTTTCCACACTCTTCTTCTGGCCACCAGTCATGCTGCATCTGTGACAGAGTTCATGTCTTCTTCCTTCAGAGATATGCCTCACTGAATCAAAACACCAAGAAAATCCCCTACTCTAAGCCTCAGACAGAAGTTTCTTTCACAGAATCTGTATTCAGAATGCTAATAATTTCCAGTTCACTTAATTTAGGCACCCAACTTAAACGCTCCCCTAGAACTAGTAGTTACCTCCCCTAGGCTTCTCTTGAGGACAGATATCGATTGTTGGGCTGGAGAGGTGCTCTAAAAGGTTCTGAAACCACCTTTTTCAGCATGCTTGGACAGGGATCCCACCACCAAGCCCTTGCACAACCTGGGCAGGAAAGCTCCCCACACTTTCCTGTGACACTGAGCCATTGCACAGCCAGAAATACAGCTACAAGAGAGTGAGAAAGAAGGGCAGGCAGAAGATACTTTGGGAAGCCTAGTTGTTGAGGTACCAACCTGGGAGGGGAGTGATACAAATGTCCTGAGTTGTTTCTGTTTAATTTCTTTCTGACAATAGTCCAACATATACACAGGAACGCAGCCACTAGCGTTCCAGTTGTGGTTCCTGGTGTGGATGTGGCCTGCTCAAGACAGTCTTGGATAAGATGGAAGCTACAAATCATGATGTATGTTTGGCTTTGCATGCCAATCATACATTCACAGATTATAAACTCTGGCTTTAAGAATGCTGTTCTCCAGTATTCTTCAGTTATTTTGTTCCCCCTAAACCACTGGATTGTAGAAAATAGGGACTTAAAGCATTTTCAGGTTGCAGTTGCAGGCAGCGTATTTGATGTGTGAATGTCTCCATTCAGTCAACAGCTCCTATGGACTTAGTCACTCTTTGTTTCTGGAGGCTGGTAACACAGGTAGATCTCAGCATCTCTTCATCTTGCTATCAAAAGTTTCTTTGCTTTTTTGTTGGTTTGGTTTTGTTGGTTTTTTTTCCTTCTGAAAGGCTTTTTTCTCCTGTTCTTACCCCATCAGTGCTTCCTAGACCAATGCACCTTCCTTCCACCTGATTTTCTTATCTAAAGGTGAAGGTAACTTTCGCTAGAGTGGAATTCCAGAGCATTCTCACCACTTTATCTAATAGTTGGATAAATGTCACTTTCTGTCCTAGAAGATGTCCTCAAGCTCGTCTCACTAGTTTTGATCCCCAGCTGCTCTAGTAATGCTGTCTCTTGAAAGGGACTCAACACGATGCATTTTACCTCCAATGACGATCATCAGTGTATCTCTTACAGTTTATAACTTACTCTTACACCCATCTCAAATAAAACCTCAGTGGGGATAAAATTTATCCTGTTCCTGACAGTGCTTTTTAATTTTCCTCTCTGTGACAACAGCCCCAGCACTGGCAGCCTGTGTTCCTGTTCCCAGCAGGCTGGCTAGGACATTCCTAGTGCTTGGTTTCAGGTCGGCTCATTCAGCATCTCCTACATCACTCTTAAGAACACCTCTGAGAAAATGGACCTGATGCCACTCTCCGGTGTCCATTCTCTGGACATCATTTACATTCACTCTTGGACAAAGAAAGTGTTAGGCAATCACTGTGACAATCAGAACAATATCTGGCACCACTGCAGAGCACCATCAACTCAGTCAACTCCTATGGCTGTTGGGACTTAAAAGGGATGCAACCAGGGCAAGAAATGTCCATCAGTCCCTCTAGCAATATATACATCTCCATCGTGTTACATTTCACCATGCAGGATTCTGGGTTTTGCTTCTGGCACTAGAGCAAAACAGATTCACCAGAAACTTCTCCCCCCTCATCTATGTGAAGAAGAAAAGAAAGAGTAGAGCCAAAAGGGACCCCACAGAAGGCATGAAAATGCTCTTTCTGTTGTCACAGCTGCTGATGCCTGCATGTTCTGGCAAGACAGGAAAATCACTGCAGCTCCTGGATATTTCTTTTCAGTCACTGGCTATTATCATGCCTTGTGCTTTTTCCATACTTCAGGCAGCTCTGTGATCTGTTTTTATTGTCTCTGGGGTTTTGACTTGTTTTTTTCTTTTCTGCTTCCAGAGTGTCTCCCTAAGATACTTCAGATTCTCTGTAAGTCAACATGACAGGAGTATTAACATTTGCCCTAAGCTTCCATATGAACTAGGCAGCTGCCTTTTGTGCAAAAAAATTTTATTTTCTTGTCAAGGGTTAATTTTACAGTAGTCCTTTGTCTTTCACTCTCACTGTCTTGGAAATTTAAGGGGATTTTTTTGTTACAGATCACAGCCTTTGTTTGTTTCAACAACTCTGAAATTGCAAGATAGACTCAGAAACCTTAGATCAATCATAAACGTTGTTAGGTCTTCCCCTTCTCTTTGTGCTATCAGTTTAAAAACATACTGCTCATTTCAAAGGTCAGTGCAACACTTTTCAAATATACGTAACAGTTTCCCAGATAACTGTCTCTGAGTGGATAGAAAATGATTAAAAACATCTTCAGGATCACCCATTGTCAAAAATAAAGCTGCCTACTGTCTTCTTTTTCCTTTGCAGAGATGACCTAAAGCTGAATTTGTACTTTCTTCAGTTATCAACCGTTTTCCTGGAAAACTCAGCATTGCCTGTGTCTTGGAATTCCAGAAGTGCTGACCTCGTGCAGCTTGCCCATGGTGTTGTATGCTGTCTGGTTAGTGCTCAGAGCCACTGAGTGTCCCAGAGACAGGCTCCCTCTGGCACTTCAAGCTTTAGCTGGTCAGCATGGGATTAGCCTGATGGTCTGAAGCACATCACAGCTTGTTCCAGCTGGTTCTTGGCAGACACCTTCAGAGCTGCCATATCTTCTTGCCTTTTCTGATCATTTGCTCGTCAGATTGATCGTGTCCTGCCTCCTTCAGACGTACTTTTCTGGTATCAGCCTGCAGGCCAGCTCTTCAGGTATTAACATTCACAATTATGTCAGAGAAAGGGAAGTCAGCTCTCTCTGGTGGAGCATGTTGGGTGATCCATGGCACTGGAGGAGACCATGATAATGGAGATTTTCCTTGAGAAAATCCTCAGTCCCTGTGGGACTGTTGTCTGTGTCATTCCAAAGCTGCTGCCTGTCTTCCTTCATCTGAGTTTTGCTGTTAAAGATTTCATAGTAATTTTTTGTCCTTTCCATACTCTTTGATCCAAGGGGTAGAATATCTATGTATTTGTTCATTGAGCCCTGTCTTCAGTCACATTTTCAGCCTGGCTACAAGATTTTGTGAAATGGAAAACCTGAGCAGACATCTGTGCATATACCAGATGTAAACCCCAAACGCATTTTCCACAGCATATTTCCCTTAGCATGAAGTGACACTCCCTCATAAAGGGGCTAACACGCTGCCTAACCAAATGGAGAAAGCCATAAGTAGATGTTACTGTCGGTGGAGAAATTTGAGAGCATTTAGCTCATTACCAGTTAGTAGTATATACACATTTTACGGTGCTGCATGCTCTGTCATCAGCAGAGGCAGGACTGGGATAACATTAGCAGGCTGGAAAGAACCAAACAGAAGATTTGGAGCATTACAGCAGCCTTCCTAAGCAAGGATCAGACTTTCAAGTATCAGCTTTCCCCCTGCTCAAAACATTAAAATGTTGGGTCTTGAAATACACAGTGGCTACACTGGATCATATGGTGAAGGCTATGTCCTGGAAGTGTGCCTCTGAACAGAGTGCTCTGCTAGCTGGTAAGCTCTGCATCAGCAAGGTTCTGCCATAGGCTCTGTCCTGTTCTGGATCTCAAATACCTGCTGAGGCTGGTCAAAGAACTACCAAGCAGGCTGACCCTAATGCACATTGTCATAGAGCAGTGAAAAGCCTCAGTTTTCAGCTGCAAATGAATGAGAAGCGGGTTTGCCTACCATCCAGCATAGAGCTGAGAGCCAGCTGTGTGATGCTCATGTCCAGCTCAAGAGATGTGCCACATTACTGAGACAGAGAAGTGGTACATTAACTCAATAGACTTCTGAAGAGAAGAACCAAAAGCATTTCAGGTTAGATCGACTCAACCAGTTGTAACAGGACTTCTACACAAAACAACCACGGAGTGAGAATGGTTGTACACCTGGCTTGTAACCTAAATTTCTGCATATTCACTTGCATAGCTTTATTGCTGTTCTAGGGAGATGCAGCAGCAGAAGGATCTTCTGCAAGTGTGTATCAGGTTTACAATTTTTCTCCAAGTTTCAGCTGTTGAAGAGGTCAGAGAACTTCCAAATGCAATCATACATCCAGTTCAGCTGACAACAGCCAGTGAGGTAGATGGAAAAAATCCCAAACCCCCACATATTCTTTACTAAACACTGTGATTTATCACCTCCACCTGTAAATTTCTGGTGTTGCCAAGTCTCATTTATAGGAAAAGTATAGGTGGAAAAAGTACCATAGCTTCTTCTAATAAATTACTATTGTCATTTTCGTGAACTCCAGTATCAGGAAGCATTTTTCAAGTGTGTCACAGAAAATTAATTTCTTGCAATATTCCTTAACTGGATTGCATTTTAATTGACCATTTAACCAATAATGCAAGACATTTATATTTTGGGATTATCTGTCTCAAAAACAACTCCCCCTCACAGATCTTACTTTTTCATAGTCATGAATCATGACATCACAGCCATTTCCATGGAAAGACACTTACCTCACAATCTTTGTTGTGTTATCAAACAGAAGCAGCTGGGTAATGTGGGTGAATAATCCTGTTCTGTATATTCAGCAATAGCAAAATGAATACTGAAAATTACTAGAAAACTAAATAGCTGTTTCTATAAATACTCCCTTTTCAAAAGTTCACCCTATTTCAAAAGCCACTTGTTAAACACTATTTAGTATATATATAAAGACTGATGGATGAAGACCAAAGTCCTTGAAGCAGGCACAGGAAAAATACCTCATAGCTAAGAGTAAACTTCCCAATCAGTTTGCCTTATCTGTATGATTTTTTTTCCCCCCATCAGCTATGAAAAGGCATTTTGCTTTCTGTTGCTACCCACTGCTTGGGCATTTTGTTGTTTGGGTTTTTTTTAAATGCAAACAAGTGTCCTGTTACATCAGTTACCATAGCACTTTCCACCACTGCCTTTCATTCTGAACTCCCTGTTGAGAGGTGACATTAAGTCCCTACTTGTATCTAGAACCACCCATCTTCTCCACAACAAATGGAGGCAAGTAGACAAGTGATAAGCAGTGAGTGATGAGCACAAAAATCTTATCAGTGTGAAAGGATGTGAGCTACAGTTCCTCAGGAAAATATCTCAACAGTTTCAAGCCAACCTAAGGCAAAATGCAAAGCTGATACCAGTGAACACAGTACCTTGAAAGGAAACAAATGCCTTTCTGTACACCATGATCTGAATTGCTTGGGTACTCAACATGACAACCTACTATGTTGTTATAGCTGACAATAGCACTGTTAACAAAAGAAGAGAGCCCAGCAGCATCTGGGCACCATCATACTACTCATTCTTAGAAAAGGTATCCTGCTCTTCAAGGGCACAAACTTCAGGCTACTGAGACACATCCTGTCTTTGTGCTTAGATTCTAAGGTAATTCATTCTAGGAATTAAGGCATACTGTGCATATTGGAATCAAAATCCAAGCCATAGCCAAATGATTTGTCACTGAAGTGAAATCTGTCTACACGTGGAGAGAAAATGTGCACCAAGTAGCTCTGCAAGCTCTGGAGGAGATTTTGGATAATAGAGCTACTCCCTTTCCTTCATACTGAAACAACTGAATGGGATCTTTTTTCCCTCTTCTCTCTTGAAAATACTAGAAATCATTACCAAAGCCTGGCTATTACATTCCCTGCGCTTAAAAGCCCCCGTTTTCTTCTTCAAGTGAAAAGAACATTGAATGCATCACATTTGCCACTGAGCAAATGCATTTGCCAGTTCTCTTAAATGCCAGCACAATTGCTTTAGCAGAGCTAATAAGGCAGGGGGAGGAGGGGGGGAGGGAGTCGTGGTGGTGGTGGTGGTAATCTGAACAGCCTTATTTTTGTCCTTAGTGCCCCAAAAGGAAATGCGTTTCTTACTAATAATAGTGTATGTGACAGAAAATACCAAGCACATGCAACTGTTCCCATTCACTTGCCAAAATGGATAATTCACATCAGGGCTTAAAAAAGTAAAACAAATCAAACAGAAAAATACCCCAAGTAAACAAATTAACCCTTCCCCTCCTACCAGCAATTCCTCTAAACCTGAAGCTTAAGTCTAAATTATTTTGCCAGTGACCAGAGGGTAGTTAAAGGGAAGAACAACAAAGCTTGCATTTAAATTCCCTGAGGACCAAGAAACCATCCTGTCTGTCACATTTTTTTCTCCAGTCAACCGTTAAGTGCACCCTGCCAGTGTAAACCAGACTTGTGAAGGAAACAGCTTATTCACACCCAAATTTATTTCTAGCCATCCATTTTTTGTAGTGCTCAATACAATTCCAACAGGCTCAAACATTCAGCAGTCATAAATCCACTTTCCTCCTGCTTCCCCCATGAGAAATCGTGTAACTGGGCTTGAAACCAAGAAGGCGTAATTGAAATTTATTAATAAATGTTGCAGGTTTTTGTTTGTTTTGGTTCCTGATTTCTGAAGCTAGAAGATGTACTCACAGTCACACTTCCAGGGTTTTCTGTAACCACAATGACAGGGAATGATGTTCTTTACACCCCCTTATTTCCAGTGGCTGAAGCTGTAGGGGGAAAACAAAAGTGATTCAGTATCATACAACTCCAGATAAAACAGACATGGCAATGCTGCTGCCCTGGTACTTCAAGGCCGGTATGCTTAAACCCCCCAAACCCCAGCATACAGCCTTCCAGGGTGCTGGAAGTGAACGCCACAACTGGCACAAGGGAACAAAACGGTCTGAGATAGTTGGATGAGGGTATATGCCTGCATCTCATTAGCAACTTGTCTCAAATTAGCAGCCCAACTCTCAAAGAAAAGTTTTCTGCTGAAAGTTTAACAGATGATAGCATTCCCTCTGCTGCCTAACCAGGTATTTCTTCACCCGACCAGGAGAACTGTGCCAACCGAAAGTAGCAGGGGGACCCTGTGCCTGGGCTGCCTGATACAGCACCACTTGCTACGCGTTCACTCTTTACAAAGAGCCTGTTTTTGCAGGCTGGGACGTGGGCCTGCAGGTAAGCCCGGCACAGGGGGCCAGTGGCTGGGTAGGGCTGGGGGGAGCTGGAGACAGGCCCTGCTGCAGCGCTGCTGGGGCAGGGCCTGGTGGCTCCAGTGGCTGGCGTGGGGTCCTGGGCCTAGGGCACTGGCTGGAGCCCCAGCGGTTGGCCAAGGGCAGACAGGGCTGGCAGTGTCATGACATGCTGTGACAAGGCCATGGTACAGTCTGGATGGGCTGAAAGTGGGACTTTTCTCACACAAAGACTCTTTTCCCTTCAGGAGGAAGGGAAAATTTTGGTGTTTTACTGTATGCACACCAATACCTGCAGATATATAAAGCCTTTGTCCTGAGAAGCTATAGACAACCCTGTGAAAAAGAAAAAACTACTTCCTAGATAAACCCTGTGTTTCAAGGGGGACCAGAGGCTTGTAACACGCCTAACAAATCCCAGCTGTCTGCTACAGAAAACTCACTTGCCGTCTTGCCACAGTGTCACAACAGGAAATTGTAGTCCCGTACTGTCAGTATTTTCCTCTATGAAGTGAGGGCTTTCTAAACCCTCATGAGCCTCTGTTTGAATCCACCTAATATCAAGCAGTAGCGTAGCAGTCAGGCCCTGAAAATCCATTTTTGACAGCCCAGGACTAAGAACGGATTCCCTCTTTCCTCCCTGTTCATGCGCTCTGGAGGCCCGCAGGCTCCCTGCGGTCAGGCCTCCCCTGCTGACCTGCACGGAGCGCCAGCAGTGTGTCCTGTGCCCACCCAGGACCGTGCTATGACAGGCTCCCAGTCAGGCCCAGGCCCACCTCTCGGCTCCCCTCCGCCTGGCAGCTGGACACCAAAGCCACACTATTTCTTTCAAAGGCTCATTTTATTTGTGCAGCGGGACCCCAAAGGCTGACCACAGCATAGGTCTGAAGCCTTTCTGGTCTCTGGTTCCTATGATATATTTATTCCCTGTAGGAACACTGCTTTCCAGCTTAATCTTCCAGGAAAAACATACCAAAATAATGTAGGGAGTAAAGGCTTACTAAATAAAACTCTTCACCTTGTCACATCAATCTTCAGTAGCAGAAAGCATTATCAGCCAGTGGTGGGAAAGGGCTGATCTGAATCCTTCCTCCTCTCCCTGTGTCAGACACGGGGTTATCCCAGGCAGTGCTCAAGCCTTCTTCAGGCCACTTCAAGAAACACTTTGCTGTGATTTACTAAAACCAGTTTTAAAAGAAACTCGTTCTACATCTGTCTTGCAAAGCAAGGATCTCCAGGCTCTCTTAGCTTGGCACAGTTGGATTTGCTTTCCTACAAGGTTGGAAAGGCCACTAGTGAACATTCAAAGGCAATGACCTGCGATGGCACGCTCACTTTGAGATTTCTTTGGGACATCCCACACCTCAGTTTAAGTATACAATGGACAGAAAAAACTGACACCGTTTAGACTGGCTTCACACGTAGGCAAGAGGCAGCCTTGCAAACCGAGTATTACTATCAAAATGGCATTCATTGTCTAGCAGAGAAGTATCTCCCATCTGTCACAAACGGGCTGTTTTATTTATTCACCCTTCAGTGAGCTCCAAGTATTAGCAACAAACAGGCTGATCTCCACAGCTGACTAGATTTTGGGGAGGTGGTAAGGATCTGGGATTTACAGAGCTAGAGATATGCTTGTGGACTTCTGAACAGTGTTAACAGCCCTTCTACCAAAGAGCATGGGGCATCAAAATTGTGCAGTGGAAAAAATGCCCTTTTCCCCTATGTGTTTGGAATGAGAAGCCAGCACAACTGACAGCTTTCTGGGTGTCTGTCTTATACCAGCCCTGGTGCATGGATGATTTCCCATGGTTGGGTAGCAACGAGGCAAGCTTATGGCCTACATGGTAGGACAAGTGGTCCCTTTTTAAGTCATTCCCAAAAAACAGACACAGGTAAAATCGTAAATATTAGGGCTGTTCCTAGCTTCGTTAGGCTTATGGTCATTCCCAGCTCATGCATAATGCTAACTAGTTTAATAATTTTCATTGTCATGTGTAAAAATGCAATGCTCAAAGCCACTTTCTTATATAAGACTGAGAGTTTGAAATAGGGAAAGTGCTAAGAAAAAGAAAACAAAGCAAGATAAAAACAAGACAGAAAAAAATTAAAGCTCTGTATGGTTTTGGTTTTTTTATAATTGCTGAGCGTTTTTTAGACTCTCTTTCATCTTCTTTCCCTTTCAAAGACTAGACTATTTTTTCTGCGTTTTGAAGACATTTGTTCAATGTGAAGTGGTGGTGTGGCTCCCTGGGCAGAGAGCTGTCAGCAAACCCAAAGAGCTGCCACACAAACCAGGCCCCACATGAAAACTTGCCATATGTCTTGGGGAGCTGTCTCAAGGAGCAGCCATGTTCTGAGAGGAATGTTTCCTCCTTACCCCATTTCTTTCACTGTCCATATTTTTATGGGAGGCCTTTTAGCATAGTACTTATTTCTGACTCATACAAATCAGCTCCAAAGCTTGGGTAATGCCAAAAATGGGCTATTCATATTCATTCACGCTCTTGTACGCATCTCTGCTCTCATAAAATGGAACATGTGCCTGATGAGCTTATTTACTTTCT
Source organism: Falco biarmicus (assembly GCF_023638135.1). Taxonomy (NCBI): domain Eukaryota; kingdom Metazoa; phylum Chordata; class Aves; order Falconiformes; family Falconidae; genus Falco; species Falco biarmicus. The sequence continues at coordinate 5,252,008 of NC_079293.1, read as the reverse complement.
AAATGTGTGGCTAGGAAGGATAGAGAGTGTGCAAAATATAATGGTGGTAGCACTGGAATAACATCAATAAGGCATCTGCAAATAGAAACTTCCCAGTTTGCCTGACCTCTGCCAAGCTCTGTGCAGTCTGGTTACAACAGTATGTAAGAAACTCTTTGGTGTAGATTTTATTGTTATGCCCTTTAAAATACACAGACACGTGCTCTGTTGGTTAATTCCCAAAATAACAATGCTGCTCAGTACAGAGATGACTCATTCCTAAGATGCCACTTGACTGGTTGCTGTTCACTTCTGTTCACAGGGAAGAAAACGGTTAAGGTCATCACCTGTGCTGTCAGGTAGAGCCCCTCAGGGTCTGGGGCTGCTTGAGTACCTCCGTCTACAGCAGGCTGAGTCTGCTGTGACTCATCCTGCACACAAAACTCACAGTCAGCTCCCATACCACAGCCCTGCTAGACAATGCAATACAGAAAATGCTTGGGGAGCAAATCTCTTCACTCCCTGGTGTACACATGACATACAACACCTTGCAGCACTGACAGAATATCCCAGCATACAGGGGGAGTGCTTACCGTGTTGGGATGCAACCAAGAGATAGTACCCCTATAAGACCCTATACTCAAGGGGAAGATGCTCGCCACCCAGCCATCGTATCTTAGGTCCCCAGACCTCAGCAGTGGCCTCTCTAGTGTCTTCTGCTCTGCCTGCCCATGTGACACACTACAGTGCTTTGAACTGTGACAGATGCCCAAGAAGGTGGTGCCTGGGAGGCGCGTCTAGCTAACTCGGTCTGTCAGTGGGGTACAACTTGCTCTGCAGGGCACCGCATAGCTGCATGTGTTAGATGGCACCACAAAATGGCAGACTATCTTCCCTCTGTTCCTTTTATCTCTTTGCTTTTGATTTTTGCACTGAAGCGACAGCATTATATAAAGTTCTGGTTGGTTTCCTTTTTGGGGGAAAAACAAGAAGTCAAGCTAGACAAATTTTCCCTCCTCCTCCCTTCCCTTCCCCTCAAATTTTCCCTTCCCTTCCCTTTTCAGGAAAACAGATAAAAAATTTTTGCTCAATCCCAGGCGAAGACTAGGAGCATAGGGGAAACCTGAACAAGGAAGAGCCTGCCTTCTTTTTTGCCGTGGACTGGCAGGAAGCTGATGCCACAGTATGTGTCCCAAACAGCACAGCCTTGCGTAGGAAATCAGCCATGTGGCAACCTTATCCTCATGCTTGCAGAAAATGAGGGCAGCCCCGCAGGCTGGTTCTGTCACAGGGTCTGCGAAATGGCTTCAGAACCTGTCAGTGTCTCTACTCTGATTTATTTCATGTCCTCCCAAAAAGGTCTAAAAGTCTCCCACATTCTGCTAACACACTGAAACATGATTGTTGAAGTCAGTCTCTATAAAATATGCAGCACTTTTTGCCAGGATGTTAATTTTTGTACCTTCTGTCTCTTTTATGTTTCATAAACCTCTTGGTAGTAATAAGATTTTTTTAAAATAGCCTTCAAGGTTTTTTCTACATATGAGGAAAAATATTGGTATTTACTGAAGCTTTGGTTTCTGGTGTTGCTTTTATATAAATCACTTTCTCCTTGCTTAAGCCAGTAAGGATTCCAGAACATCAAGTGATACTGCAAACCTCTCTTCACATGGTGTAATGTCAAATTGTGCATGTGAGATAGTGGTTAACTGAACAGTCCTCAGACCTTTCTCTCAGATCTTTCTTTGGTGATAAGCAAACATCCTAGATAAGCCAATGTCTACCAAGATATCACAGCAGAAGATGACAACCCTTTCCTTTTTCCAAAAGTAAGGAATATAATTCCAGGTTTTACAAAAGTGTGTTCCTTCCCCACATTCCTGACATGGTGTCCCCTGTGTCACAGGCATGCTTATATTTGTGCTAAAAGTATGATGGAATTAAAAATGTAGGATTCTGGACTATCCTTAGGGAATTATTTTGTAAATATGTATTCAGCGCTATGAGTCCACTTCAAAGATTAAAAAAAAAAAAAAAAAAAGGAAAAAAAAGAAAGGAAAAGGGGAAAAAAATTCAGCTCTTCAGAAGTATTTTTATGAACCTCAGGGATGAGTCATCTCTGGCGGAGGAGATATAACAGGATGCAAAGATGGGCTGGCTACACATTGAAGCAGGGAAATCACCGTTCCTTCAGTCCGATGGCTGTGTTTTTTAACTAGGGGTCCCCTTACCATCACAAAGCTTCCCACCCCCATGGACCCCGCCCCCCCCACCCTCAACTGACAGACAGTCCTCTTTGGTTCCATGTAGTGCATGGCCAATCTTGCTGATAACATGGGCAGAGGGTGTAAAATAAGGGTGAGAGGAATCCTCTGCTACCTTTAGAAGGATCCAGAAAGGCTGTTGTTGTTCCCCCCCCAAAAATGCCACTTCTCTAATAATCACCCTCACCTTTCTTTGTCAGGCATGGGAATTCAGTATCAGACAAAGCCATCTCTAATCTCTCAAGTACCTTTCAATCTGCTTGGTAATAGGGCACTAAGATTTCCCTCTATCTCTGTGGCAGATAAAATGAGCTCAAAGTTACATTTTTAGAGGTGGAGGTCAGTTCCCTGATACATCTAGACAGAAACCTGTAATCACTTGAGGTTTTGTCCAAGTGAGAGCTGAGAACATGCTGCATTTCTTAAATCTACCTATTAACACGATAACTAATCTAATGGGTGATTTCAGATGCTTGAAAGCTGAAGGCAGGAGCAAGCGTGCATACACATCAGGACAGCTTCTACATTTTTAAGCCAATTTGCTGCTTGCCTAGAATTAAAAAGAAGATGACAAGTCCAGATCTGCAAAGAGTTTAATGGGAGCTAGCACACTCTAACTACGGCTGACAGGGCAGAGGGGGATGACATCTTCCCTACCGCACATAGGATTTTGCTGTCATGCTCTTAAATCTTTTGAGTTTATATTTTAAATAATGTATTACTGTCTGCCATTTTAATGTTTACATACAGATTCCTGTGACAGAGGTGCAAGAATCCATTTGTCATGGTTTAACCAGTTCATTTTTCAAACAACAGGTGAAAGAAAATACAAAGTTTTCCCAGCTACTCTTTCAATGCATCTAGTATTTGTAACAGCAAAAAGTGTATTCTAGGAAAAGCCCTGGTTTGATGTGGACTCAGCAAAATCTTCCAACATCTCACTCAAGACAAATTTGTGAGAGGAATTTGCTGAAAGAAGAGCAGAACAGTGTCACCTCCCTTGCTGGAAGGATCCTTTCCAAGTGTGAATCGGAAACAGCTTTTCCATTGTTCTCAACACTGAATGGCAGTCATCCACTTGGCTTCCCGAAAGTCCTGGCCCAGAATAGACACTGGAGTGTTACCTGCATGGCATACTCAGTTCAGCAGGGAAGGAAGGATAACACCAATACAACACACACTTTTAAAGAAGCATGTAGGTAGAGTTGCTAACTCCGCACCTGGAGTGTGAAGGAGAATCCTCAGAGGCCCTTAAACCTTCTCAGTTTTCAATCAAATTGCTGCTTCTGGGGGAAGATGCAGTGGCTTTCCTGCCCCAAACACAGCCATATGAATAAGCAAAGCAAGGCAAGAGATCAGAGAAATATAACAGTGTTCTGACACTTCAAGTTTGGATTACTTACAAACTGCATCAATTTCTGGCAAGGCTGACCTAACTTGTGATCCTGAGAGCTCAATAAATTGAGTTTCACAGAGTTCACCATGTATTGGTTTTCTGATGAAAACTTTAAAAAACAGGGGTCTTTTTGCTCTCCACAGCAGCATAGTTCTAATAGTGTTGTATAAGCAACACGATTTCTCTTCTTGCTTTGAGCCAAGTTTCTTTCCTTGCCCCCACCATGCTACGCACTGAGCTTTCCTTGGTTCTGTTCTCCACCCCAGAGGAAGCTGTGTTTCCATGATGTATTATTAAAGTGTGTGTGTTGTTTGTGAGCTATCCTGGCACCCTTCAGCAGGGAGACACAATCGAAATGAAAAACAGCATTACTGTGATAAATAAAGAGAATTCAGAACTCTGGCACCTTTACTGGTATGAGATGTGCTTGTATGCTAAAAGCTGTACTATTTTGCATTTAAAACACTAGTACCTTGTAGTTTCCTCACTGAGGTCTGGAATTACAGAAACGAAGTCTGACTTACAAATGACTAATGCATGCAACCGCACTGCAGGCCTGAGAAGTTCAGTCCGCACCCACCTGAAAATGACTGATTGGTTCATAGTAAACAATATTTAATACTGAGAAGAAAGGCCTGAACTGGAAAATTATTCTACCCCATCAGTTAAAAGGAAGCTTATGAGGTTTTTTTGATTCATAGCACACAAAACATGAGAACTGGGGGACAAAGAGGTGCAAAACCTAAAATGTTTCACTAGCATTAGCCAGGCATCTCAGGTTGCGATAGGTACGATTCCCTCCCTGAGAGATCTCTGCAGGGACCGCGTATGAGAGCCACCAAAAGTGAGGTGACAGTGACCCTGCTCCGCAGCTCTTTCGACTTAATAGGAACAGCTGGTCAGTGAAGTGTTTGCTAGAAATTTAACAAGGCTCAAACAGTGAGAAGCATCTGCCAATAAATCAAGAGGGAGCACCCAGCTAAATGAGGTTTAATTTAAATTCGTACCTAAGGCTGACAGATGAGAGCTTCATTGCTCTTCTACATTACATTAGCGCACACAGATCTGTGCCCACGCCAGCAGCAGCTCAGGGAAGGTGCTTCTGAGTGGCAGCCCAAGGTCTTGGGTTAAGCGCGCAGCAACCATGCGAAACTGCGTCAAATGCAAGGGGGGCTAGTGGGAGAGGCAACGGGGAAGTTGTTTCTCCCTAATGGCACATTTTCCAGGCTGTTTGAAGACAGCGAAAGCCACCTTGGCCACAAATTATTTTGGTTCTGCTGTGCCCCATTGCTGCCGCCCCCTTGATTCCACTGCTCCCTGGCAGAGCCAGCTGCCATGTCAGAAAAGGCCTGGCTGTAGAGGGAGTGTCCCTGCAATGGCAGCTGGGGATAGCGAGGGAAGTCATCCAACATTTCCATTTTGTTGCCTGAGAAAGCCCACACAACTTCCGTGCAAGGCCAGCTTCCCCACAGACCCCAGGGTATGGTGAGTATGGGTGGAAGCCTCCAGAAGGTCACCTCATGGCGGGCTTAGGGTGGCCGCCACCGGCACCTGAGGGATCATGCATTCCTCCCACTTCCCTGGGCAGTTTTTGCCCTGGCAGCAAGGGCTAGATTTCACCTTGAGACACTCTCAGGCAAACCGGGTGCCTTTGATCTCCTGGCAGATCAGGAGAGTAACGTTGAGGGAAACACGGAGGTTCGCTGGCTGCGCCTGTGTGCCGCTCTGCTCTGCCATGAGCGATGCTGACATGTTTCGAGGGAAATGCGCAATTGCGCCTATGTGGCTTTGGAGAGGAGCCTCATGGCTGCTCATGGGCACTTCCCGTGTCCATAACAGTGGTGATCTCACCTCAAACTTCATGCTGCAGCTGTCCCCACTTTGCACTCATGCCTGGTGGCATGCCCGAAGGATGCTGGCATCGGGTGACCAGCTGCGCTCCACCAGCTTCCTTGCCTGTGTGCTAAGGGGATTTGAATTTGCTGAATACATGAATGGTAGCATCCCTGTTGCCAGAAGGCCTTGGGGTGCGGTCAGTTGAAATAGCGCTTCTCAGGCCACCAAGGTAATGCAAGCAGCTAGTCAAAACTGCACGAAGAATAGTAAGTGGGAAGTTGCCACAAAAGATGAACAGCATGTGGGAGATGGTGAGATATGAGAGTGACAGACCAGTGCCAAGGTGCACATGGTGCCATGGCGCCTGTGTGCCTGCATGACGTGGGGTCCTGGAGCCAGTGCCCGGCAGGCAGCCCCAGGGTCCCCTCTCTACCCTCCCGTGCCTCTGCCCATGGCTGGAAAGCCCGCAGAGGTACATGCGCAGCCCACTGTGCCTCAAAAGACTGTGCACTGTCCAATATTGTTTGCTTTTAATCTCTGATGACACTGGGGTATCACTGGAGTTGGTGACACTGGAGCTGGTAGGGTGTTTTCTCACAAGATCCAGGGCTGCTTGGTCCTTTTTCTGGGACGTGGAGAGACTGCAGAGGCAAAGGGAACTGGTGAAGGATGGGCTGCAAGGTGAATTTCTTTGGGCTGGGCTGTCACTGAATTCTTGCGTGGCTGCTCTTTGCATGAGTTGGGGAATCAGTTTGGCTTTCTTTTTCAAATCAAATTAGAGATATCCAAAGTGTGATACATACTACAAAGTGAACCAGGGGTTATTTCTGATGTGTGCACAAATCCAAATAAATGCATCTGTAAGGAAAGCTGCTCTGTGAGAATTGTGACCATTGCCTTACATGCTCACCTGCCCCCTGACTGGAAGAAACCTCAACAAACTTCCTGTCTCTAATGTTTTCCAGAAGTTTCAAATAGAAGAGACAGAAAATAGTGCAAAAAATGCAAGTGGAAAGAGGAAATTGGGAATAACTGACTTACTACAGATATACTGGTATATTGACGTTCCCGTAGTTAGCTTTTTATACACAAATGCACACACACATACGCACACATAAAATGGATTAGATTCTGTCTGAAGCTTTTGACAACAGCAGCTACATTTTTTACAAGTCAGAGGCAGCCATATCCCCTTCAGAAATCATCTGGTAGGAAAATATCAAAAGCAGAATGTGCAGGCTTTTAAAGAAATGTGTAGGAGCAAAATAAGCTTATTTCTGGTTTAGTCCAAACTGAATCATATGTCTTATGTCAAAGCTATAAAAAACAAGGAAGGTAAAAGAGGTAATTCATGTTCCCCAAACTTTTTTAAAATCTTGTATTAAATTATTTCCTTATCTTTACACAAAAGAAACAAAAGAACTATCGATTCCTAGCAAGATAATTTCACCTCTTTCCTACCATTAAGAAGAAACTAAGGAGACACATGCTCTTCTGATATAGTCTGTCACAGCTCCTCAGCGTTCAAAGGAACTAGGACAGTTTCCAGTAATGGAGGACATGATCCTCAGATCTTTACTAAGTGAAAAAGCATCCTGTCTGAAACTATTTGGGAGAGGAAGTTTCCCCGGAGATAGCTAATATAATACTTTCAGTGCTCTGTAAAAGAGATCTGTTGATCCTGAGTGTAAGGCCACTGCCGTTTACTGCCTGGTGAGAGAAGTGCGGTGGCCCCTGGCTGTTTTCCCAAGGCCCAGTGGAGCAGCATGCAGGTCAGATGAGTTGTTTGGATGGCAACAGCAACCATCTGTCCTGTTGGCCACCTCTGCTATTACATAATGGCCCAGATCTGGTCAACTGACCAGGAGGCCCTGGAGAAGGAGGGTTCCCAGATGGCAGTCTGCTGCCACCATGGATACTTATTACACTGCTCCCTCCTCAGGTCTGGGGAGCTTAGGGGAAGGGTGATGTCCAGAACTGGGCTGCACGAAGTCTTTAGGTGCCAGAAGCCTGCTGCTTTCTCCCTCCATTTTTCACAGGGCCCTCAGATCATGCCAGAGCATGGGCTGTACACTAAACTTTGCTCTGCAAGAGTACAGTGAACCAGGCGGTTCTGAGAAGTACAACACACTTCACATGCACATGTGATGTGCATGGGCTCAACATGTGTCACGCAGTGGGGCAGGAGATGAGCCCTTCTCTTCCCTGACACTGAAAAGATGCTTGGGGTCTGCCTAGCCAGGACAGTCAGACGCCACACGACTGAGCATGAGACTAGGCTAGGACACAAGGAGGATGAAAGACATAAAAACTTCAAGCAAGCTGGAAAGGTTCCAGTAGCCTTGGAGCTATATTCCAATAAATGACCTTAGACACTGATGAACCAGAAGGGCGATGTCTGGTCCAGAGAGGATTCAGAGTGTTTAGGTTAGGATACTGTAGGACACATACCTCCCACTGATATTACAGACAGCTTCAGAGCACCTACAGGAGGCTGGAGGCTCCAGTGGGGAGCCACATTCATGCAAGCAACAGTAGACTCCCAGCACTCCCTGCTGGCTGCTTGGTACATGGAACAGAACCTGCAATCTCTCCCTCCATTGCTGCAAATCAGGGTGAACCCACTCATTTCGCTTGACACAGTGTGATAGAAGATGAGGACAACTGCCAAAGAGGCAGGTAATGTCATTTCAATGGCACCAGCAGTTTTTACCTAGCCCCCTTTCTGTCTCGGAGCAGACTGAGAGCTCTTCGGAGCATGGCTTCTGTCCATGGGTCCTAGGCCATGATGGGGGTTCCTAGATACAAGACCAGAAAAGAACAAAATAATAAAAAAACAACAACAGTTCTTGCAGTTACCTCATCCAGCTTCTTGCTTTCTTGTCCCTATCACTCTTGAGTTCAGCAGCAATAACAGCAGCAGAACTGAAGAGTAAACAGAGTAATACTGTGAAGTTCAGGTTATCTCTGGAAAAACTTCCCAAACCAGCCTGAAGTGGCCACATGACTTTAGAGAAAGTGGGAGGATGTCACCTTCACTCCAAGGCCAAGACTAATTGCTGGGCTGGATCCATTAGCCCCATCTGAGCTGCACAGGTCTCCAAATCACCTGTCTCTTCTGGAAACACTGAAATAATATCAAACTAATACAAAAACTGTCATCACTCCAAGCCATGTTCATCCAGTGCTGGGAAACTATTCCATGCCTTTGCACTAATTATTCTGGCTTCTTACAATTACAAAATAGCCTTTATTAAAAAGATTTAGCCAGGTTCAGACCAAATGAAAAACCATTTGGTAGACCAGAAAACAGTATAAAATCACTACCATAAGAAGGAAGACATTTCTGAGCTGCTGCCTATGTATTTATTTTCTGCATATGGAATCAGTCATTTTGTATGCTTGATAAAATCAAGGACAATTAAACTAAATTGAGCTTTAATTTCAGACTGAGGCATACGTCTACGGCTAAGCATTTCTTCCTGCAACGTCTGGAATTACTAACCAGTAGCACAAACTAAAGTCAAATGTCAGACAAGGTGGGAACAAGTTCATCGCTCATCAAAAAGCAGACAATGATAAAGGTGTTGGAATATTTTGCATTACTCTCAGGAAAGAAGAGTTCAAACAAGGTCTATATTCCAGTCCGGTATATATTTAGGGTAAGGAGCAGGACAATAAATGTTTCAGGAGTTGGGGAGGGATAGGACAAGGTCAAGCAAAAATGACCCAGCTAATGAGGAATCCTACCCTTTGGTGCAAGAGGATAAATGAGCCCCATCGAGGGCTGAGTCCTCGGTATTCATGAACAGCAATGCTACGCTGTGCTCTCAGCTTCCTGCACACTCGACATCACCGCTCTGAGCTGCGCCACTGAAGATCTGTGGAGAAATGATCCTTTATATGCAAATGGACAACTGCAACAATTATTTTTAACCCCAGTCTCAAATCCAACTTTCACATCTTAAAAAGCAGAAAACATTTTTCTCTTCTTCTTATAACGTCTAATGTATCTGCCTCTTGCAGGATCTGGCTCTTCTCCGAGCGGCTGATGCTTCCCTGTGAACTGAATGGACAATAGATCCTCCCTACAAAGTTTGGGTGTGCAGCAGACATTATTTCCGTCCCACATTATCTCTCAGTTTGACTCCAATTCTGAAAAGTCCCTGCTCCCGCATCTTTGATGGCAGGTCTGGGCTGGTTGTTAGCCTTGCACAAAGTGCTGTGTCTGGGTGATTTTGATCTTCTTTTTTCCTCCCAAATCCTCAGATGACCTATGAGAAGAACAAAGCTTTTCCAAGCAGAGCAGATGGCTTGCAAGGGGATACTGGTTCAGGAAGGGCAGACTGTGCTAATGACTTTTCCAAAGTCCCACTGTCTCATTGCCAACTATGTCATTTCCAGAAAGTTAATCCTGTGGCAAGACAGCAAGGAAAGGTGGTTTTAACAACACAGCGCTGTCCTCTGTCAATGTGAAAAAGCTGTAAAACCTTTATGCCCATGCAAACACCGATCAAGTCGAGTTTTCTAGAGGTTCTGGACGGCTGAAGTCCTACAGAGAGGGACTGAAGGGAGATGACTTATATTTTCTGGAAAAGCCAAGGCAGTTGAGGCCAAAGAATTTAAACGAATCATTTAATTAGACACCACACAGAGTCAGGAAAGGATTTTGATTCCATCCAAACCTCCTCTTGTCACAGGAAGCTACAGAGTAGGATATTGCACTTAGCTTAAAGGAAAAAAATTAATATCTCAAACTCTTTATTAAGTCCTTCTATTCCTCATTTGTGAAAAAAACATCCAGCTCACTCTCGAAGGCACAATGGCTGGCCTCTCAGCACGTCACTCTTCAAATCCTCCCTATCCAGTGACAGTTGTATTACAGCAGAGGAGGTGTTAGATGTCTACTAGAGCTTTGCAGAGCGGCTTACACAGGGAACTGTGGGTCCTACCATTTTCCCCTCATCTCTAATGAACACTCATGTCTAGAACAATAAAATCTCCTCTTGTCAGTGATCCTTTGAAAGAAAAATCAGCTATTAAGATGATTAAGATACAGCTCGGGTACAGTAAAACCTTCTAATGTCTATTTCCATCTACCTTTGAAATGCAGACTGCTACACAGGCAACCAAATGTCCTAGTTTAACCTCTTACATGGTTATCAAATGAAAAGGAAGAACAGTGGGAAATTCAGCAAATCAAAGGCTTTGTGAGAGGGTTCAGGGACTTCAAAACAGCCTCTTCTCACATGCAATACTTGTGTGGGAGAAGAGGAGGGAGGAAACAATCCGCTCAGATCTTCAGTCCATTTACTTACTCCTATCAGTTTCTGACAGCTTCTTCTGACAGAAAAAAATTCAATCCACTTCATAGGTGTGACTTATTACCAGCTCTGTTTACAGCACAGAGTGCCAAGGAAAAAACTTCTTTACCTGGAGATCAGCTTCCTGTCTCAATCTGCAATAACCAAAGTTACCAACCAAACTAAATCCCTTGACAGCAGGAACGCTTTTTTCTATTATTAATTTTTTGAAGGAGATAGGAATGTTATTTGAATGATTAGCTGCCCAAGTACATCAGAGAACAGAATATAAATAGGATACACCTGCAAAATGGAGGTAAATCCAGACACATGGAATGTGTTGAAAGGGAGTTTAATTATGCCCTGTTTTGAAAGAGTGACAAAACCATGCCAGTGAAATTTATAACCCAGTATCACAGAAATTTGAAACTCAGAAAAGTTGTCAAAAATATCAAATTATCCATTATGCATGGATGAGGTTAAGAAATTACCGAAAGATTTGTTTAAGAAACATCAAAGCAGTTAACTTCAATCACATTTTGCCGGGGCTAATATTCCCTTTCATTTTCAGGAGCTTTAGGGAATTAACAATGGTATTGGCAAACGTTTGTTCACATAAGTTGGCCTGCAGTCCTCCTAGTTATAGCACAAAGACTTATTCCCTGGATCTCAGTTTATGCATTATTTTATCTACCCACCAGCGTTTTGGAGCAAAGATCGATGTGCTGAGAAAGTTACAGCAATAGAAAATGCTAGGCCTTATATCCAGTCACATGGATGTCATAAAGCTGAATTCCTGTTTATCCAGGAGTAAAGATAGACGAGCTCAAGTGGATGTCTGTGAGGTCCTTCTAATCCCGTTTGGAATATCTCACACCTAGAATTCAGCTGAATGATCTTCCTTTCAACAGGACCCTTCACAACCACTTTGTTCATGACAGTCTTCCTCACTTCAGGTCATCAAAGGCCCGTTCCAAAACATGGCAGTAGAAGGTTTTGCCTTCACTTCACTGCGTTCTGGTTTTCGATAGTTTGTTATATCTGGAGCAACTGATTTTTCCTCAATACTAAGCAAAACAGAAATAGGCAGTCTTTGTGAGCCACCAGAAGCTCTGGGTTCCTATTTAGGGAAAGTTAGACGTGGCGATGATCTAGGCGTCCCAGCTAGGAAAGGAAGGAGGCTGGGGTACTATTTAGGAAATTACACTTTTTAAATGTAAGGCTGAGAATGGAGATATTTTTAGTAAAATCATCTAATTACTCCAGGCTATATGCATTTGTGTGTCCTTCAGTCCTTGTGTCCTTGGGAAAATGCAGGAGAATATTTTGGTTTGTCGTGGAGGATAATCTTGTACTGTGTCACAGGAGCACAGTTCAGCAGAGAGGAGCTATAGGCTTTGCCATAGGAATGGCATTACATACAGTAACTACTCTGGCCTTTTATCCCCATTTGCAAAGCAGGACAAGAACCATCTTGTGGGAGCATAATCCAGCACCAGCAGCTGTTGAGTACCTTTGTGACCCTGGGATGGGGTGTAGTCCAGAAGCACAGAATTTTATTTTAGGTATTATTGCCAACGAATACATTTGTGACACCAATTAAAAAACTGCAAAAGATCCTCAGCTTGGAGTACTTTGAGCTGTGATGGACATTAACAATGAGCTTGTACAGATGCTGTCATTCAGTTTTCATCTGTATGTGCTGTATGTGCACATGCAGCATGTGCTGCTGCCCCTGACACTACAACAGCCATTCATTTATGTTAGAGAGTAATTGTAGTATTCTGGATGATGATTTGTTGACTGGTTAATGGCTGTCACTGAACACACTGTATATACATTAGCTATCCTGTTTTAATGAGGAACAGAAACTCTTTTTAATGTTCTTCTTCTGCCATTTTTTCATTTTTAATATGCAATTAAAAAATGACAAATGCAACCGTCAAAAGGGGTTGGACTAGATAATCTCTAGAGGTCTCTTCCAACCTCAGCTATTCATTGACTCTGTGACAATACCCTGAAGTCTTTAAACAGGATTAGGGGTTTATTATCACCTGTGCACTAACAGCTAGCTAAGTCACCAACACAGCCAGGAACACAAACAAGACTGTAGTGAAGTGCTTGTATCTCACACTGCAGCAGAAATGCCTTTACGTTGTTACAAAATGTGAATGTGAGAGCTCACTGAGGGCTATTTCAGACAGATGTTTATTCCATGTAAGTTGTTAAAATCTCCCCTGAAAAGTAGGCACCAAAAGTCACTATCTGGCTATATTTCAGCTGGTTCCCAACGTTTCTGATCCTTACTCAACACCAGCTTCTCTGTAAAGAACCAAGAGAAAATTCCACATTGCCATCAAAAAAGTGCACAAGGCCAGGGCTTAGGGATGCGCATCTCTGCTGCCAGAACAGCACTGGGGAAGCGTCCGCACCACTGCCGCCTGCCTGCTCAAGCTCCTGGACTAACATCGCTTGCCATAGCAGTGATGGTGGTACAAGCTGTGGTCCGCATCCCTAAGTCTAGGTTTGGTGTTGCGGTTGGCATGGCTGATGCATGACATCCTGCTCAAAAAAAGAAGAACTATATCCCCCTCTTCCCTGTTGTTTCATGAGGACCATTTCTGTTAGGTAAGAGAAGACCAGTCTGTGGCGTACACGCTTCAGTTTTCTGAAAGTTAACTTGGTCATTTCTTACTAAAACTTTTGCTGTGCTGTAACTTTATGTCAATATGATCATCTGTGTTTCATGGGAGTTCGTTTTCTTCTGAATAAGTCCAAGCAAAACCTTCCATTGTATCTGTTAAACAGAATTGCTGGTGTCTGATTCAAAATGGCTTGGCCGGCATCCCGTAGCCTAAAAGAATACGTGCAGTCTTGTGTTGTAAGCCACCTTTAGCTGGGGTCAGAGCACTGATCTCTTGCTTGAATGTCAGAATGAATCTTTCCACTAAACTGCTTGCAGCTGGGTAGCAGGGAGGTGACGTGACATGTCTGATACCATTTCTTTTGATGAACAACAGGCACTCTTTGGGTGTGAATTGAGTTCCATTGTCACTTAGAATCTGTCCAAGAACTTGAAAACGAGAGTCTTAACACTTCTAGTATCTGTACTGAAGTAATTTACACGGAGTATTGCAAGCCATTTTCAAGGCACATCTACCAAAGCTGAAAAAAATACAACTTCTGAAAAGTGCAGGAAAGGTTTTCTGGATTCTACCTGCTATGAGGTAGATGACCGTTGTCACTGAGAACCAGATGTTGGTTGTGGATAATCTTGACATTGCATTGCCATTACCAACCGTCATTTACCCCACAGACTACCTGGACAGCATTTAGTTAGCAAACAGTCCTCATGGGCTTTTTGTAGCACAAAGGACCCGGGTTCTGCAAGGAAAGCCATTTCATGACCACGTTAGGCGATTTTGAAAGCTAATTTACTAGTTCTTTTCAAATCAGGAAACCTAGAAAGAGTTGTTCAGACATATGGCTCCACCCTCCCACTGCCAGAGCACTCACTTCATTGTAAGCTTTGCCCCGTCCCATGGCGCCTCCCTGGCAGGAGGTCCATAGGAGATGTTTCCCTTGCAATGTCCTCCTGCAAGCAGATGGCAGGCATGACAAGCATCCTGCATTTGCACATCGACTAGCACTTTCAGATTTGATAGATTGGTCATGAACATGTCCATTGCTATAAATGGGCTGAAAACATTCACTTCCTTGGAGTTATGGAATGACCTGTAAGCAGCTGTTTTCGGTAAAGGCAGGCAAAGCCCATGTGACTTCTAAACTCTCTCAGAAAGCAGCTATGCTCAAAATGACAGTGAGAATCTAAGCTTAGCAAAAGGCAGGGAAGCCTTTCACTGTGATGCTCCATTATGCTGAAACTACCCACTTCTACTCTGCAGCCTCGGAAACGCACAAATGTACAACCAAGAAACAGTGTGGCCAGTGGGACCAGGGCAGTGACTGTCCCCCCGTACTGGGCACTGGTGAGGCCGCCCCTCGAACCCTGGGTTCAGGTTTGGGCCCCTCACTACCAGACACTGAGGTGCTGGAGCGTGCCCAGAGCAGGGCAGCGGAGCTGGGGAAGGGGCTGGAGCACAAGCCTGATGAGCAGCAGCTGAGGGAACTGGGGCTGTTTAGCCTGGAGGGAAGGAGGCTGAGGGGAGACCTTATCGCTCTCTACAGCTGCCTGAAAGGAGGCTGTAGGCAGGTGGGGTCGGTCTCTTCTCCCAAGTAACAAGTGACAGGACAAAAGGAAATATCCTCGGGTTGTCCAGAGGGGGGTTAGATTGGATATTATGAAAAACTTCTTCCTCAAAAGGTTTATCAAGCATTGGAACAGGCTGCCCAGGGGCTTGGTTGAATCACCATCCCTGGAGGCATTTAAGAGACCTGTAGATGTGGCACTTAGGGACATGGTTTAGTGGTGGACTTGGCAGTGCTGGGTTAACAGTTGGACTCAGACATCTCAAAGGTCTTTTCCAACCTAAAGAATTCTATAATTCTAAGGCACATTGCAAGAGATGACAAACTCTTCAGCTGTCAGTCCATTTGCTTTAGCGAAAGAGTGCACTGGAGAGGGGGTAAAGGACTAACAGCAGTTCATCCAGGGAATGAAGGTCTGCTGCTCTGAGGGGGAGGAATCCATTGTAAGAAATGACTTTTCGAGAAACGAGCATAATTGTGAGACATTTTGTATTTGTAATGCCTCATGGATAGGTTTGCATTTGCATATCACACACTAACCAGTCCCTCATGCATCATTTAAACTCTCTCCACACAGGCAATGCTCTGTCAGTTTTCATAACCCAGCTGCCTGTACAGGAATTGTTCTGGTTTTCCTCCTGAAACCGTGTGTGAAAGCAGAAATGTTCTGCACTCACAACTGGCTTTAGGGAATGGGTATTTTTGTGAAGTATCCATGAACTCAGAAAATATTTTGCCTACTGATTTAACAGGAGCTGCTACGTAACACAGTAAATCTTGCATTTTATACTTAGCGAGAGCTGCTGGGTTTTCCTCTTTGAAGCTATCATTAGCAAATGTTCCAGGCTTTTGATATCTGCTGCGCAGTCCTCAACAGAGACACGGGCATACAGGCTAAACTCTTTTCTCCATCAATACAATGAGGAGTCCCAGTGTTGCAGGCTGCTGTTCTCATTCCATTTCTGCAAGCCTCATCATCACTCCTTGTTCCTCTGCAGTTCCGGGCCAGCACGGCCCAGTCTTAATGCATCCATCCGTAATTTTTTGTAAAGCATCAGGAATCCTCAGTGGCACAGCCAGACTCCAAAAGGACAACAGTTACTACACACAAATACACAAGGCTTTAGTACTTCTGTATCTAGTCTGTGCCGAGGGTTTTGTGGCTTCTGTAAATTGGAGAGAGACAAGAGACACAGGAGTTCCTAACTACAAAGCTATATGGCTAATAGTGACCTCCTTTTGCTTCAGACCCATGTGCCCGCACATTTGTTACTGACGGACTGTTGGTCCATTTCCACTGGTCAGGAGGGCTCAGCCATGCACTCTGCCTCTCACGGAAGCGGAACAGCCTCCCTCGCTGCCCTGGGATCGACCTGCCTTTCCTGCTGATGAAGCGGTGCCCTCTGGGGAAAGAAAAAGAGATGTCTTTACCACCCCACCAGACCAAAGCATCCCCTTCAGACACCTATGTCTTTCTTCTGTAAAGCCCTAGTCTGGAGGAGTGAAGAGCATTACCAAGCTGTGTGGTCAAAAGCCATGCGGTGGGAAGCACACACAGCCCGCCAGTATCCCAGCGTCTCAGCTCCCTGCCGTGGCGCAACGCTTTGGTAAGGCCATGCTGGAAATGGCCAAGCTTAGGGAGCGGGCAGTGCTTAGTGGGAAAGGCCGTGCCCAGGCTCTCCTGCCTTTGCGCCGCCTCAAGGTCATTATCATCCTCAGCACAATTACGTGGTTAAACTGGAAGCCTCTCACGAAAAGGGCGGTGGTGAGCTTGCCCATGTGCAGCTATAGTGCTGCAGGAGTGGCAGTGTATGCCCTCTCCATCCTCCCCACCGCGGCCAGGGATTTCGGGAGCACAGAGCAAGACCTCTCCTGCAGAGCCAGCCGTACAAGACTTGTCATGGGAAGGGAGAGTCAATAACAGCTTCAAGCCGTTTTTTACTTTTTCTGCTACTGATGCTGGAGGGGATTGGGCCGGATGAAGATGTCAAAAGGTTGAAATATTTGAGGAGAGGAGCGTGCAACACTCACCTTTTCCCTGACACAGCCATACTCCCCTTGCTCTGCCTGGGAGGCTGCATCAGACAGCTTGCCCCACGCAGAGGGAGAGTCCAGCACCACTTCTAATAATGGCTGCACCAGGCTCAGCAACTGGAAATCACCATCCTCACTTAACTGCATGCACTTTTGAAAAATGACTTAGCTGTGATAGCAGAACCAAAGGAGGCTGTGGTTTGCTGCTTGACATTTGTAAGAGAAAGCCAACGGCCAGCCACTCATCAAACTGGCTGGCACAGGCTTCTCTTAGTTCCAGGGATAAAAACACAGCTTTGATGCAAGCAGCAAATGGTGCACAAAGCCAAACACAACTGCTTCAAACTTCAGCGTTTGCTTGCCACATACTATTTTTGCAGAATACCAGCAAGTCACTCGCACAGATAAGTATTACCTGGCAGCAGAATTATCATTGATTTCATACGATTGATTTCTCAGCCCAACAGTAACATACTGAATCTTTTATTTTAAAAGAACAAACTGTCATGGCAGGAGGAAGTAAATTATTCTGGGACCCCACTACTTTAAAGACCAGAAGACCTTTCAGAGATGTGAGATTTTCACTGCCTGATGGAGAAAAGGGACTTTTTTGGTCCTTAGTGCTTTCTGAACAGTTATTTTATGGGTCTCAAACCTCCATATTGTCAAACCAGAATTCTTCATCAAAAAGATGTTGCGTAAGATTGCCTATAAACTAAACCAAAGGAGGAGAAGATAAGTATTACAGTACACCATGAAATAGCACTGACTGCCAAGTAAAACTGACAGGGAATGCAGACCAAGACCGTTTTTCTATTCTTATCTTACCTCATTACAAGTCAGCTTTTTTGTTTACCGTGGAGACACGTTTCTGGTTTTGCATGCCTGTTGTGTCACTCCAAATCTGTCCCCTCGTCCCTGTACTGCCAGGGCTCTTGGCAAACTTGCTTCTTTCACAGTCCACTTGAATAGAAATACTGCATAGGACATTTGTGGCCCGTTTCTGGGGCTTCTTACTCTGGAGTTCATCAGAACAGTGCTTGGCAGAGGCAGATGACTAGAATTTATTCGTTTAACTCTCCAGCCCAGGGGTCTATTCAGTCCTTCAGCTTAAATTAACACGTACACTGGTAAAACGTGTGTATTTCTATTGGCAGGCTCTGAGGCAAGAGGGAATGGAGCATGACCCCACATGGTACCCTATCTGGAGCCCAATTTTCCCTACCCATGCAGCTTGCTGACAGGGTAGGCAGCAGGAAGGCCAAGGGCACACCTGGCGGCTGCAATAGTAAAATCCGTAACCAGGAGCTCTCTTGGCACTCCAGCCCTGCACATGGGTTTACCAGCACTGATTTACCTAAAAAAGGGCTCAGAAGTGTCCCCATGCAGGGATGTGTCTCATACCCACTTACTCTCAGAGACCTGGGAGCATACACATTGCTGAGTGTGTAATTGTACCCCAGAGTTTTCAGAGCTCAGGAATAGCCTAATTGCTAAGAAAAGAGAAATGGCTTACCTATTATTTTGCTCTTTTAGGACTTGAGCCCATACACTTTGTCCTGCCTCGTTGCTGCTGAACCTCTTGAGAGGCAGCGCATCTGAGTCTTCTGGCTGAAGAGTAGGTCCTCGCCCCTCATGCCAGCCCTTGCTGCCTTCACTTGTTCTGCCACTGGAGGCCACCATCATCTTTTTCTACATAAAAAGCCATCTCTTCTTAGTGTCACTGATGTCTGCTCTCCTCTGATCTTTCCACTGGAGTTCCCCATTCTGAGAGTCACCTCACCATCATTTTACCTCTTCCCTTTCTCTGTGGCACATGAGATGATACCAGTTCTGGCTGCCTTTCACGCTCTTTATCCACAAGACCAAATCTGTAGCATCTGCATAGCATTCTCTGTACTCGTGCCTGTTCTCCAGTTGCTCCGATTGCAATGTGCCACTGATTTGTGGGCCACAGAAACACTCAGCACCCCCTCCCACACCCACGGCATACTTTGCCTAAGGAAAACTGTACCCTTCTCCTTCTTCCTCTTCTTCAAGGTTTTGCTGTTGAACCATCCTACTTCTTTGAATGGATTTTTTTACTCTTTGTATTAAAGTTTCCCATCCCTTGATGATCAAATTAGTTCAGAAACTCTTTGAAGTATGTTTTGATAATAACAAGATACTGTTCCTCCAGTGTTACATACTCAGCATTTATACAGACCTATTTAATATGGTAACCCTTTAATATGATAACATTATCACCTCCTCACATTAGAGGAAGTTCTAAGTAGAAGAGTTAATAAAAATTTAATTCTCTCGAAGTATCATAAATGAATGCTTCTGAAGCCAATATGTGTGCTTTCTGCTAGTCAAATAGGAAGATACTAAGGGAGGAAGGGGAGGAGGGAGAAAGGAGACATGAACAGTATTTCTGATTAAACAAATTCCTATCATGGGAGTTGATTTGACTATAATTTGATTTTATTAAAAAATGTTTACAATTTTGAAATCCACTGTTTTCTAAGAGAAATGGAAATGAGTTGCAGTTAGAATTTATTTTGGTTTGGGGTTTTTTTGGTTTTTTTTTTTTTTTTTTTTTTGTGACACTGAAAAAGAATTAGTATTGTTCCCTCATCAAATTCACTGAGCATTCCCCACATTTTCAGACTTCTGGATGCACCACCGCTGTGAGGTTCTCATACTAGTGCTGGTTACAGCATGCTTAGGTAACCCCCTACTGCTCACTATGGATTGAAATAAACCAGGTTAAAATGAGCCCTGACTGATGGAAAAACCCTTTTGTAAACGTCTTAACCTCCAACCTCAGCCCTACAGATCTCTGCAGCTGAACAGAGATTTCAGCTTGCTGGGAAGCTCAGCAGACTGTCACCAGGGAAGCAGGAAGAACGCTAACCTATATTCCCACTGCAAACATTAACTAATGGATCCAGACGTCAGCACAAAGAGTATGACTTACCTTTGTTTGTACATGAAACGGGGAGATGGGGTCATGAGGGAGGGAAGGGGAAAAGGCTCCTTGCTCATATGATGAATACTGCCACAGCTGGTAGACGCTGTTTTGATGTCCCTGTGCAAGCATGACTTACAGGGACAGGACTGCCCTATTCATCCGTCTCAAGGCTGGTATCATACTGGGATGAGCATACAGGCTTGGAGTGGAGCACTGCCCTGAAGGAACGTGAGCAGAGGGTCAGTCACGGGGCGCATCTGATGGTGGGACAACTCGAACAGAGGAAGGCAAGCTTGAGGAGCTATGCAGTAAGCACAGATCACAGAAATCTGACGCTGGAAACAAAGGGATACAGATGAAATCTAAACCCTGCAGGCTTTGTCAGCCTTGGAATGGGCAGCAGCCCCCAGGCAAGGCGAGAGGAAACCTTGTGCCATTCCATAGGAGGGTGGAAGTGATCTGGCTGTTTAGGGCATTTCAGTCAAAAGTTACTCTCATGTGAGTTAACAGAACTGCTTGGATTGGATTAGAGTAGAGATCCAAAGGAAAGGAATATAACCTATGGAAAATAAATAGCTCTTGACCAACTAATGAGCATGAGATTATAAATTTATTTGACCACTGCAAGAATTTTGATGCTATGAAATTTACCCTCGATAAAAATAGTTAACAATGTGCTAATAACACAGGTGATAACATAAAATGATACACGTTGTATTGACTGAAAAAGAACTGAGTGGAAACTGAAGTGGTAGGTATCTGCAGGAGAGATGCACAGGAACAAACCGGACTTCTGCTCTCATTCTCTCTGTTGACTACAGACGTATCCTAGGAAATCAGCTTGCTGTGCCAGTGCCTTTCTGAATACTCTGAGGTCGTAAGATAAAATTATGCATTACATCTTATGCAAGTATAAAGTCATACCTCTCAGATGCAAAAACCAGGAGCTGTTATTCTGAGGAGTGGAAATCCTATAAGATCACCCCAGCGAACAAGCAAGCCAACACGAACTACACACACAGTGTGATGTGCTGGCCTGGCACATCAACCTGCTTCCTTAATGCATACAGAGGGGAGTACGGAGTAGGGGTTAGAGAAGTTACCACACCTCCCCAGATATGCTCAAATGCCAGATTTGGTCTGGCATTCACACTCAAACACAAGAAAACCAGAAATGGTTGAGAGAAGTACCACAAGAATTGCACATGTAACAAGAACATATCAGCAGTGGATGTAGGATCTCAATTAAAGAGAAATGTGAAAAATCAAGACTGGCCTTTTAGCTCCTGAAAGATGCGCTCTAGACAGTTGCAACCTGAAAACCAAACTGCCCTATGACAAGTCCAGGAGTTGGTCCAAGTAGGCGGGCTACCACGTTTAGGGTCATGCTGGATGATGAAGTGGCAGGGAAGACCCACGCAGACCTCTTGCACAACTTTTCATGCAACTGCACCTAACACTGAATGGATAAGCTACATAACATTAGCCTGTCATAAAATACGTACTTCAGGTACCACTGGGTTTCCTTCTGATTCGAACTGCAGGAAGAGCAACTTAAAAACGGCATAATGGATCATGGCCACCATGGGCTGGGGGGCTCCCACCTGAGAGAAAAGCCACTGACCTCTGAAAAACATGGATAATTTTCTTGTAGCACTGAACAGCAGTAACACCACAGTATCCTTGTGCTTGCACTGGTACCAGGAAAGTACAGGCACCAAAAGTAAATACAACCTTAGAAAAAGTATTTTAAACCACTGACTTTATTAAAATACTTAATACACTGTTTGAGAGGAATGTACTTACATTTTCTGGAAACTCCACTGAAACCAGATTTTAATTAGATATTTAACAAATGACAAGACAGCGGATGAATTCATGCTGTACACCGAAGACTAGACAAGTTAGGGGGGGGTTAATCATTATTATTTTCCTGGCACAGACTCTTCTTTGCTTCTTAGCTTCCATCTCTTGAATATCTAGTAGCAGAGAAAGGAGGTGTGCATTTCTCACAGCATCAAACCCATCTGGTCCAAGCGAAAATTCATTTGTTTTCATCAGATTCTTCATTCAACCCTTCCCCAGTAGCTTTCTTTTCCAGAAAAGCAAAGGTGATTGACCACTCTAAAAAGCTACAGGTCATAGTGCAAGAAGAGTTTGACAATCAAATGTGAATTTGGAGCTCTAAACCTTCGCAGAGTCATTACTCTTCCAAAATATCAATTTCAAGCTCAGAGTGGAAAAAAAGACAGTGTCAAAATACAAGGGCCACAACACATTCATGGACTTGGTGGAATGCACATGGAAGACAGCCTGCAGTGCTGCAGCTCTGAAGTAGAAGGTAAACCAGAAGCTAGGTCTTGTTGAAATACAAGATGCAAGGGCTAGGAAGGAGAAAGATGGAAATAACCTGGACACATCCTTAAAAGAACGAAATGTCCTAACCTCATGGAGAAGGCTGTAATCATCATACACATTGCAACTGCCACAGAACCATGAAGATCAGTGACAAAGTGTATGCTACGACAATCTCAATGACAAGTATAGTCTGGGGGAAATTATTCATACTGAGTGAAAAAATAATTAACTGTGTGTTTCAATGCAAGATACACAGAGGCTGCATAGGTTTTCACATCAAATTCATAAGGCTCTTTTTAGGAGATAATTTTGCAACCTTGCATAGGTGATATTATACCTTTTCTATAGATAATACGCAGAAACTATGTACAGTTGAAAAAAAGAACTTTGATGAATGCATTTTTTTTCCCATCAAGTTTAACCACAGTATAAAAAGTAACTTACAGAACTCCTTCAGTTCTCTAAAACACATATGGAATATCCCAGAAAGAGATGCTAGGAACGCCATCTAAATGATGCCGTGTGCATTTATACAACAGGTTGATACAACTAAAGAAGCCACCACAAAGCATAGTCGTAAAGTTTCCATACAGAAAAAAAAATAATGCAGGAGTTCATTTTGCTTACAAACATTAAAACTTATTTAAACAGAAATGCATTTTAGTTACAACAACAAATTAATGAGCTTCACTAATCAGATTGCTGAATGAACGGATGACTCGCACGCTAAGTAAACTATAGAAAGAGCCAATTTGATCCCTGCTTGATAAATGTACGGTAAACTTTAAAATCTGCATTTGGTTTCCAATTAATCCTAGCTCAGAACAACTCCTCCCTTAGATAACCAGAACGCAGTTTCTCAGAACTAATACGAACATCTGCCAGCGCCCTACAACAAAAGCCATCAGGGCATTCATGCACTTCTTCATTTGGCATGAAAGCAAGCCAGCCAGAGGATGGGCACGGTGCCACGGGACAGCCGACCCCACCTTCGGAAATGAGCACCCTGTTCCCTGGGACTCATCCACCCCCCCTAAGTGGCTTGGTTTTGCCCTGCAATCACCTAAACCAGGAGAACTCCTTTCTGACGTGGCTCTCCTCCACTGAAACTACCTCCTCTTTCACACAGGAGTTGCCTGGCGTGCCTTTTGCCATTTTGTGCCTGGACCTAAGACATCATCATTTCCACTGCTTATTACTCTTGCATATCACAGTGATGTGTACTTTTTAGTAATATTTACAATTGTATCACTGTGGAGAACTAAGCCCTGTACTAGAAACAGTCTCTTAACAGAGACCTTTAATACTAAGGATTTGGTGTATTCCTTATCTACAGATAAACTTAAAAAGGCAAAGCTAAAATCAGCCCACTATACATTTGTTGTGTTAGGTTCAAACGGGAGAGGGGGGGGAACAACAAACACGCAGCACATTTCCTTTCGAAAGGATGCTATTTACAATAAAGATTCATTTTTTTTAGTATTTCAACAACAAAAAGCCAGCTTATTTTGAAATTAGTGAAATCTAAGGCGGCTTAGTTTTTAACCAACACAAAGCACAAACAACATTGCTGTTTTCTTTTAAACACAAGTCTCAAAAATGCAGGGAAACTACGATCAGTTATACTATGGGTGACAAATCACAACCAGTTGAAGAACAATAATAAAAAACCCCTTCTGTTTTTTTTTAAACACAGCCTCTAAAAAGTACAGCATCCCAATGTTTTCTCAGTTCCAGATTGCTGACATTATAAATTAAAGGTGAAAAGAGATCCATATATAAACAAGGCAGCTTTCCATTGACTTCATTGTACTGTTCTTGTCTAAACCTTTGGAAATTTCACCTTCAAATACCATAAGGTAAGGCTGAATTTATCAGTTAGAAAACAATGTCCATTCATATGTGGAATCTGAAGGAAAAAAAAACCAAACCCAAACAACAACCCCCAAACTCAAAAAACCACACCCAAGTATTTACAGCAATTCAGATTTCTTCCAGCCTTCACATTTGTGTTTCACCTTCTGCAGAACTGTATAAACACACTATCGGCCGAGACCAAGGCCTTACGTTATGGTACGTGGCCTTTTGGGTGGCGGCGGCGGCATGAGTTCAGTGTCAGGATCGAGGTGGTGTTTCCGTGTCTGTCCTTGAGAAGCTGCCGTACATCTGTCAATGAACTCAAACAACATCTCCTTCGTGACCGGATTCTGGATGCTGTTGCATACAGCTGGGAACAAAGACAATATTCTCAAGTTACTAAATTGATTTGTTGTAGCTGGCACTTCAACCGTTTCACCCCCTCTTTGCAAAGTAAACAATTTGGCTCAAGTATTCAGCCTTAAACGTGGGCCTTCACAAGATGATTGTGTCAGGAGTCAAGTGCCTCTGCTTTGTCCCCCCAGAAAGCAAACCAGTGTAGTGGGCCCCTACCTTGCAGGAATCTCCCTTTTTAAAACAAACAAAAGGCATGTGTGTGTAGGCTTCACAGGGCAACTATAAAAAAGCCAAGAAGTGACACCTTCTTGAGGCAAGCAACAGCAGCAAAGGTCTTGTGAGACACGGCTTTAAAACACTCATAAAATTCAAATAGCTAGAAATGAGATTGGCTAACATTAAAAACCTCTGCATTAAGATAACCTTTTTCTTCATCACTAAGTACTATAATTATCATAAACCCACAATGCACAGTACTTTTTTTTTTAACCCATATACCTTCACGTGGCAGAAAGACTTGACACCAAGCAGGCTACATGTCAAGCACACCAGACCGTATGATGGAGGAAGGGCCGTAGGTGCTGCATGGTGGCCAAGGCATGCATGTACAATCCAATACACTTGGATTACTTAACATGACTCCCCGAGTCATAGTTTCTAAGTAATAGCCCACAGGATTTTATGGAACAAATAAAAAAGCTTACTTCTGTTAAAACAAATGAAATATTTTTAATACTTTTCCTATAAAACTTTATACTCCTCTAATTTAATCCTTCTGAGACACTTAGGGAGGAGGGAAAGCATAAAGAACAAGAAATTAAGGAGGAATCCTATGACTATCTTGGAAGAAAGTACAAAATTATTAGAGGATAATTTATAGCATGTAAGGATTGGCCACACTATGGATGCAATTTCCATGCGAAACAATCTATTGACCCCCTAGAGTACGAAACAACATTAAGACACTTTAAAATGCACTTGCAATTATAGCATTGTTACAAATAACGACTCTTAAATTAAAACACTCCCTTCTTTCTTGCAGAATTACAGAACCATGCAAAGCATTACTTTCCAATTAATAAACCACCTTCTTAGCACTATTTTTTCATTATCTCACTTTTTGGTGAAAAGGTGCTTTAAAAGTTGCAGCGTATGTGACTTTTGCATTTGGAAACCATTATTATAAGCGGTAGTTTATGAAGGTAATTTGTGCCACAAGGCAGCTGGCATAACTTAGTATCAACTTTTAAGGGCTGTCCTTGCTTTATCATTCAAAAAGCCCTCCTCTTTTCAATTTAAAAGGTATCAAAGTTCTAAAGCAAGACGGAGACAGGTACTTATTTTGTTGTCATTTCAACTATGAGGAAAAATAAATAGTATTTTTCATCAAGAGAAAGCAAATAGAGGAGAAAGGATCTACAGAAGTCTCAAATAAGAAAATACAACTTTTGGAGATAACAGTTTTTCCTACAGGATTTAATTTTCTTTTAATTTTTATTTTTAGGAAGTTCATTATGTTTTGGCAGAAAAAAAGCGCCAGAAATAACACAAGCGCTCTACAAATGCAGAAAATGAAGAGAAAAAGGGCAGCTACATATACTCTTAAGAATGAAGGAAAGAACAACACGCTGCTCCTCAAAGAAGAGAAAACTCCAAGGGAAACCAACTATTGAAACAGTAAGGTAAAACAGAGAAAAGAAATTTAGGTCATGGTGACAAAGAGATGTACTTGTATGACTTTTGTGGCTCATTCCTCTTTCCCAACAGGACTGCTCAGCAACATTTCAGCTACATTCTGTGCTGGTTCCCTAAGGTGCCAACAGATTTATTATCTCCTGGCAAAAATGACCACGTTTTGTTTGTTCAAGAAAATCCACTCACTGCTCAGGCAGAAATACAAGTAGAATGGTTTGGAGAAAATCCGACATCATCTGTACACGCTCTAGTAAATAGTGTGGTCTTAAATATGATTAAACTTCATTTTGGCACTTAACAAAAAGTCAGTATCAACATGACTCTTGTTATTCAGCCTTGCACACTTCTATTCAAACTCTTATACTTCATCTGAAAGTAAACAACATAATTTAATTTACAATACTTGGCAACATGTTTTTTGATAGAAGAACATAAAAGTCTCACAATTCTGTGGGGATATACCCCGCTTTTCATTTGTTTCCCTCTTCATTGTTTGTATGACTATTGTAGAAACTTAAGGTGACACTTCCTCCTATTAATCTTCTAGCCCATCTGCCAAACAACAGTTTCAGCATTTTGAATAGAGGTGAAATTATAACGGATTTTTTGTTCAACAAATGCAACTCACAGTGTGCCAGTTTGCATTACATCCCAACAAGCCAACACGATGCTAGGAACTGATGTTAGTTAGTTAGCTGCCATTGCAATGCTATTATAAATAAAAACTTCCCTGGGTCTCAATTAAAAGGCATGCTGTGCCACTTAAGGTCTCTGAGCAAGCGTTTGCAATTCTACAAAGACTTAGGCACTTGCTTCTGCATTATCCGTCAAATACTGCATCAGAGTCTCCGTTTAACTGACTTCATCAAATGACCCTGAAGCCAAAGGCCAAAGGGTTCATGCTATATAAAAGCTAAACATGACATAAGAATTTGCAAGATGAGGTATTACTGTAATAAGCTAGAGAAGCCAGCACTCAAACTAGAAATGAGAGCACAGAGTGCCTTTCCTCCTTAAATTAGGACAGAGTTAAAAAATTAAAATTTGAGCCTGAAAAACTTTTAAAGCAATTTATTCTACTCACCCATGGCAGTGCTGTAGGCATTTGGAAAGCTTTTGTCTACTCTCTGTCTCATGAAAACCCAGCTGTTGTTCTCAAACTTGCACTCTATAATTTTATTGTCATACTGCTTCAGTTCTTTTGTCACCTGTTTAAAAAAAAAAATTGTTTGGGATAAACAATTTAATTAACTATTTTTTTTTTCTTTAGGGATAAATAACAGAAGATCAAAAACTGCCCTGCATTTTTCAGCAACATGTTCCATCCTACACAGAAGAACTGCACAGATTACATCTCCGTATATACATATGCTCAGCTACTCAACATTTTAAAAATACTTTTCAAATCTGCTGTCAATATACACCAATTATAATATGCTAAAACATCAGCACCTCTAACAGAGGGGGAAAAAAGTCACTTCTGGCCCAAATGCAAATAGGTTTCCATGGGAATAAACTGCATCCAGTGTAAGCGCTACTGCCAGCCTAAGTGCACGAAATGTATTATCCATGTTTCATCAACCTTCTTTGTTGAAGGTCTCAAAGCCAAATGTCAGATTTCAATACCAGAAAGAGCTTGTGGAAAATCATTTCACTCTTTATATTACTGAGGATTTTTCTTCTCTCTTCTTTAAAAAAAATTATTTTGTCTTTTAAGAATTAAGATTGTAACTCCAAAATAATGCAGGATTTCAAATTGCATATGCTCTATATTTCCTTCAGGCCTCTCTATTGATTCAGAGATTTGTCAGCAGCCAATATCCCGAGCTATCTGTCTATTTGGCAATGCTGTGTCATTTGGAAATGTAGTCTATATGCATTGAACTTCCTAGTTGTTTTGGCTACTTCATCCTATGCATCCTAATCTATGATACAATGCAAAATTCTCACGTAACCATGGTAACCTGAGAACCTTATCTAATGCTTTAACAATTTTACCCATATACTTCATTCTGTTCCAAAGGGCCTCTTCAGAACTATAAAGCTGTATTTAACTGCTAGCTGCGTTTAGTTTGCTATACTTTACCCACAAAAAGCTGTATAAGGTAATACAACACTCTGGATTCATGAGCTTACGCATAAGCATTCTCATAAAAAGGGACTGGTTATTGCAATTCATTAGCATAATTTTTCACCTCTCTCGTCTACTTGCTCCTGAGCAGTGACATGGGAATTTACTACTGTCAGAGGGATGCAGGTTTGAAAAAGGCCATAACTGTCTCGAGACAGCTTAATAGCACATACAGTGGAAAAACCCATGAACCTCTTTTCCATTAATTCCCAGATAAAGGCAATTAATTCACGAAAAGGCCCTGAGTATAGGCTGAGTCCTCCTATACTGCATGGTACAGGATCTATCCTTAATTTGGTAAGCAGAATCCCAACATTTTTCTGTGTATTTACCCTGAATACTTGTGCTCATTCCCAGATAGGGAGTCCTGGGATTTTACTTCTTGAATGAACATGGCACTGTAAAACCATTTTGTTAAACCCGCTTACAACTGAGACCTAGGACAGGCCTGCAGGACGCTGCGGGACTGACAGAGTTAGAGTCAGGTTTCTATGTCACACATTATTCCTTCACCCATTCCATCTCCTGCAAAGAGCTTTTTTCCTAAATTCGTTTAATCCTTAAGTGAAGTTTGCATCTGCTGATTATCACTTGGGTGAAATCAACCAATTGCCCAGACAAGCAATCTTTTCCTTTGCAGCATGCTCTGCGCAGCACATCACTACTCTCCATCCACGCTGAAAATCTATATACAGTCCAGATGTTTGACTGCCACACGTTTGTGGGTGCACTTATGTTCCTTTAGGTGTATGCAGGAAAACACAACATCTTTTTCTAACGCATTATGGATACATAAACCCAGGAAGAAAGTCTTGGCTGCGCGGCGCCTTGGGAAGGTATTTTACTTTGAAAACAGCTGCCTAGTGGAAGCAGGGGCAGCAGGGGGTATGACCACATGTCTGATGATCTGCCAAAGCAGGGAAATGTTAGAAGGATCACCTGCTAGAGAGGTATAAAACCGCAGGCAATGACTTCAACTAACCAACCATTTCATATGGCTTTCCCATGGTTTATCATTCTTCCAGTGTTCAGATGCTCAGAACAGCAATGAATTAGGTGGCAGCTTTATCTGACTGTGGCAATTAAGCAGCATTATTAACTAGGTAGATACTCACTTGGCCATTCATTAGCAATCTGGAAGACAGATCTTTCCACAAAATATGAACACCTGCCAAAGCATCAATTTCGAATGAATTTTCCCTTTAGAAAACCAGTGATCATAGTCTTTAACAATTGCAGGTTGTAGTAATTATTTCACAAAGGAAGAAATACAGCACCTACTTTTCTCTACGTTAAGTGACCTCAGTCTTGTAAATGTAGTTGTAATATTAACGAAGATTTTAGGAACTGCTGGGCATCTGGTTGAGACTACAACTACTCTGAGCAAAACATACTTTTCAGCATTAAAAATACTCTTCTGTGGCATCTTAGGAGACTTCTAAATGGGCATTGTTTACGCACAGGACTGAACAAGCCCATAGTGATCCTTGTATCCATAATTCACACCTTATATCTACCTATTACTTGCATGCTGCTTTCTGGTATTTCAGCTTCAAAGCCTGACAGGGAAACCGTCAAACTTAACGGTCTTGAATTTCCTTTGGGAATTCATTCTGAGCTGCTTAGAGCAACGCCTTCTCGATTTTCCCTTAGCAGTATGGGGTTCATCTCTCCTTCTCCCCTTTGAAGTATTACAGTCCATAGAGTACCTGAATAATGCACCATCATTTCTCTCCCTGAGAGGTGGCACTTCTAGCTAGTGCTTTATGGGAACAGGAGAAGCATCTGAGGAATGATGGCAGTTCTCAGCCAAAATGTTTATCCTCATCAGCCCCAATGCTTCTGGTAGAGTGTCAATGCTTCTGCCATACTGTTGATAAAATGCCTTGAATCAGCACTCAGCAATTTCAAGACGGAAATTCCCAGCACATTAAGGATCCCATGGAGCCTCCCTTAATTGAATATTTACTCCCTAGCCTTTTTTCGGGTGGCCAGTCCGAATTAGAAGCCCAGAGGATTACCCCTCGGACATGGGGCTGTCAGAGGTGGTGTGCAACAGAACAGTATTCTGGTCTGGGCCGCAGCTGTGTCCCCGGCAAGGACAAACACCAGCCTCTACACTACTTTCCTTTCAAGAGGAGCCAAACTGTTCCTCAGCAGGAACACTTGCTGTTCCTGACTGCATTCGATCTAGTTATCAGGAACCAGCCTACTTGCCCAAAAGAAATCATTTCCCAAAATTATGGATGAGCTTCCTCTTGGAAGCTGATTCACACCGTTACTGCTAGATTGCAAGACGTGATCGGAAAAAAGTGGGCAAAAGCTGCACCCCCATTTCCACAATAGCTCACTATCAGATCAGACTGGACGTAATACAAGCCCATTGCCTACAAATGTCAGATTACATGAAGATGACAGCTATCTTCCCCTCCCTGCTGAGAAAGGCTTCCCACTGTCATCATCATCATCTATTCACTAGGAAAATATTCGGTGGGTAAGCTTATTTCTTCTTCTAAGAATGATGACAGTTCAGGTTTAATTAAAATCCCGTTTTCCAGTCTCCCTCCATCCCCAATGTTCTGAAAGAAATTCAAAATATATTTTAAAAAGTGAAATATCTAAGCCATCTCAAATTATCTCCCCTGGCAGAATAATGGAGCCATTTTGAGATGAATCACAACAGTGTGTTTAAATGAAGCCACATTTTATGCTAATTTAGAGCAAAATGTGAAAAAACAATAGTTGAAAAAGAGGAGAAACCATTTACATTGAATGTCGTTGGCTCCAGTCCCATGAACATGCATGCATTATCTCTGCTGACTACCAGCGGCCAAGGCTTTTCTGTGTATCTCCACAGTGCACTTGATCATCAGACTGGTCCGTCACCCCACCAGCTGCTGAGTCATCGTTCCATTTACCTGAAGCATATGTATTTTATGGGAAGACTTCACTCAAACATTAGTCGTATCACCATTAATCCAAAAATAGAATGAAATTCCTGGGCAAGCCGCTACTTTACGTAAGAGGTACTAACAGTAAGAATTTAGATTTTAACGTTAATATTAAGTTAATATTTCAGAAAGCATGCCTACAATGGACAAGCTTAAGCTTTACAAATGCATATACCTTCGCTATATTCAAGTTCTTTAGAAAGAAAATAGGAGGTAAGCTTTTAGATAAACGGAAACTTGGTTGAAAGAAGCCCCGCATTTCCATATGCATATTTTTTTCAAAGCAACTGAAATTATTTCAGCTCAGTAAATAATACCCTTTACAGAAAGCAGTTTGTAAGCAAAATCTGAACACGTTCTATTTCAAATCCCTTCTCTCTTTAAATGCCTTTTTGTTGCACTTTCCCCTCTATTACCAAACATTTCTAGAAAGAATAGAATTCAAGTCACCTATTTCTCTTGTTTATTCCACAACCCTAGTTATCAGCCTATTTCTAAGATCCCAGAAGAAACAATCATCATAGTAGACGCAGAGAATGTTAACTTCCATGAGAGAACAAATGAGCAAAAGCAGCAGTTGAAATCTTACAGAATTAAGAAGGTCTTTATTTCTAAATACAGAATTAAAAAAAAAGAGCCATAACACACAGGCAAGATAGATTCTAAATTTAATGGCTTTCTATTTTCTAAGAAGACTCTGCCTTTTCTTTTTATAGCTGGCACGTGCAATGAAGGTATTCCTTTTTGATACACTCAAGTACACAAACTGTTTCCTGGCTTTTTAAACACAAGTTCCAACGCCTGGAGGGGAGAAATGCTTAGAGCCTGGAGCCACATAAGGCCTGGAAAGTAGTTCTCCCTCTCTGATGTCATAACTAACTTTTCTCCATTAGGATCCATTCTCACAGCCAAAGCAACCAAACAAGTGACAGCAGCACATCCCAAAACAAACTGTCAGCTGTGTTCACGAGGGAGAAACCTTCTGGTTGCTTCCCAGTCTCCTACGGCAGAAGGACTGGAGCCCACACCCTCTCTAGTCAGCCACCCTGTAAAAATCAAACCACATTTTTCTAAGAACTGTCAACAAAATACGACATTTGCAAGCTCCTTGTCCTGAGGGTACTGGGATACATTCAGCCACAAATGACAGTTTAGGAAATAAAATCTCTCTCTAGCAAAATAGCACATCCCAAATCCTGATTTCTGCATTACTCTCAAATGCTGTGACTGCCCACAACTGTGAAGTACTACAGACTTCAAAACTACGTCTCTCAAGCAATGTGGAATATCCTAGACAACAGAGCGAATTAACCTGCCCACTGGTACCATGTAGTAGTAAGGACATCATCTGAAGCCCAGGGAGAAGCAATGACAACAGTCAGGGAACAAAAAGAACAATTACATGGGAATTGGAGGGAACAAAGAGGGGCCAAGACTTCCTGAAGGAACAGGATGGCGACAGAAAAAACAAAGAAGCAACAGTAACAAAATCAATAGTTTCTGAAGATAGAAAGATAAGCCAAACTCAACATGAGGTATTTTTGAAGACTGAAAGGTGACAAGCAAACTCCAAGGACCTTCAGGTCAAACCAAGGCAACTGAGAGGAAATGAGGTGAGAAACAGGGCTCCCATTTACTTTGAGAATACACCTAAAACAAAGCTTCAAAGTTCATGCTTTTAGTGTACGCCCAGCTTTCCAGAGGAATGTGCATATGGGCAAGGACTGTCCTGGAAAAGCACTCTTACATGCAATTACAGAAGTGGACATGAAGATAAGAAACTCTAACAACCTCAGAACATCCCGGAGAGTCAGTAGCCATGTAGTTATTAGAGCCCCCAACACAGCCCCTAATACGGATCCCAGGTTGTTATTTCAGTGCTTCTTCCTAATTCTTGGCCAGCTTGATCAGATGCTTTTAAAGAACTTTTTTCCCCACTCACATAAAGTATCTCATGTTTTTCACAGTAAAATTTCTCAAAGAGCTATAAAAATTTACAATATGGTTATTAAATGCCTGATCATACCATTAGTGTATACAGGACCACAAATATTAATACTGTCAACAGGCAAAAGTTACTCAGCTAAATACTCCGCTTCACATTTTTGTTCAAACCAAAACAGATTTTGTAATGTAACTTAATATCTATATCTTAATATCTTTCAAGAGATTATTTTATCAAAATGCATAGATTTGTCCAAAGTAAAATAAAACCACTGGTAACCAATTCTGTTGTTACACTAAACATACTGAGTGTTTCCTTCTAAGTAATATATTACCCAACAAATAGTTATCAGCTTGGGTAAACACAATGCGATTGATATGTTTATTTAACAATAAGAAGCCTTCTAAGTGTAACTACACCATTTCTTGTGTATACAGGAAATGGAAATGCTCCAACTTGAATTTCATTCTTGGAAAGGAACATTAAGAAATATAAAAATTTTAACATTTTTGTTCACGCTAAATTAAACGACAATGTTAACACCAAGCACTGGAAAATCACGGAAAAAGCAAAAAAAGAAAAAACCATGTTTTAAAATCACAAGACTGTGGCTTTTTTAAATTGTGGCACTTTTTTTGTTGGTTTTGACTCTCCAGAGTCTAGCACTCACAGTTCATTATTTATTTTTTCTTTTAAAACATACAATATTTTCTCAAAGAATTTCCCATTCTTACATGTAGTAATTTCAAATATGAATAGTGTTTTCTGATGTATAGAATGAGTTGGGAGTCCTGGGATTTTCCTGACAACTGACTGACAGAAAGAGACATCAGAAATAAAAAGCCTTCCTCTTATCAGTGATATTACAAGTTTAATGACTTTCAGTGCCAGCTGGAATTAGATTTCTTAATGTATCCTGGAAGGTCTCCTGTACACCTGACCTCACACCACCATCTGAACTACCTGGAAGAAACCGATGTTTTCCTGAGCCTAGTTTGGGACTCTCAGAGGAACGCTGGTGTCTATGACAAAGCGTATAGCTGGTAACTGCTAAGACCATGATGTGGAAATATATCGGTGTTTGCATAAATGCTTTGCTCTATGATGCATGCACTTCAAGATACTCTTTTTCTATCCTTGCCATTTCACCCCCTTTTGGGCATCGTAACTCAGGCATCTACAGTACTCAGAAGGCAGCTGACCTTCCTGCTAGACTGCCATCTCCACCTAACTCCTGTGGGAACTTTTCAAAACCCTATTTTCTTTTGATCATCATCAAGAGTGCGACACAGAGATCCAAGGGTCCATACACATCCCGAACAGTTAAATGAAACGAAGTAATAATTGATAACCCTTGCCCAGGCATCCTAATCATCACAGGTATGTGGATTAAAGAAAAAAGATCCCTCTGTATACCTCCTGTAGAAACTGAGAAACCGAAGAATTCTGTGCTGAGGACTCATGAACCTGCCAGACTATCACTGCAATAAGTTCTTAAATGGAGTTATATTTAAAAAACAGCTCATGGAATTCTGACCCTCAGCATGTGCTAATGAAAGAGGAAGACACTTCAGTGGATTTGGGAACTGCAGTAAACACCCAGGCAGTAAGACAGCAGTAACGGAGCTCTCAAAGGAAGCATCAGTGTGAACTTACTGTACAAAGGACGTGTGTTTGGTGCAAAAAGAGCTTCACCAACTCATGAATTTCTAGGAGGTTGAGAACAATGCTTCACTGCAAGCACCTGCAGTAACTTTGTAGAGGCCAGAGACAGCCACCTTGGATTTGGCACACCAAGAATAACTGTGCCACTAATAATCCCTGGGGTCAGTACTGAAATTTGAGGGTGTTTGCCAAAGTATTAAAGAAAAACAGGCAGGTGAAAGCGAAGTAGTCAAATGCCACAACAGGCCGCAGAACTGTTCAGCAGATTATGCAAACACAAATAAGCAAAAAAAATCCTTTCAGTGAAGGACAAGGAATCCACAGGAGGTTTCTGAAAGAAGTGCCCCCCCTCCCCAGAATGTAAGCAACCGTACAGGAGGGGAAGACAGAGTAAGGGTATACAGTGCAAGTTGATAGAAAAAGCTGAAATCATAACACAGCTATGATTCCGGGAGGAAACATTGCACCTACAGCCTGACATATTTTGAGGACTGTATTTCTACTTGACATGAGCTAGCTTGTGAAAGCCAGTCTCATTTGTGTTTTATTCACTCAGAGTGCTTTTGCAAAAGGGAGCGAGCCCCAAACTGAGACCGCTGCATGCTAAGACACAAAGATCCAGGAGAAGAGAGTTATGCACCAACAGTAAAGAATATACTTCGAAAACACCACTTAGCTCATTCATAAATTATTAATTTCATAAGGCTTATTATTCTCAGTTTGCAAATGGGGAAACAGAGAGAGATGGTTTGTGGTCACACAACAGGGAAAGCATTTACCCCCCATTAGGTTCTCTCAACCCAATCTTAATTACCCCTCAGGTACTTACACTCATGCTACCAAGAAATCCTGTGACACTGGGCAGATGAGATCTCTTTAATAATTTATCAGTAGAAACCCAAACAAATCTTCCGGAAACAAAGAAATGCTATCACTGTTGTACAACCTTTGGCAATGCTATTTCTATACCTCAAAATAAATGAAAGATAACCTAGGCGACTGTGTCAGAACAGGATGAAGAGTCTTTCTGTCATTTTCTGCCTTTCACTTGTTGATGATGGCTCTCTTGACCAACGTTTGTGTTTATCACACACAGATTTTACAGTGTACTTTCTCATATGATGCTTTTTCATCTTTTCTTTGTGCTCAAGCCGTTGCTACTGTAGGAGTCTAAATTAATCTCATTTTATCTGTACTTCTTACACCCTGCAAGGGGTTCTGTTCCTTGCTGTCACACTGCTGGGGATGGGTTGCAGGGATATTCCCTGGGGCTGGGCTATCAGGAGCTTCCCAGAAGCCTTTCCATGTCATCTGAGGCAAAACTACTTTTATGAGTCAGATTGTATCTGATCGCTATTCATGAGGGCCCTGGATCTACAAACTCTTACCCTTCTGAGTTATATTCCTCCGAGCAGCTTCGTAAGATCAATTAGCCTGCGTTAGTGTTTATCAGGATCAGGCCCTAAACCTAATTCTGGTCCTTGCTTACCTAGCTTCTGAAATGTTCTTAGAAACCATGGCTTTATACTCTTTTAGAAAAATGCCAAATGATACCAGAATAAACAAAAAGAAATTTAAACTAGAATCCAAAGTAGCAGGTAATTGCAAGTGAGTCTTTTAAACCCACTTTTACTTCTAACAACACGCAGCTTTCAAATTACAGCCATTATGAATCATATTCTTTTCTTCTATTTAGATCCCAAACATCCAGTTTTATGCGCTTAAAGTTTTTTTCTCCATAAATCAAAATTCGCCACTGAGAACAACTGTGTTAACACTACAAGGAAATTTGTTTGCCGTGTTAAATTGAGCTTCAAAAACATGAATTGAACATACATTTGTGATCGCAAGTAATGCCTCTTCTTATATCCATTCAAAATGTTTACTTTATTACAGCTTATTATAAATGTACTGTCTAAAATGCAGCAGCATGACTGTTCAATTTCCAGGCCATAATTTTATGATAATCATATGTAATATATTCATGGTGCCTAACAAAGCCCAAAGTGGTTTGTTAGCAGCTCTGCTTTCCCCATGGTTCAAATTTCTTTGCCTCAGAACATTACTGAATAACAACATGAAGAAAGATATAATGAAAATTTTACTTTGTATTCTTCACTGGAGTAGGCAGACAAAGAAACATATAACACTGGAAGCTGCATATGGCATACTGACTTTATCAAATACTAGTATCTAAGTGATATGTAAATTATTAAACATGCTATGCAAGCATTATTAGAAAGGTGGGGGTAGGGAGCAAGATTATAAATTTATAAATGTTTTCAACATCGAGAAATCCTATTAGTACTTGAAAATATTGAGATTGTACAGAGAGAACGTGTGCATACACTGAGACCAGAACTGAGCAAACTTGCTTTTAAATCTCCTATATTTAACATGTGTGTCAGTTTTTGCCTAGGACATATTTACAAAAAGTAGTAAATCTTTCTTCTTCATACTTTCAGAGGCTATTCCTAGTTACGCATGAATCTGATATTAGAATATACCGAGGTTTACGGGACTTGTAGGAAATAAAAATTCAGACAATCCCCATCTGCTTCACTAGGTTGATGACAAACCATTCAGTCAAGACACCTATGAACCAAAGGGTCGAGTCAGAGAGGAGGGCTCAGTCTTGCTCGTCGTAGCATTTACAGGATCTGTGTAATAGGTAGTATTTGTAAAAGAGTGCGCCAGATTTTAAATCACGCAAGTCTCTTACAGCAGAGTGAAATCTTACTATTTAAAGAAAAAATTCAGGGTTTGTGGTTTTTTTTAATTTTAATTTTTACTTTTTAAAATTTATTTTTATTTTTTTATATGTATTTGTATTATATAGAAAAGCAAGAACTCTGAATTTTCAAATACAAGATGACAAAAAAAGTCAAACTACAATGATTAAGACTTTGCCATTTTGAGGGGGCACTCTTACACCTGATTGCTGAGATTGGAGTTCACAACCCTGCTAACTCAACCTTCGTTTTTGTAGCTAATGACATAGGATGAGTTTCAGGTGACTGCCAGAACCACTTAAGTGATGGAGCTGATAAATACCTCAATGAAACACTGCAACAATATAAAACACAAAGCCGTGAAGAGTCAAACAACAACAGCCACCAAATTTATCTACTCAGCAGTGCTATAACAATAAACTAAAGATGTGTTGGGGAAAAAAGCTGCAAATGGCCTATTAGAGATTTTTCATTGTGTTTTTTACCCTTCTAAGATTTCAATTAGAAGGGAAATAATTTTTTTTTTCCATTGCTGATAACACATCACAACAAAAAGATTAATGGCTGCTGACTTAAAGTAGACTTTCAAAAATTAGCCTTGATCAAAGCAACTCCTGCAGTGAAAGTCAGCTGCCCTAACTCACTTCTCAACTGCTTTCATGGCATCGAGCTGGCTTGAACTCCCTCCCCTGCTTGAATAGTTTGCCTTAAACTTCAAAGCCTAACTGTCTTTGAGGCTTAAATCATGGAAAGCTTTTTTCCTCCTTTTTTCAAAAGCAATTAAAGGCGTTCCATATAATTGGATCTATAAACTAAAATCTAAGCATGCAGGTCTTCTTGATCATTGTGGGGTTACAGAATGGAAGGAGCTAGATGGGGAAGTTAATCGTGGCTCAGACGCTGCAAATGGTTTCACGGTGCCTGCCAGCTGATGAGGTCAGTCCTCTGAAAGAAAGGTAAACAAGGGCTAATCCATCAATGGCACAAATTTGTCGGTAAATTAGGCTGGAGAGGGGATCTTACTGCTTTACCTTTCATTGCAAACCCCTCCTTCCTTTCCATTCCGTATTATTGATGAATCTGCAGAGTTGGGAAGCCAGATTTCCCAGGACACCACGGTAATGGATGTGGGGTGGGGCAGCAGACTGCAGTAATCATGAGGCAGAAGAATGGACAATATTCATGGACTTGGAAGAGTCACAACTGGCTTCAAAGGATTTTATGGATTTTGCCAGCTGTGGTCCAAGAAACCTATGAACTTCTTGATCTGTTTGGGCAGCAGTATTTCTAGACAAATCAATAAGGATTTTATCAGAGTTTCTGTTCTACTATCGACTAAGTCAGTTTACAATTTTGAACGCGGAGTGCTGACAACAGGAGATAATTAATGGTTTGATAGTTGGCCCT
The DNA here is from genome assembly GCF_023638135.1 of Falco biarmicus. Classification (NCBI taxonomy): domain Eukaryota; kingdom Metazoa; phylum Chordata; class Aves; order Falconiformes; family Falconidae; genus Falco; species Falco biarmicus. The sequence continues at coordinate 5,212,933 of NC_079293.1, read as the reverse complement.
GCCAAAGCCCTGAAAGACAGGAAATTTAGGAAAGCATGCTGTACATGAGCACAATTCTCGTGGCTTTGCTCATACACTTCGTTATTGTATACTAGATCATTAACAAACGCAAGCAACAATATTTAGTCTTCATTGTTATTTCACAAAATTACTTTACTCAGCCTGCAAGAGTTAAGGCAAGCGAAGCCAAGAAAAGTCTCTTGAGTTTTCTAACCAGATGATTTCTCCAAAAAACCCTTCCCCATAAAGCTGTGGCCTGCAAAGACCTCTGCATGGGCTGATTCTTAAATTCTCCAGAACTCAGAGCCTAATTTGAGTGCTGTGCTCAAGTGCTACAGTTGTGTTTGAGCAGCCACCCTCCCCAGCCTGAGGCCCAGGATGGAAACAGCATTAGCTCTTCAACAAATACAGCTGGAAATGCTTGGTTTGCTCTTCGCATGATGTAACAGCATTACAAGTAACATCATACACCCATTCTAGAGCCAGCCAACATCACTACCAATTCCAGATAGGAAAGAAAAAATTCTTAAAGGCTCTTCTCTAGAACAGGCACCGCTGGAAAGAGATAAGAGAAAGAAAAACCAGGTCATGGCAATGGCAAGTCTGTAACCTGTTGCCCAATAATCTCAAAAGTGTATTCTTATATATATAACCAGGTTCATTAGCTTTAGATAGAAGAGTTTTATGTTCACAATTCTACAGCTGAAAAGCCCAAGGTAAAAGGGAGTTGATGTGCCAGGCAAGAGCACACACAGTGGGGAAATCCATGAACTGAAATGCAAAAGCCTTAGTTTGTAGTTTCCTGCTATAACTACTAGCACTAATTACTAATTACAGATTTTTTTCCTTAAAGTTTTGAATGAAATATTAACAAGCTAGTAATTAAGTAGTTCAGGGTCTGTTTGCTTTAGCATTAACTTCAGTATTTTAAGTCCAAAACCTCTGACTCACGGATTCATAAGCGTCCTTCTAAATTACTCAGAAATGTCCTTTGTTTTCCTTCTGTTGAAGTTAAGTTACTCTAAAACCTCTTTCTAAGCATTAATGGCATCCAAAATGTAACAGGTAGAAAGAAAATGTGATCATGCAGGAAAATACAGTAATTCTATCTTGCGTTATCGTGTAAAAGAACAAAACCATTCTTGTCTCTAGTTCTGGTTTTGCGTATTCCTTTACATTGCTTCTACTATAGACCAGCCTCTACCCTACATCCCACACAGGTTTCTTCCGAGGTTGAAGTTTGTGTATAGGAAATGCTACAACACTTAATTAATCTGCTCCTGCAATGGTCAGCAATCAAGCGTGGCTAACCATGACCCACTAATGAAATTAAGCAGAAGCTGCGTTGCACTTGTCTGTATTACTGTTAAATTACAACTGGGGAGGTTGACGTATGACACTACTCGGGCATTTTATTTCTTGTGTGGTGCAGCATTAAGATGCAGGCAATGGGCAGCTCCCCAGCGCAGTGAGGACCACGGCTGATACTAAACACCTCTGCAGGACGGGCTGAATCCTAGCAGACTGCGCAGCTGAATCAAGAAGCTTTACAGCACCATTTTGCTATAGCCTCATTCCCTCTTAAAAGCACTGTCAGGGTCTTGGCTGGCCCAGTGAAACAAAGCCTGTGGATGACCTCTGCAGAGCTCAGGTGAGAGAACTGTCCTCCAGCAGAACCTGGGTCTTTACTTCCCTTCTGTACCAATGCTGACTTCTCTGCTTCACGTACGAAAAACAGATTAAAAATTCACATCGGGGCCCGTACAGAATCCAGCACGGCATCTCATGAATCTACCAAATGAGAACATACTCAAATATTTTTTATTACAACACATTAAGCTAAAATCAATAGATTCATTTACTGAAACGGATTTAGTATTTCAGCTAATCAAGGGAAAGTAACATTTTTCTGAAAAGAAGTGACATTTCATTACAGCATTTGGTTGTAAAGTCACTGGCAGAAAATTTTCTGTATGCCAATTAAACAGTAACTCACTGAAGTTAGTAACATAAAAAGCAATATTGCATATTTACAGTTTCCTCCCCACTAAATGAAAACATCTACAGTTCTCAGCAATACAAATAAAGTGTCTGCACAATGGTTCTAACAATGCTGCCACATCTCTGATCTTTCCTTTTCAAATCTTTCTACATTATTTTCCCTAAAGATATAACATGCTATTTTCTCTACAATCAACCTTTTTTTCCTTTGGAGAGAAGCAGAAGTGGCATTTTGAAAACTTCAATTTGCCGAAATATAATAGCACCACTGAGCTCTGTTGTTCTTTACTTTTATTCTCACTTTCTGCTAGAAAGACAAAACTGCAGTGATTTTACTACTGTCAAACAAAAAGCAAATAAATAATTGTTTTGTTGACTATTATATAACACGATGCTGCATCACTATTATTCAACTGAGTTTTAGTATATACTTCTGTCTCAACTGCAAAATTTTACAAATACTATAATCACTCCGGAATACTGCCAAGCAGAGGTGTATATGACCCTTGCAGTGAAAACTGTGAAAGCCAACTTGATGAAAAAAAAAATCATTTAATTAAGTATTTCACTGTAAATCATGCAAACAGAAAACAAATTAAGAATGCAAACCCAAACAAACTTACCTGACTTACTGATTTACAGCTTAATTTCCCCCTAGGATTACTGCTTTCTAGGTATCAAAGGCATTCTTCTAATCATACAGGTGCTATTTATCACTTCCTTGTGTAGGAGATAAGCATCCTTCTACTTTTACTAATATGAAAACTCATCTTTTTGCCTACAGGCCAGCCTTTCATGGGCACAATCTAGTTTAATTCTACCTCCTTTCCTATTTGCTAACCTTCTCTAAGAGCCACCGACTCTCATCAGAGGTCTAACAGAGCCTAAGCTTGCAGGATTTATCTGGTTTTACAGATTATATTTAAGGATAGAAACGGTGGAAAAGATGGATTTCTGAAAAATCTATTAGCCGTAGCTGAAGTGACATTTAAGGCACAATGCTTGTCTGTGGGGAATACTATACTGTAAATGCTCACTTGCAGTTAAAACAGCTGCACAATACCAATTTGGGTTTACTCCAGCCTTTAATCTCATAATTGGAAAAGTCCCAGAGAGACAGGCAAGATGAGTATTTGCACCATTACTTTAGGTACTTAAAATTTAGGAGCTAGTTTCGGCATGTAATCCACTGAGAGACACTGGCACCTCTAGAAGCAATTTAGAAGACCCAGCAAGGCAACTGTCAGGCGCTTTTCTTAGAGGTTCCCAGATTCACCCTTGGATTCAGCTGTTTCCCACAGGGAGCCTGTGGGGTACAGGGTGGCTGAAATTAGTTCATGTGACTATCCTCCTTTATAGGTATTATAATTAGACAGGATATTATCCACAACCCGTTTTCCTTTGTAAGCTAGTATCCTGCATAATTATCTCATTCGATATTTCTTCCACCTTCTGTGTTATTGTTTGCAGGCCTATTCTTTTTCATTTATCTAAATTTAATCTGCATTTGCCTTTTACTAGTCCTAGAGCAGCACGGTACCTCTCAATACAGTAATTTTTGCCATCAACTGTTTTTCTCCAATCTTATCAGTATCTGACATTTAAAATATTTCTCATTCATGATGTTCACTATGTGTTTTATATATACTATAAAGAAAGGTCTATGAAACAATTTCCTAGTCAAAGAATTTCCCTGTTACACCATCTCTCACCCTTTTCAACTTCAACATCTTGATTTATTCATGTGCAATTTATTTTAAAGACATTATAATCTGCATTTCGCAAAGGTACTACAAGTTCAAGCTCATTTATCAAGTTCAACCTCGTTTGTTCAGTTTATACTCAAAATAACTCACCTCTAAAAAGCTTAACAAATTTAGATATACTCTGTCTGTAAACTGTTCAAAACAACAATTTGCTTTCTTTTCCCCCCTCCAGCCTGATCGTGACTGACCTTCTCATGATAGTTCAAAACAATAAACAATTAAAAAAAGACCTAAAGGACTGAATACCTTTTGCTGTCTCATCTGATCAGAAAAAAATCCTAATAGGGCCTGTTTTTTATAATTCTTTTTAGAAACTAGTTTTTGTATCTACTTTTTCTCTTTGTCTGTTGCCCGTTCTACAGCTTTTACTTCACTTGCTTGCAGTACCAACAGTAGTCTCTAATGCAGAAAGATAAAATGAAGAACTTAGTATAAAAATCAGAACAGATAAATTAAGAACAATTATGATAACAAATATGACATGAAAAGAATAATTTCTGAAGGAAACAATAAGCACACAAATTTAGGACACTACTTTCTCCGAGAAGACAATTATCTACAAAAAGTTTTCTAAATTGCCTAAAACTCGTGAGAAGCTTGAGCACACTGCTATACTGTTTGAGTATTGTACTACAGTCAAAAGAAAATGGAAATGCAGTTGCATTTATGGAAAGTAAGCATGGGCTTGTCTACATCAAAGGAAAAAACAGTCCCTGCTGCAACTCAGTCAAGCACAGGAGCCAGCCCCATAAACAGCTGTTGTCGTCAAGGTATCTTCAATTACTCAGAACAAATTACACTCTCTCTGTGCAGAAGCACACCCAAACCAGGTTTGACAATGCAGTTATAACACAGGAACAGCTGCAGCAACAAATTACCATGTTCAAGAGCTTAAAATCATCATGGACAAATCATCCTCTTCTGCAAGATGATTTTTGTAAAACATAAGAAAGCAAAACAAAAGATGGTGCCAACCCCAATCACCCACGTACGGGAGCCAGAACACTGTCAAACACTCAAGCCTGGGAAAGAACAATGTGACAAAGAGGATGAGGACAATAGCAAAGCACAACTTGCACTACAGCACGAGAAATCTGGCAGCTTTACAATGACCTGATCAGTTATTCCACTGTGACAAGTATAAGGGCTCAAGGCAATGCAGATGAGAAATATCTGCAATATCTATGCTCATTTATTGCTAAAACAAACCTCTCATTCCCAGTCATCTTTCTCAGCAATTTTTAGTTGGTAGTGAGCAATAACTTTATGGTTCAGAGACACAACTTAACCCTTTCGTTTTGCCATCTCTTCAGTACAGAAAAAAACTATCTATCTACTACTGTGTTATTTTAATGAGACATAATCGGCATGTCCTAATGCTCGCATTTATGTGGTATGTTTTCATACCACCAGGCATAGGAAAGACACTGTAAGCACAATCTGCTTATCACTTTGAAAATCCAGTTTTCTGTATGACTGTGCTTCTCAGAATAGTATCTGTATGGGGTCAACAGTAAATATTTGGAAAATTATCGAGGAAGGTAAGAAAGGAAATTAATTCAAGAAGGAATGCTGAGACAAAAAAATAAAATTATGAAAACGAAAGTCTGATGGCACATATATTAGCTGCTGCTGGTTTCAAATCTCATTATTTATAAAATTAAATGAAACGGGAAGCTCCACATCAACCATCCCCAATGCATTAAAAAATTGCTGGTTGCCTTAATCTCACAGGTGAGATGACAAAGTCATGACAAAAGTACTCCAACAAAAAAACTGAAAAAGAAAATATGAATGGTCTTCGGGATTAATTTTGGAGGCTTTTCCTAAGAGTCAGTGTTGCTGCTGGAACAGCGGTCACAGACAAGACTGGAAGAGAAGGGAAGGTATGAATGTTAGCATGACCACGACTTCCCAGCATATACACAAGCTTTGTCTCTACAGTGCTCAGATGTCCTGTGCTGTATGCTGCTATGCACTCGTCTTCCCTTGCTAACACCCATTATGCACAACATTTACACCCCATTTTGTACATTTACAACGTCTTCTCAGTGGGTTTACATCCAACAGCTAGCCACTGGCTACTCTTCTTCCAGCTTGTTACTCTTGAGTTTTGCTACTAATCTAGCCAGTGCTGACACTTCCAATTTCTTTTCTTGCTACAATTCTTACAAAAATTAGTTATATGGTTCTGAATAATCTATAAACCTCTGAAGTTTTAGAGACATTCCTGAGAACACCAGCTTCTCTCAGTTCCAGTTATGCTCACAGATTTTTAGTTTAAGACACTTTATTCTCAAATATACACCACACACTCCATTAAGAATACTGTGTCATCCCATGAAAATAGCTGCAGAATGACTTCAAAGGAAAAAAAAATCCTTTCTTCTTCTAAATAAACATTTTAGTGAAGAAAACACAGTATATTCTCTCAAAGAGACCCACAGGATCTCTGGAAGGTAATGCAATACTACCTCTTAAAGGAAAAAAAGATGCATCTTTTTGTATTTTTGATATTATGAGAAAACCAGCCACTTACAAAGGTAAACATTTAACAAGAAAAACCCAAGATACTAAGAATGGAAGAACTGAAAGCCTTGTATAATGCAAGTTATGGTTGCAGCCATAGGAAAAGATAAGGAGGAAGAATTGACTGGTATACTCTATGTTAATATTATGGACTGAAATTAAGCTCTATTCAATCAGTAACAGTGGAGGCTCAGCAATACCAAACTGTATAATTTCCTAATAAACACAACAAATGATGCAGTTTTACATATCCTTAAGAAGTAGTTACATTTCACAAAGGTGACTGCCCGTACTCTAGAATGTCACAGAGCCTGAAAAATTCAGGCTAGAAGGGACGTCCAGCCATCACCCAACCCCACCTTCAGCTCTAGGCTGGGTTAACTTAACGGGTGAGTCAGGTTGCTCAGGGCCTTTTCCAGTTAAATTTTGAAAATCTCCAATGACAGAGATTTTACAGCCTCTCCAGGCAGCGGGCTGCCATGCCCAACTGATCTCACCGTGATTTTTTTTTCCATAAATCCCTCTTCCCCTTCCCCAAGCATCTCTGAGAAGTGTCTGGCACTCTTTCTTCTGCAATCTTACTTCAGGTGGTGGAAGATTGCAATTAGTCCCCCTTCTTCCCTTCTCTTCTAAACAAACCCAGTTTCTTCAGCCTCTGCTCATACGCCACTTGCTCTACTCTGTCATGACCCCCACAGGAATTGCTCCAGCGGGGTGAATTCTCCTGCACCAGGGAGTCCAGAACAGCGCACCGTTACTCCAGATGCATGTCACAAATGCTTCAGCAGAGAACACCGACTTTCCTTGACCTGCTGGCTATGCTCTACCTAACACAACCCAGGGTATGGTTGGCCTTTACCAATGCAAGGGCACATAGCTGGCTCGTGTTCAACTTGTTGCCACCGAGACCCTCAGGTGCTTTTCTGCAGAGCTGCTGTGCAGCCAGTTAAGGCTCTGGCTTGCTCTGTCCCTGATACACAACCCTGCATCTGCTTCTCTTGGATTTCACAAGGTTCTTTTGTAAGCCCTTGTTTTTCTAAGCTTTTTGAAAATGAGGTAGTATCATACCAATTTTCTATTGTTAGGATGTATTTGTATTCCAAAGCCCAGGAGATGGAAGGCTTAAGAAACTGCAATCTGTTCATTTTTACAATACTCATTAAAAGCATCTGAAGACTTTTTTTCTTAAACAGTTAATACAGAAGTAAATAGAAAACTAAAAAAAAAACCAAACAAAACAACCACCACCACCAATAAATTAATATCTACAATCAATTAGCTATTATTTTAACCTTTCCAGAAGGCTTAATTTACCCTATGCTTAGCAAGAACAAACTGGATTGATTTAAAAAAAAAAACCAAACTGCTGGGAGTTGAAATAACAAAAGCTGCCCCGCCCCTGCCCCCCCTTCCCAATCATGGTCCAAAACCCAGCACCAATTATTTTATCTTACTGGCAGCAACAACAGAAAACTGCAGAGGTAATCTTCCTAATTCTGTGCACTTCTATGGAAAACCACATGCTTTACAAAGAACAAATTTTTAAACTGAATTCATAAGTGTAATCATGACAAAAAGCAAAATGAGGACTGATCCATGAGAACAGAGTGAATTTATAAATTATAGCTCATTAACATTTTGTTCTCAGGGGCAGAAATTGTGACAGCATACAAAATCACTGCTTCAGTTTTTGTAGTGCTCATGCAGATTTTCTAGGTTGGTTTTTTTTTTCCTGTTTACATCACCAGTTCCAAGGCTAGATCATTTTTATTAATTTTTAGTATTTTTTTCCCTCTCAATGTGTCTATAGAGAATAAATATGCCAAGTGTATGGTGGCATTTACTATAATATAAATGCACACATGAAATATATTACTATTTATTTATACTACTGGTGTCTTAACATTCCCAGGCAGGACTGAGGGCTCTAACGTTCCAGGGACTATACAAACACACAGGCAGTCAGGACCCCCTTGCCCTTACAAGTCAGTAATTGCTTTTGAGAAAAGCTGCAGCAAAGAATGCCAAGATGTAGAGAAATGAAAGGAAGTCAAGAGATAAAGAATTAAGCCATATGCTTTTTTTCTTCCCCAACTAATTCTCAAAAGTAATGGTTCAAAGGTATCCTGTCTTCAAAATGAGCAAAATTTGCTGCCTTTAACAAACATGTAACTTAGGAATGAGCAGTGGGTGATTTCTTGCTAGCACCTTACAACATTTTCTAACTTGCAGTTTGTTCTGTAAATTCTCTCTAGCACCTCACTCATCTTGTTTACAAGATACAAACTGCGTGGGCAGGGCAGTTTTTTACCTCTCAAGAGTTCCTGTACTGCTGTCACGAATTCAGAATTTTGTTTTTTAGTATTTTCAGATTATTGTCCTTGTTTCAGCTGGGACAGAGTTAATTTTCTTCTTAGTAGTTAGTACAGTGCTGTGTTCTGCCTGTGATGTGAGAACGATGTCGCTGTCGATAGGACACGGATGGTTTTAGTTGTTGCTGGGTGATGTTTATACTAAGTCAAGGGCTTTTCAGTTCCTTGGGCCCTGCCAGCCAGAGGGCTGGGGGGGCACAGAAAATTGGGAGGGGACACAGCCAGGACGGGTGACCCAAGCTAGCCAGAGACGTATTCCATGCCATGTGACACCACGCTGAGTATATAAGCTGGGGGAAGAAGAAGGAAGGGGGGGACGTTTGGCATTATGGCGTTTGTCTTCCCGAGTAACCGTTACGTGTGACGGAGCCCGGCTCTCCCGGGGACGGCTGAGCACCTGCCTGCCCATGGGCAGTGCCGAATGAATTCCTTGTTCTACTTTGCTTGTGTGCGCGGCTTTTGCTTTACATATTAAATTGTTCTTACCTCAACCCTTGAGTTTTACATTCCTTTCCGACTCTCCTCCCCATCCCTCTGGGTGAGGGGGAGTGAGCGAGCGGCTGCGCGGTGCTTGGCTGCTGGCTGGGGTTAAACCACGACAGACACAAAGTCAAAGAAAGGCACCTTGAACTTGGGACAGAACATTTCGAGATGTGTAACCACTCCAGGTCCTGTCAGGTTCACTTCAAGTCCTAGGCTGCGCCCCTGAAAACCCTCTCGCTGCTGAAAATTAACTTATTTTTAATGCAAAACCTTCCTGCATCCCTGAGGAAGGCCAACACAGCCCGTAACCCTACGCCAGCTAACTTTTCATACATCCCATATCATACAAGCACCCTGAACATAAAAACTAAGATGTTGAATTTGACTCAGTCCTCCATGTGAAATCAGTGCCCAAGGAAGGAAGGAATGGAAAAGGAGGACAGGTTCAGGCACCAGAAGGCATTACCTCAGCATGGTATGGCTTCCCATGAGGAGACTGTACATTGTCATCTTGTAACAATAAAAATAAGGAACAAAGCTTAAATTCCTACTCTACTGAGAAATTTATTTGGAAAGATTACCTAGCAATCAGTCCTACTTTTTAAGTGTTGGTGCTAAAACTGTTTGCATGTGCTGATTTCTGCGTGACGCACTAATACAGGTGGTTTTCACAAAAAGACGGAGTAAGAAAAAGAGAAGGATGTCCTTATGCAGCTTCTCAACAGCCCAATACTAGCCATTCCAGTGATGCCCAGTGCAGCTTCCACATCTACCAAGAGGATATGAAAATCCTGCTGTAACATCCCACAAAACTCTCGAACATTAGAGCCACCCACCAGTTCTGTTTGAGGATGGTTAACAAGAATAAGTATATATAGTGAATGTTGATTACTTTATCCTAAGGATGGAGTTAGAACTTCAGAGAGGTAGAATATTATGCAGCTTTCTCCTCAGTCTGTGTGTTTTAATTCAGAGTGACTGTGTTTAATGAAACATAGGAACCCAGATTATCTGAGTATACCTCCTCCTTTCACAGCTATCACATCATGTAATTATCACATCCCTTCTCAACATTGTAAAGGTGTTTTTTTTCCTAGTGGAAGTATAATTCCAGATCTGTAGCACTCAAAAGTATTCTTCAGCTTTCAGAATAAAATTATTTCTGTTCAGCATAACCCATTTGTTCTCCTATCATTACTTTCCTAGTTTAAAATAATCTCCCCTTCTTCCCCTCACCACCTGTGTTAACTCTGCTAATATGAAGATGAAAGAATCCTTCTCTGACACTATCTTACTAAGCTAACCAAGCAAGTTACTACTATTTTTCTTTAATTTGACAGGCCTCTGTTCAGCTCAGTGGTATCTCTTTCAGTTTGAAATCATTTGTCTTCAACGTGAACAACCAGAATCAAACACCTACAGATAAATCTGTATTTCCTTTTTCTCAGGAACATCTCGCTCCAGAGATTCTAGGGCTGTATTTGTCGTCATCTTCAAGCTGAAGGCATGATACCCTTCTGTTTTAGTCTATGGCATTTCACATCGCATAAGATACAGTAACAGCACAAAATAATAAGAAAGGGAGATAGGCAACAGAAACAAAACCCAGATTATGACTTCACCATGTGATAAAAAAGAAGCCTTTTCCTGCTGTGGTAGTGAATGCAAACATCTCTCGGTGTGTATGAAAGTCCAGTAAGCAAAGCATCAAATAATTAGGGCATCAGCATACTCCTACTGGCTGTCAACAGGCATAAAGGGAAAACTTTTACACCTATTTTCCTAAAAGACTGTACAGTCCACGCTGTCATTGCGGAGCTCTGTAAGGACAGCAACTGAGTGTATGGCGAAAGTTGTACTGATTCACCTCCTAGATCTGAAGTAAGTCTGAAGAGCTGTACCCTAACAAGGCGCTCTGTATCTGTCCTCTGTGACTAGACAGTGGCAGTCCACCCAGGTTTGGCATCACTAATTGGTAGTAGAAGTCACTGCCGCTCAGGGAGGAAAACCATGCCAGCTTCAGCTAAGAAATCAGCAGCTTATCCTAGCTTAAGAAACAAGCTCTTGGAAGCAGCAAGTTCACCAATTCATTCCTTTTCCCTCTTCTTTCAGGAGAAGATTGTTCAGCAAATTGTGGCCAATCACTTCAGTAATCACCTACAGATACTGCTCGTTTGATACTGCTGAAGAAGTCATGAATTAGGTCTAGCCTGGTTCTCAGACATCGGCTGAGCCTCAGTGTCTGGACAAAGGTAACAGAGCTGTGTTGAAGATGGTTCAGCTCTTGGGAATTCTCTGAGGTGCTGCAAAGCTGCCTGCAGAAGTAAAGGTGGATGTATGTGTATCTGGAGGGTCTACTGGTTTTGATGTGATATTACCGGAAAAATTATTCTGGGGTGATTACCTGCTGTAAGGCCTCTCTCTGGCAGAACTCCACTATGCTTCATGTTTTAAGTTAAAAGTGAATTTGCCAAGGGAAAATGAGGCAGTTGGGCAAATAATAGCTTAGACCCAAACTGCATTCCCGGAGTGTAGGTGGTACGTTTAGCTTCTCAGCAATCAGCAATACTGTTCTCAAGTTTAACAAAATCATAGATAATGGTTACTGAGCTGCGGGCCAGAGCAGAGAGCTTGATTTCTTGCTAGTCCTTGACAGCAAGGCTGCTGTAACTACAGCAGCAAGTTGCCCAGAAGCAAAATTAAAACTTTCAGAATCTTTCCACTGGGCTCCTACCATAGAAACAAAATACTAAGAACACATCACTATTTCCAAAATACTCTTTTCACCATAACTGTCCTCATATTCTATTAAATCAAACAATTCTATCTTGAACAAAGTAGTATTTATTATGAAACTTTTTAATAACTACTCTTAAAATACTAAAAATAAAATAGCAGTAATTAATCTTTATTTAAATGGTAATTTAATGTGTTAAGAGCCCAAAATGAAACTAGTCATTAGCTCAATAGTAAAGACTGCCAGAAGCTTCATTACCGATTAATAATGGAGAACAGAGTGTACTGAACACTTTCCCCTAATCCCAGAAGCAACTAGGAACTGAACTGCAAAAACTTACCATCTTAATAAATTGATTAAACAATATAATTTTCTTTATAGTTATAATTACTGGATATAGCGTTGCTAAGTTTTCTTTCTAATCTACATTGATCAAATCTCTATTTTAAAAACGTGTCATATATGTCATCAAGACTCCTTGCTCTGTAAACAGGTTAAACTGTAACATACCCTTCCATCAGGTGACTATTACGTATGCTGGGACAATGGATGTAGTTACTTCCAGTAAACACAAAATTTCTATGATAAAGATTTTGCCTTAATAGCTGCATTTTACTAAAAGAATACTAACAATAACTTAATGTAGATAGATTTAAGAAAGTTTGCCAGTTAATTACAGCTGATGTCAATGCTCTATCTTGCCGATCAAGATTGTCACTTATAGAAACCTTTCTTGTTTCATCCAGTTTCCAAGAGATATTTAATAAATACAACCACTTAAGAGCCAAAGAAAGCTGCAAATCACTGAATTGCTCCGAAGTTCTTTGAATGAATGCAGAAGTATATGACAGTAACTACTACTAGCACCGCTACTTAAATGGGAAAAAAAACCCAAACGTAAACATTTATGGTGAAACTGTTCTACAACACCTTTGAACAGACACTAGAATTAAGCAATAATTTAGAATAATTTCATTTAGAAACAAAGAATTATTAAGAGAAACTACTCTCTGTGAAATTGATTCCTTCAATATAATCTTAAAGAATAGTCCCCTGGAAATACAATGAGAATTCATTGCCACAGAGAATTTGACTTTCAAATCATTAATTCATTTAATACTCTCAGCACCTGAAACAGCCATCGTTTTTATAACCCACTGAACTCACTGAAACTTAGTGAATATTACCCTAGAAAAAAGCAGTCACAAACACTATACAATAACTGAAAAGTTCTGTACCATGAACTCTGTTCAAAGTAGCAATACACAAAATCTATGAACTGGTACATTATTGGAAAAGAAAAGTCCTAGGCAGATTCCTCTAGCCAGGAAAACACTTCTTTCCCCACTTCTTCCAATTTATCTGCTATCAGATACAGGATTCGAAACCTTGAGGACTGAATGCTTCACTCTTTTTTTTTTTCCTTTTCTATAATGAAATAGAGAGATCAAACATTTATGAAGTACTACCACTGACACTACTGAAAGCAAGTCAGGAGGAAGATCAGGTAATTTCGGTTAATCTTACGAGTTCATCTATGTCTCAGAAACATTATAAATATTAATAAGTATTAATGAATTATTGATAGGAGAAAGACAGACACAGAAAAAATCATCCTAGAAGAGATGTTAGTATTTCAAACTCTTCTCCCAGACTTGCTAGCTATAGCCTTCATCATCAAAGACACTGGTGCAATTATCTCCTGCAAAGTTCTGGAAAAATCAAACTTGTTTACTTTTGGGAAGGGATACTTTGATAAGGAGTTTCTCTCTTTGCAGTTTTGTAAATGCACATAAATTATAACATGAATTTATGAGTACTAGCATGGCAGTTTATATGTTTACTATGAATATTTCAAAGGCCTGGTAACACTCCTATTTGTCCAACTGAAAGTGCACTAAAATGCATTGGAAGTAGTGCTGTATAATAATGCTTCACTTTCAAGTCATAAATCTACACTGACGGAGGAGCGTAGTGGTTTGGGGCATTCCATAATGCAAGAAATGCCGTATCTTAACGGAATACATGATACTTGGGATGTTTGCAAATGAACACGGGTGGGTAATTTATATAATGAGAGAGACCAATCCATCACACAGTGAGCAAAAGTGTATCTGAACTAAAAGGTTACAAAGACTGCCTTATAGATATTCCAGGACCAAATGCGGCTCACAGGTCTTTAACTGGGGGAATCATTAGCAACCACGTATGAAAGACCTGAAGAACTGCCGGGGGAAGAAGGAAAGAAACTTGTGTCAATAGCTGCAAAAGACCACTGTACATCTCCAGAATACATTTCTTTTCGCAGCACCAACGCTCAATCATTTTTGGTGCTGAGGATCTCGATGGAGTTACAACCTTATCACTCTACACCAGGCCCTCCTGCTCTCATGCTGCCAACATCCTTCTAGAATCTCCAAGCAATCATATAGGAGCCTCAATTAAAAAAACATTGTTTTTGTTAACTGTATGCCATTTCCCAGTTGCAGCTAATAATACAAGCCACAGAAGAGATGACCCTGAGACAAATTAGCTTGCTACTTCAGGATTACCTTTAGCATCTGAAACAAAGCAAAGCAACGGTGTGCAAATGTATGCCCATATATGCCTATAGCTTCAAAAATAAAAGTTACGTTTTACGGAGTACAGCTTGTGGAATTAGCTTACTCAAACCTGTCCACGTAATGTACAGTAATTTAGTGGGTAATAAGCTTTGTTTTTCCTGGGTAGTAACTGAAAGTTATTTTGAATATCCACAATACCTACTCTGTGGCAAACACGACACTTAGGATGAAACTACACCAGCAATATACCAGAAAGTCTAATATTAACCTACTCAAACTAATATGTCAGACATTTATCAAGCACTGTACCATTTGTAATACAAAAACAGCAAAGAGAAAGCATTATTGTGCTCATATCTTGAATATTGAGCCATTCCTTACCTTAAAAAAGGCAACAGTAGAAATACATAAGGGTACGAAGAATAAAAACAGTGTTGATTGGAGATACTGAATGGTTGGTTACAGGGAACAATTAAATAGTTTAAAGTTTTGTAGCTGGGAAGATGCAAGATTGGGGTAATGTGGAAGAGAAGATAAAGTCAGGAATGACTGCTCACCATTCTTCCTGACATAAGGTCTAGGTTGAATCAAAATGAATTATTAGGCAGTAAGTTTAAAAGAAATAAAATACCTTAACTCACAGAGACAGTGTGGCTTTGTATGCTGAAAATTTAGTGGAAAATCCCTTAAGCACATTGAAGGAGGAAGGTCCATCTAAATCTACTAAGAACCAGGATGCAAATACAACTTTTCCAGCAGAAAAGGCCCTGCATGCAAATTGCAGGGAACTGGCTGCGTACTTATAGTTATCCTGTTTTTTCACTGTTTCCCTAAGCATTTGCCCGTGATACGATACTTAGTCCTGCAGCCTGACTCTGTGCAGCATCTGCTTTGCAGCTGTCCTGTGAGCAGAAGGCCCTCTGCCTGACTGCAAGCGATGGGAGTACCACTGCCGACCGCAGCTGGCTGAAAATGAGTGCAGCGTACACCTCCTCTCTCCCAAATCCACCTAGTGACCTTACAAACTCTCCCCAGCCATAGGGAAAACTTCTGCATTTTGCTGTTTATTATTAGAAATGGATGGGGCAGTTAAGGGTGAGAATGGGGCCTCATTTGGAAAGGGAGAACAGTATGGAAGAACTTCTATAAAGCATTTAAACAAGCGCTATTCCGAAATTATCACCAAAACCACACAAGCTTATTTGTGATGAAACTACTGGCAAGATGTTTCATGCAAGAAACATTTAAATTGTTTGATTATTAGCCAAACTGAATAATACACATATAGGAACTGGGGAGACGACAGAAAAGGGAGAGGGAAGATAAAAAGCATTTATCTGTTATTTTCAAGTAATTTTAAAACAATACTAAGGTTTAAGCTATAAAAAACAGGTATTTACTAGATATAGTTGGGAATGCTGTTCTTTCCTAATGTAATTAGGGATGTGGCAAAGGAACACATCTGAGTTTTGGAAATTAAGTTTCATTTTGATGTAAAACAAAACAAAGGCTTTTAACACACTGAGAGGCACAAGTGTGTGCACACAATGGAGGGACCAATGCTGCCAAGAGTGCAGAAAGTCATTACAGGTATCATCTGGGGCAGGGGAACATTTCAGCACTCTGAAATGGATACCCCATTTCCACATCCCAGCATAATGACTAACATGTTGATGCCTCCCTCTCCTTGCCCTAAGAAAAATCCTAACGAAACCCATCAAAATCAGTCCATATATTCTTGTAAAATGTTTTTGTTCGTAAGTGACATGACAGTAACTAATTAGCAACTGGCAAGTAGAAATGTGAAATTATTATAGTTTGACTGAAGGAAAAGAAACAGTAAGTCATAAACCACAAATGATTTTCCAGCAATTGTATGAGTCTTTCATAATAAATCTATCCATACCGGGAAAACAATCTGTGCTTTTTACTGCAGTGTCTTCCCTCTCAAGGATCACTAAAAAATTACAGAGTTCCAAAAGTGGCTTTGTTTTGAAATGTCTCTGACAAGGTAACCTAAAAAAAAAGACCCCACCCCAAACATTTTCCTTCCAATAATTAACCCAGAGTAAAAATTAATCAAAAGGATAAAAAACCCTAAACTTCTTTGGCAAGTACACAGATGTAACTAGAAGAAAACCCAGAATATGGTAAACATCACCAAAGTAGCACTATTTCCCATAATTTTTCCTGAAGCTATATTGATAACTTGGATTTCTCTAAGACAAGACTTAAATGATACAGAAGTGAAATAATTTAAATAGCCACCTCCCCCCCTAGCTTATTAATCGTACCTTAATTTGTGCAAAAGGTCTGTCAAAGTTTCCAACATAAAGAAGACCAACATTCTGGGTGAGTAGCCTAAAAAAATGAAAAAAATCTTTTAAGATATCACTTTACATCCATAAGGTTTTTTTTGCATCTCCAGTAGTTGTTACTGAACCCTAGCAGGGTAACAAGCTTCATCACAATAGCAAGAGCTACCTCTGCAAATCTGATTCTAGTTGAACTACCACAAAAAAGGCAAGACGTGCATTAAAGATGTATGCACACCGGTAACTTGTGTTTATGGTACAAACAGCTTTTCAACAAAATCATTTCACAGGCTTCTTTGTGACGGCTGTCACTCAGTAACATGGAAGAACAGCAGGCAGGTGCCTCTTCTATTAGAGACAAAGGGGCAGCACCAGAAAAGTCTAGTAAACACACATTCAGAGCAGCAGGCCTCAGTTAAAATAGACCAGGGCAAATAAAAATACGCACAGTAATACAAAAGTGACATCACAAGTAGAAAAATAACAAAGAATCTCTGCAATACTGTCTAATGGCTTCCTATATAAAAAGAACCCCAGATGCAGTTAGTGCCTGCTATTCTCTTCAACTCTTTATATAAAGTTGCTGCGTCCACCACCAAGATCCAGAGGGACAGCAGGTAAGTTGACTCAAGCGACTGACTGTTGGTACGTCTGGAAAAGGGTTAGTCTGAGCTCTGCAGATCCCGTGCAAGTCAATGCTATTACTACGCAAGCTCCAAATCCCAGAGGAGCATTAGGGTGAACGGACAGGCAAGAACATCTCTGGCCAGTAACAAGGGTAGGAGAGCGCTGTGCTGTTCAGACTGGACAACCACAACGTTCTGGCTAAGCACAGGCATAGCGGTCATTCCCTCTAGTTTAGAGACTCCAGAAGTGTCACACTGAAGTACAGGCACCCCATAATAAGGAGAACTTTGACAAACCCTTGAAAGGGTTTCTGTTTTGATTAAAAGGGACATTCAAACCCCATCATACTGTTCAGTAGCTCCAAGTTTTCATTAAGCATTTGCTATTTTATATTTCCTTCAATTTTACATCCCATTCCCTTTAGTAATATGGCCTCAAATATGAATTAAATTAAATAACCAGAAATAAGTATGAAGGTAGGGATCATGCTGCTTAAGACTGACACTAAGGTGTCTCTTTCTTATGTTTTTAAGCATATATATAACTTTTATTTCATACTGAGTTACGTATTTTTTTTCTACATACAAACCAGCTTTAACTTTTAACTCATTTCTCACCATCGCCAGGCCTGTTTTCGTAAACAAAACAGAAACTAAGATGGCAGTAAATCGTTTTAACCCCACAGAATGTACACATCTTCATATGATTTTGATTCTTTCCATTTCTGACAGCAATATGATATATATGACCATAAACGGGTTCACCAACAGTGGGAACTGGCGGAACACAGCAAAATCACAACATCGAAACATTCACATATATAAAACGGTTAAGTAAGAAGTGGTGTGGAACAGTATATTGTCATCAAAGAATCCTTCTGTAATTAGATACGGTCTGCAAAAATTTCCTGGGCATTGACAGAAATACCCAAATGAAGGGAAGACTAGTAAGGATCACAGCACTTCCATCACAGTATGGACAGGCAGCTGCCTTCCTCCCCTTGCCCATCCATAGTCCGGACTCCATCGGGAAGATCAGTACTGTTTCGCAATGGTTCTGCAGTATATGGAAGTCATGCTGACCATATCACACTCATTTTCAGTCACAATAAGTCAAATTTATTCAGAACTCAGGCGTCTGCAGTTGGAAAAGCCAGCATATTGATCAAACCTCCTCCTAGGATTATAAAGCAAACCTGGAAAACATTTAAGGGTTTTCTAAATGAAAAGAAACACAAGTAATTAGCAAAAAAAGGTTAAAAGAGAATCTGTAAAAAGAATTCAGGGTATGTCACAATATTTATGAGGGGCACCTTAAAGGAAAAATGTATTCTTAAAAAGAACTGCACGCAATTATTGTAAGGCCAAAAAGGAAAAAAAAATCCACTAACTGCATTTCTAGTAAGGTACCTAAAAAAAGAGAAGACGTACAGTGTGATTATTCCCATGTGGTCATTTTTCACATTGTTTTCTTTACCAAATAGAAATGTAGGACCATTAAAAATCTGAGTCTTTAGAATAGTTTTAGGCCTTTCCAGAAGACCACACAGCCATCCAGTCTACACTGTTTAACTTGCTATCACTTATGTATGCCCAAAACCTGCAAACAAACTGCAAGAATTGGCTTCCTTAATAAGATTGATATTGACACAGCACAGGCTTATTACTATTTGTTCACCTTTCACTGCCTTGGCTGAAAAGTGTTTTACTTGTATTTTTTTATTTGTATTTATATGGCATTTCAAAAAGGCAATGTTAATTCAGTGCGATGCTAGCAAAATTTTCAGGGAATAGAAAGTTATTTGTAACTCTCCATTGCTTAAATAAAAGGTTGCATTCTTTGTTTCTCTAGTTTTCACATTCTTCTTGAATTCTGAAGTTCAACATTTTTTCACCAACATGCAAAACCAGTCAGTTTTTGATAAAAGTACTCAATGAGGCTGAAATGAGCATCCCAATATAATGATAATCTAATGTTCTGAAATACTCTGGTTTTCTGCCTCTAAATGGTCTGAGCAATTAAAAAATTCTGAATCTCATTATTATTATAAGCTCTTTTACTTTAGGGTCTTATCAGCATAATCTCCGTATTTCATAGAATCAGCTCACACAGCAGAGTCTGGACAGGTAAGCAGCCGGGGGCAAGGGTCAGTGCTGAGGCTCTGGATCAGCCAAGCTACTCCAGGAGTGTTACCCCCCACTCCACAGCCACCAGTGGCAGTATCGAAAAAACATGTGCCATTGAGGAGAGGGGTGAGAGGGAGGAGGATGTCCCAGTCTCCATCTCACCCATAGGAACTCAGCCCAACCGATCTCCACATTATCATGAAGATGTGCTCCTCACCAATCGGAATGTTCAGGTTACACACAGCCATTCTTGCAGTTCTCTATCATAACATCAGGCTGCATTTTTAAGTACCTAAAATTAACTTTATACCACAAACATCAACATGTCTAAATTGATACAACTATTCACTCCTAATGCTCTCAACTAATTACCCTTTGCCTTTGAAGATTTTCCAATGGAAGGCAGGCTTGGTTATAAGCACATCTATATTTTCTTATGCCAGTGTTCTCTTTTAAAATGTCAGTCTTCTATTTCTTACCTAATTTCACATTTGAACAGTTCTATTCTCAAAACACCATCAGCAGTTCTCAACACCTAACCCTGCTAGCAGCTAGGTGTAATCACCTGTAATTGGCCAAATCAATACCAGCCCAAGAAACAGTGGTGACAGTTTCACAGCACAATTACAATCTTGAATTTCACATTCAAGTAATTACCTTAAAATTATGTGAAACAATCGTCAAAAATGTAAATGTCTACTGGCACTTCAATATATATATTTACTTTTACTTGAAAATATGTAGCAATATACAAAGATACCTCAACTAATCACATTAGCTCAGACTGCCATTCAATACGTTATCTCTTCCATTCAATACATTATAACACAATTCCAATTTTTTTCTGGAAGCAGAAGGAAAGAAACATCGCTCCAAGAAGCGGTGGTTCTTCAAGATGTGCTGTTCATATGTAACATTACATTCCCTGCACTCCTGTCCTGTGCACCCAAGTGAGCAGACTTCTGGCTCGATGTGCCTGTTAGGGCTGTACCATTACGTTCCATGTGAACAGCATAAAAAAAATCAGAAAGTATCAGGACAACCCACATCTGACTTTTGCAAATATAATGCCAAGGTCTTAAAGCCCTTCAAGTACCAAGAAAACACTGCTATACGGTGACCACCAAAACTCCCGATTTTCTGCCCCCAGAACCCCAGATTTGGCTTTCTCTGGTGTAAACCGTAGCCAGTGTTCTCCACGCCCGAGCTGCAGAAGCCAGGCGCTGCTGCCGGGGGGGAAGCTGGCTGTAGGAGCGGGCACGCTCAGGGACAGCGATTCAAAAAACGCGGTGGCAATAGTGATGTGAAGGGGGTAAATGCAAATAAATACAGGACAGGATTAAGGGCTTGGGTGAAAGAAAACTTGGAATAAGGCAGCGTGAGACAGCAAGGAATGTGGAACATGAGGGATGAGAGAGGTATAAAGGAGTGGCAAAGCAGCCCTCTGTGTTGGAAAGCATCGGGGCAGAGCTCCAGGCTGAGAAGCCTGGCGGCCTAGGGCTACAAGAGCAGTAGAGACTGACATATCACAGAGCTCACCCTCCCTGACCTTGCTTTGTGGGCCAGGACAGTCCCAGAACCATCACCACCTTCCTACCGGCTTTGGCCACGGGAAGTAGACTGACCGCTGGCTACGGACTTTCCGAGGGCAGCACATCTCCAAGAAACCTGACCATTTCCTCTTCTCCACACATGGTCTGTCCCCGGTAAGTCGCCGAGAGCTGTCTGCTAAGATGAAGGTGAGTATTTCAAGATACCCTTAAGAAAGACTGAGCTCACAAGCTCACCGACGCACCAGTGCTCCAGCCATTAAGTAGTGCTTTGTGAAGGCAGAAAGCAGCCGTCAAATAGTTCCTCCACATCTTGTCGGGAGGTATATCTTGAGAACATCACTTCAGCTTGATCTGAACCCCAGACGCTGACCCCTTCAGGCTCCAAGGGCTGCCTGGGAAGTCCGCTCAGGTTATCAAACCGGGCCATGCAAACTGCAAAGCTGAAAACACAACTTCTGAGCAGCTCAGACACAAACCAGTCGGGGGTTTCTCTCTAGGCTATCTGGATCCCGGCGCTGCTGTGCAGGAAGGAGGTTTCCAGAAAGGAGCATGCAGAGAAATAAAGGAGCAGGTGGAGCCAGGAGCCGCTGCCTCTCACAGGAGCAAGTTACTGCAGATTAGCTGAACGCGGTAACTTGCTCCTGTGCGAGGCAGCAGCTCCTGTGCTTGCTCCGTTGCAAGACCGGTGGCGTATCGTGCAGGAACACAGACTGAGACTTCAGCTCTAACCAACAGCACAGAGGTCAGACAGGCGGGGAAAGCAGGGAGCACGGAGTGAGAAATGCAATGTGTGTAGCAGAATGGCTGAAAAGAGGTAAGGTAACTGGAAGGGTGGACTGTGCCAAAGGAAAATGATGGCCAATGGACAGGCATGTGGGCTTGAGTTGTCTGGTTTTTCAGGATGAAAGCTGCCATGAAACAGGCAGTGGTAGGCATTCAGAGCTGCCGACAGCAATGCTTCAGTTATTCACTGCCCCTGAGAAACAGAACACCTCTTCCTTATATTTCCACAAGAACACTCACCCAAACCCCAGAGCTGATGACAATTTACCAAATAGTATCTTGCAGTATTTGTATCAGGCAATCCTAAAATGTAACTTGACATACATTGTGGCAGAAGAATAGTTCGTCACTCCACATAAAGTCAGTCATTGGATTCTGTGTTTCTGGTTTTATTATTGACTGTTGCCTGTTCCTTTCACTAGCTTTTGCAACCACCAAAAAACCTTACTCTAGACAAGTCTGTGTTTGTTTTCAAGCTCAGTAAGTGCTACAGCCTGCCACCAAAGCTTTGCTAGCTGCAGTAAAACTTCATTGTTATATCGCATAACCAGGAAAGTATTTGAGTCCATGCAAGACAGCAGAAACTTCCAAAACTCATCTTGACAGCCATGCATATCGGTTTCTACTTCTAATGATGGTGCTGAGGAGCAGCTGAGGGAACTGGGGGTGTTTAGCCTGGAGGGAAGGAGGCTGAGGGGAGACCTTATCGCTCTCTACAGCTGCCTGAAAGGAGGCTGTAGGCAGGTGGGGGTGAGTCTCTCTTCCTGGATAACAAGTGACAGAGTAGAAGGAAATGTCCTCAAGTTGCACCAGGGGAGGTTTAGATTGGATGTTACGAAAAATTTCTTGCCTGAAAGCATGGTCAAGCACGGAACAGGCTGCCCAGGGACGTGGTTGAGTCACCATCCCTGGAGGTATTTAAAAGACATGCAGATGTGGTGCTTTCAGCAGAGGACAAGGGGCTGCTGCTGCTCTGGTCTGTCCTACCTGACACAAGTCTCTCCAGATCAGACAGGGTTTTTTTCTTGTTGATCTTAAGAGTAGACTGATACCTGAAACACCCTCTGGTGTCTGTCTGGAAGGCATTTCACCATGTCACCCTAGGAGATATGTTTAAACATGAATACCAATTCCACTGATGAGACAGCAGGATTAAGATGCATGGACTACTTCCACTTCACAGTCAGATGCAGCAGTAAGTAGCTACAATGGGGCTGGGATCTGATCTAACAAGTTCATCCTTCATATGCTGCAGAAATACATTTGCAGTCTTCACTTTCACCAGGTTGCTGGTGAAAAAATTGCAGTCCTGAGAAGACGTGTATCAAGAGTGGAATAGATGTGAAGCAAAATGAAAAGAAAATCAAACCTGACACTCAGTGGGGCTACTGACCCTTGTGCACATCCATATCTTTATGGCTAAGAAGATCTCAGAATACACATTAGTGGCCAGAAATGGAATACTACCTAATTTAAAGTATAAATTGCACAGTGAGATAAGATTTTGGGAAAATCCCTGTGACACACTCACATTCTAATCTTCCACATATAACTATATAATAGAGATGAATATTCATTATGGTCTGAATGTTTTTACATTTCATTTTAAGGCATACCTTTTGTGTGATAAGCATATACAAAGAATTCCACTGTTACGTTCTGTACCTAAATCCTAGAATCATTTAGGTTGGAAAAGACCTTTGAGATTAAGTGCAACCACTAACCCAGCACCGCCAAGTTCATCACTAAACCATGTCCCTAAGCACCACATCTACGTGTTTTTTAAATGCGTCCAGGGATGGTGAATCCACCACCCCCCTGAGAAGCCTGTTCTAATGCTTCACCAACTTGCAGTGAAATTTTGCCAGAAATGTGCTTTTAACTGTCTCTAAAAATGGCTCCAGATGCATTTGTACATTTTAGGCAGAAATGACTGTTACAAGTTACAAACACAGAAGAACAATAGCCCTGGGGAAAGAAGCAACACCTTCATGAGTTCAGTAACTGTATTTTCAAACACTATTTGTATGTTCGTCACATATAACTTTGAAGATAAAGGTAACTTTTATACATAGTTTTAGAAATCTTGTATTTCATTATGCAAAGAAATTATCCCAATATGTCATTATTGGACATGATGACATGAGCACAAATAAAGCATCATGACACAGCAGAAAGAACGCAATATTCACATGATGGAGCTGATGTCCTCTTAAGAATATAATAAATATTCTGTATTTATCCTGTGTTCGCTTAAATGGTAAGGGAAAACTGTGCTGCAATATCTTAACCATGCAAAGAGAACCAGTTTCTTAAGTAGTCTCTTAAACCACAACTTGGATTCTATTACAATGACATTACAATTATGTTTTGCTTCTTGCTTATGACAATTGTTCCCCATTGCTTTTCAACTCCAATTATGTATTTTCTAGGAACATGAAATTGAAAGAAAAAGCAAGAAGAAAATCAGAACAGCATAAATAGAGAATTACAAAAATTGATGTTAAGGTCAAAAGAATTAACTTCCTACATTCCATTTTTTCAAGGTCATTAAATATTTCATTCATTCATTTTATAGACTAATATAAGAGTAACATAGTGAAGATATTATATTAGGTATTATGAAATATAAAAGGATTCAATAAAATTCTGGAAAAGGCTAATACCTTCAGCACAGATAAGGTTGTGAATTTAAACTGACACGCATATACGGTCTGCAAACAACATGCGTGTCATTTTGTTCTGAAAGCATGAACAGCCAAAGAACTTGACAGTTCACAAAAGCAGCAGTGAGCCTTGTACACAGAATACTGACAATGGCAAAGCAGGGGCTTCACAGGCAAGACAGAAGAGCGCTCTCCTTCTTTCTACAGTGCACTCACCAAACCACTTTTTCAGGCTATGAAAATATTCCAACAAAATGATTTACTCATCAGTCATGCAAGAACACTTTTTCCATGGCCAAATAAAAGCTATTCTAGTATAATCATCATGGTTAAGAGCAGACAAATAGATTGTGTGTCTGATTTAGGGCATTCTTCCTCAAATTAGAGCACAAATCGAAAAAAAGCTAGAAGGAAGAAATACTATGCGCAGCTGGTTACATAGTAAATATGTAAAAAACCCTGGGTTTGAACTCCAGAGAGGAAAAAGGTTGGGAAGCGATACAATTAAGTCTCTTTTTTAAGAGCCTGTAAACAATTTTACAATGCTATCTTCATCTCTGCGATAAACACCCCCGCAGAAACAAAACTTTCTCATTCAATGAATTCTGAATTTACAGAATATCCCAAGCCACGGTGACAGCATGGTGACAGCAATTAACATAAAACTGTATTCTAAATAATATTAACGGGGGGAAATGCAGTGGACAGCACCAACTACAGACTTGAATTTAACACCCTCAGCCTTCCCACAACAGTACTCCAACAGTGTGTGTTATTAGTCATATTAATAAGCATGTTGCTTTCTGAAACACATGCAACTCAGGCACAAACATCGATGTTATGTGCTAATTGCCCTTCATAGGAAAAGCTCCTCTGCGTAATACTTGAAGGGCTTCACTGAACCACCTCACTCCCTAGAGTAAATCACTGCGTGCTGTTGACTATTTATAATGAGAATCTGGGAAGTAACTGATCCCTGAAAGACATACTTCCACTGAATAACGTCACCACAGTTATATACCAAACCCAACAAAAATGACATTCAGAGAGCTCGAAACTGCAAAATGAAGTGACCTCATATTTGAGGTAATGGTCTGCAAGTGATTCTACATCATGGTCAAAAAAAAATGAACGTGACCGATGTTAAGGTTTACTTTGAGCTAGGAGGGTTTCATTTGCATTGGTTTTGAACAAGTGTTTGGCTGCTTGGTTTTTTGGGGGGTGAGGACTGAAGATGAATGCGTTCCTAGAGACAGGGAGATTTTTCAAGAAATACTCTTGTACTTTATAAATAAAACCACACATCAAATATTTCCAAAAGCACTTCCTTTTGTTTGCTGCATTTATGTCTACCGTTGATAATATTTTAATGTTTGTCCACGCTTTGCCTTACAGGCAAATCACATACAGAAGTATTTTGACTACATTTACATATAACTTATCCATAAAAAGTAGAAAGGAAAAGTAAGTAGAAAAAAAAAAACTACCCAGTAAATAATCATACCCATTCTTCCACCAATGGAGTATTATTCCCTGTAGCATAATGAGCAATTTGGCCAGGTTGGCCATAAATTATCTGAAAAATGAGACTGCTTGCCTTTTCCTTTGACAGGGTAAGATTATTACATAGTCTGAGAGATTCACTATTAGAATCTACTTCTGATAGTAAATGTCAGAATATCATCCCCTTCACCTCACTGAAATATCGGACAGGAGTTAGGAAGTATTCCCAATTTGCTGAAAGACCTGCCTGCTACAGGCTGTGCTGCAACTCTGCCCAGATTTATCCAAATATCACAAAGCAAAAGCACTTACCCAGCCCTGCAGCGGACTCACTGGAACACTGTAAATCTATGTTCTAGTCTAGGACCCCATAAGGTCCTTTCACCTTGGCCATCTTTTAAAATATAACAGAGACCACAGTACTAGCAAATTCAACACCCAGAATTAAGTGAAGAATTGACACCATAACATGAAGCCGTAACCGAAGCTTTCTATCAGACTTCATAAAATAAGAAGTCTAATTACAGATATTTTAAAGTCAAAACAAAGATGTGAAGTGTCTCAGGAGCTACTTAAGAAAAATAGATTTCTAACAGCAAATAAGATATAGAAGAAATAAATGAGATAATGACAAAAAAAATATCATGTATGTCCAAGTATTTAAGTGGTAAAAAAAAATAATCAGAGATTCACTTGATTGTGTGCTAATACAGGGAGCAACTAAGGAAGACAGGGAGACTGCTGAAAAGCTAGTGGCTTTGTACCCAAAGGAAAAAAACCAAAGACACCTAGTCAGGACCTTTTTTGGGGTTTGTTTTTTTTGGGGTTTTTTTTTTTTTTTTTTTTTTGCTCTTCTCCAGTTACCAAAATAAAATGCCTGCAGAAATAGAGGTACTAAAAGAAAAGCTCTGGGGATATATTGATAATTGAGGTGAAGTAAATCACCAAACACTGATGCCACATATCCAGGATTTCTGACATTTCTTAATATGGAGGGTCTGACTTGCTATTAAAAAAACCCACGCGCCAATCTTTTACACCCAAATAGGGTCATTTCTGAAAACTTAGCTCCGAGTCCCACCCTTTAGCAGAGCACTGTTCAGCATGCCTGCCTTGGCTGTGCACGGCAGTGCTGCTCAGGAGGTTGCACATCCCCTGCATTCACACTGTGGCTGCATCTGCCTCTCTTTTGATCATTTTAATGAAAGAGTGCTTAAACAGTAGTGGGGGACAGGAGAGGCACCACACTGACATAATTGATTCAGACTGCCAAAAGGCTTCTGTTAGAGTCTTCCACAGTAATTTATTTTTAAAAAAATAAAACTAGGCAGTAAGTACTTTTATATGGAGGAGGCTACTTACTGTTATAGATCAAACCCTGATTAAGAGACTGGACAGGCAGAATAAATGGTCAGTTTTCATCTTGGCAAAGGCCAAGTGACTATTCAATTTCTGTAACAGACTGTTTAGTATATTTATTAGTAATGCGAAAAAGTCATGAACAGAGAAAGGCTGCTGATAAAGCAAGTTATGAAGCAAAGGCTGGCAACTAGCTAGATTATAAAGTTCATCACTTTGAAAGGAAGCTGATGTTGTATTTAGAATCACCCATACAACCTTAGCATTACTTTCCTCAGCAGTGACAGATACGTGCTCTTTTGTGTGTGAATTACAGAAAGGTACTTACACCATTTAATGAAGGAATGTATTATAATGTGTATGAACCTGGCAACTAAAACTCTGCTTTTTCCTAACATTCAAAGGCTTGCCTTCAAAGTTCACTGAACTTCCTTTCCACATAAAGTTTTATCATTCCTTTGTCCTTGGTCTATCTATTTTAAAAAACTCCAAAACAAACAACGAAAAAAAACGCCAAAAAGCTAAACCCAGACAGAAAAGCCCAAATTTTTGTTCTCCACAACTACTCCAAATCATCAGAGCAGAGCGGAAATGTAAATATTCAGCAATTTTAACACATGTTGCTACTGCTGAAAAACCATGACAAAGAATTGGCAGGAAAGCTACGATAGGGTGGTCTCATCTGGCTATAATCTCCCCGGTTCTGCCCTTCATTTGTCAGCACAGATGCTCCAACAGTTTTCTGCTTTTCCTGGTGCCCTGCATGCTGCACCAGTGGCGGCAAGACCTCACGGCAGACCCAGATTTTGGCAGCTAACAATTTTAAGTAAAACAAAACGGGCCACTCTGCAGGTTGGCCAAATTTAGAGAGAATTCCTCTGCAGTGCAGAAAAAGCACTTCTGGATCCCATGGAGGCAACTCTACCATGTATCAAAACCCCGATGAATTACAGATACAAAAGCTTTTCAGATAAAATACTGTAAACCATTTTGAAGTGCAGCATAAGGTACCCTGAGCAAATCAGTTGGTACCAGTATTCTTTTGACAATGCAGGGCAAACCAGAGATTAATCAGGTGATCCATATTTCATTTCTCATAACAAAAGAACAAAAGGTGACTGAATTATGCCAACTGAGGGAGAATTCAAATCTGATAAATACTTCGTAACAAAACACATTAATTAGACTGGAGCTCATTGACACTGCCTTGGTGTGGCAAGAGAAACAGGCACCGAACACACAGGCGCATCATAAGAATATTTAGAAGACCAACAATTTATCTTTAAAGTAAATCACTAAAGAATATAAAATGCACTTGTCTACGTGGATCAGAGATATAATCAGTATGAAAATTCCCACCTTCTTATTAAAGATCCTCCATGGGAAGGCCTCATGAAACAGCACCCTTGGCCCTTGGCCATATGCATATGCACTGCCAGACCGCTCCAACTGATTCCTTTTTCTTCCTATTCACCCATACCGCTTTAATAATTTATACAAAACACATACTTTATTAATCAATCATGCACAACCAAATAAATGATCAAATTACAGTCTACAAGCCATTTAGCTATGGGATCATGAAGGAACTATGCAGATTGCAAACCCAAAGTGAAGTCCATAACGAACAACAAATTATTCGTCTGGAACTGGGAGTGATATACACCCCGCTGCCACCTACCCTGATAGAAGTGCCATCACCAGAATGCGTGAACACCCGTCTGCTACAAACAAACCTACCACCCAAAATAAGGTAGGAAGGCTGTCGGAGACTTCATGAACTTTACTGAATGCTTCACTTTTTCTGAAACCTGCACAGATGGTGCAAGACTTAGTTCTTCTGTTCATTATAAAATTAAGTCCCTCAGCCTATTCATTATATGAACTTTTCAGTGGATTTTCTTTTACCGAAATTCTTCAGGTAGTAATAAACACAGAATGAAGTATTCTGCATTCTGAAGTATTAAGAAATGCAGCTGAAGTACTTTCCTGGGTGTGACAATAAAAAGGTCTATTGCCTTGCAATACCAACTACCAACACTGTAAAACTGATTATCCCATCTGTAATCTTAGAAGGCATTGGCAGCAAAGCTGTCCTGTCTTTCTGGTGTATTATTACGCTCTGAAAAATCAGCATCCTTACCCATAAGGCTCCTTTCTCTATAAAGGAAACCATTGCTTTGCTTCACTTCAGAAGTGCCACAGCTCCCCCAGCAACCCCTTTCTCCACTCCTATTTCTCTCCTTTATTACTGACTTTAACACCCAGCTGCCCCTTGTTTTCATTTTGTACAGGCTTTTTAAGATGGCTATCTCCCTCCAGTACATCATCCCCTTCTTCTTTCTCCAAACTTTAGCACCATTTATCCTGATTCCCAAATCTAGAGAGGGGAAGCATACTTTTCTTGGATCTGCCAGGAGGGGAGTGGGAATGCACTGGGATGCTGGCAGCTTGGATGGTGCTAAGAAACAAAGAGCTGCCAGCAAACAGATAGGAATATAAAAAAAAACCCTTGAGGTACCTCTGCTCCACACACAGCATTTGCTTCAAAGCACGTGCCCCCAGGCTGAGAAATACTGTTCCAGCTTCTCTTGAGCAGCCACGATCTCCACAGCAATATAAAACTGATGCAGCTACTAAAACCACACAGGGCACTAGCCAGGCTCCTTTCTTCCTAGGTACTTGGGGTATGGTCACATCTGAGCTCACAAACACCCCAAGAAGTCCCACTTGCTTGCCTGTGCAAGAGCTGAGGAAGAGAACCAGGAACCATCATCATCTTAGGGAGCTGCTTCTACAAACTTTGGTTCAATATAACCATTTTGCAAGCTCTTCGCATGCTATTGGTAATCCTAGTCTCTTTTTCCAATGCCAGCTTTTTAGACCTTACTTGAAATTAACCTGTTTTGTGACACACACTCTAAGCAGTCAAAGAAGCTAAGGCCTGGGTGACGAGCAACTTGCAAAAAATGTATCTTTCCTCTAAACTTTGCAAAAAAATAACTGAATTCTTCATAAAAAGTGCTGTATTATTACCACAGAAAGAGAGCATCTTTTCATTTACTGGCCTGAATTACGAATTGTTATTATGTAGGGCACAAGTGAAAGAGCAATTATGATTAAATGCTAACTGCATAGGACAAAAAATTAGTAACTTCCAGCCCCTGGCTGATAACTACCGATTTAGCTGGTATCAGGATGAGCTGCTCTGTGTTTCCTTTCATCTATTTCTGAGAAGGTTTATGTAAGGTAAATTATTAAGCTATTAATTAACAAGCGTACAGTAAAGCAGAGAGGGTTTTTTTTTCCTTTTTGCAATACGCCTCCAAGACATCATTTTTTACTGCAAGAAATTTTGCATGTCCTTTTGGACTATAATTTGCCTTTGCCAAAATAAGCCTGCTAAAAATTAGTGCAACGTGATCCAGTACGTTTTGATTTTCCAAGTAGAAGATGCTCATGGTGGTATTATAAACTACCTGCACAGATAATAAGCCTTTTTTGGTAATACAGCTAACTGCAGTTAATTACAGGTATTAGAGAAAAAAAAAATTACATTGTTCATTATAAACATTGTGAATTTCATTCTGGTCTGATTTAAGGTAAGACAAAGTCTCTAGGAAAAAGTAGTATGTTTTCTTAGGCTAAATGATATATCTGGGAAAAACAAGGCCTGGAGCATGCAAGTTAATCTTGAGTACGAAGGAAGACTTTGATGTCTCAAAATTTGGCTACTTTTTAAATATATATGATAAGCATAATAACATAAGCTATTACCTTTTCCTATATACAGAGTCTTATCTACATCTTCAGACCGTCAGAGAGAGAGAAACTTATCAATCGTAATACAGGAATGCAATTTCAGCTATTTCATGGAAATCCTATGCATTTTAACCAGGACTTTAATCACTTTGGAGTAGCAACTGACAGCAAATAAAAAATAATCACCTTTACTGGCAAACCAACCCTGAACACTCACATGCAAATACGAGTGAGAGAAGTAAAGGAGACTGAATGAAACTTCAGCAGGAACAGAAAATTGAGTCTACCTGTATCACAGAAGATGAAAAGACAGAAGAAAGAAAAGGGCAAACTGGTAGAGCACATATTCCCGTAACAGATGATGGGAAACCTACACATTAACACATCCCTGCTGTTGAGCTGAGTTTTATACCAGCTAGGAAACCCAACAACAGAGTGTCTCATACCTTCTTTTACAACCTGGTTTCTTTAGGGAAGTGCAATTTAGGAGTGGTCAAAGTTATCCCGTTTACTCAACTACTACACATCTACCTGTCCCAGCAGAAGTAATGCACAGCCCCTGGGGTCAACTCTTTTTGGAGAAAGTAAATTTCTTTTTGATGCTAGGCTCCAATCTCAACATCCCTCTGCTACATTTTACATGCACAGAATAGGATGACACTGAGAGTTCCTACAATTCTTTTTTTTTTTTTTTTGTCTAATATATTTGATTTCATTCTCAGAATATTGCTTTAATTTTTCACATCTGGTACTGACACTGGAAGAAGACTTATCTATAATTGATGTAAAATGCACAGAAAAAGAACTAACTCTAGGTTTATTTTGTATGCACACACATACTTTCCTGAACCACTAAAACAACATCTATTAAACAACAATTAATACAAATGCTTCAAAATCTAGTTTTAATTGTTCCTGCAGAGAAATCCTTTGTCTGTTTAAATATTAAATAGGCCATTCCTTTCTTTGAAGTTACTTTCAACACCACCTTGTTATTATGGCAGAGAAAATTTATTATCAGACAGCAAACAGGCACTTCATTCAGATATAAATTACTCAAAGCTAAGATAGAATGTAATGATTATGTTTGACATTTGAAAACTAAAAGAAAGGAAAAGAGAATTATCTTCCTTAGGACCAGAATGCAGGAAGAAGGGGTTTTTAGACAAGCTGAAGAATTCTTGTTTATTAACTTGTGAAGAGACCCAGGCTAAAGAAGCCTGAGTGAGGAAGGAGTGCAACCTCATACTTGAAGCTTGTGGGAGTTGCAAAATTATTTCTTACCCAACTTTCTCAAGCTTGTACACATGGCACAAACAGATTTTCTGCACTTGTCGCAATATCCCAGCTAGTCTGTTTTTACTGCAGCTGAAACGATGGTTATCCTCCTCACTACACATCATCCTTTCTCCATTCCTCAGTTTTTAATAAAAACTAGCTTTGTCTAAGCTTATCAGTGGCCTTTCCTTATATAGGAGACTAGTTGCTATCTGCAGAACCCCAGAGTTCGGGCGTGGTGGGGTGATTTGTTGTTGGTTTGAAGTACAGCAATCTTCAGTAGAAAGCTGCCGTGGCTACCAGTAAACAAACAACAGATTATCTGAAACAAGGGCAGAGAAAGAAGCTCTCTAGCTAGAATTAAAATTTCCTCCACCTCACTACTTCCCCCAACTCATCCTTTCTCACTGCTAATAGCTTTCCATAACTTCTGTACTTCTATCTTCATAAGTCCCTTTGGTAATAAACTTCAGGAACAGGCTTTGTCAAAAAATCCAAACCAACCTGCCAACTTCTTCTGTTGACAGAGTTGCTGTTTTAGAGCTTCAGAAACCAAATTTATTTTTTTTTAAGTTAATTTTAAGTTTAAAAACCCCTGTTTGTGATCCTGGAGCTATTACATCAGAAGAATTAACTTTAAATTATTACCACATTCTTGCCCTTTTGTCATATCCATCTCTGGTTTTCTGCCAGAAAAATCTATGCACTTTGTCTTGCAAGAAATTCATACAAATTCAAATTTAGTGAATCAAAGGAGTAATTCAGATTGAGCAATAATAGATATATATCTTCTGCATTAAACAACAGTACATAACTAGATTGCACTGTTTAAACATTCACATGGAAAAAACTGCAAAAGGCAAATTAACCTGCAAAGTCTACCTTTATATGGATTATATATGGATTTCTGGGTTGTTTAAAATCTTTCTGTATGCAAGTCTCACGTAAAAAGAATCGTCCATTTTGTAACACAGTTTTCAGCAATAAACACAAACATTTGGACCAAATGCTATATAAAATCCTTTGGGAAATGAATGATCTTCAATCTATACAATGGAAAGCAACAGACAGACAATGCTATATAATTTCAGTATTAGCTCTTTTCTCCACTAGTTAGGGTTCATTCTTCTTCCTCAGGCTTGTCTAGTAAACTTGTCAACAATGTATGTTTTTAAGCAATGGGTACAGGCAATGCCATGCTTTAAATGCATGGACCGCATTTATTTTTAGTCAAATGAAAGTGTTTTGTAAGTGTAAACACTGGACACTCCACTTGCCACAGACCGAATACAGATGTGCCTTTTGCCAATACAGGCCCTACCAAACCACAACAATTCGCCAGCCAAAGAACATCAAAGAATCTCAATTTTATCTCCCAAAAAGCAGGATATCATCTTCAGAAGACACTTGGAAAATTCCTCCATTGTGAATGTCTCTGAATATTGCAAAGAAACAACGGGCATAAAATACATGTAAAAAAAAATATGTAAGTTTTATAATAGCTTCCTCTTATTTTTCATGTAAGAGAGGTAAGGTAAACAACAGAGAAATTATTACTGTTTTTGCAGAAACCATTCATCATATCCTACTATAAGGCTGAGTGAAAGAGGAAAAAGACCAGTTTTGATTATCTAGTTTTAGTGACATAATTTAAATAACTGAAGCTTAATACTACTGCTGTTAAAACAAGCTGCATTCATGACCTATGTCAGCTGGAGGAATGCATTTGCATGCCATACCATTACCTCTTTCAAAACCAAAACATTATTCTAACTTATCATGATACGCAATTCATCTCACAAAACACAATTTTCTTATCACTTAATGTGTGCAATTTTTTATCAAACTGGGTATTGTGCAGAAACTAAGCACAAACATCTTGCTCAGTGAAGCTTGAGAGTCATTTCTGCTTCTCTTCTTGAATGAAAGCAGAACGAACAACAGTAAGTCCTGAATCAGAACTGTGTACAGATCATTATCATCACAAATGAAGAAGTCAGCAATATTATATTATTAATACATTAGTTGAGAAGGGTTAACCATGCCCATAGCAAATTTTCCCTTCTGGAGGGGTAAGAATAGTTCAGAGCCTTCATTAGGAGATAACCAGTTCACTTCTGAGTCCAACTATCCTGCTCTACGCCCAAAATCAGTGATCTCCTACCACTGAATATCCACTTTCAACAGAATTTTGTACTCCTGAGTAAAAAGATTAAAAACTTGAGCACTTGAGATTTGACGCTTTAACATTCACCAAAAGGGTGAAGTGCTTTTATGAACATCTGTGAGAGACGATGGTTTTGATATGAAGACTTGAGGGGGAAAAAGTAAAATAACTAAGTTCACTAGCCTGTTTTGTTCTCCTCATTCCAATCTTCTCTATCCTGTAATTAGAGATATACACATTATATATCATTTATAATCCACTGACAAATATTTGCTCACAGTGCAATCTTTTAATACTTCGTGGAAAAAGGCTTTATTTTAGAGTATGAAAATAGCCAAAGATTATAGGTTTGAAAATATTTAGTTGTTATAAGGGGGGAAAATGCCATCTGCTGGGTACAGCTGAGGACTGTCCTTTTCTTATTAGTACACCATGCTGCCCTGAGCGAGTTTTCTCTTCACTTCAGAATTCATTTTCCCCCATCCTGAAAACTGATTAGGATATACGTATTGCTTTTGGGGAGAATATAAAAGCAACCTCATTAAAACTGTGTAACATAAACCTTCTTACTGTCGTATGTCTCAGAGATCGGGAGGTCTGACAATAGGATGACTAGCATATGAATAATGATGCTTTTAATCTTTCAAGAACATTAGAATTGTCTCTAAACTCACCAGTATTTTGTATCTACACATATATAAATTTTGCAGTTAGGTAAAGAAAAAAAGTGTTCAGCTTATACATACAAAGCAGAGCAACATGCTGGCATTTCTTCTCTATTGTCATATACAACTTTTCTACCGTTCATAAGCCAACAGTGGAACATTGGTTGGTGGAGTATAGATGCAGAACCAGTTAGTTACCTGGCTTAAAACCATGAAACCAAGGCATTGAAAACCATATTGCTTAAGCAGGAAAAATATCAAAAAGGAGAAGTCAGGAATGTCCAGTTAAGAAATATACTTACACAAAAAGAGCTAAAAATCGGAAATAGCAAAGTCTGATTTAATCAAATGGATAATCTTCAAAATTAAGAAGTATGACAAAAGGAGGATAGGGTTCCCACATGTAAACATGAGGAGGAAAAGAGGAGTCTTGTTTTGATTTGTAACAGCCAAGGGAATTCTTTTACATTTTTGTTTGTGTTTTTAATTTTACAACATAAAGCAACAGCTGTCACCTGTGTGTGTACACACACATACATATGCATTTAGGAATATACATTTATAAATAAAAAAATCTGATTCATTTCATGTGAAGCTTAAGCAGTTTACATCCTTTGAAAACTGGGTTTCAAAGTTAAAATAAGCACTTATTTCTCACATATACAATAACGCTGAAAATTAAGTAGATCCTGTGTTTAAAAGTCTTGAAGTTGATTTCAGAATAGAATTCAGTACAAAACCTTGTTTGTACTTCACACTCAGTGTCATCAAGACTGCTTTGTAAAAAGCAAGCAAGCAAAAAGTGTATGAAAACAAGGAATTTTGGCCTTTTTAAGATCCTCTAGTAGGATAACACGCTTACGCCTGCTGTCAGATGGAATCAAATCTCTACCGTAAACTATTAATGGCTTTTTACAAAGCACTAGGTGTTCCGGGTCGGAGTGCAGCATGCACACAAGCTCCATACCCAGTAGTTACTAATCTTTTCCCTATCACTTGGGTAAGTAACAACGTAGATTCTGTGTCACCATTGACTCATCAGGCCTTGGCTCTTCAAACTGGTCCCCCACAGACAGATACATGCACCTATAGCCTTACTGATTTCAGTGTGTTTCTACAATAAGGTAAGCACCTTTTCCCAGATGAAAACTACAAGCTGGCCATTAGCCAAAAAGATGACAAGTGCGAATCACCAAGCCTACGGCAGAACCTAAACCATTAAAGTAACAGATTTATTTCCTCAGAATGCCCCTTAAAATGCTAATTTTTTTTAAAAAAATCATCATACATTTTTTATTTTTTTAAATCAGTCATCACAACTGGAATCTCTACAAAATCAGAGATAGTAGATAATTATACAAAAAAATAATTAGGTAGGTTTCTTTTCTAATGTCTCTGAGGTTTTAAGACAAGTGCATGTACCGAGAGTTTCTCTTCACTATCACACAGGGAAGATGAAACTGCTGATGATCTCCCAGTGTTTTAGAAGCCCACAGTTGCATATATACCATATTGATAGCACTGTCATGGCTGAAGTGCAAACAACTCACATCAGGGTCATTTATTTTATTGACATGTTTTGCTGAATCCAAAATACTTGTGAATTCAGGAAGACACCGAAAACTGGGCTTCTGACTCCTAAACCACTTTCAAAACATTCTGATGGTATCACAGCAAACTGAATGGCACCCTTGGAGTTATGACCGTCATGAGTTATTCTTATCTTTAATATATTCACTCTTTAGTACTTGTACCTGTTCTTTTATGATTTGTGAGTTTGGTATTATCAGAAAATTAAATAATAAAATGTTCAGAGTAAGACTGGTGAAGAGTACAAAACATGCACAGTATCTTTGGCTGTCCAGCCTGTTTGTTCTTCTCTACCACGGTGATAATTTTTTCCCCTCTTAGTTTGCTTTGTTATTCTTTGAAATACAGCACAGCATGCAAGGAAGTCATCTGAGCTGAGGGTTTTTACCTAAATACAAGTTTCTTTAAATCCAAACACCATGAAAAATAGTTAAGCCTTCAGATCTGTAATAATTCTATACTAATGCTCTTTTCCAGACATGGTTTTAAATCTACCGATCTGTAAACTCACAAAAATACACAATAAAATCTCACTGAGCAACAAACTAAAAAAAACCCCAAACAACTGACTATTGATTCATACTGCAGGCAATTAATGGAGGAAAAAATATTCTGAGTTAAAGTATTATTTATGGCATACTCACAAAATCTGGAAAAAATACTTCTTGTTCAAAGGAGACCAAATACTTACTACACACAAAAATGCATTTCAAAGAAGCTCATACCAATTTCTAAAATCCATCGAAAGCACTTCGAACAGGATGTTCAAGAATATTCTCTAGTAACTCCTATAATTTAAAAAATTAACTTATACTGGTGTAAAAGCATGCTCACAAGCGAGTTCCAGTAAGTCTGAGAGCAGCATACATATTCTTCAAGCTACAGCAAAATGAAGATAGAAACTTTCTGTATTTAGATTAAGCAATTTTCATATTATGTATCTGGCAAACCTTTACAGCATATAAAAAAGAACAATGTCAAATTCCTCTCTGTAAAAAATGCATGTTATTTTACTTGGCAACTCAAAAATTGTCTCCAAAAGAACAATCCCACAATTTCTAAATTAAATATAGGTACAGCGAGTATTCTGAAAAAGTATCTATCTACATTAAAGAAAGCATGAAGAATTAAAAACAAAAATGCTTTAAAATATTTAGGAGCTAAATGTCTACCAGTTCCATATCATTTGCAAAATATTTAACATCTGATCTGCAGATAATCTCAAAATAACTCTGACTGGAAAGGACCTTTGCATGTCATCTGCCTCATGCTCAAGACAGGGTCAGCTTCCAAGCTATATCGGGGTTGCTCACAGCCACACCCAGTTCATTCTGAATACCTCCAAAGATGGAGACCCTACAGCTTGTGTCCTCTGCTTTTCATTCTCTCAGCGTGCGTCTCTGAGCAGCCTGGCTCCGTCTTCTCTATCACCTGCCGTTAGGGAGTAGTAAACAGCCATAAAGTATTATGCAGCCTTCTCTTTTTTGAACAGAGTGAACCCAGTTCTCTCAGCCCCTCTTTGTATGTCATGTTCTCCAATCCCCCGCTGCCTTGGGTGGCCCTCCACTGTACTTGCTTCAGTACCTCAACATCTTTTTCATACAGGGGAGCCCAAAGCTAGACAGTACTCCACATACAGTCTCGCAAATGCTGAATAGAGACAAGGAACCATCTGCTCTACCTGCAGCCCAGTTATCGGTTGGCCATCTTTGCCACAAGGG
This sequence comes from Falco biarmicus, assembly GCF_023638135.1. Lineage (NCBI taxonomy): Eukaryota > Metazoa > Chordata > Aves > Falconiformes > Falconidae > Falco > Falco biarmicus. The sequence continues at coordinate 5,174,366 of NC_079293.1, read as the reverse complement.
CTAACTGTTGCCCCAGTTTCAAAGCTCTGCCCCCTCCAGTACCCTGAGGTCCAGTTTGCATCAATAGTCCCTAACCTGAACTTCCTCACCTGGTGGCACTAATTAATTTCCCTGCACGCTGCCATGAAGTACAGGGACTCAGAGGTCCAAGAGCAGACCTTGCCAGTCAAGACCAAAGCAAAGGCAGCAGTGTGTACCCTCAGCCCTTCTTGTACCTTCTGTCACTACATCTAGTGCTGCATCAGCAGCGCACCACTTGCCTTGGTCTTCCTTTCATTACCAAGGTACCTATAGAAGTCCTTGACTCACTTTCAACTCCGGCTAAGTTTTGGCTTTCTGAATTCCTTCCCTCCACACCCAAACTCTGTTCTCATGCTCTCCACAGAGCCCTGTCACGGTTTACATATTCCTTACACTTCCCTGTCTGCACGAGTCGACCCAGGAATTCCCCATTCAAGCATGCCGGCTGTCAGCCACACCTGCCTGTCTTCCTTCATGTCCTCGTATGTTCTCAGGAGGCTATCCTGGAATATCAACCAGCTCTCCTGGGCCTCTCTGCACTTTCGGGAACCTGCCATGGGATACTACCTACCCGTTCCTTGAAAAAGCCAAAGCCAGCCATCTTGAAACCCAAGATCATTCCTTCACTGCCCGCTTCTCCCACCCCTCTCCCAGATTCTACCACCTTATAGTTGTTTAGCCGGGGAAGGCATCAGCCCTCAACTTCCATACTCAAAAGCAGGAAGAAAGCTAAGCTACACGGGCAAATAGGAATAATGTATCCATCCAAATGTAAAACAGGATAGAGAAATGCATGAGAGAGAAGAAAAATTTAGAGGCATCTGGTATTTGGGAGCTTTTCTTAATCTCAGAGATAGAAATGGATCTTTGACAGACTGGATAATCATGATGATGGCTGACATGACCAATGGGAAAGACTACTTTAAGATGGCAGCTAGTTTAAGAAAAAGGAACAGGGTGTATAAAACATACAAGGCTACATTCCATTTGGCAAGCATATAGATAATTTTACGATGATATGAGGCAAAGCTTTTAAAAATCCGGAGAAATGAGTAGCTAAAGTCGAATAATTATCTGACAGATGGAGATTGCCCAAGGCTGCCACTTGAACGTATAAAAAGATGAGACTGAGCTCATTTCTGAAATCCAACATTAGAAATTCCAAAAGCATCCTGAGTATTAGTTGTGGAAGGTACAACATTATGTTCAGTGTACCAGAGTATAAATAGAGGTTAGATTCAAAGCCTCACTTTGAAAATAGTTTTTAAAAACTAAAACGTTACAAGATTTTAAATATCCTCATAGCAGCAATACAGCATAAATACTTCCTACATAAAATGTCTACTGGCTTCCATCACAATGCCAATGGTGGCAGTTGCGCATGCATATATCTACCATAGCAGCAGTTGTGTCTCCCCTTTCTGTGTCACCGCACCATTCTTTCCACACATAGCATATTATCTTGATCAGTGTGCACAACCCTGCCCCTACATTTCTTCAGAACTAGAAGTAAGACCTACTCTTGTAACAGCTGAATGCCTGTAGGTACTAGCTAAACAAATTACTCCTTTACTTGCATTTGCAACTCTCACAATTCTATAAAAAGTAAGCAACTTCGAAGCACACGCTTCCTCTAACAACAGTCTAGCCACAAATGCAGTTAATATATTCAAACCTGCACTCTTCCTGCTGACATCCCGGCACTGTGCATCTCTGCATCTATTTGCAATGTCTTGTCCTTATTTGTTCCATAATTGCTGTGTGACATCATCTGCATTCAGCCTCATAACTCCACTGTACCCAACAGCAATGCAGCCCCAATCTTGACTCTGATCTTTGCAGGCTACGGGAATGTAGGATTTTATTATTATTTTTTTTTATCGCCAGGGTACTATTTGTAAAGCTCTCTTTCTGTGATGGATGGCACACATACGAACAAGTTTGTGCTCTTTGATAATGGATGTTCTCCAAACAGGTGAAGAGGCAAAGAGCTCACAGCCCAAACTGACAATTTATGAATCACATAAAAGGGGGAATGGAAAGAGAGGAGGGAGCAACAAAACATGGGCCAAACAAACTATCATGTCAGTTCTGCAGATCTTAGCTGATTCAATTAACTTCTGTGATTTTTTCAGCTAGTTACCAATTATTTTTTTCAAAGCAGAAGGGCAAGGAAGACTAGCTTATGAAAAGGATGTCACCCTGTGACAGACACATAGCTATATGAGAGCAAATCAAGAACATCACAGCTATTTTGAACCAGCTGCAGCTTCCCACCCACCCCCAAAGCTCCTTCTAATTTATAGAACAAAAAGGACAACATCACATCTAACAAAAGGAAAAGGTTCACGTGTCTGTATTCACGGTATCTGTATTTCGTTGTTGATTTGTAATTACCAATGCACCCAAGATTTTAAGCCCCTGCTGTCAAGATCTGAAGACCCTACTATCCTCAAATGTACTGCACTTTATCACTTGACAATGCCCAAGCTACACAGAACTTTGCCTACACACTGTTTGTTTTTTTCTCCCCAGGTGTTCTACTTAAACATGGATATAATAATAATAAAAAAAGTAGACTTGCAACTAACAGAGAGTTCATATCTACTTCAGATTACTTTTTTTGAAAGAAACAAGCCTTTATTACTATTTCTGTCTTAGAAAATGAGTAAAATTATTCTTTCCAATACTTCAAGGTTCTACATAAAATTTGTATTATTCGGTGATTTGAAATAGTATCAGATTCACCCAGTAAAATATTCATTCAAAGCCAATAAAACCAAAACCTTGCTTGTAATTTGATTTTAGAATGTCTGATTCATATAAAATTAAGGTACTCGCACAGGCTAATTTAAAAAATGCAAAAGGAAGCATGGACATTTAAGAAATTCTGGTTTGGGAAGCTACCACAGATCTGGCACTATGTAGACATTTTCTGCTGATACTTGTGACATTTAAGTAAGGCACAGAGTTAGTTTGAGGTTTTTATTTTTTTAAGAAATATTCTTAGAGTCAGACATTTTGGGAAAAAGCATCTCTACTGTTTAAAAACAGTCTTCTCTGTACTGTAACTGAGATACTGCACACCGCAATTAAACACCCTCTACAGTCTCTTCTGATAAGGTCATTTAACTTGTAGGTCATTTGGAAATGCAGTTGATGTGCTTAAGTCCCTGTTACTTTATTTTCTATGAGTATCATTACAATTTAGGAAAAATACAAGGTACTATTATAAGATCAAAGGGCTTCACTTCACATTGCTGATGTGAGACCATTATCTTACTAAACCTGAAATGACAGAGAAGTGCTGGGAAGTGCGTCTACCTTTTTAAAGCACATCTAATGTGAGGGCTTTTCAGTTCAACTGCTGTGTATCACTAGAGAGAAATGACGAAGTGCTCTCTTGTTTAGCTGACTTAATATGTTGTTGCTTTGGGGTTTTGTTTGTTTTTATTTTTTTTAAATAGAATTAACTATATTGATGTCATGAGAAGAGACTGAGAGAGAGCATAAACTGGAATTCTTGCAAACAACATAAAAAGAGTTAACCTAAGCATCATCCTGATGCTTGGACAGGCTGGACTATGACAATACACAGGGGACAATTACCATGGCTCAGCTGATAACCTGTAACTCACTAAGGTGCAACAATGCAATTTCTTTCGAATATGTGCACTGAACAGGAGTGCCAGGACTAGGTCACTGAGGTTACAGAAACCCTGCCTTTCTTTGGGATGCAATAGTTCCTTTTTTTTTTAATGTTTATTCTTTGTTACACAGCCTTCATCTTTATAGGGAAGCTCATTCTAAAAGTAGTTCACTGATTATAATCCAAATCCTTCTTTTTAATTCAATGGTAAAACTCCTTCCAATATCAATACTGAAATAACTGAACCCTAGATAAAAACAATTAGTCATTCATCCATAACCAAACTACATCTGGGGTGAAACACAGCTATTTTGCAGTTAACATTACTACTGCAGACTGATTCATGGATGGAAATGCACAACTGAAAACACAGGGGAATTTTAGGTAAATGGAAAATAATCATACTGACTAAAATCTGACAAACTCCCTAGAGGTAACTCCTTTATTCATATGAAAAATGCACAAGATTGTTTACAATTGTTCAGGTTCTCAATTACATTTGCTATCCAAAAGACAGGCCCAACAGCTGACAGTGCTCTAATCTTATGCTACTGAATAAATAATGCCCCTATATGCTTTTTTTTTACTGTTTAAGTGAACAGGGAACTATAAATACAAGGGCTGCATGGTTGGAGTTTTGCAATACACGTTCATCCTGTATCACTACTAGCTAGGCTGTAAACTGTGAAAAGATCACACACACTTGTAACATAGGTTTAGATATGTCTACAATTCAAGACGTAAAGATAAGCCTGTAAATCAGAACAGAGGACTTGGAAACCACAGACGATCCTTGTTCTCGTTGTTTCAAGCTGTCATTTGAGATCAATACTTTGACTTTGGGTCCTCATTTGTCAGTAGGAGATCAATACAAAGGCATACCTTCTATTTCCGTAAATAATATTGCTTAACCGTACCAAAACAACACACAAATTCTGTAACAGTACTTAATTCACATCTGTATTACTCAGCTGTCAAATGCATGCCAGATGTCTTTTTGATTACTTAAGAAGAAAAAATTCTACCTAAAAGACTGAAAGCAGTATCAATGCTTACTTTTAGTCTCAGCTGGGGTGGGGGGAGGCAGGAAGCCTACTGTTGTTATGTTAGCATTGCCAGTAGCAAGACTTTCAGTTCATCAAAACAGAAATGGTTGATATGTGATATAACTAAAAATTATTTATGGTAGTGCTCAGAACTCAGGAACTGCCTTTTTACAGTCTAAAATTAAAGATGCTTGTTTTATAAATCTAGTCAACAACTTCAAAATCAGTATTATTCTGATGCTTCCTCAAATGACTTCAGATTTTACCAAGCAATAAATTGGATACTGAAATTAACAACTGAAGCAGTTAAATCTGGAGTATTTCATTCATTCATTGTGTTTAACTGGGCAGAAGCTACTGTTTCATAGGTCATTACTTAACATAAATACCTCTCTCCCAACAATGGCAAATTATTTTTTCCCACCCAGTACTTCATTAACTTTTCTTTTGTTGGATGAATGCACTTATGTTACCAATAGCTGTCAACTGTCACGCAAGATGAAGTAAAACTTATCTGGAAGAACTGTACTTTATTTATCAAATGTCAGATTTCTAGGATTATTTTTTTCTTATGCATGTGACAGGAACATAAGCATTAACATATTTAGGTATTACACTATTTACAGATTAATTTGGTTAATTATTTCCACAGTATGAGTAACTGAACATGGAAACTGCCCCTATTTAATATGCACAGTGACTTAACTAGGCAAACAGTACGTAGAACTGATGCAATGTAATGATTTACATATCTTCTGCCATTAGAACTCACTGGTTTTGATTAAGACTTTAATGGTTTTAAAGACAATACCAAAGAATACCTATTGAGTAAAAATGTCAAGTTTTCTATTTCTCTAAGAAAACAAGAGCAGTTTGTCATTTGCAGAATTCTAAAATGGAAGAAAGCATAGGTTGTTGATATTATTTTGCAGAAAACCAATGGAAAATAGTCATTTTATATAAAAACTTAAGCTAGTACAGCTTGCCCACCTTCTGAAAACACAAGGGGTAGTGCCAAATCCAAACAGAGCTTTTTAAAGAGATTTTATGAAACTTAAGAATGAGTGAATTTATGTTATAAACATCTGTCATTGTTTTCAGTACAACACAGATTACAACAGTAGCTTATAGTTTCAGTAAACAAATTCTACAGAATATAGAAAGGCTTAGCCCCAGGAAGTGCCCAGAAATATCAGGAGAGATTCACTGCTAAGGGACATTCACATGAGTGCTATACATTTTAAAAGGGAAGAGGTTACATACCCTTCTCCACCAATTCTTGTTATCTTTAGACGAAAATCAACAGAGTTCAGGCTGGGTGGCTTCCATTTTAAAATATCATCACATCGACCAGGCTTGTATTTCTGTAGCAAATTGAAAAGCAGTTTAATTATGCTTATTGGTTTTCACTGGTTTTAAAAGTAACAATTCAGCATTTCAGACTATATTAGCTGTCTCTAATGAATTACAATACTTATTGACTGAAACAATGAATTCCATTACCACAGATGTAGTTGTGCTTCACTACTTTATTTGCCTGGTCCCTTTTAAAACTGCTTAGCATTGTAGACAAGCCATTGCATATAATAAAAAGCTGAGAAGGGACATAAAAATTAACATACTTCATTATCTCTCTCTGGCTAATGGAAAATTTCATGAAAAAAATAAGAGAGCACAGAAACAAATGAAAATACTGACAGGACATACAGAAAAGATACATTTCTGAATCATTTTATGAATGATATTTTTATTATTCATGCTGTTGGCTGACACAACATGAAAAAGCCAGCAATCACCATATTGCCAACTATCAGAAAGGCCCATCAGAAGCATGTTCTTTCATACCAAAGTAATTTAAGTTATGTAAAGATTAAAGAACATCATGACATACAGGAATATAAATAAGGGAACACTGTTGCTTAAGAGAAAGGGTATATACTTGAACCAAAAGTTGCAAAGAGCAATTTTCTCTTAAATTAGAGCTTTGGTTTCTGATGGTCTCTTCTATCATCTGCTTCAATTTACTAACCTACCATCTTGTTCATCCTCAGCTAATAGTGACAGCCAACCTGCTAACCCTCTCCTTACTACAATACCTTTCTTGGCAACGGAGAAAATCAGTATTAATATGAATAAGGCAAAAGTAAAAGTATAACATGTAGATGAGAATTTCTGGTTGATAGGTATTTATTAATCCACAATGAGAAAATTCATGCAATTTTACCTAAAAAACCCACAGGAATGTCCAGCGTCTTTTGGTAACACAGTGGTTGCGAGCATCACATTGCACCCATGCCATGCTAAATATTTGCAAGACAGAAGATCTACTAATGCTAAACCTAAAAGTTCTAGATCTGAAGTGACAAAAGCAGATGAAGAAATTTCTGTTTTCTGATCTAAGAATGGAAAGTTATTCTTCCCAAAAAAATGCAGTATATCTTTGGCTTATCATTTCTTGATGAAAAGATCGTGTCTGACTTTTGCTAGACAGTAAGTAAAGGCAAGCTTTACATAATTCAAAACCCAAAGTAGTTCCAAACATTTTTAGCCATAATTCTGCTACGCATGAGAAAAATAATCAACTAAAAGTTTCTTCTGGAATTTGAACATGGCTAGCTAGAGAATATTATCTCTTATTTTTTGATCATAGCTTTTAGATTGTTTGAAAGCGACAGCTTCAGGTGTTCAGTTCTGGCGGTCCCAGACATCAGCATCAATCACCTGCCCAAATCACTATTCTAATCATGCACAACTCTGCACTGAATTTCTCTACAGTCTTCTCCTCCTCAACATATGAATAAAATTTAAATGATTTATCCTTGTCCTTAGAACAACATACAGGAGCTGCTTCTGACACATCTTACTATGCCTGGTCCCCTTCCACATCTTTTATTTTATTCCTTCCCAGACATCTTCTAGTTGGAAATTGTCCCTTGGAAAGCAACTTTCTTAAAAGGTACCTCATATCTGGATCTCCTGCCAAACCAAATCAAACACCCTCATTTCACTCCAATCAGAAAACTAGTAATGTACTGTGTGACAGTAAAGCTATGAGACTATGTTTCTTTCTTTTCTTTCCATCCTGTTTCCCCTTCATATCATTTCCATGCTGTAACGTCAGCAGGTATTTGAAGAAAGCTAGTTGCCTGTACACCTTTACAAAATGGGATTTAGGAAGGTATTGTTTAGGCAATTTACAAAAAACAGAAAATCTTTCAGCATTGAAGAAATACTCCTTTAGTTGCCACAATCCTGCTATTCCCTCCCTGATTTCTCTGGCTCTTTTCCATTCACCAGAAATATCCTAACTTTCCAATTCTGTCCTCTTTAAATTCTTATAGTAATGAAGTTTATCTTGCTTCTTAGTTCTTTCCTTTACTAAAAATCTGCTGTTGTGCTGTATGTTTTTAAAAACATTTAAGGACTCATGCCATACATACTATCTGATATTAAATTGATAAAGCAGAATATACGAACTATGATGTTCAGTAAAGCATTTAGGCTTTTCAGATCATCACTTTCTATAACTTTTTTTATACACAGATAATGTATTTATATATATTTTGAAGTATTTACATTCAATTTTACAGAAAGTACTTACTATTTTAGTATATATTCAATTGGTTGCATGCATTGAAAGTGAGAATTACAGTAAAAGTAGATGGCACTGGAATTTCTTTTTCAGTTAACTTTTCCTGCCATTTTCTTGTACTTATATCTGAGATAGGAAGAATATGGAATTACATTCTATGTAAATTTTATTACTAAAATATGTCCCAGGAGTAACAGGACAAAATACAGTGTTTTCAAAGACATCATTTGTCACTCTCTCTCATCTGCAGTTTCTAATTTGGCCAGAGACCATTACTACTACTAGGTATTTACTACTTAGATCAAAGGAGAACTATGGGGAACACTTTGATTTGCGATAAATTCTGCACAGACAGTGCAAATTTAAATTATGAAACAACCGCTACAGCAAGTATGAAGGAACACAGGGCAGAGCTGAGTAGCTGAAGTTGTTGGAACAGGTACTGATTTTGCTGTATAGAACAGAAGATTCATCTTAATGGTTAGTCTTGGGTCTTTTAGCATGGCTGAGGTCTTCAAACATTCCATAACAGTGACATCTGTCAATCATACATAAATAAAACAATCATACATACATAAAAAAGAGGCATATTTTCCTCTGTGTGTCATGGCTTCTAATTTATTGACTTGTGATAATCTTCTGAGCAGGATTACTGGAGTGTTTACAATGATAGACGACTTAATATATACTCAAGTAATCAATGCCTTTTTAAGCACTAGGTCATGTGTTTGTGACCTTATGAGCTATTAAGACTAGACCCAGTCTAACTGACTTTAGAAAGCAATCTCAGCTGGTTTAATATAAGGCTCCAAGCCATCCTTCTACATATCATTCCTTTACAGAGAACATAAAACAAGGCTAACAGTCTTCAAGACAGAGGAGATTTTCTCTTTTGTACAGAAATACTAGTCTCAATCAAAAAACATCCTGTAATTTGGGTCCAAAAGGTAAATTCAGATTGCTTCTGCATTCACAAGTACTAAATATTTCCTTCCAGCCGTAAACAGGAGCCTTAAATAGGATTGAAACACATCTGGAAAACTAAAGATCAAGGTTTCTTCTGAGCAAGGTGAGAAAATTCAAAGGCCTTTAAGCAAGGACCACAGGCTTCTTTCAGGATCACAGACTCTTTCTTATTTCTATTTACTTCTGCCTGGAACATAAACCCTTAAAATGCTAGACGTTCCTTTAGGAAATGAATTCTTATCTCTCTCAGTCATGGCACTGAAATCCTGAGGAAAATCTATAGAGGAACCTAAGAAAGTCCTTACTAGAGCTCTAGCATCCTAATTCTAACTAAACAGCCAACAGCATGTGCTCAGGAAAGGTGAAAAACAGGGCAATCATATATGATATTTAGAGACTATCCATTTTCAAGCTCAGAAACTTCCTGACATGGATGTGATTCAAATGTGATTCCTACGTATTTAGTTATTTTCAGTTTCCCCTGCGTGAGCTCATCTAGCTCCCCAGTAAGACCATGTAAACTTCTACCAGCTGCTTAAGCCTGCAGCATAATGTTTCATGTACAACCTGACTACACTGCAAGAAAAAACATCTTTTATTCTGAACCAGCTATTGTTGGTTTCAAAGACTTGCACTCCCTAGACTCTTACTAAAAGAGATGCTGAACAATCAAACCCCACTGCTTCTATGCTACTTATAATTTCATGTGCTTCTATACGCATGGAAACACGTATAGAGGTTATCATTTTACATGTGCAGTTACAAAAGTTTTTTCTCCATGTACATTACTCTGCAGTTACCTACACAGAAGTTTATGTGCTGTTTTGTTGCTCAGCCACCCAGTCTTGTAAGGGCTTACTGTAATTCTCCACATTTAGCACCAACACTTGCTGATCCAGCAGGAAAATCTCACTTTATGGTTCACTCAGCTTTCCAACTTGCTTACGCGCAGTACGGGTGACTCCTCTCCCTGGTGAGGCCTAAACTGTACCCCACGCCTTGACACCCACTTTTAACCTATTACTTATCTGTGCAAGAACCTTTTCTTCTAAGTCTCACATCTCCTCTAGTTTCTTCAAGAGTTTTTTGTTAGAAACTTTTGCACAGGCTTTCTGGAAGTGTTAGCAGAGAATACCATACTATCCTTACTCAGATGATTTTTGATCCCGTTGTTGGAGAGGCATAACCTTCCTTTCAAAAAGGCATATGATTTTTCCCAACTGTATCATGTTTATCCAGGTATCAACTGTAGTATCCCTTGTTATTGTTTCTACTCCTTTGTCCAGTACAGACATCAAGCTTCCAGGTCTTACTTCTTTCCTGATCTTCCATGACACCTGCTCCCACTCTCAGTTTTTTTAAATGGCATTGTATTTTCTACCCTCATAAGGTTAGGCATCAATGTGTATTTTCCACATAGGTCTACTATATGATTTTTTCAAACTCTGTTTTTCAAGACTGAGAAGTTACACTGTCCTAAAAGTCACTACGAAACCAACTTCACAACAGACAGGAAAAAATATTACAAGATCAGTAATGAAGAAGAAATTTTTTGACAGGATGGATCTGCATACCTGTAATTGTACTGCTGGATCCAGTTTTTGATTCAAGTTGAATTATAAAATTAATTGGCTGGCTTGCTTGAAGAAGAGTAGGGAAGTATTTATTCTTTAAGATGGACTTACCTATCTTTACCTCTAGAACCAACAGTGTGAAACACACCTCAGCTAAAATTTTGTCCTATTAATAGAAAAACTGAGGAAAAATTATCTGTACCACACTTCAAGTTAGCCAAAGAGATCTTAACCTAGAAAGCAATGGCAATAAACAAACACTTTTGGCTATTACACTTAGTTTTGACCATTTTCAAACAGCACCCTTCTCACTTCACAGCACTTTGTAAACACTGAACACCTGGTAAAGGTAACAGGTAGTTTACAGGTATCTCTCCAAAACAGTTACAATGGCTTAGATAAGCAATCAGACCTCTAAACTCACATTAAGAGCAATTATACAGCCCTCTCAGACTTCTGTTACCATGTTACCAAAACCAGAAATTCACAGAAGTCTAGCTTAAAGCGAGAATTCAACCAAAGGCCACATTAATAATACCTGAGAAGGAGATTAGTTTTTGTAATGGGTGCGTCCATACACACGATACAGCAGTACCAAGTTCTTGAGCTTGAATGCTAAGTGCTAAATCAATTTCTTTAAACACGAGCTGGAGCCAAACAAGCATTCTGCTTGTTAAATATATGAAAACTTCACCTTACATGAATCACTGCATACTGCAGACCTGTTCTGCCTGAAGTTATTCTACATTCTAATTCTAAAACAAAATGTAAAGCAATCTGTCTGAGATCAAACTACTCCCTAGCATTTTAAATATAGCATTCATAGCAATGATAACTTCACCACCACCCCCTGACAACTATGCGTGTACATGACTACTTCTAAAACATACCAGGTCCCATATCATCTCAAATACAAAGTTCATGCTTCAGTCTGAAACCTTTCAGCCTAGTCTAACCACAGAAGTAAGAGCTCTACACCAGAAATGTACAATGACAAATCAGAAACTATCTCAAATAGCTTTAAAGGACTGGACTAGCTGACCTCCTGAAGTCCCTTCCAGCCTAAATTATTCTACAAACTGTAATCTCTCTTTGAACACTTGTTCTTCTAGTAGCCATATTGACAGCATTTTAGTTTGCAAAAGTAATGCACTTTCAGAGCAAATCCCCTGGCTGTTCCTACTTAGTGTATGTCAGCTGAGATAGCTGGGCAGCTCTGGTGCACACAAATTGGATTCCATGTACACAAAACAAAATTTGATGTTTCCCTTCAGGGACACAGCTAATGCACTTCAACCCGCAATACTGACACTAGAGTCCAAGGCAAAGGCTGTACCACCGCAAGGCTTCCCAGCACCTACCTAGCACAGATGAACCTGAGCTGTGAAGATATTCTGCAACATCCTGAAATGCTACTTTAAAGAAATAATGCCGTCGGTGCCTTCAGGTTGGCTATGAAACCCCAGCCCTCAAATTTTTACAACCCAGCTACTCAGTACCTACCTAACTTTTCTTCTATCTTTGTACTATTACTAGTAGTAGTAGTAGTAGCAGTAGTAGTATTATAAATGCCCTACCTTCTGTGGACAGTCTCTCCTGGCAGAATCCCAGCTCTTTCTTTTCAGCATTCCTCTTTTTCACAGCCTCCCATTCCACCCAGGGCTTCACCCAACAGCAGCGTCAACCACCTCAGACACCTAAATATTGAGCTTGGCCCGTTAGTACTTGTCAGCCAGTGCTAGTGGACCAAGAGCTTCTCCAGCAGCAGCATAACTGGTAGAATCAAGAGGTTACTAACCTGAAGAGTGCTGTAGTGTACAAGAGCACTATCAGTCAGCATCACCTGAGCTCAAGAGCCTGAAGGCCAGGGACAACAGATAGGTCAGAAGTAGCATGGCAAATGTACCCCTATTAAGGAGATCCCAAACTTCAGGCAAGAGCACATGAGTTAACCTAGAACTCAGAGGTGCACATCCAAAACCCTGGGATGCACAATAATCACACAAGACAGCAGAAAGCACATCTTCTGGCACCCGCCCGTAGGCTGCTGAATCTCAGCGGTTCCTAAATTCATATTCGATTCCACAGGCTTAAGTGGGTCCACAGGCAGGGTTTTTTGCTAGACTCTGATGGGCCATTTTAGCACTGCAGGGCAAACTGATGGGTTGCTGGTCATGTTGAACCCCAGTCCCCTGCCCTGTCCCAAAAGTACTGAGTCTAGTAGCCCCCTTCCTCCACAGCTGCCCGTAGAGGGGGCAACTCTTTTTTCCTCTCCCTGCAGGTCAAGAGAAAGGCAGGGCCTCAGAGAACAAAGCTCTGTTATCTGAACTTTTACTGGCAGGTTTCTTGATAGTTGCAGATATTCCTCCTAGGCAGGTTTTCGTTTTGCCTAAAGCCATGCATCTTCTCAGCATTTGCATTCAAAGGGTGGTTCAGCAGAAAGCTGAAGGCCTGGAAAATGGGGATGTTAGCAGCCCATAATGAGGATGAATTTTCATTCCAAACAGCTGCTTTGACTGGGATAGACTTTGCTGCTTAGTATTTTGTAGGAGGAAGAGTACGGTTCGTTTCTGGGACTGCATTCTGGGCAGGCAGTCTGGGCTGTGGGGTGTTGTTGACTCACCATGAAGACACCCACCTGGAAGACTGAGTAACTTCAGCTGCAAGTCTAGATATAACAAATGGTTCATTACTGAAAAGGAAGAGGACGACCAAAAGAGAAGTCCATGCCTCATTAAAAGGAGGAAGAGATGATTTCCTTGACAAGGGTGCCTTACTATCTTACAAAGCCTACTCACCCTGCTCCATCTACCTCCCTGACCCTTACCAAATACCATCCTCCTGAAATACAGCAGAACCCAACGTAGGCCACCTTGCATTTCCCTTCCTCCACATCCTCCCTCAGCCCTTCCACCTCCAAATGACAGGAAGCCAGCAAAAATCCCAGCTTTCTTTTCTTCTGAACGGCACAGTGCTGCTCCTCGCCAGCTGTAGTTCCCCTCAGTAAACCGGTCAGACCCAGCCCTGCAAGATACCTAGAGGGCTGCTAAGCCGGCAGCTGCAGACACACACCAATTCAGAAAGAAGGTTGAAAAAAGGGCACAGAAGGGTCAGGGAAGATTTGTTTGAATAACCGTGCTTGCCCAAGAGACATGGCAGGTTGAATACCACTGGGGAGTAGGGGCAGATGGGGCAGGAGGTGGATGGCGTTAGCCAAGACAGCTACCGAGAACCTATTGGACTTCTTTTAAATCACCAAACATAGTTTGCCACATTGCAAACATCACTAGCATTTAACCACACTGAAAATGCAATTAGTTCAAATTAAGTATCTTCAAACATGAAAAATACCTATTAATACATAATGTTTTATATTTGCAAAAATTATTTATAATATTTATAAAAATAAATATATTTATATGTTAAATATATTTAATAAGAATATTTTCTTCTTCAATAATTTTAAGTTTCAAATAAACTACCTTGCTATTTCATATTTTAACACCAAGAAGAAACTTCTGTCATTACATAAATGATATCCTAGTATTTAGACAGACGTACCTACCAGGATGAAGACACTAAGAGCATTTTAAAAACATTCTAGAATGCTTAAGGTTCACAAACAGAAAGAAATATTTGCTCTGTTGTAAAAGCCATCTATTTCCATTACCAGTATTCTCCTCTGTTTTAATTAAACTGTTTGCAAGCAACTTTGTCTTCAACATCAAGCCAAAGCTTTTCACTCGAAAGGAGAAAGTTATCAACTGCAAACCTATAATAACACATTGGCTCCTCTTTCCCACTCAAAACAACAGTTAAATATTTTTCTCTGAAGAGGTCTACTTAATTCTGAGGCCTCTTAATATCCATAGGGCAGCTGCTGCCCTACGCAATCTAATTGCATTCAGCTGTGCAAACATAAAGACAGAATGATTACCCAAAATGTGTTTTTATTTTCTTGCACTACAGACCCTGGATCATTTTAAAGAACCAAATGGATTTATTATAACCAATCATTTCAGGCTAGACCTCAGACACAGATAAGCTGAAGAAACTGAAGTTGCTAACACTGTTGACAGATTATGTGAACAAGTCACATCAATGGATCAAGAAACCACAAGATGAAAGGCTACTATTGACTCAATTGTATATTCATAGATTTTTAGGACTGGAAACCATTACTGCACTCAGTGAGTCAGCTCTGTTGCTCACAGGACAGAGAAACTTGGACAATAACATTTAGATCAAGCTCTTAATTCCTATCCAAACTACAGTAATGTTTATATCAAGTTTATAATTCCTATTCAGGTTACAGCGTACCATTATGCAAGATACCAAGTGATGAAGAAATCGCAACGTATCTAGGCAAGTTACCACGGCCATTTCTTACACATGTGCTCAAAAATGTATGCTTATTTCTACACCGAGTCTTGTTAATGCCTTAGTTTAGACCAAAGCTCAGCTCTCCATGTAATTTCCTTTTGTAAGATAAAATGACTAAGTCTGAGTCTCATTGATGGGTAATTTTCCAGTTGGCTAATGTACATATCTTCACGGTGTAATTTCACAAAAGCCTTTAGAAGACTAGGCAACAGAACTGAACCTACCACTCCAATATTCTTTTCACTGCTTATGTATACAGCAGTATACAAAAGAAAGTGTAGATGTACTTTGTATTCTTTTGCATTGCACTGAAAGCTGTTGACAAGGCTGAAGTAATTCTTTTCAGATTCATGCCTTTGGCTGGGACTTTATACACTTGCTCCTAGATATACAGCCCACAACTGGCTGTATTCAAGCAGCGTCATAAGACCAAATGATCCAAGTTAGCCTACATGACTGATCCTTTGGGAAAATAGGTAAATTTGCTGAAAAACCTAGAAATAGTAACATGACCATAAACACTACACACAAAAAAAAAATCCAAACCCTATCATTAAAAACTTTCACTGTAACATACTTCTTTATCTGTCACAAAAACAAAAAAGAAAAAATACCCAAACATAAGACACTAAAATCTACTTCAAGAAATAAGTTATCCCACCAGCAGTTAATCTGTGACTCTTAGCTTCTTAAAGTATCCTGCCTTTGTTGCTTTCAGCTTCTCTTCTCAGTTCCAGCTCCTTTGGTTCCTCAAAGCATCCATACAGACAATTTATATCCTCCCCATATTCCCCATAGACCATCACTGCAATACCCCCATTCTTCCCCATGTACTCTCTTTGCCTGGTAAAAAGCTAAGCAAAAGGGAACGTGGCACCAGAAGTGTCTTGGTCATTGATGGGTAAATGTGATTAATGATTGTTCTTGCTGTATATTGAGCATGACACTGAGAACTGGAAGAAAGAGATACTAGTTCGATCATGGGCCCAACAACACTCCCTAGCCGAGAAGCAGAAAGTCCAGCTTTTCCTACCGAAGTTTGAGGCAAACGTTATTTGGGAAGACTGCTTTACGAGTGGCAGATTCATCCCTAACTCACATCCTTGGAGGTGAAGACAAACTATGCTGTACACGATGGCATTTATGGCATTTAGTGGTGGTCACTCATGACTAGTGAATCAGCTTCACAGATACGCATTGTATGCGCAGAGAATGAAGATGATCTAGGAGACAAAGGAGAATTAGGTCCAAGAGTAAAAGCCTCCAGGCTCTAACAACAGGGTGTGTGATTGCGAAGACTGATGCACAAAAGCGACTAAAAGGAAAAAAACACCAGGACAACACTATATACTAAGACCAAATATTATCAGACAGTAAGAGAATATATATGATTGTTTACTCTTGCATTAATCGATTGTATTTGGTTGTTATTTAAAATACATCAGAGCTGGCCAAACTGATTATCACACCGAAATCTTTATAGAGGTCAAGATTTGCCATGCCACATACCTCAGAGTCAGAAAGTGAACCCTTAGATGGGGTCCAAGCACATGAAGGGTCCTTGGGCATCCCACAGACACTGACTACACTAGTTTTCAACTGGCTCCACTCCTTAGGTAGCTAGAAATAACCATCACTGTCCCTATCATCCCATCCTGCCCTTGCCAAGCATCTCCTTCCTAGGACAACCATTGTACTGTTTGCAAACTACCACTCGGCCATCCATTGTGTAGATCCAAAGATGCCAAACCAGGTTCACAAAGAAATAGCTGAATCACAGAGAAAAAAATCCAGCCTCATTAAAATCAAGTTCTACACCATAATTCTGCAGCTTAGAAAGTATTATTTAGCCTTTTAAGAGCTAATGGGACTAATGTGAGCTAACCATGCTTGTTAAGGATGAGAACTTTTCAAATCGTTTCCGATTAGAAGCATAACTGTGACTGCACTGCTCCCGAGAAAAAGCATTTTTCCTACAAATAGTTTAGAGAAATTCTGCAGTATTAGCAGAATGTTTGATACCTATGAACCCAGTTGAGACAACTTACTTGTTGATTTCTAGAATGTCTTTTATAAAAAACCCCAGCCTATGTTTTTAACTGCATAGGAAAGATTATTTATATGCAGGGCTTTCAAGCCTAAGAAACTGTATTAAGTAGTTGCCACTGAACTGAATGTTTAAGTGCTCATTATTTCTGAAGGCTGAGAAACATACTTGGGCACTTAAAATATGCATTTAGGAGCAGTGCAAAATGATTATAAGCAGCAGTAAAACAATCAGATGCTAAAGCTGAGGTATAAACTATATTGGTTGATCAAGTCTGGAGAGTCTGAAGAATTCAGAGGCATGTAAGAAACTTCTATCAATTAATGCAATAGATGAAACTTTGACAAACGCAGGTCAGCAAGGGAAAGATGCATTGCATTTTACTTGACTGTATAGATCCCGCTAAGAAAAGGTGCTTCAATGAAATCTCTTCAGTGGCACTCAGTGTCTTAGATGACTAGGTTTCCTTTCTTTAGAAAATCAAACCAAATGTAGCCAGTACTGCTTTTTTCCCCTGTAGAATTCGACATAATTCCTGTATAAATTCTTGACATTTTAAAGCAGGCAGTTTTTTTATAAATGAGTCGATTGTCCCTATATTTATAAAGGAAAGATGGGGAGATGTGGTTTCTAAGTACTCCTAAGAGTGATCAGGCTAAGAAAAACTCCTGGGTAAACACCACTACTTTCCAAACACCTGTCATTTGTGAAAGGCATTTTCATAGTTGAGAGAAAACAGAAAAATCTAAATATTGAATGGAAAATACATAAGAACACAAAATGGCTGCAAAGTTTGTGCCACTCCCAAACATGATCCAAATGCTTTCCAACTTCATGCAGTTTACACACCTTGTATCAAGTCCCTCACCCTGCACAACCTGTGTCTAACCATGGACAGATGCCCGTGATGCCCTAACTAAAAGATGACAACCAAAAAAAGCAAATTCGTCCTTTTCAAAAAAACTTTTTAACTGAAAATAAAATAATAAATGCTGATTTTTATGCTTAGAGTTCTAAATTACTGATTCAAACCACCTGAACAAACAAGGAGCTGCAGTCCTGACTAAACATCAGCTTTTTGCCTGGTTCAGTGATTTGATCAGAATACAGAGACATGCTGATGTTCAATAAATATTTGATCAGCTTGAAAATAACATTGTTAATGAATTCCAAACATTATACAGTGTAATCTTATCACATCATAGAAAGCCGATCTGTAGACAATAACTTTAAAGGCTCAAAAAGATAGGGAAAAGACAGGTTCCTTGGCGAAGCTCAAATCATTCTGTATTCATAATTAAGCCCAAATGATAGAGCCAACTCCTGATACAGCTTTAAATAACTCATTATTTGACAGTGAAGTCACCATGCTGCTTTAACTCCATGTAGTCAAGCAAATTTGTGTCAATTCTTCCATTCCTCCACTTTAAAAAACAAAATAAGGAACAAGTAAAATTAACACATGTTCTAAAACACAGTAACTCTGGTGTATTCCAGACATTTTTCCTTTAGAGAGACTAAGTAGGAATGATACTTTTTCATACATTAGTACTGGTTAGCCAGAAGTAGCAGTTTTTATTGTGAAAATATTACTATACCACAATGTGTCCGTTATGGAAACGTGACCTGGAGCTATGAAGTAGAAAGAAAAAGGTTATAATCAAAATTACTTCTGAAATATTAAGCTTAACTGCCATAGCAGACTGAAAAGCAAATTACGCTACTAATACGCACTCATTTAAATAGTGTTAGACTATGTTTTATATGAAGGATTTTAACATCTGAATGCAAATCAGGTTTAGAAGGTCATGCAACCTGTATGCAGAAATTAATCTGTTAATATTTTAATAGATTTTTTCAATTGCTGTTTCCAAAAGTGCCTCTGAACTTCAAGATAATGCAAGATTTATATTGGACTTCTTTAGTAAGCATCACGCTAAATGTCTTCTGCTCTTGCACTTTAATTTAGCTTTATACCTCCGGCTTCATTAAACATCTTGTTTCACAACTATACTAATAGCTTTTCACAATATTCCATTAAGCAAGAAGAAAAATATGAGGAAATTTTCGTCATAACTAATGTCATTTACGTATTAATCCTATTAATATTTGACAAATGAAGTTCAGTTCACAGCCAAAAATCCATGTTTATAGCAATCAGAACATAGCAGCCACAAAATTACTCATTGCTTTTTCCTGCTCACCACCCCACTGCACCTTACTGTAAGCAGCAGAAACCTATTCTTGGTCACTTCTGTTTGTACTTGTCCTTTCACTTATTATGATCTGGAACTAGAAACACTTAACATTTGGTCTGAAGCAAAACCAAAAAAATAAATGGCTTCAAATTATTGGCTAATATATATATGATCCGCAATGGAATAAATTGTGTCTGTCTTAGATTTTAAATTCTACTTTTGGCAAACTAAGGCAACTGTTGAAAAGCCACATACTCGTTCCTACCTTTGTGACAGAAGAAATGTCCTGACAACAGAACTACAGTCCCTGTGGTCAAAGGAACTGGTGATGGTCCATGGATGATACTTAAGATATTAGATTATATTGCCATTGATTATCTTGTAATTTTTTTAATTTCCACTTTCTAGTATTTATAACTTCATTAAATACATGCTGTGCAAGTCTTCAGGAAAAATTAACGCAATAAGAAGAACAATCAAGATACTTCAATTTGCCTTCTGTTGCTTTATTTCATTCTCTTTATTTCACTTTGGATTACTAACTTGAACAGAGATGGCCTCAGCGTGTAACCACAGTGACTACAGAATACTATTGTACTTACTTCTGCAGGTGAAATTTTCTTTCCAACTAAGCTTCACAACTCACTAACAGCCTTAAGCAGAAATTAATATAATGGAAAAGACCAAGTCTACATAAATTTTCCACAGCCATACATTGTTAATTCCCCACCTCTCTAGAAACACAGATAAATAAACTCAGAGATAAGAAGCTCAATAGCTTAAAACAAATGTCCAGAAAGGCCAATGAGAGTTAGGCTAAATTAGTGTTTCACCCCGATCTCCAAAAGACCCTGTGAAATACGGACTGAAATCAATCTTCCTTCATTTCTATCCACCCTTTCTCCCAAAATAGTCAGCCTCTTCCTCTCGTGTGATCAGCAAACCCTTTTCTTCCTAAAGACTTCAACACAATCCTTGCTAAAAACTCCAGCAGTTAGCTTGGCACTGAGCCCAAGGGTTATGTCTACCTTTAATTATTTTTAAGAAGGCAATAATCATTGAAGACTGTGCTAAGGTAGGCACAACAGAGACTGGGAGTTGTAGGTGCTTAATAAAGCTGCTCTCCAAAAGGCACCTGTTTCCCATGTGGTGAATGGAGGAAGAGGAGTACCTGAAGCTTTACAGATGTTTACATACCTCATTTAGGAGAGCACTCACTGTCACTTGCTCCTCCTCACTGAATATATGGTACTTAGGCGCTTCCTTTACAAATACAAGATGATACCGTGCTGTCTATATTTTCAGATTGATATACTCTTTTTCAAGTCATTATATTACTACATACCTGAAAGATTCACACACTCCTTAAATAAGAACATTGGAGACCACTAACACTTCTTTTTTCTGCTATTCTTTCAGATCTAATTAGGTACTAATATACCTAACAGAAACGCAATGTTTGCAACGACAAGCCACAGTGTGGACTGTGAAAGGCAGAAGCAATTTTAGTTCCATTTTATTTATTAGCTGATTTATATTATTTTCAGTCAACACTAATTGAAATTTAGAAAACACAACAGAAAAACTTTTGGACAACTGTATTGCTAGATACTGTGACAATGCTTAGCTGATGCTTTCTGTGTGTACAAACAATAACCTTTTCAGAACTATCCTACAGTTGATAACACTTCAAATTTTAAATGTTAATATTATCTTTCCATTGTATGCTTAACATTACTGTATCCAAATTCATCTCCGGAGGGCTGTGTAAGACATTAGCTTTTAATTCACAGTTACAGAAGTCGCTGACATGGATAAAGGGATGAGTCTGAAGTAAACTGTTGGGACAACCAAGATAATACAGAAGCACTCCTGGCCCCGCTCCCTTTTTTTTTTTCCTTTTAGTCTCCTAAAGCAATACTTATTATTATTCCCCTCTCCCCCCGTGACAGAACAAATCTTTGAAAGAGTCTTAGGAAGATCATCTTCCTTCTTAACCTTCCTTTCACCTTTCACTGTGATAAAAATCCTTAATTGCATGAAACCAGCGATATCAAGAGGAAACATTAATTTTCATTGCATAAGTGCAAAGTGCTCATTGCATCACTTGGTTTATGAAATTGATTGTTTATGTCTTACATAACAATGTCTTTAAACATTTCACATGCTTAAAGCTTTGCATATATCAGCCTAGAACTTCTCTCATTTCTCAAAGCCCAACAACCCCAATCTCTCTTCACCTTCTGTCCTTTCATTTTTACTACCTCTGTCCCAACTCAAGCTTAAGTGTAGTCACTTGAATTTACACCAGAGAGTGAGGGAAGTCAGTCTCTCAGAGGACTTATTTCTTTGTGGATGGTTAGTTTGTGATCAAAGGCACCTAGAAATCTCATAAAAGTTGGGTTGGATCAGCGGGAAGTATTCAGTGCTTGAAGTCTGACAGCAGAAGCATCCCAGTGTAACAAAGGAACCTCCATGAACTGAGCAGCAGTGCTCTTGGCTGACTCACTACAATAACCTGATTTGGAAGTTGGGTAATTCACCAGTGTAGAGACCACATTTGCAGGAGGTAAAACCTGTAAATTTAAGGCTTTGTCGCAACACTGATTTTGTTGACATTTTTCTTAAGCTATGATGATAATCAGTATACCAGGAATAATATTTCAACAAATCACCTTTGAGCTCAAGAAGATTTTAATGAAAACTACCGGCCCTAAATAGAAACATGCAAAAATATATTCAAAAATACTTCTTGAGGAATGCCAATCTTGGAAAAAAAAAAAGGACAAACCCTTCCTTACATCAAAAGGCAAACAGTGGGCTAGAGCTTTAAGCTAATGTGAACATAAGGAGAAATGTGCAAGTACAGACTAAGAAATTGCAGCATGCTGGTTTCAGACATAGTCTAATTTCTTTTTTTAATTCCAGAGCTAAAAAGCCCCTTGAGCTGAACAGATACGCATGAAAGATGATGCAGAGAATTGCCAGCAGGATTTTTTCTACATGTTGCCAAACGTATGTTACACAAAATTGTCATTAAAGGCTAGCTTATTACATTTTACAGGGCTACAAATCTCCTTGAATTAAATATTCATGAGTCTTGCTTGAATACTGAATCCCGTAATATTTTATAAGAAACAACAGAAACTACAATTTTTTACTACATATTCTAATATATAATTATACAATTATGAGTTTTAATCATAATAAATTCATCATTAGCTATGTAGATTAAAATAGCAACCTCCATATTTTACAACCTTAGTTTCACAAGAAAACATTCATACAACATGAGAGTAAATCAACAAAACTCAGCATGTGCTTTGCAGTGCTTTTACTTTGCAAGTAGCAAGCTGACGTGCTTGGAGATAAAAAGCAAAGTGGGAAAAAAATGTACACTGAAAAAAACCAGTATGTATTTTCTCTTTCAAGTCTGCTACAAGACTAATACAACATAAAACTGCATTTTGGGGAGAGTAATTTGGATAATGAGAAGGGAAAACTCCTTGAAGAAGAAAAAACACAGCATGCTGAAGGAGAAAGCGCCCACTCTGTGAGAAATTAACCCTTGTCGTTCTAACTTAGGAACAAGTAAGTCAGTGGATCTGGGTTAAATTTAACAGGGTAGCTATTTCCTTAGCACTGCAGCTAAAGGGGTAAAAAGTGTAGGTTGTGTTTAAAAGAAGACACTCAAAAAACTCCAGTTACTTTTTGCTGTCCTTCTTAGGGAGCATCATTCTCACCCTAAAAGCAGATTCTGATATTGGTTGTTAGTCCTGCCTTGTAACCAATATGAAAACACAACAAAACAATAGTGTCGGCCACATCACATTTTTTTTACCCCCTTCTACAGAGCACGACCACACAAATGTCAATTGGACATGCAAGACGACCTCTCTGGTTTGAATACTGGGATTGGGCAACTCCTGTGAAGAACACCTTCCCACTTTGCTGCTGCTGGCAGGGAACTTTCATTCTGTTACTGGCAGAAGGGTTTCAGACAGTTCCCAATCTCTGTCATTTTCTCTGCTCTCCCTTCTCTTAAATGTTTCCTCTCCTTTAATTACACCAAACATTAAACTAACTGTTTATGTAGCTGTGCTCTGAGCAGGCAAGCAGATGAAGGTGCAGAGAATTAGGGGAGGAGGTAAATGACAACTACCATTTGCAAAGACAAGCGTCAACGGGCTTAGCAGCTTTTAACATTGCTACAAGCAATGACGGGGGAACAGAAAGAGTGGTTAAGCATGGCTTTTCCACAAACAAATGTAGAATGTATTTAAAAGACAAAATCTAATTTCTTAAGAAAGAGAACTGCTCCTCATGGGGCCAATTCACCAGTATCCATCAAGTGAACACTGAAACGTTTGATGTGCAGTCACTGAACAATTCTGGAAGAAGAAAGCAGACAAACCTGAGCCAATATACAAACTTTTCTCATATCTGATATGCCTCTAAAGGATTTGTCAACTTACTCAGTTTCCCATGCATCCTTTTTACCGATGTCATTAATAAAATAAAAATAGTCCTTTCTTTAACCTCTATAACCTAAAGCTTAACATCTCCATCACAACTGAGAATAATGTAGGGAAAAAATATCACCATTGGGTCAAGCAAAAATCTGTGACAACATTCAGAAGGTATTTTACAAATCTCCTCCCACGTCCAAGATAAAGTGAGTTTATTATTCCAATCTACATGTTACTAAAATGTGAAGAGATAATAATGAACATGCTAGTATGAATTTTGAGCCAATAAACTAGATTTCTGTGAAGCTCAATCCTATTAGTGAAACAATTTTAATAGAACCCTTCAAAAAGTTTCTTATAGCAGAGTGAGAGCGAGGAGAGTACAGAGATGGCAGCAAAGTGAACAAGTCTGCTTGTCGATCAGCAGTTACTCCAAAAAGGATTAGACATGAGCTACACCTCTCTCAACACCAAGGACACTATGTACCATGCTCATTTTATGAGCTGTCTTGTAAAAACCTTTTCTGCTATACACTACATCCTCAACAGAAGGAGAACATTACTTTTATAAACCAAAAACATTTAATAGGCTATTTGTTAAAATGAAATTATTCTAAAGTTTGGACAAAGAGCATGAACCTTACAGTTAGCAGACAGGGAGCCAGTGGCACTAGTTTTGGCAGAAAGATCTAGAAATTCAGCTGAAGTGGAAAGGAAAAACATCTTGGCTAAAATAAAGCTGCAACAATGAATGCGATGGAAGTTGAGGGAGGATATTAGGGGAAGTACCATTTCTCATTTACCAAAATACTAAAAATAGATGGACCAAAATTTTAGTTGCATTAAATACACAATTCTCAGATTTTTAGGCTCCTGGGAACATCTCGCCCGCAGTTGCATACCTGTATTTGTGCTTTCAAAATATGAAATTGGGAAAACCTCTGAAAAAAACAGGTTTCAAAAGGTGTATCAGCTCAAATCCTGACAATTGTTTATAACTGTTGCAAACAGACATATTGCAGAATAATCTGTTCCAAGAAAGGTATCGCAAAGGATCAAAGTTCTAGACTCCCACTCACAAGTGGGGGGGGGGGGGGGGAAGAAAGACCATTTAACAAAAAAGACACTCTAGGACACTAAAAACTAATTAGAACAGAAGACTGGTATACAAAGGGAACAACATTCAATTGTTCATTAGGAACAGAAGGCAAGCAATTTTGTCTTAGGGTGGCATAAGAATACTGAATTGTGTTTGACTCAATGCATCCCTTGTCCCCAGCACCCTTTGCAGAGGACAGAATAGGACACACAGCGGTGTTCAACCAGCAGTATTGTTCCCTAACTCCTATTCAAGCACCTAGGGAAGCATACGCACCTGTACTTAGGTATGTGCCATCTTGCAGAAGTGAACCGTGACTATACATGATTGCAGTCAAAAATTTTCAGTGCAGGAGAAATGCAAAAGCTGCCTGTGGATTACCATGATATTGTCTCTGTTCGTTTGTTTTTCTGTTTTCCTGAGTTTCAGGTTTTCCTGAGTTACTCAGGAAACTCCCATTTATGGATACCTACCAAGACATTCACACCTCAAAAGCACTTATTTCATCCTAAGAAAAAAAGGCTTTTGTAATTTACCCCTAGGCCAATAGCTGATTCTTAAACTGTGAGCTACATCATTACTTGATTTAAAATTCTACTTCTATCCAAAATTTCCACTACAGCACAAGAAAGATCTCACAGTATAACGCCATTAGCTATACAGCTAAAGACATTTTTTTTCTAAAAGCGTAAAACTCAGTTCTACTAGCTGTAAGCTTTTTTTAATTAACCAAAATGTATACAAGTGGAGCAGTATATAACCAGTTAAAATCAAGCTGGAATATCCAATCTAGTAAAAAAAACATTATAAAAACCCCTTGCCTTCTGGATGCTAAAAGTTTTAATACCTTTTTTCCTCCACTTTTTTTCCTGGCCAGTCCAGTTGCCATTAATATTGCCAAGAAATTAAGTCACAAATGTTTGTAATGAGAGGCTGCAGAGTTTCAGAAGTAATGGAGCAACACTCACCAAATTTGACAGAGGACAAAACCGTACTTCTTTTGAAGGCCTAGCAAAACATGCAAGCAAATGTCATGGAAACAGAAGCTCTTGCCATGGTAACATTATCCCTGGTACAGTAACTAACCACTCTAATTTATAATATGCTCCAAGACAAGGTACTAGCTTAATTCCAGTTTTCATTTGGTATTTGTTCCATAACATTCCGTATATCTAGCAGCTGTAAATATTTATTAAAAACATTAATAGTTCACAAGCAAGCAGTATCAAAGCCAAAGCCAAACATAAAGGCAAACTGATGAACTGTAATAAAGCAAGTCTGAGTAACACTGCCTTTTGGGGGAAGAAAAGAAAAAAAAAAGAAAAAAAAAAAAAAAGAGAGACTTATGGCACCATAAAGAATTATATTACAGCTGGTTCCCATTACACATCTGACTCCATGTCAGATGCACAAACACATAGAATGAACTATAAAATAAAAAGGCCCAATTCATAATTACAGTTAAGCGATCCTTGACACCTGCCTTTATATAGAATTTTAAATTTTCTATCAATCAACCCAGCAACCAAAATTCTCAAAACCAGCTGAAGACTCCTACTAGTATTGCAGTTGCTCTCCACAGAGACGGACCAGCTTAGGGCATAGCAATCAGAGCCATGGGAATGATTTTCAATTAACAATTTATTTGATAAATTAGACCCTGTTTATGAACTATCTGCATGCAGCTCATGACTCTGACAAAAACTACTATCCCAATTTATTCTACAATGATGCTTGCTAGTCTATTTTCTGATCTGATCACCAATGCTAAGTTTCACTTATCTGACTGTTACTAGATACAAGGCACATGATGCTACATGCCCCTTCAATCCAGAAACTGAAAAGGGTCAGCACTGCAAACGTAAAAAAATACAGTTCCCGTAATATTTTTCCAAGCAAATCAGCAGGCCTTGCATAAACACGTACAGCAAGCATAGAAAATACAGCTTATCCTGCAGAAGTCTTTTAAAATGTGAAAAATATTCACAAAAATAATCTACTTGGCTATTCTGGCTCATACGCAAATTATGAGAACTACACTGATGTTCTTCACTGGTTCAAATATTTTAATGAAATGCAAAGTTTAAACCAAATCTTCTAACAACAATTAAAGCATCATGACTGTACAACTTAAGCTGTCTGAAATGCAAAAAAAACCCCTTTACCAGGTATGCCTCATCTGAAAAATTACATCTTCAGTTTTGTTTGTATACATAATCTACAGAAAGGACAGGTTTATCTTCTACAGTCTTAGTACACAGAAATAGTACCGTGCTCTGTATTTTAGCGTGTTGTTGGTTCTCCTCAAAAAATCAAAATCATTATCCTAAAATCATGTTAGTGCTCTGAAAAAGTCTTGAAGGTTTGAGAAATACAATATATATGATATGATCCATTACATACAAGTTTATTTGTCTAACAGAAAAATCTGTGTTACCTAAAAATGATGCTTTTTAAAAAATATTCTGTAAACACCATGCAAAGCAGTAATGCTTGTGTCTGCTGTTCTTTCCTGTTTGCCCTTGAGCCAGCTGTGTAAAGAGGGGAGGGGGGGAACCAACCCCAAAAACCAAATCTGAATTTTCTTTGCTTGGTTTAAGCTGATGCTAAGACTGTTGCAAAGGAATATGCTGCCTAAAAACTAGCAAAAACTGACCTCTGCCATTCTTTTCTCCAACTAAACTTTCATTTTTTCCTCACCTTTACTCAACATAGTATGCATCAGATATCCTGTAGAACAGATTTAGATAGAAAATTGGAACTTTACTTTTTATACATCAAAAGGAATAACCTTGAAACTCTTGTTTTGTTAACCATATAGCAAACTTTTTTCCACGTGTTCTGAGCTCATCCTATGAGCACTGGATCCTGTGATCAGCTTCCATTTGTTAAACAACTGAGTGTTTCCAAAACTACTTAGAATTATCTTTTATTCTTATGTCATTCCTTTTCCTCATTACCAGCAGAACAAGCCATATTTTCCCTTAACAATGGCAACATCAATTCGCAATCTGACAAGTCCCTAAGACACACATTTTAATTGCTCTCCTAACTTAAAAGTTCTCTCTAGAGAATCCTGTGTTGCATAAAACACAGGTTTTGTTTCAGTAGTTGTATGACTGTACAGATATTAAGATCTTCTTGGGATTTAGTGATCACTGTTTGGAAAAAAATCAACATCCAGTTTGTCAGCTCAAACTTGTCCGAACTTTCAGATAGGATTTAACGAGTGTACTAATTGTTTCTTTAACGAACAATTCAAAGTGCACAGAACATCTGCATTTTGCAAATCTGGGATATTTCCAGCTAAGACTCCTATTCATTTTCCCCTTTCGGAATGAACCAGCAGATACGTCACAGTTGCACATTCCTCTATTTCAGTGGAAAGCCTCTAGAGTAACATGGAGAAAAAGAGAATTTCATTTCAGAAACACAATAAGCAGCATTAAAAGAAAATAAACTCTTGCTTTAGGAATATCCACACTAATTATATAAGTAGTTTTCATCATGTTTCTTATCTCTGTATGATACAATCACATCTAAATTATTCAGCATGCATGTAAACGGAAGACAATGGAATTTTCTTAAAAGCAATTTACAGCTTTCAGCTCAAGCTCAATACTTTGATTGTTAATCATACTTAATGGACTTGGTTCACCATTTTGGGAATGTCAAAGACTAGGAGAGCTCATGAATGGAACAAGGAGTATAATTACAACTGAAACTAAAGTTATGGCAGCCAAAATGAGATCAAATTATCACAGCTGTGTCCTGTTGTACCACCTCAAAACAGAATATTACTCCACAGGCACCTCTGAGCCTTGCAGAGCATACCATTCCGCACAGTACGGTGCATGTCATTACTTTAATGTGTTGGCACCAAATATACACAGTTACTTTCAAAGATTTATCTCATAATATCTGCTATCACCTAACAGACATATTTCTAAAGTTACAAAAATTCAGTTATCCTTTTGTGATATTGATAATTCATTTTCAAATTTGCTATTTATAAGAACAGTGACCCAGTAAACATTTCAAAAACACATTCTGCCTTATCCTGATACAAACCACTGTTTTTGCTTTACAGCTATGTTCCTGATTAATAAAAATGAAGGATCTTCATGGGAACTTAAGAAGTCTGTTGGCTGTCACGTTCTGGCATGCATAATAAACAGTACTGGGGAAAAAACAACCACAACAAGGTAGTTCTTCCAGATATCTTCCTTAATCTTTTCAGTTTTATAAAGTACAGATGAATCATGCATGAGGCATTCTGTTTACTGATAGCTATTCCAGGATCCAAAGAAAATAATGTATTGACAAAATACTTTCTACTATATCTTTCAATTTCCAAGTCATTCCTGATCTACCAACTTCTCAGTCCTGGAAAGACTGCTGTAAAATTTAGCATGAGAAGGAACACTGCCATGGAGACAAGTGACCACTTCATTAGTGTATGTTAAGCATCAAGAGCTGAATCAACTACTCTGATAATTCAGCAAAAAGTTTTCAATGATTTGAAGCAGAAGCTCTCCTGGACTGCCCTATCCAGCCATAAAAGATTTGTTTTTCAAAGCTGATCCACCACACATATAAATTAACATCATCTGCAGAATACAGACTTAAATTGTTAAAAGCAAGTATATTTTGCAGAAGCTGAACAATGGCTTTGGTATTCTCCCCTGAATGCTGCATTTACCGTATATATTCCTACACTTTTTTATTTATTTAAGCTGGAAAGTTCATGCAATCTGACATAGCTGGAAGCATGATAGCCAGTGCACTCAACAAGCTCCTTGGCATCTAGCTTTGAGACAAAGAAGGTATGCAAAAATCATATTTGAAAGCCTTTATGAATGATGATTCTACCTGTTCTAACACAAAATACATCTTTATTTTCCATACATTTAGAACAGTAGCATCCAGAAAAGGTGCTTTCTTTTTTCCCCTTCTTCTAAACAACACATGCAGAGAAATCACCATATTAATGTCAACTGACAATCCTGAGGATGACTAGTACACATAACGTAAAATGTAAGAAAGATCTTTCCTGTCTAATGCCATTGGCAGGCAGGATGATTTAGCTGCACAACAGAAGTTCAAGAACCTATTTGGATAGCTCCCATAAAGGCAATTCCTTGCCTGAGAAATCAGAGAACGTCGGATGGCATAGGTCATAAGCAAACAAATGAGATAACACACCAATTAGAACTAACACTTTCCTCAGGTAATCAGACTCAAGAAACTGACATCTGTTTAGACAGACATAAAAAGGAAGTCAGGTTAAACACTTCTGGCAAATAGCACATACATTTGCATCTGTAAATGTACTACAGGACCAACAGCAGAAAGTTAAACAAGAAAAACTTGTGCTACACCTTGCTATATTCAGAGCTAAAAATGACTCACGACTCCTAACTCCCTCCCGTCTTTTGTCAAGTGTGGACACCAGGAGTTCGTACGTGTAAGAAATGTTCAAATTTCCTGAGGTGTGAATCATCTCAGGTTCTTGGAAAGTAAGTTGAAATCAAAAATCTACGATGTTCCAAGATCATGGCACTTCTATAGGAGTCTTACAATTTAATTAAATGAGCTCTAATTAATTAGACCTTACTTATTGGTGTTTAAGTAGCATTTCTGTTGTTATTTTTATTTAATTTTCTACTTTCCAGAAAATGTAGAAAACAAATCACTTCAAGACAGCAAAGACAAACTTGAATTGGTATAAAAATTTTACTTGTAGTCACAGAAAAAGTCTCAAAGAAATACTGTGCATTGCTAATAAATTTGAGCATGTTCATAAAGCATATGATAGAATGGTATATTTGAGATATGACCAGTTATTTAAGAGACAAATGGCGAGGAACATTGCCATGGAAATTGAATATAACAGCTATTCATAGGCAGAAAAGAGTTGTAAAGCTCAGTGGCATTTCAGGAGATTGACAGCAAGTTCTCCGTTAAAGCAAAACCTACAACAGCATAAAAAGTGCGTACTGACATGACAACAGCATCCCCTGACTAGTAACAGATTCAGTCATGAACATTCCTCTTACAGAAGAGGTCACATCTAGCAAAGAGGTATTCTAAAGATACATTAAAGGTTTTAGTAGTGTGGGTCAGTACAAAGACCGATGAAAAATATTCTCTCCAAATTTTCCTCCCTTCTGCTGAAAACTCTGGAGAAAAAAAAAAAAAATAAATCAGGCAGTCTTAGCATCCATGTTAAGGAACTGAGGTGCTGACCTCTTCTCTTTGGTGTCCAGTGACAGGACATGTAGGAATGGTTCAAAGCTGTGCCAGAGGAGGTTTACACTGGACATCAGGAAACTGGACATTATCTTTACTGAGAGGGTGGTTAAACACCGGAACAGGCTTCCTAGAGAAGTGATCAATGCCCCGAGCCTGTCAGATTTTAAGAGGCATTTGGACAATGCCCTTAAAAATTTGCTTTAACTTTTGGTCAGTCCTGCATTGGTCAGAGAGTTGGACTACATAATTGTTGCAGGTCCCTTCCAATGGAATGCCTCCAAATCCTGTATGAATCACTACAAAATTAGAAAGCTAAATCCAGAAACTAGTATATTTGTTAGAAGCAAAAATTTGTTATATGATTCCTCCCAAGACTTTATATATCAGGTTTGATACTGAGACTATATCTAAGCCTATCTGAAGCCACTACTTGCTATTGCAATAGAAATATTTAACAATAATTGATGTCCCGTGACTGGTAAATGTGATGTCTGGGTTTCAGAAATAGGCCAGCAACTGACCTGACCTATGTTTAAAAAAATCACAGACCATTCAATAAAACATACACTGCTGAAGGAAAGGCTTACCAATTACATAGGATTATTTAGAAGAAACTGGCACCGCTTAATGAAACAAAACATGGCCTTTTGCAGATATTTTATTTGGTGGTACCTTTTGGAGATATTTCATTCAGCGTTAACTTCAATGATTTTGGGTGAACTTTTACAATGGCAGAAAGTAACACAGCCTATTATACAATAGGAATAGCACAACTAATTAACAGGCAACCAAGCATTTCAGATCATCACTAAGGCTGCCATAGGAGGGGAAGGAAGATATATTAAAAACTCATGCAATGTTAGTCAGTAATAAAAACCTGTTCACTATTCTCCTTTCATTTTAAAGGCTAAGCCTTTTGTTAGTACTCAGTATGGAGAGTTATGTGTTAAATAATTCAGCCATTCTTTAAAATAACATTTAACTTAGAACACAGCTCGGCAGCTGCCCTTCTTTCTTCCCCCAAAAAATCCCAAACTCACACAACTGGACTTTACTCCTCACCCAAAACAAGAGCATGGAGAAGTACCAAACAGAAATCAGGCTGAGCCAACACAAAAACATTACACAGCTCAGGAGGCAAAAAGATGGAATAGAGGACAAGAAACTCTGATACAAGCTTTCCACAGATGCTCAAAAACTGTCCTTAGGCCTTCTTAACTGATGGCCAGCGAGCCTTCTTTTAGGTGGCTAAAGAAAGAAAATAATTCCTACATTCTTTTCCCAAGCCAGGGAAAATAATAGTTCTAGCCAGCAAGAAAGGCCGTTATTAAGAGATTGCTAGCATAAAAATTAGACAGCCTTGAGATACCTAGCAAAGGTATGATTTACAAGGCAGATAACAAAAGTAATTTCACTGATGGGTGGGCACAGGTCAGAGAGCCAATTCTGCCACCAAAAGATAAGAAGCCTTTTTTGAGGTTTCCATTAAAAACGCAGAGGCTGGCAAACTGCAAGTGTCCTAAAACAAATGCATTAATCGTTCACTGTTTTGAAGTAAACTTTTAGAAAAAAGTATTGAAAGATCCAATGTGAATTTGTAAATCAGGTGTTCGGTTTTTACCTGCAAACTAATTCATTCATTGTCTGGGGCATGATCCCAGGGACACACCTGTCCACAAAGTCTCCTGCTGGCCTGTTTCACTCCTAATTAGCACTTAGCTTCTGTCCCTGCTCTGCCAACCTGCTACATGTAGAGGGATCAGAAAGCTGATCAGATGGAATGGAATTGGCTTAGCCACGCGGGAGTTCTTAAATGGATAGAAAATGATGCAGGGAAAAGAAGCATTAGGGAGAAGCAACATAAAAGGGAAATCAAAAGGAATGTGGGAAACAGGCTGTTGGATACAGAGGATTCATGAAAAGAAAAACAAAAAAGGCAGAGAATACAAAGGGAGGAGGAAAAACAATAGTAAGAAAATGTTATATTTGTCTGTCACCACAGAGTTGTTAAAGAGCAGTAAGTTAATCCAGGAGAGGCACAGGGGAGGCACTATGAAGCACACGTATCAAATCACCGACAAAGCATTCTTAAATCATAAACAAGGCAAAAACCTCCATCACTTTCACTAAACACACTCTTCTCATGAGCTGTGAAAGCTTTTGGTCTCTGGAAAGGGAGGAAGGGGGAAGAAGGGAGGCCTCAGTCACTGCCTTTCAATTGTCATTGCGAAATTAAAGCACTTGTATACCCTGGAAAATAACCAATTTAAGTAACTCAAATAATCAGTTAATTAGTTAGGAATAGTAATGCTCAGTTAGCATGACCTTGCAAAATAAACTAACTGCACAGGCAGAAAACAATCTCCTTACCCCTTAACATTGATTCTACTATCACCACTGACAGTGCAAAACAAATTCTGCTTCAGAACAAGAACCTTGCTGCTCATAATACGAGTTTACATAGGAAGACTAATAGAAAAAAATAAACCCTATTTTGTCTACTGAAACCCTAGATTCGGTAGTAAAACTTTTTCATAAATCCCTTTTTATTAAAGCATGTATTCAAAACTGAACTAATGCACAGGTACCCGATGCCAAATCTCTTCAAATCCAAGAGAAAAGTAAGAAACCCCACACCTCTTAGAGGCCAAAAGCATAATCCATATTCACAAATCACTTTGGGTATTTTGATTTTTGTTATAAGGCAGAATTAAACCAAACTTCAAAACAACAAAATATTCTTCATTCATGTTGACTCCCAATACCAGCGTTGCCTATAGCTAGTGGGGAATATATCCATATACTCAGGTCTAAATGCCCATGTCTAAGACCAGAGATCAAGAGAAACATCCCTGAATAAACGGAAAAAAACCCACAAGACTGAATTAATAAGCTCAACATTCTTTATATGAGTTAACTTCTGCATGCTGCTTCAACTATTAAAAGTATGGAAACTGTGGATATTTCTCCACAAAAACATTCCTGTCTGTAAATGGCCACATCCCATCCATCCTCCTCTGCTGCCACTTTATCCTTCTCTGTGATTTTGCTTCAATTCCTGTTAACTTTTGTTTTCCCCTACTCAAAACACACAGGAGACTTCAGGAGCTCCCAAAAGATGTTCGTAAATTTCCCTGATCTTCTAAAACTCAGCATCATTTCTGTCTTTTTTTCTGCAAGATCAAGTATGTCAATAAAAATGGTTGTTAGAGAATTGTCTTTTTCTGGATATGCCATTGATCTCTTCACCTGAGACAAACTGGTTTTATAAAGGTATTTAAGTTTCACGGTGACCAAAAGGCAGGCCTCTACCCTGATCAACAATAGGTATCTTCCTCTGTGAAAACATGTCATACATCACACATATAACTCTACAATAAAAAAAAAAAATTCTGTTAGTATACTCAAGGGATCATTTATGCATTGTTATACTCTGTTGCCCTTGTATTATTACCTAGTAATTTATGCCCTCTGTACCACATAAAATAAAAAAGCAGTATCAGCTATTTGTATCAGCTTCACCCCTTTCAGTTAATCAGCTTTAATACTTATTTCCTAATTAATAGGTTTACAATAATTTCTTTTGCTCTGCATATGTTTTCTCCACTACAAAAGCCATTGAGAAAACTGCATATGGCTTAATACAGGAAAATCAGTTTAATAACAGATGCAACAAACTTACATTCCATAAATCTTGAAATAATACTGAAAATTGAACATTACATTAGACTAAATAAATATATCCCATGTTTTAAATACGAAAAACTTTTATAAGCATTTATGCAAGCAGATTAGTTTTTCCGTGGGTTATAAATTTCTCAGTATGCTAAATTAGAAAACACAAGTTCCAGAAACACAAAACGTATCAGATATTAATTTCCGGTAACAATAGCAGAGACACACATTCTCAGTAATTTCATTTCAACTAGAAAAGGTAATATTAAATTTAGCTGTAGTAACTGGCCACAGCTTAACCTCCAATATTCAGGAAAGTAGTTTTGAGAAGCCTTTACAACTGCTTTAGATTTTAACAATATTTCATGACACCATGAGGGCTTCTTATGAAAGTATGAACTTTCTTTACCCTAGTAGTTTTGCTTTGACTGGGAAATAGCTATATATTTTTTTAAAAAGAGAAAGTATCTGGTCTAATTGCTTCAGTTAAGTTTATGGTTAGCTGATGATACATGACTTGTGATAAAGAGAGGTTAATCTTATTTCCAGATGGGAGTGTCATCACCCTTGCCAAGATCTAGAATATAGGAAGTAGACCAGAAAAACATGTTTTATTTGGAAGACTAAATACAAATATTTTCTGTGAGCAACTATAAGGGGAGAAATATCTGTCAAATGTGAAATAATCAAAACCAATTCCTTGTTTTACAGGCTAAGAAAAAAGTCAACATGGATTGATGTTACAGTTACTCTCTATGCCAACATACAATACACACTGCAGCATATCCATCCTATCACAGGGAGCAGTAGTAGGATGGAGAAGGTCACGCTACTGACTTCCTTTAAAGACACCCTTCCTGCTTGAGAACTATTTACATTTTTTCTTTCTTGTTATCTGCGGTTCTTCTGGTGACTTCCCCCAGCCCAGTCATACACCTTTATACTGGCAGATATGGCTCAAGAATATATCATGCTTTAATCGCACTAAAATAACATGAGTCACAAATTTAATTAACATTTTAACACGTGAACATCCCTGAGAAAGAAAAATAATCCAAGAGCTCAAATCAATGGTTGAAAGATTTACAAAACCCATGCAGTAAGAAAAAAATCCTTATTTAGCAGCATGTCATAGTATGCACAGAAAAAAACCATGAGTTGATTCCCAAAAACTACCACCATGGATTAATCTGAAGTCACACATACTACAAATTAGATTGCAACCAGCTGAATTTAAGTAGTCTGAGGAGCTGGAAAAATCAGAACCAACTGCAAAGTAATCCTGACTGAAACAAAAATTAGGTAGTAAAGGGAAGGATGAGTGGGGAGGCAAGGTGAGAATCTCATTTGAGAGTGAAAAAACATTTTTTGAGAAAAATCCATTTCTACGCTACTTACTCCTGTAGGCTGAAATATCAGGCCATCCACTTCATGGCTAACTTCTCTGGCAAAGCTTCCTTCCAGGAGCTGTAGAACAAAAGGAAAATAAATACTTTTTCCATAGAGAAATATTTCACTTAGAAGACTGCCCATCAAAGCAGATTATACGCTACTACTGCAAAAATTTGCTAGTAAACTGCTTATTTATGCTTTAACATTAGAGTTTGGGAAATGTCAACACAGAAAGATTCAACAAATTAGCAATTTTTACAAAGAACACTCAAGGCTGAAACAAGTTTCAGGGACGCAAATCCTTACAGTCCTGTTCAAGGAAAATGCCTTTATCTAGAAAGATATACTGAGAAACCAAGATGATTCTATACACTAAAAACATGAAGAAAAATAATTTCTGATACAGGACACCGCAGTCATTCGTAGCCAAATTAAAAAACACATCTGCCACTTCAACACACAAGTAGCACTTACTTTAGATTGAAACTACATACTGAAAAATATTTCAGAGCATCATTCAAAATTCATGTTTGGCAGACTCCCTAACTAGGGCACAACCCAGTAACACAGCTTCACTACTGTAAAACAACTGTCTGAAGTTGGATCTTGAATATTCATTTTCAAAGACTGTGAATTCCATATGGAGATGAATACATCCATCAAGATGCATTTACCAGAGAAAAACCATCTAATTAAATAAACTAATGAAACCAGCTAGTCGACAGTTAAGAGAATTGATTATATAGCTCCATGTTAAATTATGACTTGCTTAAGAAAAAGTAAATAACCAATGAGAACTACAGTTCTAGTAGTAACAAAAGTAATAGCAAAAATTAGGTGAATTACCAAAACACCTCTCTATTAATTTTGGTTTATATTTTACTGTAGAGACAAAGAATCTGTTGTAAGTGCTTTTAGTAACATTTGGGGGGAAAAAACCAAACCAAACCAAACCAAACTTTGATGTGTAACCAATCACATGGTCATAAAATACAGCAAATACAGAACTCAGTAAACCAGCCAGTTCTAAAAGCAACATTTTGGTCTAGACTGTTAATTTTGTACCATTTCCCTTATATAGTTCAACTTAACTCAATGACCCACTGACTGTATTATTCAAATTAAGTCAGTAAAGGGCAAAAGTATGAAAGCAGTTGAGAATTAACATTTGTATTTTACTATGGGCTGTACAACTCAAAGTAACGCACTTACATGTTTCAAGGATCAAAAAACCTGATGGCCAAATATTTCAAACAATATTAATATAACATGATATTTCACTTAAATCTGTAACTGTTTGCATAAATAATTGATCATTTTGTTATAAAAAACCTAGCTTTTTTCCTTATCCACACAGTCATTACCATATTAGTGCCTACAGCTGTGTCAGCAAATACAGCTTCCACTATTCAACTTTTAGATACAATTTAATTGAAAGAACACACTCTTTGAGAATACTCTCAAAGTAGTAAAATACTTTAAGAATATTTGATTCTGAGTAAGAAATCATCCAGTGGAACATTATTTTTCAGTAGAGAAAGCCCATACTTGGAATTTGAATTTGTAGCTTGCATTTACATGTTATCATTTTGGAATTTACAGCTGAGGCTCACGGTATAATGCATCCTCTATCACGTGTCTACACAAAATAACAACAAAAAAAAATCAAATTATTTCATAAATTCACTGTCAGTCTCCGCTTCATCACAGCAATGAGTACATTGGAGAAATATTTAAACAAATGTCAAAAAAGGTTTTTTAATTTTTTTTTAATTTCTACACAAGCGAAGTCTTCTGTGGATCACTTGTAAGGTTACTGTGCAGTTCCAAAACTGACTTGCCAGTGAGAAATATGTAACAAGAATATGTTTCACACTGACAAAAACACACAGGAAAGATTTCATTAAATTCAAGTACCAAAAAATATCTCTCTGAAGAATAATAACAGCAACAACAACTTTAAAAGTAAAACACAAACTTCAAATTAGCTGAGACTATACTAACCAAAGTGGCAAACAGAAACCAATCATCTCCCTTCTGCTTCTTTGAAGTTCTTAAAGGAACTATAATTTGAGGACACTGTTACTTTGGCATTAGAGCTTACATAAATTGTATTATTTACTCTTTCCCAAAATAAAACTTCAGAATACGGAAATAATCTTTTAATTTGGAGTGTGTGACTCACTGGGATAAAGCATAAAATTATTATCATGCACTGTTTTTTTACCTGTAGCAATCTCCACTCTGGTCTACATATAGTTTTAGAAAGCTACATTAAGGCACTATCACAACTTCATAAATGGAGATGAAAATGTAAAGTCAAAATTTACCATTTAAAAAATTCATTCTAGTATTCACTTTCATTTGCTACTTCACCAGAATTATAAAATGCAAGGGAATCTCTCTTATCAACATGACACCAAGTTTCAGACTTGAACTCGTTCTCATTTTGGAAGTCCACAGTGTTCTCACTAAGCCATCTCCTCCCAAGTGTCAATTAGATCTCAAAGACAAATAGATTTTAAAACCAGTGCAAGCCTCAACAGATAACTAAACTTCTTTATACTCCCAGTTATTCTGCTTTCATTCTCAGTTATGCTGCTTTCATTCTTATTAGGTCAACTACAAGTATTTGAATGATAACACTCTAGAAAGGATTTCTTACTAGAAAGGATTAGCAATTTGGGGGAGGAGGAGAGGGAAGTGGGAAGGAGGGAATGGAAATTTTCTCTGAGCTTCTTCCATGCACATTTTCTTGAGAATTAAACTAGAGGCTGTTGGTGAACAGCAAAATATACATGCACTGAATATTGCAGAAAGTTTGGAATGACAGGGGAATGAGCAGAAAAGGAATGTGACATGTAAGCAAGTATTTTTGACACTAAAACCCAAAGTTTATATAAGGCTTTTAGGTTTATGAACTTAAAATGCAGATATTGTGGTTCATCTTTTAAAAAAACATGTTCAACTTTCTACACGTTAAAATTTCTAATTAACTTGAACAGTACAGTCTTTTTTAATCAGCAGCATGATGAATGGCACACCTGCTTGACTGGGATGACTGCCAGGGATCAGATAAAACGCAATGCATCTCAATGACACTTTATACGAGATG
This sequence comes from Falco biarmicus, assembly GCF_023638135.1. Taxonomy (NCBI): domain Eukaryota; kingdom Metazoa; phylum Chordata; class Aves; order Falconiformes; family Falconidae; genus Falco; species Falco biarmicus. Next base: position 5,134,885 of record NC_079293.1, on the reverse strand, counting down.
GGTAAATGATGCATGCGAGCCAATTCTTCTGGCATGTTATTCCTTGTAGCCTCACGGCATCTATTTCCACCTGTGAACCCCTTTGTTCACTTCTTGTAGCTTCCCACTTCCCTGTGAACATTGCAATAAATCACATACTCATACCAGACTTTATTATTTAAAACTTTTTCCTTTCTAACTTTATAACTAAATAAAAAATTGCTACATTGAATAATATCCTCCTAACAAAAGGAATAGAATAATCACATGGAATGAGTGGAGCTGTACAATGAGTAACAGCATTTGTCCTTGCTCTTTAACCACTGAGAGGAGGAGCAGCAGTATGTCACCAAAGTAGCACTAATAACCTGCTGAAGCTGATTTCACTACAACACTGAACCAGTCAACAGTTCTTGAGTGGCTAATTGAAAAATCATGCTTTGGACCTCTCTCTATATTTACCATTAAAGAAATCACTTGGCTCCTCCTGCAGGAAGAGGAGAAAATTCAGGTGCATACAGATTCCACATAACAATAGTAGGTTTTCATTAATGTTTCTGCAATTCAGAGGCAAGCCACATTGACTGTGACAAGTTTTCAGATGTTACTTTATTAATGAAGTAAGTTAAGTCCCATAGGTATTACTATGCCTTTTCCTTCCCCTTACAAAAATGTTCTAATGGAAACACAACATTCTGAGTTATATAGATTCCAAAACATAATGACGACTCTGCAAAGTCATGTTGACTTTCTACAAAATAATTTGGTTAAGGTCCTTGCACACAACTATTATCGATCTGCTATGTCACAATATTCAATTATTCCTAACCATTTTGTACACATTTCTGACTGAAAACTGATACTGCTTGTTAGTCTACTGAAATACTTGGAGGTACAGAAAAAAATCCCTCTGACTTTTATAATACAAGACAAATACATGTCCATTTTCCATGGTTTTTCAACTTCAGAGCTGCTGAAGTTCAATTCAGTTTCAAGTAGAGCTGGAGCAACTCTGCCTACACCAGTCCCTAAGCAGTTTCTCAGTGGCACTTTCAAATTACTGATCATCTACCTCTTCACTCCACAGTGAAAGCTGCAAAAGGGAACATACTTTACTCAAAAGTATTAGGTACAAATAAACTACCAATCAACCTGTCAGTTAACTAGAATGTAAAACACCTTTGGACATGAGCATACTGTCACTCCTAACTTCACAGAGCCAGCATATTCACTGATTTAGGTTTCAACTCAACTTACAGAACAAACCCTTCCTCTGATGATGACAGCCCTCACCATCAGACCACAGAGTAATTCTCACATCCTGAAAACTGTCAAGTTTTACAGACATGAGCTCATAAATCTCTGTACAGATAATGCAGATTCTTTAAACTCTACAGTCTTCAGAGAAAGATTCAGAAGTTACCAGCACCACTAACCATCTTTTTTAAAAAGGAAACAATTACTCTGGCTCCTTCCTCACATTTCTCTAACAGAGATGGACTATTCTGCTTTTATCACTCCTCTTCTATTTTTACATTAATTTGTTTCATCTTGCTTGCCAGTTTCTCTATTTACACAACAATTTCTTCAATAGCCCTGTCTCAGCATACACTCTTTCATGAGATCTTAATTATGCAAGTTCAACATAAAAATTACTTAACACTGGTTGCTGACGTATTTAAGACATCCCAGAAAAAGTTTTACATCCAAAGTAGGAGGTACAAATGCTTTCAAATGTACAGAGGTTTAAAAACATTCAATTAAACATACCTGAATTTAATGTGTCTAGTACTAAGTATTTTTATAATATTTTTGCTAAATAATTCTAAAAAAATCATCTCTATTATTACATGCAGAAGGCTCTAATGAAAAGATCTATGAATCACAAATCCATCTGAAGATCTGTGTACGAAAACCAGTATTTCTACTGGGTAGCCTCCCAGGATTTAAGCTTTAAAAAAAAACTAAAACAAATGAACACAAAAGCCTGCCTAACAAAACTATTTGGCTTAAAAATCAGAACTGAAATATGAAGATCTCAATCTATAAAGACTGAAAAGAAAAATGAAAGGAAAATATATTGAGAATATAATATATTGAAAGCAACCTATTACATAATATCCTCAGTAATCCTGTTTTTGAATAACATCAGAAAGCACAGAATCCTAGAATCATTTAGGTTGGAAAATACCTTTGAGATTAAGTGCAACCACCAACCCCGCACTGCCAAGTTCATCACTAAACCATGTCCCTAAGCACCACATCTACGTGTTTTTCAAACATTTCCAGGGATGGTGATTCCACCACCTCCCTGGGCAGCCTGTTCCAATGCTTGATAAACCTTTTGAGGAAGAAGTTTTTCATAATATCCAATCTAAACCCCCTCTGGACAACCCGAGGATATTTCCTTTTGTCCTGTCGCTTGTTACCTGGGAGAAGAGACCGACCCCACCTGCCTACAACCTCCTTTCAGGCAGCTGTAGAGAGCGATAAGGTCTCCCCTCAGCCTCCTTCCCTCCAGGCTAAACAGCCCCAGTTCCCTCAGCTGCTGCTCATCAGACTTGTGCTCCCGACCCTTCCCCAGCTCCGCTGCCCTGCTCTGGACACGCTCCAGCACCTCAGTGTCTGTCTGGTAGTGAGGGGCCCAAACCTGAACCCAGGGTTCGAGGGGCGGCCTCACCAGTGCCCAGTACAGGGGGACAGTCACTGCCCTGGTCCTGCTGGCCACACTGTGTCTGACACAAGCCAGGATGCTGTCGGCCCCCTCGGCCACCCGGGCACACTGCTGGCTCATGTTCAGCCGGCTGTTGACCAGCACCCCCAGGTCCTTTCCCCCAGGCAGTTCCCAGCCACCCTTCCCCAGGCCTGTAGCGCTGCCTGGGGCTGGTGTGACCCAAGGGCAGCACCTGGCACTTCGCTTCATTGAATTTCATACAGCTGGCCTTGGCTCTTCGATCCAGCCTGTCCAGACCCCTGCAGAGCCCTCCTGCCCTCCAGCAGATCAACACCCCCCCCCAACCAGGTGTCGTCTGCAAACTTACTGAGGGTGCACTCGATCTGCTCATCCAGATCATTGATAAAGACATGAAACAGGACTGGCCCCAGTGCTCAGCCCAGGGGAACACCGCTTGTGACCAGTCACCAACCGGAGTTAACTCCATTCACCACCACTCTCTGGCCTCGGCCATCAGCCAGTTTTTTACCGGGTGTAGAGTGCACCATCCAAGCCATGAGCAGCCAGTTTCCCCAGGAGAATGCTGTGGGAAACGGTGTCAAAGGCTTTGCTAAGGCCCAGGTAGAGAAAACATCCACAGCCTTTCCCTCCTCCGCTAGGCCGGTCACCTTGTCATAGGAGATCAGGTCAGTCAGGCAGGACCTGCCTTTCATAACCCCTGCTGGCGGGGCCCGATCCCCAGTTGTCCTGCACATGCTGTGTGATGGCCTCAGGGTGACCTGCTCCACAACCTTCCCCGGCGCTGAGGTCAGGCTGACAGCCTGCAGGTTCCCGGATCCTCCTTCCAGCCCGTTCTGGGGCATCATATCAGCTAACGTCCAGCCTTCTGGGACCTCTCCAGTTAGCCAGTACTGTTGATAAATGGTGGCTCCCCCACCAGCTCCCTGAATACCCTTGGGTGGATCCCATCCAGCCCCACAGACTTGTATGAATCCAAGTGGAGCAGCAAGTCATTAACTTTTTCCTCCTGGGCTGTGGGGACTTCATTCTGCTTCTTGTCCCTGTCTTCCAGCTCAGGAGTCTGAGGGTAACTGGTCTTGCTATTAAAGACTGAGGCAAAGAAAGCACTAAGTACCTCAGCCTTTTCCTAATCCTTTGTGGCAATGTTCCCTGCAACATCCAATAAAGGATGGAGATTCTCCTTGGCCCTCCTGTTTCTACTCTATAAAAACACTTTTTTTTATCTTCTACAGCAGCAGCCAGCCTGTTATCTAGCTGGGCTTTCACCTTTCTAATTTTCACCCTGCATAACCTCAAGACATCCTTATATTCCTCCTAAGTTGCCTGCCCCTTCTTCCAGAGGTGGTAAACTCTCATAAAGCAAAAATAGTCTGGCTCAGATTCATCCCAACTATCACATTTTCCAAAATAAATCAAACAGTAACAGGCAATGATGGAGCCATCATCCAAACTATTAACATTCTAAACTCCAGCTTTCAAACATTACATTTTGAAAAGGAGGCCTTCTGGAAAAGAATTAAATATGCTGTTGGTGGGGTGTAAGTTTCCTTCCAGATGATACACAGGCTACTGTGCAATGCTTGAAAACATTTATCAAATGCAGCTTCATGTCAGGTGAGGGAAGCTGGTCCCTCTAAGTACGGTAGTCGTCTCTGCTCCTTCCTTCTCCCCAGAATCTTTCCAGTTTCCCCTGTCCTGCAACATATTTTTTTATTTGTTTGTTTTGTTTCTGCAAGCAGAGAAGGTATCAAGAATTACAGAGCTGCTTCCAGTCTCAAAGCAAAAAAGCATCAAATAGCATGTGAGTAACTATATACCTGGGGCAGGGGGGAAATGTCATATATTATTTAAAAATAAAACTCAATATCTCAAATTTTCCACAAATAAAAGCTGGCTAATTAACATTGTAAGATAAATGCAGCCCAAAATAAAGTGTTGAGAAGTTCTGATTTGTTGACTGAAATTACCACAAATATACAGTAACAGTCTTTAGTGACTTGGGAATACACAGTTTTGGGCATTAAAGGGAGCACACAACTTCTGAAACATGGAAAAAATTAAAATAAAAACCTCAAACTGAATTCACTCAGACTTTTATCTTTTTCATACTTGGGTTACTGTTCACCTCACCTAGTGTTAGTGCTTGCAGGAAACCAGCTGACCTAAAAAAATCCAGTGTAAATTAACAGTCTGGTGGGACATGGGAGAGGATTAACGACACACCTCTGGCAGTTCCACTGCTTCCTCCCCTCCCTGCCCAAAACCAGAGATAGCTGAGTCACCAGTTCAGCCTTTCATACAGCTATGAGGATGAAACCCTCTCATGCATATTGAAGCTCCTCTTCAAGAGATATGCTCAAGTGCCAAGTAATTTTTTTGAAAACTATGCAGTCACAAGTTACAGCACAGTGTGATGAAGAACCACAATCTTCATTAAGCTGTTCCATGAAGTACTGCATGCACACTTAAAAAATTAATGCCTATTTCTCTGGATCTTTTCTCTTCCTTCAAATTTTCATCCTGTTTCCTCTATTTAGGCACTGACCAAGACATCTCTTGCAGGTTTTTTTTGTGCAAAGAAACAAGCTTCATATTTCAAACATTTTGCAGGAAAGTAGCTGTAACTCTTCAAATATTTCAATAATGTTCCTCCAAACTTAGTTATTATTTTTTTTCATCAACTGAAACAATCCCAGCTAGACTAGATAGAATATTCTGGAGGAGCCATAGCAGTGAGAAAAAAAATGCACTCCATCTTCTCCTCCGCAGGAGTCTCCTTTCAAGGAGATCTCTGGAGGATATGTATCCAATCTTATACAACACTATCAGTTGAAGTGTATCTTTACAGCAGAGTAAAGTCCAATTCTATAATGCATCCTCAATTATCATTGTATTTGGCTATCTTAAAGATTCTGAATATTTGTTTGCTGGGAAACCAGCAATAAAAAGGCAAGACAGGAAATGCAGCACGATAACTGACAGTACAGTCAGAAATCCACAACTTATACTCAATATTCTTAAGGTAATATACTAAAAAAATCATGAAGTTACAAAACATTTCTTGGCCCATGCTAATGATCTCAAATATGCATAAAGAAAGAGTAGGATCAAAACCTGTATAAAATAAATTTAAAAATGACCTCGCTAGGAAGTAACTATTTAAAGAAGTTTTTTATGCAAAATAAGAACCAAAACATTGAAGAATAACTGCTACATTTTCAGTAAACTAGTGAAATAATCTACTTTGCCATAATGGCATAAGGAACACAAAGTACAAACTTCTCACTTGCTCATTACTTAAAAAGAAATTTCATGCTCTTGGGCTGTAAAATCAGTGTATAATTCAAATTAGATGAAAATCCTTTAAAAAAATTTATGCTTAAAGCTCAAATCCCAGCTTTCACACAGCCATCCATCCACTCAAGATGTTAATCAAGATATAAACAGAGAAAAGCTGCAAACGTTACTTTGTATGAACACGTACATCTTGAAAGCGCTTGTTTAGTAGAATTATTGGTTAACATCAAGAAGAGTAAAAGTAAATTCCAAAGGTTCACGTTTAACAAATTCACCACTATTTTGAACTGTGTAATCTGTGGCAACAGCTGTATCATACTCTGATGAAAATTATACCAAATGACTGCATAAAGACACATGGGAATTTTCTCAGCTGATAAAATTTAAAAATACATACTTTTTATAAAATACTATTTTACGGAATGCCTTTCAGTTTGTTAGCTCTGAAATCAATCATACTGAAAGACTAAAAATAACCTCTTTGCCAAGTTAATCATACAGAACATTTTGGTGCAAAAGACATTAAAAACACCTAATTACTGCAATGGATTTGCTCCTTATAAGAACGAAAGCAGATAATGGCAGCAATGTGAGACTGATGTTCACTAATATGATCAAGAGACTAATTATTATCCATGAATCATTTGTAGCATTCAAAACTTGATTAATGTCAGGTCAAGTTTAACATGTGATACGTTTTATTAGTAATGCTCGGCTATCCCACAGCTTGTCAGTTTAAGCGAGTGCCATCTGTTAGGTGTAGGAATAGCCAACAGCCACAACAAAAGCACAGTGGATACAACTGGTCACTGAGGTACCTTTTAAGAATTCCATAAGCGGCCTACCCTAATATTTTTAAACACACGAGATCAGAATCCAGCACAAAAAGATCTCCTAAAGACAGCAAATCTGTAGCCCAAAAAAAGCAAGCATGCAAGGTGGGCCTTCCTCAGTTTAAAGCTTGGCCAAAGGCATGTTGAACAATACTGAATTTACCTTCGCAGATTGACCAGTCTCTAGTAACAAAAATTCTTTTGCAGGAGAAATACACATAGTTTCCTCTAGACGCTCCTTCATCATGTTTAGCAAGCATTCCTGTACAGAATACACTGCTTTACCCTTTAAAGCGGCACTCATAGTATTGAAGTACATATGGTCCCAACTAACGGCTCATGTAGCAAAACACTGCTAGAAGACAATGAAACTGAATTCATATTCCACAGGGAAACATTTACTGACATTTTCCCACTTGTTCTAATTACAGATAATGGCAAGAAGAATCTTTTTGCTCACTTTCCAGTATTTCACAGCCAGTTTGCGGGTGGCCAGCTTTACCAGGGGTCACGTCTCCTATGTAGAGCCCATTCACAGATCCTGCAGCAGGATGGGAACTTACCTGCTATCGTAAAAGCTCACCTGGGCACCTCCACTGAACTTCCACAAGCTGTGCACTAGTAACAGCGGGAGCAGCAAGGCTGAAATAACATGAAGTGGCAACAGACAGGTGCATGCACAGAGAGGAAGGAAGGTGACCTAATTCTACCTGGGTTTGCTCTGACACCTACGTACTCTCCTCTGGTCTAAATCTAGTTAGAAACTCAGCAGGAGCAATGGAAAAAACATTTATTTACCTCACACCTATCAAGCTACAACAGCCCTCTCATGTATTATGAATACGTTCTCATTTGATGGCTCTCTTGCATTCTATGTGGATGAAGCTGAAGGGCTGCGGATTCAGGCTGCCGCTAGCATAACTTGGGGCCTGTACTTCAGCTCCAAGTGTTCTCTTCTGGCTACAAGCATGACGTGCAGGACTCCCAGACTCCTTGATGTCAAAGCCACATACTCTGAAGACTTGATGCTAGTAGGCTAGAGACCATAAATAACACCATGCTTCAAAGAACTGTAACTACTGTAGAGTTTATTCCTCAACTGTTTGCTCATATAATTCCATAGCTGATGACTGACAAGGATCCAAACTATTAGCACCTGGGCATTAGCGTTCTAACTAATGACACCACTCTCCATTGATTGTATTTTAGAAGAGCAATTCTGCAGAAAAGTCTTTACCAGAGTCTATGTATTCTTTCCAGAACAGGTAGGCAATAGAAATTCCTTTTTATAGTCATGTGATGGGGAATGAGCAACATCTCCAAGCAAGAAAGTCAGACTCAGCCCTTCTATCTGCAACTAGCTTTTTGTTATGATTCAGGTACCTCTGAAAAGAACAAGTTATTCCACACACTGGACTCTTAAGAGCTTTCCCAGCTCCTACTAGAACTGCTGCCAGTTCTATAACTGGCGCAATACAACACAGGGGAGTGTTATAGTCTGCTTTTTTCATAGTGATCTTAAAGCAACACAAATCATATATATATATCACATTCTGAAACCTGCTTCTTAAATCTCTTCTATTACCCCTCTAAAAGACTTCAAGAAAAGCCATTTCCAGACATATCATTAGCTGGAAGTTACAGTAATCTATGATGGGATGCAACACTCGATCTTGAGAAGGCTGAAAAACCGCACTAGCCTGATTTCATTACCTCACCACAAGGGAAAAAACACTCTAGTGAACAATAATAAAATATATTGTGGAGGTGGCAGGGAAGAAAGTTTGATGGTTCTATTCTTTTTTTAATCTCTTTTTGGGTTTGCAGCTAATTCATTAACCGCACTCTTTACAGATGCTACTAACATCAGCAATATGCTGCGTTCCTTAATTATTTGGATGGAGACATTTTAGAAAAACATAGAGCACACTGCAGTAAGAGTCCCACTGAGCTATCACCAGTTTGCTGGTTCTGACTGAACAACTCCAAAGGTCATGTACCTAATATATTCAAAACAATACCCAAGAATAACACAAGCGCTATGTGTATAAATGCTTAATTTGACAGCACATCTGCATTCCTGAATTCAAAATAAGCATGAGGCATTTCTCACTGTCAATCTCTTCTTAGAAACAAAACTGAGAAATTGCCATCAATTAACTACGATGTTTTCAAATGGCTTTTTCAAATAAGAGAAATAGGCTGCTGCTTCAAGAAACTTTAATTGACTTTTGTGATAGCTTCAAAATGGGAAAAACACAGATTCCTCGAGGCTGTGAGGGAATGCCACTGCCAAACAGCAACAATATTTCATTTATTTTACCTGATGAAGAAACAGCAATATATTTCATAGCTTGGCCATTTAATTTACTGTGCTCTTGCCAGTTCTCTATTTCAGCCCTCAAGGGAACTTCAGTTTTTTCTTTTAGGGACTGGGATTTTGTCCACATCCCTTTCCCCATGCACTCCTACTTGGCAGAGCACACCTGCTTGAGACTAGAGTCTTGCTGGAGCTGGAGGAGGTTTAATAGGTGCCACCAGCAAATTCTCTGACCTATTTACAAACGATCCACAATCTGTGACATTCCTGAATGGATGGCAGATACTCGGTAACGTCTATTACCTGATGTCCTCAACTGAGAAAGGTTCTCCCACTAATGTTTAGAAGCTTCCTAATACACTGGGTTTGATCAAATACAACACTCAAAAGTTCTGACGTCAAAGGGGAAAATGACATTGAGTTGAGTGCAATGGGTACAAGTACATTTTAATTTGTTCTCTAAATAATCTTCCAACATTACAAACTTGATAGGGTTTGCCTGTTATTCAGCCCCTGTGCAAACTACTACAACATAACCCAGTCTCTGGTTGTCAAGAATGTGGACAGGCCTGTTTTAATTAAATCAGATAATTAAGGATTATGTTTTATTAAGCACTTCCATTAAGACTCCTGAACAAAGACAAATTTGTATATGCAATAATTCAATTAGACATAAAATGGATGTTCAAGAATACAAGTCTTCACACATCTACTGTTACAAAGCCTGATTCAAAGTGCACTAAGATATTCCACTAGGCACTGATGCAGTGATTTTAATACAAAAATTAAGCTTTAACATTATATACTAGATGTTTACGAATATAATTCTTCTGTTACGCAAAGGCACTCGAGAGCTTTATTTGCTACAAAACTGAAATTAAAACTTGCCACTCTAAGGTCATAACAGTAAAATGCTAAGATTTTATTATTTCTTCATAGTTAAGAAAAATTAATTTTGTACAGTTTGGGGTTTTTTGCAAGACTGGGCATATTACAAGGAAAGAAAGAACTAGCAGGGATGTCCTATAATCCTGTATCATAATAAACTGCTTTAAATTTCAACCCCCATCTTTACAATTTTCTTTGTGCTTTTATTCATTTTATCCAAATTAAGCGCATGTCTCTTGAACATCATTCCAATACGAGAAGGCTGATGGCTCCCCTGTGGAGCTGTATTGCCAGGAGGCAGTTTGGAAAGTGACAGGCTGTGAAGTGGCACAACAGACAATATTAAACAGTTGCCCCACAATTAATGAATGGAGTGACCCACTTAGTCACCACAGCTGAGTCCTCTAACTAATTCAGAAGATACCAAATATACCAGTTCAATTGCCCATACTGGGATACCAACTGGCAATTAGGTCCAAACAGATTTGCATTTTCTCTGTTTTGGTAACACACCACAAAACTTCAAGTAGAAATCACTGTTAAAATACACTTTTCCTGGTTAAAAAGGTTTTTCATTATTTCTGTATTTCCATTACACAAAATACAAAAAAAAATAATTTACAAAACTTTAGAATGTTCAAAGCTAATGTTAAAATGTTGAAAGCTAAACTGAGTATGTACTGTTCTGATGTTTAAACTTACAATGTGCATCAAGTATAACATTTCACCCATATGCCTTTATTTTTCCACTATTTTCTTTCATACTATAGTTTGGCAAGTCAGAATTTAATTATAAATTTCACATCTGAATTACTTTAATTTAATTTGTACAACTAGCAATATCTAACATGGGCCACTAGTTATGAAAATAATCCTTCATGGAAATATTCAAGACTGTATGTTTTAACTTCAGTAGATCATTTCCCAAAAAATGTGAAATGTAACTAATGTGTGAATAACTGCTTAAACCAAAAGCAAAAAAATATTTATTTTCCTAACCAAAATTATACTGTGCTGAAATATTATACTTGACCTTCAACATCACAAATAATAATAATCAAAAGCAAGTAGCCTAATCCTCTTTTGTTAACTCCAGGAAATGAACACAGATTCTTGTTCGTGAATGGGTCTCCTCAAGTGACTCCACCAGAGCAGGGAGGCTGAAAAGTTAGCCACAGCCAAATCATTCCTTCCCCTAGCACAAGGAAAAATCTTTTGGTGTAAACCAAATCTAACCAAACAACTACAGCCTCCCTGTGGCACAGAAAGCAAAGGAGCACCCAGAGGCAGCTGGACACCCCACCAGCCTTGGCCAACAAAGTCCGGGCTATGCTCATCCTCACACTGCCAGGAATTTTGTTGACCAAGCATTATCCACAGCATTCCAGTGCTGCAGCTGGCTGCACGAAATAGCCGCAGTTCAAGCACTGAACTCTAAGCAGCAGTAACTTAAATTCAGCTTCAAAAGCCACAGTTTGGTCATCTACTTCATATACAAAACTACCACTTGCTCTGGTTGGCTGTCCTTAGCTTTACCTCACATGGTAAAATAATTTTGAAAATTCAGGCTGAAGTACTACACGTTGGGATACAAGACAGCTGCCGAGTGAAGATTTCAAATTCTACTCAAAACATAAGGTAACATCTTTCCAGCTTCTTATTCATTACTCATTTACTAGTTTGCTCAAGTCGATGAAAATTTGCATTTACAGGAAGAAAATCACTCCAAAAAGATTTGAGTGAAAATAACCAGCAGCACAAAAGCATCTAAGGGTGGAATAAGGCAATTTTTACATTTGGGGAGATGGAATAGCATATATATATATATAAAGTAAAGAAATAGAAGCAAGGAGAAACAAAATGGTGGATGGGAGATGGGTTAGAAGATAATTAAAAGAAGATGAGATGATAAATAGGCCAAAAGCCTGGAACAGAACAGATGGAGTGAGGACTGTGGTGCAGACCAGACACCGATGACTGACTGCCAACTCTGGGTCAGGAAACGCAGTATTGAAAGGTGGGCTGATTAAGCTACTCCTTAAGGCAGAGAAAATAAAAACAAAAATAAAAACAGGGGACACAAGTATTTTTGGCATTAAAAACCCTCCAGATGGTAACATTTCCCCTCCACCGAGATGCAGAATTCAAAATCTCCAATAGACAGAGATTACTTCACACTGCTGCTGCTGCCATTGAATTCTTTCGTCTTCTGCCCCATGACTGCAAACCTTCTCCACATTTTTGTCTGTAGGCTACTTGGTGACATAAGAGGGCTTTGTGGTCATTTACAGTCAGTTCTGGGTTAACAGCTCTCTTGGCAGACATGGATGAGCTATGTCCACATATTGTGCCTTTTATCACGGTTCATTTTTTCTGGCCATGCAAATACTAGCTTACAGCTTCTTCAGCTGCCGGCAAAATACTTCACACCAACATCAGCAAGTCACGTACTTACACAATATCCATCACTGGAGAGAGGTCCACAGTCACTTAATTTTCCAAAGCAAACTACCTCAACAGTAGTTATACATTTATGGGTACAAACTTTTAAGCATTCCACCTTTCCTAACTACAACAAAAGCAGTTTCAAAAAAAAAGGAAAAATAAAAATCCAAGTGTCAAATAAACCAGGAGAACAAAGTAAGTCATCTGTCAGTTCACAGATTTGACTGAAAACTTCCAAGAAGATCCTAGACCATTAATCTTCTAGCAGAGATTACTCACCTTCATCCTAATCCCTCTAGGACAAGCTGTCATTTTAAAGCCAGATAATAGTCTAAGAGCTGACAAGTCATTGACATACAGCATGCTAACATTTGCAAAAGGGTGTTCATTTGACCTGTATCATTGCTTAACCTTTAGCCCTATTGTTCTGTTGAGACTAATGGGCACAATACTCCACGGGATCATGGACAGCACAGAAAGGAACTTTATTTTCCACTCCTGTTGAACAGCACTTTCACTAACAACAGGCTTTAGTAATGACATCCGGGCTGGGACTGTCCGCACAAAAACGCCTTGCAAAAGAACTGTGGGCTGGTTTAGGCAATGAAACCCAAGACTTGCATCGCATCCAAGAGTTTAATTATTTCTATGTACCTGTACTTCCTATTTAATATAACGAAGATAATGTCCTCGTTGAAAATCCTAAAATATTTGTATAAATAAAAGGCTAAAGCTCCAAGGCTAAGAATATACAGCATATAAAGTATTAATCTCACTGGTCTTTAATACTTCATCATCAAGGAAGCCTAAAATTCAGCTTCTTCCACAGACTGCTGCTATCGTTACATGATGGGTGGGAGAGCTGGCAGGTTTGACCATGTCACCTCCTTGAATTCTGATGCACGCTAATAAATGAAAAGAAAGCAAGCTGTGCAAGACAAGTGACCAAACATGCAAGTGTAATAACAAACAGCGAAGATTCAACATTGCTCAAAAACACCTTTCTAAAAGAATTTGGAAGTTATATCAAAACGCAAAATGGCTCACAGAGTACACGTGTTCCCAACTAACACTAAAAGAGTAAACTGTGTTTAATGATTCTTTGATTATAGAGGCAGACAAGTTTAGTGATACTGCTTTCTTCATCAATACCAAAACTGAACAAGGTAACATTTTCAGAAATGCCAAGAATATACAACCTGTCCCCACTGTTCCTTTCTTTTCCTCCTCTTAGCACCACAGCTCAGTCTTACATAAAACAAACAAAAGTGCATCAAAACATATTAAAATAACAATACACCATGATAAAGATATAACATTGTAAAGACACAGCCCTTATTTCCAAAATCTAGTACCAACAACGAATAGCAAGGCACAACTATAAATGCTGCCATACTTCATAACTGCACTTTAAAAGTCCATTCCATTTCACAATAAATTGATTTTCAGATTAGAAAAAAAACCACCCAGTACTCTAACTCTGGTATTAAAGTCCCAAATCCATAACTCTAAGAACAATTTCATTATTGGACATATTGTATAACACAGTACAAAGCTTACTGCTGTTTCATGTAATTACTTCAATATTTTCACAGAAAATAACTAACCCTATGTGGACAACATTCATTTTTCCTGGTATAATTAAAAGTTTTAGCCACTTACTCTACTATTAAATACAGTGCTGAGACTCCTGCCCTTTTTGAGTAATCTTCCTACAATCCACCCAAGCTAACACACGTTTACTGATACCTGCTATTCTTAGTAAGAAGAATGGCCAACAACGGCTTTCAATTTGGACCACTATGTCTTAACGCAGGTCACAGAAAGGAATGACGTAGGGAGGCTGTGAAAGGACAGGTCTACAATATTTACTTTTGTGAGGTTCAGACTGCATCCTGGCAACACATTTCAAAAATTGAAGTTTCTCAAAACAAAGATGTGATGTGTGGTTCCAGCTGCTTTTCTTGTCCCTAAGCAAAACCCAGCTACGCTTCAAAAAAACCTCCAAGACATACTCCAAGAATTTTGACGAAACACATTCTGACCAGCAGTATGGGTTTTCTACTTTTTCAGTCTTGAATATGCTGGTGCAATCAGAGATCCACCTTACCTGTGGACAAAGACTGCTATGTCCATTGATCTTTCTTTGAAAATAACAAGCCTTGGGGGTGACCTATGAAGCTCTATCTTCTGTCAGTGCAGTACAAGAACTGGAGGTAGGGAAGAAACCCACGCTTCAGAAAATGCAGTTTTTCTGAGACCATACATGGGTGTAAATCTCTAAGGACCTCTAGTCAAGAAAGAAATGATCCTGTTAGATTCTTTCCAAATATGAAAGGATCACACTGTTCCTGGAGAAGAACAAGAAAAATGGCTAATTAAGCGTAAGGAAAAGATCTACCTAAGCAGGTCCCATTTGTCAGTCCTTTAGCACCCATTCTGCTGCCACAATCTCTGGAGAAGGATTGATGGATATGCTGAGTCAATCTGAATATGAGCAGACTTAAAAGCTAGAAGGAATTCCTTGTCTCCCTGTAGATCTTGCTGTGCTGCACAGGGAGTTCATAAACCCTGTCATTTGTCATTGATGCAAAAGGAACTCAGCTTGCTCTTTCAGCTATACTAATGAGGTATTCATCGCGATGAGTACATTTGTTGCTATAGTTGCAGAGATGACTGAAGTAACAGAGGAAAAAGATCTTTTGGGCAAAGCAATACCATTTTTAAACAGTCCTCTCTCAGAACATGTCAATGCTTCAAAACAGTAGTCTATTCTGACCATATACAATGACAAATTCTGTTCATGAAGTTGTGATAAATATGAAGATGTAATCCCTGCTTCACCATCCTACAGAAGTTTTACAGGAATCACACTCATCAAGTTCACAGAAGTAATGAAACAAAAAATGTATTTTTGAGGTAAATAAGAGCAACAACAATTCTTAGCAACAATTACTCTTCTAGGAAGATATATTTTATGAATCCTATTCCTTTGAGCAGATATAGATTTGAAATATATTTTGAATCTATAATGTTTCCCTTAAACATTTACTAATATTGCTTTAGGTAAAACTCTAGATCAATACTGGTAGCACTACCTAAAACTCCTTAATGTTATCATAGGGCATTCAAACAATTCTTAAATATTGATATAAAAGTTATTGAAAACAATAATCAGATTCAAAGCCTCAGAAGTTTTCTGTTCTAACAGTAGTATAATGTACATGTTTCAATAGGTAACAGTGACTTCAAATGAGGACAAGGACTATTTAAAACCTAGAACGCACACTGTACAAAAAGTTTTAAAACCTATTGTTATTTCAAACCCAAAATGTAGAAAGCTTTACAGTTTGCCCTGATTGCTACTTTAAAAAAATACTCCAAAACCAAACCAAAACAAAAAAACCCCAACAATGAGCACCAAAAAACCCACACCAAACCCAAATACCCCAATAATGAAGTGTACAGATACTCTTATTTCAAAGATGTTTTTAGATGGTAATAACACATTAAGATGAGAATTCGTTGACTGAACTGCATTCACAACATAACCTCAAAGGCAGACTGCAGTGTTCTTTAAGTTCTACCTGGTACAGCAGGCTTATTGATATCTTCCAATACTGCTTTTTAAAAGCTTGAGATAAGTAACAAAAACCAGAAAGACAGCCATGCTTCATCTTTTCAGATGCCCTGCTCTCTCAAACTGCAGAAGTCACCACTGCATCTGTTCCAAGGGTGTATTCATCGCTCATAAAAAGGCAGCGAAACTCTCAGAGGAAAAGGAACCCTCAAGAAAAGAACATGAGCTACATAACTGTACAGCACAGTAGTCATTGACTTTCACTCACTCTAACTGGGGGGAAAGTTAACTGACAAAAAAAGAGCCGTAGTTAAAAAAATAATCTCTCAACATATATGGTTTGATAAAATCTAGGATATTACTCTTACTTGCTTTATCTTCCTACCAATTTGATCTAATACACACACAGAGTAAATATATCATAAATGTTTGAAATATAAAAATATATGAAATATGAAAGTAAGAGGAAAATAACTGTGGCTATTTGCTCTGCACTACCAGTAGCTCTAACCCTTCTGCCATCTGTGTCTATCTCCAGCTGCTGCATACAGAAATATTCTTCACAAAAATAAAGAAAATTCACCTGATAACTGTTTTAGACCATAATTCACAATTTAAACTTGGTGGCAAAGGACAAAATAAAGAAATATTGTCCAAGCATTAGTGTCAAAAGCAATTATAAGTCTATTAAGAAATTAATTCTAGCCATCTGTAATTTTTTTCTCCTCACCAACTTATTTGATGCTTTACTGCTGGGTAGTAAGACAGTCAACATTTTAAAAGAGTTTATGCTCAGAGCTTTGAGAAAGGCAGATAAAGACCAGTGAACAGCATCACTCCATTGCTGACTTTTAAAAGTGCTGCAGGCAGAACTGTTAAAATCCAATATATTGGAACACACGTGGACAATTCAGAAATCTCCTTTAGACAGGAAAAATAAAGCCGTTGAGCACAGTTTTAATGACCTAGGTTTTGGGAAGCAGAGGACCATTTCAGTAGTCATGTGCTGGCAATTAAACTTATCTAGCACAACATTTGTTTACAGATGTGTTTTACCTAGAAACTTTTCTAGGAATACTTCCAACCATGTTCTTCCTGTGATTTTTAAATAAGGTTAAATAACCTGGAACTTCAGAACACTTCCGAAAAAGCTATAAATTTCTGTTGGAGGCCATTTTTAAAAAATGTTCCTTTTGTTCTGTTTCTTTTAATTTCAGGCTCAAAATCATGTGTCCTAGACAAACAGCCTTTTTCCCTCCATGAAAAATTTACTTCAAATTTATGATATTGATTTTCAATAGACAACCCAGAAATGCAACAACACAAATATAAAGAAGTGATCAAAACATTTACAGAGCCTTATTCACACACACTTCTCATAGCATTGTTTGTGACTTAAACTTTCCAAAGACTGCTACCCTCTGCCAGGTTTTTTTGAAAGTCCAGCTTATGCTTTATCTCTTCATTTACTTTTCAGTCACTCTTGGTTAGCCAAAGTATCATTACTGCTTCTCTTGGGGCAAGATTCATTACCTGCTACAGGATCAAGGAAATGACAAAAGCAAATGGAAGCTGCCAATTTGATGTTCACTGCCCTGTGTTGATGAGACATGGGACTACTTCTAATAGCACTGCTGAGCAAAACAGGTTCCTCTAGAAGAAAGTATTATCCGGGAGTCATTTAACTCATAGAAGAGAATAAAAGTATTTTACAGAATGTTGGGATATTTCTATACTGAAGAAAAGAGCGCACAATGAAAGACAGGGACTCATATATATATCTTTGCAAGTCATACGCATTACTTCAGAAGACCTGGGGGGGTATTTTAATAAGTAAAAGGTGGAGACGTTAACTAGAATGAGCTCTTAGTAATCACTGCTGAACATGAAGTGGGAGTTCAAGCACAATTCATGATTCTTATACTATGGCCAAATGGGGACTGGCAGTAAAAACAACATTATACTCTTACCTGTGAAGGAGGATAGTGTAAACAACAGCACTCAGACATTCCCTTGAGCTCAGAGATATTTGAGACCTAAAGCTATTAACTTCTATATCATCATTCAACGTTACGAAACGAAAGAATTAGGTTTTGCCAAAGCATAGCTTTTAAATATGATAAAATAGTAATTCAGAAGGAATAGGCAGCCTAAAACCACTCTTCAGAGTATCCCAAACTGCCAATTGCCCCCCAAGCATTGCTGAACACTTGGTTAGCAGAGGAACTCACTAGAAGCTAAAAAAAGCTGAGGGGAAACCTATACCCAACACTGCTTTGCTGTCTTCAGTGCCACAACATAAACAACTGAAATCAAGTTTACCTTTCTTGAAGTGTAGATGTCGAAAAATGGTTTGTTTCGAACACTGAATGGTTCCTGTGCTTTGTCGATAAGACCATTTTTCATCTTTTCATGTCGTGGAAATATAATCTCTTTCTCTATACATGCAAGTCGAACATTGAAATCACAGTCTCCAACAGGCTGTCCCTGCCAAGAGACAAAAATCAGTATTAAAACCAAACACCAAATTATTTGAACAGTCTAAGTTTTCCTTGGACAATATTTAGGATCATACAGATACATAAAAATATTTTGCCAAATACTTGGTTTTCAAACATTTGTATCGGACTGTAAGAGGTTTAGTGAAACCAAAGCTCATAGAAAGATACAAACCTATAATATACATATTCAAGTACATAGGAGTTAACTGTAAAGGTATTTAGATATTTAAGCAAAATAATTTAAATATTTCCTAATTATACCTTTGGATATAGCAGCTACATATTTGTCCACACAGTTTTCCCCTGAAGTCATTCAGCTATTCTTTTTCATAATATTTTTAATGACAACGCAACAATGCAATTCACCCAGTTAAGCAATCTCACTGCTTTAAATGTACTATATTGGTTTCTTGAAAGAAGCATTAATTCTGTAAATGCTCACTTTTCTGTCACAGAAGAGAAAAATATAGCTGCAGTTGGAAAATATGCCAACAAACAGTAGCTGCAAAAACCTGCAAGACAATCGCTCAGTGACAAAAGGTAGTAAAAGCCTTTCTCTGAGTCTCAGTACTGTACTCTGACCTTTTGATATCTAAAATAAACCAGCAGCTTTATATTGCTCTTTACACATTTGGTGCATTGCACCACATCAGTATGAGCATTCAAAATGCACATTTATCACATTAGTAATTGCTCATAATTATATTTTAAGCATCAGATAGTGAGGAGAACACACTGTGGATATCACTAAGAGGAAATAAGCAACTGGCAACTGGTAAAATCTAAAGTTAGTTTCAATCAGACATATCACTTTCATAATAATAAGGGACAAAACTCATAGATTTGCATTGTTACAGGCACGATACAGCACTGAAAGTTATTTACACGAGATCATCCCTCATGTTGCCATTTCACACATTGCCTCATTCACACAAAAAAAGTAATTTCCAAAAACTATCCTTTTCACAGAGAATAAGCTCACGGAGTTTTGGCTTCAAAACCACAATTTTTCAAAATTTGAAAGCAATGAGCACAGGAAACTGGGAAGACATGGGACTCAGTCATCAATGGCAGCAATACAGATGAGGAGGAGAACCAGCAAGCAGATATTTCCTGTACTAAACATAGCTAGAAGAGAAACAGAAAGGGAATCTAAAAGCAAAGAAGCCCAGCTCTAATGTGCATCAAAGAATCAGAACTGGTCAATCTGAAAAAGGAAATAAATGGCAAAATGACATTCTGACAAGGCATACAAAGGTAGGAGATAGAATGAGTAGTATCAGAACAGATATCTTAAGAGAAAAACAGAATGCCAATTTAGACTAATTGAGTTTAACCATGTTCTTTCCAAACTCATCCTGAACCTTCTGTATTTCATGCTCCCAAAAGGGCATTAAGTTTCTCTTAACATTTCCTTCCTAGCAGTAGACCTCTATCAAAAGTCCTCAACTGTTCATTGCAACAGCTTTAAGAACTATGCGCTGCTCCCATACTACATGGAATTCACAACCACTTTCTTTCAGGACTCGGCTTCAATCTTGGACAAGGACAGGCAGCACAGCCACCATCACCTGGGAGGAAAGCACGTCCTGTACAAAGCCAGTGACAACATGGGTGAAATGTCTTCTAATCTCTGGTCATTGATCCGTGCCTGTGAAGAAGAAGAAAGCCTATCTGGCTGTTGACTTTGCCTTCAGCGTTGCCTTCCTTTCACCCATGAAGGTGTTATTAGTAAAGAGCCATTCACATGAATGGAAAATTAAGACTATGGAAAAATCCCAGGAGCAGGAGAGTGGCTCGCTCTTTATTCATTTGCGGCAGAACACAGCTGTGTGATTAAGTGTCATAGACAAAATTCTGGAGAATCACTCTTTCTTTCTTTCTTTCTTCCCCCATGTACAGCATACTTGAGAAATCATCTATACAGTGATTGAGCTTGTCCTGGTTTGCATATCTAATTAAAGCATAGAAAACACAACTTGACTTCTGTTAACAACTGACTGAAGAACCAATTGAAGAATTCTTTCCTGGGAAATCTATATACATATTTTTTATTATTTCAAAGAACACCATAAACTGTTTTCTAGGTATGTTTCAACAAGATGCTCTCTTCCCTACAGTAGCTTTTCCACTCAGCCACATTTTACAAGTAGGTCTGAAAGTGCAAATGAACTAATTAATGTTCCGAATATTTGAGCTTCCAATAAGCAGTAAAGTTATTTAGAGAGCTTCTTTACAATTATTTATTCAAAAACACTTTTGCATCGTGACTTAAATTTATTTCAATCCCTTAACAGTTAAATTAAAAGATGAGACAACTTCATATGCACCATAAACCAGCTGAACCATTTTCTTTTCCTTTAAATAATCCTTTCATTTCTCCCATCTACTTGGAACTAATTATTTCCTGCAGCTCTGCCAATCATGTATTTTTATTTCAAGGCTTGTTAAGCAGAAGGGTGTATTACCACTAGGTTCCATCATACAAAGGTCAGAGCTAGGTTGACATAAGATTATATGAGATGGGAAAACACAGATAATGCTACCGAGCAACTTCATCAGTCAAGTAAACTAAAAGTTAAGGAGTATTTCACTCTCACAAAAGCACAAGACATTAGCAATAGGAAAATCACCATAACATTGAATTTAAATCAAGAACATACTGAAGAAAAGAAATACTGGAGGAGGAGGGCTTTTTCCTTATTAGTAGATTCTTGCATAATTACAAAAAATGTTGCTAATATACAATATATTTATCCCAGGCAGATCCAAAACCTTCAAGTGGTAAAATCCTAGCTTTTATCAAACAAGTAGGAGGGTAACGCAGGCTGCAATAAATAACTCTGAGACCTTGACAAAAAGAGGAAGAGATTATTTAGTATATATTTTTATATATATAAATATATATATATGACACATTTAAAAGTTGTCCAAAGCCAAGGCATTGATGCATGTATAATTTAAACCCAGACATTAAATACTTGTATGTTTTCAGGCAATACAGATGCTTTATTAATTTAAGCATTCAAATGTTTGAGGTATTATTTAAATATCAAAGTTTTTGCTTGTCTGAGAAGGATGAGGATCATCACTGCCTAACAGCATAGTTACTGGAGTGCATTATGTGATAATTCCTGTTCCAGATGTTTTTAACCTAAAATAAGTTTGTTAGCAAAGGGTAAAACAAAATTAACAAGTAGCATGTTTCCTGTCTGTGCTAGAAAGTTACATTTCCCCCTCACTATAATTAAAATTTATCCTAAAGCAAAATATCATTTAGACAAGCCTCAAGAGAGGAGTCACCTGTTGAATCAACATCTCTTCCTCAAGCAGCTGAATTCTCTCTTCACCTATCGAAACTTTGTGCATCACACTAAGAGGTCACAGTATAAAGTGGGCTTACAGCAGATGTGACACTTTAAAATAGTGTTTTGGTTTTAAATACAATCCTCCACATATTCTCAAAATGTAAAATGAGATTTCTACTGAGCTTTGACATCTACTCAGGACTGAACATTTATAAAATTTAAACTTACATTATTTCAAATTAACTTCTCAACAGAACCCATACACAGGCAGTCACATAAGATTTGACCAGTATACCAGTAAGATTTGTCTAGTATACTGCAAAAAGAAATAAATGTTTACAAATCCTAAAAAACAGGGCCTGCAGTTCATATAATATCCATTGTCTTGAGGAGGTGGGGAAAGGTAATTTATTTGCTGAAAAGAGCTAAAAAAAATAACAAAAACCCACCAAAACTCACAATCTCAAGGACATTCCTCCAGCTGGGTGCCAAGAGACTGTATTTGGTCAAGCATCAGGCTGTCCTCCTGCCCTGCACCTAGTTCCCAGAGACCTCCACGCTGAAGTCACAACATCATGCTGATACGGCTACGAGGCCTGGCGAGTAACTCTGATGTCAGGTCATTAAGTCCAGAAAGGCAGCAGGAATCGCCGAGACAGGTAGAGTAACGGGATTTCTGCTGCGCACCCCACCTTAGTCCCCTCTCTCTGTGCAAGGAGTAAGGTGTCCCCGAGGAGCCACCATCGCCCTCCAGGTTTAAGTCTCCCTTCCCCTGCCTCTAAGGTTGACCTTGTGGCTACAGCTCAGTAAATTCCGTGAGCCTTATGTGGAAAGTCCTTTACCTAGATAGATGCAGTACAGATAACAATGTGGTGTGTGTAGGAGCTAAATCCTATAAAAGTACTTTATTTGAGAATTTGATCTTTTTCCAGCTTTTTTTCTATGCAGCTATAGTAAAAAGAAAAATAATGCCTGGGCCTGTGTACACAGCTGATAACCAGCTTGGTGCAGGATAAATGTAGGCTATTTATTCTCTTCCTCCATGAGATATGGTTCGAAGCCTACCTGCCAGCAAAGCATGCCCCATTTGCTTCCCCAGATCAGTACCTTAGTCATGAATAATTCAGCACATAAACGCATATACGTTCCACACACATCTTCACTTACTGAGCCATAGCAGAACATATGTCACAACTGTCTTAGCTTTAATGATTTTAAGAGAAGAATAAAGAATAAGCTCAGGCTGACATTCTACCCTGTGTTTAACATTATTATTGACAATTCAAGGCACCCACAGCTGACATCTGCATTTCCAATGAAAGCCCATTATTAGTTCTCCCATCTTCTGAAGACCGTGCAGTCTAATATTTTGCATTTTATATTAATGATCTGGCACGTATTTCTTCTGACTGTGGTTTTATAGATGCTGCTGGGTTTTTTGATGCACGTAGCTTTATGTAAAAACAATCTGAAGGTGCTATTTCATTCTCCAAATAAGATTATTACTGTAGTCAATCACCTAAAAGTTTGGGGGTTTTCATTTCCAATTAAGTCTTCTTTTTAAAACAACATTTAAAGTATTAGAGAAATGAAAAAAAATGTAGAATTGTGACTCTAAGATTTTCACTTCTAAAAGGCAGAAAGCAAGACAACCATTATAATCTGAAAATGCACTTTAAAATTTGTTTTTCTAAATTTTACCACTCAAATATTCAAAAGAGATATGTTAATGGCAAGGAATTTAGCAGTTTCAAAATGGTTTCTAAAATCTATCTTGGCACCAATGAGGTTGAGCATGTGAAAAACTGTTTCAATTGTAACTATATAACCAACATGCTGCAGGAACATAATTACTATTTATACGTTGTCAGCTTATACACTGGAATAATGCTTTGGTTTATCACTGAATGAAAATGGTTTGGGGAATCCAACCTATTAAAAAGATTGCTTAAGACATGTATTAAATTATTTGTATTTCCTTTTAAAAAAAAATCACTGAAAATAAACAAGTAAATTCAAATATGTATTAATCAACAAAGGAAAGAAGTTTGTTGCCCGTGGATAAACATCAAGACCTAACAGAATATACAAATATAGCTCCACACTTTCTTTTTTATTAGCAAACATACTTGAATGAAACAGCAGAACTGTCAAAACTGTGACTAAACAGATAAGATCAAAACATAAAGTTGATTGTACTACAGACGCTGCTCCCTTCCTCACTCTTCTCCTCCTTGGATTGCTCAAAACAGAATACAAATTCAAGATAAAAACCATCAGACCTTATAACTATAAGTGGATGAGAAATTTGCTTCAGCTGTTTAAAGGTAATGTATATAAGGCAGAATATTTACAATGAGTTGAAGTGACTGAATTATGATTCTCACCATCAACATTGTACAATGAAGAGGCAGACTTATGGATATGGGCATCTACCGTGGGTGAACACCTAAACCCTCTCATTTTAAAACAAAGCTCCAGTTAAGCACCAAAAGCTTAGTAGCTACTACTTTGAGAGCACAGACAACTCAGTCCAATTCATTGTTTGACTGCATAAACAGTGGCTTCATTTAGGATCTTTGTAATCCTCATAAATCCTTCTGAGCCTTGAAAAACAGAACTCAATAAGGGGGATTTTACTGGGATGCAAATAATAAAAACCAAAAGGAATTATGTTCTGTCTAGACTGGCTGCCTCCCCTCAAGTAATCTGAGAAGTAGATCAACTTCCCATTTCAATTACACAAGTACAAGTCATAATTCTAATAAGCCATAGCTGTAAAACAGATTTGCCATCATCACCATGGGATATTTACACACAAAAACACTGCACATGGGTCTCCCAGGGGAATATAAATTTAAATAATTTATTTTGCGCTGAATTTTGGCCATCCACAAAGTCAAATAGCAAAACCAGGGCTTTACTGCTTCTGTTTTTTCCAATTATTTTTCCTAGTGCTGCTGTTGCACATAGTATGGAGGCATCCTTACCTTAACTGTGACAGACACCACTTCTACTCTCCTCACACTCACTCTCTTTCTACCAGCCATTCACAGTGACTTCTCATAAGAATACCTATTGCTGGGTTTTTACAGGGCTGTCTTTATGACAAAGATTTACCACTTCAGTGAATTAAAAAAACATGGGAAAATTCCTACATCTTGAAGACATTATTCAGGGCATTTCCATACTTGAAAATATTGTGGCACTATTTTTTTTAGAATACAAATCACCTCATAGTATTTAAAGTAAGACTGCCTAGTACAGTAATCATAAAGTATCTTAAAAATTAGAAAAGAGAAAAAAAAGTAGAAACAATAAGCACTGATTCACAAATACCATCTTAGGAAAGGAACCACCCACTTTTCCTAAACCATGATAAAACTAAAAATCAAGTATCTGCTTGTAATACATGTTACACTTCTAAAGACTTGTAAAAGATCTGTAACTTTAGTA
Source organism: Falco biarmicus (assembly GCF_023638135.1). Classification (NCBI taxonomy): domain Eukaryota; kingdom Metazoa; phylum Chordata; class Aves; order Falconiformes; family Falconidae; genus Falco; species Falco biarmicus. The sequence continues at coordinate 5,109,583 of NC_079293.1, read as the reverse complement.
CACAATCTGTTTGAAATATCTAGTTCATTGTGTGCATGGTTAGCTTATGAGTGAGAAATACTGATTAATTACTACCATACTCATCTCAAAAGAAAAGCAGTATTTTTCTTCATATTTCTTTTAAATAAAGAGAAATATTCTAGAAAGGATGAAAATATGGCCTTCATATTCTCTCCCAGACTGTAACAGTCACTCAGTTTATTCACACATACTAGCTATGGAAAAGAAAATACTAGAGAGGTCCTGCTTTCACCTTCATAAAACCTATCCTGAATTATATAGTTATTTTAGATCTGGTATAGCCTTCTGATTAACTTTTATTATTTTTCTTCAGTTCTTTTTCTCTAGAAACAGTAAAAAGGTGGAAAGGCAAGAGACAAGGAGAAAGCTGAAACAATTAAATATTACAGCTAGATTAATTGTAGAAAAGGAGGACTTAAAACTAAGAGAAAAAAGACATAACGACATTTGAACACACTCCTGCTGTTTCCATACAATAACCCCGCAACCATCCTATAGGTTTTCCTGTTTTGAAATACACTGGACAAAAAAAGCTCTGTGTTAGACTTCATTCTCAATATTTAGGAAATTGGACATGATAATGCAACCAGAAAACCTGCTCTACTGTAAAGTTTTTCACACTTTCCACTTCAGTTGTGATCACTGCCAGATTCTTGAGAGGTATGAGTATTTGCCTGAGACAGAAGTTGGGTTTAAGTCCACTTGGCAGTTACTATGGGAATGATCGTTATAAACAGCGAGCTGAAGGAGACAGTTTTTCTATTTAATCATACGTTACGGTTCCTAGCACAACAAGATTAAAAAAATATTGCAAATAAAAAGCAAGGGTTTTTAAGGCGAAAAACATGAAAGACAGAAAACTGTTTAGCAAAAACTATGGAGAAGAGCTCTTTAAAAAGACCTTCTAAGAACAAAAACACTTGGTTGTAGACTTCGTTCTCTAATTTGTATAAGTTTTAAATTTTTCAGAGTTATTCTCATTTACTTGTAACTTGTTATTTTCATTCTCATGTAACTTAAACTTTCAGGTCTTCCTTTGCATTTTTTGTAGCAAGTTTCATGGTTTGCTGAAGAAGCGTCACATCAGAGTAAGCAAGTAAAACCTATGGAACTCGAACACCTGAAAAATAGAAAGGATTTAATAACATGGCAACTCCTAAAGTTGCTCTTGGAGAACTACTTGTCCCTGTATCTCTCTCCCAGGAGCAACACTATGTGTCTCTTCCCCTAACAACTAGCGAGAATCTGCCATTCAAAAAGGTTCTCACGAGACATGCTTTATCTTAAGGTATGGAAACACCTTTGGGGAATAAAAGAAGCATAACAAAATTTGATACACTCCCTTTGCTTGTATATAATACTGCATTAAGCATTCTTTAATTTGGAAAACAAACCATCTTCACTACAATCCATACTGCCCCCTGGGTTGGGAAAAGGAGACTCTAATTCCATGTAATTCCAGATGTATTTTTCACATAATCTAATCAGTAAGTAAAACAGCCAACCTTCAAACTAATTACAATGCTAAAGAAGCTCCCCCAAAACAAGCAGCTTATTAACACAAAATATATAAAAAGAACACAAGCACGCCAAAGATACAGTGGTCAGCATGTACCAATTACCACTCTGAGCAATAATTTACTTTTTGTAGGCATCATAGCAAGACAGAGTTTTAAAGAGGGATACAAATATGAGTTAAAATGCTACTTTTCAGTTGCATATGCACTTTACTCAAGCACAAGGACCAACAGGGAAGAAAGCAGAAATTATCTGTTTGGAAGTTTACAGACTAGGTAAAGAGATTTGCAAATTTTGCTGCTCAGACATGCAAGTCCGGTTTTCTGTGATGATCAACAGGGAAGGGGAATAAGGCAAGAAAGACTGAAAAAGACAGCTAGCTAAAGATGCATTTCTAACCATCCATCTCCACGGATCCAAAAGCTTCTGCAGCATCACTCCCTTACTATGTTGATTCTCCATTTTACAAGTGCTCCTAGCACACCACTTGTTGCCCTCCCTATTCTGTAATGCTACCCTATTCATATAGCCTAAAGAATACTAAAACACAGTACCTGGCCAAGCTGCCCCTGCTCTCAATAAACTGCATTATAAAAATGGGATGAGGAGGAGACAGCACCGATGTGACACCAGAAAGCAAAGAAAGACACAACTGAGTAGACGCTCTGTATTCCATTACCTGACACCTCTAAACCATGACAGAATGAAGGGATATATACAGACTTTGAGAACGTAACACACCGTAAGAGCACTGTTACACACATTTGGGCGCTTGTTGGGTATGTCTCCTCAAGAAATAGAAAGGGTGTAAGAGTAAACATGTGCATGGCATCCTCATTTTCCAGAGTACTATTAGTAACAAAAGCATTTTAAATCCGTATTTTGAGGTGGCACTATTTGAGAAACAACCTCAGAACTAAAAGTGGAAGGGTGACTGGCAGCCAGGTGCATTTGTAAACTGAAAATACTCAATTAAACACTTGCATCTCTGAATTATGGCCTCAAAATGTTCACAGTACGTTTTAAAGATAAGGTTAACAGGCTAATAAATGAGAGACGTCACGTACCATGAGCTTTACATCACTTTCAAATGAGTTTTATAACAGGAAAGTGTGACATGTTAATATTTTACAGGGATCTAAACCAAAAATTTTTCAGACATGAATTCAATGAGCACATTGGGAGGATTTATGACCAGCGTTATCTGTTTACCATGAAAAATTTTATCTAACAGCTACAGCATTGTTACACATAATGGCAACCAAAGAAATCTTGATCTTGACTTAATTTAATGCACAGAGTATTAGGAAATTTAATCAAAATTCTATCTCCCCTCTAAAAATTAAAATAATTACTCTTTTTCAATCATTCAAGTCTATTCTTATCATTGCAATCTGGTCTCATGAAAACTTGGCTAGAGTTTAAAAATTTAAAGGCCAGGGTTAGAAAGGAAAAGGAAAGTACTATTCATTTTCAGCATCTTTGCTAAGAATGCGTTAATTAGATCCTACATTATGCCAGTGTTACTTTTTATTACTTAACTAAGGAAAAAAATAGTTGCTTAAGTTTAGTATCTATACATCTACATGTAATTATTGAAAATTACCTAAGATCTTGTCTCAGAACAAGGCTTCTCAGGAAGAGCTGTCTCAAAGGCGACTGGAGAATGAAGACATGTTCTTTTGTGGATTGTTTCTGGTGAATAGGGATTTGAATTTGCTTGTATTTGCCTCTGGGACTGTGAATTATTCTATTGTTGCCTTCCTCTGTTCACTAGAATTACCCACCAAATGTGAACCTTTTATTCACTATTCAGGTGAAAGAGGTAGTTATACAGCTATAGCTACCGTAATAACGAACTCGGCTACATGCCGACACAAATCAGGAAGGTGACGAGTACCAGGCATTATATAGCTCTCTACTTAATAAGACTAAACACCGCAAGGAATATTGGGTGCCATTAGCCTTTTATGTTCAGAGGAATATGAAAAATCCAGATTTCATGTGTGCAGAGTGCACACATAGCTAGTGACATAAACGTGGACCAGAACCCCTCAATTAGAGTATGAAAAGCCAAATATATACATGCATTTTTAAGAAATATTTTGTCATTTTCCAATGAGAAAAAGACTCTTCTTAGAAAAAAAAAATACTTAGGATGTGAGAAAAGATAAACAGTGTTGCAACTGATTTCTACTTCTAGAAACATTTCACATGTCAAATGTGACTTCACATGACATCTTTCCTATATTGGTGCCATCTTCTCCATAGACAAGCAGAAGTTTCATACTAGTTTTCAAGCTTCTTGGAACTTCTTTTACCCTCCAGAAGGGAACGCTGCTGTATGTCATGATATACCACTATTTTTTATTCCGCTTTATTCCCTCTCTTTTCAACGCAAAGAACCTTCACGTCCTCTGCCCTAAGCCCCTAAAGGCACATTAACAGCAGAATACCTGGTATTTCACAGAACAGCACCTTCTGAACTTCAGAGAGGTGAGCCCCAAATCTGCGAACTAGAAGACTCTGGGTACATCTACACTGGTGAACCACCACAGCAAATGCCTCATCTCTGCCCCTGCAGCCACCAGCCGTCTGACCACAGACATAGTCTCGCTCTCCAAAAGAAGGTGACGGCATCTCAGAACACTGATAAGAACGGTCCCTGAGCAACGTTAAACTTTAAACTATTCTTGAGAACTGCTCAAGGGCACCATAGCCAGCCAGGGCCAAAACTGTGTCAGGGACCATTTTAACTGCTTAAAAAGAGGATAAACTTTCAGTAGCAGGATCCTGCCCTTTGCACAGCTTCAGTTATTAGTATATGTGTATGCAGCCTCTCAGAAATAGGCTTTGAGAGATTATTTTATATACTTTGAGCCAAATGAAGCAGAAAAGAAAAAGCAGAGATTGCTCTGTGTCTCCTCGGAGTTGAGGTCCAAAGGTGGCCTTATTTCACTAGGATATAGCTTCCTTTCTATGAATCTCCTTTTAGCATATGAAATGAAAGCAGTGAGACAGCAATGTCGTATTTTGAGTTGCTGTTAATAATAATCAACATCATGATTCAGACTGAAAAAATGACAATAAAAATCTTTTTTTTAATCTCATGAAGAATCACTTGTTTTTCTTGACATAGGCATCTCTTGTAACACAATGAGATGTGTTACCACAAGCTTCTAGAAACTAGATGCCACAGAAACAGTGATTAAAAGAAATTAATCTAAGGGTTACATCAGCATCCCTGACTGACTTTTGCAGCAGCTAGAGGTGAGAAACATCAGAATTCAATACAAAATTTATCATGGAAAAAGACAGCCAAGATAGATTATTTCCATGTTTTCCCTAAAAACGCCAGTATAGGTCTCTCCCAATCACTGAAACTCTTCTTCTTCTTCCTAAGACTTTTCCCATGGAGACGCTTAGAGCCAAACACAAACTACATATTTCAACCAGTCTATTCTCTTAGTTTCGAATGTTCTTTCTAGAAGGCTGCTGTAGTTTATTCCTGATACACCACAGCAAAATCAAAAAGCTAAGTAACAATAAGAGTCACTGATAATAATGTGGATGAAAATTTGTGAAACTTAAGTCTTTGCCCACTCACTTTCTCTCATTTTTCTTTTTATAGCCTCTACTCACTGTTAAGCTTCTGTTACCATTCTCTCCTGATGAACACATCACCCTTCTTTAATGACTTCCTTACCTCTTCTGGGTCATACTCAGGTGAAATCCTGACTAAGTCTGAAGAAAGATGTCATGTCGTACTGAGACACTCAACTCCGTGATTTCACGACATTCTCCCAAAATCACAGTATTGTACATCAAATGAAAACAATTACTTTTACTCCCAGATGACCTGTTACTAGCAGACCACTACTTCTCTTAAATCTCAGATCGATGTTGGTCTCTCAAACACTTAACCTGTCAAACGCCAGTGCTGCAAGGGACAAATTGGACACAACTATTTATAGATTAGGTTCTTTGGGGGTTAGGCTGAAACTTTAAGCATACAGCTTTTAAGAATAAATGTACCCTCTCACAATTTCTGCTCATAAAAGGCAACAGCGCTCATGGTATTTAGTTAACTTAGACACAGAGAAGCCAAGCTAAGTAATTTGGGCTTCATTTAGGTATCGGTCTTCAGTCTTACAAGTCCCTTCGTTAAAAGCCAGAGAAATACAGCATATAACTGAGACAAGGTTGCCCTGTCTCAACTACTACACTTCTAAACATGAATTTTAACACTATTTAGCCCTGTAAAACAAAGATAACGTAGAACCAAAATAAATACAAAAATGGAGTACACTGCAATTTTGAAACATGACAATAATGCTGGCCAAAAATACTGAGAATAGTTCAAAGTGATATTCCAGTAAATGACATTTAGAAATATTATATGACATTATTTTGTTATGATCTAAAATTTAATTCCACAGTTTCTCTGTATACATGTTAACAGTTTCCACTGTAAATATACAGTCATTCTGAGGGGCATAAGTTGACATATATCTTACTATAAATACATGGTGCATTGTGAAAAGCTATATAATATTTTAGTACTAACTTCTATATTTTTGTGTTAGTGCTGGTCATCCTAGCACACAAATTCTCAGCAGTATTAATAGTGCACATAAGTCTTTGGGACTTAATGTGGAATTTGTGAATGCAGTATTTCAGAAGGAATATACTGACAAAGCCAGAAAGCTTTGTAACACTGAACTAGCAAAATAGGTTGAGCATTTGAGAATAAGGTCAGATGAAAATATCTCTGTTCACTAGACCTGACTAAAACATGCGGTTTGCCTGAGCAAAGGCGTTTTTCAACAGGGTTTGCATTCACATTTCCCCAGCTGCAATGTCACATCTCTAACAGCAGAGTATGCCAAGTCACTGTGGGGATGAGACAGGGGACATGTTGGAAATCTTGTAACTCACACGACAGACAGCGAGTACAGTTACTCCACCATTCATCTCCAGGAGACACAACTACTTTCAAGATCAAAAGGAGCAATGTCGAATTACAGAGCACCTCATATAACTGTCTGGCAGGTTGCTTTGAGGTGTTGGTGTGGGGTTTTTTTGGAGTGGGAGGTTGTTTCAGAAGAGGGGAATGTTTCATTTTTCAACAGGAATGATGTTTTGTGTAATTATTTGATTTGACCCTTAGCTAGGAAAATTTACACAAATCTAACCTACAAAACTTTAAAAGGAATTTACTTCTTGCAAATCACAAGTTTTTAATACATTTACTTCTCAGTGATAGAATTCTGTTGATCATTTCCTGCCAAGACAAACATCCTCAGGTGCCCAGTTTTGTAAGTTTCTAAAAGTAACCTAAAAAACACTGTGCTTTTTAGTCTTTATAGTAGGACCATTGTTAAGGACTTCTTGCAGCTGAAGCCCTCCTTGTACTCACATGGATAACATTATTTTAGTTTGCCCTTGACATTAAAGTAGTATTAAGTAGTAACTAACTCCTCTCTCTTGTTCCCAGTGCATTTAAAAAACAACCAACCACAAACAAGCTTTAAAGCATTTACAGCTCTGCTCAAGAGAAAACTTTTCCTAAACCTTACCAATCCTCTGGAAACCCTCTGATCATTTTTCCTATTGCCTGCCATGCAGGCAAGTGGGATTCTTCACATTAAGTCTGGACACTTTGCTACAAATGAGGGTTTCCTCCCCCTCCACCCCAAAAATGTTTAACCAAAATAATAATGACTTTCAGAAAGTGTTATTTTGCTGGGACAGTACATGTACATCCCAAACTGAGAGAAGAAGACAATATACTACTTACATTTATTTTTCAAAAGGAGAGTAACAGCAGTGAATGTCATGTTAGACACAAAGTGAGAGCAGAGACAAGGAAAGACATGAAGGCAAATAAAACACAGAATCACAGGCAGAGGAACAGGTAAGAAAATGTAAAGGAGAAATGAGAACCCAGGAGTAGTTATAGAAGATCATATTTTTTTAGAAGTATACAAAGAATTTTTGCATACTGAAAATTCCCAGTCATAAGAGGGATCCAGGAAACTAACACCTACTTTTCAGAAAAGGTTAAAGAAAACGTCGTCAAGACGCAGAATTAAAATGAGTTAACAAAAAGCTTCTACTCCTGATCTAACTTCTATTCCCCACAAACTATTACTTTCAAAAGCAACTGTCCTAAGTCACAGTGTGACTACACTCCCGAGAATATCAAAGTCCTTTTTGGTGACTAGTACCATGCCTACAGTTGTACTTCCCACTTACACTGAATGGCCTACTTGAGCTGAGTAGTATCTCACCCAGGTCTGGAAGGGTCATCGGTAGTTTAGGAAATCTGAAATGCACTAAAAACCACTAGTGGTTTACTAACACTGTTTGTCCCATTAGGAGCACTGAAACAATAACTTTGTTTTTCCAGAAGCATTTACAGATACTGGAGTGTTTTTCCATAGGCTATTTAGTCACAGGTCTAGTGAAATCTAAACACGTTGTTGTGGTTTAACTACAGTAGGTAGCTAAGCCTCATGCAGTCACTCGCTCACTCCCCCTACAATGGGACAGGGGAAGTGAGAAAAGTCACAGGTTGAGATAAAGACAGTTTAACAGGTGAAGCAGAAGCCACGCACGCAAGCAAAGCAGAACAAGGAATTCATTCACCACTTCCCCTGGCACCAGGTGTTCAGCCATCCCCAGGAAAGCCGGGCTCCGTCGTGTGTGACAGGTACTTGGGAAGACAAACGCCATCCCTCCGCACGTTCCCCCTTCCTCCTTCTCCCCCAGCTTTATATGCTGAGCGTGGCGCCATGTGGTATGGGACATCCCTTTGGTCAGCTGGGGTCAGCTGCCCCGGCGGTGCCCCCTCCCAGCTCCTTGTGCCCCCCCAGCCCGGTCGCGGCTGGGGCGCAGTGAGGAGCAGAAAAGGCCTCGGCTCTGTGCAAGCACCGCTCAGCCACAGCTAAAACATCCCGGAGTTATCAGCGCTGTTTCCGGCACGAATCCAAAACATAGCCCCGAATCCAAAACATAGCCCCGTACTAGCTACTGTGAAGAAATTTAACACTAACTCAGCAAAAAACAGTACATGCTGTATTCACAAAGTTCTTTTAAATATTGCTTTCAAAAGACATGTATAGTTAAATTCATCCTTCCTGAAAGACATTTTCTTTCCCTCAGACATAACAGAAAAATCACTAGAAATTTTATTTGATAATAAGAGCTAACAAGCGGATCACATTGTCAAGGTTAGTTCTTCAAATCAGCTTCAGTAGGATACACTGCCATAAGACCTCTGAAGAACTTCAATTTCCGCACATATGATTTTGGGGGGAAAAATACAAGAAATTAAAAAAAAATATCTATGAAAGATAACATACAAGAGCCCTTTGGTGACATTCAAACCTTGACTATATTTGAAAGCTGCTTTAAAGAAAAAAGCTTCCTATTTTCTGTACTGTTTAACAGCTCTTTCTTGCGATCATGAAGACTTTATCCCTGGCTGTCAACAAAGGCTTCTCCTTTTCCACAGCTTCCATAATGTATTTCTTTGTTACATATTTGCACTACAGCCAGTGTAAACAAGAAAGCCTGCTTTTGAGACTTAACAGATTACCAGCCGCCTGGTTTCACAGAGAAATCTGAAAAAGAGATGATGGAGCAGCCCAATGAGCAGCACTGTGATGCTTGCTAACAAATACACCACTTACAGGCTAACTTCTCCATCCCCTCTCAATTTCACTGCCTAAATAGTTCAAACATGCTCTAGAAATCAGAAATTTTCCCACAGTGTTTAGTGAACTGTTTCAAACCACCGTCTTTTCTTGAGCAGGTGGAAACAAATCAACAAATTTGGGAAGACAAATGCCATCGCTGCTTTCAACCTTAACTCTGATGAAATGCTTGTTAACAAGTTACAAAATACCCAAACACTTTTGGTGCTCAAATTTACTCTGAAGCTCTTACTTACACAAATAAGATTAAAATAGAAATGAGAATTAATAACCAATGATAAAAGCAATAAAACTGAAAGTACTTACATTAAACTTGATAATGTCATATATCAAGTATCGAGGGACAACCTGTCCGTTAACCTTGTCGATGATCATTTCCTTTAAGAAAAGAGATTACATTTACATTTATTTAGAGAATACAGAAGAATGTCAACACATCTATTCTTAGTGCACGTACCTGTAAGTGTGATGCAATCAAACACTGGCCACATCTTTATTATGAAAAAAATTTACAATAGGTCAAGATTATAAAATTAATAGTATGTCTTAAATGTCTCTCATGAAGCATTCAATAAGAAGCCAAGAAGCTGTACGAAGGCTCCACATTCTGATCTGCAATATTTATACATTAGTTTCCCCCACAGCTTTCAAAATCGCTACCTTTCTTGAGTAAATAACGAGGTTTTAGAAACCTCAGTAAGAACTGCAATCCTAAGCCAACGAAGCACTTTCGAAAATCTCACCTACAGTAAGTAGTACAACAGTAAGGAAATAAAAGAACAAGCATTCACATCCATTTTCTGTGCTCTAGGTTGGATCTTTTCATGTTAACAGCATCCTAGGCAGCAGTGACAACTGCAATTTACTTGGAATGTTGCATTGTGACTGAACAGTAGGGTTCCTTCAAGTGGAAATATCACAGGTACCATCTGTATCACATCAAATCAGCTAATACATACTACATAATATATAATAATACCAATATATACTGATAAATCATCTTGAAAGTTTGTCAGCCAGAAGACTATTAACAATCAACATCCAAACACAAAGTGTTTCCTGAACTTAATGTTACATACAAAAATATATACATCTTACATGCTGGTGATAAAGTAAACAGAATGTTTAGTTTCCCATAGATTAGTCATGATTGAAAATGGTAACAATCAACCCATTGGTAGCCCTTTTTCACAGACAGTTGAAATATTTCCTTCTCTAAACACAATCAATTTTCTCCCTTCCCTCACCCAGTTCTTGGCTAGTAAGTTAGTTGTGCCAGCTAAGGATTTTTTGCTGGCAATATAAAGTTAAAATTCCAAATTCACTCATATAAGATAAAACAATTGGAAAAGGTGAAAATATTTCACTATACCATAATGAAAACAAAATTGTGAGCTCAAAAATTATTCAGAAGAGAATCTTACATCAACTCAATTTTGTTGTCTTTGTTTCTTGCTAGGTCAGTAGCACTTTTATGTTTTACAACCTTTTAACTTCTGTTAGAATACTTAACTTCTACAAAGTAAACTCAAACAAGAGTCTCAAATAAGACTGATTTTCTGTCTCTGCACATACCAAGCTTCTTGATTTGTACCTAGTACTTAATTGCATTTGGCTTTTAAAAATAAGCAAGCAGTTGTAAAAACATAGATTTACTTTAAAGCAAACACCAAGCTTGAAACATTTAAAACTAAACTAGAATACATTAACTACTTGTTCTCAAAACACCCTGGGAACTAAAAGTTGCTTACTTAATATTCTAGTATCTCATCCTCTGTGAACACAATACTGATATGGAGATCAGGCTTTCACAGCCACATGCAGTATTCACAGGTGTTGTGAATGACTACCTCAAGTGACCTTACACATCCTTCCACATAATTAAGAAAAATTAAAAATTAAAAAAAAAAAAGAATGAAAAATATTCCTTTGTAACATTAAAATATCTTATTCTTAACTCTAAAAATCATTTAGTCACAGGTACTGTCACGTAACTTTTGCAAAATGTCTACACAGAAGTGATGTAACAAATGCCATTCTGTTACTTTCCCGTATTTAGGCAAGATACTGGTGAGTGTACTGTCAAAGGAACAGCAGATGCAACACTGCAATGCCTTCCTTGACAATAACTAACTGCAAGAACAGATGGAGTAGGTACACCCTAGAAGAGAAAGAAAGCGTGATGTTCAAAGTTAGAAGCATGTGTAAGTCTATAATTGGGGTGGAGAGTAGAAAACCCACCCAGAATTCCTGATAGTAATCAGGTGAATTGAGTAACAAAGTACAACAGAAACAAAAGAATGCTACTGCATTTCTTTGAAGTTTCAATCACAGTAGCAAATGAAACAGTTTTTTAAAATACATTTAACTGAACATGTATTTCAGGACTCATTTCCTCAGCACATATATTCAGAGCCTCAGCTTTGATGCAGAGCTAAAATTTGTATGCAAAACCCTGGAAACATTTCCATGCCTGGTATTACAAGATTTTATGCCTCATTCTCAAAACCTGAATCTCTGAATATTCAGTTCAAGAAGAATTATAAAATATAGCCAAGAGGATCAAGAATGATTTTTAAACTTTCTCTGGTACATTCAGTTTTAAAACAGAATTAATTTTATAAAGAAACTTTTTCTCTACTTCAGACATGTATAAACATTTTTGATACTATTACTGGTCAAACTAGCCTCTTTTCCTCACATCCTCACTTCTTTTCTTCCTCCCATGCCTCTTGCTCTCTTTTCACGTCCTGACTGAAATCCCAGCTACTACAGCAAATAAACAAGAGTACAATATGCCTTAGAAGTAGACATGACAAATTCCTACACTGCTCATCTCCATCATGACAACAACATTCACTGCTCCATTAGTTAACGCAAATACAACTGTCACAAGGCAGCTCTAAAGTGGTCGTAAGAATGATTCAGATTAGAAATACTCTAACACATCATTATTTAACAGTCGGATTTCAGAATATTCCTTGAAATTATGAGAATTGAAGAATACTTCAAGGAATAGACCTTGAAGTTCAGAGACTGTTAGGAAAATGTAGTACTTGAGAACTGATCACATTCAAACTCGCTCATTCTGATCTGAGTAATAACCTGGTACTGTAAGGCTATATTTATGCCAATTTTTAGATAACTACATCTTAAACCCAAAACCACACACATGACGTAATAGAACACAAGTATCCATAAGATGCACCTGCATCTATGCATTGCCTTTTATACACCCCATGAATATTTACAGCCACTATTGTGTGTTTTTAAATTACTGCTGCTAGTAAGTATGATCTTTAACACCTGTGCATTAGCTGGTAGGTTAAGTATTAGCTTAACCTGTGGGCTTGCAGAAAACGGCCAGTTTCTTCAATGTAATCTGGCAAAACTGCACTGGTGTTAATGTCCTTTTCTCAATCATGTGGTGCTGCAAAGGACAGCCTTACAGAATATTAGAAACAGCAACTGTACTAAGAGCTTTTAGCTGAACAAGTACCAAAAGAACAATGCTGGACTGACAGCTCATGAACTTCCCCACCCCACCCCCATATCCAGCAAGCAACTTGGACTTAAAATAATCCAAAATTTAATCATAAAGCAAAGGATCTCACTTTATCAGCCACTTGCAGAATATATTTTTTGTTGACACAAAGTATGGAATCGGATCTAATCATACATCATCTTTTTGTTCCTTTTCCTCCTGTGCATTACCTTGCAACTCTAGTCACTGCTGTATTTCAGGGATTAAGAGAGCTTTATTTGGTTTGGGTTTATTTTTATTTTTGCATAAAGTACCAGCCTTTGATAACTCAAAAAGTTAAGTTATGCCATTTCTGAGAGAGCTTACAAATAAGTGAAGTCTGTACTGAAACAAAAACACGGATCAGTGTCAATCTCACTCTCCGCTTCTGGAGTCCTTGTATTCAAGTATGAGCAATATTTTATGTATAAATAAAATATATACAAAATTGTATTAAAATTGTAGGAAGTACTTCCAGCCTAAGAATGCTTCTGCATTTTCTGCTCAACTGTTTCAAAGCTAAGCAGAATGCCAAGAAAGTTCCTCAAAATAACTAATTTGTTTTCTTGCATGACAGCCATAACACTTGAACAAATACCTATGCATTCCCTCAGATAGCAGTAGGGATACAAAACAGTTGGCTTCTAAAGGAATACTTCATATTATTCTAGTCACCTGTAGGTAAAATTCAAATAAGCTTTAATGAGCTTTGCAGAAAACTTTCTTCCATGCCAGGAGAACAATCACAAATGAAAAGCTGGAGATGAGCACAAAGTGTCACAGTTGCATCACCAAGATGTAACTGATCATACTAAGAACCGTTTGCAAGTGATTTCAGCCTGAAGTGAATTATAAATGTATTTGAAATTCTCAAAGACAACCACATGAAAGGCTTACACCAGAAGCCTTAAAGCAAGTTAATAGATCACTGAATCCATGGAAATTGTCTTTATGAAAGTTTTATAAACACTGTCATTCTAAATATAGTTAAGGGACACTACCTCATCTTTTGTATTCTTAACACCAGTAGTTGTTTTGCTGCATGGCACCTATATTTCTGTTTTCTCTTTCCTCCTTTCTCACACTTTTTAAGCTTACTGTAAAGCAATGCCAACTGGGCCACTTCATTCTAAACTTTCATTCTCTGAAAGAGAGAAAGCTACTTCAAGGGCAATAAGTATGAACTACTTAAACCTATAATTAAAGAATTAACTTCAACAGCCCTTCAGTACTAATTAGCAAAATATGTTAACACAAAAAAGCCAATTTTTTCTTCCCATGGATAAAAAAAAAAAAATCATGCATATACCCAGAGTAAAGGAACAGTCATGGAAATTACCATTTGGCACTAACATTAAACAAATCCTCAATTACAAAGTTAAGCTGTTTGATGCTTCAAATAATAGCAAATTTTATTTTCAAACCTGTTGAAAGGAACTTCAATTGAAAAGAAAAATATTCTATCAGTCAGTTTTTAACTGACCACACTTAAATAAATTCAGAAATCTGTACTATGAAATGTATTTACCCATTGAAAGGTGTTAGTTTTCGCTCAAGGTACTTCACTGAATCAATACTTGTGCATTTAATGTAATTTTGTTTTCCACTTCATGAAAAAAATGGGGGGGGGGGAGGGGGGGGAGGGGGGGGGAAGGGGCGGGGATCACAGTAAGACTAATTTTATGCCAATAAAGTGAAATCCTAAAATACACTGTAACAGTCAAACTTTTACAAAACAACAAATTAAGTGAAATTATAGATCATGTCCGGGGTAACTGAGAGAATTTAATTTATTCTTAAGAGATTTAAACTATAAAAACAAAAAACCACTAGATCAGAGCCCCTCTCCCATGCCCCACAGCCACATTTATGCACGTATTTCAATATATGTGTGTCCCTGTCTTCCACACCATGTACATATTAGCCAACCTAAGTAAATCATCTGTTTTGAAATGCACACAGAAAAAATAAAAAATAAAAAAGCAGCACTTTCCCTGAAGAACACCTAGGATTGCACCACATGGACACCGCCAAGCCATTACTTTCTCAAGAGCCTTATGAAAAGCAGTGAAAAAAATAGTACCAGGCTTTTTATCTCAACAGTAAGGAACCTAATGTATGTCATTAAGATTATTATTATGTATGTCATTAGGAAGTTGCCTCGCTGAAGAGGCTCCTACCAGACATGCCTGTGCAACCACTTGTGAGCTGACAGCAAGCATTTCTTGCATAATGATCACAATTTTTCAGTGAAGCAGAAGTGGTGGAATATATTCCATTATCTGCTTCTCTGTCCCTGAGACAGTACATTGTTCATTGCAGTATTTACCCTCACAGATTCAGTTTATACATGCTTCATATGTAAATCTGTGTTCGGTAAGACAGATCATTCACAGAAGTGACATTTCAAGAAAGATACTGACAACAAAGGCCTGAAAAAGGAACGTTAACAATGGCAGTATGGTCTCCCATATCTGAAAGGTGCATTAGGCTTCAGAAGATCAACCCAGATATTCAGTACCTTGGCAAGCAAGAGTTACAGCAATGCAGAGAGCCTCCGGTGCTACTGAAACATAATAGGAAACTGCATTCATCTACATTGACACGTATTTAGCATAGGAGCTAACGAAGTTGTTTTGCTCATGTAAAATAGGAAGGTCAAGAAAGGAATAATTTCTTGTGGCTACTGTTCTGAAAAAGTTTACCAAGAATACTCCAGGCCAGCCTCCAAACAACAATGTATAGAGATGTTTTATAGCTTGTTTTACAACCAGCTTAATTAGCTGGTTACAACTAACTACAACTAGTTCACTAGCAAGTTTACATAATTTAAATTAGCATGATAACTTAGAAACGTTTTAAACAAATATAACTAACCCATTTCTAAGTCAATAATTCAGATCAGCAAAAAATAAAGTTGACAGAAGCAAAGACATCAATTCACAAGTATCTATCAGAAGATGATGAAAATTTTATCAGATTTTAGAAATATTTACATTAACTGGATCAAATTGACCATGTTTACTGTATCAAAATATAAAACTGTAGCAAGAGATGAGGTTCTGCAATACTTTAGATTCTCTTCACACCTTTTCTCATATTCAGAGAATCTCATCTCAATACCTTGACTTACGTCAAAGACAAACCGCTCTCCCCAGAGCAGTCATCACTGCCATTCTGTAGGTAACAAATAACTTAGGAAGTGTAATTCCCACATTCAGCCAGTGACTAAATCTATGACTCCTGAAATCCTATGATTCACTGATCTAGGCCTAAAAACCTGGCCCTGTTTCCACACAAAAGCAAGTGGCACTGAAATTGTTACAATTGTACCATATGCTCCTTACCCCATCCAGAAGAGTATTTGTTAGATGTGTGCGAAGATCTTTACGAAATGGAAATTCCAGATTAGATACGTGAAAAATCGAATTGTCTCTATCAATCATATAAACTTCATTCTTGCCATCAATCAGCATCATGTACCTGCAAAGGCAATGTTAAGATATTATACTTAAAGGTATATCCTCTAAATCTCTACTGATTTGATTTACATTAAGTGCTAAAAAATAAAAAAAAGCATTTTAGAATTGTTTACAGGTAGAAGTTTAACCCTATTGCTTCATGAAAGCAGATAATTTAGTTCTATGCAATTATCACAAAAAAAAAATCAAAAATAAAAGTTCAGAATACATGAGAACGTTGCTGTGTCCAAATAAAATCTGATGCCTGAAGATCAATTAAAAATAACAGGAGTTTTAAAGCTGTAAGAAATATATTAGGCTAATTCAGCTAGGCTCAGCTAAAAGACCTTTTACTCCAATTTTTCCTTTATTAAGTGGACCAGACTTTTGCCCAGTATGACTCTGCAGAGTTTCATTCAAAAGAAACACTTTTCAACAACACAGTATTGCGAAGTCCCAGCCAACTACTGAGCCACTTTTCATTAAAACATTGACTAATTTAGCCAAGGTACATTCCTCTCACATTACACACAAAGAAAACCCCAAAGGTTACTACACTATCATCAGCAACTGTCAGCTTCGTTCAGTTGCAGAGATCTGAATTTTCTAAAAATATCTTTCTGTTAAGATGGTACTTGGGTGTTCATGTCATTAATTTAGACATCTCTGTGTGAATCCCAAAGACGACTTCTCCATAGAGGTAACATTCTGTATACAAGAAAAAACAGTGAACAAGTAGAAAGAAAAAGAATAGTGAAAGAGACAAACCCCAGAAGACATACTAAATAGCATGACAGCTGTAACACATTTGAGTCACCTTTGTAAAGTTTTCTTTGATCTTTCCAAGAAGAGTACTAAAGTAGAGTTTCAGGAAAAATAACAAGGCAGCTGTGCAGACAAAGGTCTTCTCAAACTTGTGCAGCAGCCTAGGACAGCACACCTTCTGAGTGGAGCAAATAAACTGAAGACATTTCAGCAGAAACTTGTATCAAAGGCCAGATGCAACAACTCAACATCCTGGCAGTGAATGAGAAGTAATAAAGATCCTGAGCATATTCCTTCACCGTGATGGTGGTGAGACACTGGCACAGGCT
Organism: Falco biarmicus; assembly: GCF_023638135.1. NCBI lineage: Eukaryota > Metazoa > Chordata > Aves > Falconiformes > Falconidae > Falco > Falco biarmicus. The sequence continues at coordinate 5,092,245 of NC_079293.1, read as the reverse complement.
GCCCAGAGCAGCTGTGGGTGCCCCATCCCTGGGAGTGCTCAGGGCCAGGCTGGATGGGGCTTGGAGCAACCTGGTCTGGTGGAAGGTGTCCCTGCCCATGGCAGGGGGTTGGAACTGGGTGATCTTTAAGGTCCCTTCCAACCCGAACCACTCTATGATTCAAATACCACAAGCAGCTCAAAGTGAGGACTAGCAGCTTGATTCTGATATGGTAAAGGAAGATAGAAACTGTTGTGGGGCTCAGAAGCAAAGCAAAAAAAGACCAGAAAAGTGCCTTTATGGAACCAACAAGATGTGGCTGCACTTGGTAACACCAGTGAAACGAATAATATCATTAACAAGATGTGATTGAATGATCAGACAGGAAACACCATGGCTTAACAGCAGTGCAAAAAATAAGTGTACAAGAGACAAAGCTGACATGAAGACTCAAAAGTAAGTTCAAGTTTGACGTCTCAGTCAAACCTGAGTTAAGTCAACTTTACCAATTACAACCTGAGCTGCTGGAATTGAACTTATGCCTAATCATGCCATAACTAACCATGCTGGTGGTCTCCACCAAAACTGTGAGCATGACCCTAGGCTGAGCTTTCTTTCACTGATCCTTTCATTTCACCTTGCACACAGTTGTGCTAAAAGCACAAGTGTTATTACAGAAGTTCTAATGAGAAAAGTCAGAATCACAGAAACCCAAAAAGAGAAGAAATTAGGAGCACTAACTGTCAAGGTAGTTCAATGGTTCTAAAAGTTCACAATATTTAATGTTCTTGAATAGCCTCTGATATAAATGGGGAAGGGACACAAATCTTCCCAGAGCAGCTAACCCATTTGGACTGCACTACAGTTTCTTTGATAGCACAGAATAGGAAAACACTTGATTAAAAGTAAAAGATTACAGGAACTTCACCATCCACACCAGAATATTTTGAAAGTAAGCAAGCATATTTTGAAGACTTGTTCAGCACACAACTCTTCATACTTGTAAGTCTTTGGATGTATGTGGGGGGAAAAAACAGTACTTTTCATAATTCATTCATTCCTCCTTGGGAAGTCCTGGTGATGAAGAAATAACAAGCTATCAGTAGTCTTTTCTAAAATTCACCATTGCTCTTACAAGTAATGCCCACAAGATCTCTGCTGTCAAAACAAAACAGCAAGCATCCCCTAGAAACCCTGCAGGCGAATGTTCTCTACGCAGGCAGCTGTCCTGTTGTCTCCACAGATCCTACCTCTAGAAATCAGTAGATCTGACTACATGAGCACAGTACTACCCATGCAGCTTAAATAAATACTTTCTTTCAGTATTATGACTATAATCATAATTCAGTATGTATCAGCTCAACTACCATTTCTCCACACACAAGATGAGTACTTCAAGATGTTAAAAATCAGCTTGGGAAAAAAAAGACATATATGAGCAGAAAATCTAAAGTTGGGGGGAGTAGATTAAATCAATGCAACATTAGGAGAGCTGAAAGCTACACATGACATGCTTTATGAAAAAAATAATTCAATACACATTCAACTACATAACTTGGCGCCAGTTCTTCAGAAGCAAGAATAATCTACAGACAACAGTCATTTTCAAACAATGTAAATTAATTGAAAACTAAAACAAAGAGCATGTTGTGTTTTTCTCAAAAGTTAAAGAAACCACGGGGAGGGAAGAAGAGGTGTGCGACTAACATAAAAAAAAATTATACACACTACTTTACACTTAATTCATAAATAAGCTTAATTGGCCATCTCTGCAATCCCATAATCATGGCTGGTTTAAGTACGTGCTTTCACTGTAACTTGCTTCAATGACAAAACAGCATCTAAGGCTTCAAGAAATCTAGCACTTAAGAAAACATACTTGCATCATCATTACAAATGTGGTACATTAAGAAATCTTACAACTGCTTTGATTAATAACCCACAAAAGCACAAAGAGTTAAAAACTTTGTTTTCAGCCACCTAAAACATCAGGTTCTGACAACATACAGAAGATTTCATCAAAACCTATTACTCAGACATCAAAACTGTGACTTAACACACCACCACTTTCCCTAGATCTTTCACTCAAAACAAAATCTATGGGAATTTACTTAACAGTTGGTAGCTGGATATCCACTAACCACTAGTGGTGAGATTCTTTTTCTCTTTCAAACCACTGCACTAACGTTACATCTGTTCTCCCATGGGTTTTTGTCTTTTTCGTTTTAACATTTGTCACTGTCAGCTGTTTATACCGCAAATTCTAAATGACAGGGACAATGGCAATTCTTATGACTGCATGCAAAAGATTTCCTATCAAAGATCACGAGGAATCAGAATTATATCTTACTTTAGAAAGCTACTGAGAAAAAGCAAAGTGCTTACTTCGAAAACAAAAAAAAGTATTTGGTCTCAGGGCAGCAAATACCTTTATCATGGTATGTAAAATACATTTGTCATGGCTCTCATGATAATACATTTGCCTAACTTAGAAGCTGAACAAGTTCTTTGCATGAGAAAGCCATTAGACTGACCCAGATAGATCTGTTTTGAAAGGGTTTTGTTTTGTTCTGGGGGGCTTTGGGGTTTTTTTTTGTTGGTTTTGGTTTTTTTTAAGCTGAGAGCCTAAAAAACACCACCCCCAACCTCCCCTAAAAAGAAACTTTGAATGTGGTCCAAACAACAGAATTCGTCAAAATTCTGATTTTGTAAGACAGAAGAAATTTGGTCAAGGATGGACTGACAATCAGAAATGTTCTATGAGCAGCTGATCATTGAAAATGTGAAAGAAGCAACAGAGATATGTAACCGTGCCAAGGTTTTGGTGAAACTGAATTTATTAATTAACAAGGGGGGTTGGTTGGTTGGTTGGTTGGGGTTTTTCGTTTGTTTAACTCAAAAAAGCTTAAGTTCATGTGTTTAACAACAGGCTTTAAGTTTTCTGCAGATGACACATCAAGCTTTCTTGGAGAAATCTTGTAGACTGCTGATCGGTACATTTCTGAATATTATTTGGATGTGCCCTGACCAGTTACATTTTAAGAAGTTAATTAAAGTATTAGCAGCATAAGCAGTTACACCAGAATAGAGAGACTGCCTCTGGGCAACACCACATAGGCAAAGAAAGAAGAATGATGATTTCTCAAATACATTCAGTAGGAATTAAAACAGCACATAGGCGCTTAACTTTCATGAACTGTATTGCATACTGTGAACACCACTTGCTATTATAGCTGTACATTTATTACTAATTATCTATGTTGTGCAAGCACCAAAAATCTCCAATTAGTAAGCAGGCCCCATTGTATTAGATTCTGTCCAAGTACACAAAGATGACATGGTCCCGTATCAGATGGCTTAATCTGAATTTAAAACAAGACAACTGAATAAAAGAGCAAGAGTGGAGGAGCAATAAAAGCAGCATCAGAACTGCTCATTCACCTCTGATAACCAACATGAAAGTGGAGAATCATGTTTGAGCAACAAACATCATCTCCCCAAACTGCTAATCCAACCCCTACAAACCAGCCAGTTTCCATTGCAACAGAAGTTCTGACAAGCAAGTTAAAGGGTCAAGGTGTCCACACAGATTAATCTCACAAGCAGATAAAATATCTAGGCATAGAAATATTAAAATGTAAAGAGTCATTAGAATCTACTTTTCATTCACTTCTGGTCCCCAGGCAAGGTCCGTTATTAATTCTAATTGGACGATCCAAATTATCTAATTTTAATTATGGTATTAACATGATAATTCCGAAAACAGGATGAAAATTTCATTAGCAAAGAGTTACAGCTCTTGGCATTAGACAAGCAGATCTCCAAATCACCTACCAGAGTATTAATAACTTTAACCTTTAAACTTTAAAAAATGTCAACCACCAAATATCATCTTGAGAAGTTTTCTCTTCAGAAATCAATTATTTTTAGCATACCCAAATAAAGGCAACTGTTTCAAAGGCTCATTTGCCTCCACATATATCCTGTTCACGCAGTCCACATCGGTTGAGCCCAAAATACATATTAGAAAAATGATTTTGTTAAACTTTCATTTTTAGTTTAGTTTGTTTTGGTGGTGGTGGTGGGTTTTTCTTTTTTACACAATTCTGAAGCTGACAAGCTACATTGAAAAGGTTAAGTTAAAAACTAAGGTTTCTCCTTTATGTGGATCTTTAGTATTCTCCACCATTAAATTTGAAAGTACATTTCAGGAAAATATTATTTAAGGCAAAATAAGGCAAAGTACTTGGTCTCTCTTCACCTACAGCCAATTCAGAGTCAAGAACAGGAACAAAACTTTGTCTCCCAAGGTCCAAATCCAGTACTGCACCCACTAGAGCACGAAGCATCTATCCTCTTTCCCAGCTTACCAGGATTCACAGAACTGGCTTTGAAAATATTCCCCAACACAGTACGTCACATGCAGCACAGTGCCTGCCAAACCACATTTATGGTGAAACTGAACTCCTAGAAGTTCACAGGACTTTTGCCACTGACTTCAATTTTATTGTGTGCTATACCTATGTTCCCTCAGCCAAAATCCAAGCAACTATCCTAGCAATAAGGTTACATATGTTGAGTTCGTACTTTATAGAGTTTTAAAACCTTAATTAAAAAAAATACAGCACAGCTTCTTCAAAATTTGAGACCTCAGCTTTTGAGTTTGAGTTCAACACAAAATTAATTTTCTGAAAAAAATCTACAAGTGGCAAATGGATTAGAAATATTTTTTTTATAGAAGCTTAAAAATTCAGCTCCTATAAGAGCTTTCTTTGTCCCACAGTATTTCTTTAGACGGCTATATTAAAGAAGATTATTTATTTCTACACAGTATCATCATTGACGCTTCTTTTTTCCTTTTTAAATCTGCTTGTGTCTTTATTATCACATTAAAGAATGCAAAATGTAAGAAATTCCATCATCAACTCCAAGCACAAAATACATGGCAGCTCTCCATTCCCAGGGGAGTTCATTACACTCAGCTCAGAATTCAGTCTTGTGAAATCACTGCCCTCCCACACAAATAAGCATTACCCAACTCAGAACAGCAATTAACATCACTAATATGTTCGCTGACGCAGAGGCAACAACGAAATCCTGTTGCAGATATCATTTTTAATTTCTTAATTCCCTTTTATTATTGGCAACACTTAAAAATCAGGAGCGTGTTGCCGCTCTGTAGATCGATCAACTAGGACAAGGCCAAGCCACTTCAGCGCTTTACTTTGGACCCTGCCACTCTCTCCTGGCAAGACAGCACCAGCTTCTGGCCAGATGCATCAAACACTGTAGAAAAGGCCAGGAGAATGAAAATTAATGACTGCCCTCTATCCACTGACAGCAGATCACCTACATGTGTCATGAAGCCGCTGCGGTTCCCTGTCCCTGCCTGAATTCGGACTGAGCTGGATCTAGAGTAAGTTGAAATCAGCCGAGGTTGAGACTGGCCTGTAGCAGATGGAGCAATAAACCCTGAAGTCCCAATAAATAGGGAAGGCTCAGCTTGCTTTCTTCTCTTATATTAATTGCTACTGGCAATGGTCGCTGCTTCAAACTATGTCTCCTGAAGGATGACAAAGCCTCGATACAGGGACACTAACACAGGAACTTTGTGAAGACTCATATTATTTTCAGTGTGTAAACGAAAGGAAAACAATGTCTTTTTAATCAGTACACTGACAGCTCTGTCATAAATACCATTTTCAAACTTGTACACACGGTTTCATTTGCACAAGTACAAGCATATCAGCCAGCGAGAAACACTGCAACACGTAAGGAGCTGCAGAATTATGCATGTCACTCGATAATCTAAACTCTAAATACATTTTTTAAAAATGACACACACAGGCCCTTGGAAGTTTGTCTCCTCTGAATATACCGATACTCTCTATTTCTCTTGCATATTTCCAGGCTAAATTCTGCCACCAACAGTCTCCCCAGTATTTTTAACCAAAACACCCTCTTAGATTCTGACTGACAGTCATTCCCAATTAATAGCCTCCAGCTCCAGTATTTCTCATTCATGACCTTGCATTTTCTACATGTAAATATCCTTCCAGTTTTATTATTCTGCTCCTCAGTGAATTCAGTGGCTTGTCTCCCTCATTTGTTTGTCAGAACATACTTGGTTCCTGTTTCAAAATTCTTAATGACAATATAAAATTAATACTCAGGATCTCCACTTGTGGCTTTCTATATATTTTCTTCCAAAATCATCCTCTGACATTTTCTTTCAATCCATTCTTTACCTATCTTACAATTCTAGCAATTTTCATTAGCCTGTCTCTATAATAAACCAAATTTTTGTCACAGTCCAGAAGCACGAGATCCACCACTATTCCTGTGTCAAAAAAAATATTTTCCCTTTATATGGTATACAAACTCCTACCAAAATGGCTGAACTCAGAGGAAATGCCATTCCTCATCTATACTGAATAGTGTGTTACTCAGTCCTGATTCTCTTAATTACTTCCCTTAATTTATCCAAATCTGTCATTTTAAAAGAGAGAACCTACATTATCCATCTATTTTTAGCTCTAATTACAATCATAATTTTCTAAGTTTAAAGCAAAGCCTTTTCATCAATGACCCAAACATATCTTCTACAATCAAGGTTTTTTTCTCAGTACTAAAATCTGTGTTACTGGGCTGCTGTTTAGTAAGTAAATGTATGTCACATACCTCTTATTATGTTCAGATGCAACTGGATTTGTCACTGGTCAAAATCCTCCACCAATTCTTCACACTCAAAAGAGGGCAGAATTCAGCTTCTGATTAAGTTTTGAAATTGTAATGTGTCCACTTCAGCAGGAAAAGCTCCTGAGCCTTCAGTAACTGTGTGGGCTAAACTCTTACTACATCAGTGGAGATCTAAACACTCAACTTGCATTCAGTGCTAAAGTGTTCTCATACTGACAACTCTGATTAGGTTGAGTATCTGCAACAGATTCAGCAGTAGCCCAGAAGTTTACCTTAACAATCCTGTAGTGATTTTTTGAAAACCTGAACTCCGTAACATTTTTTTATCCTTCAGCTATTATGAAAATAATGTTATCCCTCAGACCTTCTTTTGCTCCCTCCTAAACAATGAATGCTTTCCAATACTCATGTTACTGTCAAGAAAGTTATGCCAGCATATTTGCTATGCCAATGTCCAATTTCCTAAGAAAGTAGAAGGTTCCCAATACCGAGCTTCATCAAGCTTGTTCAAGCTACTGCTATCCTGACTTGATGCTACTATGGAAAAAAACCCACTGTCTTGTCTTATTGATTACCTCATATAGCACAATGAAAGGGCTGTGCTTAATTTCAATATTCATAGAATCATTTAGATTGGAAAAGACCTTCAAGATCATCAAGTCCAACCATTAAACTAGCATTGCCAAGTCTGCCACTAAACCACGTCCCTAAGCACCACATCTGCACCTCTTCTAAATACCTCCAGGTATTGATGAATTGATATTCATCAATTCATCCTGCTAATTCGAGACCACAGAACTTAATTTCCACAAAATTTGTTAAGGTGGTATTCCTTGCATACTCCCTGCATATATACATTTTGTGCAAGTTACCACTGGGTAACAGATACTCCATAGCTTACACAGGTATTCAGTCTCCATAATCTTTACTATTCATCAGTCTCTTCCACTGTTATCAAAACATTGCATCAAATTATTTTCCTTATTCTTGCCTGCCACCACTTTCCTTTAAACTTTGAATGCAAGTTTCCCTTTTCATTTGCTCCCCTTGACAACCAAAGGTCCAAATAAGTTTGTTTTGTGACCGTTACAACCCTGAAAATCATCAAAAGTGAGGCAGTGAATCTGCAGATGACATTTACTACAAAAATCTTCAGAATCCCCCAAACTACAGCAACAAACAATGCACGTTTCAATATCCAAAAGGTACCAAGACTCAGGCAGAAAGACAGATACAACCATATTTCCCAGCCTTACAAGGTTCTAAATTAACTGTCACCTGAGAAAGGTAATATAGCAGCTACTTTTTAGAGGTCAATGAGAGAACAGAAAGACATCTGCAGTCAAAACAAACCCAGTAAACAAATAATTGGGCCACATAACTAATCGGATGGTGCATAATACAGAATAATATTGCATCATTATATAACTTACTGGTATCCCTTCATCTGGCATACTATGCGTACCAGTATTAATAGGGAAGTTGGCTTTTGGATAAGGAGCACAGAAAAATGCGTAGTGGAAACTGATATAACTTCTCCTAATAAAGTATCATAGTTTAGACCGAATTCAAACTTTAATTTTCCCTGGTTTATAAAGAAAGGATAAAGATGCCTTCAATTAATTTAACAGATGGCAAATTCAGAACCAATGTAAAACTACATTTTCTATCTGAAGTATTATTAGACTGCGAAACTCTGCAACAGAGCTGGTAAAACCAAGAATTTAGCAAGGTTAAAAGAGACTACCCAGTTACAGTGTTTTTCTTGACTGCCTTCCAGGGTTTTAATTAAGTTTGACTGCTGTGGGAGTTTTGTTTCTTTATTTCTGAAACGATATTAAACCTTATGGGTTAAATTCTAAGTCATCTTGTTATTATTATTTGACCTACAACAAAGGGTAAATTAATCTACCACTACTATATATTGAAGAGTTCTTATAGTGCATTATGACATATCTGGTGTAAAACAAAAGAAGAATTGTTAACTAGCTAGAAAAGATGTGACCCAGTAACAGAATCTGTATAGTAGTAGATTTATTTTAAATTCCAGATTCTCTTTGTTTAACCCAAATTTCAATGATGCTAAGTGGTCAAGTACATATTGAAGTCCTTTTCTGTATTAGTGGGATGAACAGTATTGGAAAACAACTGTACAGCATAATGTTCTGATTACTTTTTTTAAAAGCTCTAAGATTAATAGAACAAATTATATCTCAAGCTTGACTGGACTACTGAATTCTCCTATAATATTTTATTGTTACTGTTATTCATTGTAGATACTGAGCCTCAAGCTTGCTTGAACTTGCTTGATTCCATCCCTTTTCCACAAATTTTAGCCTGAAAATATCTTGGAGATTTAGAGGGAAAATCGTGCCTGAAGCAACAGGCTAAAAAAAACCCAAAAAAAACGCAAAGCAGCAGTTACACAATGGTATAAGAAAGAAAAATTAGCATCACATGACAAGTAGTTACATTCCTCCTTTCCCGATGCAAGAGAACTGTAACATCTCTCACAGAGGCCCATAACACAGCAGTCAAGAAAAGAATATCACAGGTTTGAAAAAGGAGGTTCCCTTAACTCTGAACTGACTTACACCAGAACGTATGCTGGGTCAATTCTGTCCACGTCACAGGCACAAGCCACAGAAGAGCCCAACTGCCACTTGCGCTCACAGATTACAAGATCAGCTCCAAGGGAAAGGGCTGCTCTAGATATTGTATAGTTAAAACTTTACAAACCGAATGTCATTCTTCCCTGAATGAGCTTAAGCCATTACACTTCATGGCTGTGCTCCCCCCAACCCCCCAAGAGAATCGGCACAGCACACACTGTTCCGGTATTAAAAGTGGTCTGAGAGAAAGGAAAAAAAATAAATAAACCAGAAATCACCAATAGTTGTCACTTGAACATCAGGTACACACGCAGGCACACCATCTATCTTGATCTAATTAGAACATTTTAGGACCACAGCTGAATACTCTAAGATTAGTATTCATCGCACAAGCTACATAATAAGCATTTTAATGCATTAACTATTTATAAATAAACAAAAGAGCTTGCTTAGAAGACAATCTGTCCAAATATTCAAGTAGTTATATATGAATAATCAGTTAAGTAGTTCTTTCCAAAGGGCTCAGAATTGTGACCATAAAGCTTTGTGAGCTGTCAAAAGGCTTCAGAACTGTGAAGCATCAAGCCTGCTACTTCACAAACTATACCTTCTACATGGTACCACATCAGCAGTGCTCCTTAAGCACTTAAGAAAGGGACACAAAAACAACAGCTTCCTTCTGCCTCTTCTTTTCAGAGTCTTGACACCATTGCAGGCACATACAAATGAGAAAACACAACCTAGAGTAAGAATGCCAGCTTTGACTGAGTCAATTTGGAACCAGACTGGGGATGACATATTCTGTTGCACCTATTTATTCATCCCTCTTTGCTGATTCAATGATATAAAAAACAGAATTCAGGAGATGAAGAAACAGCAAAGTGATACGGATGTGCCTTACTATTAAATAAATAAATACATACACCACCACCACCCCCCAAGAAAAGAAACCACCCAACCACCCATTCCAAATGCAACATTAAGATTAAAAAAAATAATAATTTCAACTTATTCCAGCAGCTATGAAACCAACAGACCTGGTTTACAGTATACATCTCTACTTTAAATAATGCTGCCTTGTGGGAACATCTTATGACTAACAATATTTATACCCAATAGTTCTAGATATCAGTTTAACACCTTATGACACTGTGCTGTGTTGTTTGACTTACAGTCTGTCAGTCAAGAAACACCTCTCCTGGCTCATAATTCATATAGTTAAACAGAGCTGATGAGTTATCTGATGACACCCATGAGTCTGGCTACCAAAATCTGGCAACTCCTTTTCTGCTGTCAAAGTCAGTCTGCTAGCCAAAGTCTAGGCATGCTCTCATTCCCTGTACAATAGGTAAAAAACCTAGAAAAGGACACCATGCCCTTTGACAACATGTCAACAGGTCGAGGTTATGAGGCCACCCTGTACTAAAGCTTCTTCATCCTGAGCTAGAATGTCTTTACCTCGAGATAGGGGACATGCTAAATACGTTGAAAGTGCCCTTAATCTTACCTCAACTTACTGAAGCTTTATTTTTGCACTCTCAAATCAAAACTCAAGTAAGCATACAATATTCATGGGTTCTAATGCTGTGGGAAACAGGCTGATACCAGTCCTGTAATCCTAAATGCCCAACACAACTATAAGGGATAGGTATTAAAACATAGAGTGCGCAAAGACTCAGATCTCAGCTACTAAAACTCCAACCTTCTAGTCTCAAAACACATCATTCCTGCCTCCCCAACCCATTGTGTCTTCTACTCCTACCTAAACACACACAAAAAACCTATGAATTAGGCATCTGCTTTTTCAGAAAATTAAGAAGAATGCTGTTTAGAGTGCTTAACATCTGTGAATTGCTCTTTTCAGCAATTATCAGAAAGACAGTTTATACATTATAATCCAGAATCAAATGTGACCTTTATAAACTTTTGCAGAAGCTTGACATTATGTTATCATTACACACTTAAAAGCTAAACTGTAGGTTCATAACAAGCGATTAGTACTGTAGTCTAGAAAAGCTATTTAGAGCTTTTAATCTTGACTGGAGGTGGGGGAAAAAAGCTTTATTACAACCATTTCAATAATTTTCTCAACTTTTTTAGTGAAATTTCCAGACAAAATATATGTTATCTCCATTTAAGTATATTATTCAAAATAAAGTCAGTGAAATAAATCCCGCATGGATTCCAGACTCTAAACCTAAACCAAGGTTCTTCCAGCTGTAGACCTACAGAACTAGTTTAAAAATGGACAAGCTCATTTTCTCTTAAAGAACTAGTTCACGTAATTACAAAGAAGGACCACAAGGGACTATGCCATGTAAACAAAAACTGCATTTCCCTTCCAAAGACCTTGAGAATGTACCATAAAACAAAGCAGTGCACAGTCAGGAATAGGGGAATAGCAACAGTCACTTTATCCTTTTAACTGTGATTTTTGTTCCAAGTCTTCTCTTTAAATACCATCCCATTTTGACAGTTTCATGGGAATAATAGAGAAAACCTTACAACTACTACTTTGAGATACTCAATGAAAATAATAACAAATGTCTGAAGAGTAGCTGTCTTACACACATGAACGATGTATAATTAACACTCAACAGTTGAGGCTTTGCCCATTGCTGATAGTTACATAAGCACATGGTTTGAATAAAGCTAATTTAGCTTGGAAACAAACCACTTGAGTTAAGCCCAGTTGTTCACAAAACCTGTCACTGCTATAAAAAAATCTCTTTCGTCCCGAAAAGTCTGTTCAGTACACATCCAAACCCCGGAATATTTCTGTCCTTTAAAATTTCAGACCACAGAAATGCGCCCCAACCACAGAGGAAGGGATACACTGCATCACCAACCAATGGTGCAAAACTGATAAACAATTAAGTCTATTTCTTAAGGTAAGTGGGGAGAAGAAGATGGGAAAGGAAAGTAAGGTGTGGTTTAAAAGCATCCAGATGATTTTTGTGGGGGTTCTTCACCCCATCCTATCATTGGGACACAAATGCTCCTTCCTGACCACAAGTCCATAAACATATATGACTAAACGACAAGCCACTCAAAACACAATATATAATAACCCACCTATTCACTAGCCCTCTAGGGTCAGAAAGTAAGGTGCCCAGCAAGGGCGTATTCATACCTTGAGAAAAGCTCTTTACTCACAAATGCCTTCCAGTGATTTAACAACCCTAAACTTTCTTGTTAGCACCGTTTCCAAAGCCATCTGTCAAATCTCAAAATCCTACATTTTTGACCCCCACCTCTAAATTAGTAAAGAATCCAGTAACAATTGCATAAACCTCCACTTCAGGCATTTTCCACTACTGGGCAAAAAAATCCACATCCATGAGAATCTGGTCATGTCATTTGTACCAATCTGAAAATTATTCTGTGGCTTCTTTCTTACACCAACTGAGTCTCTTTCGAGTTCAACTCCACATTAATATCTTTGCTCCCAGGAGACAACCATCCCGTTCTCTAGATCTGCTTTCACGACAAATTGATGTCTTGTTCTTAATAATGAGTTCTCAAGTACATGCATTTGTTTTCTTCAATCTTCTGTTTCTCCTTCACTCTCATTATTATCCCAAATTTCCCTCTAACCTCCTCCTGTCTCTCAGGGATAACAGTTTTTCCAGGAACACATTCAACTACCTCTTCTTTAATCCTTTACAGACAGGCTATCATTTTTCTTCCATGCCACCTAATTTTGGCCTCGTTTCTTTTACCTCTTTATTTCAAAAACAAAAGTCTGCTTCTCAGTTTTCTCCATTTTCTTAGAGCTGTTCTTTAGCAATGATCACCTTTTCACAAGCTACTCTCATCACAAGTGACTTCTGGATAACTTTTCATGTTAGGAATCTGCAATTTCTCAGTTACGCATGTAAGCGTCATTTCATCATGCACACAATCAAAGATTAGGGGAAAAAAAAAAAAGTATTTAGCCATGCAAATTCAGGGAGAAACTTTTACCTTACCTTCATTACATTTTAACAACATGCATGAAAAGTTACCTTAAAAAGTAAACCTGCTTCATGTAAAGGTCACAAGTATGTTTCTGAAGAGGCTGCAAGTGCCAATAATTTTAAAGTTTAATAAAAATAGAAATTTTCTTCACTTTGTACAAAAAGTTAAAGAAACATGGGAAGTTTGATAATACAGTGACTTACATGCTTTGGATAAATCAAAATTATTTGATTAATAAACAGAACCCAAAAATTTGGCCACCAGTTTTACCATACGGTTAAGTTTAGCTTTACTATTTCTATTTTGTAGTATGATACCAACAATGTGAGAATTTTTTAGGCAACAGGCCTTTTTTCTAAAATGTAATTTGCTAATCATGAAAAAAGAACTAACTTCAGAGATGTTCCTATTTTGTTACAAACACCTTTAGACAATTAGCAGCAATTCTCAGAAGAGCTGCTTTACATTCTGTATCTACTTGTTCAGTTAGATACCTGCAAGCCAATAAATTTGCATGAATATTTTTCAAATATAATAGCCTTTGGCAAGAACTACCTGTTCTGCCTTTTTTTTAATAGCTGCCTTACCGTAATTGAACAGCCATAGTATTATGATCATATTTATTATTTTTACTAAAACTGCCTGTGTACAGATGCGAAAAATAAAAAGGTACTCGTACAAATGTAGAATAATAACTTACGCCTCTTAATAGCCTGCATTTAGTTCAGGTCATATTTTAGCATTATAAAACCTAGCCCTGTTTGATTGTATTAATTTGAATTATTCCACAGCCATTTTAAAAGCTTTTTATTATTCTTAGTGGTAACAGTCATCCTTTTTTTTTTTTTTTCCCTCAAAACTGGTGTCTCATTACTTTATCAACCATACTCCTGTCTGAACATTCAGCTCCACTCATTAGAACGAGCATCTGCTACAAACTGTATTAATGAGATACATATCAAGGGATACAGCAAGCCGCTAACCACCTGGGTTAATCACTGTACAGTACCAAGTTGATAACAGAGTCATACAGTACGCCTTGAACATACTGTTACAATTACTCAGGTAGCAACTACTGTTTTGGAAACAGCACTACAAAATTGGATACATTTGTAAAGCCCTACATACCCTGTAGCTAATGGTAACATACAGAGTATATTTCAACACAGCCAAAAGGCATGATTTAATAGTGGGAAATTTACCCTTTGGAATTCTTGTGCCTTATGAATAGACTAGCATTAAAATTACTTTTAAGACTTCAGTCTGACAACTGTTCCAAAGAATATACAGGATAGAATTCACAAAACCACTCAGAACAGCTGCAGACTTAAGCGATTTATTTTTTATAATAATAATAATTTAAAGCAATATGATTTTAGAGGTGTTCTTTCCCCAAAACACAGTTGCATATAATATTTACATACACACAAATAGCTGGCACAAAGAAAATATTTTTCCAGAGAGCCAATGCTAAGTGAGCTTCAAAGCTCTTTTAATTTAAAGTTTGCTTGTCTAAACCTGAGATGTAAACGTGCACATCTTTATACACAGGCATTCATGAAGAGTAGGGCAGTTCACACTGCATTTCCCATTGGAGCAAACATGCTCCAGAACGAAAACTGGATTGAGAACAAGAGGTGTGCCTTGCTGATGTTCATGGAACAAGGGCTCTGGAAACGAGGCGCAGAACAAGGAAGACCATGGTGTAGGCACAAAGTCTGTAAATCTGGACAGACTAAGCAAGGGTAAGTCAAAAGATTTTGAACTCAGGGCTGCAAGAGAATGGAGGAGGATGAGTTTTTACACAAACCAGACTCAGAACCCACACGTTTACAAAAGTGTGTAAGATACCACTCAAGTAAATGAAACATCTAGAGAAAACTACTGTTGCAGGAATAAAATACAGGTATTTAACAATGGTGAAATGTAAGAAGTTTGGCTAAGTTGAGCAAATATTGCTATTAACTGAAATTAGAATGTTTTGGCTAAGTGAGAACATATAAAGTTATTAGTTAAGCACCTGCTTTTCTGAAAGTCCAATCCGTCTGATGAAACAGCAGTGCTTTTTTAAGCAAAAAGAGAGAACACAACAACAACAAAAAAACCAAACGTATGCAAGCCAAATAATATTGTAACAGGCAGACCCTAGACTGCTGCATCTAAACTACACTTAACAGAATGGCTTCAGAGATATTTGATTACAGGGGTTTCATCTCCAGATGAAGTAAGCAGGGGATCCATAAATGGATCTCTACTAACTGATATCTTAATATTAAATTCAGGAAGGTCACGCCTGTCAACACAAGCATTCAGAATAATTAATGAAAACCTGTTTAATTGCATATGGAGTCCAGATCATCAGAGAACAACAAAATAATTAGAAGCATGTCCAATGGAAAAACTGTCATCATCATTTTTCATTGTTGATTAGCTTAACTATCATGCACCGTGTCTAGATGTCCAAATAATAGCTCAGGGTTTCATCTTTAATCTCTCTTTCACATCACACCTTCAGGTGAATATCAGTAACATTGAATCTTTGTAGCACCATTTTCCTCTCTGAACATGCTTATCATCTCTGTATCTCCATAAACAACTACAAGTTATTACGTATTGAGAAAATTTAAAAGAAGTATTTCATTCCCTCAGTTTTATTCTTCATCCAGTCTGTTTTGTCACCATCCTAGAACTGTAAAAACACAGGACAGAATGTCCAAAATACTGAAATTTTCTACAAGAAATTACATGTACACTTTAATTTCTCTTACAAAGGGCAGTCTTCCAGGTGCACTACTATTTTCTATATATTTATTTTAGTATTCAGTATGTATGCATCCTCTACATCTGAGTAAGAAAATAAGAATACTCCCTAAGACTTCAATTTTCCAAATGAATAATATATGACAAACACTCACTCTTCATATTGGAAACACGAACAAAAAAATAAATGTGGAAAAATAGCTTACAGCCCCACGGAATAGCACTAATTGTAATTTTACAACAACTTTGTATTTGTTCTAAGACATACCAATCCATATTAGCTAACAACACACAGTTTTGCACACATTATTCTTCAGTGGCAATGCACACTAAGAGACACTGCAGATGAACCAATTTTTTCCTTTAGTATCAAATGGTCTTCTGTAAAGAAATTATTTTAAAAAGCAGAATTATTTTCTGCTATTACTATTTTGTGAAGCAATAGGCCTAAATTATATGAAAACACATCCATACTGTCTTTAAGACATACTAAAATACTAGTGTAAACCAATCCCTAAACAAAGGCTTCCTGAAGGACTAAGCTGTGAAAAAAGGCAGGGATTATCAGCATCTGAGCCGCACAGGACATTAATACTTTGTAAACATATTTTCATAGTTATACAAGTCAAGTCCACAGGCAGTATAGCTGGAATGTGGATTAAAAGCATAATAAATGTAATAAATGCTAAGACTCCCATCTGGCTCTTTGCATGGTCAGTTTAAGTTGGCCGAGTTTACTTGTTTAGGCTCAGCAGCTTTTGAATGCACTGTACTGCTCCGAAAATAAGCCTGAATCTCCCAACGCCATGTTTCTGTAACCTCGCACCCTGTGAACACCTGCATCACATTACCCCAGTGCTTGTGCATACAGCCAGCCAATGTTCATAAGCCAAATATTCCCACCCATTTCTTAATGCTTGGATGTTATATTGAGTGCAAGTTTATTTTGTATTTTCACACCACGCTCTGCCCAAGCTAATAAACCGTTGAAGTACAAACTCCACTGATGAGAGAAACCTGAAGGGCTTTTTTTTTATAGGAGACAGCTTAGTTCTGGCTGAATTGTGCTGAACCCTGACTGACTCCATGTGGAGCCACTTGGTAATTCTTCTAAGACACCTAATTCCCCATATTTTCCAAGCTTTTCATAATCTAGGATACTCCATCCTATTACTAAAGATAACAACCCTAACAAAATAAAGAGCACAAGAAAAACTTTAGAAGACAGGCTACACTGCCTTTTATTTAGTATCAAAACTCTGTTGTCTCAGCACATGGAAGGAGAATGCTTTCCATTGCACTGCTAAAACAAAACTCTTCTTGCACTTAGCCATATGCACAACCAGTATTTTAACTTCACCAGCCTGAAAACAAAAATTATTACCTCCTGGTTTTGAAAGTATACATTTCTTCCACACAACTGATGCCTTCTAACTTGTACATGTGTAAAGCACCACGCGCAGATGAGCTTAACAGTCCTCCTCTTACTGTGTCTACATTCACTGTAATTGCACTTTCTCTGATCAAGTCAAAGCAGGTTAGAAATCTACTCATTTGCTCCAAGTGAAGAAAAACTAAAGTCAATCCACTTAGCACAGATTACAATTGCTTAAATACCACTGTATGTGAAGAACATCTTTAAGAAATAAAAATCAAGCTATGGAAATGAATGTGTCTTACAATTTAAATTCTTCCTGTTACTCAGACACTATTGACTATGATGTAAGAAATCAGACTATTAATGACCTCAAGCTAGCACCCAGAACAAAAAGGAACACTGTGATCCGAATGCTACATGTAGCATAGGTTAAAACCATTTCCATTAATATCTAGAATTCTTGATTTTAATTTTGAAACCAGAAATACTAAAGAAAAACAGAAAGTTAGATGTAGATGGTTACTTCAAAACCTCAAGAAAACAGTTGTAATTTCACAAATGTTTCAACCTATTAAAGATATTCAGTCCTATGAAAATAAGTATGATTTTGGAGGTTTGGAATTTTACAGAAGGTAGTTGCTTGTATGAAAAGCCACAGTAGCTCCTTGCAAGAGTACAAGGAAACAGGGCACCTAACGTGTAGGGTTTTATTTCAATGTGAATAGCAAATACCTTCTGTACCTCATCCAAGCTGCTGGGTATAGGGACAAGAAACCCCATGTGACATGTTTTTTTCATACAAAACAAAGTAATGAAAGGATACCCACTGCTACCAGATGCACACGTTTGAACAACAGAGTCTCATGCAGTTGAGATTGATCTATAACCAGTTAGCGAAGAAAAAAAAGTGTTTTCCATTCTGTATTTGATGATGTTAGCATTTCAGAGCAGAAGAAACACCACACAAGTATACTGGAGAAGTTAAATATAAAGATACGTTTCAAACCAGAAATAACAACACTGAAGAGGTTCAACACATCAATCCAATCAGATTATAGTCCGTTATAAAAAAAAAAAGTTACCCCTACAATGAATGTAAGAGAACTGGTAATGGAAAATTAAGCTATATTGACTCTTTCGCTGACCAGAACTACAACTTTGAACTATGGATCACAGCACACATGAAAAAACCCTATGAAATTTCTAATGCTAGACAGCTTCTGAAGGATCAACTAGAAGTTTTAATTTAGCTTTTATAAACAAGTTCCTTAGCTTAACAAACTCTTACTGTTATCTAAGATTATTCTAAGACCTTGGTAAGTCCTGACTGACAGACAGTCAAGGGTTATGAAGAATAAAAGTACATACATTAACAGTCTGTTTGCAGAACAGCTGCTAAAGAAACTTGGCCACAAACTTCAGCAAATGTTAGGTACCAAGACAAGCAAAAAATTAACCGCTGGAGTCAGTTTTCTTGTTAGAATATGCTTTGTCCTTTGTAGAAGCAAAATGACTTTCCTGAGAAAATACAGTCTACCCAATTTACTGGGTGTTTCTTTTTAATTTAAAATTAACTTACCGAGTGCCGTCTGCTTTCCAGCTAACTTTGTATGGCTTCTGTTCCAAAAATTTAATATTTTGCTTGTCCATGGAAACAGGTTGTGCTCCAGGGAATCCAGATCTTAAAAAAACAAACAAACAAACAAACAAAAAACAACAAAAAATACATCCATGTTTATTAATGTTCTGCAATAAACAGTCACACATGGCAATGCATTTTTTATGTTAGACTAAAGTTACACCTTGTACCAGACTTGCTGCAAGGTTAACTTGGAGTTAGAATATCTTCTCCAATAAGGTATTTTGCAAGAGGAATCAAATGCCTCTCTGATAAGAACACAGGTATTTGTTTACGACAAAACACTAAATTACGTGGAACTTCAAAGCTGGAGGAAGAGATATTTGAATTCAAAATTACAAGCACAGGAAGAACTATAAGCATCAGCAGGTCAGTAAGCATGGTGAACAACTGCCTGGATCGTCAGCTTTGGAAAGGAGGAGTTCAGAATGTGAGACATTAAAATCAACATTCTCATTAACATTGGACACAAATCCAAGTTGGCTATAAAAAATTAGTATTGTACCTCAATACTGAAATGTATAAAGAAAAACTATAATATAATAAAATAATAGAAAGCAGTTGTATAAATAAGTTGGGAATGTAGTGCAGCTTCAGCAAGCACTAAATTTTAGACAAATACCTGGACTAGACTACATCTGGAACTTGCACAGGAACAATTCATCTGAAAACATTTTGTATCTCAATGGAAAAGCAGTTCTACAATCTTCATTTTTAATATCAACAGCTGATCACACCATTTCACAGTACAATGCAAGATCCTCATCTGTTTCACTATTGAGTGTTTTTGGGGCTTGCTTTTTTTTTTTTTTTAAACAATCCATCCAAAAATAGTTACTTTTTCTCATTTTTACAATGAGTTCTTCCGCAAAACTAGGAATGTAACACTTATTTCTAGACAGTATAAATAAACAGGTTCTAAAGGTTCTCATACCCTTCCCATCCACAGAACTGCTGACATTTTTGCTGTATTCCTCCTAACTTTGGTTGTGTTGTCACTTGGGTCACACATTTAACTGTTATTCCTTCCAAGAAAATTGCACCCTAAATAAAAAAAAAAAATAATTAGTATTTAAGCCTTCATAAAAGCTGACCAGAGCACATTACTACAAGATTGTCTGTTTTTACAAGTTGATCCTCATGAACAATAGTAGCTTAAATATTCCTTAAAAATTTACCCCCAGATACCAAGATACATCACTTGAGATTTGCCAGTAAACTCACTGGTATTATGAATGTAGGAACTAAAATGACTTATTTATGGGGGAAAACCTAAAATAATGATTAAAAAAATTTACAAAGGAGGTAAATGGTAAGGGATAAGCATTGTTTAGCTAGTACTCTCAAGAAAGTTGCCATGTCAAGCTACAGCATCAGACTCATTTTTCATTTGCAACTAAAATTATCTTATTTAAAAAGAAAGTACATTAGTATCAAGTATTTAATAGTAAATTGGTCACACATGGAATTTCAAGGTAATGCAAGATGTTTATTTATGGATGAAAATCTGAACCTAAAGCAAATCACCATACATTAAAGGTCACAATATCTTCTGGCAGAAGCCCTTGTGACACCACTTTTAAGTGTGTCAAAAAGTATGGCCTCAAAATAAACAAACTGGAAACCAAGGACAGAATTGACATATGAAATGTTAAATAAAGTTTCTAATACATAAATAGTATTTCCAGACCAACAATTCTGTGTTTTCCTTGATTCATGAAAAGCAAGAGCTGCTCACTAACAGTAGAGATCTAACACAGAAGGTAAACCTAAGTAGCTCGGTAATTACTGAGCTCAAGTCACTGGGAAAAAATCTTTAGACAAGAGGTTTCTGCTGGGTCTTTTTAAAGACATTAAGTCATTCTTTTCTCCCTCTAAATCAAAGATGTATGTTTTCAATTAAATATGTTAATTTTATCAGACCTAGATGGTAACTGCAGTACAAGAAGTTCAATTACATTAATTTCACCTCCAGCTGGGTATCTACCACATTTTATGTCTGAAAACTTAAAACTTACACCAGAGGGAAAACAATTGAAAGAATGAATGTACTTAAACAGCAGCAGACTTAAAGGGCTCTCAGTTGGTCTAGGAAAAATTTATTAACAAAAGAGAAAACATAAACGGCTGGTTTGTAACAAAGTATTTGTGTGAAATTATACTTGCATGATTTTATTCTCAATCTAAACCAAGTTACTAAAGTGGAGGTGCTATCCTGAATGCCACAGAAAAGCCTAAATAGAGATCAATAAAAGAATACTGAAAATAAAACTCAAAAATAACTTGTATATTTCAGAAAAAGTTTGATGCTGAGTGGAATAAAAACAAATTCTGTACAACAGAACACATTAAAGCCATCAGATCTAAAAAGCTACATAATAAAAGATCTCTTTAGAGATCCCAATTTGACCAGATTTATTTCAACAGCATCTCAAATACATTCGCAATGCAGACTAAGAAGATCAAAGCATGGTGTTTCAGCTGTTGAATTATGAATCCTGCAAATGAAGGTACAAGTATTGTGTATGTCATCACTAAAATGTTTGAAACTTGCCTTAACAAATCTAGCTGCACACTACTGATGAAAGGAGCTTTTTTGCTCCTTTTTCCACACACCATGGCACTCATCTGTTCTACTCTTGAGCAAGTCTAGGAACTAATTTGGCAAAAACAGTATCATAAATTAATAATTTTCTGGCAAATTAGTATCCTAAACTAGTTCACCATAGAATGAGTCAGCACTAGTGCCAGCACAAGGGAAGCAGAAGGAACACAGAAGTGCAGGGAAAGCAGGACTACAGTTTTCAGTACAGCCTGCATTTAGTTAAGATTGGCTCAGTTGCATCTCCAAATTGTATTCTGAGAACAGTACATCCTAAAGAAATACCCTAGTGCATAACCTTAATCACCTTAAGCTCCACAGACCTTTGGTGCATCACTTGTCCCATATTATTTATGTGGGCACCAGCAGGTGCAATGGCACACAGGTGACTGGGCAAGGGAGACAGACAGTTACACGTGCCTGGCCAGCATGTTGTCTGAATTCTGTCTGGTTAAGAGCACCATGACCAAAGAAAAATGGTTGTATCTTCCTTCTCAAATAACGGCAGAATGTGACAGCAGTATGACTGCTATATATTAAAGCAAAAGGCAGGCAACTGGAAAAATTCTCCAGAAAATAAAAAGTCATAAACATGAAACTGGTGCTTGCCATTTGAAGGTCTCTCTTGCAGATTATCTGCCTCAAGTATACTCACTAGCTAAGGCACAGCACTATGAAAACAAGGTGAGTCACTTGGGCACCTGTCCCTGGCCAACTCAGCGCTCCAGGTTTCATGAGGACATTTCCTCGGATAAGGTGCCAAAACTCAGCCAGATCCAGGCGCTTGCCGCACCGTTGTTGAGCTAACAACCCCCTCTGGAAACACGACACTGGAGAATACAGTGCAAGGATGCCAGAGCGTGCAGCTCAGCAGGAGCACCTGAGGTCCTCAGTGCTGCTACTAAGCCAAGAGCTATAAGCCCTGATGGATCCAAGGTAACTACATGCACTCAGTATCTAGTCTCTGCACAAGCTGTACTAATCAATCAAGCTCTTCCCACCTGCCACCATATCCCTCCACCCATCACTTCAGCTGAAGGAGAAGTGGCGATATGTATCATCTTGTGTTGGTTCAGATCCTAAACACCACCTGGAGGAGTGGGTGCGAGTGGGAACAGCCCCAAACACACACCTCCCTAACCCTAGTGGCTATCACCAGGCCTGGGTGATAGCCATCTTCAGGCTACTCAGACCTGACTGGGTGCCAGTATGCTCAGAGACTGCCTTCCAGAGGACAAGAAACGTTCCAAAACATGTCAGGAAGAGACACAGCCTGCATCTTCTAAAAGACAGGAAGGGAGAGACAGGAACTTACACTGATCAGCTTTGATTTAATACCTAGAAATACCAGACCAAATCACAAGAACTGCCTCTAGGCATGTACAAACAAAAAAGATACAACAAAAATATACTGACTGTCACTCAGTAACCATGGTGTTCAACTAATCATTTGGTTTTGGTGATGAAACAAGCTTCACAGAATCAGGAGAAGCAGGAAATATCACATCTTTTGATGCTGGTTTTTGGCTCGGCTTTTGTTTGCTTGTCTTGTTCTCAGAGGGGAACTCAGAAAACATGGGGTAGATCTAACTTCTATAAAACAGGAGAGCAACACGTTTTGAAACCAGGTTCAGAGGAGCTAGTGTTTCACGAACAAAATGGAAGAATACCTTGAGGAGAATCTGCGGGGTTGTTTAGGTATAAGAGAGTTAATTTATTTTCCCTAAATTTCCTATTAGCATATTCTTATTTTTGTGACATCTGTGAATTTAGTAACAGGGATACAGACTGTGATGGCAGCTTAAGAATTCAGTGTTATCCTTAATTACAAGAATGGGCTGGAAAAAACACTGTACAATTCAGTATAAACAAAGTTCTACACTTAACAGGGCATAAGCAATTACACAAACACACACTGGTAGGTAATTAGAGGAAAAGATACGGAAGCACCAAGAGAAAAAGCGCTGAATTAGTATTATTCTGTCTTGTAAAAGGCAATTATATTGAGATATATAAACAGAAATACTAGCCTTAAGATACGAAAAATTAATTCCTCTCTATTAAGCATTAGGATGGCCTCAGCCAGAGGCTTGTGTTCAATCATAGGCACCACAGTCTCAGAAAAATGTGAGTCAACACGACAGAATACAAAGAATGACAAGAATGGACAGAAATACAAAAAATATGGACTATAGGGAAAAAGTGAACAAATTGGCATTTAATGTGGAGAAAGAGGAGGCTAAAAAGGAAATTACACCCATATATGAGTATATAAAATGCTGCTGTAAAATCAGAAAATTATCTTTTTTCCATATCCATCAAGACACCCATGGGCAGAACTGTAAGCACAGGGGTTAAACTTCGGCAAAAAAAAGTAGGTTAGGCAGAAAAAAACCAAAGTCATGACATTTAGAAACAAAATACTTTGACAGTTAAATAATAAATATTATCCTTCCCAACTATATCAACCATGAGGTTTAATGGTTTCCCGGTCTCACAGATGACCACAAGACACCTGCACACAAAATCAGCTACCATCTCTTCTAGACCATTGAGATGTAACCATCCATTTTAGAAGCGCTACATATCACACCCTGTAATACCTGTGAAATACACAGCTTACATGGGACTAGAATAGGCGGCATTCCTTATTAAACAGTAAAAGATCCCGTTGAAAATTCTGAAGGTTCTAGCTCAGAATTATAACTTTTTGTCCTATTTGCAAAACCAAGTATTTTTTGCTCCAAAAACTTTTCTCCCTGAAGTGAGATTCTAAGTGTCAGTTAATAATGTTGCTTCGAAGCTACAATTATTATGGCATGCGCTGACAAAGTCAATGTGTGTTTGGATTTGCTGTGTAGCATCTGAGACCACAGCAAACAGATTTGCTGTTACCTGTCAACTACATTCAGATGATGACAAAGGAAACTGTAATGGCATTATGTTCTAACTGTTCCCACAGTTTATGTAGCATAGAAAAGAAAGGCTGTCATGACTTTTTGACATCAAAATATGGAATTTTTAATGCAAGATGCTGCAATAAAGTTTCTCACATCCAAGATGGAGTTTCTGAAATGGACAGCATGCTAACTTCACAGGCTAGCCGGGCAGCTGCTTCCGACTATTCATTATCCTAGCGAGCTGCCTGGGAAGTGTCTCATCCTCTACCTCTAAACTTTACTTGTCCCCAAAAAGACTTGGGCCAACATGAAATCATTTCAGATCTCACCACTATCACCACAGCCACCTCTACTTTGACACTGTCTACCCTCAGGTGTTTACAGAAAGAGTCAAATTTGAAGGCTGAAAACAAATACTACAAGAAATCAACATAATGCTGAAAATTTAGCCCTTTAGACAGTAAAATAATAAGAAAATCTGAGCAAGAGGTATTTACCTGATAATCATACCCATGTAGATCACATATTTACAAGGAATCACAAATAGACTGTATCCATCTCTACTGAGTTAAGCAGTCCAATCTGCCAGCCAAGAACCATGGTAAAGAATTCTCCCAGTTCCTCCTCTTCATGTCAAAGAATGTTCCTCCAGAGCTGCAAAACTGAATTATACGAATATGCATATTAACTAGATGATTCTTTTTTCATAAATTCTCTAACTCATAATTACCTTTTAGTCATTAATATGCTTATTCGTATAATTTAGCTTCCAGCTTTCAAAAGAACTATGGTGGCAGAAAAGAAAAAGCCTGGGAAGCCAGGATCATGATTCCTGTTAAACAGACCAGTTCAGTTTTATACTTGCTGAAAAGAGGCTGTCATTGGATGTCACCATCACACCTCATTTGCTAACACATCAAAAGGCAAGTCAAAAACACAGGTCTGTGGTTCCAGCCCAAATAAATTTTCTGAAATATCAATGTTTTACTGCAAGGCTAATGGAGGTAGTGACCATATCCCTGAGTATATTTTTACTATGGATTTTCACTGTGTTGGCAATTTTTTATTCCAGCTGATAGACTATTTGAAAGTTTTCAAAGTTCATCTTGCTTCTCTGGACAAGATTTTATATTCCTTTCAGGCTAATTTCTTCCATACTCCATCTGTAAACCACATTGAGCAGCTGCAGTAACAACAAAATGCATTTTTGCAGCGTATTTCCTATGAGGATTTCCAAGTGTTTGCAAACAAATACACCTCAGACACAAGTAAATGAATTCAGTGTTATGCAAAAAGAACCGAATCTATTTTTGCACTCAGCAACATTCTCCCCTAGTTTATCTGCAAATAAAATAAAAAAAGTCAGGGATTTGGAGAGAACTGAGCCATTAGTCTTCAGATGATACAAGTATATTCTTCACTCTGGAGTATTAGTTCCATACTATGGTAACTACAGCAACTTATTTCATCAGAATTATGCAGATGTATGTTCAATCACCATAAGCGATCAGCCATATTTCTTATCATGATACAGTTAAAACAGCTTTGAACAAAAAATAATTTCAAAGCTGCCTTGGGGATTTTAAGCTCATATTGCTTTTTGATAACCCAATTCTCAACCCTCCAAAATTTCAAAAGGTAAGAATATTTACCAAAATGAGCAGTGAATTTAAAAAAATTCTGAATTTCATCCACATGGCTACAAAAAAATAAGTAAAAACTGTTTACACATATACATCATAACATTTCACCCCTAAAGATAAAGCGAATAATTAAAAAGTGCTTTACCATTTCAACGCAAATTTATTAAAAATTGTTATACAAGAAAAAATTTAAGGAATTTTTACAACTGGAATAACTGGAAGTTGTAACAACAACTGGAAGTTGAGGTGTTGAATGTTAAAGTTCGAAGTTCATACAGGATGCATAAGAAAGCTTGCAATGAAGATACCAGTTTTTCCCGGTTAAGAGACAATACTACCAGTCCTTATATGCAAGAGCACTGGCACTTGTTTAGCATGTATTTGATGACTATGAGTTTATGAAATTAAGTATAGCAATTAGAATAGTAAGTTCTTAATCAAAAATACCAGTTTTAGGCGTTCTTTTTTCCTCTTGCCAAAGGAAGAGCTTGATGATCCAGGTTCTGATTCTTGGCCTCCTGTTTTACCATTATCATCATCCTCCTCTTCATCATCATCAAAGCACCATTCTGGTAGCTCAGGTGGTGATGGTGCATCATCTTCATCTCCATAACGACGAAATAATTCCTTCAAATAGTCACCTTTATAAATACCTGGTGGTCTAGCCTGAGCAAAAGTGGCCACAGCAGCCTCAATACTGTCAAATAAAAATTGAAAATTACTCTGGATGCTTAATTTATATGTTTTAGTCATATTCTGCCTTATCAAACCTAAGATTTATTGGGACTGAGAATTAAAAATTCCAAACTGGTAAATGCAAAAAAACATTCATTATATTTGAAACATCATGCTTAGATCAGCCTGGTAACAGTTGCTCTTGCACAAGATTCTGCATAATTATGTAGGCACTGCATATGTTCTCAAAAGTAACTGCATCTTGCACTGCTTCCCTGATTGTAGCAAATAAGTGGTCTGTTGCTCACCTAGGTAAAACTTTTATTGCTACAGAAAAGGCATGAGTGACACATAGACAAGTACTTAAAAGACTGAATGAAGACAAAAAAAGCAACACAAAAAGAGATGAACAAACTTAATGAAGAAAAATGCAAGTGTTGAAATTAAAATGTGGCAACATTTTTCCCCCTAAGAATTATCTCTCCTTTCATTAGACATTTTGTCATCACATTGGGAAAAAGCATCCTCATCTTTTCAAATTACTTCTCTTTCCAGAAGTTACTCATAAAAAAATGTAATTCAGAAGCCTTTTACTGTGCAGCTAACACTTAATCTTAAGTGCTTTAATAAACTGGAGACTGGATCAAAAAAAAATTAGAAACCAAAATTAACAGTCATGCACCTTTACCTGCCAACTGGAAAGCACTCCAAAATATACACCAGCAAGCACAGCACAAGGGGTTTATGATTACTATTTTCACAATTCCTTTGAAAACAGTTAACATAAAACAATGGACATAATTCTGTCTACAATTTGTCATGGCTGTGTGGAGCACTATGTTCCATGGACCAACATTTAGAGATTTTGCTAAATAAAAGGAGAAATCACAAAAGGTACATGCCCCTGTTAAGCTTCTTGACAAGCCTTAAACTGGAACAAAAAGTCTTAAAGCTGGAACAAAAGTACAGATTACATGCTGTGATATGAATTTTTTCATTTAAGAAAATAGCCTGCCACTGGAACAAGGAAAACATAGAGCTAAAATGCAAAAAAAGAATTTAAATACCAAAAAGTATATTTTTTTTTGTCATATCTGTACAGTATGAGAAAGAGCCTGAGAATTTTATGAAATAAATTTCCCAGAATAGACAGAAACACCTCCCAAGAACCAGTAAGTTTGGCCCTCTCTTCTGATCTTTGGTAAGAGTAGAAAACAAAACATTTTCCAGAGTAAGACTATCAAATGGTCAGCCATCAGGTCTCATAAATTACAAGTTTAAGAATCTGAATTATTCATATACAGAAGAAGCTTTAATATAAAGAAGCTTCATATAAAGAAGGAGCTTTCTTCGCCATTCTGTTTTCTAAGACTCCTAATTTTCTCCTCACAAGAAATTTTTTATTTTGGTATCTTTCTTAAATTGTTTCAAATCTTCCGTAAGCAATGCCATAGAAAGAACAAAACAAACCAAAAGGGATGGGGCCTGAAAGATGCTTAGATTTGTCTCTGATGATATTAGAAGAACTCTATATAGTATTCTGGAATAGATGGCAATGAAAGCTAAAAGAAGCAGCATAGATTTCAAGCACGGAAACCTAGCTGAAAGAAAACATATTTTGCAAGTTCTAGAAACATAGCAGTCTTCAGGAAAAACCAGTTGTGAAAAAGAGTATTAAGGTTTCTGATCACTACTTGGAGAGCTTTCAGTCTGGATGACCTTTCTTTAAACTGAACTATAAAATACATCTCAGTATTCACAATACATCAGCAGCATTCCTGTATCATACACTTAAGGAATGAATGCAGATGGATTTTTCCATCAGGAAAATCTTATTTCCTCATCAGCAAATAACAATGCCTATTTTAAAGAATGATACAGCAAATTGGATTTATCTTGATACAATTCTTAGCATTAACTACCACCTTCTCAAAATTAATTCTTTTGCTGTGGACATTTTTCCCTATCAGATTGTTCTACTAAAAAAATCTGACAGAGATGAACAAACTTGATAGACCTAAATGGAGGGGAAAAAAAAAAAATAAAAGAAAAAAAAGAGAGAGACATGGCTGTTAAGTTTTAAGGCTTTTCCCACAGAGTTTTGAAAATAAAGAGAGGCTCCATAAGAACAGGAGTTCCAAATAGATTCAAATGCATTTCCTCTTCAGAACAAAGGAACAATTCTAAGTCTAATTATTGCATACTGCTTTAAAATTGTTAGATTAAAAGCATACAAATTTGCTAGTTCATAGGAACAAACGGATTCATACTATAAAGATATTTGTATCTGTGTCTACTTCTTATGCTCAGCTAAGATTCTGCCAAGATTCAGCCACCCACTACTAATGGTGTTCTGTCTCCATTACTCCAATGTCTTTCTTCCAAGTTTACTAACAGACAACAATGACCTAGTTCTTTGCAAACAGCTTGCATGTACATGCTAAGTGCCAAATAACTGTATGTCCAGTCATATGAAAATGCTGCAACAGCAGTAGAATTTTCTTCACTTAAATGACAAAACCAAGAAGTATTATCAGAATGCTTAAGGGGCTTGTTAAGAAACATGCCTTGCATGGGATCCCGTCAGCAAAGAAATAGTGTTTTGTGACTACTACCAAACATGAGAAAGTCATGCCCAGCATGGTACAGGCAATTTTTTGTTATTTGAAAAAGTTCACTACTTTTTAGGAAGAAATCAACATTTTTATAATCACAAAAAACCCAGGTGAATCTGTACAGAGGCATGGTGTAGCCCTTAGTCAACAAGCTGGAAACAAGGACTTTGTCTCCCCGCGACCCCTCAGAAGCAAGTATGTCACTCTGCTGTTGCTCTAGCTAATCTGTTCAGAACTCAAATAAACCAAAAAAGTCTACATGCAAATCTACATGAAAAAGATGAAGTAAGAGAAATAATCTTTCATGCATCTCTGAACTCTACATTCTTACTCAAAATGTGGGACACCTCACAGGGAAGAGACACAATACAATGTATACACTGCTAAAAGCCCACACACAGCAGGTACAGCTGACTTTTCACCTACTGAGCCTGGAAAGCTTGACTGAAACAGGCTAAACTACCAAGGGATTATATAAACCATGTTAATATAGCTTATTTGCTCAAGATTAGTAGGCAGTTTTAAAAAACAAAACAGTGAATATATTAGGATAGCTGTCAGGACAGTAAGCCAAACAAACTAAAGATGCCTTTGGTCACTCTCCACAAATCCCTAGAAATTAACATTCAAAGTTACCTCCAGTCCAACTTCTCAACCAAAAAGGCACAGATCAGAAATCCAGTTCTATTGAAACCATGTGTGCAATGGACACCTAGACAAGACAAGAGAAGGGTTAATCATTTGCAAGTCGTTTTAATGTATGTCCTTTAGTTTCACAAGTGTGTTTTTGGATCCTTCTACCTTCAGCAGCAACATTAAAGAATTCTCCCCCTTCCCATCAAGGCAGCTTAGATCACATAAGGCGTATAAGCCTAAAAAGCAGTTTATTAAATTCTTTCTGTAAATTATTAGCAACAAGAGTATAGGATACTTCAGTTTCTCCCAATTCAAGAGCACTAACTTAATGCAAATAAAATATGGCTAATACAGATAAGATCCAAAATATTTAATGATTAATGCTTATCAGAAGACAACACAATCAAATTCAATAATTGTGCTTTTAGTGGATTCAACAAGCATTACATTCATTTCACACCATCAGGCATAAAAATCATGTTCAGTTTACCCTACCTCAAACTTGAAAGCAGTGTCAATAGACCACAATTCTATTTCAAATTTGCCATTACCATGCTAAGACCAAACTTACTGATCTTGGGGAAAAAAAAAAAAAAAACTACAAAAGGAAAATTATACAACACTATAATCACCTTGAATTACTTACCTTTTCAATGTAACAAAAAAAGAATTAAGTTTTCAGCCTCTATTTTACTGAATTCATCCCCCAGTGAAAAGAGGGAAAGAATCAAATGCATTGGAACCTTACTTTTCTCTCAAGGCAACAGCACCATCTAGTGATAAACAAACCGGTCCAAAAATTTGTGTTAAAAATGTGAAGGATTCAGGCAAGATGTTGCCTCTTCCTCATACTGCATTTTAAATATAAATATCAGCGTATTAAAAGTTTCCACTAACACGAAATGCAATTACTCTTAATATTAACATATTTTTCAATTGTGACCATAGAATCATACGGTAGATACAGAACCAGCTACCAACTCCACCACTAAAGCATGTCCCCAAGCACCACATCTGCACATCTTTTAAATGCCTCCAGGGATGGGGACTCAACCATGGGCAGCCTGTTCCAATGCTTGACCACCCTTTTGGGGAAGAAATTTTTCCTAACATCCAATCTAAGCCTACCCTGGTACAACTTGAGGACATTTTTTTCCTCTTGTCCTGTCACTTGTTACCTGGGAGAAGAGACCGACCCCACCTGCCTACAACCTCCTTTCAGGCAGCTGTAGAGAGCGATAAGGTCTCCCCTCAGCCTCCTTCCCTC
Source organism: Falco biarmicus (assembly GCF_023638135.1). Classification (NCBI taxonomy): domain Eukaryota; kingdom Metazoa; phylum Chordata; class Aves; order Falconiformes; family Falconidae; genus Falco; species Falco biarmicus. Next base: position 5,060,880 of record NC_079293.1, on the reverse strand, counting down.
CAGGCTAAACACCCCCAGTTCCCTCAGCTGCTGCTCATCAGACTTGTGCTCCAGCCCCTTCCCCAGCTCCGCTGCCCTGCTCTGGACACGCTCCAGCACCTCAGTGTCTGTCTGGTAGTGAGGGGCCCAAACCTGCACCCAGGGTTCGAGGGGCGGCCTCACCAGTGCCCAGTACGGGGGGACAGTCACTGCCCTGGTCCTGCCGGCCACACTGTGTCTGACACAAGCCAGGATGCTGTCGGCCCCCTCGGCCACCCGGGCACACTGCTGGCTCATGTTCAGCCGGCTGTTGACCAGCACCCCCAGGTCCTTTCCCCCAGGCAGTTCCCAGCCACCCTTCCCCAGGCCTGTGGCGCTGCCTGGGGCTGGTGTGACCCAAGGGCAGGACTTGACACTGGACACCAAGAAGCAAGTCCCTCAAGAATTTACTGATTTCCTTATTTATCTACCATACTTAGTAAAGTAAGTTTAGCAACAATTCACTTGATGATTATTCGGACAAAACATGATATCCTTTTTCTATATGCTCCCCTACACTTCAAGTTATTTATTTTTTTTACTGGAGATCCAAAAAATGCCTACAAAGAGTAGACTGATAAAATCCAGAAACTTTATATGGGTAAAGAGAAATATATATCAACTGTATCAGGCTTGGGTTTTGTGCCTGCCCCATCAAGCTTCCCTTCTTAAAAAAAAAAGACAAAAAAACTACTATAAATTTCTTGGATTCATCCATTCTAATAATTTAGTAATATTAAAAACTAAGTTGCATCAAATGAAATTAATTTTAGCTTCCTTATAGAATTTGTTCCCAGCAATCACTTCTCCTTTGTTTTATGCTTAAGCAAAAATTTTGCATTTTGTTTCCTTAAGGTTGGCAGGCATACTCCAGTCCTTCAAGCTGCAAAAATAAAGTTTCCATCCTATATTGTTCTGGCTGAATAGAAAATTTTGTTCACTTATTCACAATTCAGTCTCTTCTCATATCTAATCTTAACACTGGAAATTAAATTGCACACAATTGCTATCAGTAAGTCCTGCAGCTGTTAATGACACCAAGAATGTTAAGTCAATAATTTTTTACACATGACAAAGATAAGCAGCATCTCAGCAATAAGACCAACAGCTTGGAAGAGAAAGATCACGCAGGGTGCAGTACTATCACTGCTGCAGACTGCTTTCACCTTTAATAAAAACATTCTCCTCATCAGTCCCTCTGATGCTCTGTGAAGAAGAAACAAGTGTCCAGACCCAGAAATAACTTTTCAGTAATTCATGGAAGGGAAATGGGAAACCCCAACATTTCTCTTTTACTATGAAAGCTTACACCACAAGTTATTTAAAAGCTCAGCTGACACACTATTTTTTCCTTGATTCTTTCTCATCGGCTTTTTTTCATAGAGGTGAAACAATCTAAATAATGGAAAAACATTCCAAAATTCAGAAATGTCAAAAAGTTAGCAACTCAACACTAAAAATGGCATTTTAAAAGTTGAAATACTAGTTAAATGGGTCTGCTATTTACAGAATATCATCATGCTATCCATGCTCCGTATAAATTGCTGACCATAACAATATTTCAAGTTCTAAAATATTGTTGGAGGACCTAGTGGGTGAACTGTGAAAGGAGAGTGAAAAATGAGGAACTGACAAATGCGAGTGAGTGGGATCAGTCACCAACAATATTTCAAGTTCTGTTACAAGTTCTGAAATATTGTTGATGACTGATCCCACTCACTCTCATTTAGCAGTTCCTCATTTTTCTTATCACATACATTACAGTTTAGCAAAGAAAACATAGGCCTCAAATGTACATTCTATGTGAAATAAAGAAATAAGAAAGTACCTACAAGAAAATCATGTGAAAAAGGGTGTACCCAAATCAAATCTCTCCAGCACTGAAAAAAACTTAAAGATTCTCAGTGGTAACCTGTGACAGGACAAGGACCAATGGGTACAAATTTAAATACAATAGATTCTGTTTAAACGTAAGAAAAATACCCTGTATATTGTAACAGTGAGCAAACACTGGAAGAGGTTGCCAGAAAATGTTGTGGAGTCTCCAGGCTTGGAGATGGTCAAAACCCAAATGGGCACAGTCCTGAGCAAGCTGCTTTAGCTGGCCCTGCTCTAAGGAAGGGCAACTGACTAGATGATTTCCACAGGTCCCTTCCAACAGCCTGAACTACTGTACAATTCTATGATTCTGTATGAATCCTAACTGTACCAGCTTAGTTTATCAAGCTCTTATCAGTGACACCTACACAAACAACTGTTCCATGCACTCCCAAGTTGCACAGTACACTCAGATTCAGGAAGGCTGCAGAATTATCAGAGACTTGAGGATGACACCATTCTGACTCTGGAAACTCAGCTGCAAAGCAATTTTCTGTCTCTGACAGTTTGTAGACAGAGTTGAATATCAATATATTTAACAGAAATCAGAATAAAATGGTTTTAACTAAAACTAGAAGCCACCCAAATTAAACTGAGAACTTCTTTTGTTCTGGGTAAAAAAAAAAAAAAAATCTTAAGAACATTCAAGTATTCACTGCTAGACAGTACACCACAGGAGAAAAACTTAAGCCTAAAAACTACTACCAGTTTCCAGCAATACATCAGTTGCTTTGTGAGATTTGCTAAAGAATCCCTGATCATTCACTTATCAAATACAACTTCAAATAAGCCAGACCACCAAATGTCAAAACAATGCTTAGACAATACATAACCTGCATCTGCATCAGCAGAAGTTACAAAACCACAATGCAAGTATCATGTATTTGTAGACAGTCCTTAAGCCTGTATATTTTCCCACATTAAGCTGTGAGATGTAATCAGATTGATGGATACAGAAGCATACTGGTTTCTGTGAAAACAGAAACATCGTAGTTTCTAGAGCAAAAGCAATCACATCTATATATGCATAAACACTGTACTGAGGAAACTCCTTTGCTTAGACTTTCAGGAACGAGACTGCATTTATAAGTAAATATGATATAAATGAACAGTAAAAAATAATGATAGATACAAGATAAATATAATGGATATAAGACAACATACCTATAAGCTCTGAGGGATTCTTATCACTGAAGTGTTCACATACACGGATAAATGTTTCTGTATTCTCAGGTGTAGGGCACTCACCATGCCTGAAAAAAAAGGGAAAACACAGATTAGGAGACAGCTGGGGGAAAGGGAAGAAAAAAAAATTACTTCAGTGTGATCTTTCAAATTAAAAGCTAAATATTAAAAAAGTGCTGACAACTTACCCTTTACACTGGAGCTTTATATATTTAATGCCTTCTTTCTCTATATCATTCCTATCATAGAATCTAGTGGTGTTGGTCAAGTCTACCAGCAAACCCATTTTAACCTAAAAAAAAAAAAAAAAAAAAAAAACCACACACAACCAACTTATATATGTGATTCAAATATCAGTGCATAAATAAAGAAGCTAATACCATTAAAATTAAAAGCAATAGCAGACTACAGCTGCAATTTTAAAAATTCTTAAATATTACACTTGTTCATTAAATCCATATTCTACCACCATCACAGTCATCTCTGTTTCCTTGTGAAAGCTGCTGTCTGACTTAGCACCAGCCATCAATTAAAAAACTTCAGTTTGTTCCCATCAACGTTCCTAAATAAGAAAGACCTGGTAACAGCAAGACAGTATCTGGTTAAGAATTATTTTAACACGTTAAAAGAGAAATATGGTGGAATTGGGTGCTCTTATGCTTTAAGTAGAACAGTATTAAACACCAGCACAGTGGAAGTACCATAATAAAAATTAATTACTGAGACATATGTAAGTATACTCTCAGGAAAAATAACTCATCTTAATTTATCCATCCATTAAATGGGATTGCAAAACGAACACCTTTTCAAAATTTCAAAATTTCAAAAATTTCAAAAAATAAAACAATAATTCCCTTAAAATCTCAGAAACATTATTCAAAGCTAAAACATAAAACTACTTCAAATCTTGAAAGATTCTGTCAGTAATTAAGGTGGCAGCATCACGCTCTCAGATATTAGGATGCACCTGAATTCAGGCTGCCTTGCCCACTTCATCCTAACGTGTTCCCTTGTGCATGAGCTTACTTTTTTAGTGTTTGGGTTCTATAGCTGTAAAATAGGTCTTTGAAAGCAGCCGTGTGGAAGTTATGTTTTTTTAAAAGCAACATGGAAAGCAGAAATTCCACTAGGTGGCATCCACAGAGAACATTCGCAAAGTGCATCCTACTGATCCTTGGTCCAAACAAAATTTCCACCAACCATAAACCCTCCAGTATTACTGTGCAAAAACAGCCTGAGTATCGAAAGTATCCCTGGTTTCCTGCCCTACAAGTAAAAGCAATTGCTTTTGGTCAAAATGCTGAATATCATGCTTTCAAGTAGGCTCCCCACCATGAAACCAGATGTCTTTCAAAAAGGCATTTGAAGAGTGGTAGTCCCAACAAAATCCTTGTTCCACAGCTTTGTCTTTTTTAAAGATACATCAATAGCACACCTGAAATAATACTGAAGCATGTTACAGATGCAAAACTATAGAAGCAACTGCACCTTCAGTATATTTAAGACTCCAACATATACTCATAAATAGGACTTTTCTCAGGTTTCATTTACCTTAAGGTCAACAGACGCAGTAAATTAGCAGTGCAGTTGGAGGAATTGCAAATTAAAACATCGCTTCCAACAATTCAGAAAAGATAAATCCCAATTACAACTAGAATACTGTTCAGAAACAGCTGTTTCACATGGATATGTTGTTCAGTAGATCCCAAAGACAAATTTCCAATTATCTACAGAGGTAGTTATCCACGGTATTCAAAGCTGGGACAACATACTTTCATTATACTTCTATACTTGCATAATACTTTTATTTAGCATCATAACACTATGTCAGCAGCATTACACATTTTGAAGTGTAATATCCAAATCAGTTCTGAACTTCTCCTTCTTTACTTCAACTTTGTATATCTGTCCTGGTTTCAGCTGGGATAGTTAATTTTCTTCTCAGTAGCTGGTGCAGCGCTGTATTTTGGATCTGGTGTAAAAATAACTCCATAACACACTGATGCTTTTAGTTATTGCTACGTCATGTTTATAATATTTTATATATATATATATATATATACTCTAAGTCAAGGATGTTTCAGTTTCTTGGGCCCTGCCAGGGAGCGGGCTGGAGGGGCACAAGAGATTGGGAGGGATGCATCCAGGACAGCTGAGCTGAACTAGCCAAAGGGGTATTCCACACCACAGAACAACACTCTGACTATATAAACTGGGGCAAGTTGGCCAGGGCCTGGCGATCGCTGCTCAGGGACTGGCTGGGCATCGGTCAGCGGGTGGCGAGCAACTGTGTCACACATCACTTGTTTTCTTTTCTCTCTTCCCTTTGAGTTTTGTTCCTCTCCCCTTCTCCCTCCTACTTGCTACAGTTCCTATTGTTGCTACCGTTGTTATTACTGCTTTTATTTCATTTCAATTATTAAATTGTTTTTATCTGAACCCTTGGGTTTTACATACCTTCCCCATCGACCTCCCCATCCCTGGGCGGGGGAGGCAGGGCAGGGAAGCGAGCAAGCAGCTGTGTGGTACTTAGTTACTGGCTGGGGTTAAACCACAACAGTATTGTCTTCAGAACGCTTTATTTACTTCATTACTGTGTTTTGCAGAAATGCAAGCTACTTCAGTAGGGGTCCACTTGAAAACAATGTTACATCACCTGAAACTTCAAATATTTAGTGTCAACCAAGCTGTCAAATACACAGACTGACAGCATACTAGTCAGTGATCAATTTTGTAGGAAGGACACAAAAGACAATTAATCCAATGATTACTTTCCTTCCCCTCCATTCTTAACAGCATTTAGCTAATATTTCAAAGACTGCTTAATTCACCAGTAAGACCACACAAAATTTCCAGGTGCTACACACTGTAGGTCCATAACACTACAACACTAACATAAATCAGTTCAAAATAACTGTTCACAGCAGAATGCCATATTTCCACACCAGTACCTCTAGATGATTGCACAGAACAACATGCTAGGATAGAAAAGTACATCTAAAATGAGCTAGTTCTAGGAAAACTACTTAGATATTTTTCTACTGTTCTACACAAGCAACAGCTCCATGGAGGGAATTCTCAGAGTATCTTCCAGTAACATGCCATGCCCCCAAAAAAAGCATTGGAATTCCCTTTGTGTTCTGCATTCTATCAATAGTGTGATTACAGTTGGCAAAAAGACTCGTAAGAGAATCAGGCATGTTTTCAACAGAGAGCTCTAGACTATGAAGCCACATAAACGGCCCCTAACTACCCTCCTCCCCAACTCCTACACAGCTCAGCTTGATAACCCATATTTTGTGTACAACATGGGGTAAGGTGTAACACTTCTGAGATGTCCTCAGCGAAGGGGAAAAAAATCAATTTCAAAGTTAGATTAAGATTTAATGAAAACATCATTTTAAAGTAAAGGGGGTTGCATTCATTTCCAGTCTAGTAAGAAAGAAGACATTCCAAAATGTTAATTATTCTTGAGAAAAATGCTGTATCATCTGACAGTCTGGAGAAAGAAAAAGAATCATGAGGAAAACAACCCTTAATAAAAGCATGAAGACAGACTGAAAGGTAACACTGTTTAATATATCAAATTGTTAAAGGAGATTTACAAGAAGAAATGCAAGTGATCAGCAGAACATCGAAGAAGAAATGCAAGTGATCAGCAGAACATCGTTCCACATCTTCCCATCCAAAAGTAGGATATACAATTCCATTTTAGTGTTGAAAATTCAAAGCCCATTCCCAGCCCCACTGTTCTCAAATACCAGCAGCTTCAATTGTTCCCACCAGAAGCCTCCAAACTTCCCCAAACTCCTGCTACAATGAAGAATTATCACCAACATGTGCAAACACAAAAATTAATTCTATGTCAAAGCTTTTATAACCAAACAATACTCACATGTTTTACTCTTTCAAACACACTCACTCACAGATGACAGACATGTAGAAGCCAGAACACTACAACATACTTCAGACCCAACGCATCACTGGGCATTTGGGATGTTGTATTTAATTTGAATATGAGAATGAAATACAGCAGTGTCTGCCAGAGAGGAAGTTCTGAACTACACAACTCTAGGACTTCTAGCCTGCGATTCCTTTGCCATTATTAATCGTTTCAATCATACACAAGTAAAGATCTTGTGAAGTGACAATTCCTCACACATTTAATGGAGCAGTAAACCGAACAGGCATCCAATGTAATTTAGCCAAAGCTATAAAAGCATGTATGACATATAGAGCATATGAGGCCTGACAGCAGCTTCCTTGCTTTACAGAAAGCATAAACATTTGCTCTCTCAATTCATGGAATTAGCTGCACATAACACACTACAATTTAGAGAGTGGAAGGCATGAGAAAAGGATAAAGAAATTTTTAAAAAGTAGGGGGTTATGTAACATATCGAAGTATACAATTATGATGTTTGAAAAAGTCATGTAAAAAACCACTGGTACCACAAGAATCAAAACATTTCTGTCACTGAACTGGGGTTATACTATGCTTGTCCTGACCAACCACAGTTCTCGCCAACAGAACAGATTCTAGTACACATACGTCCATCATACAGATGCTTTGCTCTGCTCTGAAACCCTGACATCACACTAGTCATCCTCTCAGTCACACTCTCACAAGTTTGCTCCTAGAAAGCTCTTAATAGTCTTTCAAAAAAACAGCTTCTATTTAAGCTACAATAGTCAACCACTGGAAAAAAACTGTTTTTTCAGATGTTTTGCATGAATCACATCTTTGAGTTCACCGCACCCATTGAATGACACAGTTTTGGAAGAAAGAATAAATTGTTGAGCAATTTCTCAGTAAAACATACGTTTATTTCTTACAAAGATTGTTGCAACACTACAATATTAGAACACCACATTGAAACACAACTGAAACTAGTTGGTTTTCTTGCTTCTAATTGTAAAAGATTACTGGATAGAAGGAAAAAAAATAAAGCTCGTTGATAGCTTGAAATTCTGATCTTCTACGTACAATAATACCAAGATCTTCATACCACCTCCATTCCGCTCATACTTATTTTGGCCAAGCTCTCCACGTCCTCCTACAGTTATAAAAGCCTTCCTCCTCACTTTCTCACATTCCAGCTACCTCCATCTATTAATGTCTTATATATGCGCCCTTGCTGCTGTGCAATTAAACAGGTTTAGCTAGGTTCCCCTTGTTTGACCCCAGAAGTTTCTCATTAGACACCGGAACGTGAAAAAAAAACTCCCCAGGAGGGAGAGAGCATACCACAATACACTGAATTCTCTCCAGTCCCAGGAATTTTTATTGCACTCCTTATTTGAGGAAAATAGTTTAAATCAGTGATTTAATTTATCTGTGAAAACAATAAAGTGGCTGAAAACTGGCAACTGGTTTTTCTAATGGGCATACTGTAACTTGGGCACGCTAATTGCCCAAACATCCTTTTGAGTTAACTAATATCCTAGCTCTTTGTAACAAAGATAAATCTACCTTTTATGAAGCATAACATTATGAAATACTAACCTACCTACTCAAGACAGTAATTTTAAAAATCAAATTATTCACACTGTCACAAATTGGCAGCTCGGCGAATCATGGACCCTCCAGCCAGTGGCGAGAAGCTTTCTCAAGGAGACTCCCTGATTCCCGGCCCAACGATCTCAGAGCCAAGAACACCGGTAAGATTTAAGGCATTTTTTTCTATATTTATTCTGGTTCTGCCTGCTTGTAAGACGGTGGCAAGAGCCCCACAAGGTTGGGCTAAAGTGGTACCTGAGGGGTTTGACCCCTCCAGGTTGAATCACATGGCGAAAGCCCGAGGTTCCTGGTCTGGTTTGAAGACTTTCAGGTGACTTTTCTGCTTTCTAGTTTTAAACTTTTGGCTCTGTTATTTTGACTAAGATTGCATTAAAGAATTTGGTAACATGGGGCTGGGCTAGTCTCAAGGGAGTATTATGAAAAAGTCACCTTTAGGATATATACTACAACATTGGAAAGAAATTAGTGGGCCCCCAGGAGGATCGGTAGATCGAGGAATATTAAGTATTGTAATTGTAAATTGTGAAGTGGCCCCTCTATAAACTGGATGATGAGGAGAAATGGCCTATGAATGGATCTTCAAATTATAATACTTTGTTGCAATTAATGTTTTTAAGAGAGAAAGTGGGACAACAAGAGGTATGCAGATATGTTTTTTTACTTTAAGAAATCATTCTCAACAGCAGAAAGAATGTGGTATTAATCTACCTCCTAGTAATCCTTTAGTGTCAGCATTAGAGAAAGAGATAAATAGATGTTACGTTGCATGGGCAGTGTATAGGGATAGGGAAACTCAAAAGGAGAACGTAAGTTAGTTGCTGTGCTGGTTGGAAACAGTGCATGAGGAGGGTTTAGAGGAAGAGGTAGAGGAGCTATTTAGGGGCACGGAGGATAAAGATAAGGGAATGGGATACCTCCCAGACTAAGGAAGAATCAATGTGCATTTTGCAAAAGGGAAGGACACTGGAAATGATAATGTCCAGAATGACAAGGGACTCCTGATGCTGTACTTTTGGTCAAAGTGGAGGACTGAAGACGACCAGAGCAATCCTTCCCAGCAGAACCTCTGGTTAAAGCAGAGCTGGGAAGTGAGAAAATTGAATTTCTAGTAGATACAGGGGCTACATATTCTGTGTTAAATACATTGGAAGGGGAATTAAGTACTAAAAGTGTAAATATTGTGGGTGCCACAGGGTCAAGTGATTCTGGACCATTTTTTAAACCTCTGACAATGAAATTAGGGAAGCAATGGATCACTCGTCAATTTCTACACTGGCCAAATTCACCCAAACCTTTATTAGAAAGAGATACACTAGACAGACTGGAAGCAGAAATTAGATTTAAAAACAGAAAACTTGAAATCCTAATTCCTGAAACTAAAAGTGTTAAAGTGGCAGCTTTTTTATTACAGAATAAAACCTCCAAGGAGATACCAATTCCTTCCAAAGTGGAGGATGCTGTAATCCCCATTGCGGAATTGTGCAGTTCCTGTGGGCAGGAGAAATTCCTGGAAGATCCAAGAGAGCAGAACCAGTGGTAACTGAACCAAAACCAGGATCAACTCTGGTAAGAATTAAGCAATATCCCCTGAAAACAGAAGCAAAGAAAGAACTAGCACCTATAATACAAAATTTTATAAAATACAAGTTACTAATAGAACGTGAGTCAAAATGTAATACCCCCATTTTACCAATCAGAAAGGCCAATGGCAAGAACTAATGGCTAGTTCAGGGCTTAAGAGCAATAAATCAGATGGTCCAAGGTATTCACCCCATAGTGGCAAATCCATATATGCTGCTAACATCACTTACAGGAGAACAGGGTTGGTTTACAACGTTGGATGTAAAAGATGCCTTTTTCTGCATTCCTCTAGATACTGAAAGTCACAAGCTTTTTCCATTTGAATGGGAAAATCCTAAAACAAGAAGGAAAACACAATACACCTGGACAGTTCTACCTCAGAGTTTTAAAAAGAGCCCCACTATTTTTGGAAACCAACTAGCAAAATAATTAGAAATTTGGAGAAAAGAAAATAATCAAGGAATTGTTTTGCAACACATAGAAGATATTTTAATTGCAGCAGAGACTAAGAAGCAAAGTACTGATTTGACCATAAGCCTTCTGAAGCCTTCTGAATGTCTTGGGAATTAGTGGATATGGACTAGCAAAAAAACCTAAATAAATAAAAATTGGGATTTGAAATTTTTAAATGTCAGAGACAATTAGGGTCTGAAAGAAAAGAAGCTATTTGCCGTCTCCCTGAAACAAAGATCATAAGGGAGCTGCAAACATTTCTGGGAATGACAGGATGGTGTGGTTTATGGATCATGAATTATGGAATATTGGTAAAGCCTCTAAATGAGTTACTGAAAACCTCTCAAAATAGATATCTAAATTGGACTGAGGACACCAGGGCTGGTTGAGATGCCTAAGAGCAGTAGCAGCAACAATATTATTGATTGAAGAAGCCTGCAAATGCACTATGGGAAAGAAAATGACCGTACATGTTCCTCATATGGTAGCTACGTTTTTAGAACAAAAAGGAAACCACTGGTTATCTCCTAGTCGTATGCTGAAGTACCAAGTAGCACTGTTGGAACACGATGATATACAACTACAGTAGCTGTCAATCCTGCTATGTTTCTTTCCGCTGAACAAGAAGAAGGAACACCTGAGCATGACTGCTTACAAATGATCGAATAAGTTTATTCCAGCAGGCCTGGCCTCAAGGACACTCCCTTGGAGATCCCAGACTGGGAACTCTACATAGATGGCAGCAATTTTATCTGGGATGGGAAGCAGATGTCTCGATATACATTGACAAGGTAATTTGGATGTCAGGCATTATCTTTAAAGGTATCTGCGCAGAAAGCTGAACTGATAGCTCTTACATGAGCCTTGGATTTGAGCGAAGGAAAACTAATATATGGACTGATTCCAAATACACCTTCAGTATAGTCCATGTCCATGCAGCCATTTGGAAAGAAAAAGGACTGTTGTCATCACAGAAGACAACAATCAAAAATGCCACACAGATACAAGAACTATTGGGGAGTATCCAGAAGCCAACGGAAGCTGCAGTAATGCACTGCAAAGCACATCTAACAGGTAAAACTGTTTCAGAATTGTGTAATAAGCTAGCAGATAAAGCCGCAAAAGAGGCAGCAGAAAAAGGTATCTTGACCCTAGCTCCTGAAAAAGAAATAGTTTTGCCTGACTGATCACCAAAATATGATGAAAAGGATATTAAGCTAATTAAAAAATCACAGGTCAAAGAAGGAAAGGGAGGATGGGCAGTCATACCCACAGGCCAAATAATCATCTCAACGGCATTGATGAAAGCGATAGCCCAAAAGGAGCATAATAACCACTGGGGAACAGAGAACTTAGTTATGAGTAGAGCAATGACTGAAATCGTTCAGTTTGTCACAGGAAGGTGTGAAATCTGTCTCAGAAACAATCCAAAGTTAGTAACAGATTGGTTCTTGGAGTGATTAAAAGAGGAGATCACCTGGGGACTACTGGCAAATAGATTTTACTGAGTTACCCAGAAAAGGAGGATACAGACATATTCTGGTACTAGTTGATACCTTTGCTGGGTGGCCTGAAGCCTTTCCCTGTCACACAAACAAGGCAAGAGAAGTGACTACAATGTTATTGAAAGAGGTAATTCTCCCATTTGGAATTCCTTTAGGTATATCATCTGACAATGGACTGCATTTTATTGCTAGAATTATAAAGCAATTGAGTAAAACCCTATCCACAACCTGGGATTGTCATACCTCATATAGACCCCAATCCAGTGGTAAGGTGGAACAGATGAATTACACACTCAAACAGCAACTTGCCAAAATTTGTCAGGAGACATCAACGACATGGCTACAAGTTTGCCTTTGGCATTATAAAGAATGAGAATTCAACCCAAAGGAAAAGGTAAATTAAGCCCATATGAATTAGCGTATGGGTGACCCTATGAGGTTCCACACGTGCCTGTTCCACACATATAATTGGAGATTTGAATCTTAAAGCTAATCTTATTTCTTTAGGGAAAATAAATAAAATAATAAATATATTATATATATATTATATTATATATATAAAAAATAATAAATAAATAAATAAAATAAATAGAAAAAAAAACAGAACTGTAGAGGTCTGTAGTAACCAACGGGCCTCTTGAATTAAGACAACCCTGCACATCCCTTCCAACCAGGAGACTGGATTTATATCAAATCATGGAATGCAGAACCTCTGACTGAAAAGTGGAAGGGACCTTTTCCAGTTCTATTAACCACCTACACAGCAGTGAATATTTGGTGTAAGGGATCATGGATTCATTATTTCAGAATAAAGGCAGCCCCAACCCCATGGACAGTACAGCAACAATCACTGCTGAAAATAAAATTCACAAAGAAAATTGAGAATAATAAGAGGAAAAAGAATTGTATGTGCTTTGGTAAAAGATATAAATTACACATCACGGGCTTTAACAGCCTTAGGAACTGTTAGGGAAGCAACACTAGAAAATCGAGCAGCAATAGATTACTTGTTACTTAGACACAATCATGGATGTAAGGAATTTAAGGGAATGTGTTGTTTTAATTTATTGGATAACTCAAAATTAATAGAGAAAAAGTCAACAACTAAAGGACTTAGCCAAAGGATTTGCAGAGAGACAACAGTTGGATTTCTCATGGTTAACATCCTGGCTGCCTAACTTAGGATGGCTTAAACAATTGGTTCTTTCGATTTTCTTAATTGTAATCATAATTCTCATTTCTTGTTGTTTGATTCAATGTGTACGCCTTTGTAATCCGCAATGAAATAATAAAATGATGATTTAGAATGAGGCTATAATCATAGAAAATAGCCTTAAAAGCAGAGGGGGGAGTTGATGCCAGAAGTTTAATGTATAACCTTAGTATAACTATTAGATTGTAATCAAGAAGTCCTTGTATCAGTATAATTATTCGATTGTGATCAAGAAGACCTGGTATTGCATGGATGAGATTTATGATCCAACTTGAAAGGAACATCTAGGATGAAAGAAAATAACTGATTGAATCTCACAGAAACCTAGCAGGTTTTGCCAAGAAAACATCATAAAAGGACCAAGATGACCAGGTCATGAAGTAAATGTCTCAGTGGTTGCAAAAGCAGCCCTCTGACTCAAATAAGAAGAAACGATGGATGTACAAAAGAAGGAGGGGCTAATGCAAATGCATTTCGGAAAATAATCAAATATGTATGAGATTTTGAGGAAATGTAATGCATATGTATGATTATACAGAATATACGGGACATGTATTTGAGGACAAGGTGAGCACATTAGGTGGATATATCCCCCATGCTCCCCGCACCGTAATAAAGAATGCGGGCTTTCTAAACTGCAAAACAAGTTCATGCAACTGACCTTTTGGTAACACTCCTGCAAATTTTTTTTAATGAGATCATTAAGATACTATGTCAATACTGGCCATTGGAAAAAAAACAGGACTGCCATCCCTTATCAAATCAGTGTCTAACATTCAGATTTTCAGCTACTAGCTCCAAGAGAAAAAGGAATCGTAAAGGAAGCTTGTCAGAGAAAGTTAATCCCAGACAGATATTGTCTTAAATGCTGAACCAGTACCTTCAAAAATCTGTGGTAGCAGCAATATCTCACTATTACCAAAATCCAGATGTAAAAGCTTCTGCTGAAGTCTCTTATTTGGGAGACAAATTATATGGACTTAAGTAATAACCACATTTCAGAAGTGATTCATTTTGCCAAGTACTAGCAGTTAAAACTCAGTGCAGTAAAATGACAAGAACCACGCACAGTAAGATACTTTTGCCTTGGGAAAATCTAGTTTTGAAGGTCTCCTCAATTCCACATTCATCTCATTGCCAGACTGCTGGTAAACTTGTCCCGCTTGTGGGCAGTGCCAATTCACACACCAAGTTGAGGTGTTTCTATCTTTTTCATTCTAGCTTGGGCAAAGTAGGGTGCCAGGTGATAACCCACAAAAATTAGCTCACCTCTTAACACACAGTAAAACACTTTATACACTTTGAACAATTGTTTACAATTACAGTTTAGCCACACTTAATTCTGTGTCTGAGGAGCTTAGTTTCGTTTCCATTTAAAGGTACAGCGTTCTTTTGGATCTTTTGGCATGCTAATTGTGAAAGGTTCACACACAGTTCAAGTAACTTTCTGTTTGGTCTCCTTAACCATTTAGTTCTCCCTAAGCATATATTGTTACTTCTCTAGCTTGACATATTTATGGTGTCTGTTCCTTTTCCCAAGGCTGTGTCTTCTTAACTTTTTGTAACATTCTCTGTTTTTCAACTTCTTTCTTGATTTTTATTATAGATATTTACATATTTTGTCTAAATTTCAAGTTAAATAACAGACTGGCTGTCTACTAATCATATCTCTGCTAGCCAGTCAACTACAATAGTACTTTCTTATCACATTAGTCCATGGGTACTTCTATCACTCCTACGATAAGTAGCTCACAGTCTACTTCATACCTAAGCCTAAATAACTTACATCAACAGCACACAAAAAAAGAAAGAAAAAACGAGAGAACCAGAAAAAAATGTCACCAGTGTGATTAGTTTTATACAATAGTAAAAAAAAAATGGTGCTAAGCTTCTATATAACAGTTTATTAAACAGATTAAAAGAATTAGGTTGTAAGCCTGCCTTTGCCTGAGAGGTTCAAAATCCCTTTTCCCCCATCTCCAAATGCACTGGACTGGGCACAACACTTCACAGACCTATACGAATAGCTGGGAAGGTCCTGTTCCCCACCTTTATTGTCAAACTCGTGCTACAATGCAGAACAATATGCAAGCTGAAGTAGATAGACAGAAATGGGCAAAACAGGGAATGAAGAAATAAACCAGATAAACAACTCTGTAACCCAATGATAAAAGGATCTACCCACCTTCCTGGGTCCCAATCCAATCTCATTAATTTTTTTTCTATTTATGCCTTTTTTTTCCTTAAGCAAGTTACTGGATAAAAGCCATAAACTGTTTTCTTCCATACTTGGATATGACTGGTATAAAGCATTCTATGCATCAGAAGAAAATTATGCATTGAAACTACAGAAGAGTTCTATGAAGTTCTCCTTTCACTGTTAAACGCTTTCACTCCTATAAGCAAAACTGGAATTTAACATATGCATATGCAAGATTAATTTGTAAAACTACCAACTCTGACCATCTGAATTTTGATAATGCCATCTCTCCAAAATGCAACAGCAATAACAAGAGTGAGATTCTTGCCGCTAATATAGTGAATGAGCTAGAGGATTTTGCACAGTTCTTGCCTATAAGAAAGTACTTTTGGAAATTTAGGAGTTGCAGAGAAAACCTGAAAATGTAAACAAAAAATAAATTTTCTGTAAAGATGTCCCAAAGGAAGCCATCAGCTACTTTCTTCCTAAATCTGACAAGCAACATTTGAATAAACACTAATAATAAAAGTAATGTTTCAATTACACGAAAATTTAACTTTACCTTCAGACTCTTTAAGTAGTTGGATAACATACTCGGATGAAAACGATTTTCTTCAGCAACTTGTTCATCATATCTTGGTCCTAACATTGTCTTCAAAGGTAAAAACTTCCCTATGAAAGATAATCAAATTTTGCAGTATTTTATGTATACTCATATATGTACACTTACTGATTTCAAAGCATTCTGAAAGGATTTAGAGGTTCACATTCAATGAAAAATAACTGCATGAAAAGTATCAATAACAGTTGAATTGGAGTATTTTTAGTTCTAAGTTCTCAGAATTCACAAGTAAGTTTAGAAGTTTTAAGGAAATACAGGTCAACTCATTTAAAACAAAGTAATTTAACATTCTTAGCTAGCTTTTAGTGTGATTTAAGCTGCAGAGCCATAGCACACAACAGAATAGAGAAAATTTAAACTCAGTACAATTAAAAACATGAAAATAGCATTTTAAATCACAGTTTATTACCAACCATGTAAACATGAGCTTTGATTACCTGCAAACACAAAATAAGGTAAAGATTACTGGGGGTGGGGGGAAGCATTTGGTCCAGAACATTTACGCAATACAAATCTTTCTAACACGCTCATTACGGCTTGTTGGAAGAGTTCTGTGGCAGTGTTCAACCTTCCTTCTGAAACAACATCTACACATGGTTCAAACATCAGGGAAGTTACAAAATTGCAACAAAAACTTGATGAGAATTAGTACTTACTAGACTACATCCATCACTCCCCAGATATCCAAAATCTTTTTAAATACTCATTTTATTTTTTTCATCCATCACATTCACCATAGGGTAGCTGAAATAATCTCCTTAGAGATCTCCAGCTCTTTCCTGCTGAACCCCAGCAGGAACAGGTATTTGAGCAGCACGCACTGACCCACAGATAAGAACTTGGAGCCCAGGTCACGGACACCACATCTGCCTGGGAAGCAGCATACCTCTTCCCATGCACACCTGGGATCCTGAACAGCAGTTAGATGTGGAAAATGAAAGCAAACTGTCAGTAAGAAAGAGACCTGGCACATCTGCCCAGCCACACCAAGGTCAATGACGTAGCCAGGGAGTAAAACTGGGAGAACCTCAGCATTTCTAAATAGCTATGAAATTATTTAAATGAATTACAGCCCAAGACTGATAAAAAAATCCTCCCCCAAGGAAATGTAAAAAAATTATTGTCCCAGAACTTTCCTTTCTTTTAAATAAAACTGTTTCCATGCTGTTAAATAGACAGCCCTTCTAAAACCAAGGAAACGCAATCATATAATTGTATGGGACAGAAGAGCAGGAGAAATGGTTTATTAATGCAGGAAGAACTTCAGACTGGAGCACCAGACATTACATCTTCCAGGAAAAAAAGTGCTGATAGGTCCTGAAGTTATTGAATTAGATTTATAAAATGGCTCTAAAAGCAGTTAACCCACCTACTTCCTAGCAGGAAAAAGAAATACAGTTCATTCTATATATAATTTTTTTTTCTTTTTAATTTCAGTAACTTTTCAAAAGCTTTTCCTATTTAGAAACACAAATATCCACACAATATTTTGAACTAAGAAAAAATGTAACACACTTCTATACTACTTAAAGCACCTGATGCATCTGTTCAGCAATGTAGAGTAACAGCCACCATCCACCAGTCTCTATGCAGTATTTAAATATTCAGTTTCAGATCCTTAAGTGAATCAGCACATCCAACACTAATCCTAAAAAATTATTCTAAATTACTCATGAAAATACTGTTTTCTCATCAAGAAAGAATACTTCCTCACAATGTGAGAGACAAAATCCTCTTGTTTTCAGCAAAACAAAACTACATCAAATGAAAAAGACACTAAAGCACCCATTGTAATCAGCTAGAAATCAAGTTTTGAGAGAGAAGCTCACTAATCTTTGTAAAAATAAAAGAATGCATACCATTTTTACTAAATTAATGCTGCTGAGAGGTCTCTCTATGCAATAAATTGAAGTTCATAGAGTTCTCCGTAGCCTTAAATTCTATCAAAACATCTTACATAGTCTCCAGCAAGCATTTAACTTCTAGGAAAGAGACATTATAAACCACAGAAGACAGGTAGTTATGGAAACTGAGCAGCTTTACATAACTTGTTAGCTCAGGTTTAATGTTTTTCAGCAACATGAGAAACACCCTCACTGTTACACCTGTCTGAGACCATTCCAAACCTTACAACTAAAAGTTATTCACTCCTTTAGTCAACATACACATTAAATGGCAAGAAATTTATAGTCAGTTCAACTTCAACTTCTTTTACTGTTAGAAAAACTCCTAACTTCACTTTACTTCCCTTTGCCTTTTCATTCCACCAGTTATATGTTCTCCACCCTGCTCACAGCTACCTCCCCTCCACATCCTCATTTTTTGATCTAATTTTCTTGCTTCTTTGTGTTGTCACCTTCAACACTACCATTCAGCCTCTCTCACTCACTATTAACCCTTCCACATTAACTTGTAATCCTCCTCTGTAAAGACTGATTATGCAAAACCTAATTTTGGATTATCTTAATGCGAAAATCTATCATCACCATAAATTCTGCAAAACACCAAGCATGCTTTAAAGTTTTTTTAACTTTGCCGCTCCCATCCTAATACATCCACTCACCCATTACAGAACATGCAGAATGTAACTACGGTTTATTTTTAGCCAAGGCATTAAATTAAGCAAAGGAGCTGCACTGACACAACAGTCAAAGGATACATAAGAGAACTATCATACTTCACACGATACTGGGAAAACGGAACAGAGTTGGAAAACAGTGCCTGGAGGCTAAGATTGTTTCCTGTAGCATCTGATTAGAGACTATACAATCACCTTGAAGACTATCCTGTTCTCCATCTCTAGAACTGAGAACAAATGTATTCATTCTCTTCTCAGTAGTGGACCTTGATTTAGTGTCCGATTTCCTTCAGCAACCATAACACATTCCTGTCCATCACCGGGAAAAGACAGACGAAGCAGTCCAGTCAGCAACCCCTGCAGCATTTCAACACCTTTATACAGCTCTGGAAGTGATGAGTCTTTTAATAGAGCCCATTTATTATCACTTCCAAAGATCAAACCCAGACCTTTGGAACTATTTAGTCGCCCAACTTCTATAAACTCCAGCTTGGTGGTATCACTGAGAAACAGTGCTTACACGGCTGCAGACAAGCTGCCTGCCAAAGTTAGAAGAGATCAGTGAATTAATGTAATTCAGTTCCATTTTACGGAAATTCCGTAATTAGATTATGAAAACAATAGCTCTGGTTTTTCGGTTGGGGTGGTTTTTTCGCTTTTGTTTTTTTTTCTTTTGGTTTGTTGTTTCGTTTTTTTGTAATAAACTATGTTTCTCTGCAATAGAATTTCACGTTATTCCTATGCAGCAAACACTATCTTCCTTGTTTACATTCTTGTTTTTTTCTAAACTGTGACTGCTACGCATGTATTAAATATCTTTAATATGATCTCATATCGTATTCCTCTTGTAACAGAAACCAAAGTTCCCTTACCTTGAAAATTTACTATTTGATCTTTGTATAGACTCTTGAAAGTCCTCCTTCCCTGTGTGCATATAAACCCCTCTCAGGTGAGTGTCATTAAGCTACAGAAAATCTAAGCTTTAATCCTAACAAAGACTTCTAACCTTTCTGAGTAATACGGATGTGAATAAATGAAGCAGTAGCTACAGTGTCTGCTAAAGTTTAGCCCTACACCTTATGCTAAAGAATCGATGTAGGAAAAACTGATGCAACAACTTAATCTCCATGCGTAAGCACTTGAAGATTAAATAATCAATTCTTTATGTTGAACTAAGTGATCTGACAGTAATAAGGTGATATTTTACAAGGATATCAAAGCACCCCAAGTCATTAGTGTATCTAAATGAAATTATGGTAACAATTGTAACTCCTTAATCAAACTTTCAAATTAACTCCAAAATGTGACTGGAACCTTGACACTTGATGATTACCTACTTCCACAATTTAAGTTAAAATTTGTCAAATAGTTTTGGGAAGTGGATATTAAAATAATTGCCAAATTAGTTACCTGTATAACACGGTATTACTTTAGGTTGAAAAATAGGTAAAAATTCTAAGAATAAGAGTGCAATATGTCAGAGCATAGACATCAAGTGGATAAATCTAAGAAATCAAAGTGAACAATGTAAGACATCGCATTTCCTACATATACATGCTCTACTTTGGCACATTTTTTACCTTAAAATTTGAACTCTAGAGCATGCCAGTGAAAAAGCCATCCTCAATTGAGTCCAATTTTCTGTGACATGAAACTATTGACTCAGTATGTGATAGCAGCCACTATATTATGTATGACCATGGTATCTTTAGATTTAGCATTGATTAGGAAGGCTAGACTGTGTAAAGTGACCATGGCTAAGAAAGGGAAATTTGAATAAAATGAAATACTAAAATCCACAATTAAAAAAAAAAAAAACAAACCTAAAAAGTAACATTCTTCTGTTTCAAGAACAACTGCACGGGGTCAAAGCATACATTTCACCTAGTATCCCATCACCAAAACACGTGATGATGACAATCCATCATCAGATTATTCCCCCCCAACTACAAGCAGCTATAGCTCAGTGACTTCCTGAACCAGAGGCGTTACTCTTGTATTTGAGGTGCTATCTCTAAAACCATATGCAATATGGATGTTTTTAACAGTATCTCACCATGCTGCATACTGATCCCTGATCACTTCAGATCTAAGAGTTCAGAGAAAGCTCTTTTCATCCAGTATGTGACTGAGGTGCTACCACAATGCAATAAATGTGAAAATGTGCCGTTCTGAACAACTGCTGTACCATAAAACCATAAAGCAGCAGAAAACCACCAATATTTCAAGTAAACTGGAAATAACAGGAGATGTAGATCACAATCACAGAATGGTCAGGGCAGGAAAGGACCTCTAGAGATCATCTAGTCAAACCCCCTGCTAAAACAGGTTCACCTAGAGCAGGTTGCAGAGTTGCATCCAGAGAAGGAGACTCCGCAGCCTGTTCCAGGGCTCTGCCACCATCAAGGTAAGGTTCTTCCTCATATTCAGAAGAAACTTCCTGTGCTGCAGTTTGTGCCCATTTCCCCTTGCCCTCTTGCTGGGCACCTCTGAAAAGACCCTGGCCCTGTCCTCCTGATGCTCACCCTTAAGATATTTGTAGACATTGATCAGATCCCCTCTCATTCTTCTCTTCCCCAGGCTACACAGCCCCAGCTCTCTCAGCCTTCCCTCGTACAGGAGATGCTCCAGTCCCCTCATCACCTTCATATCCCTCCGCTGGGCCCTCTCCAGCAGTTCCCTGTCTCTCTTGAACTGAGGAACAGGACACCTCATTCAGAATTAAGGGTTCTGTTAACCTGAATGAACTCAATCTCACCAACAGGTCTCCAGGCCTCATTAGCATTTCAGGTCACCTAGAAATTGTAGATGCCACAACCATAAAACAAGAGGGTCATAACCAAACACTTGATGAATATTAGTCCACAGAAGCCAGACAAACCTTGCTCAGCAACATTATTACTATTACACTTTCAGACAGGAATAAAGTCATGCACAGATGCTTAGAAATATGATTGAAATGCTAATTAAAACCAGAATATAACATATCTGGGAGACAGTACCGACATCAATAAATTCTAAAAATTATCTCTCAGTAAAACTGTTAGATGTTTTTGAATGTAAAATAGCAAAAAAGGAGAGAAGACTGACAGTGTACTGTGACTTCTGGTAAGTTGTACACACTAAAAAACTAAAAATCAGGTGACTAATATAAGAATACATTATGATAAAGCAGCCAAAGAAATGAACCAAACACTTCCTTTTTTTTGAGCAACTTCTTACGCATGATCGCACTGAAGCAGTTACTGAATGAACAAACACACACAAGCAGCGATGCCACAGCAGACGACATGATGATGACCTGCATGCTTGCTTGCTCTATACTGCTATTTTTGAGAAGTCATGGCTTAAAAGACAAACAAACAAAAGCAACAACTTCTAGAGACCAAGAACTTGCTGAGAAGAAAAACAAAGAATAAAGAGTCATTAGTCTATTTTTGTCATAGTCAAAGGCTAACAACTTAGGCTATCAAATCTTACTTGGATACAAAGCAAAGCATTTGCCAGTGATCAGGGAAAAAGAGCCAAGCAATGCAACAATGCTGTTATTTGAGTCAAGCTCAGAGAAATATAAGGAACTTGAAGGAAACCAGTAACCCACCAAACTAATACTAATAAATGCCAAATAATGCATATTGATGGGAAGGTTAAGCCTACTGAGATATCTCACAAGTCCTAAATAAATCTGTAAGAAGTCATCAGTATCTTCAGTTCCACAACCAACTGCCATCAAAAAAATGTAAGATGATGACGTGGGGTAGAAAACGCAGGAGTTTTAACTATTAAGCAAATCATGGCACAGTGCCACCTAGAACAGCACACTGAGTAGCAAGTACTGTGTTTTGAAAAAAATACCTTTAAATTATCACAGATGAAAGGAGTGAAAACCAGAAAATACTGTGGCGAAAATCTAGGGGTTGGAACTGCTTACCTTATAAAGGAAAGAAAAATTGAGAAAACTGGAAAGAGCAAAAGTTGTTTACTTTCTCTCATACCAGGCGCCAAGGGAAACATTCATCTGAAGTCAGCATGGTAGTTACCTCACAATCAAAAAATGTGTGTTTAGATGATACTTAATTCACTGTCACTAGATGCCAGCAAGACTAGGAAGCTAGCAACAACTGAGACAGGCAGCGTGTCATGGGTAATAACATTCAAGATGATGGCAATCACTGACAAAACCTGAAACGCACATGAAGTTGGACTACAACACCTCAGTCCAACCTCCAGCTAAACAGCCTAGGAACACACCAGTGACTGGTCAGCCCAGTAACAGATCAACGTCAACTGATAAACGTCAGAGCCTTCAGGAAAAAAAATGCAAGAGGCTGCACGAGGCACTCGTCAGGGCTGAGGTATTCTCCAGTGCGGCAGCTTCTGCACACCCGGCTGCCATCTCTCTCACCAGGCGTGACAGATGGGAGAAGTTTTAGTCCTAAACTTAACCACTGCGAAGCGAGAAGCCAGCATTAAGGCTCCCAAGAGCAGGAACGGGCCTGTACCCTGCAAGGGAACCGGGGCGAATCGGTTTCAGGGACTGCACGAGCCGAAGGGAGGGCGAGCCTCTGCGCTGGAGGCAAAGCCCTGCTGCGGGCTGGGCTTTCGGGGAAGCAGTAGCCCTACGGGAAGTCTGCTCCGGGACAAACGTCGGCCCCGGGAGCTCAGGGGAGAACGGCCGCCCAGCGCCCCCGCACCAGCGCGGCCGCGGCCCCAGGACAAAGAGCCCCGGCTGGGCCGGAGAGCGAGGGGCCGCGGCGGCCCCAGTGAGGCTCCCGCCCGCCCCACGGCTCTGAGGAGGAGCGGGGGGCGGAGGGCCGGGACCGCCGGGCAGGGGAGCGCAACGGAGGGGAGACGGCCGTCCCCGCGGACGCCACACAGCCGCCGCGGGGCAGGGCAGGACTGGGCCGGGCCGGGCGCTCACCTGCCACGGGCTGCCCCCTCCTGGGGCAGTGGAGCCAACGCGGCGGGATCTTGTTGTAGGACATGGCGGGGCCCGGGCGGCCGCCGCCGCCGCGACCCGCCCGCGGGGAGGGAGGGAAAGGAGGGGGCGCAGGGTGCGGGGCGGGGGCGGGCACGGCCCCGGGGCGCTCAGCGGCCCCTCGCCCGCGGCGCCTTCATTCAGACCCAGCTCCGCCTCAGCCGCCGCTAGCCCACAGTGCACCGCGGCGGCCGCTTCCGCTTCCGGGTGGGGGCCCCAGGCTGGCGGCGCCGGGGGGCGGAGCGCGGGCTGGGGGCTGAGTGCCCCGGGGCTCCCGGGGAGGGCCGGAAGGGGTGCGGGGCCGGGCTGGGGCCTTCGGGGGGGCGTGAGGGTGGCGGGGCAAGGGCTGCGCGGCAGCTCTCAGGCCGCGGTGTAATCGACCGGCTTAGAATGAGATAAGATGTTTGCATGTATGTGGCTGATAGAAGGTCAGTATATTATTTAACCTGAAATCTAGACGAAATATGTAAATACCCATAATAAAAAGCCAGAAAGAATTTGAAAAACAAAGGATGTTACAAACAGTTGACGAGACACTGCCTTGGGAGAAGGAGCAGACACCATCCACGCCCCAAGCTGGGGCACAGGATAAGCTCAAGGAGAACCAAACGGTTAATGAGACCACACAGAAAATCACTCGAACCGTGTGTGAACTGTCCCCCTTAGTGCACTAGAAGGTGCACCCTGGAGCAGAGCAAGCCCCCTGCTAACAAAGCCCCCTCCCCACAGAGCGGGCGTGCTGGGGAAAAACAGCGGCAGGTAGGCATGCTGTACCTGTACGTGGGGAGGGGGCTCGCCAGACCCAAGGAGGATCAAGTGCGGCTGAACCTAATTGTAAACAACTGCTCAGTGTGTGTGAAGTGTTTGACTGTGCGTTGAGGGGGCCCAGCCCTGTGGGCTCACCGCCTGGCACCCACCCCTGCCCAGGGAGGCGATGGATGGTGTCCGGGCTGCGGGGCTTGGCTCCTCGCACAGCGGGCAGCCACCTGCCCTGGCGGCACCTCGTGGACCCATCACTCGTGGGCAGATGTCACAGAGAGCAACAGAGATGGCATCGCCATGCCGGTGCTGGGCTGTGCAGCCACACAGAGGTGCTGGCTGAGCTGTTTCCCTCATCCTCAAAAAAAGGCACATTGGGGAGGGGAGGGATTCCTGGTGAAAAGTGAAAAAGGTTTTTCACTTGGATAAGGGCAGCCCAAACCAGGGCTCCTCAGCCTGGAATGGGGATGGCCTGGGAAGAGTGGTAGTCACAAACTGCTGTGGGCTCCTCCGAGGGAGGACTGCGGGGCCACTGATAATAAGCAAGCAGGAGGTTGGTTGGCAGTGGTCGGAAGGATCACTTGTGCGACAGGAACTGGAGCTGGGGCATCACTGGCAAAGGCTGTCGTTCATGCAAAGGGTGGGCTTCAGGGGTGGTTGAGCAGGTACTTGAAAGTAATTGGAGGCTACTAAGGTAGCAGACTGCATCAGGCTCGGAAACGATCTGAGCTGAAAATAGCTGGAGGCTTACACAGACATGCTTGCCCTGCTTTTGGTTTTCTCTGGTTGTTCCCTTATAGCCACGGCTGGAGGTGGGAATAGATGGATACCTGCTCCGGCAAATAGTGCATCGATTCTAGTCTGTGTAGTAGGTTTGCTACTGTAGCAGAGATGCCTCTGTACTGGGCTGCCGCCTTCCTTGGTAAAAAGGTACGGCTAGGAAGATTAGGCTTGCAGATCGTTCGTGTAACAAAACCTGCATTTCTATACAGAATCCCAGTGAAAATTCTTCATGGCTTTAAAGCGACAGGTCTATTTGTGTGGACACAGTTGAAGAATTGTAGGCTGGCAGTGTCTGCCTACATGAAAGGTGTATTTAAGGTGGTAGTGTGATTTAACTCCAGTAGACAGCTAAGCCCCACATAGTTACTTGTTCAATCCCCCCTGCAGCAGGATGGGGGAGAGAGTCGAAAGGGTAAATGAGAAAACATGGATTTGTTGGCTCTAAATGCCAGTCCATTCCCAGTGTGCAGTAAGCCAATCCTACACAGTGAGACAAGATACCATTTTATTACAGAGTTGCACAAGCCTGGATGCTAGAATACAAAGCTAGCATCCCGCAGCACAAAGTTACAAACATTATATACAAAATTGTATTGTACTTTCTCTGCCCAGAGGGTAGGTCCATATAGATGATTGGCTACACATTTGCATATCCATTACCTAACTTATATGACTACTACATATGCTCTCTGAGGAAGGGTCTTTTAGTGGGCCTGGGTGTTTCCCTTAAGGGGTGTGATTTTAGTATTGTAATGAGGATAGTTCATTTCTAGGGCAAGGCTGAACACCATAAGAACTGATTAATCAGATTTTAACATGAGCAAGATAGTCCAAGTATGTATGGCTGACATCACAAAGATAGGATGTTCTTTGTTTTATCTTTCCCAGGGCTGACTCTCTTGATTACAAGTCCCTTCATATGTCATTCTTGACAACTCTAGAGGGTCAGCTTGACCTAAACTGTGTGCACAGATTTGTTTAACATGTAGTTAAACACTAAATTAGAGTTTAGCACTAAATCAGAGTTCAAGAATTCGGGAGTTCAGACAACAGGTTGACATAAGGAAAAATAAGGAATTAATTCTCCCACTTCCCATTGGCAGGCAGGTGTGTAGCCATTTCCAGGAGAGCAAAGCTTCATTGCTCACAATGGTTACTTGGGAGGAAAAATGCCATAACTCTGAACGTCCCTCCTCTTCCTCCTTCTTCTCTGAGTTTTTATTGCTGAGCACAACATCATGAGGTCTGGAGTATCTCTTTGGTCAGCTGGGTCAGCTGTCCCAGCTGTGTCCCCTCCCAAATTCTTGTGCACCCCCAAGCCTACTCGCTGGCAGGGCAATAGGAGAAGCAGAAAAAATATTAATGCTGTTCAAGCACAGTTCAGCATTAGCCTAAACATCCCTGTCTGATCAGCACTGTTTTGGTCACAAATCTAAAATGCAGCACCCTATGAGGTACTATGAAGAAAATTAACTATCCCAGCCAAAATCAGTACAGGTGGCTTCAGTGAAGCATTAGGAAATGACAGCAATGGATTATTTTTAATTTTGTTGCTTATTTCCTTGTTACATTTCAGCACTGTTCTGTCTGGACTGTCTGTTTTTCCATAAGCCAGGTGTGCTGCCTTTGCAATTCAGTAAGCGCAGCAGCTCACACAACTAACCACTATTGTATGTACAGATACAATAGGAAGTCCTTAAGTTCTGTGAACACATCAAAACAATGGAAATAATTTAATCTGTCTAGAATTTATTACAAACTTCATTATACAGTGCCTGTGTTTCCTGCTGCATTTTATCACTCTAGATTTTATTAAACACAGTTTCTTCCCTAGAATATCCTCTCATAGTAATTGAGGTAGCCAGTTAAGTAGTTCACATATCTGAGTCACTAGGTTTTCATACTGCATTAGAAGTTTCTGAATTTTATCCTCTAAGGCTTTTGTCATCATCAGATATTTATCTTCTCATTCTAGCTAAAATTAAGATTCTTGCTTCAGCAAAATACAATTCATATTACTCTCCCTAACTCTTCAATACACTTCCATTAAAACGTTGTGCTATGATGTTTGAAGTAAGTGGCTGATTTTTCCTTTACAGAACAATCAACAGACACCAGGTGGTGCCGAAGATCATCCAGAAAAGAAAGTCAAACCAGTGCAAGGAGTGTTCAGAAAGAGCAAGAAGCAAGGAACAACTGCAAGATACTCAGTTTCTGATTTCAGTAAATTGGAAGCAACATACAGTAACATCAGCAGTATGACAAAATTAGGAATGAAACCATTTGCATAATTAGGAATGAAACCACTTGCAGAGATGAATAGTACAAAAATATATCATGAATGCGCAATAATCTCTGTTCTTGTCATCTAGCTTTAAGATTCTGATATGCTTTTGAAACAAACTTAACAGCTACAGAGCCCAAATACCGTGTAAAGTTGTATAGTTAAACTGAGAGGATATGTACACATGGGTTTATTTAGCAGTGCACAATCCGAATAACATATTTGAAATTTTAAATGCAAGGTAGGGAGTTAAAACGAAGCATACAGCCAAAATTATTTTAGCCAGGCATCATCCATGGTTTAGCCTTTTGGTGGTTCTGGGGTTGGCTGAGCAGAGTTGCGGAAGTCCCTCTGGCAAACCAGCATAATGTGAGTAGCTGTTCAACAGAGCATCTCTACCACACTGGAGGGCTTTTCCCGAGTTGTGACACTTCGGTCTGTTTGTCACATACCATCTTGCTCCACATCAGGTACCAAAGAAATGATGACAGTTTGAAGCCAGGTGCTGAATGAAAAAGAAGGAAGCAGCTTGTTCCTTTTTTGTTTCCCAAAACAAAAGTGTCACAGCTGCTGTTGAGCAAGATGGTGGTCTTAGCACAAGGTGGTCTGTAGATCAGCTGATGGTGATATGAGGATTGGTGGGTTTTGTCTAGATTTTAAGAGTGAATATACTCTATAAATATGACATTAAGAGGTGAAATACAGGACAGGGAATACAGAAGCATGGAATAATCCCTGTTGCTGTAATCACTGTTCAGTGTGTTCCCTAGGGAATTTTACAGAGGGAAAATTCAAACACCCAAAAGGCCGGTATTCTCCAGCAGAGTAGGAGAGTATTCACATGTTTGAGAATGTGTTGCTGTGTTGCCTCCCACAGATACAACACAGATTTCAAGTGACTCTGTTTACTCTTGACTTGCTCTAGTGCAGCCTTGGTGAGGTGTCCTTCTGGTCTGGACAATTTGGTTATTTACAGCTGATGTTACAAGTTGTGCATATATAGTTTACACTGCACTTTGCCATGTTAGACACTTTGAAACAATTTACGCAGGCATAGGATGATGCTTGCATATGACGTGAAACGGCCTTTGTTAATGGACTGTTGCGTTAAGAGACTTCTTCAGCGTGGAGCGGGGAGGATTTGGCACAGACACAGATGTACGGTTACAGGCGTGCGGCACTCACCGAAGCAACACCAGGCTGTGCGGCCCCCGCGCACCCCAGCTGTCACTGGGTTGGTTTGCTTGTTAGACCACATCCGTTTTCTGTTTTGTGAGATAGACATGCTGCTCAAGTCAAACTCCCAGCTCCACTTCGAGCTGAATACAGTTGTGCACTGTTAGGGCTGGCGGGGAGGGCAGGGGGAGCACACCGCCGTGTTCCATCCTATGACCTTAGTCACAACTCGCTGAGAGGAACATCGTAAAATTTGGATTTAGACAGGTTGAGGGGTTCACCTCTCTGTCCGATGTTTTCATCTTCTCCTAGTAAAGGGGTATAATTAGTAAGGTGAATCATCTTTATGTTAACAGCTTTCATTACGGTTGATTTTATGCAAGATATTGCTACGCTTATGATAATTATATTCACAATAAACATCAAAGCATATTGTATTAAACTTTGGATCCAACCGGTAACACCAAGTCCAAACCAACTAAACACTTTAGAAAGCCAGCTTTTATTCTTTGATTCTCAGAATTCACGGCTGTCTTCTGGCATCTGTCGTATCTTCTCTAGTTGGACGTTGAGATTCTGTATAACATTAGGGATATGGATGCAGCAGTCAGTGCTGGAGAGGTTTAGGTAGCCACAAAGTCCATTTTGATGTAACAACATTAAGTCCAGTGCCATGCAATTCTGAAGAGCCATTTGTGACATAGCTTGTAAAGCTGGCTTTGGTAGTATTAGCCAGACTTTCTACTTGATAGGCTAACTTACCCATCCATAATCATGTTTGCATGGCAGCAGACCTAAATCTCCATAATCCTTCCACTCCCAAGGTTATGCAGGTGGCTGCTCCTGGGTTCTGCCACCCCTCTACATCTCCCCCTGGTTCTGTTCTCGCCCATTTTGTGCGAGCCACCCAGTGGGGTCAGACAGGAGTCCTTTTCCACACAGGACACAGTGTTGGGAGGCCCAAGGTACATCGGAGGTCAGGTAACCCAGCCCACAAAGAGAGATACATATTGCCGTTATTACAGGCCCAGATCAAACCAGCCAAAGCATCACCAGGGGCAAGATGGCAACCACTGCGAGGTGCAAAGTCTGCACTTACCACCTTATATGTTATACTACCACCTTATATGTTATACTGTGGTTCTGACACAGACAGCCCATTTTGAGGGTGATGTAAACCGGCCAATTTAACCCATGTTGGTTCCAATTGGAAGATTTTATCACATTTTGGCAAGACCACAATGCTGGCTCGTTTGATACTGAAGGCAAAAGAGAATTCCATGACAAATGGTGTAAACCCCTGAGGGCCATGCTTATCAAATGCAAACCAGGCACAACTATAGTTAACAGCCATCTGTTTTGGGACAATCTCGCCCTTTATTCCACTGTATACACCAGGATGTAGTTATGGGTTGATTATATTTCAGGATGTTTCTTACTTGTCCTCACAGTCACTAATCTGTTGTTCCCCATATGATCTGGTAGCAGGGAAAAGTTACATTTTCCTCTTCACAATCTGTACACTTTGTGCTACTAATGGTGGAAAAATTAAATGGCTGACTATTGCACAGCAGCTTGCTTTCTTTCTGAGGAATAAGGATTCACTGTTTGCAGGGTATCTGTTGTATTCCACAACCTCAGCAAGCTCCTTGCTATGTCTGTGGGAGGAATACCCATGGAAAGGGTTTTTTCCACAGATTTGGGTAGAGGCAAACAGGCAGTAATGCTAGATTCATTGGGGGTGACTGCAAATCCCTTTATCAAGGCTAGGACTAAGTTATCATCCAAGCTATGGGTGATTTGGACAGATAAAGTTCACCTATTTTCACTCTGGGTATCTTTTTGATTCCAGAAAAGTATTGTAAGCATATTAGCCCAACTCATATTTTCTCAACACCAGTTACAAATATTATGTCTGCCAACCCTAATTATACCCTTCACCTCACAGCCTACACCTTTGTTTACAATCCAAATTTATCCTACCAAAACCAGTTCGTTTATACACAGATACAAAACACACTACATGTATACATACTAAACTTACAGTTCTTCCTAAAACTACTCATACATAATAGGACTATTGATTGTTAAATGGCAACTGAAGTTCTGAATTAATAATACAAACACATGCATTTCAAACCAACACCTTAATATACGTATAAGTTATTTCAACTTATTATCTCAAACAATGTCACAGGTTTGTTAGCTGTGTCCATATTAAAATTTTGGTTTCTAGAGAAGTATGAGAATTAAAAACAGAAATGCCAAACAAATAAAAATCAGCAGTCCTTTGAGCACTCTAGATTGGTATAGGAGAGTCCTTGATTGCAGCTGCAATTGCCTGACATTCACCTGTGAACACAAAAAGGAAAAAAGATGCTCAGTCGTTACTCCACCAGCAAACATTAGGTTAAAAGGTGGGTGCTACCCATCTAGTATTGATTTGATGGAGTTTTCTGGAGCTATCTTTTGCCTCCCAAGCCTAAAGGTTCTTTGGGGTTGTTAGGACCATTGCCCCTGTTCCAATCTGAGGCATTTTAACTCGGACAGACAGAAGAATTATAGGAGGAGTATGCCTGAGTGATAATACCTATTTTTTCTAAATCTGAATGTGCAGCTGCTGGCAAAGTAGTTGTTAAGTTTGCAATGTTTGGTACAGCAGCTGTTAATGGGTCTGTATTAGCATTCAGGCACTGATAATCAATTGTTAAACACCGCCTCCATGTCTGGTTTCTGAACCAGCCAGACAGGTGAGTTATATGGGGAGTGGGTTCTGGAGATAATCTGTCATTTCCCCAAATCACCTATGAATTCAGAAATGCCATTCTGTGCTGCAGCAGCAAGCAGATATTGCAGTATGTTAGCAGGTTTTGAGTCAGGGAGTGCAGGGGCTGCATGCAGCACATGCACTGCAGCCTCCCCAGTTTCTGCCAGGGTTGGGATCAATGTTTGAGCCAAACGATCACACGCTGCCAGGCACCAAGTTCTTCCACTGAAAGCATTGAAACCTAAAGCGTTTTCATGATGATCTTTAACTGCAAAACAAGTAGTCAACATGCCTTCTGATCAGGGAGCCGTAGACTGACCTTGGCAGTTTGACACACAAGACTTGCTCCATTCACACTGCTAATCTTAACTCTTTGCCGTCCGGACCGCACACCCAGCTTCTCAGCAACTTATTGTGTTAGATGAAATTTGTGCTCCCATGTCTGTTAAAAACTTCATCAATTGTCTCTGAGGATCAACTGGAATTAAAACGTAAGGACCATCTTCAGCTGTCCACTGGTAAGCTTCCCCTTTCCAGGCAGGCAGGCAGGCCCGATTGCCTTCTGGACGTTACTAATTTTTTTTCACTTCGTGTTCTGCAATTCCACCCTAACGGGGAGGAAGGAGTTGTCTTCTTTTCTGGGGACCAGTGCTGAAGGAGTTAAAATACACTCTTTCCTTTCACCATTAGTTTCTGGCATTTTTTAACCAGTTTCAAATTAATGCCAATAGGCTGGCCTTGAACCAGCGCTCTGGGAATGCCTAGGGTTAATGCATCCTTGCATAACTCATTCCTCCATTCTTGAGATTCTGTTCGAAGTTTTTTAGATTTGTTTACCTTTGATCTAGTTTCTGCCCCCTGTTTCAAGGGTCTTACTTTGCAATCTCCTCCCCAGGACTTCAGGTTTTGTTTTTCAGCTAGTGCACCATCCCAGCCCATTTCACAACTGTAGTTAACAATGCTGTGCATCAATTCTGCCCATGTCAGGAGTTGCTTACATGCATTATTGCTCTAGTTTTTGTTGTATTCAGTATCTTTTTTAATGTCATCCCATTCTGAAACTAGATAGGGTTTAAGAGTTATTTGGGCTCCTCTAATCAGTGGTTTAACATTTCAAAATCTATTAAATCAATTAAATTCTGTTGCGGGGCTGAGGGCACGGCTCAACCAGGAATTGATTTATTTCCTGCCAGCTGGCCTCCCCCCTGTTGAATCAATTCTTTGGCTTAGGCTTAGTGGTGTGGACCGGGCAAACCCATCCGGGGGGGCTGCTCTGGCAGTTTCCCGGTTGTCAGGCCCACCCAGCCCATTCGGTGCCCATAATTCACTATCTCTTGCAGAAACTTGCTCCAGGTGTTTATGTGGATTTGTTCCTGGGGGATTTCTGCAGCAGCTGCAGCAGCATTCATAACACAGGTGGTCTGTATACAGTCCTGAACATCGCCTACATAAGTTTTCAAGCTATCTGGGAGACCCCAAATAAGGGGAGTTACTCTTGCCGGATCAATAGAAGCTAGCATTGGGGATTTCATTAACACACTTCTCTCGTACATTGCTTGTATGCAGGCTGCCTTTGGCTCAGATGTGGCCAAAGCAGAGAACCCTGAGGTTTTGATCACAAAAGGGTCACCTCGCTCTTGCAGGTCTATATCACCGGCCCAATAGGCAGCTCGTGTGGTTAATGAATAGTTGTGGTCGCCTGGTGTGATGGTTAGAAATGCTCCAGGGCCCCAGTAACTTCCTGCTTCTCCCTCACTTAGTAAGATTCGGTGCCCCCTCCCGTAAGGTAAACTCACCAACACATATTCCATGCCAGATTCCCCTGGATACCTGGAATACTTTTCCCGGAACTTTGCCAATTCAGTGGGAGACCATGAGACAATACATACAGTAGTACAGACATTGTCATCTCCCTCATTTGCAGTTTTGGGTTTGATCCATGGTGGTATAGACACAGGTTCTGGGGTAGGATCATAACCAGAACCTTCCAGCAGTTCATCATTATCATTATCACACCAGATGTCTCCATCCCACATCTCGGGATCTGCACAGTGGTTTAGTTTGAGGATTTGCTTAGCCAAGACTGAGAATGGCTTTTGATTTAATAAGAAATTTAACATTCCCTGCAGTTGTTTTTCTCGTCTCTCAGCTGAGGCTAACAGCATTTTAAGTTTCCTGTTTTCAGTTCTTAAGATTTGGTTTTCACTTGTGAGGGTATCTACTAGTATCCAATATTTTTGGACCCATTCTTCTCCCACTTGGAATAGTGCACACTTATATTCTTCCAGCAGTTTATCCATGGCAATCCTGTCTGTGACACCAATTTTCTGTCGCATTAAGTCTGACGAGTGATGGGCAAGGGGGGCGACAGCCCTCCCGCTGAGTCACGAGGTTCGGAAAAGATCTCCTTGCTTTCCAAACTCCTTCTCAGAGAGGAGTCTGGGTGCAGATAGATCCAATCCTAGTCGCCGACCTGGGCAAGGGGGTTAGGTCTCAGGGATGGTATCTACAGCCACTCGTCAGAGTTACCGTTTGCCTGTCGGCGTCCGGTCTAAGGACTTTCACTGAGCGTCAGCGTTTGCCTGTCAGAGCCCAGTTAAGGACTTTCACTGAAACAGTTTTGCACAGTGGGAACACTGGATAATTTATTAAGATGACAGATATAACCAATTCAGAATTGCCACTGATAAATACACTTACTACAAAAATCGAGCTCGAGCAAAGAGTACAGCGCTTCTGTTAGTAACATTCTCCCGGTGACAGCCGACAGAGTCGGAGGCGCAAGTCTTACCGAAGAGGCGTCCCTGCCGGGGGAGGAGAGGCATCCAGGCCTGTCAACCCGTCCCGTAGCTGAGTTCTCATCCTCAAAAAAAGTATCCTAAATTGCCAGATTTTATACCCGTGGCGTGGTGGGACTAAGTTAATTGTTGTGTGCTGATCGGCCCTTAACGAGGTGTCAGTTTGGGAGGATCAGCTGGGCCCAGGGGTGGAGCGGGGAGGATTTGGCACAGACACAGATGTACGGTTACAGGCGTGTGGGACTCACCGGAGCCACACCAGGCTGCGCGGCCCCCGCGCACCCCAGCCGTCACTGTGGTCACTGTGTTCGATGTCACTCAGCTGGCTCAGCCCCTGCACACTGACCAGCAGACCCCGGCCAACTCCCCCCGGCTTATACACTCAGCATGTTGTTCTGTGCTGTGGAACTTCCCTTTGGCTGGTCCCAGCTGTGTCCCCCCTGCAATTTCCAGTGCCCCTCCAGCCCTCCCGCTGGCAGCGCCTGAGAAACTGAAACGTCCTTGACATCACCCAGCAACAACTAAAAACATCGGTGTGCTATATCAACACCAAATTCAAACGCAAACGCAGCACTGTACTGGCCTACTAAGAAGAAAATTAACTCTATTCCAGCTGAAACCAGGACAAGGCTGTAGTGGTTGTTTCAAGGATTGCTCCGAGAAAGCAACTGCAAGTGTTTTAATAGTCTACGATATAACATTTCCTCTGTTCTATATCGATTTGTAATTGATTCCCTTTTACCTAGTGCCATTCTGATGCCTGTATCCTTAGTCTGGTTTCTGCTCACCAACTTAAATCCTTTTCCTGGCAGAGCAGACACTACAATCAAGAAGTGATTTCCCAGGATGCGGTTCATCCTCTGGGCCATGGGTATGTTACTTCTTTGGTTTTGGCTCAGCCGCACTGTTTTAGGTAGCAGAGAGCTGCATTTCTGTTCCCCCTTGACTTAAAACCATAACAAACACACACACCAAACCCCCTTGCAAAGTTTAACTCTTTTTTTTTCTAAGTGCAAACTGAATATTTATCCAAACTGTTGCTGATGAATAATCTTACACTTCTAGTGTCATATATTAATATTGTAAGTAGCTAGGTAATTTAGGTTACTTGTTCTATGCGAAGTGGATAAATCAGGTATTTTGCTTGAAGGAAGACCACACATTATTGCCCTCTTTTATATCCATATAGGTCAACAACTCTATTACTGTTCTGTTTCAGTGTAACATTATTTTCCATGTGTTTATAAAGTAATAAGGAATGTAATAAGAAAATAAAAACACCCCTCAGGATGTTCTATGAAACAGACATTTCTGACTATCTAGTAAATACATTTTCTTAAAAAAGCAAAGATCAAATGACTATTTGCTAAACTGAGACAACAACAGGATTTATTTAAGTGAAAGCAATCGTGAAAGAATCTAACTGTACGCAAACATGATTCAAACAGTATTATTTTTCCACTTCATGGTATAGGTGTTCACCTGGAAAGAAACTTGGTGCCATAAACTTGTAAGTTACCATATTTGGAACACAGCAAAATATATTTTCATTTCTTATTTACTGATTCAATTAATTCATTCCTTGCTTATTGGTTTTAATGTTCATGGCAAACTGACTTAATAACAAGATGGATGACTAATACAATGTTCCTTTATCACTGATTTAATTTCAGCATGCCTGAAGCTTTTGCGGGGACAGATAAGTACTGTCTAAATCTGAATAAATTTTTTAACTTTTTTGTTAGTGTAGTTGTATTTTATGCTAATAGCACGTAGATTCTGATAGTGTCAGAACCCAACCAACCCACTAAAAACCAGTACAATTAAAAGATATTTTTTTTATTTTGGTGGAAGTTAATATTATGGTTGCGTATGGTTAGGATCTCTAATACATGTGTAGGATTCTACATTTAAAAATGCTGAGTGTGCACTGACTTTCAAAAATCAAAAGAAAATGCTAGGAGCTTAACATTTTTTTAATTCATGCCTATTTGTTTGGTGTCAACAAATAATTAAGAACCTGGCTTCTGAGACAAATTACTTTTCTGGATAAGATTTAAAAAGAAAGATATCTTATTCCTTATGTGTATAAAATATCAAAAAAGGGATGTTGAAACAAAGCTTTAAGTGCTGCAATATATTTGAGAAAATAAAATGTAATTTACAGTGCTCTTCCTACAGAGACCTTTGAGAGGAAGCCAGCAACAAAATTACCAGTCTTTAGCCTTTAAGACATTAGGGGGCACCACGACCTCACAGACCTAAAATGATATAAATGAAAGTACAGTTACTTTTCCTATCCAAAGTAAACAGGAAACAGCATAAAATAACGAAATCAGCTCCCAGAGTCATTCCCTAGTGTGAGATTATGATGCAGCTCTTAAAAAATTTTGCAAAAGACAACGCAGACATTTAGAAGAATATAGACTCCACCCTCCTTTCTGTAAGAGTAATAAGACAGACTAATGGATGCAATATAAGCAGCTTGCTTTCAAGTCTTTATTTAAATCTTAAGTTTTTCTTCAGGGTAGCATTCTGGGAATACGTCATTTTCAGCTAAAGCCTCTAAAGTATTACAGCATTAGTTCAACCTGTAAAGTAAATTTCTGTATAGGCAGGGAGCACACCGTGAGCTTGGGATGGAGCTGCTTTAAACCCAGGTCCCTGAGTTGGGTATCATGCTTGGGATAGTCACCATCAGCTATCTGACTACACCGCTAAACCTGCATGTGCTGCAACAATGCCATGCAAATCTCATGCCACTACAAGGGGACATTAACAGTCTTCGCTCTGACATGCAGATGTGTCTGACATGACATGTCTGGGAAGGAACTGGAAGGATGTGGATCTGTGCAGAGGGAAGGTGTCTGGTCGGTCCAGGGGGCTGCTGTTCTTGAAGAGGGACAACAGCTGTGACTTCAAGCACTGACTTGCAGAAAAACGAGGTGCCTTGCTGTTGTTCCTCTGCAGCTGAGCTGATGGTGTGCTTGATGTGACAGAGGTAAGCAGCTGGACAGAAAGCTTATAAGCAGATGCCTGTCTTTCCTGGAAGACTAACAAGTCTCCCTAGGGTTCTTACAGTTTGACCTAGACACCTGAGGCCTTACTTGCATCAGCTGTGTAGGATGATTTTCAATGGAAATCTACACTGTAAAAAATATCCAGGTGTAACATCTAAGAATATATGGTCTACTGCATAAAATCAAATCATATAGTAGTGTGTGCTTTGAGTATAAAATAATCAACTAGCTAAAATTTCATGATGGAAGATGACTAGCAGTTGGGAAAGGTATGACACAATATATGAGAAACTCGTTTATGTAAGTGGAAAGCATGACTCATAGCCTTTGGAGCTGGGCTGGGGAGTGACTGGATTCTACAAAGTAAAACAGCACTCTGTTGCTACACTTCCTAGTTTCTCTACTGCCTGAATATGGGCACCTTTGTGAAAAACTCGCACTGAATGGAGGTTGTAGTTAAAACTAATGGAGTAACTGCGGTCCTGCTTAGTGCAGGAGGCAGACTAGGGCAGTCTGTAGCTGCTAGAGGGTTATCACTCCACTGCAGCCTGAAACAGCCAAGAGAGGGTCAGTGTTTCAGCATTTCAGCCTACAAACCTGTGTATGTGATGATCAAGTTCTGGGCTGCGATACTGGCAGAAATCTTCTCAAGTGATCGGTCAAACAAAGATATGTATACTATGAATATATGTGAATATAAAGCCTGTAACGACTAATACATGTATGAACTATAATATAGTACCTGAAAAAATACATACAGACCTTTATTTATATGGCTTTATTACACAAAATATGCATGGCATGCTGTACAAATGTAAATTAAGATCACAGTGTCTCTCTTGAGATGTTTGCAGCCCTGAAAATACCCCAAGAAACTGTCCAAAGGCAAAGGAAAGGAATATGGAGTAAAGCCTGGCAGCCACATAAGCTTTTTGCAAATAAAATCTGAATATATATGTATATATTATATATGAATTAAGTTGGTTTTCGTTTGAAATATGTTTGTCACTGCCTAGAAATACTCTTTTTCACATTCTCACCACTTTAGGCTTCATAGCACAGTGACAGCTTATGAGGGACATTATGGAATGGACTTTGCCTCAGAGAACATAGTGTCTGTGGTCCGTTGCTGTTCATAGATCTACAGCTGAAGTTCATGCCACTTCTTTCCACTGCTGGTTTTACATGCTGTAACTAGGTTAAAATTAACACCAAAAAAAACCCCAAACCTATTCTCCTTGCACTCAAACCTCTGCTCAGTATGGGTATGAAACTGTCCTTGACCTTATGGATTTTTAGGGAGTTACTCAGAGATTGAGGTCCTTGGGAAAGGGAAGGAAGTACAAAGATGACTCTGTACTTGCCTAAAATAAATTTTCTAGGTCTGAGTAGTTTGAAGTTTTGGAATTTGGCTAACAATCTTTAGCCAATGAAGCAGTATGGGCTGTTACTGGAAAATGTTAACACTTCTTCAGAAAAGTAACTTTGTGAATTCCTGTATCAACCTCTGCTCTACAGAAACAGTTTTTCAAAAATCCCTTAGGGGAGAAAAATCTCCACATGTCCTTTCACGTACTGGGAGTTAGATCTCCTAAAATGAGTTCAGTATTGTACTTTTTACTCTAATTGGACGTTTTGTCAGAGACCCACCACACTGACACATCCTAGGCTTTCCAAACTTCAGTGAAAGAGTCTCAGTCTCAGTGGCCTGTGACTCAGGCCCTACTTATACATGTTCCCTAACATGGAGGATTAGAAAAACATGCCAGCAAACGCTGGTATGCAACAGCAGGGAGTCTTTAACTATAACAGATAGAACTATAGAAATTTATTAAATGTAAGTTATTGAACAATGACACAGAAATAGAGAGATTCATACTATAAACAGTATGGACACAGTGCTGAGTATACACAAGGGTATGCTGGTTTAAAATAGGAAGCCTGTTTTGATTATTTGTATCTTAGATGCAAAGTTTGATTACTACAGAAGGAACAGGTAGCATGAAAAGACAAGTAATTTTGTCCTGAAACACAACCCACTTAATTATTTTCTGGGTTTTTCTACACCACAGTTTGTACCAGCTTCAAAATGGGTAGAGCTGTTGCTAGGTAATCTTTACCCGCTTGGTAACGGAAGTTTCAGCCAGGCAGAGAAGGGTTTTTATATATCTCCAACAGCATAAAATTAAAATCTAAGACGTTGCTTAATACCTCTTCCCATAGCGCAACTCCCG
Source organism: Falco biarmicus (assembly GCF_023638135.1). NCBI lineage: Eukaryota > Metazoa > Chordata > Aves > Falconiformes > Falconidae > Falco > Falco biarmicus. Next base: position 5,021,327 of record NC_079293.1, on the reverse strand, counting down.
CTATGGGCCTCTTTCCTGGGAGCAGCCCAACTACCAGCACAAGCATCCCACTTGCATAGGCTGTAGGTCAACATGCTTTGAGTGGTAGCAGCTGTGAGCCCTCCCTGAGCACCTTCCTTATCTCGGCTGTGAGCATCAGGCTTGCACACCCGTTCTTCTCCACGGTGATTCCTCCCTTGTGCTGAGCAGCTGTCTGTGCAGTGAAACGAGGCAGGGAAAGGGAACTGATGCAGCTGAAAAGCAAACCAGCCTCCCCCTCCCTCTTTGCTGGGCTCAGCTAGGTCAAGTTCCTCGCTTTGGTTTGTTTTGTGGCTGCATAAGCAGTACGGATAAACCCAGAGGGAAATGCAGTAGGTGGTCAGAGACAAGTGGGCTGGCGTGAGGCAGGAACAGGGCTGTTCAGGCTGCCTCAACACATGTGTGGCATTGCCATGAAGTATCAAAACGTAGCCTCAGTTTCTCTTACATTCGTGATCTACCAAGGATCTGAAGGAAATTTGGCTCAGCTTAATGTGTGAAGCTGAACTAAAAATAGTACACAACTGGTATTATTAATCCAGATCTTGAAACAAACATTTAACTCATACTTTAACAGAAAAACTGTGTGGGGAATTTTACAGCTGTAATTCCAATGTGGAAAAGACCAAGACAAAGTTAAACTCAAGACGGCTCTCAGATAACCACAGTCAGCAAACTATGGTTGCATCCTCCATTGTTCCTGATCTAGAGATGTTCTTTTCCATCTGTTACTGACACCCACTGTCACCATAAAGAAGCTTTTTTACCTTTGGGTGGCAAAACCACACATAGAAAAATCGGCAATTGTTTTCTCTTTTTCACAGGATGTGGGCTACAAAGGATGGTTCAATTACATTCATTATCTGTTTAATGTTACATATTATTTTCTTCTGCATGAACCATTGCATCCAAAAGCATGATAAATAAATATGTACCCAGTTTCAATGGTATTAATCACCTCAGAGATAAATTCCTGTCACTGAAGGAGATTGCAGCTGCAGTGAGTACTTGCCAGGCCCACAGATCCACTCTGGCAGATTTGTGGTGATACAGGCAACCTACTACCCGACCTGTTTATTATTTCTTCTTACTTCTAGAGAAGCAACCTGGAGCCAAGCTTGCAGATCTCCCTGTGGGATCTCTGATCCTATTCTGCCCTAGGGGTATGCCACTTCTGCATTAACTCACAAAAACGCTCTTCTGCAGTGAGAATTCACTGTCAGCCATGCCTGCTATTGAATAGGTTTCCAAAATACAAGTATTTCAGCCTACTAGCACACTGGCTGTGCCAGCATGATGTATGCATGAAGCATATTTGTCGATTTACTTTCCTAGAGATTGTTTAAAACAGCAGTGCAACTTAGAAAAACGATCCACTAACCAGAAGGAAAGCTGGGAATGGAAAAAAGGGCTCAGTTGTGGCATTCCCTGAGGGAACTAGTAAGAACTGAAAAGGTATCAGAAGAAAAAATTCCTAATAAATAAAAGAGTGTAATAGAGAAACCTTTTTATATGACTCATCCATCTGCCTTTTTACAGAAGTAATACATAACGTTAAAGGTACACTATCTAGCACGCAGCAGTGACAAGTCACGCTGCTGAGGGTACATTGTGTAACGAGAAGTTGATTGCCTATGTTCAACCCAGGAAACTTTTGTTTTCAAAATATTATGCAAATGGTTATCAGCAAGTTATTTAAATCAAAGTCTCACTTACAGAGTCCTAGAGAAAAAAAATGTAGTTTTGTCCCCGTCTTTGTTTTGTCTGGTAGTGAAACTGAACTGTTTCTGAGACAAAGTATTAAACCCTATCTTTGAAGCACAGCTCATAAATAATCAAGGACAAAGACTATGTGCATGTGATTTCACAACCATAAATGTTGATGAATGAATGCTGCAACCAAAAACTCTACAGTGCTGCATAAAGTCCATTAGTCATCAAGAAGTTACACAATTTTTCTGGTTTATATTAACACATAGTGGAAACACATTGCATGATTCCCACTTTACTCAATGTCTAAATCAGTTACCTCACTTGCAGTTCAGCTAAAGTGTAAGAAACAGACCCTGGCGTTTGGTTGGACTGAAGTCTTTGCAATCATTGCTGATAGGTATTTTAGTAAAAAGGCTGTACACACTTATTAAGAACTGCCTAGCTGACCAGTATTAAAACTTGACTTTTAACAACTTTTAAGCTTGACTTTTTACAGCAATTCAACTCAGTACAGCCCAACATTAATTTTTGTTTTAAAGCAGACATTTTAACATTTACGTAGAATTAGTCCTTTGGTTATGACTTGCATTTGTCCACTGACTGGACAATAAGGGAAGAATAATCTTGGTAAAAAGGGATTTATTTGCCATCCTAAAGTATGTGCATGTGAATCTTGGTGAACAAATGGGAGGAACGGGTTTGGCATATCCTGTACCCCTAATATTTAAGCCCATCCTTCTTTACCACCAACCTTCCTTTACAAGGTTTGGTGCAAGTTATAAACATAGCACATCCTATTAAGTTTCATAACTTCCACATAAATATACACAGCTCTTCGTAAAGTCCGCATCAGCCCTGTATGTGTACGTGCCAAAAGGAAGGCAGGGAGACCAGAATTCCGTTTCGCAGTAGCCTTACTGCAGTATTTAATTGATCTTTCTATGATTAAAAGGAAAAACAACACAGTTTGCTTTGGGGGTTTGCGTGTATTTTATAAATATTGCATCACCTCGCGATGTCACATGGTATTTGGTATCCTGTAACCCCGTCCACAAAAGCTTATGTTAGCAGCAGCTGACTGATTTTTCTGTCTCTTACCAGATGCATCACAGCACACACAGTTATACCAGCATTACTGTGCAAGTAGTTGCTCAGTTTTAATTGCATTTGTTGGCATATTCTAAAAACAGATCAGAGCCAAATAACAAGACCTAGCTCTCTTCTGTTACTGATGTTTAATTTTTCTGTAATGCCTTCCGGTTAGTGTCAGTAGAAATCTACTATGGATGTAGTTTCTGACTTGCCTACTCCCGAGAGGTGACTTAAAAACAAGACAATTGGTTGTATTAGGGGTGTTCTGGATACAAGGAGCATTGCAGAAGACAGCAGCAAGGAAGTCATTGCAAAAGAAAGCATAACGTATTTTACCGAGGCATTTAAAAGGATAAAGGAATGGGTGACACCAAACAAGAACAGGTCAGGTAGGCAGAAGCAGCTAGCCTCGGCCAGGACTTGCAGATGACCGTTTTTTAATTTGAGGCAGAATAGGAATGAAAAACAACGAGGGCAGCTGAAAGAGGACATAACTGAGCTAAATAAGAAGGTCGGTGCCCTGGTAGTACAGTAACAACACTGATGTAGTACGTCATGGAATCACAGAATCACTTAGGTTGGAAAAGACCTTTAAGATCACCGAGTCAAACTGTTAACCTAGCACTGCCAAGTCCACCAGAAGATACATGGGATTAAATAATAACGCTGAGAGCTGATGAGGTCCAGAACAAGGTTTTGCCAGAGGAAATGCAGTACAGCTGGTAGCTGTGGAAAATGGTGAACTTCCCAGTTGCTCTCAGCAGGCAAAAGCGAGACAAAAGCGAGCTGATGACATCTAAGCAGGAGAGAGGAAAGGCTTCTAGTTGCACATCTTTTTTAAAAAAGGGAAACAAAACCAAACTAGATCTGTATCATCACCTATAAATGGCATGTGGGAGGAGTTTTGGAAAGTGGAAAATCCCAGTGCTGCTCAGCAGTGAGAAACCCCCCTCTCCTTCCAGCTGAGGACATGTCACTGGAAAGTCCCAGCCTGAAAAAAAAAAAAAAAGTCCACCAAGTAAACAAATTGTGTAGGCAGTAAAAACAGAAAAAGAACAAAGTCAAATGATACTTCAACTTTAAAGGAGTTTATTTTAGGGTTAGCATTTCTTTGAGTGGCAACAGTTTGAGTTCAAACAAGAAACATCTCATTAAAGTGAAAAGGTCTGGTAAACATCACTGCTGATATTAGGCCATAGAAAGAAAGCTCGTTTCTTTAAAAGCTAAGATTTCAGCTTTGGGATGTTTTGGATTTTCTGCAACTGAGTGTAGTCAAACGATCCCAGTGACAAACCAGATACCCAGGATTATTACATCTCTGTAAAATTAGAAATGATTGTCTGGCAACTTTGTGGAATTTTTTCCCCCTTCATTTACATGTACTTCCAGACAAGTAAGCTGACCTTAACAAAGGGCTTCCCCAGAACTCACTGGGCACAGCTTGTTGTCTTACAAACAAGTTCAATGCTGGGAATTTTTCCAGCACTGTCCATAAACAAAAAAAAAAAAAAAAAAGGAAGAACCACGGTTGGTCACATTAAGACAAGAAAGTGTTGAACAAAATTCTAGGATTCTTCCCTCTCTAACTAGCATTCATGAAAATAAAAATATTAACATAAATTATTACCCTTCTCTGAAATAAATCAGCTTTCAACAAAGGTACTTTGCAGTAATTAATCACAGCAACATTCACTCAAATCCTGGAACCAATTACAGCAGCAGCATTTTCTAGCTGTAATGTAGGAAAATAATCAAGATAGTTTTAACCTTACTTTTCCGCTCTCCCAGTTAATGTCACCACATCCTGACCGATGTTCACGGCAGTCCAACCCTGACAGCAAACAACAGATGCCGGTTTTTGTCTAGACTGCCCCATCTTCAACCCTATCAATATTATAATTAAAATGTAGTGTTTTCTTTAAACTCATGTTAAGTGTCATCAGGATTCAACACTGCTACGACAGCCATCTCAAGCATGTTATCCTTGACAGCCAGTAACTATTATTATTTTTTAAACTGCTAGCTTATTTACATCCTCTCAGATTTGGGAAGAGGACTAATTAGCAGTCTTTGCAGGGGGAGGGTTATGGTTGTTTCTATTTTGGTTTGGGTTTTGCATTGCTTCTGATGTGTATAAATAGTAGGAGGGAACCAGAACTGTAGGAAGGTTTGGAATTTTGATTCTTTACAATTTTTCCTGTTACAAAATAAGGACATAATGCTATTACTGTCATAACAGGGGGCAGGAGGACTTGGCTTCTAAGGCAGAAGCTCGGCGCCCAAGTCCATTGATCACATCTCTGTTTCTGGAGCTTTGAACAGCCAAGAACAATGATGACAAAAGCTTTCCCCAGGCACCAAGCTGGAGCAGCAAATGTGAAACTCAGCTGAGTTCCAGTTCCTGCATCTGATGCAATAACTGCGTTAAGCTTTCTAAAGGAGAAACGTCACGAATCTCTTCCATGTGTGCTCTTCAGGCATGGCAGTAGGATCCATGATGTTTCCTGGTTGGGGCCAGGGTGGGGACAAAAGTGGAGACAATATTGGAAAAAATGTGCCGATTGGACCCTTCATAATTTTTATAGGAATGTCCTTTCCTCAAAGCGATTTCCTAGCAATAAAAGCAGATTGTGACAGCATCATAAACACGATCTGCTGATCTTTTAAAGGTTTTTTTTTCAGGTGTACACACCAGTGTGGATCAGGATGAGGTAGCACAGCATCTGACAAGAACTGTCTTATGTTGGATGACACCTATTTATTGCAAGAGGCCTCTGTCTTAAAAGACTTTTCAGTTTCAGCTAACACAAGTTTGCTCCAAGAGCTGATATACTAACTCCTCTGGAAATCTGCTGATAATTTCGAAGCTTCAAGTTTTTTGTCTTCTGGTAGTACAGCCATCCTATTTGAAACCATTTCAAAATAGCTGCATCTTTAATGCTAAGAGGTATGCTCTTGGATTCAACTAACATGCTGTTCCTCATACTGGTAACTCTGTCAAGACCTTACTGATGGGAGTAAGCACTACCATAAATCTGGACATTCCAGCCAAGAGACTTACATATTTCAGTGTCTGGCTGGCAGCAAGACACACAAATAGTCACTATGTTTACTTACAGAATACTGATACAATTAAGTAACACTGGGAAAAAAGCCTTAAAGGTGAAATGTCAGTGATGTTTCTGCCTGCTTCAGGTGACTGGTTGGTTTTTTTCAGCTGTAATAAGGTTTTATCTGGTAAAGCTCCTTTAAATGGCATGGATATGGAATCAGTTCAGAGTCACGGAATATAAAAACTCACGAACAAGGGAAGAAAATGTTCTGAATGAACCAGAACCAACCACACCTTCATCAGAAGAAGGATTTCCATAGTCAGAGCTGGCACTTGTCCTGAAGAAAAAAAAAATAAATATCAAACTAACCTAATTCCTGACAGAGTAACCTAATTCCTAACAGTCACTGGCGGTTATCAGAGCTGGGGAGTCATGGCTGGCACACAGCTAGCTCTGTATCTGGCTTTGCTTAGTGCTCTGCACGTCATTTTATCCTGTTAGTTTTCTTCTTTGACCTTGCTTGCCTTGTTACAATGGAATTTCACTTGGTAGCCGATGACAAAAGGAAAACAAAACCAATTGTAAAGCTGAGTGACTAAGCAAGAAAATATATGCAAACCCATTTGAACATCTCAGAAAACCCAAATACGGTTTTACTCTGCTCACTGACAGGTTAAGCAAACAAGGCTTAAAGAACCCGAAAGCTTTCACATTCAACATCAAAAAGTTGGGAGCTGCCAGAATTAACACAGAATATGCACAAGAAAATCCTGGACTAGGATCAAAAAGGCAGTACAAAAGTGTCTGGCTGCAGAAGGACCAGGTTCACCGGAGGCTATACTGAGCTGCATGGGGCTCACAAGCAGTTCACACGGGACTTCAAGGACAGGGCTGGCACCAGAGCTGCACTGACACAGATGCTGGCAAGTGCCACCATTCCTGCAGCAATGGAGGCCGGTATGGACAGGGGGGCTGGAAACCATAGCAGCTATGCAGTATCATACCGCTATGGACAGTGGTGGCACAGGACAGGCCCACGTCGTTTGGGCCGTGCGTGCCTCAGGGACAGCAGCCATACGTGGCAGACACCTGGGAACAGGAGCTGCTTCACCAAGCTCAGTGAAGTCTGCCCTTCAAACAAGCTGAAGCTTTCAGACAGGTATTAAAAACCAAACCCGAACAGTGTAATTACCGCTTCATTCATGCTTGTAATTCACTAGCCATCCCTTTTTCATCACATGAATGACATCACTGTCAGAAATTACTGCCAGAGGACCTAGACTGAAACTGGCTCTGCAATCACATTAAAGGTTGTCTGTGCCGATGCAGGAGCAGAGTTTAAATTAGCTTTAGGATTATTTTACCAAATAAGAAAAGCAATAATTAAGAAGTGAAACTCTTCAACAACTAATCACTAACAATTAAAAACATAAAAGTAATCATTTTATTCTACAAACTTGACAATTTTAGCAGGGAATTAGCATTGAATGTAGGTGACTGCAAATGAAACGCTACTGAAAACCAATAGCGTACTGAAATGTGTATGCTTTAAAGGCTTCACCTTAGCATGTATGAATAAATCGTAGCTGTACATATGTGGCTATACAAATAAGCTTGCAGTTCTTTCCTGTACATTTCAACAATACAAGTTAAGCAAGATAAAACTTTGGTTTTCACTTTTGACATATATACAAAACACACTTAGCAACAAAAAAACTACTTCAGCTCCATGACAGACAAGTTCAAACTTTCCCAAGTGTAACACCCCAAAACTACCAAGAATGCAGCTGTTGCTGTGGTGTTAAGAAATCTTCAGTGTCTTCTAGGCCCATGGGCAGGGGCAGTTAGGTTCTTCTTTTTCTCTCTGCTAACCTCTGTTAATCCTCTGGTAAAACTTTCTGGAGCCACAGCCATTCCCCAGAAAGCAGTACCACAAGAGCTGTGACCGCAAAGAGCCTGACCTTGGCACTGCCCACTTCCAGCCTTCCCCCATCGCTAGGGCTGAAAGGCCACACACGAAATACATCCCTGTGCTGAGGGGAAGACAAGGCCATGGTGAGAAGCCCAGAATAAGCCAGAGACAGGTATTACGCAAACCAGGGTGGCATAAAAATGAATTATTTTGTTACAACTCAGTTTTGTCTACACGCAGAGGCACAGCATATCACTGCATCTGCCCCACAGTCGGTGTTTATACTGAGGCTGTGGTGGGGGAGCAGCTGCACCCATCATAAACCTATCTGCTCTTCAACCGAAAGCTACAGGACTTGTGTAGTATTTCTGTTTACCTTTTCTCCAAGGTTTTTAGGAGCCACCGGTCACCAAAAGCACCGTTACACATACATAAGATCACAGTGATCATTTCTCTACTGAAATCTTGTTACAAGGACATTTGGGACATAAACGGATTGCTAAGAGCATCATCTAAGAGGCTAGTTGCATAGGAACCACACTGAGCAGAGAATTTGGCTACTCTCAGGCCTCAGAGGACACACTTACTGATACAGCAAAATCACTTCTGCATACGGTGATGCATTTACAAAAGCTTCAAGTCATACAAATAAATTCTCCCAAGTACCTATTTTATGTCAGTCATACACCCATGTAATGTCATCATGTATTTATGTTCCTTGTCTAATTAAATAGGTATTTTCCCAATTGAAAAAACAACCCAAACAAAATCACAGGATCATTTCATAGTGATGCCATTTAAACTCCTGCACTGTGAGAACTGTAGAGACTAATAGAGGCAAAGCATATTTTATCTGAAAGCTTTTATTTAGAACTGCTTATAGACTTGTTCCTAGATCTGAATCTCAACTCTATCCCATGGATTTTATATTCTTCTCGGAAAGCAAGGATCTTTATATTAAATTTCCTCTTAATCATCTCCTAAACCAGTGTCCTGTAAGAGACAGCAGTGTTCTGTGTGTTTATGTGCTGCAACAGCCACAGCATGAACTACTCTTCAGGCACTAAGTCAGCTACGAATGAGCACGTACGCCTGTAAGCATCAAGCGAGTATTCACGACAATTTCAAATTTGGTTAAAAAAAAAATTAACAGCTGCTTTTAATTAAGATAGGTTAGTGTTTCCTAGCCCTCAATAAATGGAAAGCGTAAGGCATGTGGAATCCGAATTCTTTAATGGAGCTGAAGCTATAAAGCACCGTTTGCCATTTACCCCGCGGTGTCAACCGGGGCCTTTTCCCCCACCGGCTGCAAACACTTGGCTTCCTCCAGGTCACCGCCAGCGCACTGGGCACACCGCCGGGCGGTCACGGCCGGGGCTGGGGGCAGCGGCAGGATGTACGGGCCGAGAGCGGGGGAAGCCGTGTGCGGGCCCGCTGGCGGGGCTGGCGGGGGAGGGCGGCGGGAGGCCTGGCAGGGCGGGCCGGGGCCCGTCGGAACGGCCGAGCCCCGCCAGCAAGGTCGGCGGCGGAGCCCCGGTTTTCCAGCCCCGGCGGCTCCTCGTTCGGCATCCCGGCGGCAGCGAGAGGAGCGCCGGGGCGGCGCTACTTGCAGAGCCCCTCCAGCCGCTCCAGGGTGCCCTTCATGTCGCGGATGCGCTTGGCCAGGGCGGGCACGGGCTGCATGGCGCGGTCCAGCTCCTCGCAGCGCGCCACCAGCGCGTACATGGCGCGGATGCTGAGGTCGGCCGCCTCGCCCAGGCTCTCCACGCCGTCGCGGTAGGTCTGGATGCAGCCGACGCTGAGCGCCGTCAGGGCCTGCAGGCCGCAGTGCACGTTGCGCAGCAGCTCGTCCACCTGCGCCGCCACCTGCCCGGCCAGGGCCACCACGTCCTGCAGCGCCCCGGGGTCGATGGCGGGGATAGACCCGCCGCCCCCCGCCGCCGCCGCCGGCGGCTCGCTCCGCGGGGCCCCGCTCAGCCGGATCCGCCGCTCCAAGTTGTTGGCCACGAACTGGGTGAGCCGCCCCTCGCGCAGCACCGTCCCCTCCAGCTCCAGGGCGCTCGCCAGCGTCGCCCGCCGCCCCTCCGGCAGCTGCCGCCCCGCCGCCGCCCCGCCGCCGGCGGCGGCCAGGCTCAGCGCCTCCAGGCTCCGCTCGTCCCGGTCCAGGCCCCGCCCCTCCGCCTCGCGGCTGGGGCCCTCCGCCGCGGCCGGGAGCCCGGCGGCCGCCGCGGGCCGCAGCGACGGCACCTCCATGGCGGGCGACGCGGGCCTACCCGCCAGCGCGTCGCCGCCCACCAGGGGGCGCGCCGCCGCCTGTTTACGTCCCCCTCGATTGGCTGCGAGGCGCGCGGGGGCGCGGCCGCGGCTGTTTGTTTGCCGCCCGATTGGCCAGCGGCTCTCGCAGGGCGGCCCGCCCGTCCCGTCCGCTCGCTTCGCACTGCGGGGCCGCGGCTCGGGGACCGGGGCGCGCCCGCTGTTTGCGCCCACCCGGATTGGGCGGCCTGCGGAAGCGGGCGTGGCCCCAAGTGTTTGTGTCGCTTCTGATTGGCCGGGGCGGGGCCAGCGGGGCCGCCGTTTCGCCGAGACTGGCGGCGCCCGGCGAGGGGGCGTGGGGCTCGGGCCGTCCCTGTACGGCGATTGGCGCGGGGGCGGAAGGGGGCGTGCCCCGCTCGGGTAACAACACCGGGGCGCTGTTGGCTGCTCCTCTCACTCCCCCGCCATGTTCTCCTAGCAGCGGATCCGACTTGCGCCACCATCTCAGCCCACAAAGCCCGGGCAGACGTTTCCCGTCGACCCGACCCGCTCCATCCCCACCTGGGCTCGACCCCTCCTCCCGGTGCAGCTCTGGGTAGCCACGTCCCACCATGGTCACCACGACGGCGCCGCCGCCCTTCCTAGCTCGGATCTCGGCGGGCACCGAAGACCCCAGGCGGCTGCCCTCCGCTCTTCTCCAGCGCCTCAGGCGGGGGGACAGCAACTGTGAGAACCAGCCCAGCTGCTGCCTGGCGGGCCCGGGGGGCAGCGCGCGGCCCGCGCTGAAGAGAGTCCGGCGGAGGAAGGGAAAGATCCGGCCCAGCCCCGCAGGGCTCCTGCCCAGCCGCTACCAGCAATACCAACAGCACCGCGCCGGCCTGGGGAGGAGGACCCCGCTGGGAACACACGGCCCGGGCGAACTTCGCACTCGCCCTGCGCCGACAGGCTCGGTCGCCCCCGGGCTGGTACCCGCCCCCCCCGAGGAGCCCCCCGCGCCCGCCCCCTCGAGACCCGCGCCCAGCAAACCCCTCAGGAAGGAGGTAAAGGCGGAGCGCCGCTACTTCTCACTTCTTTTCCCCCTGCCCCACTTCCCCCGTGCTCTGGGAGCCGGGAGGCCGTCCGCCACCCCGCCGGAGGCGCAGCGGGCGGCGGGCCCCCTCCCTTTGCTCCCTGCGTGCGTGTGGCCGGGGGCGGGGGGGCAGGAGAGTTTCCGTTACGCCCGCTCGGACGGGGCGCGGGGGGGAGAGAGAGGGGCAGTCGCGGGCGGCGATTGGCTGCTGGGCGCCACCAATGGGCGGCCGCCGCTGCGCCCAGCAACAGCCGAATTTAGCCTGCTGGCCGCGCGCCAGCTGTCCCTGCGCGCGCAGGCGGGACGTGCGCGGGGCGCAGCGCCCCATGGCGGCGGCGGGCGGGCGGTGAGGCCCAGCCGGTGGAGCGGCCCCCGCCGCCCGGCAGCGCCGACGTGCTGGCGGGGGAGTTGTAGAAGAGGGGGGCTGCCCCCCTAGCCCCCTCCCCAGCGTCTCGCACCGCGTCCCCGGTGCTGTGCGCCGGCAGCCCGGCGCGGGGGTGGTGCGGGGGCGCTTCGTCCGGCTGGCGGCTGCTCCGCTGGCGGTGCCGTGCCGGGGGCGGCCCCTGAGGCGAGGGGGCCCTGGTGACGTGCCTTCTTTGTCTCTGCAGTTCTTAAAGAATAAGATGGGAAAGACAGAGAAGGCTGCCATCCCCTACAGCCAGCCTGTTCACGGTTTACATCTGTGTGAACAACCAAAGACTAACAGACAGAAGAGTAAATATAACGTGCCGCTGACAAAGATCACCTCGGCAAAAAAGATAGAGAACTTTTGGCAAGATTCTGTATCGCCAGAGATAATTCAGAAGCAGGAGAAAAAGCCGCTTAAAAACGCAGAGAACTTCAGAAATGCCAAGTCCAAGAAACCTATCACCCTGACTGAAGCGAGCCAAAAAGAAAATTATGCTGGGGCAAAATTTAGTGACCCACCATCTCCCAGTGTCCTTCCAAAGCCTCCCAGCCACTGGGTGGGTGGCACAGCTGAACCGTCTGACCAAAACAGGGAGTTGATGGCAGTCCACTTGAAAACTCTCCTGAAAGTTCAAGCGTAGTTTCTGAGATCCCTTGAGTAATTGGCAAAGAAAACTCCATCCAGGAAGCTTAAAACATGCCTTGTTGCAACAAAAATTGCAAAAGACTGTCAAGTCTTATAATCACATTTAAAAAAAAAAATAATCCTTGTATTATATTTTTTATGGTTGTGTAAATAGTGTACATCATGTATTATGTGTATATTCTTGTTCATACTTTGAGAGGTACATTTTAGTTTTGTTATGAAAGGATGTATTTTGCACTGCCTGAATGGTAGATGTCTTGTATATAAAATATGGACAATTTTAAGTGTGTGCGTGACACATGAAGACTTGACTTGATTTGCACAAGGTAATGACAATTTTGGAAGGAGAGTACAGCTTTCTGATTTTAAGGTTCCAGATCAAATGTGAATGTTTTATCCATGCACTACTGACAATAGTTCTACATTCTGTGTCTCAATCAAGTACAAACATGGAATTTTCATACAAATGTGAAGTTTTGCTCTCTGCTCTGGAAACAGTATCTTGAATTCCTGTTCATCATGTTTTTAAAATTAACTGGAATTTGAGTAAAATTCCAACCCATCAATTTAAGCACTGCTGATTTCTTTAAAGAAAAAAAAAAAAGACAAAAAAAAAAAAACACCAAACAAACCCAACCAAACTAAAAGAGCAGAGGTTTCTGCCAAAAATCCAATTGGTCACTAAAAAATTAAATAAAACAATTTGGCCTCCCCTTAAGCATGTCTCTTTTTCTTTTGTTGTGTGCGTGTCTGTTAATTCAAGGATGGGAACTTAAATCTCTTGATTGCCTTCTGGTGCGTTGCTAGGAATATTTTGTCCTCAGCCTTTAACTATCCAAATAATTTAAGAGATTTGATACCTCATTAAGAATTTCTTGGGTTTTTTTTTTTTTTTTTTTTTTTTTTAAAGCTTCCTTTGTGATATGTCGGTTTGGGTTCCTTACACTTTTTGTTTCTTGAAAATATAGATGTTAAGAAAGCTGAGTAATTATACATTCAAATTCATGCTGCGGTACTATTTTCATAGTAAATTGTTATTAATAATTGATACTGAAAAGTAGCAATGACAGAGGGGTATCGATGAGGCAGGTTAAACTTTGTGGCTTTAATCAGATTTGTCTCTTGCTAACAGCTATGCTTGAAATTACGTTCCTCTGATCTAAAGTTTTTAAGGAATTGGACTCAGATTAGTCTGACAGGCGTGTCAGATGGAGATAACATAGATTTGCAGTTGTTTTACTAATTAGTATTTAATAAAGCCGGAAATGGGTGAAATTTGCTTAAGATAGGAAAGTATTTTTAAGTTTTTGGATCCATTGGGAAAAAGAAATTCTGTGGGCACTAATGTACTAGGAAAGAGCTGTTGGAAGAAAATGCTATCAGCAGGGTCCCGGCTGAGGTGGTTCCTTGGCATGAGTGGTGTTTGCAGAGACTGAGCGTGAGCAGTGTGAGCTACATTCATGCTACGTGCAGTACTGCTTCTGATATCTAGCATCACTTTGTTCCATGCGTGTGAATTGGCAGTCTCCATTAACAGAGTCCCGAAACAAGATTGCTAAAAGGGAGAACTTCTTTGCTTCATTTATAGAAATGAATCATATAGTCGCAAAATGTTTCATTATAATGCTTTTAGGCTGTTTAACTATATATTTTAGACTAAGAGCTCATACAAAATTACTTGGTCCGCTCCAAAGAGTTAACGGGTTCATTGCCTTGCAAAATAGACCTGTATTACTTGATGGATTGATTGATTGTACATGCTCAAGGTAAATGTATGGCTTCAACAGCCCAGCTTGCTGCCTAATCTAAATGCTCCATAGTTTAGTGTACCCTAGCTTGGTTTCTAAAACTGAACAAAACGTCTCCTGGTTTTTAATAAACAGTATTAGGGCAAAGAAAAATTTAGTGGAATCTCACAAAGGATGACTCAAGTAGACCATAAGTCCCAGTTTACTGTATTTGGTATATGCTCTATTGATCTACTGTTGTGCTTTTTTTCTTTTTCCTTCTTTTTCCTTCTTTTTTCTTCTGCCTGAATGTTACCAAGCACAAAGGAAAACGCCTGTAGCGATCCCCTATAGCTTTAGGCAATGGTTAATTTTATCAGCTAAACTTCTGATGGTCTTGAATCTTGATAACTAGCTTGGTAAGAGCTAGTTTCCATCAGCCTTGTAGGTTGGCCTTATTTAAAAGGAGGTATCCTTTTTCCCCCTTATTACCTCTGTTACTATCAGCCTCTTTTCTTCTCTGCCTCTTGGAGCTGACATCAGGTTATGTAGTTTGAATGCCACCTGATCCTGCATAAAATTTACCAGTGTAGCGTACCTCTTCATTTCTACCCTGATCTGCCAACGTGACCCTGGTGATTACAAAACTCATTAAATGTGAGTGCTGATAGTTTTTGGCTTCTTGGCCAATTCTATTAAAACAGTTGGATGAGGCTTCAGAAGTCTTGGAAATTCAAAACTTTCCATTCCTTGTTAGATCTAAAGGTTTTCAGGGTAAGATAATGTTTTGCTCGCTCTTTCCAAGGGCGGGGCAAGGGGGGAACTGTTCATTTAGCTTACTTCTGTGTCAGTATTCCTGGCCCTGTTCTGACCTGGCAGAAGTGTTGGGGCACTTCCATGTTTTCTATCTTAAGATGTTTGGGTTGAGGACTGGCTTATAAAATTAGGCCTATGTGCAATGTGTGCTTCAACAAGATTGCCTGAGTAATCCGGACATTGTCATCTCTTGGGACCGTATTCTGCACGTATTTTGTCACTTTCCCATGTTTTTTCCTTTGTCGTTCCACAGTATTTCCTGAGAGGGATTTTCACTTTCAAGGTTTCCTTCACTTGTACAGATTTCTCATCACAGTTCCCTGAAGGCAAGGCATTGTATTATATCAACATACTATTAATTGAGTTTAGAGCCAGTAAACAAACCAAAAATATTAGTGTCAACGTTTGGAGGACTTCTTTGCGATACAGTACAAAGTCTTAGGAAGTGAACAGCCTTTTTAAGGAAGAAAATTAACAAACTCGGTGGATATGTTATCAGCTCATCACATGGCTGCCGTACAGCAGTCAAATTAATTGCTTATTAAATCTTCCAGATTCAGTCAAGAGTAAGGAAACTGAACGTACTGCATTTTGGTTAGATAATGAAAATCTTTTTCTGTTCAAAATTCTCTGTCGCAGAGCGTGTTGCAGAACTGCAGGGGAATCAGCTGTGCGAGTAAACTACCAGTCACTCGCGAGTTACTTTTAAACAGTTAAATGTCATGCGGTGATGGTCCTGAAAAATCAGCTTTCATGGAGCACAGAAGTATCTGTTGTTTTCACGCGTGGCTAAGTTTCAGCTGGTTGGACAGCTTCATTAATAACGGCTGGCTTGGTGCTCTGCTAAAGCTACAATGCTTCTGTCGGCTAATGTGACGAGTTAGAAATCCTGTGTGCCTTTGAACTCGTTACACCAGTATCTCCTCAGAGATGCTGCTAAATTCTTAAGTAGTCTGTATTACGAGGATGCAACTTTTTCCATGAATTGAATTTTATTTCAGCTGATGAATATCTTGTCCAAGTGGTGTCATTTTAAGCAGTTCTTGTAATTATTTTCAGAGGGTATATTTTAAGCTCTTGCATTATAAAGTGTTTGATACCTGCCACACTTCAGGATTTTTTTCTGCTTTTCCTGGTATTGAGATCAAATATGAAGCCTATAGATTGTAGGAAGCCTGAATATTATAGATTGCCTTTCATGGTAATTTTAGAAATAAGTTTACTTCTGTATGGGAAGTCTTGACACTTCCATCATGCAATTAAACATGCATGATGTTCCTTACTCTGCAACCCCTTGTACTCTTTGAATTCTGATTTCACAGTGCGTTTGTTAAATATTTCTTTTTTCATAGTATATATCTGACTGAACTATTTAAGGGGAATTATTTTCTGTTGCAATTTCTAAGAAGGTTTTATTTTATGAATAGGCTGGTCCTTACCCTGAAGAGGTGAGGAGGTAAGCAAGTAAGAGGGATGGTAAAATGTTAGTATTCACTGTGAAAAAACTATGCTACCTTGTTGAACAGGAGCCACAGTGTTAAATATTTCTGATAGCAGGAAATGCTTACTTGCTGATATAATAGAAAAGAATAACGAAGGAAGCATCCATCAATTAGAGAGAAAGACTTTAGCCACTAAAAGGGCTAACTACTGAAGTTGGGCAACAATGTTGTCAGCAGCACAGAGGCTGCGACCTTTTTATGTTGCATTGAGAGCGCAGAAGAACGTTACCACAGTTAAGACAGGAAGGTCAAGAATTCAACTGATTTGGAAAAAAAAAAATCCTGAGGAATTAATTCACACAGCAAGCGCGTCCTAGCAGAGGTACTTCTTCCCCTGTGTTGAAGTCAACATTCCTCTAACTTTTTTTCCCATGAGATGATAAAATCTCATTTATTCAAACTGCCAGAAAATTTTACAAAGCCCTGACTCTGTTGAAGGTGCTGCGCTGGTGCTTTTGTTTAACGTTACTCTAGTGACGATGCTACAAGTTGTGCGTATTCAGGCTTGTGAGTGGCAGATGTGGTTATTTAGTCGGAGCGGTCCATAAACCCTTGTCTTCAGTTGGAGAGTTACACCGGTTACACGTACTCGCTGTACGTTGCCAACGGTGAGCAAACTGGTGTGACTTTCGTAATTTATACCTGAAAGAGGAAGCATTTGGGGATCAAGGACTTGTATTTATAGCACTTCACTAAGTCGTCAGTTGTAGTTGGTATTTGGCTGTATGGATTTCAGGAAGTGGTGTAATCACCGTTGCCATTTTGTTGTTCTTAAGGTCATGAAGCATAAAGTTTTGAGGAGGTGCTATATCTATGAAAGATGTCATTTGCTCCTTTAATGAAGCGGTGTGCTTTCATCAGGTTGGTCTGTGACCCTTAACTTGCAAGTGTCCTTGTAAGTGGTGATGCCAATGGCCATCAAAACAAAATTTACTTTCCATTTTTATTCCCTGAAACAAGACCTAGAGCTACATTCAATAAAGGGCTTAGTATATAGACTTGGGCCTTTCTTGTTTTGTCTCATCACCTGAATCTTGCGTTCTTTACTGCCTGGTGGCAAAGTTGCACGAGAAAGGTGTGCCCTTAATATATAGTTTGAGGTCTGTAATTTGCTTTTTTATATTTATGTATATGTCTATCATAAAGCTTTTGTAAGTTGCTTTCGTAGCATTAGAATATTCAGAAATTGCATCTTGCAATATTTAGAATATTGATAGGTCATTGTAGGTATTAATGGAGTAGTAAATTCATAGACCTTGTCCAAACTTTTGACATTCTTTGTATGCAAGTACTAAAGAAAGCGCTGATACGTTTTTGTGCCTGGTACTAGGAGTGCTATAGGAAGAAGTAATTGATGAGACAGAAAAAAACCCAACCCTGAAAAACGAGGTCAACTAAGAGATAAGAGAGAAGCAGCATAGATGCCGCCATTGAGTTATGTGGGAAGGAAAGACACTGCAAGAAAAAATCATCTCCCAAAGGATCTGGTGGTACTGTGCATTTAGGGAATTTCAATGACTAGATGAAATGCAGTTTGCTACCACTTCTTGGCTGGGACCATCTGGGGAAAGACAGTACGAACTGGCAAGTTTTGTAACTGATATTTCTCTGTCTGATCAGTACGTCTTTTTCATTACTAGAAATCGTGGCTTGGCACAGCATTCTTAATGACTAGCACTGGTTTTGGTCTCAGAAAATGCTTACTGCTCTCAGGTTTCCACAGGTTTTTAGGACTGGTCAGATAAAGTATGTATGTTCATGATAGCAGCCTTCATGTTCTACAGGTGAAAAAACAGGCGTACAGAAGTGAGCTGGCTTGCTTAAGAGCACTCAGCAGGCTGTTCCCTAACCCAGGAAGGGAATCAGTTTCTGGAGCTCCAGCCAGGATTTTCCTTTGCTAGTGCATGCAGTTGCTGTGTGAGCTGCAAGTCTTCCTTGTCCTGCTGTGTGTAGTATGTAAAACACAATGAATATAATGTTCTGCATTGAAAAGTTTGGCGTTTGTAGTCAGTGATAGGGCTGGTGAGATAAATCAGGCTGCATTTAGGTTTTGTGTAGTTTTGTTACACTGGCTTTAGTAATTTGCACGTGAAAGATGACTGTTAGCCTTTTTTCCAACCCTGCTTCTGACCCTTTGATACAATATGTTATCTGTATGCACCACTGTCATTTTCAGCTCATCCTCTCTGTCCTCTCCCACAGCCAGCAGTGGGAAGGCTGATGGTAAGTCAGAAGTTTCTGCTTGCTGGCTGCTGCTCTCCACTGCCGTGCAAACACAGCGCAGCCGGCAGCTGGCTGAGAGGGCCACGGGCATGCACAGCATCCTTATAGTTTCTTGAATTTACATTTGCTTTGTCATGAGGCTCTCATTAAATCCTGGAAAACAGAAAGAAGCCCATCTTTCCCAAGAGAGAGGATGTTCCTGCAGGAGGACAGAAGGTGAAGTTTATGAGTGACCCTGTCTTGCTGTACCACCAGCCAGTCCTTCTTAAGACCTTGAGCCTTCCTATCACCTTCCCCTACTGTTAACTGCAGCTGCAAGTTTCTGTTTTCTTTTATTTACCCCCTAAACACATTTAATCATTCTCAGTTTCCCTCACTTCTCTGCAAATGTTCATAACATATTATTTTTCACCTGAAAAATCAATTTGAGTATGCCACATCTATTTGCTATGTTCAGAGTACATTTCCTCCAAGAGAGACCGTTTTTTTTCTAACGGACAGCTAGATTTTTACAAGATACAATAGTTCTCTTGAGATTTCTTCTGTCAAGGTGGTATGGATTGAACTAGCAAGCATGTAGCACACCTCAATAACCATCACACACCCCACTTGATACCCTGGAGGACTAGAAATGATTCAGATGAGCTGGTCCACACAGATACCACAGAATTCATTTGCCAAACACCTCAAAACCCTGAAACCATTAAAGGAGTTGAAGGATTGTTTCCTCAGAGACCAGGAAGTCTGAGAAGTCTGACCTGGGCTGGTTGCTGGCAGGAGGACATGCCAGGCAGATACAAATGCAGTCAGTCACTAGCTGAGATTCATGCATTGAGGCTTTTTATCTAATTTGCCAGGCTGGATCTACAGTTTGACAGCCTGTCACAAGTACAACCTGCTCGCTGCATGTGTCCAAAACTCTGCTGCTCAGCCTCGCGCCTGTAGTAGGGTGCCTTTCTGCGTGGTCAGTGATAAGTTCAGTGGTTAGCTATATGTTTCCAACTTGGTTGTGTCCCAGGTGGATTAAGATAAGAGTTTGTACCGCTCCTTTGGGAGGGTCTTATGGTTTATATTCCTTTTTTAATTCATTACCAGGTACCAGATTGGTTCAGTAGCTACAAGGCCTGCTTTCCCTCAGGTGCCATGGCAGAGTTAGTAACTGCCTGCCCCAAAGCACTGAGTCGTACGCTTTAGGACAAAAGGAAAAAAAAAAGTACTATACAGGCCGCATATGCCCCAAGCACACTGTGCATGCTCTGCAGCATCTACAGATCCCAAAGCCCACAAGGTCTATTCACATCTGCAGGGTAGTGCACTATGCCATTTGTATCATTTTTGTTCATTTCTCAGTCTCCTTCACAAATGTAATAAGGGACTTCCCTTTTCAGGGAAACATTCCCTAAACTTGCTCATCAGCAGTTCAGTTAATTACTCATCCACCTTCCCAGAAAGTAGATCACAAATAAGATTCTATTTGCTTTAACATGTATTGGTATCTTCTGTCATACGTTGGCAAAATAATCTTTTAGTCCCCAAGACAGGTATCATAACAGACTTCCAAGGGGAGAGGTTCAGACCCTTTCAAGAAAGAGCCCAATATATACGCAGGGCACAAGAGATGGATGCGTCTAAAAGCCAGACACAAGTAAGAGAAAAGTGTCAGCCCATTTACTCTCCATATCCCGGGCTCTAAAATTGCTGCTTCCAGTGCCTTTGCTATATTCCTCCTGGCCTGTGCCACCTATTGCTTTGGCTTTCCCCCATAGTCCCCATCCATAGTCCTCGTTTCTGCCAAACTGCAGCCCTTCTTCCCTCACTGAAAGAAATTGTTCTCTCGTAATGCCTTACTATTCTGCTGCTCATCTACCACGCATCTACATGTATTTGATTAATTTAAAAATTATTTCCAATGTCCTTTGAGCTCCTGTGCTGAAGCTACATTTTCTCTGCATAAATGAAAATAAATAAACCAAAGGCTTTAACATGGAACCTGCAGAGTTTTCTCACGGTTTGGCCAAAGGTAGAATTTCAAATTTATAATAACAGAGATCGAATTCAACAGCAGCCATATGACTTCTTGCTGCATGTGAGTTATCTTCCATAAAGAGAAAACGGCAACACAGGTGCCATTCACACGGGTAACCATGACCAACTAACTGTGCCTGTGCAGAAATTAAACTCCTGTTTTCAAGACTTTTCATTTTAACTCTTCCTTCTTCCATAGTGATTTTTTATTTCTGTTATTTTTCTTCATTTTTCTGACTACCATGCTGTTTGGGACAAATGTCAAAGCTCTGGAGAGCCATAGCTGGGTAGATGAGACTGAACAAATAACATACTCATTGAAATTTCTGCCTTTAGGAAGTGCTGGGTGAAGAGAGGGGTCAGGTGAGAGCCCTCAGTTCTGGTAACCCTCCGTCTGGATCCCGTAGTCACTGTCCTCTGTAATCTTGTGAAATGGGCCAGATTTTATGGCAACTTCAGGGTATTTCGGAGTGTTCAGAGAAGGCAGCCTTCCAACAAACAGGAGGTTTTGCTTCACTGCCCCAGAAGTAGCAGAGGACAACCTCCACACCTAAATATCCCCAAGATGAAACAGAAACTTCTGTACAGGCAAGACAGCCTGTTTTTATTCCTTCCCCCTGTGGCAACACTGAAGTAACTACTAACCTGTATTGCTGTTATAACTGATTACATGTACTGTTTCAAACTGTTGCATTTTTATATCATTTTTAACACAAATAGGCCTTACTTTTCAAATGCTGGGGGGACACAATGCAAAAATGTAGGGGGAAGGGGGAAGTAATCTCGATCCAGTCTTCCAGTCTTGATCTAGATGCCAGCTTAGTCGCAGTTTTCCTAGGAAGGGCTTTGCTTTTCATGTTATTGAGATGACTGTGGGATGAGCCCTAAGGATGGTGAAGGACAGTGCTTCCCCCCGAGCAGCAGTCTCTTGAAGGAGAAGGAGCAGAAAGCCAATACATGATGACCAAAGGAAGGAGCTCTTCGCTCACTTAGAAACCTTGCACTGTATTCTTCCCTCAGATACAGCCAGCCCCTCTGACAGCACTTTTTAAGTACCTCTAGCAAGTCTCCACCCTTCCTCAATTTCCTACTGCCAAGTCCCCTTCTTGCCAAACGTGCAAGGAATGTGTTTTACACACCCAGTGGCAGCCAGGAGCACATTCAGTAACCCTTTGGTTCACTTCCAGAAATGATTGATACCACAGAAACAAAGAAATGATGATGAAAGAAAAGAATCAAGAGGGAAAATATCAAAAAACCTACATTATTTCAAATATAAAAGATGAAACATGTCATGTGCATGCGCAGTACAGAACACTGGTACATTTGTTTTAACAGATGGGGGTTACTGTGGCAGGTGTCTTTACAGTGTACGCATATAGCTGTAAAACCATTCTGTGATTCTGTGGTATGCGTATAGCTTAAAGTAAAGGTCTAAGTAAGTGAGTAGTAGGGAAGGCTCAGTGGCATGGCCTCGCAGGGAAATGGCTGAGTTCCATCTAGTGGCTTGCTTTGGCATTTTGCAGGGGTGGCCCCAAAAGGGCCAGTTTTGGGAGCAGCAGCAGTCCGTCCATCACTCCTCCCTACAGTCTTGCCTGGAACCCATGCTGGTATAAGGGAGCTGGAGGGTACGATCACTGAGTAATTCCTGGTGAGGGCCTAATTGCAAGATAATTTTGAGTTATGTAAACAGATTAAACCAATCCTTTCCTGTATTTATTCTTCATTGGTTAACATGCAGATGCAACCACTCTTGAAAATTCACTGTCTGCTTTATTCCGCTGCTTCATTGAGTTGATGTCCACTGCTAATACCTGCTGTTGCTAATACCTGCATTAGGCTGAGGCTTTGTGAGACACCAGTGAGTCAGAATAATCTATGGGATGTCACTGGGCAGTTTTGGGGAAAGGTTCTGCAGATGGAAAACATGGCCTGCAGCAGCTGAATCTGTATTTGTGGCTCAGTGTAATGCATTTATTTGAAGTGGACATCAGGCAGTAATTTATTAGGTCAAAATATTGCTGAATTATTGTTGTACTCTTGCATTAGAACATACAACTATGTTGTATGTATTCTACTGAAAAGACAGCAAAGAAACAACAGAAGAAAACAAAGAAGTTAATGTTTTTGGTTTGTTTCAGCTTGTGTTTTACCAAAAGGGCATCTAGAAGTTTAAGACAAATGGATTAGGCAGGAAACCTCTGTTTCTAAAAGAAAACAGCCGGTGCACTTTTGGCAGAGAGTGTTTTTTGTCAAACACAAACTTAGGACGCATTAATTTCCGTGCACCTGCGAGGTGCCGCCAGGGCAGGTGGCTGCCCGCTGTGCGAGGAGCCAAGCCCCGCAGCCCGGACACCATCCATCGCCTCCCTGGGCAGGGGTGGGTGCCAGGCGGTGAGCCCACAGGGCTGGGCCCCCTCAACGCACAGTCAAACACTTCACACACACTGAGCAGTTGTTTACAATTAGGTTCAGCCGCACTTGATCCTCCTTGGGTCTGGCGAGCCCCCTCCCCACGTACAGGTACAGCATGCCTACCTGCCGCTGTTTTTCCCCAGCACGCCCGCTCTGTGGGGAGGGGGCTTTGTTAGCAGGGGGCTTGCTTTGCTCCAGGGTGCACCTTCTAGTGCACTAAGGGGGACAGTTCACACACGGTTCGAGTGATTTTCTGTGTGGTCTCATTAACCGTTTGGTTCTCCTTGAGCTTATCCTGTGCCCCAGCTTGGGGCGTGGATGGTGTCTGCTCCTTCTCCCAAGGCAGTGTCTCGTCAACTGTTTGTAACATCCTTTGTTTTTCAAATTCTTTCTGGCTTTTCATTACAGATATTTACATATTTTGTGTAAATTTCAAGTTGTATAACAGATGGGCCGTCTATTAATCATGGATCTGTGAGCTGGTCGACCACGCCTGGGTTTTTTTTAAATACAGAACGTATTTCCAACTGTACACTCACGTACTTTGGAGGAAATTACAATAACTAGGAGTAAAACTGTATGTTGTTGCTCTCTGTGTTTTTATCATAGGTCACCCAGTGTAGAATATGCCATTAATAAAGGGCCTAAAAGTTAGACACCTATGTCTAACCGCAGCCTCAACAGTCAGAAAGGGGCATGTTCATTTCTGGGAACTATTTTTACAGGTTTGGAGGAGATTATAAATAATTCTATTTCTCAGAATTTTACTAGTTTGTCTAGGCTGGTACCTATCATTGTCAGTACTAACCTAGTCACAGCCTAGAGGAGATAGCTATCAGGTCATTCACCTCCAAAGAAACCTCCTCTAAGCTCCTAGAGACTGATATCAAACCTGATGTTTTTCCATCTCTCCTTCAATGTCTTCTTTTCTTAAATATTTGTAATAAATTTGGCAAACAAAAGTATTCATAAACATAAATACGTGGCAGTACTTTTCAGGCCTGCTGTATTTTAGCTTCGGTGATATTTTGCAGCAGTATGTTACATAGACTAGATACCCATTAAGTGTCGGATTAATTGTAAAAAAGATTAGCTGCTACATGAATGTACAGGCAGCCTATATGGCGTAAAGCAAGCCATGACTCAACTGGCAAAAATATTTAAGAAGAAAGAACAAGTTCTTTCAAAGTCCCTCTTTTATGAAAAGCAACCTAATTTTTGAAATCAAGTCATTTTTAACATACCATCTCACTCTATATGAAGTCAGAACTAATCAGAGTGTATTCTTGGTCTGTGTCCGTACTGTATAACCCACACCACCTTGACCAACACAGCTCAGTTAAAAGCCATACCTTATCACACCTGAAAATGCTCTTTTGCATAGAATAAAACAAAAAAATATTACAGCTTATCAAAATCTCCTTAATATTTTGAGCTGAGGAGTCTGATATTCCTTATTTTCCCCCAAAATAATTGTCCAGCTGGTCAAAACCAAGGGAGGTTAAGTATAAAATCTGCTACTGGGACAAATTCTTTCCCAACGTATAGATGTTTGCCTTCTAACACAACACACTTTTAAAATACAGTTATAATACAATGAAGACATAATTCAACAATATGTAAAAGTGATGTGTTCAGTTATTTGCAAATATTACGTATTACAGCAAAATATGACTTCATATGCATAAATACACTTTTTAGTTAATATTTTTTTTAAAACAGAGTTTCTATACGAGATGCCAGATGGATACTGTGTCTGGTTTACCTGTGCATCACCTCTCACTGTGCTTAACACAAGCTTTTTATCAGTGCCCTGGGAAACTAGCCTGACTGTTCATGTCTACCTGGATGAGCTTGCTGAAGTTCAGAGCATGGATCACATTTCTGACTTATTCAGCCTGGCCTTTTGCTGAGTTTGCTGTTTTTTAGAATTGGGAAAACTTTGACAGGTTTTGCAAGACTTGACAGTTTATTCTCAACTCTGTTCTGGAGCCACTTGTGACTGCTTCAATGTCATAGGCACTTAAATGTCATCTAGGTACAGAACATCCGAAACTGAAGTTCTCCCGGTACTCTGCTTCCTCATATGAACAGTCGTTCTGATCTAATGGAGTTCTTGTAGCATCACCATGTCAGGCCAAATTTTCTCTTGCCAGTGGAATGAATTAAATGTAAACTCAAATTTAGAGATCTGAGAAGAGGACATCCTCAATGTCCTTGTCCTAAGAAGAGGACCCTTCAAATGAAATACCAAATATCAGTGAGATTCTTCATTGTATTCATTTCAAGACAGTGAACGGGTTATTGTAAGGTTAATAAGTCTGCAACAACTTTATAAACTATTATGTTCTATACTCCTGAGAAATTTAACCATTTTAAATAATCTTTGATTGAAATTAAACGTTTCAATCATCTTTGAATGCCAGTCAATAGCCAGTTTCATGACAGAAACTCTGAGAGCTGGAGCATAAGAGAGAATTTGGATATTGTAGTGTTTCCTTACATTGTGCTTTAGTTTGAATGTCAGTGTGTTTCCTGGAGAGATTGGGACAGGGGTCTCAGCACTGAAGAAGAAAATCTTAATTTTGTTCCTTGACTGGAGGACCTTTGTTGGGAACCCGACCCTGATTTTTCCATAGTTTGACCTGTCCCTTAATGCCTCAGTCTGTGACTTTGTCCTTGATCGCCCTGTTGATCTACAGCATCTTGGAAGTGGTCTGGAGTGGAACTGAAACTGGCTGTCAGAGCGTTGTCTACAGTCTGACAGGCAAAACAGACACAGTATTATTACAGCACTTCTTCAGTAAAACTACAGTATTTTTAATTGCAGAAATAACATTTTAGGCATGCACACTTGAGCTATCTTGTCAGTTCTGTGAACAGTGTTCACATTTATTGCTTTCCATTTTGAAACCGATTGAAACATTTTAAGTAGCTTGGTCTCATATCTATGTACGACACCACACCATTTTTCGTATTTAACAATAGTTTCTTTGCATTCAAATTTCTGCTGGATAACAACTCTGGTTTTATGCTTCAAAATTAGTCGTGTAAAGAATAACAAGCATTGCTGTGAGTCCAGTGATAACATCAGCGGAATAAATATAAGAAAACATTTAAGGGACTGTATTACCCCTACCATCTCCTTAGAATAAATTAGGTACTGACATATTTTTGTGAGTCTAGGCCTTTGTTCAAAATAATTTCATAACACCTTTTTCACATCCTGCATGCAAACTGAATAGTCCTGTATGAGCACAGAATCTGCAGGAGATAAAAGCAAAGGAGATATGCAACAAATGAAAATTTAAATTCATCCTAGTCATGAAGCTAAATAAAGCTTCATTGATGATTTAATCCCTTATAATGAGATAAACTGAATGAGATAAAGTGCCCCTCACCGTGGAACCTCTACCACATGTCCAGATAGGTCTCCTGCCCTGGTGCCTTACCTGAGCATGGGTCTGCTGTCCGGACAGCAAGGCTTCTGCAGTACCCAGGGGAGGGCATCTGAAGAGCTGGGAGACTTTCACCCATGCTTATTTTTTCTATTAGTGAGTGGACTTACTGATGTGACAATTTGTAACAATATTAAGCACATACTGAACCTGTCTTCATGCTCAGGGCCTTACCAAAGATTCACATTTGCAAGTTCATTGTGAAGTTACTAATAATTTCTCCATAAACTCTATATACTCCATCATTTTAATTCCCCCCATCTACAGTTTGCATCCCACAAACGGCACTAAGGAGACAAACGTGATCGTGGTCATCCCATGGACTAGGGCAAGACCTGCCCTCTGAGAAGGGTGTGTTCCTCCTCCACCATCATCTCAATGTGGTACACACTCGTGCAAAGGACTGTTTGTGTGGTCTTTCAAGATAGGAAGAAACGTGTTGCGTGCTGCCGGCCATCTATCTGTGAACTCTTCATGGTCTCTAACCTTCCCCAGCCAAGGAGGTGATGTCACTGCTGCTACCGTGGGTGGGCAGCGAGGATTTGTGCCTGCTTGATGGGAATATCCATGTGTAGCATGACATGGCTGCAGTGCCAGTGTGGCTCCCTGGGGACTCCAGCAGCCATAGCTGATGGCTTGTATTAAGTGAAGGAGCAGCAAGAGATGTCCCAGCTGTTGTAGGAAGAGACATATGTTTTGAGGATATCGAGGAAATAATCTATTCTTCTCCTTTGAGGCAGGTGTGTGGTTCCAAGATAGGATATCTGAGATGTTCCTTGTGCAAGCTGAATACCAACACCATGGGGAATGCTGCAGGCCTATCCGCTGATCTCCATCCGCACTGTTTATGCAACATTTGGAGGTTTGGAAAGCGCCTTTGGCACTCCAGAAAGATCACTTTGCTAAGGTTTGCCATGTTGAAGTCAAACAGTAGTTCCCGGTACCTGACCATAAGGTAATTCAGGCTGGAGGGGACCTCAGGAGCCCTCCTCCGGTCCATCCTCCTGCTCACAGAAGGGTCAGCTGCGGGGGCAGACCAGGTTACTCGGGGCCGATTCCGATCATCTAAAATGGAGCCTGGTGGAGGGTTGCATGACCGACTGCCTGCAACCTCTTCCTGAAATACAGGATTCCCCCTGCCAGAGAATAGAGCTCCGTAATCCTAATGGTTTGGGAAAGCTTTGACAGCAATCTGTCCCCATTTTCGGCATGTTGAGTGAAAGGATCTGAAAGGTATAAAACATTTAAGAATGAGCAGGATGGACTGAAAAAATCACAATGGCTCTTGTGCAAAGTGTTAATTCTGCAACTGCCATCTAAAAACAAATGGATATTTACTCTAGTGTCCCATGAGAGGATTTGTCCCACATTGGTGGGAAAGCACATCCTTATGTTACATACAGGCAGCCAAGCACATACAATGCACTCATAACTAAACGGAGTGTTTATATGGATTTAAATTGTAAAAAAATTGAACAGATGAGAAAAACTAGATCCATTCTGGAACAGTAATTTGTTATGTTGTTCTACAAATCGGATGCTCAGCACACTTAAGCTAACTCACTCTGTTCACCAGGTGGCAAATAGTAGTTTTGCATTAGGTGTCCATCAAATCAAGTGAATACACGCTAGTACCATGAATTTTGCAACCATGTTACTCCACAAGCAGAGCTGAGTAAAGTACCTGACCTGTCCATACATTGCGTCTCACAGAATAGAATTTTTCCAAGTTTATTTTTCCTTTACAATTTTGGAAGGATTTATGTGCTGCTTGTTTATGGAAAGTTGTGGAAAAGGCCAGATACGATACTGAAAATAGGTGGAATTTATATACCTGGTGAGGAGAGTGAGGATACTTGGCTATAGGAGTAACACAATTTGGAGATTTTCCTGCCGAGATTAGCAGTAGTACTAATAGATGCTGTGTACCTTAAAGCAGCTGTAAGAGGAGAGTGGAAAAAACTGACAATTACTTTTATATCTTTGGTGCTGATTGAAATCACTGGACTATAATTTGTTCTGTGGAGAATTAATTCATTTTTTCTTAAGTATCTATTAAAAGTAAAAAGTGGTACTGTAGAATCAATACCCAGCCTGACTCCAGAAAAGACATTGCTAGGGTTGGAAATTTAATTTTGTTCTTTCGAGTCACTCAAACCTTGGACTTTCTGCCAATCTGCAAAGTAATCATGCTAGAGAGTCTTATGATAGAGGCACCTGCTGCTAGGGAACCCAGATTAATATTACTGGCACATATTGAGTAGGCTACAGAACAGCCAACACATACTAATGATGCCCGGGCTGCGAGGTTGGCTGGCAGCCTGGAGACACCCCACTGTCAGTCCCCTGCGCTCCGCCGTCACCACAGCTTCCCAGTACCAGCACAGGCACTCCCTGCCAGAGCAACTCTAGCCTCTATTTTTTTATTTATTTATTCCAAAGTAGGTCACTCCGTGCCATCTGTTGACACTCGAAAGCCACGGAAGTTTCCAGATTCCCTGTGGCATCCTGCAGTTTAACATATATTTTTAATATCCTTTTGCTCTACCTAGCTAGTGAGACTACTCATCACAAGAGCTCATGCAAGTCAGGTGATGTTTTTAGCAACCGAGCGCAGGTCTTGGAGTAATATACTAGAGGTGAGTATAACTGCGTGGAGAGGGAATGCAACAAGAAAGGCCTGATTTTTTTTTGCCGTTGGTGAACACTGCTTTCAGCAAAGAGGTGCTCGTGTTCGCCTGCTTTCTGCTTCTCCGCCAGCCTTGCTGAAAGCTTAGGGAAGCAATCAGTCCCGGATAGGTATACAGTGGGTCTTGTCAGGCTCCAGTTAAATTTGTTTCTCTTGTTTTCTAATGGTGAGCATGTGAGATAAAGAGCATTTCATGTACACAGCTGTCTCTCTACCTTCCTTGCATAGCACCCTCAGCTCTCTCCCATGTGCATGTTCAGTATGGATTACCCCCACACTGCAAGGATTAATTTTTTTCTTTTTTTTTAAATAGTGCTCTTGATTTGAAGCGGTGACATTCAAGTTATCCACAGGCAGAATTCTGGAAAGGCACATCTCCACATGGGTGAGTAGGGGTCGCATCACTGGCATTGCACACAAGTCCTAACAAGTGCCTTTGGTATGTGATACAGATTGATAAGGAGATGGGAGGTCACATGCATGCGATACAAAACATGTATACTATAGCATATATATATAGCATATAGCCATACTACAGCACACACAAATATCTGTTGGTGCATGAACATTGTGCACGAGAATGTAGGAGATGAACTTTTTAATTATAGGAACTGACCTTGTCCACCTTGCTACTCGCTGGCTGTTATTTGAGGTATACCCATCTTCCCCTGCTAATATTGACCCACCTCTGTCTTCTGTTTCATGAAAAGGTTTGAGACAGTAGAAGGAAAGTCAGATCTCTGTAAGTGTAAGTGCACAGACCAGATCTGAGATTTATAACAAACTGTGAAAAGGTAATATGGTTCTGAAGTACCTGAACAAGCTGCAACTCAGCATCTCGATGATGTGCTTAAAAACGAAACAGCTTAACTGTAGGCAATGACTAAAAGGCTGGGGTAACTAAAGATCAAGCTGTCTTGGACTAGAAACAACTAGAACACATTAGCTAAGTTTGGCAGATGTCACCGGGCAATGCATGACTTCACCTCAAAATCATTTTAACCATTATGGTTAAATGGATTGGACTAGCTTGTTTAGTAATACAGTTTGAACACAACCGTTGGCAATTTTCAGTACTTGTTCACAGGTCTCTGGACATACCGAGTGTCCTAGTTTCCGTGGATTTTAAAAATATAAAAGCATACTTGTTTCATTTCACAGTGATGACTGCACAAGTTCAAACAACCCTAAAACTCTGCAAAGGTCTGCATGTTTCATGACCTGAAAAAATCCAGCTGCACTTTTGTGAGTTATTCATATATCCAAGGTCAGCAAAGTTCATAGCAATGTAAATTAGAAATATGATTCTTTCTAACAGCCCTGCAGAGAAATGTATTTTTTCCTTTTTCACTTATCTGCTTATTTTTTCCAGAAAACTGATATAAATTCAAACAAATCTGCAGATTCACTATACCCATAAACCTCTTCTTGCCAGCAGTAAACCCACGATTATATGTGGTGAGTGCAAACATACTCTGTAAGTGTTTATTTAAGTTTGTGGCATCATATAAATAAAGACTAAAAAAATCACTGTGTGTTACAATGGCTATTGCCAGCATTTTATTGCTTTGTTTATTCCCACTATGAACAGATAAAGTATGGCTTTGCAAATATTTATTTTGAAATTAATATCTTAAGCAAGTAATTGTTATTAATGAGCACCCATAAGGCTTATTGTGTTCGTATTTGCGTGATTGGTACAAATCTGTTCAGTAACAGTAGCAAAGATAATGACTCTTTTTAATGTAATTTCTCAAGGTATTATGGAAAATGTCAACACTTAATACAAGTGTATTTACGATTGTGCAATGTATCATACTTCAGATTTAAAAAATCTAATAACAAAAAAGCTTTGGGGGTAAAGAGATTTGCAATTAGACACAGTAAGCTTCTGGTTTGCTGCCTCAATAGCTCCTCAGTACCACTAAATGCACAACAAAGTACTTAATAGTAATTTGTGATGCCTAACAGAATTAATCCATTTAAGATTCCTGTGGATTGTAAATATATCATAATTTTGCTGTCTATCTGAAAAATAGTATACTGATATGAAACAAACTACAAGCTTTCACATGATTTTTTATGAGATAAAAATCTTCTATATTTAAACCTAAATTTAAAAATAGAAAATAGAATGTTGAATTGTTTGAGTTGAGTGATCTCCTGTCTGTTTAACACACAAATAGATACTGTCTAAGAACAAACAGCTATAATACTTCAAAGACCCAATGGATTAAAAATAAAGATATGTAACAGCTGCAAAATACTTTCTTCCTCCAAGGGAATAAAAGGGCTGGGCCCTGACTGTGGTTCTGTTTTAATCAATAGCAGAATTAAACTTTGTTTCTAACAGCATAGGCTGTCATTGTAAATAGCTAGTGGCATACATATGTTAGTAAAGGGGCATTTTAGCATCAGGAAAGATCAGATTTTTTGAAAAGTTTAGCACAGTCCAGATTTCATTTTTCACTTACATTTGCATTGCCGCAAATATTACAAATATTTTCAACCATTTTTAAATTGGCAGAGGAGAGAAGCAATTAAATGTGTGGAGATTTCCATAAGCATTTTTTACTTTCTCTTTGGCTCTATAGAGATTTAACAGGGAAAATGCTTGGTCTCATGAATATAGAGATGGATTAACTGCCTTTTACAGGCAAGGGGGGGGGAGTTAACAATGACAGTCTTTGACCATTATATACCTGCCTGTTTTCTGTGCATTCGTTTACTGTGCTGTGCCGAGCACAAGTGGTCTGTGCGTCAGGCAGCGAGCGTACAGCGGGAAAGGCAGCAGGAACTGTTGATGTGCATGCTCCCGTCCTTCCCCAAGGTGAGGCGGCTCTGTGCTCAGGCTGTAGGGAGGAGATGCTAGCAATGGAGGCTTAAGGCATTCACATCTTAAGATCACTTTTTCCTTCCCCTCTGGGCTGAGTTTATTGCCCAGTTAGTAAGTCATCCTATGAAATCAATTGCTGAATTTATCTGACTTTAAATAAGCAAAATCTGCCTTTTAGAGGAAGAAAGGAACTAGTAATCTAAGACACAATGAAATATAATATAACAGATAATAATTAAACAAATATAACAAAGGCTCATGATGTCACTAATGGAGCTGTTCTAGCATCAAGTGTCTTGATGGGACATCTACGTTATCAGGCCATTTTCCTCACAAGTCTTTTCAAGCTGGGATAGCATTATGACCATTGATGCTGCTACAAAAAAAATTATAAAAATACAATTGACCTATTGTATAATGTGAAATACATGACCATATTAGCGATTAAAGTACATATGTAAATGTAATGATGTAAGAAATAAAAGGGCATAGTTGAGGCAGGATTTTTTAATTGGAGGAGTGGGAGTGGTTCAAGGCATTTTTCTCCAAGGTAAGATGTCTGGTGTTTGACTCTTTTCTTGCTGTTACAAAGCTAAAGAAGTTTAAGAGCAAGTGGTCACTAAATTTTATGTGTTAAAAAGTATTGGATATCATTAATACCAGAGATTTAATTCTCTCCTTACATTCTGCTGTGCAAACTTCAAGGAGCCCCATAATAGATGATGAGTTTTCTGTAACTCTTCAGAGAGCCAAACCAAATGAAGAAATACGTATTTACCTAGCCCTGCCTTTTAAACAGCAACCTGCCCCAGTTGGCAATACTTAAGTCAGGCAATTTTTAAACTTTTCTTGGAGTTAACTGATGTTTCTTGATAAAAAATATTTCCCCAGTTGGAAAAAGAAAAACAAACAAAAAAAAAAAAAAGCAAAAATACAGAATACAACTAAGCCCTCGCTGCATTCTTGCAGCTTTCTGAGTGCAAATGAAAATCTGCACCGGACAGAAAAGCACTGTTTTGTTTGTTAAACCAGTCTAAAGCTAGCAAAGCTGATACCAGCCTCTGTGGCTAATGGTGCATGACAGGGATTGCTTTCAAAATAACTGTGTCAGTTTTAAATATTACTGCCTCTCTCCCAGAGGGTACCACCCACATAGCAGAGTCAGCAGACTGAAAACGCAGATAATTCTAAGCTGCTTCAGGATAAAGTCCACTGTTTAAAGCATAAAATGCCGGGGGGGTGGGTGGGGGGTGCAGCTTGTTAAGCTCTTGGACTTTGTGCTGAAACAGCTCAGAGACACTTGTAGCTCGCTCTGCCATCAGAGCTGGGGCAGGCATCGTTGGCAGGTACGAAGGACTGGGGGGCAGCGGTGTCTCAAATAGCCACAGCTGCCTTCTCAGTGAACGTATCTGAGCTCTGAGCATGGCTTTTACCTTGCCTTTTTGGGTAAAGGTTCACAGCGTTTGGGCGAATGGTGAGGTCTTAACCACCAAGTCAAATACCTAATATACGGGTGACTGGGAAAGGAAGATGAAAAACATCCTGAGGAATAAGCATGCTGTGTGAGGAATTTCAGATTTAATTATTTAATTTCATTTCATTTCATTTAAAACCTGAGGGGAATATTAAGCTAATTTTTTTTTACTCAGTCTGCTCTGGACAACGAAATTTTGACCACACTATGGTTAACTCTTAAGTGGTGGGAACAATATATCTATAGGGAGAAGGCTTTACTTTTCTGAATCCACCTATCCTGCATTTCTTTTCCCTTGATAAGAAATGTATAAGATGTTGTGGCATCCTTGATCCATTAATGGTTAAAGAAGACAATATGCTTCAGTGACTTAAGCCATTTCTCTTCCTGAGACCTTTAAAATTCTTCTGCTCTATGGTGATATTGATATTGTGATTAGACCAAAGAAGTCCTTACCACGCTTTCTTTTTAAACACAAAATCCACTTCCATAGCATTTCATTGTCTTGATACATACTTCCTAATATACAGCTATTTGTAAACCAGACTGGAATGTTATTTTAGGCAAGTCAGTGTATAACTCCTACACACAGCAACAGCCTAATTTTGTTTTTAATACTCACTGTGCTGTTGGTTTTAATACTCACTGTACTATTGTTTTTAAAGCTTTGGATTTTGGCTTGAAATCCAGGCCACCCTGAATTTAACAGCAAAACAGACTGAGTTCAGTCTGATCTGGATTTCAACCTAAATGCCTAATGTTGCTAATGTGGGATGTGGTGAACTTGATCATCAAGTTTTTTATGGCCACAACAGATGTTCCTTCCTTTAGACCAATGGAAAGCTACCAAACCTCATCCACCCTCTAAAACAAAAATACAAGCATTTGTTTACAGCTTGATTCCAGGAATATGAATTGAATTAGCAGCTGCAAAGTTTGTTCTTGTTTACATACAAATAAATATATGCACAATTCTTGCTTTTCCCAATGAACCATAATGTTCTCTGGACTTTATTTCCTATATAAAGAAACAGTATTTTTAACAGTCTAATACTGTATTATAATTTTTTTTAGCACTATCAAAGTATCAGCATACTATTTTTGACCTTGTGTTTAAAAAATGCATATTTTTTTTTCTTTGTGATGTCTAGTAGACCCGAACAACATGTTTTGGATGTATGTTTTGCATTTTGTAGATTTATAATTTAGGTTGACTATAATACAACATTCACATAATCATAACCCAAGGCACAACCTACAGAAAATAAAGATACTGAATATAAATGTTTTCTTCCTACTGGTGACATTCAATGAATTTTCAAATGGGCATACAATACTGAAAGCCCGGTGCCTTCTTCTAAAGTAGGAGAACTAGTAACTGTGAACTGAAGCTTTCTACTATATGGAGCAAGAAAATTATTCCTTGATTTGATACATGCCATCCCATCTCTGGGGTAAAATATCCAATAGTTTTTCCACACAATACTGAGGAGGAGATAGAATAGGAACAAGACTAGCAGGGCAAAGATTTTGTACAAAAGGAATAGAAGCCTCATTTAGCATGCATCTGTTGCTTATGACTAAAAAACACCTTTTCCTTTGTGTTTCCTAAATTTGTCTGATTTCAAAAGTCACAGCTCTGTTTTTACTGGGTCAGAGAAAAAACATCTTGTGGCCTTACTTAGCCTTCAGCTTCAGTGGAACTGTTGCCTGGCTTTGCCCACAGCTGAGGCCCCCTCTCTGCTTTGGTAATGTGCTGCAGCTGCAAATGAAGTTTAACTTTTCTGCTGTGGGATGTCCTCGACAGTGATGCTCCCAGCAGCTCTGTCAGGATGGGATTTGCCGGAGTGGCTGAGCTGACCGAGCAGCTCACTGCTTCCACGCAGCTAGTCTCACTACACCCTCCTTGCCCTGGCAGATTTTGGACCTTTGCCCAATTTAACTCACCAAACCAGCAGGAAATTGCCCGACTTTTTACATAAGCTATTTTTGTGCCAATTTAGTGAATCAGGTAAAGGTCCAACAAATGCCAAAGACAGGACAGCAAGTGGCAGTAGTTTTTGGCTGGGAGAGGGAAAATCATGGTGGAACTGGGGAAGACCCTTTTGGAAGCAGAGCACTATCATGTGTCTTGTGAAACTGTATCCAGCTGAAAAATATTCCTTTTCTTTTCTGAGCTGTTTTTACTGACTGAACTAGCTCAGTGAAGACAACATGGTTGCCAGACCCACACAAGAGAAGCAGCAGCAGGAGCATGTACCAGGAGGTATGGATGGAAGCTCTCCCTGTCAGCAAACCCCTCCCAAGAAACCGCACTCGCAGGCACCCTCTGCTTGGCCTGTGCTGTGCTGTGCCCCTTGCAGAGGAAGGAGAGCTTTCTGGTGGCGCTGTGGTTTCCCGACTTTAAAGGACAGTCAAGCCCCTTGAAGCATCTCTTTGATTAATTGCTGTGATGTCAAGACACCTACCCACCCATTTCATGTTGTTTGCCTACTACATTCTTTGGATTTGTCCTTTGGATGGTTTCTGTGACCTACTGATGCTGACTGGCGTGCTGTCAAAGCAGTGTAACAGTCTTACAGGTGCAAGATGTATCCAAGGAGAGTATCCAGCTGAATGGCCAGGCCTGAGGGTTGTGATCAGTGGCACAAAGCCCAGCTGGAGGCCAGTCACTTCTGTGGTACCCCAGGGGTCGATACTGGGTCCAGTACCGTTGAGCATCTTCATTAATCACCTGGACACTGTCCACGTGATACAAAACTGGGAGGAGTGGCTGAGAGACCAGGGGGTTGCACTGCCATCCAGAGGGATGAGCTGGAGAATTGGGCTGAGAGAAATCTCACAAAGTTCAACAAAGGGAAGTACAAAGTCCTGTCCCTGGGAAGGAATAACCCCAGGCACCAGCACACGCTGGGGGCCAACCAGCTGGAAAGGAGCTTTGCTGAGAAGGACCTGGAGGTTCTGTTGGACACCAAGCTAAACATGAGGCAGCAATAAACCCTCATGGCAAAAAGGGCCAAGAGCACTCTGAGCTGCATTAGGAAGAGCATTGCCAGCAGGCTGAGGGAGGTGCAGCACTGGTGAGGCCATGTCTGGAGTGCTGCATGTGGGTCTGGACTCTCCAGTGCAAGGAAAAGATGGAGCTATTGGAGTGAGTCCAGTGCAGGGCCATGAAAATGACTGAGGGTCTGGAGCAGCTATCATGTGAGGAAAGGCTGGGAGTGTGCAGCCTGGAGAAGAGAAGGCTCAGGAGG
Organism: Falco biarmicus; assembly: GCF_023638135.1. Classification (NCBI taxonomy): domain Eukaryota; kingdom Metazoa; phylum Chordata; class Aves; order Falconiformes; family Falconidae; genus Falco; species Falco biarmicus. Next base: position 4,984,744 of record NC_079293.1, on the reverse strand, counting down.
ATCTTAGCAACGTGTATAAGTACCTGAAGAGACAAACCCTTCTCAGTGGTGTCCAGTGACAGGACAAGAGGCAATGGGCACAAATTAAAACCCATGAAATTCAATCTGAATACAGGAAAACACTTTTTCACCATAAGGATGACCAAGCACTGGCACAGCTTGCTCAGAGAGGTTGTGGAGTCTCCATCCTTGGAGATATTCAGAACCCAGCTGGGCAGCCTGCTCCAGCTGACCCTGCAGGGGATGGACTAGATGGTGTGTAGAGGTGCCTCCCAGCTTCAACCTTCTGGGACTCCCTGACGCTGTCATCTGTAAATCATCTGTAGATGTGATTCGTAGATCACCCTGTGAAAGTCTGGGGCATAGACAAATGCCACCGAGAGTCCCTGTACTGCAAGGACATAGTCCATTGCTTATTTTCTAGGACATGTTGATGAGGAGAAAATCAGCAACAGGCCACGGGTTTCCTTTGTAAAAGAAGAAAAAGGAGCAAAGAAGGTTTTTCCTTCTCTACGTGAGATAAATTGAAGCACATTCCTCCTTTGCCTGCTCTATGCTGTAATGAACACCTCACACTTCCCCAAGAGGAGAGACATCTCAAAGAGTCATTGTAAAATATTAGCATTCCCAGGATGGACACCTGCTGAACGTGTTGTATTTTATAGGTTCAGCATTTGTTAAAGTCTAACATGTTTATGCAATCTGAAATATTGTAGTTTGGAAAGAACAATTATATACAGATGAAAAGTCGGGACCTAGCACAAGCAGGCATACAATACTAACAATAGAAAATTATGTTGTACATGGAGCATGCAAATTGCCTGGGTCTGTGAAGTGGAACATACCAAAATAACATACCCATTATTATGCTGACTGATGTTAGCACTAATTATGATACATATTATCAGTTTTCAAACATGCAAGTTGGAACTGTCAAGCTGGCATAAACCCTGTAATGCTTAATTTTTTTTAAATTATCAGATAACTTACTGATGCATGCTTCACAAATCCTCATGGCAGACAAAGAGGACTTTAAGTATATCCTAAAGGTTAATTTCAAGCGATTGAGTCTGTGGTCACATGAGTAATTCAATAATCTGATTATCTGAGATGTCTCAGTTGGAAAAGAAAACAGCAAGCTGTGAGCAGATAACATAAAACCCTAAAGTAATTCAGCTGTTCCCCATGACTGGTAAATTTTCCCTGGATGAGCCAGAGCTAAGTTTGTCTCCCTTTCAGGCGTCTGCATTCCTGTGCACTCCCTGCTCCTTCTTCAGCCCTTCAAAAAAGCAGCCGGTTTGTTTGGAGGCCGTTACCACAGTGCGATTTGCTCCATGGCCAAGCCTCGCCACTCCTGTGCCTGTTAGATCAGGCTCAGCTGTAATGCCAAAGCAGCCTACATCAGTCCTAGACTAGAACCAGTCATTGCACTGGCCACTTTGGCTTTGCCCTTCATGTCACAGTTACCCTGACCGTGCTCTGGCACGTCCTCCGCAGCGCACTGTGCTGACTGCTTTCACCTGACCCCACGCAGAGCTATGTCAGCAGCCTGGCAGAAGGCTAACTCAGCCAAAAAGCCCCTTGTTCTCAATTCTCAAATCACAGGCTGCATCATATGGAGCGCTCTCTGCATCGGATGCAGGTAGCCTACAGACTGCACAACAAGTACAGGAGAGGTGGGAGCAAGGAGGAACAGCAGAAGAGCAAACTCTGGAAGCTGTAAAGAAAACAGGGTTTAGGGAGACTGAGACAGGAAACAAGTGGAGACATGACCTGAGCTGGCTGGGCAACAAACTGGGATTGTCTTCAGCAAAGAAGTGGAGACATGACCTGAGCTGGCTGGGCAACAAACTGGGATTGTCTTCAGCAAAGAAGTGGAGACATGACCTGAGCTGGCTGGGCAACAAACTGGGATTGTCTTCAGCAAAGACTGAAAGAGCTTGGGAGGGAGAGACTGGTACCTAGTGGAGGCAGGGAATGCAGCTAGGAGGAGGAAGCGGGACAGGAGAATTAGGATCCATTAAGTGAGGAAAATTATACTGCAAGCACGGACTTGGGGCCTTGAGGGGCACAGTAGCACTTTGTGGGTAATGCTGAGGAGTGAAGGCTGGAACTGGCTGGATTTGCTAAGTGGGGCTGTAACAAGCACCCAGGGATGGTGTAAAGACAGACTGGAAGGGTGTTAGTGGAAGGAGGTGATGGCTAGGGAAGGAGAGGTGAAGGAATTTGTGCTCTGTGGAGGATACTCCTACACTGAAACGGAGCCCAAGAGTTTGCATCTGACTCTCACCTTTTCCCCGTTGTTGGCAAGTACCTATGAGACCTAATGCAGGGATCTCCCCTGGTACTTCTCCTCAGAAGGCCATGACACATGACATGCTCTTGCTTTGTTAGAGCAAATGGACAAGGTCTATTGCAGAGGAGTGAAGGCAGTGGGGTGATCAGCTTTGATAACGTGCAGCTGTGGCCTGGCCTCAGCAGCAGTGGGTTGATTGACATGGACGATGTGCAGCTGTAGCTCGTTCCTGCTAAGTGGTTAAATAGCCCTGAGGGTTGTGGGAGAGGGGTTAGATGGAGGAGGAGGAGTAGTGTGGTTGGATGGAGGAGGAGGAGGAGTAGTGTGGTCGGATGGAGGAGGAGGAGTAGTAGTGTGGTCTGACCTCTGGAGGAAGGAGATACAGCACAGACAGTAGAATCTGACCCATGGCAAAGCCTTGTTGCAGCCTACTAGTTTGCTTGTGCTGCAACAATCGGTGCCCTGTGTGAGGCTGACTGAGTTGGACTCTGGCTACAACAACTGGTGCTCAATGTAGCTGAGACAATCAGGAGAACCTGCAACTCATAGCAGACACCGTGAGAGGTGAGCTGCTGCAACTAACAAATATGGGTGTATTGCAATATTTGTTGTCCATCTTAACTCAAATTGCAACTTTTGGAGTATAGATGGGGACTAATTGATATGGGTACAGAAGAGGAAAATTCTACTTTAACAGTGCTTATAGATATATTTGAAAAAAGAAGTGTAAAGTATAACAAGAAGGCAATAAGAACTTTGCTAGGATGGTGCAAAGTAAATGATGTGCTTGTTATGCCAAAAAATGTCTCTAGTGTTCAGATATGGCAAAATGCTGGAAAATTTCTTTTTGAGGCTACCTCAAGGGATGATAAAATTGCAACAATGTCGCTAACAGCATGGGGATTAGTCTTAGAGTAACTAGAACAATTAAATGTGGATAGGGAGACAAATTCTATATTTGCAATGCTTATGGATATATTTGAAAAAAGAGGTGTAAAATATGATAAAATGGCAATAAGAATTCTGCTAGTGTGGTGTAAAAAGTATGATTTGTCAGTTACAGTGAAAAAGGTTTTCAGCATTCAGACATGGCAAAGTGTTGGAAAGGTACTTCTTGAGGCTGCCTCGAGGGGAGACAAAATTGCTACAGCTTCATTAACAACATGGAGATGGATCATAGATTTGCTAGAACAATCAGATGTGGACAGAGAAACAAACTATATTAACAATGCTAATAGACATATTTGAAAATTAAGGCATAAAGTATCATGAGATGGCAATAAGAACTCTGTTAAGGTGGTGTAAAAGGAATAATTTGCCCTTTAGGTAGAAAATGTCTCCAGCATTCAGATATGGTTAAGTGTTGGGTTGTTACTTTTGGGGGGTGCCACAAGAGGGGACAAAATTGCTACAACGTCATTGACAGCATGGAGATTGGTCTTAAATTTACTAGAACAATCGGAAGCAGATAGGGAGACAAAGGCTGCAGCTGAAATAGCCACATCCCTGGCTGCAGAGATGATGCCCAATAAGGTACCTCTGGTGCCCTCAGATTCTCTGCCATCACCTGATTCACACAGTCGAGGCCGGCAGGAGGAGCAGATCGGTGCCGGGTCAAATGGGCAGAGTCGGTTCCCTTTGGGGTGGTGGGGAGATCTAGTCATTGTCCTGTTGCCTGTCTGTGATCCCAAGTAATCTGTGATAGGTTTATCGGAGGAGACCTCGGGTCATGTTCAACAACCAGCCCAAATTACAGCAGTGGGACCAGATCCTGCCAAACTCTGGAAAAAGATGCAGGAGCAAGCACTCACGGAAGGGGATATCGATGCTGCAGCCACCATGGGGGGCAGGGTGTTAGCCTGCCCAGTGCTTCAAGGGGATGGTAATGCTCCCCCCAAGTGGGTACCTCTCAATTGGGGAGTGATAAGAGTTAAGATCAACCTGTAGATGGTATGGAATAGGCTCGCCCTATGCTCAGTCATTGTTATGTGCTGTTTTCATAGCAGAGCTTACTGCTCATGATTGCCGTTCAGCTGCACAAATTATATTGACCCCCATGCAAATGTTAATGTTTGAGTCAAATTAGAGTCACTTGGCAAATGAGCAATCATTGATGAATTTAGAATACCCCCAGGATGATCCACATTTTGGGGCAGGGTTGATGGGGGAGGCTCCAGTTAACTCTCCTCAGTTACAAGCTTGCTTAGATCCTGTAGTCCCGCAGCAGGGAAAAGCTAGCTCTCCAAGCTTTATTGCAAGTCCCAGATCATGGCACTCCACAACAGTCATGGACCACAATAACACAAGGTCCAAATGAGGGATACGTGTCATTCCTGGATAGGTTGAAAGACGTCTTGGATAAGCAAATACAGAATGGGGCAGCCAAGGAAGCATTGTTACTTCATTTAGCTAAGGACAATGCAAATGAGGGTTGTAGAAAGGTGATTGCAGGCATGGCAAATTGTAATCCCACTTTAATAGAATTAATGGATGTATGTGGGAAGGTAGGAACCGCTGCCTTCCAAATGGAGTGTCTGGCAAAGACCTTTGCAGTCAGGGTTGTCCGCTGTCATTACACATGTGGGCAAGAAGGTCACCTAAAAAAGGACTGTCCAAAGCGATGGAGGCCAGGAAGGGCTGATGGCTCTGGTTTGGTATGCTGTCAGTGTAACAAACCAGGGCATTTTGCAAAATACCGTAGATCTAAATTTAACTCTCAAGGACGGTTACTTGTAAGTGGCAACATAAAGCAAGGAAACGGGGGAAGGAACCACATGTTGATACAAATGAATCCTCCACAACAATTCCAGGCTTATGCAGCCAACTTGCAGCCCAAACTTCAGGGAGTGCTGGGTTGGATGTTACCACAGCAGCCGCCTTTACAATAGAGGATGATAAAGTACATAAGGTCCCACGGCATTCAGTGGGACCCATCAGCAATAAACTGAGTGCGCTGTTGCTTGGATGTTCTAGTGTAACATTACAAGGTTTGTTTGTCTTACCAGGATTCATTGAAGCTGATTATATGGGTCAAATTCAAGCAATGGTGTGGATCCCCACCCCTCCCCGTGTCAATTCCTGAAGGCAGCCGGATTGCACAATTAATTCCTTTCAGGACAAGTTAATTATGCCCATGAGAAAGTTCAGGGCAAAGAAGGGTTTGGTTCAACAGGAACACCACAAATTTTCTGGATTCAGTATACAAAATGCTTGACCAACTCTAACCTGTAAAATCACCTTTGCCAAAGGGACCCCTTCCACAATATGGGTGACCGGAATGATTGACATGGGAGCAGATGTAACTTATATCTGCGCACATCTGGCCTCGCTCTTGGCCTGTCTGTTCGGCAGGTTCCATGTTGGCAGGAGCAGGTGGTGTGACACAGTGTCCAAAGTCAGTATAGGGTGCAAGTTTGAAACCCTGAGGGCCAGACAGCAACAATCCGTCCCTACATGCTTGATGTCCCTATGAATTTTTGGGGATGGGATGTTTTGGGACAATGGGGAGTTGTTATTGGTACCCGGAAGGATTTTTGATAGGGACCACTGTGATGGAGGGCGTACAAAGACCTACTCTGCCTTTGACCTGGAAGACAAATACCTCTGGTTGGGTGGAACAGTGGCCCCTTCCTGAGGAAAAATGTGTAGCCCTCCAACAATTAGTCAAAGAACAATTAGCACAAGGACACCTAGAACCTTCCCATAGTCCTTGGAATACCCCTGTGTTTGTGATAAAAAAGAAATCAGGCGTTTGTTACAAGATTTAAGGAAAGTAAAAAATGTAATGGAGGGAATGGGAGTCCTGCAATAGGGCATGCCTTACCCAACGATGATCCCGCGAAACTGGGGCATTTTGGTAATTGATTTAAAAGATTGTTTTTTCAGTATTCCTTTACATGAAGCTGATAAATGTAAATTTGCTTTTTCAATACCTAGCAGAAACCATATGACTCCTTGTAAGTGATACCAATGAATGGTGTTGCCGCAGGGTACGAAGAACAGTCCTACTATACGTCAATGGTATGTAGCAAAGGCATTGTCACCTGTACGGGAACAATTTCCACAAGTATATTGTTATCGTTATATGGATGATATTCTTCTATCAGTTGCAGATAAGGCTGAACTTCAGCAAGTGTATCCAGTTTTGCAGCAGTCGTTGGCCACCTTTGGGCTATGTATAGCACCAGAAAAGATTCAACAACAAGCCCCGTGGAAATACTGGGGAGTTAAAGTGCTAGATCAAACGCTTAAGCCACAGTCTATCCAGCTCCAAGTACATGTCAGAACCCTAAATGATTTGCAAAAATTATTAGGGACCATAAATTGGATAAGGCCATACTTGGGCCTTATAACAATTGAAACCATTCTTTGATTTATTGAAGGGTGACACTGATTTAACATCTCCCCAATCACTAACTAAGGAAGCCAGCTTAGCCCTAGAGAGGGTGGGTGGTCAATGGTCTGCAACAAAAAAGGGTACACTGTGTAGACTTAGAAACCCCAGTGAGTTTATATATCGTCATTGCTAACTGTCATCCCATGGGATTGTTGGGCCAATGGAATAAGTGCTGGCAAGATCCATTACATGTCTTAGAGTGGTTATTTTTATCTATACAACCACAGAATACAGTGAGCACTCAGATTGAACTAATATCAAAAATCATCGCCAAAGGACATACATGGTGCGTTCAGCTCACGGGCCGAGATCCCAATTACTTGATAATTCCCATTGAGCGTGATTATGTAAGCTGGCGTTTGGCAAACAGTTTACCATTTCAGTTGGCTCTGGAAGGATTCAAGGGACAAATACCCTATCATCTTCCCAGTCATAAATTCTTACAAATTTATTTAGACATACAAATACTTCAAAAGCCACTGGTAGCAGATAGCCCAGTGCAAGGCCTTACAGTCTTTACAGATGGTTCTGGGAAATCGGGAAAGGCAGTGGTCACTTGGTATGATGAGAAGCAATGGCAAGAATTGATACACTCGACACAGGGATCACCTCAATTGGTTGAACTTAGTGCTGTCATTGTTGCCTTTAAAACGTTTTCTTGATGTGCTGTAAACGTTGTTACAGTCTGCTTATGTTGCACGACACATTGACCGTGTGCTGCTTAAGGAGGTAATAAATTCAGAATGACTATTGTTTTTAATAAAAACATTATGGGTAATAGTAAGTCAACGTACACATAGATATTACATCCTGCATGTCCGCAGTCACACTGGATTGCCAGGATTCATCTGTGAAGGAAATGCCTGTGCTGATGCTCCTGCAGCTCCTGCTTGGACTCCTCCAGTGCCAGATCTGATACGACAGGCCCTCATGTCTCAACAGTTTTTTCATCAGGGGGCTCAGGCACTGCTCCGTCAATTTAAAATATCTTTTGTGGATGCAAAATCAATTATCACCGCTTGTCCAGAATGTCAGTGATTGGGTCCTGGACTAATGTTTCTATGAGGGGTCAATCCACATGGATGTCAGTCCTTGCATCTGTGGCAAACTGATGTCACACATGTGCCTTCTTTCGGTTGTTTACAGTATGTTCATGTCTCCATTGATACCTTCACAAAAGTTGTATGGGCATCGGCCCATACTGGGGAGAAGGCTCTGGATGCCATTTCACATCTTTGACAGGCTTGGGCTGCTCTGGGGGTTCTGGAGCATCTCAAGACAGACAATGGACCAGCATATTCATCTGCACGCACGGCCAAGTTCCTTGCCTCTTGGGGGGTGGAGCATGTTACTGGCATCCTGCATTCCCCAACTGGCCAAGCCATGGTGGAACGTGTCCATCATACTTAAAAGCTACTTCTTGAAAAACAAAAAGGGGAAATGGGTTCTGAGACTCTGCATGCTTGTCTATGGAAAGCTGTGTATACATTGAATTATTTGGCTGTGCCGGCTGGGAAAGACTGTCCTGTGATTATTTCACTTCTTGTCTTTGCAGGGAGGAGATCCTCCTATCTGTGAGATCTACAAATGGGAAAACGGACAGGCCCGTGGGATTTAATTACCTGGGGACGAGGGTATGCTTGCATCTCCACAGATGCAGGGCCGCGGTGGCTTCCAGCTAGGTGTGTTAAGCCTGTTTTAGATCCTAGAATTGACAAGAGGACATCAGATACCGGCTGCTCCACAGAACTCTCGAGAGGGGAGTCAGAATATCTGGGTGACCCTGATGTGGAGGCTGAGTCAGATGTAGCTTTGTGCCTTCTTAACTCAACCTGAGCAGCCTTTCCACATATCCTGCCAAGGGCCCTACAATAGATGATAGATACAGCCTTTTTGGTTAAAAACAAAACGGGGGAATTGCAGAGGAGTGAAGGCAGTGGTTTGATTGGCATTGATGGTATGCAGCTGTGGCCTTGCCTCAGCGGCAGTGGGTTGATTGACATGGACGATGTGCAGCTGTAGCTCGTTCCCACTAAGTGGTTAGATAGCCCAGAGGGTTGTGGGAGAGGGGTTGGATGGAGGAGGAGCAGCGTGGTCTGGCCTCTGAAGGAAGGAGATACAGCATGGACAGTAGAATCTGACCCATGGTAAAGCCTTGTTGCAGCCTACTAGTTTGATTGTGCTGCAACAGTCTGTGTGGTAGATTTAATCTTCTGAAGAATCATGTGCAAGCCACTGACATGTCACATCATGAAATATTTATTTTTCCAGTTTACAGATTTTTATAACTACCGCAAGCACCCACCTTTGGGTGCAAAACTATGGATCAGGTATATAAAGCTACACCTTGTGCAGGATGAATTTGTGCAGAAGGTACAGTAAGCTGAGGAGGACACTGTGTTTTTGTTGATGAAATACAAACCTACACAGTGAGCAGTAATGCCTCAGGGAACCAGGCACTTAGGAAGAAGAAACATGTGTGTGGGCTTTCTCCTCACTAAAACCTCAAGTGGGAGCCAGCTCTTTCCATGAGTAGAAAAGTGATTGGGTTTGATGGGTGCCTAGAGTGGCTGTTCCTAAAGCACACTGGCGCTACCCTCAGCAGCACCCTGCCTACTCCAAAGCACTTCAAGCCCTAGAAATGCCTTGGCAAACAGACCTGAATTATGTGACTCCTTTGCTGAGTATGTGCCCCCTCGGTAGCTAACACGTAGTAACTGCATGCATCCATAGGGAGCTGAAAGTTCAGCGCATGTTTTGGGGTGGAGGGCTTTATTCCACTTCGAAGGATTGAAGGGTGGAGGGAAAGAGCCGACCACGAGCATGATACTTGCCGGAGTGGGTTACAAGAGCAAAAATAGCTGGTAACAAATACAAGGCATGGGAGCGTGAACTCTGCTTCAGGTGACCTCAAGTCCAGTAGCATTTCGGTGTCACTAGGAAAAGAAGCTCCTCCATTGTCTGTGGAGAGGGGACACCTGCAGTTCAGCACACCAAAGCACCTCTCCAGGTGACAAAAAAGTTGTGCAGAAAGGGTGCAGTGGATAAACCATGAGGAAAATAAACAAAAAGTCAATTTCTGGTAACTAAATGAATATAGGAAAAAGACCAGGGTTTGTAATTTCATTTCTGTTGACTTCAGCTTTTGTCAGGTATGGGTTCGTTAGGCAGGCAAGGTTCCCTGCTGTCCAGTTTGTAACCGAAACTCCCCATGAGCCCTTCATGCTTCCAACTTCTGACAAACCATCCCCAGCCACGCACCCACGCAGGATTTTAAACAAACGCTGCGTTGTGCAACAGCTCCGGGGGACAAAGCCCCCAAAGCCAGGCACCCGGCCCTCGGGGCTGCGCTGTGCCAGCCAGCAGGGCGCAGGCAATCCCTGCGGGGGCTTGTGCGGGCAGCACTACGTGCCCACAAGCCGTGCGGGCCGCAGGCTCCCGGGAGCACCGGGCTCCCCGCAGCGGGACGGCGCAGCGCCGCAGCCCTCGTGCTTTCCGTGGCCGCCGCTGCGGTGGGACAGCGGCCATCACCCCGGCCGCGGGGGGAGGCTGGGGGCGCGGGGGCTGCCACCCCCGGCCAGCGGCGGGGCACGGCCCTCGCGGGGCTGGCGTTCGGCAATACCAAGGAAACGTAAAGAAGAAAGCCAGATACGGGCAGGCAGCGCTTCTAGCTGAAAAAAAAATAAAGGCGACGTCGGGGAAAATAAGGTGTTAATTTCCGAGCCCTGCGGAGTTACGGTGGGTCTTGCACCTGCGGGCAACCCCTGCGAAACGGCACACGCAGGCAGCAGGTGACGGCTGGATTTAGCTTGTTTGGATGGTGTAAACACACGCGCGTGCAAGGCGTGTGCTAAGCCCGCAGCGAAATACGGCGGCTGGAAGTGCGCAGCGGCGCGGGGCGGCACGCCGCGGCGGGCGGGCGGGCGGGAGGACCCCGCGGAACAGCTGCCGCCCCGGGGCCGCTGGGACGGGTAGTGCAGGCTGGGCGCTGCCCGCAGGCCCGGCCCCGCAACGAACTACACTCCCCAGGGCGCCCCGGGGCGCGGCGGAGGCGATAAAAGGCGGCGGGGGCGGCGGGGGGCTGTGCGGGGCTGCCGCGCCGCTGCCCGCATGAGGCCGCAGGAGCCGCCGCAGGGCGGCCCCGCTGCCGCGCTGGAGACGCTGAAGCAGCGGGCGTGCGAGAGCGTGGAGCTGAACGCGGCGCGGCTGGGCGCGCTGAGCCGCGATATTTGGAGCCGGCCCGAGCTGGCCTACGAGGAGCACCAGGCGCACGACGCCATGACCCGCTTCTTCTCCAGCGCGGAGCTGCCGGGCGCCGCCTGGGCCGTGCAGCCGCGCTACAAGCTGGGCACGGCCTTCCGCGCCGAGTGGGGCACGGCCGCCCCGCGGGGCCCGAGCCCGCGCCCGCTCCGCCTCGCCTTCCTCTGCGAGTACGACGCTCTGCCCGGCATCGGCCACGCCTGCGGGCACAACCTCATCGCCGAGGTGGGCGCCGGCGCCGCGCTGGGGCTGAAGGCCGCCCTGGAGAGCCTGCCGCCGCCGGCGCCCGCCGCCGTCCAGGTGAGCGCCCTCCCGAGGGCGGGGGCTGCGGCCCCGGGGCGCCGGCGGGCCCTGACTCTCGGCGCTTGTGCTGCAGGTCACGGTGCTGGGGACGCCCGCGGAGGAGCAAGGAGGAGGCAAAATAGACCTGATAAAGGCTGGAGCGTTTGATGGCCTGGATGTGGTGTTCATGGCGCACCCCTCGCAAGAAGACGCGGCTTACCTGCCCGATGTGGCCGAGCACGAGTGAGTGAGCAGCTCGGGTGGAAGGGGTCGGCTGCGCCTTGGCCCTTTCTCCCTCCCTGGGTAGGGGAGTTGCTTTGGAAGGGGCAGGACCTGGGGCGGGGGACCTTGCAGGTGCCCTTCAGACACAGCGTGGGCAGTCGGCTGGGGGCCGGGTCGCCGCCCGGGGCGCGGAGCCGTGCTTCCACAGTGTCGCGTTCGACCTAGCGCTGAAGATCCCTGACTGCTCTGAGATAATCTGGCGCGTGTCCCAAAAATCCATTCTTTCTTCTGATGTTGCTAGGCGTTTCTTTTTTTAAAAAAGCACGTGCCATCCGTTAAAAGAAAAATACTTAAAAACGCAGCTGGAGGGAGTCTCCTGAATCATAGCTTCTTGCTTTCCTGGGCACCAGGTCACGTAGTTCTCGATACATGCTTTATCAGTTTTGAAAGTGTTCCACGCTTTCTCTCCCCCTTTTGAAAGAGCCAGCCAGCTGAGCCTGACTGCTGTTAGGATCCTTATTAACTTCCAGCCTAAATTTAATCATGGCAATTTAATATCTATTAACTCTCATATCATATATTAACTCTTTTTTTAAATTTTTTTTTATTTTTATTCAAAGTGGTTCATGGCTCTCCTTCACGTTTGCCCCCAGTGTAAGTATAGACAGCAGTCATATCCTCCCTTACCTTTTTTTGCCAGCTAGCTTGCTGGTTGCTGTATAACTCCTCGGAAGTCATGCCTTGTAATTTTTTAGCCCTCCTGTTCAGCGACAGCACTTGTTCATTTGTACTTGGTGTCATTTGAGTTGTGTTGAAGTACTCCGTGCTGGATGTGTGTAACCAGGACTGTACATCATTAGTGTCTCCTTACCATTTTGGAGACTGCTAACGTGTTTGGGGCTTCCTCTTAAGTCATTTTCAAGTAATCAACTCTTAGACAAATGCGTAGTCTGTAAGTACATGATCTTTTAAATATTTCTGAGCTTCATTCAGTTCTTTCTCTGCCACTCTGCAGGCCATGCTGTTCTTCCTTTGATGTTATAAACCTTTTCTGTTTTTGTAGTAACCCAGCAGTAGAGCATCAGCAGGCTTTGTTACTACATTTTGTATCACGTTTGCTGATGATTCTTGATCCCAAGGTCATATCTTGCAGAGATTCCGCTAGTTACCTCCCTCCAGTGCAACAGTTTATTCCAAGTACTATGTTTGGCTGTCTCTGACTAAATTCTGTAATATTTAAATAGCTGGTTTTCCAGCCTTTTCTGACTTGATGTACTGAAGTGCTGTTTTCAGCTTGGTTGTGCTGCCTTCCAGCTCTGATGTGCATGATTTTATTGGCCATTTTGCTGTTTCTGGTGGATAATTTGCTTCTGTTACTGCTAAGTTTTATGGTAAACCAGACGAGGTTAACAACACATGGTCTAGCTAGCTCTGCTCTACTCTGTCAGTGTTGCTGAAGAGCCTTAATTGGTTATTGTCATCTCCTTCAAGACTTACCCCAGCTTGCCTTTTGGTTGCCGTACCGTAAGACTGTATTTGTAATGTTCAAGGTGCAGTTTTCATTGATAGTTTTGTCTTTCTGATCACTTCAACTCCTGCAATAGCCTTTTGAGTTTGATACAGTAAGATTTGGAAATCTTTGTTCAGGGATGATGGTCCGCTGTCGGCCCAAGTCCTAGATGGCGTGCAAACCTTGAATGTGGAGGAGGCACAGAACTGAAGTACCGAGTGAAACAACTTGCTCCCTCAAAAAGCTTGAAATACTGAGTTTGTCATCATTCATGTAATTATGAGATTCCAAAGCTAAAGGACTGTTTTGGTAGTGTGTAATTGATCTTTGGTTGTTTCAAAGTAATTTAGGGACTGATGATCACTAAATTGCTGATATTACTGTGTCTGCAGCCTCTGAAAGCTGGCTGGTGCCTGAAGTAAAATCAACATACTTGGATAACTGGTGGATACATGCCAAAATTTGCTGATTCTTACTCACTTACCCTTCACTTAATCAGTCTATGTATTGTTGGTCAAACAGGATCTACATTCTGCTGATAAACTGGCTCAGGGTGGTGGTATTCACCAAAATTGGTTGGCTTTTCTGTGAGATTGTGACATTTTGTGTAGCATTAGAAGTACAAGAAAAGGAATGCTGAAAGAAACTTTTTTTAATAAGAAGCATATGTTTCTTGCAAGGAAAAAAAAATGCTGCAACGTGACTTTCTGCTTTACTTTGCCTTCTCTCCATTTCTCAGAGAATATCCAGGGATCTGTCCTGCCTTCTGTGTGAGTTAATTTGTGGTGTTGTAGTCTAATACTTGGGTGGTTAATAGGTTTTCTTATCTTGATTTCATAATGATAATAAATTTTAAATAAAACACATACTTTACAGAATGGGACGTGTGGTTGTGTTACAGGATGGGGGGTGGGTGGAGAAGGGTTAATTTGGGTTGCAGGCAGCAGGAGACGTTTTCTGCTGCAACAGTTCACTCTGTTACGGCCCTCTTTGCTATCCAGTATTTAGGTTCTGGTATTAGCTTGCAGCTGTGGCATGGTTCAGAGCGTTAGGTGTCTGTTCAGGATAAGTGGTAAAGTTGGAATTTTTGCAAGACAGAGGGACAAGCAAGTTAGGCTGCTTCTAGCTGGGTAAGAGACAAGGTTGTGCATCTTGGGGTGGGGGGGAACTCTGAGCTTAAGATGGAAGTTTTTTATGTAAAGGACTGTGTGTTGAGTATGAACAGATTTAGTTAAAATCTCTACTCCTGGTAAAAAAACTAATGTTTGTGTATTCAACAGTAATACCTTATGTAGTTGTCAGTATTTGGTATTTGCCTCTCATATAAAAAGTTTTCATATAATTTGAAATATTAAATTATTTTGTAAGGCTAATATAAATGGCCCTCAGATGAAGCAAAGCACAAATTCTTACTGGTTATGTTTAGGTGCAGTATTTTGACTCCTGTGAAGTCTGAGGATAACATTTGCACTAGATTTCTTCCTTGTTGCAAGCCTTTCTACCAGCATTTTTGAGGTGTGTGGGAAAAGAACATTCTTGCTGTAGTATAGTAATGTGTATTTTATACTAGGCTGTGTCTTTACTACACTTTTAAAACTTGACGTTTTTTATTTAGACGTGGATTGTATGTGATCTTACTAATGTGCTTCTGCTGTGTGCATTTGACAAGAATTGGGACAATCACCTTGTAATTTTGAATCTGAGAAAAGGGTTTGTTATCGTCCTCCAACATGAACGTTAGTAACTTCAAGTCTCAGAACAGTATAAAAAACACGTGTTGGAGAAATTTAGTACGAAGCCTATACTTCTCAGGAAAAGGCTATATAGTGGTATGTTACTTGTAACTCTTTTGCCTGATTGGCTCTTGGTATTGTCCCATGTCATTGGTTTTCTAGAAATCTCTCAGCCTCTTCCTGCATTCAAAGATAGTTCAACTTTGCAACAGTGTAGTGTCAGGTAAATTGTTTGTTGTTCTGCTGTACAAAACATTAATGAAAAATACTTGTGTGAACAAAAGGAACTTTTTATTTTAGAGGTTTTTTCAGTGAATGAAAAGCAAATAAGCAATGCCTTTTATTTCCTAGTGTGACTGTGAAATACTATGGAAAAGCTTCTCATGCTGCTGCTTATCCTTGGGAAGGAGTTAATGCATTAGATGCTGCTGTTCTTGCATACAACAATCTGTCTGTTTTAAGACAGCAAATGAAACCGACCTGGAGAGTTCATGGTGAGATCTTCATTAAATCTAATGCAAGTAGGAGTTTAGGCTGTTGAAATACTAACTTACGCAATCCTGCAATTTAAGGTATTGTGTTATTGCACTAAATCAGTGTAGTTACTTCAAATAATATGAAGTAGCATTGTTTCATTGAGATAGTTTGTCTGTAGTCTTTAAAATCATGTCAGTGTCCAGAACTAACTGCTGAAAACAGGCTTATAGGTCACATTCAAAAGAGGACACGGGTACCTAGGTAGAGGCTAGACAGATGTTAAGTCTTTGCACTTGAAGTTCAGAAAGAAGAAAGTGCTAAGCTAATTTTGGAACATGGCCTTGAATTCCTTAAATTTAATGTACATGTATTTTTCAAAGGTGTAAGATTAAATGTTTCTGAAAAATGAAGTATTCATGTTTGTGTTGGACATTAATTAGATGGCATTTATTGGAAAGGTGTGGTGGTGTAGGGTGACTGAAGTTAATTTGCTGAAGTACACAAAACAAATGATGGCAGAAGACATGTTAACCATTAAGCTTGACTCGTACTCCTTCAACACCATAAATTTATTTTTGTACAGAGAAAGGTTCAGTTGAGATGAAAGCTGCCCTTCAGTTACAAGCCCAGGTTTCCCTTAGTATACCTGACACAGCTTTTTCCAAGTTGAAATTAAGGAACTTTGCCTTTCTACAGGAATTCTGAATTGTAGACCTGTTTATTTGGAATACTTGTTAGGAGCTTAATACACTTCCAGAAGTTCTGAGCTTATCGTGATATGTCTTCGCTGCTTTTGCTGTATAATGTGTGTTTCTCTCCAGGATATCTGGATGGAGTCTGAAGCCCTAACCCTTTTGACTGTAGATGAAGGTGTTTGCAGTTCTGCTGTGCAGCATACCCAAATGAATTTCAGACAGCAGGCATAGCCTCTCTATCCTATTGCTCTGTAGGAAACTTAATTAATAATGAGTTTTGGTTGTGTTGCAGGTTTAAGGGTGGAGGTGCCCAAGTCTTCTATTGAATCTAAGTCTAAACCCTTAAGTACTGCCGCCTTCATTCATGATTTCTAAAGGCTGCATGGGTACCGTAGGCAAAACCCTGAGTATTTAATCAAGCCTCCTAGAGGTAACGCTTCCCGAAACACAGCAAAACTTAAATTACTCTGTTGATACAACTGCTGTCATAAACCTTATTTTCAAACTGGAAACATTTAAAATACTTCTGCGAAAGTATAAGCAGCCAGAATGAGATTTAATTTTAGGAGTGGTTTTTTTACAACAGTGTGTTGGAGATCTTGTGTTATAGGCTTGGCAGTAACAGCAGTGGTTGACTTAAGTGATACTAAAAATCTTAGTGTTAACCCGGTAACAAAACCTGAAATTTCCATTGCTTAAAGTCTGGAATTTGTAAGCGGCGTTTTATATACTTGAACATTGTTGGTTTGAGTTTGTCTGATGTAAGTTGTCTGTCTTCCCTGCTTATGAATGGAGTAAGTGTTGCCCCCTTGAAAAATAAGAATGTATATTTTTTTCTATTCAAAAATTTATATGAAATGAGTTAGAAGAAAAAGTTTCCACCTGCAAGAAGGGCAGACTGGGTGCTACTAGTAATGCGTAGGCAACCTGCTTTTAAACTAGACCTGCTGTCCAGTCCATATTGCAGTTGCTTTGAAATTTAAGTGTAGACATAATCTTGGACTCTATCCAATTCCATTTACAAATGTGCTGGACAAAACAAGTGAAAGTTGCTTACTCATTAAGGTACTTGTTTTGTTATGGTATGTGTCATGCCAATTTGCATGATTGCTGACTTGCTGGTTCCTTTCATGTGATGCCTGTCCTTCTCATTTAAGCTTTTTTTTTTCCCCTTTTGTTATGGACTAGTACTGCTAGTGGTTTAGTTTAGCACTTTGTTTACTTTGACTGTATTCAAGACAGGAAGGGTTTTATTTGAGCAGTTCATAGTATTAATAGATTTTGTGCCCCAGAAGTAAGGATTCACTCATTTGCATCCTGATGGTGCTGGCTTTTCAGGCTTCAGTGACACATATCAGTAATTTTGTGCAGTATTTCTAATTATGGTAAATGTTTTCTGTAGAACTGAGAAACTAAATATTATTTCACATATGTAAGTTGTGGGTAGGAGGCCAGGCTGTTGAAAGCAGCTAGCTGTTAATACATTGAAATCTAATGTAGAATTGAGGTCTACAATGTTTTATTGTTGAAATACATAAATATTACAGTCTTTCATGGTAATGCCTCTTATGCCATAATTGAAAATTATGTTGTTGTCACACATTTCCTTGAGGGAATATTTTCAACTCAAACTTCACTCTTGAATAAAACTACATATGTTATACGTTGCAGTATTTCTAAGTAATTAGTATGAGGAATCTAATGAACTTTCTGTGCACTGCAACACACATGTTACACCAGTATTGGTGAGAAATGCAACTTACTCAGTTTCTCTCCAAGCTGGCAAAATGTTTGAAACATTCTAGTTGAGGAAACCTTTAAAAGTTGGAATCCAAGGTAGCCTTTATAACAAAATCTTTTCTTTCAGTGGCAGACAGATTGCTTTGAGTCCAATGCACTGAATTTCAGGGGATTCATTAGAAATGCTAGTTTGGCTTGTCTTTAGATTTGTAGCAAAACAAACAAAATTCTAACAAAAAAATACAATGAAATTGTGCTGAAAAAACATGTATGTCCCACTTAATCTGATGTGATAAAGAAACTTTGTCCACACACTGTATTTTTGACATTCTTTGTATTTCATGCTCAGCTGACCTTTTTTTTTTTTTTTCCATTGTTTATATATTTAGGTCTTGAGCAAGTAGCTTCCTGACAGGGCTGAAGATGAAGCAATTGTATTTAACACTGATAATGTAACTTTTCCCTTTCTGCAGGTGTAATAAAAAATGGTGGTGTGAAACCTAACATCATTCCATCTTACACTGAACTAGAGTTCTACTTGCGTGCTCCTTCAATGAAAGATCTTTCTGTGCTGACAGAGAAGGTTGAGAACTGCTTCAGATCTGCAGCACTGGCCACAGGATGCAAAGTAAGAATGTGTTCGTGGTCTTGTGTTTCTGTTATGCTGGAGATAAGGTAGGCCAGTGTAGGAAATTGAGGCTTACAGTATTTGTCTTCATGGTGTTTAGGTGAAATAAATCTAAATTTGTATGGTACTATTTGCCATTCTGTTGCTTTGTGTCCTGAAAGAAAATTTTAGTTTATGCATAGACTACCAGAATCGTAGAAGGATCTAGATTGGGAGAGACCTCCGGAGTTCTTCTAGTTTAACCCTCTGTTTGGAGCAGGACTAGTTAGACCAGATCATTCAGTGCCGTGTGAACTTCTGAGTATCTCCAAGGTGAAATTCTGCAACCTCTCAAGTGCTCTACCCAGCTCGTGGTGAACAAGTGTTTGCCCAATGTTTCTGCTGTGATGGCCGAGTACTGGAATAGGTTGCCTGGAGAGATTGTGGTGCTTCAGCCCTTGGAGATATTAAAGAGCTGCATTGATATGGCCCTGGGCAACCAGCTCTAGGTGACCTTGCTTGAGCAGGAGAGTTGGACAAGATGACCTCCAGAGGTGCTTTCCAACTTCAGCAATTCTATTGTATCTCATAGAAATTTCTTTTGTTGCCTCTTGTCATATCACTGGGCGTCTCTGAGAAGTCTCGCTCTGTCTTCTCTGTACCCTTCCCATCTGATAACTGCAGACAGCAATAAGATCTCCCCCCTTAACCTTTTCTGAAGGCTCAACAAGTCAAGTTCTTTCAGCCTTTTCTTTTATGTCATGTTCTCTAGCACCCTAATAGTTTTGGTGGCCTTCCCATGGACTAGCTCCAGTCTGAACACAATACACTAGATGTAGTCTCGCAGGAGTTGTCTGCATCAATAATAAAGCTATTGAAACAGTAGTGCACCAGTGTTGATTGCAGATGAGTGCTACAAGTAATGGCCAGCAATTTGGATTTTTTGTGCCACTGATCATAATACTTTGTGCTTGTGTATCTTCTGTGTCCTCTGAGCCAGGCATGTCATCATGGAAAGCTAAGCTTGGTCATGTACTGTCTGCTCTTCCGTGAATATATGCTGGATGCTCACAATTGCCTTGTGGTTTGTTTGCCTGGATATGGGTCTCGGGAAGGTTTATTTGTTCTATGATACCCTTGGGAGTTCTAGGATGTTGTGCCTGACCAGTCTGTTACTTCCAAGATCCTTCTCTTGGCCTGTCAAGGTGCATGTGACCTTTAGCTCTTTTTTAGTGAGCTGGAGCATCCCTCTGTTTCAGCGACATTTAAAACATGATAGCTGCCTGTTTGCATTGCTGCTTCTCTCTTACTTAGCGTCCTTGGGTGCATCCCACCTGGTCCTATATACATACAGTTTCTTTAAGTGTCCAATAATCTTGGGTTTTTGCTATGGGTGATGCTCCTCCTATAGACAAGTGCTACTAGGCTCAAAGACCTGGGAGGCTTGATGGCAAACCACCAGTAGGAATGGGCAAAGCAGATATTGAGCGTTTTGTCTTTTTTTCCATGTTCTTTGTTACTAGGTCCTTTGCTTTACTGAACAGCAGGCTAGCTTAGCAACCAAATGTGAAAGACTGAGTGATTTTTTTCAGTTAGCATTCTTCTCATTTTTTTGCTTTTAGTAAATGGAAGTGTTCTGAACAATGGTAAAATAAAATTTGGTGAAAGCCCAAACTGAATTCTCTGTAGTTTAATAGTACCTGCAGTGGAAATCATTAGGTGCTATTACAGGAAATGTTTTTATTTTATTTTTGGGGATGCTATCCATGAAATCCTCGCTTCTGGGATTTGGCTGCCTAGTGCAAGCTTGGCAGAGCACTGGTTGTGTTTTGATCGGGGTAATATTTGGCAGAATGTTGTATTTTTCAAAGAAACTTAGCATTTTACATCTCTTTTGGCATGGGCCTGAAGTATGGATATGTACTTATTTTCTCTGGCCTTTTAAATGGTTTACATTAAACTGGCTTGAGTTGGAGAAAAATTTCTAATCATTTGGAATTCTTTCTGTCTAGGTGGAAATAAAAGGTGGTGTAAATGATTACTACAATGTGCTTCCAAATAAGAGCCTGCAGAAAGTTTACAAGGAGAATGGACAGAAGCTTGGAATAGAATTTGTAGCAGAAGACTGTATCTTGAATGGTTTGTCAGGTAACTCCATCTGGATTTTTTGTTATGATTTAAGCTTAGGTTGATCAACTCTTAAGTGTATAAAACCATGGGGTACAGCTAGGCTAAACACTGTTTGGTCAGAAGAAAAAGCCAAATTAGAAAGTTGAAGCTCTGTAAAAGGGTTGTACCTCTGGTCTGTGTTTCTGTACTTGTTGTATAAGCTGAAAAACTTTCCCAACAGGTATGAAAAGCAGTAATCATTTTCTGATGATATTTCAAGTAAGAAACTGTTTGGGGGGAGGGATGGAAGGATGGAAAGCTAACAAGTTTTACTGAGTACATGATGATGTGTAATGAGTTGCAGCTCATTCTGTTGCTTTGAGATACAGAATCCTGGTTTACTATGAATGGAGATGAGACTTAGTTTTTAGGAACTTCATTTAATATTTTCCCAGCTTATGTATAAACAAATTTACTAGCATGTCACTAATACTTTAGAGGGAGTTTTGAAAGAGATTAAGTGGAAATTTAAGCATCTCAGTAACCCTAATTTAAACCTCTTTCCGTTAACAGGTAATTCTATGCTTCTAATTTTAGTTCATGAGTTTTCCAGATTAGTTTTCCAAAGGGGTGCCATTCAAGTAGGTGTTCACTTCTGTCTTGACTGTGTCTCAAACTGTGGCACTTTCTTGGTCTCTCAACACTATAGTAATAGGAATGGGAATTCTTGAATATTCAGGTGAGTTTCTCATTACCCCTAACAGTTTTTTCCGGTATCTTTCCTACAGGAGCTCTGTTCGTCGTAACTCCAGCTGATACTTTATAGCCTTCACTACTGATCTTAACTACATATAAATGTTTTCATTGCACTCACGTTAAAGGTTTTTCTCTTTGGTTAGAAGGAAAAGATTGTTCTCAGCAAAAAAGTTGTTATTCTGATTAGTTTGATTGTGATACTAATCTTCTGTATCTTACATGCAGATTATCTTTGGAAAGTTGAGTTCCTGGTGTTTAGGGACACACTTCTCCACTTTCTTTTTTTGGGTGGGGGAGACGGCATATCTGGTAGTATTCTGGTTGTTTCTCTCTGTTTCTTACTCTTTTCCAAATTAGGGCAACAGTAGTATATTAGTTTCAACTGGTTCGTTATCTTGGGTTTGACACCAAATTATAACTAAAGGCAGATTTCTCTTTTTCTTTGGGGTGAAACAAGTAAGATTTACTGCTTTGTTCATTTAGCCTAAGAAAGGGGCTGAGGAGCTTAAAATGACTACTGTAGTGAAACTTCCTGGAGGTCTGCTTGTTGCTTCCTTCAAACCGTTGTGTTAAGAGTGAAGAACATGAATGCTGGTGATCTTACCGCTTCAGAGGACTTCAAATGAACTTAGTACAGCCACCTAGTTGTAATAGTGCTTTCACATGAAAGTTACGTGATATGCTAAATGTTGACCATTAACTTACTTAAACTGAAACTCCCCATATGCCTGTCCTGTCCTTAAATTGTTTGTCAAATGTCAAAATGTGCTTGAGCAATTGTGGTTTTCTCTCACACACTGCAGTAGGCTTTACCACATTTTCTTTCCACAGCTTCTCTGAATTATTGCAGTGGGGATTCAGCAGTGATAACAAAGCACAGTCTCCAGAGACTTGGTAGCATACAAAAGTCCACTCCTCTGTTTTTTTGGGGGGGTTGAGTGTTTTGTCTCATCTTTTCCAAGACCTCTATTTCTGTTTAGTTTTCATATGGTTTTCAATGTTTTCTTTTAGGATATCAGTTTCTTCTGTTGAAAGGGAAGGAAGATAGCTCAGTTGCTTCTCCATGTCTGTGCAGCAGAGAAGTCGTTAACAGATGAGCATACTCGCTGCCACCTCTACATGGGTATTAGTATCGGTCTGCTTACAGGTATCGCTCTAGGCAGCTAAGCCCTACAAAGAATTCTTTTAGTCCGTCAACTTGCACTGCTGTCTGTGTGCCTTGTGCACGCTCCACTCGTTTGGCACACAGCCAGGATGATGTGAAATAATGTGAATCCGAGTTTGGCTTTGACCAGGGGCCATGACCTGTTTCTCCTTTCTGCTGGTAGGGTAGCTGTACTACAGGCTATTGAAAACCCCCCAAAGCCCATGGCTTCCTTTAGCATACCTTAGTTGAGGCACCCACGCTTGTGAGATAATTTAATGTGGTACTTTTAGCATTCATGGGGTTCATTGGCTTCCTGTGCACGTAAGAAGGAGCCAGTATGTTTTGAAAATACCACTTTTGTAGCTTGGGGCTTGTATGTAAATGCTTCATGGAACCTTTTGCGTTTTCCCCTCCATTCATGTTTGTGGTAATAACTGACTTCCATTACACATTCAGTGACTTGAAGAGGCTTCAGTTTCAGCTTCGAGGTATATTTTTGAGAGGATGGAGCTCCCAGTACCTTTCTGTTGAAGATAGTACATGACTCTGTACACTGCATTGGTAACTGTGCAATTATTTATGCTTCTAGAAGGAATCCTGATCTGTACATCTCTAGCAGGCATACAGTTCCAGATGTTTGTATGGAAACCATTGCAACACCTGATGTTTTAAACATGCCACTAGGTTATTACCGGTAAAGGATGTAGCATATTTTCTGATAGAGGGGAAGATTGGACTGTCACTTTTGTTAAAAGCTACCTGGATTTTGGCTTGGTAAGCTCGCCGTCTTACTAGGAATTACCAAGTTTGAATCTCACATTCGGCAAAAATAACTTGTAAACTGGTAGTAGATTGGATATAGATATAACGCTAAGTAGAATTACATGACAGAGAGCTGAGATACACTGAAATTTCCAATGCTTCATTTGCTGAGTGAGAGCAGGGAAAAAGGCCAACACAGCCTTTCCAGCAGTTTGTATATTAGGAGTTAGTAAGGCAAGATTAGAACTGGTTTAGTCTGAAGTAGGCAGAACTTTGAGACTTCTGGTTTGTCTTTCCAGACTGACCAAAGAATGGATCAGTGGTGTAGACTACTGAAAATTATAATCTTGTTGCTGTGCCAAGAGTTGGAATTTTCTTCAAGTGCGTACTGAACTTACGGGAAAGGATCATGTTTTTGGACAAAGCTTGCAGCTTCTCTTTGTAGGCAGAGCAAAATAGCCAGCTAGTCTTGTCCTCTTTGATCACAAAATATAGGCTCTGGACTCACTTTTAATTGGTGTATGCTTCCAAGTAATCTGTATCCTTCAGTCATTTCGTTTCTGAGTCTTAAGGCATTAGCAATACATCTTCTGTCCATAAACTGTCATGATGTGGAGGCTACCTCATGTGTTACAAACAAATTTGAATCTTTGAAACAGTCATTTTATGTTACTGCTACAGAAGAATATTCTTGCAGCTCTTATTGGCCTAAAAAATGTTCATTGAGATCTTGATCATCCCTATTTCTTCCTGCTATGAAACAGTGCTTCATCCTGGTATCTGAATTTCACAGTAGCTTGTATGTTGATTTCTCCAGCTTCTGAATGTCATTTTAACAAATACGGGATGGATTGCTTGTTTGGGTAAAAGAAAAAAAAGTTCTCAGAGTAGTTGCAGGCTCTTGGATGATTTACTATGAAGGGTCTGCTACTTCTGCATGGTTACCATTAAATAGATCAGGCGGTACTCTGAGATAGGTGCTGTCACTAGCTAGCATACTGGAAGTGCTAGTCAGGCATGAAAGAATCGCCATTAAGATCTGCAGCACTCCTATCAAGAATTGTTTTATGTCTACAAAGCACGAGCATTTTGTCAGGAGTTTAGTTCTGATCTTGTTATTTCCAAGAGTGCTTGTAATGCGAAGGTTTTCATAACTGAGAATAAACAAAAAGCACAGGAAAAAATAGTTGTCCTCAGTCTGTTTTTGTTTAAAGATAACTTGTTCCTACTTCAGAGTCCCCTGCTTAATGCTGAATATTTGCATACTGGTGAAAAGTGGGAATTGTTGGGCCTGGTTCTAAGGGCTGTAGCAGGAAAATAGCTGAACTGCCCAGAACTCCCAAGGTTTGCAGCTTTCATTGTTTCTGAATTAACAGCTTACTCTCAGGAGATGCTTGATAAAAATTTAACAGTAAATGAAACAGGAATATGCTGATAGATCTTCATTGCAGTCCAGTAACTGATAATTGATCAGAAGCGCACTGGAGAGCAGCATCTGAAGGTGGCTAGTTAGGGAAAACATCTCTGTGATGGTGGAGTTTCGTATGGATAATGACTCATTAGAAATGCTTTTATTTTAGTATTTGGGGCAAAGGATATTCTATTTTAGATAAAGGCTGGAGATATCTGTCATACATTTTCTTACAGCATTCAAAACCCTTCAACACTTGTTCATTAAGAACATTTCTATGCTGCTTCTAGGTTCTACAGACTTCGGAAACGTTACATTTGTAGTCCCTGGGATTCACCCTTACTTTTATATTGGCTCTGATGCATTGAATCATACCGAGCAGTACACAGAAGCTGCAGGTGAGTGGAAGTGAAAAACATTAGACGTTTATATTTGGAACCCTTATGCATTTTAGGGACTGGTTGCTGACTCGTCACTATGATGAATCTAGAAATTAAAATATTTAGAATTACAGAGAATTAAAGTTTTCACATGCTTCTGTGGTATTGAGAGCTGCTGTGTAGTAAATGCATGAAAGTGTAGGTACTAGATCTGAAAGTGGCTGCGTGTGAATACCTGTATAGAAATGAATTGCTTTCTTCAAGCATGATGGGATCTGAGGTGTATATGGACCCTGAAACAATTAACTAAGTTAATTGTAGTGTTGCAAAAAAAATAAGCTGACAAAATGTAAAATTTCTATTTTTGTGTTTAAAGTGAAACGTATATGGGAAGGATGACCACTCCTCATTCTAAAAGCCTGACTTAATATACCATCTAGACAGAAGAAATTAGAAGGATTATCCCTAGCAGCATATTCAGAGGAATTTCTAAACATCAGCCAAAAGACAAAATTAATTTTTAGTCATAAAGCTCAATACTCTGGAAATAGAGGTAACAGTATAAAAGTCTGCATTTACTAAAAAGGAAAATGTGAAAACAAGTAAATGAGTGTTCAATCTCATTTGTTTTCATCAGTAGCAGAAAGTTAAGTCCTTGTGAAAATTTGGTTTGAGGCATCAGTAGAAAGACACACTTCATGCAAGTATATTGTTAAGAAACTGGTCTTGCAATTGAAACTTGGAAGATCTTATTTTTGTACAAAAATAAGATCATGGTAAGCTAGTGGTTTGTAACTAAAATTCATAATCTAACCTGAAACTTCTTTCACTTTTTTTTTCTGCAGGGTCACAGAATGCTCAGTTCTACGCTTTGCGCACAGCAAAAGCTTTGGCAATGACAGCACTGGATGTCATTTTCAAGCCAGGTCTGCTAGAAGAAGTCAGGGAAGACTTTAGACAGGTGAAGCTAAAAGAAGAGGGGCAAATAAATCCAGCAGAACCTAACAAAGAATCTGGTGTTGGCACAGGAGCATGTGACTAAACTTTATTAAACTTCTCAGTAGGATTGACTTCATGGAGACGCTGTATTTAAATCCCTGAGGGGGCTGGATAAACACATAGCTGAAGAAATGCTGATTTATTTTATTTTTGGACTTTAGGAGACGCAAATAGTACTGCTTTCAAAAATGTGAAATTTCATCTAGCTGTAATGTTTGCTGTATTCAATATGGTGATGAATTTCAGAGAGGTCTCAAATACGTCATTCTCTTTAAGTTGCAGTGTTGAATAAACAATAGTGTTTAGATCTCTTGTCAGTGATTTTTTTTTTTTTTCCTATGTATTGCTAAAGTAATATTCCTGATACGGGGAATATGGCATTTACATGGTAATTTTTATTCTAAAATAAGCATTGTTCACTTGGTGATCATAGGCTGAATCTGATCTGCAAAGCATTTTTCTGGCCAGTCACTTTTTTCTTGGGACAAGATAGAGGCATAAAACCTGAGCTGGTTTCACTGGAAGAAGGATCTATGTTTGGAAGCGTGACTGGTTTTGATGATGGCAAAACCAAGCAGAATAGAAGTTTTTTTGATCTTCTAGCAATGGAAGAGAACTGTTGGTATGGAAACGTGTTCTGTAAAGGTTGGCTGTCCTGAAATGTGTTTACCTTCCTCCTTCTCCATAACACCTCCAACATTTATTAGGTCTTGATCGAAAAATCAGAAAGCAACTAAATGTTTCTAAACAAACATTTAAACTGCTGCAGAAAAATGCATGTGCACCTTTTTTAAGTTCTACTCTAAAGCAATACAGGTGCCTACACAAGGTGTTGCGCTAGCTTGACTGATCTGTAGGATTTGTATAAATTTAACTGAACCAGTGAAAATATATTCTGCAAAGATGCAAGCGTGATACCGTGAAGCAGTAGATGAAGGTAACCTTAAACTGGTTATGTGCACTGTAGTAATCTCTGGGAAGCTTTCACTGAGGCTTGTTTGTGCATTAACTGGCTTCTCAAACCATTTTGTTCCCATATCCTAAGCAGCAGGTATGTTAAGTCTTGCCAGTTGTGCTTTCTCTGTTGCATGATTAATCTATTTAATCTTTTCTACTTTGTTTTGCTTCTCAGAGATGTTAATATTGCAGATTTTATCTAGGTGGTGTTCTGTGTTCAAGCATGTTAGGAATTATTTTTAATTCACTTATTAAAGGATCATGTGAACACATAGAGAAGGAACTAATCTTTTGTTCACATACAAATTACTGAGTCAATGGACAGACTGAGTGAAAAAGCAGCTTAGTGGTTAACGTTTTCTGACACATCAGTATTACAGTGAGCTTCTGCAAAGAAGTTGGGCAAACTGTATTCTCCAGGAAGTCAGAATACCCGAAAAAAAATTCAGAAGACTTTAACAGCGCTAGTCTCTAAATGGTAAACTCTAGACTTATAATTAGAATATGTATTTTATTAACTCCTATATTCAATTTTTAATTTCAAAAAATCTCCAGATTCCTTATATTGGTTTAATTGTGCACTTCCTCTGCATTTCTGCACGTTCTTTAAGCACAGGTCTCCAGCTGCTATTTAAGAATTGTATTTCCTTTCTTTCTTAGAAGGAAAAAAGCATGGCTAGTCTGGCTTGTGTCACGTAGACAGTGTAAATGACATAAATTGACTGTCTGATACTTCAGTCTCTGTGCTTATGATAGCAAGACACAGGCTGTCTGTTGATACTTCCTTTTTCCAAAGACACTATTTAATGTAACTGGATATCTTTTTGTAAGAACTAGTGGAACAATTAAAGGGATTTGTTTTCTATTAAAGCCCGTTATTTGAAGCACTGAGCATAGCTGTAAGTATTCCAGGTTACAGGATGGTTCTTACACCAGTATCCTTGCTTTCATTAGCAGAAGTTTTTGAAAAATAAATGCGTGAAGCGGATGAGGGTTGAACTCTGAGCTATAGGCACATCCAGGATACTAAGCTGGATGCTGAACCCAATTGAAATTTGGTCCAAGGTTTATCAGAGGAGCTTTGTCCTTAACTTCCAATTTAAACCCTGCCTTGCCAGGTCTCAGACTCAAATGACAATTCATGAAGTTCTACTAGGTTAACAAGCTGGTTTATGAATTTCCTTACCACATGTGGCTTTTTATTCCCCCCTGTATGAACTGCCAAAGTTCTTGCTTTGCCGTTTTTAGGACGGGGTGTTGGGATCCTAAGTGGTAGATGCTGCACTGTTGTGTTTCCTAAAAGCTGATGTGCATTGCAGCCTTCTTGGCTCTCTTTAGCCAGCTAGTCTGGACATTGGCTGCATCTTGTTCAAGATAATTTAATTAAACACTTCTGTACTAAATGCATGTTTTAGTTTTGTTGTAATCATTGCTGGAATTAAATGGAGGTACTGATTAAAGATGAGTTGATATCAATAAAGCAGTTTAATTGTGACTGAATTTTCTTGTCTTTTGATTAATATTGGGATGCTGCATGAAGCCATTTGAATAGCATGTTTTGATTATTTTTTTTCCTTAGTTTGGTATGATTATCTTAGAGTGAGGGTGTTTTAAGCTTTCCATTTTGGTCTGCTGTAGTGAGCAGGTTTTTTGTGAGGATTAATGCTTTTCAAATTCAGTATTTAATGGTAGCCTTTAATCTTAGGGCTGCTCTAACTATTAAAACATGGTAGAAATAGAATAATAGGAATGCTGCTTGGGAAGGCTCTCTTGGAGGACCTGTGTTAAGCTAAACCTGGTCCAACCTCCAGCTTGAAGCAGTAGGTAAGGTGAGGCTGACTTCATTTGCTGAATCCTGGAAGCCTCCAAGGATGGTGACTTTAGCTTCGTCAGGCAAGTTAATTCCAATTTGTGCCTCAATGTTCATTCCTAAGGTCCAGAACTAAAGCGGTTTGGGATTTAATGTTCATAATGACACTATGTATGAAAAATTTATTTCCTGTGGGAATAAAACTCACTTTAATTTTCAGTAATTTGTGCTCATAAATCACATGTGTATGAAAGTATTTGACATGTTTTTTAAATTACCCTAACTGCAGTCATCTTCCCCAAGCTGTTTGTAGTTTCAGAATATTTGTTGAGAATAGTAGTTCTAACAATGAATCAAAATGTGTAGGTAATAAACTGTAATTGCTAAAATGATTCTGGACAGCTGATAGCAAATCACAGCTGTTTAAGGAGGAGGTGATTATGTCCAGACTTTGTGAAGACATTAAAGCACCTGCCAACCTATCAAGGTACAGTGCTTCTTTATTTAATATCTGTCCTAGAACTTGAGTACTTACATGCTTGGTTTAAAACAAAACAAAAAAATAAACTATAAATTGTGATGGATTTCTTCTCAGGGAAAGATTGGAAGGAGAGAACTTGTAACCTGCTGAGTTATACTACCTGGTGTAGAAGGGTCCAGCAGCCTTTTTTCAAACAGTAAATGGGAAGGAGCTTTACGTTCTGGTGAGTCGTATTTCTGCTATCAGTTTGCTCCCGATGTCAAGAGTGCTCTCTGCCTGATTGCAGTCACGGAGAGCAAGGCTGTTCCTGTGATGAAGAGTTGTAACACAGTAGCTGTTGAAGTCTTGGTCTAGTATTCATTGAGTGATCTTCTAACTTGCTAACAACGTTCTTTGAAACAGGTTTTTATTTAGAGCAAAGTGTTTAGGATTAAATGATCTTAAAACAAAGAAAAAGTCAGCCTACATGATTTCATTATTTTTCCCAAGGTTTACTATTTCCTGGTTGTGAAAGTAGCAGCCCTCCACAGAGCCTTTGTCTGCCAGCCTCTTTGGTTGACTGCTGCTGGCACCCACATTTTGTTGTTTTTATTAGGGAGCAAAAGTGCATCCCTCAAGAACTCTTACCCAAACTCTCTGCTAGGCCAAAGTTGGGTAAGAATGCAGCTGTTTTAGATTGCTTTAGGCACTAATGGAAGCCAAAAGTATCTGACGAACTCATCAAGGATTTTCTCAGCCACAGCTGCATCTGAATGTCCTTATTTAAAAATACAGTGAGAAGCCAAATGCTTTGGTCCCAGGAAAGAATGAAGTCCACGTGGTTGTGGAAAATCTTACTGGCTGTTTATACAGTTCTAGCATTTTTCATTGCTCTAGAGCACCTATTCAAAGTTATCTTTTCAGCTGTTTAGTCTCAAAGATAACTGGAAATGTAGAATTGCTCCTCTCTACTTAGCTTCTCAAGACCCTGTTGAAGGATAAAAGCACACAAATGTAGTACATCTTCATCAGAAGTACAGTGCTGGAGTCATGTTTCGTAACTGATAAGTACTTAAAATTCATCAGGAGTTGTTTCCCTGTTTTATATATACTTCAGGTTCTTGGAGACTGGAGCTTCCTTCACGCTCTGCAGTTTGGCTGTCGTGGATTTGCTTTGGGGCCTGAATGGCTGGCCATCCTGTGCTGTACTGCACTGAGCTACTTGTGTCCCGTTGTGGAACATGTGGCGTGGGTGGCCTCACAGCTGCTTTTCAGTTCTCTGTGCTGCTGCTTCAGTGGCCCATCAAATACCATGTTGCCATATGAGCAAGTACAGGAGAGGGGCATCCCAGGGGTTTCTGCTTGCTCATCAGGGCTTGCAGGTAATTTGGGGCTGGTTTGTACTGAGCATTGCTTACTTGGACATGCAGCGTGTGGGTGGACATCTAATGATACAATGATGAGAATATCTTTTTACTGGGGAAGGAGAGATTGATCTTCCCTCATGCCTTTTCACTATTGTCTGTTGCTGACCGCAGTTTGCCTCCTTGCTGCTTTGCCCTATCAGTAATTATCAGCATCCTTAAAGACTATTAAGGGCTTCAGTTTCCAAAGCTCTTAACCTAGACATGCTTACAGGCAGAACTTGTCTATCCATAATCCACATGGACCTACCAATACCCTTTGACTTATAAAAACAGCATCATCCCAGGCTGGGCTTTGGGCTAACTTCCAAGGAATTGGTCTGAATTTTGTTGCAGAGTATCACCCTAGGCATGAAGAGTGAGGGCTGTAGCACACGGTCTGGGGTGGAAAGCTTAATGTCACCTTCTCGGTGATTCTGAGTGTGTGCAGGCTGATTGTCAGAGCCCTGCCTGTGAAATCCCAGGGCTCTCCAGCCCTACCAGTGTCACAGGATTTAAGGACATTTGGTATTTGGCTGGCTCGAGTCCTGAGCAAAAGGTCTTGCGTACATGTATAAACTCACGGAGATTGTTCTTTTGAAGGTAGAAAACACACAATGCTGTACAAATGCGAAGTTTTATTGTGATTTTGAGTGTTTCTAGAAATAAACAAAACCAAATCACTAATTTATTGTGGACATGGAAAGGAGCAGATTGTTAATGATTGGATAAAGGAACCGTACACGAAAAGCTTAAAAGCCAAATAACTGTGTATGTAAGTATGTTCAGTGAGTACAGCTGATGGCAAACGCTGGCTGTATATGACACATGCTGTACTTGGAGAATACATCTATATAAGACTGAAAAGGCACTAGAGTTTCCCAGATAAAAGACAAGTAAATTAACAATGTGAGTCCAAACATGGAGGCTGAGAGGAGTCTGTTCAGGGAGATGTGCTGGGAGAGAAACTTTGAAAATCACATGAGAAGACAGAAACCAGTGTCCTGCTGAAAGCCAGGGAATTTGAAAGTCCAGCTGCCATTTGTGTCTTCACAATCTCCCTCAATATACTAGTCAGATGCCAAATAATGTATGTACTATGGGATTAATGAGCCTACAAAGGAATGTACAGTACTGCAGCAAACTACATAGCATTAAGCTTAAGAAGCTGGACAGCTTACTGTAAAATCTGGCGCTCCTCTTTGTGGTGTGCTTAAATTGTAGAAATAAATGGTTTCTTACAATACGGAGAATCTAGATACGATCCTGTGCAAGCAGTACCCAAGAAATCTTGGAGCTGTTTGTTGGAGAAGGTGCCACTGGAATAAGGTGGCCAAACCTGGTGGCCAGCCTTTCCTCTGCTTTTGCCAGAGTGACCTTTCTACCTTCGTTTGACTGAAATGTTTATGATTTAAGAAAACAGGTATTTTTTTTTAATCTCTTGGAAAAACCTACTGGAAAATAACATGATATGAAGGAAACTTGATAAAATGAAGCGAAGGTAATATGTGTATGTGAAAAAAAGCTATGTAGAAATAAGTACTAAAACTATCTTACGGGTGGGTGTGTCTTTTAGTGATTTTTAGCTTTTGTGATTTCATTGCCTTACCTGTGGAGTGTAGGCTGTAAGTGCAAGGTGAGCGTACATAGTTATGTAGGTCAGGATTTCAGCAGTTGTAAGAAATGCTGAGTTTGTTTATGTGACATTTATTTACATGGGAAATCAAAGCAACAACCAGCAGCCTTCAAACAAGTACAATGTCTGTGTCACAAGCCTAATGGTAGAGTGGCAGATCAGTCAGGCCAGGGTGGATTTCATGTAAGGAGATTCACTTCCCTTTTGGAGACACTGCTGCTTTGGTCTGATTCTCAGACCGGTTGTGCTTGTCAAGACAACAGCATCTGCTGTGCAGGGAATAATGAATTTTGTACTTGTGTGCAAAAGCGTGCATGTGTTCAAAGTCCTGTTAATCCAAACAGTTAGCTTTGTGGATGTAGGTGTGTAACACATGGCAGCAGACCAACTAAATGTCCGTGGTTTCTGAGACACCTTTGGTGCTCCTAGTATTGTAAAGGCCCCTGACTCCATCCAACCAATTCTTGTTTTCCTGAAATATTTTATTACTTCTCCATTACAGATTTTGCCTTTTCCACACGGAACATTTATGCTGACTGGCTGCTTTGCAGAAACTGTGATGGAGGCTTGGGACTTAAGCCATTGCTGAGTGCCCCCGGCACCAGATGCGTCTTCTTGCTTCTGCCCTGGAAGGTGCTGACCCTGCTCTAAGAGCACAGCCGGCTGCAGGGTGCCAGGGGCATGACACAGTGTGAAAACCAGTCAGTGAGTTCTACCTGGGTCTGCAAGGGAGCTGTTGTCTCATGGTAGGAGCTCCTTTTTACTTCAGCCCAATTTTTTCGGCATGGTCTCTTTAGTAACTCAAAGATAAAGTCCTTACTACTGCTTTGTCAGCTGTTGAGCACCTTTCTGTTACGCTTTTACTAAAAACAGATGGACTGGGCTTTTCCTGGAAGCAAGTACAATTACTGGTGGCTTTACAGGCTGCAACAGGTTCTCAGGCTGTACAGACCAGGAATGTCCAGGCTATCTCAGAGAAAAGAGGCTTCTCCTGAAGTAGTTTAATTCTTTTCATAGACACCTGTTTGTCTTCACTGTATCATTTTGTAGAGCAATCTGTTTCCTCCTGTAGAAAACTCAAGAGCAAAACTCCCACTGACCCAAATAAGCAGGTCCAAGGAGATCTCCTGTGTTTCCCAGAGGATTTGGTTAGCACAGCAGGAAGCCTGGCTTTTGTTCATTCCTTAGTAAATGCACATTGCAAGTCAAATTTAAAAAAAAATATTTTAAAAACTCTGAAAGTATTCCTACGTGGACTTGTCAGTGCAGTACTGCTAGGGCAGCATGCGTTAAGCAGTGCAAGCAAGCTGTAGCCATCAATAATGTGTTTCCCGGTACTGGCTGTTTTCTGTTTGTGATGACCCTTTCTGACCTCATCCTGCAAACACACAAGTATTTGTGTATTCTTGTATTTATTGGTATTGTACGTGATAACTCTGCTGAGCTGAGAGGAGTATGCATGCACTCAGGTACTTAGAATTAGGGTTTCAGGGGCACAGAATGGAGGATGCACCATATATAAGCAACTGGCAATTATAGTCACTTGTTAAAACAGTTTACAGTGGCCTGCGAGGCACAAGAAGAAACATAGCACAGCTTCAAATAAGTATAAAATTTTAGACTGTATATCCTATATTTTGCTGAAATGCGAAACTTGTACAATTATTTATGCCACAGATAAATTGCATCTAATAAAAAAAAATCCTGGAAAAAGAAAGTCAATCTTCCTTCCATTAAAATAATTCTTCATTTTCTTTCTGTTAGCCTATAAGACTGTACTTTCGTTTAATGTCACGATGCTCTGTGACTACAGAAGTTACATATATTTATGAAAAAATGGACCAGTATATCAAATTAAATAGAATGTATGCACCAGGGAATATTATCCTGGAGTACTTATCAATGGCGTGAGTGTTGATGCGCATGCTGACGTATCTCTGGTTTTTCCTCCTGCCTGAGCCCCTCTCGGATCCCAGCGCCAGCTGCACCATCATTCGGTCTTGTTTGTCCCCGTTCTCAGACACGTAGTGCCCCAGTTCGCTCACATCGCCGTCGTTGTAACTGCCGTCCATCATCATGGGCCGAGGCTGGGCCAGGCTGCACGCGCAGGGAAGCTGTGGGCACAAGCAGGTGCAGGGTGGGTTTGAGTCGTGTCTGGAGATGCACAGACATCCCTTTTCCCCTTACAAAAGTAGAGGGGACAAGCCTGGGGAATTCAGGCTGCTGGGACACAGAAAGGAGAACGACAGGATGGTGCTGGGCAGTGATTTTTCCCTCTCCTTTTCATGTCTGCAAGACACAGCGTGGTCAGGGGGAGTGCAGGGCTGTCTGTGGAAAAGCTCATTTGGCTTAAGCGCTGCTATCGGGGTGTAAATAAAGGTTGAAGCTGAGAAAATCAGAGGAAAGAGCAGAGGGAAACCACAAGGAGGAATATATGGAGCTTGCCCTGTTGGGAGAGAGAAGCTTAGGCTGAAATTTTGGATGGTTATAATGTAATGTAACAAAGGCAGAAGGAGGAAATTTGGATCGTTGTGTAAGTTTAGACCGTGCCTGGAGAAAAGTGGCGTGTATCTGCTGTGTTATCCAGAACCCAGGGCAGAGTATCCATCTGGTGCTATTCACATGTTTGGATCTGCAGTATAAAAAAATGTTTAAAGGAAAAATCCTAAAATTTATCCCATTTATACAGACACTGGAGGCCTATATGTAGAGGGAGTTGGCGTCCTCGGACTCTGAAGAAAGAGCAGCGAGCTTGGGTGCGGGTTGGCTGTAGCGAATCTGTACAGCCTGGAACGCCTCACTGCTGGCAGCTTTTTGTACACAGCGCATCCTCCCCCGGCAGCTGAGGGCAGCACGCTGTAGCTGCAAACCTTTCCCAGGGGCATGAAGCTGCACTGGAGACAGAAAACCTCACCTTGTCCCGCAGTTTCCTCTCCTTCCGCTCTTGCACCGTAGTCAGGTAATTCACAGCCGCGTATTCCAGCACTGAGAGGAAGACAAACACAAAACTGACCCACAGGTAAATGTCCACTGCTTTGATATAGGAAACACGAGGCATGGAGGCGTTCACCCCAGTGATGATCGTGGACATGGTTAGCACGGTGGTGATCCCTGGGAATACACCAACAGAGAGACTGTAAGACACTTTCAAACCAGACTCTTCATCACAAATACCGCTGTCGTTGCAATTTCTTGACACCTGAATTTACCTTGCAGTATTGTTTTTCACATTTGGGCAGTGGGTTTCACTGCCTGAGGAGGAGGGTCCAGGCAGCCCTGATTTCTAACTGGGGTTTTCTTGTCTTTTCAGTGGAAACAGCT